>NW_028318233.1:2320000-3582500 GCF_062004578.1 Staurois parvus
AGTGAGCCTCTCACCAGGCCCCCTACTGACCCCGGGCCCTTGGCAATGCCTTATTGTTCAGTCCGCCCCTGCAAGGTACTTAGTGTAACACAGTTACAATCCTGGGAAAAGCGCCCGTGCTGCAGTGCACCACACATACAATGTGGCTTGGTGCCTTGCAAAAAATTACGTACATTTTATGGTCATTGCCATGTGCTGACAGCCCATTCAAAATGAAAAGGCTCCCTAAAAGTAATGTACACTAATGTGTTCAATAGATTAAGGTACTGAATATGCAGTGATGCGCCACAATGGATGCATAGGTCTAAATGGGCCCTTTTGCACAGTTCAGCACTCCCTCCATAATAATGCTAATGTTACTTATTCATCTGATGGGTGACTATAGGAAAAGATGGCTGCCAACTCTTTTCTTTCCTCAATCTGTAATTTAACAATGAAGGAGCAGTACTACACTGATATGGTCACCTGTTTGCCCTTCCCTCCCACAAGCATGTTTGCAGGTTTGCTGTAACTGATTATAAAGTATGAACTAGATTTTGGCTTCACTTTGGTACTGTATTAAAATCTGTTAATACATTTAACACCATCTTCCCCCCAGATTGACAATGCTGCAGTATGCTGTGCCTCCTCTGCTCATTTCTCCAAAACTGTCTCACCAATACAGGAAGTGTGTTACTGGACAGATCACCCGGTGAAAACAAAGAGAAAAATGCCAAAGAAAAGAAAACCAGGCAGACACCACATCCTATGATTGGTAAGCTGCTATATAATACATGTTTGGTTTTCAGTTTAATACCACTTTAAAGGAGACTGATAAACAAATGTTTCAGATACTTATGCTAGTTGTATGTAAACATATATTTATTGCTTTTTAAAAAATACATAACTATATAAAATTATGTTTTAGACATTTTTGACTAGGGTTCACCTTTAAAGCATGTTACATAGTGTTCCAGTTCTATGAGTAACTATTTTCTACTTGGGCCAAGCTGGCCGTGATATGATTTCATGGCTATGGACAGCAGTAGACATCCTCAGCAGACTGATCTCAGGGGACACAGTGAAAGGGCATGGAAAGCTTGTCTGATTTCCACTGTCCTTCTGATATAAGTAATAGGTATCCAGATGTATTCCTCCTGGCATGCTCAGGAGATCCAAGCATTAATATTTACGTGAAAACATGGAATGGCAGATCCTAGAAAGATAAGTTTGACCATGCCCGAGCAAAATAATTATAACTTCTATTTAGAGGATAATCAGCTCTGTATATTTTAAATCTGTGAGTAGTGAAATTCAGAAAAGAACATCAACATTTCATAGCAAATAAATATCCTATGAGGAGGAGGATTTGCTAAGCACTACCTGACAACTGATAGCCAAAGTAGACATGCTAAGAGGAGAACCTGCTATGTTCAGTCACAATGGCAGTATGTGAAATCTTTACAGGCTATTGTGACTTTCATAACACTTTAAATTTCCTTTTAAAAAGGTCTAGGGCTGATTTACATCAATGCATCGTGTCAACATGTGTGTTACCGCAATACATGTTACATGCATTGAAGCACTGCAGTGCCATTCATTTTGAGTAGTACCCCAAAACACTGCACTGGCAGTTGCAGCTAAATGTATGTTACATGTTCAATATATTGATCTGA
The DNA here is from genome assembly GCF_062004578.1 of Staurois parvus. Classification (NCBI taxonomy): domain Eukaryota; kingdom Metazoa; phylum Chordata; class Amphibia; order Anura; family Ranidae; genus Staurois; species Staurois parvus. Next base: position 2,321,656 of record NW_028318233.1, read on the forward strand.
AATAAAAGATAGGCATGGCGTATGTAAAGTAATGTATTTTCGTCTGCATAGTTAATGACACCTGAAGAAGGATAAGATGTGAACGCTTGCTAAGAATATAACTCAATGCAGAGAATGTCGCATTTGATATTTGTCAGGGTGATCTGGACAATCCTGCACTATACACTCTGTCTGTCCAACCATGATGCATGGTGAAAGATCCTGCTGACCCCCCATCTCCTCCCTCCCCAAAAAAAAATCGAGATGATTTCAGCAGAGTCTCTCATCAGTAAAGAAAGTACTTGGGACCTGTTTCTTCATAAAAGTGGATGGTTATTGGACATGTATTGTAAATTAAACTCTATTATAGTAATTAGTGGCACAGAAATTGCCACCTCCTCAAGGGGTGTATAAGATGCTGAATAAAATTTATAACACATTTTTTTTTTGCAAACAATTGAATAAATAAGGCAATAGAATTGACAGTCTAATAAATGGCATAAATTAAATTATGAGACTTTCATTATATACAGGTATCTCAAGGGAATGTCTGTTTAAATAAAGATTATAAAGAGAACATTTATTAAAAAAAATAATAGTAGTAAAATAATAACAAATCAATAAATAGGGACCATAAGAATAAGTAATGAATAATTTGCTACTTTATGATCCTAATAATAGATAAAGTTGTGAGTAAACTGCATCTATGCTTCTATTCTTAATTCCCTCCTCTTTTATTCCTACTTTATTTATTTGTGTATTTATTTTTTACTACTCTTATTTATTCATTATTTACAAATTTTGTATTTATAATCTAAATTCTATTTTCTAATATTTAAATTGTATTAATCTAATCATTTGTCATTTAGATATATTCAATTCTCAAAAAAATCACGTCATTCTTTTTAGACTCTCAATATCATTCATTATTTATTTACAGTAAACCACATCATTATATATCTTCTATACCAGTAATAAACATAATCAATGTTTTAGATATGCATAACCACAATATACCTAGTCAGCTAAACAGGTGTACCCAGAGGAGGACTGACCATTTGGAAACTCGGGCACTGCCTGAGGGCCCGGGGTCAGTAGGGGGCCCCATGAGATGCCCCTGGTACCTTTTTCATAGGCTTTTTTGAGTTTGGGCAAGGACACAGGGGCCCCATGATCTCCTATTGCCCGGGGGCCCCATGAGTTGTCAGTCCGCCCCTGGGTGTACCCGTACCTCTGGACAACAAGACACTTTTATTTATGGCTAATGCCCAGTATTTTCATGTCCTTTACATATTATTTGATGTAACATTCATATTTTCATCGACTTGTCATCTTTTAATCTTTATTTTTTAGTCTATACTAGATGTGTACAAAACATTTTTTTAATCATTGTATTCAGCATCTTATATACCCCCCACCTAAAGAAGTAGCCAATTCTGTGCCACAAAATGCATTGACAGCATTGTATGAATAATTCATGTCCAATAAACATCCACTTTTAAAAAGTCACAGTTTCCAAGTACATTCTTGACTGATGTGTCTCTGCTGAAATCACTTCCCAACTTTTGGAGGCCAAAAATGTTCACGTTTTGAATATTAGTAAGGATAGATATAAGCATATGTATATCTAGAATATGGCTACAGTAGTGTTTTTAAGATAGCAACCTATCTCAACTTAAAGCAACCTTTCTCAACCTTTGCAACACAGAGGAACCCTTGAGATAACTTCCCGATGCCAGGGAATCCCTGATAATAATGACTGAATCTACAACTCATGACACATTAGTGTGATGGTCAATGGGAAGAATGCTCCTTACAGATAGCTAAAAGATCATTGGGGTCAATGGGAACTTATCTGAGAAGGAAAAATTTCTCATAGCTCAAGGAACTCCTAATAACCTATGGAGGAACCCTAGTTGATAAAACCTGTAATGCAATTATGTAGCATGTTAGCTAAACCTAGCTGCTAAGTGAGAGTCCTGCTCTGGTATGTAAATATTTCAGCCATAACCTCATCTGCTGCAGGGTCAGTGCCACTGTCAATCACAATGATGGGCCAAAAGAATGTCAAAAAACGGCAAAGGGGAAGTAGCTGGTCAATAGTAATTATCAGGACACTCTGGAACTTAGGCCACCCACAGGGCCCAATAGTTAAGATGAGCTTATCCACATGAACCTGAAGGCACCAGCTATGGGGTAGCACTGACACTCAGGAAATGTTAAAATCACTGCAGGTTAATTTTAGGTATTACTTTTCTTAAAGCATATCCAAACCCAAAAACACAAATATACCATATTACAACTTACCAGTATCAGATGTGGTGGCTGCATTAGTTTTTTTTTCAGGCTTTTTTTTATTTATTTACACCTGGTGATCCTATGAATTACACACATCTTGTCTCAGGGTGTTTAAATTCACGTACACAACTGTATCTATGGAAGGATATACAGTCAGGTCCATAAATATTGGGACATCGACACAATTCTAACATTTTTGGCTCTATACACCACCACAATGGATTTGAAATGAAACGAACAAGATGTGCTTTAACTGCAGACTGTCAGCTTTAATTTGAGAGTATTTACATCCAAATCAGGTGAACGGTGTAGGAATTACAACAGTTTGCATATGTGCCTCCCACTTGTTAAGGGACCAAAAGTAATGGGACAATTGGCTTCTCAGATGTTCCATGGCCAGGTGTGTGTTATTCCCTCATTATCCCAATTACAATGAGCAGATAAAAGGTCCAGAGTTCATTTCAAGTGTGCTATTTGCATTTGGAATCTGTTGCTGTCAACTCTCAAGATGAGATCCAAAGAGCTGTCACTATCAGTGAAGCAAGCCATCATTAGGCTGAAAAAAACAAAACAAACCCATCAGAGAGATAGCAAAAACATTAGGCGTGGCCAAAACAACTGTTTGGAACATTCTTAAAAAGAAGGAACGCACCGGCGAGCTCAGCAACACCAAAAGACCCGGAAGACCATGGAAAACAACTGTGGTGGATGACCAAAGAATTCTTTCCCTGATGAAGAAAACACCCTTCACAACAGTTGGCCAGATCAAGAACACTCTCCAGAAGGTAGGTGTATGTGTGTCAAAGTCAACAATCAAGAGAAGACTTCATCATAGTGAGTACAGAGGGTTCACCACAAGATGTAAAACATTGGTGAGCCTCAAAAACAGGAAGGCGAGATTAGACTTTGCCAAATGACATCTAAAAAAGCCTTCACAGTTCTGGAACAACATCCTATGGACAAATGAGACCAAGATCAACTTGTACCAGAGTGATGGGAAGAGAAGAGTATGGAGAAGGAAAGGAACTGCTCATGATCCTAAGCATACCACCTCATCAGTGAAGCATGGTGGTGGTAGTGTCATGGCGTGGGCATGTATGGCTGCCAATGGAACTGGTTCTCTTGTATTTATTGATGATGTGACTGCTGACAAAAACAGCAGGATGAATTCTGAAGTGTTTCGGGCAATATTATCTGCTCATATTCAGCCAAATGCTTCAGAACTCATTGGACGCCGCTTCACAGTGCAGATGGACAATGACCCAAAGCATACTGCAAAAGCAACCAAAGAGTTTTTTAAGGGAAAGAAGTGGAATGTTATGCAATGGCCAAGTCAATCACCTGACCTGAATCCGATTGAGCATGCATTTCACTTGCTGAAGACAAAACTGAAGGGAAAATGCCCCAAGAACAAGCAGGAACTGAAGACAGTTGCAGTAGAGGCCTGGCAGAGCATCACCAGGGATAAAACCCAGTATCTGGGGATGTCTATGTGTTCCAGACTTCAGGCTGTAATTGACTGCAAAGGATTTGCAACCAAGTATTAAAAAGTGAAAGTTTGATTTATGATTATTATTCTGTCCCATTACTTTTGGTCCCTTAACAAGTGGGAGGCACATATGCAAACTGTTGTAATTCCTACACCATTCACCTGATTTGGATGTAAATACCCTCAAATTAAAGCTGACAGTCTGCAGTTAACGCACATCTTGTTCGTTTCATTTCAAATCCATTGTGGTGGTGTATAGAGCCAAATATGTTAGAATTGTGTCCATGTCCCAATATTTATGGACCTGACTGTATGGTTGATTTGGGTTCAACCACTTCCCATCTGGCCCATGTACATAAACGGCCGGATGGGAGCAGTGCAGGAGCAGGTTGCCGTTCATAAATGGCACCCGCATTTTCAGGCTGTGACTGCTCCCTGGGAGCACGTGGCACCGCGATCCGGTGCCCGCTGTGTCTGGAGCACATAGTGGAATACCGATCGCTGTATGGGACCTCTGTGTGAGGTTCCGATCATGTGATCACTGATTGGCCAATCAGTGATCACATGAATAGTAGTAAGCAAGATGTCACTTCCTGACATCATTGCTTACTACTAGTGAAATCTGTGAATGATCACAGAGGTCACATGGTACAAGGCTATTCACAACAGCCTTCTACCATGTGACAAGCTGTGACCAATCACAGCTCTCACAGTATTTCTCAATGGCTGCAAGAATGCAGCTAGAGATAAGGAGAAATTATTGCTTTTACAGCCTTTATGGGGGTAAAAGCAATCAGTGTAAAAAAAAAAAAATCTTCATCACCCCCCACAAGTAGTACAGTGTCACTATGGTGACATTGTACTGCTAAGTTAACAGTATGCTAAAACAAAAAAATATATAAATAATAATATAAAAAAATAAAATAAAAATGTAAAAAATTTTGGCCAAGATTTATGAAGAAAGATTATTTATTTGCAAAATTTCTTAAGAAAAACACAAAATTTTTGGACTTTTTCATTTATATAGCAAAAAAATAAAAATCACAGTGGTGAATAGATACCACCAAAATAAAGTTTTATCTGTCTCAAAAAATTGCTAAAAAAATTAATATGGGTACAGTGTTGCATGACTGCGCAATTCTCATTCAAAGTGTGACAGCACTGAAAGCTGAAAATTGGCCTGGACAAGAAGGGGGTGAAAGTGTCCGGACTTGAAGTGGTTAAGATACAAGTCACATTTTTGGCATCCCCTGCAACAAATGGCATTTTTGATAAGACTCAAAGAGAAATCACAATCACACGGACACTGCAATTTTCCTCATTAGAGCCCTGCAGATGCAGCAGTTGATTGATAATTATTCAAAGTGTGATAGCACTGAAAGCTGAAAATTGGCCTGGACAGGAAGGGGGTAAAATTGTCTGGACTTAAAGTGGTTAAACATGTCTTTTCTTCATTTCCATTAAAATAGGGGTTGGGGAATTAGTAGTTTACAAAAGGAAGATGATATTGTGATTTAAGTTCAGTTCACAGAAAGAATGCGGGATTTCCGGCAAGAACAATAAGTATTTTCTGTACTTGATGAAAATGTCTTTAGCCTAAAGAAATTAAAACTAGTGGAAACTGCAATATATTCAAAGTTTTGTTATTGGGTCTAAATAGCCTTTAAAATAAAATGCAGATAATTCATAAATTAGCTTCTTCTAAACTTGGCAGAACATTACCAGTCATTACCATTACCCGATACCTATTACTGAGTACTATGTTATTATAATTAATGAGTACTGCATTATTATAAGAGACTGCAAAAAATCACATATTTCATTTACATAACACTGAAATGGGGAGATTATGCTTTTAGAGAGACATTCCCATATATACCATGCTGTTTTCAATGGTACAAAATGCTAAAATGACTCATTTGTAATGTATATGTTGTTAAACAAATGATGCTGTAAGCAGGGTAGCATAAAAGGCTTATGCTGGCTCAGACAGACTTGAGCGATGATGTCCCTTCCTAGAGAACAAAATGATTGTTCTCCAAGTCTCTCTTCTTCACACCCTCCATATACTGTAGTTACTGCTGCCATAACTAGAACCAGTGAAACGTGAACAGAAACAGTTCTTTAATTATTAAGATTCAGCTTTGATGAACAAGCTTCTTAGAATATAGAACTGACAATTTGATACTTTCAGGCTTCTGTACGTGAGAGACAACACAGAGGCTACCTACTTTACATATAGCATGGATAAGGGTGTCAGATCACTGGATTACTGACATAAATCTGATGTAAAATAAATGTAAGTACTAATACACAGCCGCCATTGGGATTCAAACATGTCTTAGAACTGTGACTGTGATTTTTGGTGATACAGGAGGCATAAAAAAGGAAATTACACAACTCAAAATTCACTTCCAGTGACCCTGTGTCATGCTCATTAAATTCTGCCTAGAACAGACTATTACAGATTACAGTAAACTCAGAGAATTTTTTGCTTCTCAGTGGCTTTTTTGAAAGTTGGATTGAATTAATAACTCATTGATTGGTTTCATTTGTTACCTAGCATTGCTCTTTAATAAAAAAAACAGCGAACAGCTACAATGATCACTAACCTAGCAGAACTAGAAGACCTATGGAAAAATTAGAAAATGGCCTATATGGCAGGGGCGGACTGACCATTTGGAAACTCAGGCACTGCCCGAGGGCCCAGGGTCAGTAGGCGGCCCCATGAAATGCCCCTGGTACCTTTTTCATAGGCTTTTTTGAGTTTGGGCAAGGACACAGGGGCCCCATGATCCCCTATTGCCCGGGGGGCCCATGGGTTGTCAGTCCACCCCTGCTATATGGTATACAGTTTTGTATTTATGAGTCACCCCATAACATAGGTTTATAACCTGTTGATCCTGTTGTGAAAACATTCAGCAGTGTTGTCTCCCCATTGGCAGGGTAGTCTTAGATGGACAAAAAAAATAAAATCTAACTTTGATAATTCAGTAATTACAACAAAAGTTTTTTTTTTATTTGTGGGAAAAAACGTTGAAACCACACAAATAAAACATTGTAAACACTCCTGTCAGTATTGTATGGTTTGTCCCAACTGTAACTGCCACTTTTGCCAGCAGGCTATTGTTGCTATTTGTGTCCCTGCTGGGGAGACTTACCCCCTGTGGTCAACCAGAGCAAGAGGTTAGTGTAAATGATCCAATAGGGACAGACAACTGTCTAACATTATAATTGAGGAGTTTTCTTCTCATTTCTTGTTGCATCTGCTGGATACAGACAACAAAAACAACTTGGTTTAACACTCCCCTATTCTATCCAAAGCAAAAATGGCTATACAGCACATACAATACAAAGGAAGTGGTAAAATAACAGATCTACTGGCAGGTTCAACAGGTAATAAAACTTTACTATGAAGAACTGTAATTTTTACTTTGCCTATTATTACATTTTAATCTGAGATTTAAGTGCTAAAGAGTAACTCCACTATTGTTAAGGAAAAAAAACCCCATCCCCCTCTGGGTGATCAATGTACATTGCAGTGATTTAACAAACTTTGTTGCAGATTCCTACCTTTTTTTATTCTGAAGAAATAGCTGTTTGTTTGTCTGTGACCATGTGCAGAGTGAATCTTTATAGGAGTGATTTGAATTATCAATCAGCTGCTGCATCTGCAGGGCTCTGAGGAAAATTGCAGTGTCTGTGTGATTGTGATTTCTCCTTGAGTCTCATCAAAAATGCCATTTGTTGCAGGGGAAGCTAAAAATGTGACTTGTATCATAACCACTTAAAGTCCAGACACTTTCACCGCCTTCCTGTCCAGGCCAATTTTCAGCTTCCAGTGCTATCACACTTTGAATTACAATTGTGTGGTTATGCAACACTGTACCCATATGAATTTTTTAGCATTTTTTTGAGACAAATAAAACTTTATTTTGGTGGTATTTATTCACCACTGTTTTTTTCTATTTTTTTTGCTATATAAATAAAAAAGTCCAAACATTTAAAAAAAGTGTTTTTCTTATAAAATTTTGCAAATAAATAATCTTTCTTCAAAAATCTTGGCCAAAATGTATTCAGCAATCTTTTTAGTAAAAACAAAATAACCCAAATTAGTTTATAACCAAAAATTATGTTTTCAAAAATTTGTTTTACATTTTTATTTTTTTTTTATATTATTATTTATGGGTTTTTTTTAACTGTCACCCTAGCAGTACAGTGTCACCATAGTGACACTGTACTACTTGTGGGGGGGGGGGGTGATTTTTTTTTTTTACACTGATTGCTTTTACAGCTATAAAGGCTGTAAAGGCAATCTTTTCTCCTTCTCACTGGCTGCATTCTTGCACCCATTGAGAAATACTGTGAAAGCTGTGATTGGTCACAGCTTGTCACATGGTACAAGGCTGTTGTAAATAGCCTTGTACCATGTGACCTCTGTGATCATTCACAGATTTCACTAGTAGTAAGCAATGATGTCAGGAAGTGACTACTATTCATATGATCACTGAGCGGCCAATCAGTGATCACACGACTGGGACCTCACACAGGTCCCGTACAGCGATCGGTGTTCCACTGTGTGCTCCGGAGGATGCACGCACAGGCAGGAAATGCAGGAGGATGCTTATAAATGGCCACCTGCTCCTGTACTGCTCCCATCCGGCCATTTATGTACATGGGCCAGACGGGAAAGTGGTTAAGCAGACCATAGATGAGTTGAAAACTGCACAAAATTTGTGTTGACCGGCGAATAATTTGTCTTTCACATCATTAGTGTGCCAGCTGTGACACACGATTTTCTTGCCACAATTGAAAGTGCCTGATCCAACATGCTGTTTTTTTTTTTTTAGAAAAACAAAACAATTGATGGCACACTTGTATGAGCTATTTTCATTTTTCAAGCAAAAGAACTTTTGGTTTTTGACTCCTCTATGGCCTGCCCAGGGGCGGACTTACCATTTGGAAACTCGGGCACTGCCTGAGGGCCCGGGGTCTGTAGTGGGCCCCATGGGATACCCCTGGTACCTTTTTCATAGGCTTTTTTGAGTTTGGGCAAGGACACAGGGGCCCCATGATCCCCTATTGCCCGGGGGCCCCATGAGTTGTCAGTTTGCCCCTGGGCCTGCCTTAGTGCAGACCTCATGGGAAAATCAGTAAGCCAATCACATAAGCAGGAAATGACATTTCTAGGGGGTGTTCTGTACACCATTTGTGTGGAGAAAGCCTCCAGGTAGCCATATTGAACACATTTAACAGAAAATTACAGAACTGCAGATTGAAAAAGAAAGGTAAGTTTTGATAACATTAAATAACAATATGACTTCTGTTGCAATTGCATATACCATAATATATTTTTTTTATTTGCTATTTTTTCCCACGAAAGTGGAGTCACCCTTTAACCTTCTAGAAATTCAATAGTATAAGGTATTGCAATAACATACAATATAATCGATCATAATTGTTTTTTGTTATCTGTCATGCTCCTATAGAAACATTTGATGTATGCATTGTGCCCAGTGAGGTAGATTTAAAATGAGCTGCTGCCATATGCTGACACACCTAACAGTTAGCTCTAGTTATGTACATACGTATCACTTCCACACAACATTCCATCAGTCCTCACTTCACCTATATCAGCAAATAACATGCACAGATTTTTCCATGGGCCCAGGGGAAATATTTAAACTAACCCATCATTAAAAAAATATTTTTTTTTCTTTCTTTCCTCTTACACATCTTCCCCTCCTCCTTCTTTTTTTCCCTTTCCCAATTCAACCTCCTCTCCATTTCTATCTCCATCAATCCTCCCACCCTTTATTCTGAAGATAAGCTGCACCCTCAACTACCTTTCCTTCCCCGTTTTCCTAACCATAGCCTAGAAGATCCTTGACCCTCCAAAATCCCATACCTGTTACAAATGAAAAATTGGATGCTACTGCATCTTTTTTTTTCTGTGGAATTATGCATTTTGGATAGAATGCTGATATAGGTCATATGAGACTGAACACCGTGACACTTGTCTAGAGCAGCTTTTCTCAACCAGGGTACCCAGGCACCCTGGGGTGCCTTGAGGTTTCTTCAGGGGTGCCTTGGCAAAATGTCTAAAAATTGTCCAAACATTGTATACAAGCCAGTGGGTGGACAGGCCTGCCTTTTAGTTAATAAATCACCTCTAATGTTGGGTGTCCTACAAGTGTGGATATTGCTGCATTATAATAACTATTAGAATAGTTTCTCATATTTTAGAATGGGGTTCCTCAAGACTGTCCATAATTTTAAAGGGTGCCTCTGGACTACCCATGATTTTTAAAGGGTGCCTTGACAGAAAAAAGGTTGGGAAACACTGGTCTAGAGTAATGTCTTGCAGGACACAGCTTAATGTACATTTATGTAGTTCTGTACCTGGGACACTGACGGTATCATTCTGAAAGTTCTTCATCTACTGCGTTAGGGGAAGATTCTTGCTGTATCAGTGGAATGTTAAATAAAGAATAAAAAAAAAACATTAAGAAAACATTATAACAATATCCACTATCACAATAGCCACGCTTTGCTTTTTACCACTGCATATGAAATATATTCTGGAAATATGTCGTTACCATAAATACATTGCTGTACTATCAACCTCTCCCCTCTGGCCAAACACTAAGGCCCCATTCACACATGTAGCTTGAAGTTTCAAAACTCTCAACATCCTAAATCACTTTTATTTGTGGATGTTCACAAATGAGCACTAAGACTCCTGTAGCACCTGAAACTACTTTTAAAGCATATTTGGGCATTCCCCCCCCATAGACTTCAGTGGAAATGCCTGTAACACTGGCATCATGCATATTTGAGTGTTTTCCAGACATATTTCAGTTGGGTTTTAGCCTCTAAGAACCCCTAGTGCTTTTCTCTGGCTAACATAAAAATACCTGAAGTTTGAATACATGAGTATAACACTTGCAATACACTTGTGTGTGCTCACAAAAACCCTCAGATAAACGGTCTGAAAATTGTTCTGAACGCAGCCTAAATCTGGCACCAACCAAATTTTGGATTTGGCTGTGTACATTAATAACCCGGGAGGGGGGAAGGTACTCCAACATCATTGAACAGTAAAGAGAGTATACCTTCCATACTCCTATCACTGCTCATTTGGTCTTCTTGGGCACATAATAGGAATCAGAACATGTCTTCTCCTGACCACTCCCTGTAGATGATACAAGCTGTTTAGTAACAGCAGCCAAGAAACCAGAGAGAACTCAATCAAAGGACACAGACACAGGATTTTCTATGGGATCATTTTGCTGCAGAATACACGGCTACAGGTCATGGTAGCAGCAGAAATGCCAGTATAGAGTACTTACTGCCTGCCCAAACCCCTTAAAGCACAGGTGTCAAGCTGGTGGCCCTCCAGCGTGGCAGGCAGGCATGGGTGGGCTCGGCTTGGGCGTTTTCAGCTCAGCTGTTCTCGGGTAGGGGGCGGGCTCGGCTGTGCTCTGGCAGGGAGCGGGTTCGGCTGTGCTTGAGCAGGAGGGCAGGCTCAGCTGTGTTAGGGCAGTCCCGGCTGTGCTCAGCCCAGGGGGTGGGTTCAGCGTGGCTGGAGGGGCGGGTCCACAGTGAAATCAGGTTTTTCCATATATTTCACAAACCTAGCCTACAAACCAAACTGACAGAGGTATTTTTTTTAGCTCCTTCATTATTTCTACAGTATATTTCTATACGTCTCCTGTATCCTGTGTACAGTCTCTGACCATCCCCTGTATCCTGTCCAGTCTCTGACCATCTCCTGTATCCTGTCCGCAGTCTCTGACTGTCTCCTGTATCCTGTCCAAAGTCTCTGACCATGTAAGGGATTTCCGGCAAGACGGATCGTGACCGGAAATCGCACACGCACGTGCACACGCACGGCGAAGATTGGCACCAGACAGCCTATTTAAGGAGTGTCTCTGCTCATGTTCAGTGCTGACTGGTCTTCAGCTCCCCCGTGTCCTGCTTGTTCCTGTATGATTCATTTGTTGCTGACCCGGCTTGTTCCTCACCTGACACTGATTGCTCTCCTGATACTGGTTCCTGACTTCGGCTCTGCTCCTGACCTTGGCTTTTCCTTCTGATTCTGTACCGTGCTGCCCGACTGTTGATGACCCTGGCTATTCCATGACATTGCTCCTGTCTCTTGTCCTCACTAACTGCCTTGCTCTGGTGCACGCCTGGCAATCTGCAAAACCTGCTCTGCCTACTACTACTGTGTCAAGATCAGAGGATCATCAGCCTTCCAAGGTTTTCATCAGCAAGAGCTGGGGACAGACTAAAACATTTAATGTGAAAATGGCTTAATGTAGCTTAACGTGTAATAAACTGCCTAAATCTCAATCAATTGACTTGAAACTTTGCACAGCCCAAGTTCTCAACATCCCAAACATGTCCTAGAAGTTGAATAGATTTCAGCTTTCCACAAATAAAATGGGGGACATTAAGCTTGTTTTTTGGGGAGCTTAATGTGGCTTAACGTACAAAAAAGAGCTTAGATGTTGACCAATCTTCCCCAAACTTCACACAATAGAAGACTCTATCTATGGCAACCTATTCTGAAAATGTCAGGTCATTTGGTAAATCACACTAAAAGTTATTCACATTAAGCTGTATTTTACAGTGCTAAAACATTTAATGTGAACAGCTTAATGTAAAAAGAGCTTAACGTACCATAATGTGCCTAAGTCTCAATCTATTGACTTGAAATTTTGCACAGATCAAGTTCTCAACATCCCAAACATGTCCTTGAAGTTTCATAGATTTCAGCCTTCCACAAAGAAAATGGGGGACATTAAGCTTGTTTTTTGGGGAGCTTAATGTAGCTTAACGTACAAAAAAGAGCTTAGATGTTTACCAATTCCCCCCAAACTTCACAAAATAGAAGACTCTATCTATGGCAACATATTCTGAAAATTTCAGATCATTTGGTAAATCACACCAAAAGCTATTCACATTAAGCTATATTTTACAGTGCTAAAACATTTAATGTGAACAGCTTAATGTAAAAAGAGCTCTACATCACGGGTCCTGAATTAAAATTCATGGAGGTCTGGTTGTTAATACTTTCTTTCTGCAGAGGTCCGAATCTCATTTTTCTTCTTTGACTCAGGTCTTTAACGTCACAGCCCCTTTTCAATTAATGTCCTCAGTCCACCTTTTCCAGTCACACCCCTCTTTACATCACAACCCCCTTTCACATCAGAGCCCCCAATATTACAGCCACGCTTACATCACAACCCCCTTTCACATCAGAGCCCCCAATATTACAGCCACGCTTACATCACATCCCCCTTGCAATCATGGACCCCTCCCTCACATCACAGTCACCTTTGCAATCACAACCCCCCACATCACAGCTCACCCCCTCTTGACATCACAGCATTCCTCCTCACATCACAAACCCTTCATATCACAGCCCCCCTTTCACATTACAGCCCCCCATATCACATCACAGCCGGCCCATAATACAGTTCCCCCATCTTACATCACAGCCCACCATATCACAGCTCCACATCTCGCATCAAAGCTCCCCCTCCTCATATCACAAACCTTCATATCACAGCACCCCCCCCATTCTCATCACAGCCCCTTATATCACGGCTCCCCATTCTCACATCACAGTCCCCTATATCACATCACAGCCCCCATATCACAGATTCTCCCTATCACATCACAGCTCCCCAAGTATTACAATTCCCCTCTCTCACAGCCACTCATATCAGAGCGCACCCCTCACAGCTCCCCCCCTCACTTCCCAGCCCCCCATATCACAGCTCCCTCTCTGACATCACAGCCCCCCCATAATCTTCCCCTAGCTTAACTCAGTGTTGTGGAGGGTATGGAGAGTGGCAGGGTAGACTCCTCTTCTGGGTGAGCACACCTGCTGCTGCCAGTAGGCTCCTTGCCTCCCACCCTCCTCCTTACTGTGGGTTCAGTGGTGGACGAGTGCATTGGGGGGGAAGAGGTTGGGCATACTCCTAAAGACCTTACTTTCCTCCAGCCCATTCTGCTGTGACTTCAACAGCTGTGGCAGGTGAGTGAATGTGTGGGGGAGGGGATTCGGTTTCTCCTTGCTGTGGGTTCAGTGGCGACAAGTGTATTCAGTGGGAGGGGTTGGGCAACTGCTGCTCCCCTGTAGACCTTCCATTCCTTCCTTCCTTCCACCCACTCTGCTGCAGTGGCCGGGTGCATGGGGGGGGTCCAGGTTTCCGTCCATCTTGCCATTTCTCCCACCCTCTGCATGACAGTAATCCTTAACATCTGCAGTGATGGGAGGAAAGGAGTCCGCTCAGGCTGCTGGGTGGTGAGGCCGAGGTCCGGACTGAACTATCACTATCACTTGGTCTGTGTATGGACCGCAGTCCGCCATTTAGTGAAGCCTGCTCTGCATGTACCAACAAATTGGGAAAATTTCAGGTTCTTTCATAAAACATGCCAAAAGTTATTCAGAGAGGGAGAGAGAAAGAAGGGGGGGGGGGGCGAGACTCAGTAGCTCAGTAGAATAAAGTTGGAGCCTCCTGGCTGTGAATTCTGTGGCTTTGCATATACATCACTGGTTGCTAGATATCAGACGGTCCTAGCAACCAATGATTTCACTGGGGGACATTGGGCAGCCGCTACTAGAACCGGAAAGCTGGTCTTCCGAAAGCTGGTCTTCAGATGGTACAGCAAACAGAGGATTCTGAGCCAGCTGTGAGGCTACCCCAATGTGCAGGCAGCATGGGTTACAGACTCCCTTGGATGCAGCCTTCAGTGCAGCCCAGGGGGGCTGTCATTCCTAGGACACCACCTCCACAGACCAGCAGTCTGTGTATCCTGGTCTGCCCACTGCAACAAGCAGGGATGGAAATACATTCCAGCTTGCTGGAGAACAGAACTACAGATGGGACATACCAAGACTGGTGTCTGTGGGAATAAGAGGCATATCAGTGATCGGTCTTACTAGAAGGAAACCACTGGAAATTAATGTTTTGATTTAAAAATACTCAGGCTATATCAGAACAACTACTCAGATAACAAGAATATGGATTACATATTCGGGGAAGGCAGGAGATAAGCAACAAGAACATGTAAAAAAGTTTTTGCCCAGAGTTCTCCTTTAAATGTTAATAATCTTTAGTCTGTTTTACCAAACAACTTGAGATTTTTATAATATGTTGGCATAGATAGAGTCTTCTATTGTATACATTTTGAGGAAATTGGATAACATCCAAGCTCTCTTTTGTACTTTAAGCCAAAAACCCTAAAAATAAGTACAGCACCCCCCTGACCCCCAGAGGCATAGCATGAACCCTCAAAGGCAGGGAAGGCTTACATTTTGTTTTCGTGCAGATCCTAGGCCAGTGAAGAGATGTGCGATCAAAGAAAAGTTGGGCGCCAGTCAGTTTAAGTACATCTTTGAATTCTTTATTGGGGAACTTCATAACTGGGAGATAGGTCATAGGGTTTAGAACATTCATGTCAAAACTATATTAGAAAAGAACTCCAGACTCACCAGACCCTTTCAGTATTTCACAGTGCAGAATCGATAGGGGCACAAGCCGGCACTGGTTATTAGAGGAACAGCTAAATATGGATAGTCATGTGATCTTCAATAGGTCAGACAGACTTGCCCCTTAGGTACATTCTAGTACCAGGTACCTCCAGTAGCCATCCAGCTTCTCTCATTCTCCTCCTCAATCAGCATGTGAGGCCCCTTCTAGGCTTGAGGGCTAGTCAAAGCTTTCCTGCACTTAAGCATTACCTCCCCAGGCCAAGCCTGGAGGTAGACTGTACTAAGATTGAGCACATAGCAATTCTCATGAATATATACAGTGGATATAAAAAGTCGACCTACCACTATTAAAAAAGTCAGGTTTCTGTGATGTAAGAAAATGAGACAAAGAAAAATAATTTCAGAAAAATTTCCACCTTTAATGTGACCTATAAACTGTACAACTCAGTTGAAAAACATACTGAAATATTTTCAGTGGAGGGAAGTAAAAATAAAAAACTAAAATAATATGGTTGCATAAGTGTGCACACCCTTAAACTAATACTTTGTTGAAGTACTTTTCGTGTTATTACAGCACTCAGTCGTTTTGGGTATGAGTCTATCAGCATGACACATCTTGACTTGGCAATATTTGCCCACTCTTCCTTGCAAAAACTCTTCAAATCTGTCAGATTGTGAATTCATCTCCTGTGCACAGCCCTCTGCAGATCACCCCACAGATTTTCAATCAGATTCAGGTCTGGGCTCTGGCTGGGCCATTCTAAAACTTTAATCATCTTCTGGTGAAGCCATTCCTTTGTGGATTTGGATGTATGCTTTGGGTTGTTGCCATGCTGAAAGATGAAGTTCCTCTTCATGTTCAGCTTTCTAGCAGAAGCCAGAAGGTTTTGTGCAAATATTGACTGGTATTTGGAACTTGGGAGAATGCACTTCCCAAGCATGCACCACAAGCCAAGAATTCCCCAGTGATTGGCTGGTGAGCTACAAACACACACTCATATTATTCCATCATTGGCTGTCCCACACTACGGCCACTACACACTACATGTGGTAGGGTCTACACAAGCTTAATATCATTTACTTGCTTTGTGGGAGATCAAAACCCATGAAACTTCTAGGACATGTTTGGGATGTTGAGAACTTGGGCTGTGCTAAGTTTCAAGTCAATTGATTGAGGTTTAGGCACATTATGGTACGTTAAGCTCTTTTTACATTAAGCTGTTCACATTAAATGTTTTAGCACTGTAAAATATAGCTTAATGTGAATAACTTTTGGAGTGATTTACCAAATGATCCGAAATTTTCAGAATATGTTGCCATAGATAGAGTCTTCTATTGTGTGAAGTTTGGGGAAGATTGGTCAACATCTAAGCTCTTTTTTGTACGTTAAGCCACATTAGGCTCCCCAAAAAACAAGCTTAATGTCCCCCATTTTTTTTGTGGAAAGCTGAAAACTATGCAACTTCTAGGACATGTTTGGGATGTTGAGAACTTGGGCTGTGCAAAGTTTCAAGTCAATTGATTGAGATTTAGGCAGTTTATTACACGTTAAGCTACATTAAGCCATTTTCACATTAAATGTTTTAGTCTGTCCCCAAGAGCTGCAAACAACAACTACTGGCACTCTTCTTCCCCTGGGTCCTAGACTCCCTCTGTTCCTACTCCAGCGGGGTCAGGACTAGTGACACAAGTGAGGCCGACCTCGTCATTTCAGTCTCCCATCAGGTACGTGACAGACCATCTCCTGTATCCTGTCTGCAGAATACTGACCATCTCCTGTATCCTGTCTGCAGTATACTGATCATCTCTTGTATCCTGTGTACAGTCTCTGACCATCCCCTGTATCCTGTCCACAGTCTCTGACCATCTCCTATATCCTGTGCACAGTCTATGACCATCTCCTGTATCCTGTCCACAGTCTCTGACCATCTCCTGTCCGCAGTCTATGACCGTCTCCTGTATCATTTCCATAGTAGTCTGCAGTTCCTGCCCATCTCCTGTATCCCGTCCGCAGTAGTCCGCAGTTCCTGACCATCTCCTGTATTCTGTCTGCAGTAGTCCACAGTTCCTGACCATCTCCTGTATCCTGTCTGCAGTAGTCCGCAGTTCCTGACCATCTCCTGTATCCTGTCCGCAGTAGTCTGCAGTTCCTGACCATCTCCTGTATTCTGTCCGCAGTAGTCCGCAGTTCCTGACCATCTCCTATATCCTGTCCGCAGGCTCTGACTGTCTCCTGTATCTTGTCCACAGTCTATGACCATCTCCTATATCCTGTCCGCAGTCTCTGACTGTCTCCTGTATCCTGTCCACAGTCTCTGACCGTCTCCTGTATCCTGTGCACAGTCTCTGAACATCTCCTGTATCCTGTCCACAGTCTCTGACCATCTCCTGTCCGCAGTCTATGACCGTCTCCTGTATCATTTCCATAGTAGTCTGCAGTTCCTGCCCATCTCCTGTATCCTGTCTGCAGTAGTCCGCAGTTCTTGACCATCTCCTGTATCCTGTCCGCAGTATACTGACTGTTATGTTTGGTGGACGAGCCAAATGTTTCACAAAGCATTTTGATACTATTATGTGTCATTCTGAAACATCATGCTTTATCTTACTTAACAATGTTGATTGAAACTGTTCTTCATTTTAAATTTTGTATTGTTTTTTTCCTGCTTTTTTGCATTACAGATAAGATATATGGGTGTGCATAGGAATTCATTAATATTTTTTTCAAACTATAGTCCGGCCCCCAACAGTCTGAGGGACAGTGGACTGGCACCCTGTTTAAAAATTTCAGGACCCCTGATTTAGATGATCATAAAAAAGTACTGCATTTTACTTGTCTTTATTGTTATTTTTTTTATCTGCATTTTCTTGCAGGTGGAACTGTCAAGCAATAGTGTCAGTAACAGAAGTTGTGACAAACTATAACACTGGCAGGGTTGCCCGTGTTGCATTTTAAAATTAAAAAAACACTTTTGAAAGAAGAACGTTTATACATACCTGTCCCAACACCCATTCAGAGACTTTTTCTCTTTTGTAGAGCAAAGCCTTCATTAGAATCTCTACATTTGACACACTTCCAGCTTCCTGTGGTTCAATTGAACTGTTATGTAGTGATATAGGGGTTGGAGCTACAAATGCACAAGGGAGGACGCAGGCATCTGACACCTCCATAAGATCCTGCCAGTGGCTTTACTCTGGAAGTGAGTGAAAGGTGGGCGGGTAAGTATAAAATGCCTTCTTTTACTGACTTCTCATTTGAATTCTTCTGATTGATAAAGCTTAATTTTATCAATCACTGACCTGGATCCAGTATACAGATCGGGAGTTTCGACAGCTACACATTTATTCTGCATCAACAAATTAAAAAAAATTAAAGCCACAGAAAACAGCATTTTTTCACTTTTTCAGGCGGATCCGTTCCCCATCCATCTGGCAGATCGGATCAGATGACAGTCGGATGGAAATGGTTAGGAAGTTCATTTCCATCCGACCACCCCATAGAAAACAATGGTCTGTGTCTGAGTCCCCTCCGCATCACTGAAAGCAGAACTAAATTTAAAAAAAAAAAATTTCATTTTGGAGTAAGGGAGATTTAACCCTGTCACTTTTTGTTACCATTGAGGGAATATCCCTTCACTTCCTGTGCTATAGCAACAACAGGAAGTGAGAGAAAATCCATCCAAAGAGAAGGAACTCCTGGTTGTAACCAGGATCTCTACTGGAAGAACTTTCCTCTATTTGTCCTCCTTTGGTTCTGGTATCAACCCAAATTTGGGGATTTCTTTTGCTTTCACTTTCAGTGACACTGGTAAACAGGAAAAATAAAGACTGAATTTCCCTAACAGAGACACAGACAGCAATAAAAACCTGACAGGTGTTCTTATACCCCTCCACTCTATCCAAAACTAAAAAAGTTTTGCCTTTGGTCTTCATTCACACAGCCGTAAAAAATGCATACAGTATACATTTGTTTTTTTTGTTGCAGCAATAAAACAGATCATCCTCGCAGGCGTAGCTTGGTGAAAATTCAGTCAAACAAGCATGGGTGGAATAATGCGCAACAAATATTTTAACAGAGGAAATTGCTAATGGGCGACCACATGGAGGAAGCTGTCGGTCTACACATATTACCTGGGTCTGAAGGCCCAGATGCATACCCAGCAAAAAAAAAAATGAGTTAGAGTAAAAGGAGGAAAGAGGCGAACTGACTGACAGTCCTAGTGGTGGAGAAGAAAGAAGAACAAAAAAAAAGGGTTGGGGTGGAGACGGTACGGGGAAGGAGAAAGGGAAGGGAAGGGGGAGGAAAGTCCTGCAGGCTTGGGTGGTGGTATCAGCATTAAAAGTTGCCCAGGCTGGTTGGATGCAGGGTGGGGAGAGCATACAACCACCAGGGAGTCCAAACTTTAAAAAAATTTGGCGTGAGAATCATGCAAGATGCTAGACATTTTCTTTATTAAGAGAGTGGTCAGAATGTTCTTCACCACTGAAAATGATACAGAAAGTATTTTCCAAGCCCGAGCTATGGCATTCTTTACCACAATGAACAAATAGGTGGCAAGATTCTGTTGGTATAAAAATAGGCCCAGGACAGGGAAATGCAACAGCACCAATTTAGCATCTTTGCAGATTGGTATATGAAATAGCGTGTAAAGGAGCCCAAAAACCCAAGACCAGAACCTAGTTAACGTGGACATGACCACCAGATGAATCATATCCCCATGTTGGTCGCAGTCTCTGATACATCTATCATTGTAAGAAGGGTTCATACATACAATGCTGGCCAGAAACCAATACCACCTCAGGGGGACTTTGTAGGCTGCCTCCAGTATGATCATGTTGAAGGAACATTTTGCTATGGATGACCAGGCCTTGTTCCATTCGATGGACCACTCAGTCTTTTCACTTTTCTATGTTTCTATTCTTCAGGGTCAATAGAGGTCCCTAAGTCTCGCTCCCAGCTGAGCTTATAGGAAGTGGAAGAAGGGGGGTCAATAGCTTTCAAGGAAGAGTAGAGCAAGGAGAAGCCTTGGGGAAGTGTCGACAGATATATTCAAAGGCCACAGTTTGATATGCAAAGGTAGAATTACGTCTCAGGGAGGTAACCCAATGGCAAAGTTGTATATAGAGGAAGAACTCCACAGGTCTCCTGAATGGAAGACCATGGAGGGAATGTGCGGGAAGTAAAAAAGTTTCAGACCTGTGTGAAGCCATGGGAGGACCACCGTGTAAATACTCTAGGCTTTTCTAGCCATGGAGGAAAAAGAGGATTATTAGGGAGAGGAGGAAGGGGTAAAAAAAGGGACATAAGATTGCCTGAATAACGAATTGAGTCCCAGATTCACAGGCTGTGTAGCATAAGGGTCTAAGTGGAGAAGGGCGAAGCCTAAGGGGTAGACGAAGAAGAGCTGTCATAGGAGTGCACAATTGGGAAGCTCTAGCAATACCCAAAAGGTAATGACTGTTGTGGCATTAAAAAGGGTGAGCTGGGAAATTTGTGCTGCCAAGTAATATTTGGCGATGTTAGGGACTCCTAATCCTCCACGCAGTCTGTGGGTATACAGAGTGCACCATGAAACTCTGGGGCACTTGTAGGCTCAGATGAAGGAAATTATTCTTCTCTGCAAAATACACAGGTAGAAAGAGGGTACACAGACTGGAAAGGTTCTAAAATATAATATTTTAGGGTGTATGGTCATTTTTACCACAATCCAAGATAAGAAAGGGAACTGCCAGGATTGCATGAGAGAGGCGATAGTTCTCAGAAGTGGTTAGCAATTGGTTGCAGAAAGAGTGGAGTAGGAAGGAGTCAACTTGACCCCCAGATAGTCCAGGGAAGAGGTAACCCAGCGATAAGGAAAGCTTGTCTGAATGTATGTTACCATAGAGGAAGGTAGAGAAATATTAAGCGCTGTTGTTTTCTGGGGGTTGATGCAGAGACCAAAAAGTTCAGAAAAGCGGGAAAGAAGACGTGGCAGATTAGGGAAAGTAGTAATAGGATTGGTTAAAGTTATAAAGGTCATCATCTGCGAAAAAATTCACCTTATAATGTATACCTGCCTAATTAACTCCAGTGATATTAGGGCTATCCCAGAGAGCTATGTCTATGGCTTCCTTATTACCCAGCGATAAGGAAAGCTCGTCTGAATGTGTGTTACCATAGAGGTAGGTAGAGAAACATTAAGCACTGTCGTTTTCTGGGGGTTGATGCGGAGACCCAACAGTTCAGAAAAGCGGGAAAGAAGATGTTGCATATTAGGGAAAGTAGTAATAGGATTGGTTAAAGTTATAAAGGTCATCATCTGCGAAAAAGTTCACCTTATAATGTATACCTGCCTAATTAACTCCAGTGATATTGGGGCTATCCCAGAGCGCTATGGCTATGGCAAAGAGCAGAATGAATAAAACCAGGGACAGCACCCCATACAATTGTTTTTTAATTATGGATCTGAACACAGCTGCATTGTTTCAATGGAGCGAATCACACAGGTGCGTAAACACGAACTGCTTTCAGATTCGTAATACAGAATCCAAAAATCTGCATCTAAAGACATGCGATTTACATGAAAAATTTTCACGTGCATAAGTATTTTTCTGTAACTGCGTAAATTAAGTATAAACAAAGAAGAAAAATACATTATCATAAAAACAAGTTATGTACACATGCTGTATGTGACTTTAAGTGCCTTTACACGTTTAAACACATCTATATGCAAGTATTTTACTGATCACTATGCAGGAAAGTTTCTCCTAGAAAACGTGTCATATCATCAGTAGCATTTGTACGGCCCAAGAAAAAAAGCTTTAGCTATACCTAAAGGGTTACAATTATAAATAGTTTCACCTAATATTCAAACATTTTCCTATTTGGATTCAATCGAAAAATGTATGAATCCTGGGAGAAGAAAATCAAATTCCCACTCTACATTCAGGTGTATCCAGCATGAAGGAATCTCCAATGCAGCAATAGTAATCAAGATGTCTGACCAACCTTTCACAGGAGTCTCTCTCTAAGCTGCTTTCTGCACTCTATTCTGCTCTACTCAGGGTAATTTCCCCTAAGGTGTCCATTTATGAACCAGCGGTAATAGATCGCTGTTCAGTTCTCCGGCATTCTCGGAGAACACAGTTCTCCTGTAAATGCGGTTTATGAAGCAGTTCTCCGAACGAAGGGAGAACGGTCTCCAAACGCTGGAGAACGGTCTACAAACTCTGGAAAACGGCTGATTTTACTATAATCTCGTGAGATTACAGTAAAA
This sequence comes from Staurois parvus, assembly GCF_062004578.1. NCBI lineage: Eukaryota > Metazoa > Chordata > Amphibia > Anura > Ranidae > Staurois > Staurois parvus. The sequence continues at coordinate 2,344,187 of NW_028318233.1, forward strand.
GATCAGTTTACTAAACAGAGGTAAATTATCTCTGCTTAGTTTGCGGTCCCTCCGATTCTCCAGCTCTGGGCTGGAGAATCTGGAGGGATAACACAGATCTCCAGAGAAGGGCTGACATGATCTCCTGAGTGTCATAAACTGTGAATGACCAGAGAATAGCTGAGATCCTTTGAATCGCAGCTATTCTCTGTGTCATAAAAGGACACCTAAATTAGATAAACTCTGGGAATATTGCAGGACTGACATACTAACCTTGGATAGCGAGTCCTGGGAGGAAAGCTTTGAGCATAGTTCCAAGGTGGTCATTTCCTCGAGGGACAAATTGATTCAAACCAAGTTCCTGCATAGGGTGTATTATATTTCTCAGAGGTTGCACAGAATCTATTCACAGAGATACCCTAGTGACTGCACTGGGTGTTGCATGTCTGTAGGTACTTTCTTTCATATGTTTTGGTCCTGCGCCATGTTTTGGACTGAGGTGTTTGACCTAATCAACACTCGTCTACAGTTGTCTCTACGTGCTCACCGGAACTGGCTCTCCTGGGGATATAGGGCAATCAACAGAGACCCAGGTACACAAAACTGTTGATTTCATATCTACTGTATTATGCAAAGAAAGAAATTCTCTGTAAGTGGTCCTCCCCCTATCCTCCCACATTAGCATCATGGGAAACTGCAATTAATGCTGTGCTACCCATGTACAAATTAACTTCCCACATGGAAGAAAAATATATTTGAAATATATTTTAAAAATATTTGAAATACTACAATTTTGGCCGTATTCAATATATATATATATATATATATATATATATATATATATATAGCATGTTGAAATGCGTTTTTTATATATTACAAAATATATGAAAAATATTTTTTTTAAATATATATTTTTAAAATATATTCTTCAGATTTTTTTTAACATATGAAAAAGTCATTTTAACATATATTTTTACATATATTTGTAAATCCATTCCAAAAATGTACATTAAATATATTTTTAAAGACATACAGTATATTTGAAAATGTATTTTAAAAAAATTTAAGAATTTTTTTCATATATTTTGTAATAAAAACCCATTTCAACATACAGTATATATATATATATATTTTTTTTTTATTGAAATATATTTTTAAATATACTGAATACGGCAAAAATTGTAGTATTTCGAATATATGTCAATATATTTGGGAAGAATACTTTAAAAATATATTCAAAATATATTTTTCTTCCACATGGTTTATATTAATAGGAATTGTCCGGGTAAATATGACAAGATCTGGAAGCCAGTGGTAACGCAATGAGGGTCCTTGTGTTTTTCCCCTTTTTTTCTTTTCCTTGTGATGCCTTCTTATACTATGTTTTTGCTACCTACTTTTACCTAGTTACCCTCCCTAAATACCATTTTGGAGGTACTTGTCCTGTGTTTATTGCACCTGGCTTTAACGATTTTGTCCCGATATGTTCTGTCATGCTACTGCTATGTATTTGTGATTACTTTGCGGTATTTGTACCATTGATATAAACAATAAAGAGCAATACAGGTTGTAAAAAAAAAAAGATGTCTGACTAAGGTCTTGGAAATCATCTGTACAACAAAATCAACAAAAGGGAAGAGCAACCTAGTGCAGTAAATCTTTAATAAAATAGATTAAAGCAATAATATGCACTCACATGGTTCCAACATATACTGTATTGAGCCATAACTCTATGAATGGTGAACATCAGATGTGACAGCCCATCTCCAACACAGCTAGATCGCTTGGATGTCCTGTGTGCAGCCTAAGATTAGGAAGCTGCATGGGTTGCACACAGGACATCCAGCTGGCATTTCAGGCGATCTAGCTGTGTTGGAGATGGGCTGTCACATCTGATGTTCACCATTCATAGAGTTATGGCTGCATATATGTTGGAACCGTATGAGTGCATATTATTATTTTAATCTATTTTATTAAAGATTTATTGCGCTAGGTTGTGCTTTCCTTTTGCTGCTTTTGTTGTGAATCCTGGAAATAAGTTTTGTCAATCTTGGGAGAAAACATTTATAAATAGACCCCTAGTATACTTTTTTATGGCTAAAATACAATAGATTGTTCTTCAACAAACACACTTTACTATATTGAAACCGTATGGAATCTTGCTCATTTGAAAGGATTATTTTGTGTCTCTTGAGGGTTCTATGTCTTTTTGTTTTACATTTGCTGACGTAAAATACTTAGTCTGTGGCATAAAGTGAAATATAAATGAATCAGTTCACGAGGGAAAACAGAATATTTATATATCGCCATATATTTTTCTTTTTTGTATTTACTTTTTTCAGTATGCTGCAGCAAATAAAGAATGTAAACCGTGTAAAATAAATGACAGCAGAAAATACCATCACAGCATCTATCTTACCAGTGAGATGATACAGCATCATAAAATAACATAACAGCAGTTATTTACTAAGAGAGTGCAAATTGAGAATGAGAAGAAACTGCAACAACGAATTAAACCTTGGCTTCCAGGGTTTAACTTGCAACAGATTGATTAAAGATAATTGCTGGCTGGATATCGCCGACTACTCTGTTTCTGTTCATTGTTAGTAAATGTCAAGAATGATTTACTTTGTAATAAAACATATTAAAAATAACAGCTAACCTTATTTTTACAAAACAAGTTCCAATGTGATTAAAATATAATTTTTCATTTGCTCAGATATAATTAATAATGTCAGATTTTTCAAATGAAACACAAGAACCACAGCAATATGCAGTGCAGTTATTACAGCATTACAAGAGACTGTCTGTGCATACGAAGGTAAAGTGAGGACCTGGCAAAGGGTCACGTTGTGCCCTTCATTTACTTCTGAATAAAAACACAAAGAAACATAAAAGGATTCTCAGGTCCCCAGCATGACCCATTCTACTTTGCTCTAGTGCTCCTCTTTACTCATCTGATTTAAACCTGACAGATAAAATAAACCTCATCTGACCTTAAAGTGGTATTAAAACGAAAATCAAAAATGTATTATACTGCAGCTGACCAATCATTGGATGCGGTAGTCGCAATCGTTTTCCTTTTTTTTTGGCTGTTTCCTGTTCTCACCTGGCGATCTGGCCAGTAACACACCTCCTGTTTTAGTTACATACAGTTGTGTTCAAAATAATAGCAGTGTGTTGAAAAAGTGAATAAAGCTCAAAATCCTTCTAATAGCTTTTATTTCCATACACACAAATGCATTGGGAACACTACACATTCTATTCCAAATCAAAACATGAAGAAAAATATATCAAATTTGTGTTGTTCCTCTAAACAAATTGAAGAAAAGTGAATATTAGACTGTTCAAAAAAATAGCAGTGTTTGTATTCTTCTTTACAAACTCAAACATTCACTATATAAACTGAAAAATGTTTGAAGATTTTGCTTTCCTTTGAATCAATTAATTAATATTTAGTTGTATAAGCACTGTTTCTGAGAACTGCTGTACATCTGTGTTGCATGGAGTCAACCAACTTCTGGCCCCTGTGAACAGGTATTCCAGCCTAGGATGATTGGACTACATTCCACAGTTCTTCTCTATTTCTTGGTTTTGCCTCAGAAACTGCATTTTTGATGTCACCCCACAAGTTTTCTATTGGATTAAGATCCGGGGATTGGGCTGGCCACTCCATAACGTCAATCTTGCTGGTCTGGAACCAAGATGTTGCACGTTTACTGGTGTGTTTGGGGTCGTTGTCTTGTTAGAACACCCATTTCAAGGGCATTTCCTCTTCAGCATAAGGCAGCATGACCTCTTCAAGTATTCTGATGTATTCAAACGGATCCATGATCCCTGGTATGCGATAAATAGGCCCAACACCGTAGTATGAGAAACATCCCCATATCATGATGCTTGCGCAACCATGCTTCACTGTCTTCACAGTGTACTGTGGCTTGAATTCAGTGTTTGGGGGTCGTCTGACAAACTGTCTCCGGCCACTAGACCCAAAAAAGAACAATCTTACTTTCATTAGTCCACAAAATGTTGCGCCATTTCTCTTTAGGCCAGTCAATGTGCTCTTTGGCAAATTGTAACCTCTTCAGCACGTCTTTTTTTCAACAGTGGGACTTTGTGGGGGCTTCTTGCAGATAGCTTGGCTTCACATAGGCATCTTCTAATTGTAACAGTACTCACAGGTAACTTTACACCTTCTTTGATCTTCCTGGAGCTGATTGTTGGCTGAGTCCTTGCCATTTTGGCTATTCTTCTATCCATTCGAATGGTAGTTTTTCGCTTTCTTCCATGTCTTTCAGGTTTTGGTTGCCATTTTAAAGCATTTGCGATCATTTTAGCTTAGCAGCCTATCATTTTCTGCACTTCTTTTTATGTTTTCCCCTCTCCAATCAACTTTTTAATCAAGGTACGCTGTTCTTCTTAACAATGTCTGGAATGACCCATTTTCCACAGAATTTAAGAGAGAAATGCACTGTAACCAGCATGTACAACATTTGCTGCCTTCCTTCCTTAAATAAGGGCAATAATTGCCACCTGTTTTTCAAAGAATGAATGACCTCACTAATAGAACTCCACCCTGCTATTATTTTGAACATGCCCCTTTCAATTAGTGATTCAATTACACAGAATCAGCAGCATGCATGTCATGACTGTTGGGTCTGTTGGATTTCTATTACTCTACTACACCTGCTAGTAAATTATTTGCCATGTAGAAATATCATTTCTACCAAAAACAGTGATTGATCAGGTCAGTGATGTCTGACTGCTATTATTTTGAACACAACTGTAGCTACTCTGGTTGAAAACACACACACAAAGACATTTGTTTGCCAATGGCCAGTAAATTTACGGAAAGTTTGTAAAAATCATTGATTTTCAGGGGCTGTTAATTTGTCATGCTGTGTTTAAATATTGATTGCCTTAGTTTTTATTGTCATTTTCAGGTTGTCAGTAAAAAATGTGCTCTCCAGTAAATTTTACATGTTTTGTCAGTAAAAAATGCTGCGGGAGGTTGGCAACACGAACACACACACATACATAGAAAACCTCCAAATACAGAATGCTATGCCCACAGTTGATCTAGAGCAGGGGTGTCAAACTGGTGGCCCTCCAGCTGTTGCAAAACTACAAGTCCCATCATGCCTCAACCTTTAAGAGTCATGCTTGTAACTGTCAATCTTGCAAAGCCTCATGGGACTTGTAGTTTGGCAACAGCTGGAGGGCCGCCAGTTTGACACCTGTGATCTAGAGGAAAGCAACCCCCCCCCCAAAAAAAAAGCATGATCCAACATGCTCTAGCAGGGGAAGAATAAAATTCCTTCCTGAACCCCCAAGAGGCAATCACATATTTTCTACAAATATTAGTATCCAGTTATATTTTATGAATTTAGTAAAGAATCTAGGTCTTTTTTTAAAACAATCTATTGAGTGGGCCAGAACCAGCTCTTGAGGGAGTCTATTCCATATTTTCAGCTCTTACTGTGAAGAAGCCTTTCCATATTTGGAGATTAACCAGTTTAAGATCGCACACCCACATTGCACAGCTGTAACTCACCATGTACTCAATAAAAAATGCATATTCACAGATATGCATATGGTTGCTGGTTTTACTTTTTTGCTTTTTTGCATGGACTACTGTTAGAATGTGGAGACACTTCAGCCAGAGCATGGGTACTTCCAACTTTGAGAAGTCTGTATGGTTGAGCAGCTATCTTCTTTACCTTTAACAGTTGCTACAACACCTATTATAAGCGATTTCCAGGTGGAGATGGGAATATTTTTCTGGATACAATTGTACAGAACATCTCCATAAATGTAATTTCCTGCATGTGTGATTGGCTCACTAATTTTCCTAGAAGTCTGCACTTAGATATGTCAGATTTTAGGCATCGGCTGTAATAGAACTGTAAAATTTGGTGAAATAACCCTCAGGGGTTAATTACTTTCTAAAGGGATGCAAAACCTGCAGGTGTCCTCATTAAAACATTGAGAGTGCATCAGGTGATTCCCTTCCCATTCCGAATATCTGGTGAACAAAAGGCTATTTCTTCACAGCAACCAAAGGTAAGAATCTGCTACAACGTTTGTGAAAAGCCCTGCATTGTACACTACATTCTGAGAAGAAGGTTTTTTTTCCTGAACAAGAGTAACAAGTGGAATTGCTTAAGCACTGAGCAAACTGTTGGCGCTATATCAATCCTGTATAATAATAATAATAATAATAATTACTCTTTTAATATTTCAGGCAACAACAGCTCTGAAGGAATTTTGTGGAATCCTGCAGATCAACCTCTATATTCCTGTGAAGCCCCTTGGATACTTTATTTTCTCAGAAGCCCTGTCCTAGGTGCTGAAGCCCAGGGGCTTTGCAGAGCTTTTATTATTAGGTCCACTTCTTATCTGGTAGCCAGACCTCCTTTAATTCTCAGCTGTACACAAGTCTATCTCTCTCTCTCTCTCTCTCTCTCTCTCTCTCTCTCTGTCTGTCTGTCTGTCTGTCTATCTGTCTATCTATCTATCTATCTATCTATCTATCTATCTATCTATCTATCTACACCAGCCTTTCTCAACCAGGGTGCCTTGCAGTTTCTTCAGGGGTGCCTTGGCAAAATGTCTAAAAATTGCCAAAATTTGTATACAAGCCACCGGGTGGAACAAGCCTGCCTTTTATTTACACATAGCCACAGGTTTTCATTGTGCACCATTACGACCTTCTAGCCGCCTGCATCCTGACAACCAATGACATGATCAGTTGGTAACGAGGATGTCAGTTGCCTGCACAGCATCCTAGTTTGACCCTCTCCATCAGTACTGGGGTCACATTGGCTCAATGATGGAGAAAAATTGAGGGAGAAGAGAAACCCTGGAATACTAGTCAGTACCAGTGTGCAAAAGAGTATTTGCTTTGGAAGAATAAATCACCTCTAATGTTGGGTGTCCTACGCGTGTGGATGTGTCTGTGTTATATAAAACTATTAGAATCATTAGTCACCCTTTAGAATGGGGCGCAATTTTAAAATGGGGTGCCTCAAGACTGTCCATAATTTTTAAGGGTGCCTCGGGACTGTCTATAATCTTAAAGGGTGTATTGACTGAAAAAAGGTTGAGAAACACTGATCTACACACACAGCATTGTATAGGAACTGACATACTCAGGGGTCTCTCATGCTATTTGCTGCTGTGTGAAAACGCAGACAGGACACTAAACAAGTGCTAGAGTTGTTTGTACCAATTAAAGGGGCACCCTGTTAGTTAAGAACTGTTATATGTTTAGTTAGGGGCTCTGGCAAGCCAATGTCTTTGTCTATTTTATGCTATGGACTTACTGTATAAAGTGTTTAATCAGTGTCTGTTTTCTGTCTTGCTAAAAAAAACAGCAGGGTTTAATGCTGTCCCTCTTGCAATATATATTTATATACAGTATAAATATACAGTATGTGGAGCTAAAAATAACATGAACTAAAATATGTGTATAGATCAGGTAGTCTCAATGCTAAAAATATTAATATATGCATGCTTTAAATTGTGCATGGAGCATTAATGGCAGTTATATTGTGCGCAGTTTCATTTAATCTTACACAGCTATTCAAGTGAATAAGTAATTATCTTATGGGTCATTTAGGTTTCTTATGACTATGACAGTCTATAATTTTGTTTATAGCACACAACTGTAATTTTCCATTCTTTTTTTGTCAAAACTCCTTTGTTAACATTCTGCCCTTTCTTTTCCTTTACTTGTTGTTTGTGTGTAGTGCATAAATACCTTAAAAAATCAACATACTGTACTTGTATGTGTACACAGTGACATTACCCTGCCCAGGGCCACCATACCAGCTGCCAACAGTACCTGGAAATCTGGCCGGAGAGAATATTGTCTGTGGACATTTTTAGTCATTTTTATGTCCAGATTTCCATGGACTGCTCGGAGGAAAATGTGGGCAAGCATATTAATAATGATAATAATAATAATAGTAATAATGCAGATGGCGGGTGAATGAGGAAAATCAAGATTGTGTGCCTAAAGGTACACTTTAATTTAAGATTCCTAGATATGGTTGGGATTTGAGTATAGAAAAACCATGTCCAGAAGACAGTTCTTCAGACCTTATGTATATGTGCCTGCAGTGTTACAGGGGTAAAACAAGGTTTAAGTTTGGGGCTGCCTGGTCTGTGTGCTGGGAGATATCACCCAAGTGGTTGCCAAAGATTAAAGATCAACTCAGGTCAACTTATAAAAATCACACGTGACTCCTTCCCCCCCATCAATATACAGTATTGTATTGTTATACGGTTAGTGGGAGGACACTTTCATTCTCCATGGTCCCATTGTATGCAATAATGGGGCCATTTTCTTTTGCTCACTCCTGAGATGGGCTAGGGCCTATGGGATTTGTAGTGTGCATAAACAAATCACCACAATTATCATGGACTGCTTGATCAAATAAACAAAAGTGAGGGGGGAAAAGGAGAAATTTTGGAGCCCTACGGAGGGAGCTACAAGGGGGCAGAAAAACACAGGAAAAAATTATTTCATGAAAAATAGATTACAGGGCTATTAAGTAGTGGATGTGTATGGAATATTTTTAGAGAATAAGGGTATAATTTAATGTCACACTAACTGCTAATCCAGCTTCTACTGTGCTCCATTTTGTGGCTATGCAGAGCCAATCAGAGGGCAGGGTATTTAAGGATGAATTCCAGGTTTGGCATTTTTTACATACAGTAGTTACATTGATCCAGCTTGGACCAATGTAACTATGCAGTAGACATCGCTACTCCAGTGATCTCCACCAGCTTCCAGGTCCTATGCCAGTTGGCTGTCTTGCTGCATCGAGAAAATGCACAGCAATCTCTGAATGACATTTATACCAAGTAGCCGGTCTCCTGTAGTCACAATGCAGCAGGGCACCCGATCAGCACAGGATCTACTATAGCTGGCCTCCAGTGGTCACAGTGCAGCAGGGCACCCGATCAGCACAGGACCCAGAAGAAATTGGAGATCACAGGAGCAGCTGTGTCTCCTATAGCTGGCCTCCAGTGGTCACAATGCAGAAGGGCACCCGATCAGCACAGGTCCCGGAAGAGAGTAAAGATCACTGGAGCAGCCAATGTCTACTATAGCCGGCCTCCGATGTTCACAATGCAGCAGGGCACCCGATCAGCACAGGACCCGGAAGAAAGTGGAGATCGCTGGAGCAGCCATGTCTACTACAGCTGGCCTCCGATGTTCACAATGCAGCAGGGAACCTGATCAGCACAGGACCCGGAAGAAAGTGGAGATCGCTGGAGCAGCCATGTCTACTATAGCCGGCCTCCTGTGGTCACAATGCAGAAGGGCACCCGATCAGCACAGGTCCTGGCAGAGAGTAAAGATCACTGGAGCAGCCGTCTCTACTATAGCCGGCCTCCTGTGGTCACAATGCAGCAGGGCACCCGATCAGCACAGGACCCGGAAGAAAGTGGAGATCACTGAAGCAGCCGTGTGTACTATAGCCGGCCTCCTGTGGTCACAATGCAGCAGGGCACCCGATCAGCACAGGACCCAGAAGAAACTGGAGATCACTGGAGAAGCCATGTCTACTATAGCCGGCCTCCAAATGTTCACAATGCAGCAGGGCACCCGATCAGCACAGGACTCGGAAGAAAGTGGAGATCACTGGAGCAGCCATGCCTACTATAGCCGGCCTCTGGTGGTCACAATGCAGCAGGGCACCCGATCAGCACAGGACCCGGAAGAAAGTGGAGATCACTGGAGCAGCCATGTCTACTATAGCCGGCCTCCTGCGGTCACAATGCAGCAGGCCACCTGATCAGCACAGGACCCGGAAGAAAGTAAAGATCACTGGAGCAGCCGTGTTTACTACAGTGATTTCCAGCTTCCAGAGGGATCCCACAGGTGTGGTATATACATTGTTACATTGGTCCAAGCTGGATCATTGTAACTATGTATAGAATATCATACCTGGAATTCTTCTTTAATTTGGTAAATAAAGAAATGCACTAAAGCGAATTGTTTTCTCTGGGCTGTGCTGTGTACACTATCCATACTATGTTGTATATTGTAAAATAAGTAGGTCTTCTTCAGTGCACAGACATGTGTGGAGGGTGCAGTATGTATATCTGCCACAATCCTGTCCATAAAACCTTAGATTTCAGTTCTAAAATGTAATTCTTTAAATGCAATTAGTTGTGTAGTTTGCACTATGTAAGTCTGGACTGCCTATACGTGAGGCTTGTAATGGAGACATGCAGTTCACATGCTGCTTTCCATTAAAAGGCAGTTATGGAATAAAAAGTCACGCATGATTAGATCCGTACACTATAATCTGACTTTTATTACATATGTTTAAAACCCGGGCTAGGCAAAGTACCAGCTCTGCTTCATAGCGGGCTCCACAAGGAGTCTACAGTATACTTAGCCATCCCACGCTCGTACTTCACCCTGACCTGCTGCTGTGGCCTCCAAATACCATGTGCAGGTTTTACTTTCAAAGTTTAAAGTGATTGTAAACCTCTGACATGAAATATGAAAAAAATATATCCCTCTATAGTGCGTGATTGTCTCTATCCAGAGCACTAAGTATCATTTCTATCTGCTGCCCGCTGCTATTTGCATGAGTAACTTCTGACAAGTTTTCCTGACACCAAGAGAAAAATGGTGACAGGGGAGGGAGCTCTGCTGCATAACCTGTGACTGACAGCCTCAACTCTGTTCCTGTAAGCTGTGTGAAGGCGTGGGCCCTTTCCTCCAATCAGCTCTTAGAGCTCTCCTCACTGAGCTCTGCAGTGTGTAATTTCAGTTCTCTGCCCCCTGATTTCTGACAGCTCAGACAAGCTTTATACATTTTGCACTTTATATGGATGTAAAGAAGATAGGACACAGAAAAACAGGTACAACTTATGTAGGAGGATTTGTTTCATCTCTGACATCACCTGAGTCCAGTCATTTCACTGGGTATCTGTAAGGGTTTACAACCACCTTAACCTGGATCAGGCTATGCACAAGGTATGGCATATGGGCCTGGTTGCTCTTGCACAAAAAACTGGAGGAGGCTGGGGGGAGTGTCACATTTTCTGCCATACCTGATGTTGATGATGATGACCTGTGGCAGTTGATCGGAGCAGCAAGAAAGGTAAACTCATCAAAAGCAAATATAGTGTAATCAAATCTGTGCCATACTCAACACTGTTTAAAGAGTATTAAAACCATTACAGAAACATTTTGTTTCCTTCAAGGATAAAGGTTTTATATAAATAAATAAAAGATGATCATTGTAATGGTTTGTCCAACCCTCTAACTGCCACTTTTGCTGAACAGTTTGGTCTGTTAAAAGAACCTGAAAAATAACCGACTTACTGGCTGGATCACCAAGTGGAAATAAAAGGAAAAAAACCTAATAAAAAAAATAAAACTAATGCAGCCACCACATCTAAGAAATGGTAAGCTGCAATATATTACATTTTTGTTTTGGGGTTTAGATATACTTAAAAATTGCTTTGTTCCAGCTTCATCAGGTAACTACATATCGCCAATGCTTACAGCTGTTCTGCCCGCATGATGCACTTCACAGCAGTAAAACCATGAAGTTAAAGTGACACTAAATTATAGATATTCTTATTCTCCAAAAATAATCCATACACATCCTCCCCCCCCCCCTCTCACTTACGCATGATTGGAAAGAAAAGTGTATGCTAGTTGTGGTCATGCATACTTTAGATCAGTGGTGGGCAACTGTGGCCCTCCAGCTGTTGTAGGACTACAAGTCCCATGATGCATTGCAAAACTGACAGTTACAAGCATGACTCCCAAAGGCAGAGGCATGATGAGACTTGTAGTTCACCAACAGCTGGAGGGCCACAGTTGCTCACCCCTGCCTTAGATTGTATACCCCTTGAGGGTTAGGGACTGATGTGAATGTACAATATATATGTAAAGTGCTGCATAAATTGAGGGCGCTATATAAGTACCTGTAATAAATAAATGTGCACTGCTCTATGCAAATCATACATCCCGTAGTCCATAGCCCATCTCAGGAGTGAGCAAGAAAGGGTGAATATGTTCAAACATACAGCAGAACCATGGAGAATGAATGTAGCCATCATCTAACAGAAAGCTGGGTCAAAACAGCACAAAAAAGGAATTTCTAATTTGAGGGAGGCTGTGGGTAACAGAAGGAACATTCTGAGTTAAAAACAGAACATTTTTTTTTAAAACAGAGTTTATTGTCACTTTAAGGTAGGTATCCAAGAACTGAAATGTTTTCCCATGTGATCCAAATGGATCACAGCTTCTGTCCCTCCTGCACTGGGGAGACAGACAAGTGCAGCTCCTGCAGTATTCTGCAAAGTTTAGCATGAACTTCTAAATAATAACTTTTTTTAAGGTACACTTTAAAGCAAACCTGTCTGTTAAATCCCAGCAAATTTCTGCTTTGCAGTAAATCTCCAGTCAAAATATGTCTTTTTTTTAGTTCTCATTTAAAGTCTAAATGGACCTTCAGTTTAAATCAGCTAAATACATTCCAGGTGCATCAGAACAAAAGGCTTACAGTTTATTTTCTTCATATAGCAGCCAGAGAGTTTATTGTCACTTTAAGGAAGGTATCCAACAAGTGAAATGGTTTCCCATGTGATCCAAATGGATCACAGCTTCTGTCCCTCCTGCACTGGGGAGACTGATGAGTGCAGCTCCTGCAGAATTCTGCAAAGTTTAGCATGAACTTCTAAATATTAACTTTTTTTAAGGTACACTTTAAAGCAAACCTGTCACTGTTAAATCCCAGCAAATTTCTGCTTTGCAGTAAATCTCCAGTCAAAATATGTCATTTTTTTTTAGTTCTCTTTTAAAAAGGCTAAATGGACCTTCAGTTTAAATCAGCTAAATACATTCCAGGTGCATCAGAACAAAAGGCTTACAGTTTATTTTCTTCATATAGCAGCCAGAGAGTTTATTGTCACTTTAAGGAAGGTATCCAACAAGTGAAATGGTTTCCCATGTGATCCAAATGGATCACAGCTTCTGTCCCTCCTGCACTGGGGAGACTGATGAGTGCAGCTCCTTCAGTATTCTGCAAAGTTAGGCATGAACTTCTAAATAATAACTTTTTTTAGGTACACTTTAAAGCAAACCTGTCACTGTGTTAAATACCAGCAAATTTCTGCTTTACAGTAAATCTCCAGTCAAAATATGTCATTTTTTTTAGCTCTCATTTAAAGTCTAAATGGACCTTCAGTTTAAATCAGCTAATACATTCCAGGTGCATCAGAACAAAAGACTTGCAGTTTATTTTCTTCATATAGCAGCCACAGCCTGAGAAGAAAAGTCTATTTACTGCCAGCATGCAGTAGAGAAGGACCCTTGCTCTCTGTGTGGAAGCAGCGATCTCTCTACAGAAGTCCGACACACCCCATGCAGCACTGCAATCAGCAAAGCTCACAACCCTTGGTGTTCGGAGAAATCTAGCCCTTATTCAGCAGGGTGCTGTTTTACTCTGATGAAGAGGGGGCCCCCCTCGAAACACATTAGCATCTGTAGATCCATGTGGCATCTCCCCAAGATGTAAGAAGAATGCATAGCAGTTCTGTACTTGGATCATTTGTAATGAGCATGTTCTTTTTATTGGTTTGTGGTTACCTATTTCCTCTTTTAATAAACGGTATCTAAGGACAATGCACTAGGCTGGTGTCCCCTGTTTTTTGTGGTCTACATATGGTGTGTTTAGACTTCCCCAGTCTGAGGAGAGCAAAATAGAAACAAATATAGGAATACGCTATATAATAACTCATTCAAGGAAAAACCACTTAATAGTGCAAATTAAACAAAAAAGTCCATGTGTCAAGTCCAAAAAAATATATCACTCTGTAACTTATTGTGAAGAAATATATATATATATATCACCGTGATCACAATCCACCACCAGAAGAAATAAATAGACTCACCAGAGCTAAATGCTGATTAAATTATAAACCAGCATTAGCACTGTTGCTCTGGGAGCGATGATAATAAGGTATATCCAAACTTTAGGAGCAAAACTCTGTAGCAAATTGGGATATCCAAACTCTGGGAGTAATACTCTGCAGCAACACCAAGCCAGTGGATAAGGAAACCTTTTATCTGATCATCTTCTCCATCATAATCGTAGAACCACACTCAGGATGATAAAGAAAAGGCATGATGGTGCAGTGTGTTTTAAAATTGTTGACATTTATTCAAACAGCTATATCAAAAAACAAGGTGTCATGCCAACATCAGCATTATCAGCATTAACGATCCACAATAGACCACAAAGGACAGACGAGTCCCGCTTGCCGCGAACACCGCCGACAATACCAGACGTCACATCTATCCAAGCTCCGCCCTACGCGTTTCGTCACAAAGACGTCCTCACTTCCTGAGGAGAGCAAAACACTGGAAAGAGTAAGTGGATCTGAAGTAGTAAGAGCTCATCGAAACCTCAAGCACCATGCCTGAGCGTAGGAGATAGTATTCTGTTCAGCAGGGTGTGTGTTGAAACTCTGCAGAGAGACTACTGCTTCCATACAGAGCTGGCAGGGGACAGGCTTTTCTAGTCAGGCTGTGGCTGCTTCATAAAAAAAAAATAATTGTAAGGTAATGAAAGCCTTTTGTTATGATGCACCTAAACTTTATTTAACTGATTTAAACTGATTCATCAGTATTGGCCATCTGCAGCCACAAAGAGAGTTTCCCGCCTACATACACACTAAGCAATTTCCTAATCATCCATCACCTAAAATTAGGAGTTTTATTTATAAAAGAGCATATAAGGAAATCGTGACCATCTTTTATTCTGTAATTAGGAATCTGTCTAGTCTGAGCAACAGCTTCACATCAATCCCCTTTTTCTTTTCTCAAGTTTTATAAATAGGTTTCCTAATTAATTGCTTTTCAGATCCAGTTTCTACAGCAAAACTTGCATTATGACCTCCTAGTGAGTCACACTATGAATGTAATAAGTGGGGGGAAAAGGAAATCCAGGCAGGCTTGCAGGTATTACAGTATATATGGAGCTGCCGGAATGGCTGTGCACTTTGTCGACTAGCCTGAATGTGTATGTGTCACAAAAATGTGGCAAATAATGAGCTAGGAACTCTCATGACTCATCCTAAAGCAGCACAGAGACTCTAATGCCAACCACCAGAAGATGGCAGTGTTTCCTTTTCTTGTTTCAATTTACGCTTTTATCAGAAAAATAAAAATGACAAGACGCTTTCATTTTTTTTTATCTTTCTAATGCAGTGTAAAATGTTATTCGTATAAATTATATGTTTCCCTGAATCTTATCACCGTTTCTGAACGGAAAAGACAATAAAAAAAGAGAATCAGTACGAATTGTCAGTTGTCCTCTTTCATATCTATCTATCTTACTTACTTAGCTTTCATGGCAAATGTATTTTGAAGAACAGCAGTCCCTGTAGAGAAAGGTTAATAAGAGTCAGGGGCCGTAATTACCAATTAGGAACTGATGAGCGCAGTCACTATATAGCTTGGAATGAAAAGAAAAACGAATATAATGCAGGAAGCAGATAATTACTGATTTCTACTAATAAATATACAGACAGACAATTATCTGTTCGCATTATCATTCAATGAATGTCTATTAGTTCAATCCTTCTAAATCAATAAGGAAAAAGTTCCCCACAGCGTTCTGTACATATTTGTACAGTAAGCCATCAATTGCATAGAGGCCTGCAGCTTTCTCTTAAGACATGATATTCATTCTGTTGATACTAGACATAATCTATGCAGATAACCAGCTTGTGGACAATGGAAGAATACTTAAAGTGGAACTCCAAGGTAAAACTTTCTTCCGATACTTGCCCAGTACATATACATTAATTCAAATGATGGTTTTCCTAAGTCTGGATGGCTGTTGTGGAAGGTAATAATCCTAGTTTAGTTTATGATATTGCAGTCAGCCAAGAAATTCAGGAGCCATGGTGAAAGCTGTGGGTCTCATACAGCGAAGGTATCTTGCCTTTCTTTCCACCCTTTGTCCATTCTCAAAAAGCTTTGTATTCTGTTCAGAGAATACAAGGCATTTCAAGAATAGACAAAAGGAGATCCTGTTGCTTTACCTGCTTTTGTTAAGATAGAAGGAGTCCAGAAACAGGTAACAAAATTGTGAAAGGTCTGGGGGATAAAATATATGAAGATAAAGAGAGACTTCAGAACTTAAAGTGTTACTAAACCCAGGACCCTGCACTCACTATATCTGGTCTCCCACAGTACACAGAACATGGAAATACAATTATTTTAGTAAATATAAACTGCTAAATACCTTTTCTCCTCAGCAGTTAGAGCAGTCTTCTATCAGTGTTCAGCCCACCACTAGCTAAAGCTTGTAGAAGGAGTTTTCTTTCTGCTCTAGGAGGATGGAAATCCCCTGACCTCTGTCTGGACAGTGCTGATTGGCCCTGTGCTAATCATGTGCACTCTCCCAAGAAAAAAAAAGCCTCTCTAGCAATACACACCAAACTGAGCATGTGCATGCCTACGGTTCACTCTGGAGATAAGAGGTGGTCACTTGAAAAAAGGATAGGAAGAGGGAAGAAAGGATCAAACAGCCTGTTTACACAATGCAGAAGATTAACCCCTTAGGTTCCACAGTGAATATAACAAGCATGCTTTACTGCATATACAGGGTGATTTTACTGTTGTGGGTTTAGTAACACTTTAACATGTACAGTCTGGAGGACAGAAGGGAAAGGGGAGAAATGACTAAAACCTTTAAATACATCACAAGGGTGAATAAGGTTCAGGAGGGCAGTATTTTCAATATGAATCCAAGAGCAAGAACACGGGGACATGACCTTAAACTAACTGGAGGAAAGTTGAACACTAATTCGGGAAAGTATTATTTTACTGAAAGGGTAGTTGATGTTCAGAATACACTTTCAGCAGAGGTAGTGAGTCAGTCAACAGTAAGTGGATTCAAACATGCTTGGGACAAACATAGATCTATGCTCTAGACAAAAAAGAGTCAACAAATAAACACCCCTCCCCCCAAAAAAAACCCCAAAAAATAAAACATTATAAATTGAAAAAACAAAAACAAACGGCAGACTTGATGGGCCACTTGGTCTTTTTCTGACACTGTATCTTTCTATGCTACTCCTCTACCCATGTTCTTTCAGAGTATGCATGTGTGCAGAAATGAAGGTGTTTTGTAAAAAGACAAGAAGAAATCCTGTCATTTAGATGCCACTCCTCTTCCCTTGTCCATTCAAGTACACCTTTTATTCTCTGAACAAAATACAAGGAGTTTTGCAAATGGACAAGGGGGAGCCTGTTGTTTTCCTGCTCCTCCTCTTTTCATATTCTTTCAGAGAAGGCCTGTAAACAGAATATAAGACATTTTGTGAATGAACAATGAGAGATCCTGTCTTTAACCCTACCCTCCACTCCCTATGTCTTTTCAGGGAACACCTGGAAACAGAACACAAGACCTTTTGTGAATGGAAAATGGGAGAGGTAAGGGAAGGCAAACAACAGGATTCCTTCACTCTATGAGACATGCAGCTTTCTCCCACAGCACCTGAAGTTTTATAATGACAGTAAACTCCAACTTGAATAAAATTAGGATTATTACCTTAAGTGGCTCTAAAGGCTGAATTCTTTTTTTACCTTCCTACATTCTATGTAGGAAGGTAAAAAAACCTTCAGTGTGCAGCTCCCCCTCTCACCCCCCCTTCCCCACAATACTTACCTGAGCCTGATCATGATCCAGCCCTGTGAACAAGAACCTTGGCTCTTCCAGGTCTCTCCCCTCATTGGCTGAGACACAGCACAGGGAGTCTGCCAGTGAGGAAGGAGTGAGGGGTAAGGCCAAGCTGCATTCTAAGTGCAGGTAAGTATAAGATGTTTATTATTTTAATTAGAAAAAAAAGACTTACAACTACTTTAAAACTCAAAAAAATGTTCATGTAAATATATTTTTTAAAGTGTCACTAAACATATCTGTCCCCATTGGATAGGCAGCGCACATCAACAGCCAGAAATGTATATGTATATTGCATTAAAATAAAAGTTGCTTCCGTTTTTTTTCTGCTTTGATCATGTAATTTCTCTCTTAGCAGCAGGGCCTGTGAGTAGGCAGAGCTAAGCCACAGGCCATCACATATCCTGTGACATTGCATTAGCTATTACAGTCCTTCAACTTCATACCATTCAGAGCAAAGTGTGCTGCTCCTAGGGGGCGGGCACATGCCAAACTGATTCTGCACTTTATTCTGATGGCCTGAAAGGCAGGGCTCATACATAATTAATATCTAAAGTGATGTCACATGACATGTGACCCACATGCAAAAAAACTTGGAGCTACTCTCAAAGCACTGCAAATATACCCCCTACAGTCCAATGCAAAGAATGGGTGCTGATGTTCGAAAAAGCTCATTCAGGCTTGCAGAAACAGATTGGAAAACAGAAGGAAGAAATGCTGCACACTGGACCCCAGCTCCTATACAGAGAGGTAAAGAACCCAGCCACTATATAGAAAGATATAGAAGCTGTATATTTACCTCTCTATATAGTGGCTGGGTTCTGGTATCACATGACCTGTGCCCCCAACCTGGTAGGTGACACATGGCTTACTTACATGAATTGGGAGCATGCACAACAGATGTGGCAACGGCCAAGATTTACAATCACAGGCTGCAGCGGGGACACAGACAGAGAGGGCACCAGTGGAAGGCAGGATCAACCAGGTTTTTGCACTCAGTATAAAACGAATGCTCCTAGTGGCTAATAGAGTATGCACACTGTATTATATAGCATGTAATGACAGCTGTTAATAGTTTGGGTTTAATGACACTTCATCAGCCACAAAGCACATGAGTCCACTTTGTGTGCACCAAATACCTTTGCAAACCCAAATCTTACCTTGTAAAGTAGCAGTGACATCATCACTGTGCTATGCATAGTCAGCACAAAGAGCAGAACTGTGGGAGGGACCCAATAGGTCCTCCCACTACAGGCTGGCTACAGAAAACTACAGGAGGGGCAAAGACAAGACCGGTCACGCTGCACAAGCAGTGACCAGTCTTGATTACAGGAAGCTCCTCCACAGAGGGAAACATTGACACCAGATTACTGCAGATCTGGAAGAAATACACAAAGCACACCAGAACTCATACACTATATTGCCAAAAGTATTGGGACACTCCACCAAATCATTGGATTCAGCTGTTCCAATCACCTCCATGGCCACAGGTATATAAAATCAAGCACCTAGGCATGCAGACTGCTTCTACAAACATTTGTGAAAGAATGGGTCGCTCTCAGGAGCTCAGTGAACTCAAGCGTGGTACCATGATAGGTTGCCATCTGTGAAATAAGTTAATCCGTGAAACGTCCTTGCTACTAAATATTCTACGGCCAACTGTTAGTGGTATTATAACAAAGTGGAAGCAACTGGGAACAACAGCAACTCAGCCACAAAGTGGTAGGCCATGTAAAATGACAGAGCGGGGTCAGCACATGCTGAAGTGTACAGTGCGCAGAAGTCGCCAACTGTCTGCAGAGTCAATAGCTAAAGACCTCAAAACTTTGTGTGGCCTTCAGATTAGCAAAACAGTGTGTAGAGAACTTCATGGAATGGGTTTCCATGGCCGAGCAGCTGCATCCAAGCCTTACATCACCAAGTGCAATGCAAAGAGTCAGATGTAATGGTGTAAAGCACACCGCCACTGGACTCTAGAGTAGAGAGTTTGGTGGAGGGGGGATTATGGTGTGGGGTTGTTTTCAGGGGTTTTGCTTGGCCCCTTAGTTCCCGTGAAGGGATCTCTTAAGGAGTCAGCATACCAAGACATTTTGGACAATTTCATGTTCCCAACTTTGTGGGAACAGTTTGGTGATGGCCCCTTCCTGTTCCAACATGACTGCACACCAGTGCACAAAGCAAGGTCCATAAAGACATGGATGAGTGAGTTTGGGGTGGAGGAACTTGATTGGCCTGCACAGAGTCCTGACCTTAACCCCATAAAACACCTTTGGGATGAATTAGAGCAGAGACTGCGAGCCGGGCCTTCTCGTCCAACATCAGTGCCTGACCTCACAAATGCGCTTCATAAATGTGCGGAAGAATGATCGAACATTCCCATAGACACACTCCTAAACCTTGTGGACAGCCTGTAATGGCTCTAGGATGCCATCAAAGTTCATGTGTGTGTAAAGGCAAGTGTCCCAATACTTTTGGCAATATAGTGTATACTCTCATATGTAGACTTTTTTTTGCTATTTTAGAGTTCAGTTTTAAAGCATAGTTCAGGCTTTTTGGATCTTTGTGGCATGTTTAATATTTTAACTCAGTGAATTGATATACTCAGCTTTGTAAATACTATGACCTACCCTGTTGCTTTATGCAGGCATATACTTTTCTGTTATTCTTTGTACCTGCTGAGAAATGTTCAACTTTTCATATTGCCATGTCACAGCTCTAGACAGACTCATGTGGACTGTAGACGACTGCAGACAGAGCCCCATGGCAACAAGTTTAAGGTTTGGATATTTCCCCTTGGACAGACATTGTGCAGGAAAATAGATGAGTATTATTTACAGTCTATTATCTGTGTGTTGTAGCCTCAGCCTTTTCAGATATGAAGTGTACCTGTCATCTGTGCATGTATGCTGTTGGATGGACCAATATTTAAAGACTATGTAAACCCAACATTTCATATGCCTGCTGTACCATGTACTATGAAAAAGTATCCTGTTCTCTTTGTATTGATCCCTTTGTGTGAAATCTCTGGTGTTTCTGTCTATCCCTCTGCTTTCCTAATAAAACTGACCACACCAGGCAGGACAGCACAGTGTGGTCAGTTCTCTAGCTGTGCTGGGAACTCAGCCTGCTCTCCTTTATGCAGTTGAGAACAGAGGGAATGTGATCACTTATGAAAAAGGGGAAAGGGTATTTAGAATGCTTTTTATATGTATACACAGATTGTTTACCTTTCACTTCTATTTTACAATGAGTGGGTTGTTTTACAAGGTGAGGGTTTACAATCGCTTTAAAGTTGGCCTCCAGGCAGGTATAACAAATATCAATGAATGCAGTTGTGTTTAAAAATGATTAAATGTATTTACTGCAGTTAGGGGAGTTCTTGCATTTGACTTGGTATCTTCTGCTTGTAATTCCCTGTACTACATCACTCTGAGAGAAGGAGAAGCATCACTAACAGCCAATCAGGTGTGCTGCAGTGAATATGAACTTTCAAGGTACATTCTGACAGTGGAAAGAGAAGAGCGAGCAAAGGGATGGCTCATAGCTGTCCAATCAAAGGTTGAGGGCAGGAAGGTGACCAGGCTCTATTGCTTAACTGAAGCACAAAAAAACAGGTCACCAAGCTCTCTCTGCTGTCTGTAAAGGCTGAGTATATCTCAGGAGTGGATGGACAAAAATACAAATCCTTTAGGAGGTAAAGCAGTTCCTTTTTATGTATTACAACTTTCCTGGAGTTCGGCTTTAACTGGAACCAAGGTTTAGGATCTAAAGTGTCTAGCTTTGCATCTCATAGCACAGTCAGCGAGTAGTACTGGATCTTGTTTCAGTTTTCTAAATGGCTGCAATTTATATAAGAGGCAGGTACACTTTAATGGCACCTGTCATTCCTCTCAGAATTTGACTTTAATGCCACCTCTACGAAACTATTACGCTGACAGACAATTTCCAAAACATATTACATTGTAAAGTTTACAATCCACCATCTTGGCTCTGTTAGCAGCTAGATAAGAGAGAGAGCGGAGTTCTCCAAGAAGCATCAACAGTCTGATAAACTGGCTTGGCTGACAGCTATACAAATCTACTGTACGATGCTCACAAACCATGCTATCTTACAGATGGGCTGCTGCACTGAAGTCCCTATGCTTGGAAGTACAGCCTATAGAAAATAAAAGTTACAGCCAGTGGCAGTGCTCATCAGACCATATATTTAATGTATTCCTATGTGTTATTATGCTGAATTGTAGAATTCCTACTTGCTATATACAGAGGTAAGAGACTCCTTTGTGCTGGACTTTAGTCGCCGATGTGACTCAGTAATACTGAAATTCCTAATTTAACAATCTTTAGGATATTGGCATGGTAGGCTTCATTTCCATAGTAAAATTACATCATTTACACAATACATCTAGTGAGGGATAGACAAGTGGGGGATATACTATCTCAAGATAATCAATTGGACTTCTGGTAGGAAGAGAAGGTCAGCTGCTCCCTCATAGCCAAATGTGTGCATGCTGCAGCTGAAAAAGTCTTAACACTTTTTTAGTATTTTTTCTAAAGAATAAAATGTATTCATTTTGAGGCACGATAACAAACATACATACACAGCATTTTTGTCCGTGTCAAGATACGAACAAGTGACACTCATCCATAGATAACACAGTATAACAAGACTGTTTAAAAGAATACAAATGTTGTGCTGTGTTACCAACTTAAATGTCTTACTTACATGTATCCCAATACAAAGGATCATAATGTTATAAAAAATAAATGTGATATGTGTACCAACATCATAAATCTAAATACAATAGAAAAAAAAATGAACATTTAGATGGTGACACCACTATTCCACAGTGACACAAACAATACAAAATACCAATAAATAAATGAATAAACATAGAACCTGATGGAAGTACACCACCTATATGCAAATGTCCAAATGAAACAAGTAGTTATGTTTCCACCACCATTGCAAACATTGCCATATGTTTCCACTTGTAGATGACAATAAGCAGCCTTGTGAATTCAATACCACGACCTATTGCAGCCTCTTACCAAGCGATAAGACCCCAGATTATAGATGGATTTATAGTAGCATGTTGTCAGTAATCATTCATCTACAGCTTTGGAACCATAGGGGATCTCACAGCAACAGGTTGTTCAATGGCACTCAGGAACTACAGAGTACATCAGCAGGGATTCACTGTTTGCACCTCCATGTACATTAAAGGATAAGTTCACCTTTTGGATAAAAATAAAAAATGCACATTTTTTGCAGGTAAAAAAATGTGCATTTATTATTTTTGTCCAAAGGAGCCTGGAAAGCATTGCACCAGCAATCGATAGATCGCTGATGCCATGCAGGTCTCCTGCAGACCTGTCAGAATATCTGCTTGTCGTATGGGATGTACGAGCCAGCAGATATACTAACAGGAAGCTTGAATGAACTACCACAGAGCTCCACAACGTCATAGTAGTTAATTCGGAACTACAAGCCGACAGCTGCTAAGGCTGTCGGGACTTCGCGGCACTCATTCACAGAACTGTAAATGAGTGACGCAGCCGTGTGGGCAGCGCCACCGCACAGCCGCACTGTTTTCAAATCTGACAGATAGTACGGAGAAACTTCTCCCAGTACTATCTGTCAGAGGGAAGGGGGCGGCAGGCGCGGCAGCAGCTATGAGAACATGTTACATGTTCCAAAGGTGAACTTATTCTTTAAGCCATGTAAGTGATAAGCAAGCATTCCATAGTGTAACCCACAGATTTATTGTAATCAGTATTTGTGCGTCCACTCACATAAGTACAAGGATAAATCGCATGTAAGCACAACCACCACCGCCGATAGCTTCATCTAGTTTAATGACGTCAGCACAAGCTTCTCCCCCTACAACAAGAGTATTGTTCCTGAGGGAAACCAACATTACTCTTGCAGGTGGCTGGCTCAAGATGCCCCAGATTAAGCTCCAGTATGGAATAAAAACCAGCTATTAAAAAATGGGTCAGACTAGACATTAGACTGACCTCTGAAGGTGTAGAAGGGGATGTGCATCACCCATTCTGTTTCAGACATATGGATGATAGGAATAAAACCATGGTGGGAGGCCACTTATATAGGAAGAACAGAGAAAGACGGGAAAGGGCAGCGTATGATAAGAAAAAAAAGATGGTGGGGGAGTGGACAAGAAGAGAAGGTGTCCAATGGGGGAATGGGGGGGTGTCAGCCACAATTCCTGACAATTAGCTCTTCCATCTTCATAATGTTGTTCAATTCTCCTACCTATTCCCTGGTTGTAGGGATGGTAGTAGTCTTCCAATGTCTAGAGATCAAGGCACGACTTGCTAGAATTAGAATGTGGAACAGGCCCTTCCTAATTTCCCTAATAGACCCTGATATGATAAACAGGAGAGCTGCTTCCGGCATTTCTGGCCAGGTTCTACCCATAATCAGGCGAAATAACTGGAATAGTGGTGTGACCCTCCTGCGCTCCAAATGTGTGTTTAAAACAAACTAAATTAATATATGAACCCCAAACAGCTGCTAGCATTAAATCATATACCAGTGATCAAGTAAATATAAACCATATAAATGCTGCGCTACATTCAAACTTATTTAAGTGAATGTGGAATCCAATAACTCAAATCAAAAATAGTGACAATAATAATGAAAATAAATAATATGTGCTTAATGATAACAAAATTACCAAATAAACCACCCAAACTAATGAAAAAGCACAAACTTAAATCTATACGTATGTGCATGAGAAATACACATACATATATTACATCACACGTGCACAATGTGAAGTGAAATGATGACTAAATAATAAACGCAAACTCAAAGTCCAATAATGAAATGTTGAAGGTGAACAAAACTGTAAACGGTGTTTCCAATAATACTGTAAGGTGACCACAAGTGAAACAAATCGTGCAGATATCTGGGTGTAGATAGAGCTTATGAATCCAACCACCTTCTGGATTAGCCTCTCACCTCATCACTTCGACCCTTGCGGGTCAAAGAGCAGTAATGGATCCCTCTCACAGATCCTCCAGGCACCACAGCACTCCAAAACCACTTTTCAGGATTTAGTATTCCCACTCAGGCTCTTCTCCAAGTATAGTATGTTACCAGGACATAGAAGGTGAATCTCCCCTGGGGAAACACAGATCGCAATAACAATTTCATAGGGAATCTAACCCATGACTTGCTTCCATTGTGAGGATCTTTTAAGAGATCAATAGGAAGGATTTTCCCAACTCCAGTTGGGAAAATCCTTCCTATTGATCTCTTAAAAGATCCTCACAATGGAAGCAAGTCATGGGTTAGATTCCCTATGAAATTGTTATTGCGATCTGTGTTTCCCCTGGGGAGATTCACCTTCTATGTCCTGGTAACATACTATACTTGGAGAAGAGCCTGAGTGGGAATACTAAATCCTGAAAAGTGGTTTTGGAGTGCTGTGGTGCCTGGAGGATCTGTGAGAGGGATCCATTACTGCTCTTTGACCCGCAAGGGTCGAAGTGATGAGGTGAGAGGCTAATCCAGAAGGTGGTTGGATTCATAAGCTCTATCTACACCCAGATATCTGCACGATTTGTTTCACTTGTGGTCACCTTACAGTATTATTGGAAACACCGTTTACAGTTTTGTTCACCTTCAACATTTCATTATTGGACTTTGAGTTTGCGTTTATTATTTAGTCATCATTTCACTTCACATTGTGCACGTGTGATGTAATATATGTATGTGTATTTCTCATGCACATACGTATAGATTTAAGTTTGTGCTTTTTCATTAGTTTGGGTGGTTTATTTGGTAATTTTGTTATCATTAAGCACATATTATTTATTTTCATTATTATTGTCACTATTTTTGATTTGAGTTATTGGATTCCACATTCACTTAAATAAGTTTGAATGTAGCGCAGCATTTATATGGTTTAGAAATAACTGGAATACAGATTTCCAAAAGGGTCTGATCCTGGAACAGGACCACTATAAGTGGAAATGCATTTCACCTGGCTCTCCGCATCTCCAGCAGCAGTCAGGAATCGACAGAATAATCAGATATAATGTGACTGGGCTCCTGTACCACTTGGCCAAGATCTTGAAATTCCTCTCCTATGCTTGTGAAGCTATAGTTAGTTTGAAAGTAAATAGAAAGGCTTTATCCCAATCCCAGTCTTGGATGTAGAAATGATAGCTGGGGAAAGCCCCCAAGACAAGAGTACCATCCAACTGTGAGATGGCATGGGGGCATTCTGAATTGCATATGGTCAGGTCCCTATGAAGTTTTCCTGTCCCTCTAAGCTTATCATAGGAATGTCAGAGCTAGAAGTAGTGAAGCCACTGTCCTTGGTGTGGTGCGGAGGGGATTGAGATGTCTCACAGAGTGTTACCTCCATTAGGTTTGAATGGGAAATGGTCTAGATTCATACCATTGTAGAAAACTTTTGCAAGGCATCCCTAGGGGAAATTCTGGGTATCTCATAATCGAGGTCATTGGGCTGGAATGAGAAGAGATGTTGTATTTTCACTTTTTTAAATTGATGTGGTTGTGGTCCTTAGGAGTCTGCAGGATGGAGCCAAAAGGGCAAAAATAGGGCCCACAGAAAGGGTGTCCACCGGAAAAACAAGGGAAGAAGAGATGATAGAGCCCTTATAGTAAATGTATATAGGGAATATATTTGTTCTCAGAGTGTTGGTTTAGATAAAAAAAGTAGAATAACTTATAACTGACAAGGCTGCAGTAACCCTTCCAGGTTGAACATGCAACCTTTCGTGGATGCGAATGGAGAATATTCCTGTATCCATGCAGGGTAAAGTTGGTCTCTCTTATTGCCTTGAGAGTTCCAGTCCTTGGTCCTTATGGGGATATCTGGAGGTTGGTTACTTGGAGTAGAAGAGAAGGCGTAAAACAGTTTTTTTTATTTCTTTCTAACAGCAAAGTCTGAAAGCAATGCAGATCCTCAAGGGAAATTCTAAGTTGGAAACTGATAGGCCAATCTGCATCTATTTTATGTGGAAAAAGAACAACTCTTTACTTATTTTCTGATTGCTTACTAACAGGTAGTTGGAAAAAGCCTAGAAACAATGCAAATCCACAAAGGGAATTCTAAGTTGGAAATTTATGTGCCATCTTCATCTATTTTATAAAATTAGTTGGAAAAATAACAAATATTTAGTTCAATTTAAAGCTCCTTTACATAAAAATGACCAATACAAATGGTTCTCAGACTCAGGTTCTGGATCATCAGTGGTCCAAAAGCAGTGACCTAATGGCCCCCAGTCATATGCTCTAATCTACTGAAGCAAGTGGTGTCATCAGTGCCAATCGCCAATGGCAAATGATTGCTGTTTCAGCTTCCTCTAGCACCAAGAGCCGCACAATATGGCTGCAACTACACACTAAGGGCCTGATTCACTAAAGTAAAATTAAAGTGGAACTTTAGTCAGAAAATTAAGTCCTTATCGATCACTTCAAGCTGGCCATTTTGCAGGTATAGCTATGTAAAACACTAAAAATAAGTGGCTATACTGTTTAAAATCCAGTAATACACTGTCTGACCCTGCTCTGCACATGCTCAGTTGCTTTCTTTTTGGCACTGTACTGAAAATCAGAGTCACTAGAGGCCAGTCTAGAGGCTGACAGTCTAAGGATTTACTGCTTCTAAGAGGCTCTTGGCTGTGGAATGAATGTTCCTTACTAAAGAACATTATTTTTTATCAAGTTGTAAAATTTCGTTTTAAGACGATATTGGGTAAGAGATAACACCTGATTTTTTTAAAGTGTGCAGTTTGGTACCAAGATCCTGTGCAAACATCCAAACCTATTTTTTTTCTATATTACTCTTCATATGATTGGATGCTCAGAGTAAACTTAGGTTCACATCAATTTAGTTGTCCATTTTAATCTTACTTCATCCATCCCACAACACATGTTTGCAAATCAGGCATTGGAAGTCCACAAGCAGGGGCTTTGGGTGAAATTTTCAGGGCCTTGCTTCAGAGCAGTGCACTGGAAGGAGAGGGGGAAAATGTTTGAGAGGGATGGTGGTTGGGAGTAACTTGGACCATACAACTTAGAAACGCAATAGAGTGTTCCTACATGAAAGGGGAGAGCAGAAAAATAATACTGCAAAACACAAAGACAGAAAAAGCAGCTTAGGGAATAAGAAAGCATTTGCATAAAGTACAGGCAGCTGTGCAAAGTACATCAAGGCAGGTTTGTATACAGACCTTTGCAAAGCAGCGGAACAGAAATATAACTAGCAGGGCAGAAATAAGAATTAAACGGCACAGAACAGAACAAAGAAAACTAGATAATGAGGCTGCAAAAGAAAGAGGCAACCACAGGTCAAGAGTCTCACATCAGGTAGAAACAACAGTGACCAAAGGAATCTACCACTACCATCCTTGCTAAAATTATTTTATCACGCAAGAAGCAGAGGCATAGGTGGTTTATGTTTGACTTGGTTTAAAAGGGCCTGCTAGTTTAAATAGAACAACAGAAGTTGGAGAAGAGTTATTATTATTGTTATTATTATTATACAGTGTTTATATAGCGCCAAAGGGTTTGCTCAGCGCTGTACATTAGAGTGGGGGGACAGTACATGAGACAATACAGTAACAATACAATACACGAGGGGTTCGAGGGCCCTGCTCTTTCGAGCTTACAATCTAGGAGGGAGGGGGTAGAGGTACAGGAGGAAGTGGCTGAGGGGGATGGAGTGGTAGGAGAAGTGGAGGAGAACGGCTGTTAGGTGAGGGTGGGGTAGGCTTCCCTGAAGAGATGGGTTTTCAGGGTGCACCTGAAGATGAGGAGGGTAGGTGACAGTCTGATGGATTGGGGTAGGGAGTTCCAAAGGATGGGGGAAGTCCTGGAGAAGTCCTGCAGTCGGGCGTGGGAGGAGGAGACCAGGGATCTAGAGAGTAGGAGGTCTTGTGAGGAACGAAGGGCACGGGTAGGGTGGTATTTGTGTATCAGGTCAGTGAGGTAGTTTGGGGCAGCGTTATGAATGGCTTTGTATGTCAGGGTTAGTAATTTGAATTTAATGCGTTGGTCAATCGGGAGCCAGTGAAAGGATTGGCAGAGGGGGGTGGCAGAAGTGGAGCGGTTGGTGAGGTGGATGAGTCTAGCCGCTGAGTTCAGGATAGACTGGAGCGGGGATAGCATGTGTTTGGCTAGGCCAGTGAGAAGGGAGTTGCAGTAGTCCAGGCGTGAGATAATAAGGGAGTGTACGAGTTGTTTAGTGGTGTCTGGGGTGAGGAACAAACATATCTTGGAGATGTTGCGGAGGTGGAGCCTGCATGAATTTGATAGTGATTGGACATGAGGGTGGAAGGAAAGGTTTGAGTCCAGGGTGACACCCAGGACTTTGGCGTGTGGGGTGGGATAGATGGTGGCGTTGCTAGTCGTGATGGAGAGGATGGGGGGGGGGGCACGGGCTGGGGGGAAACTAGGAGCTCAGTTTTGGAAAGGTTTAGCTTGAGGAAATGGAGCGACATCCAGTCTGATATGTCGTTTAGGAGGTGGGCGATTCGGGCAGAGAGTGAAGGGTTGAGGTGAGGGGTGGAGAGGTATATTTGTGTGTCATCGGCATAGAGGTGATAGTTGAAGCCATGGGAGTATATCAGTTTGCCAAGGGAGGAGGTGTAGATGGAGAAGAGAAGGGGTCCGAGGACAGAGCCTTGGGGGACTCCAACAGAGAGGGGGAGGGAGGGGGAGGTGGCAGCATTATAGGTAACGCTGAAGGAGCGTTGGGATAGTTAAGAGGAGAACAAGGAGAGAGCAGAGTCCCTGATGCCAAGGGAGTGTAGTTTAGTAAGGAGGAGGGGGTGGTTGACTGTGTCGAAGGCCGCGGAGAGGTCAAGGAGTAAGAGGACAGAGTAGTGGCCATTAGCTTTGGCGGTTAGCAGGTCGTTAGTGATTTTAGGTAGGGCGGTTTCGGTGGAGTGTAGGGGACGGAAGCCAGACTGTAGAGGATCAAGGAGGTTGTTGTCAGTGAGGTGGGCGCTTAGGCGATTGTAGACTAAGCGCTCAAGGAGCTTGGAAGTGAGTGGCAGCAGGGAGATGGGTCTAAGGTTGTACAGGTCCATGGGGTCCAGTGATGGTTTTTTAAAT
The DNA here is from genome assembly GCF_062004578.1 of Staurois parvus. Classification (NCBI taxonomy): domain Eukaryota; kingdom Metazoa; phylum Chordata; class Amphibia; order Anura; family Ranidae; genus Staurois; species Staurois parvus. The sequence goes on from NW_028318233.1 coordinate 2,374,025, forward strand.
ATGGGGGTGATGTGCGCGTGCTTTAGGGGGGAGGGGAATGCGCCAGTAGAGAGAGAGAGATTGAAGATGTGGGTGAGGGAGCGAATGATGGAGGAGGGGGGTGACCGGAGGAGTTGTGAGGGGATAGGGTCCAGGGGGCAAGCGGAGAGGCAGGCTTCAGTGAAGACCTTAGTGACCTCCTCAGTGGTAGCAGGGCTGAAGGAGCGGAGTGTTGGGGAGGTTATAGTGTGTGGGACGTTAGGTGCGGGGGGGGTAGTGCGGTTGCGAGGTCAGAGGAGGGGAGAGTTGAGGGGGTGATGGAGGGAGGGAGACTTGGTGGAGAGGTAGATTGTGAATTGACAATGTCCTTACGGATTGCGGCAATCTTGTTTGGAAATGATTGGCAATCTCGTGGGCGGTGAGTGAGGTACTGAGTGAAGGTGGGGGGGGGGGGAGAGCAGGGAGTTGAAAGTGGAGAAGAGCCGGCGAGGACAGGTGGAGAGGGTGTTAATGAGGGTTACGAAGTAGGCTTGCTTGGCGGCGCGGAGGGAGGAGGTGTAGGTGAGGAAGGCGGATTTGTTGAGGGAGAACACTGGAGGGGATCTAGTTTTGCGCCATAATCGCTCCAGCGCAAATGTCATTTAAGACATTTTGTATGGTCATTCTGCCAGGGTTAAAGCGGTCAGGGTCTGATGTTACGTGTGGTTAGGGGTGCCAGGGAGTCTAGGGCAGCTGACAGTGAGTCGTTGTACGCAGTAGTGGCCAGTGGAAGGATACTGTCTTACACACGGTCAGCTGCCGAGTGGAGAGTGGCCGGGTTCAGGTTGCAGAGGTTACGGCTGGTGAGGTCCAGGGTGTTCCCATTGGTGTGGGTGGAGGACTGTGTGCACTGTGTGAGCGCGAAAGAGGAGGTTAGGAGGAGGAGTTGGGAAGTAGCCGTTTTGTTGACATTGATGAGGATTTTGAAATCCCCGAGGATGATGGCCGGTAGCCCAGAGGAGAGGAAGAAGGGAAGCCAGGCGGCAAAGTCATCCAGGAAGAGGGATACGGGTCCAGGAGGCCGATAGATTACTGCAATCCTCAGAGGGGTGGGAGAGAAGAGCCGAATGCAGTGGGCCTCGAAGGAGGAGAAGGATAGGGAGGGGGGTTAGGGAGGACCTGGAAGGTGCTCAGGGGTGACAGGAGCATGCCGACCCCACCACCTCTGCGACCACTCGGTCTGGGTGAGTGGGTCCAGACGAGGCCTCCATAGGTGAGTGCTGCAGGGGAGGTGGAGTCAGTGGCTGAGATCCAGGTTTCGGTGACCACTAGGAGGTTAAGGGAGTGGGAGACAAAGAGGTCATGGATGGCGGTGAGCTTGTTGCAAACTGAACGGGCATTCAGGAGTGCAACCGAGAGAGGAGGGGTAAATGTGGGGAGGAGGAGGACGGGTATATGGTTGAGGAGTTAGCTCCTTAAGGAAAAGTAATGATTCAAGATCAACACACTCCAATATTAATTCTGTACTGATGATTTTAGAACTTTGTTGTAAATGTTGGTGCTTTAGCAAATTTCATTCCATCTATTGCTTAGCACAAGTAAAGTTTATTGTATTTTGTTAAATAGCGCAGGAATAATCTATACTAAACCAATGATCACAAAATACCAAGTTTATTGGAAAGCACTGTCAATTATGATAAAAGAGGTAAGTGAATTACTGATTATCGGAATCCATCCCCTAAGACAAAGGAAGGGATTTACCCTTTCAAATAGTTACAGAGCATCCACAAATTATTCCCAGCGATTAACTTCTGCCACATTTCGTTATGTTACAGCCTTATTCCAAAATGGATTAAGTGAACCGTCGCCCCAGAGCGCTCTGGAACAGGTTTTCATCAAGGATGTCTCTGTATATTGGTGCATTCATCTTCCCTTCGATCCTGACTAATCTCCCAGTTCCTGCCACTGAAAAACATCCTCACAACCACCATGCTTCACTGTAGGGATGGTATTGGCCAGGTGGTGAGCGGTGCCTGGTTTCCTCCAGACGTGTCGCTTGGCATTCAGGCCAAAGAATTCAATCTTTGTTTCATCAGACCAGAGAGTTTTGTTTCTCATGGTCTGAGAGTCCCTCAGGTGCCTTTTGGCAAACTCCAGGTGGGCTGCCATTTGCCTTTTACTGAGGAATGTCTTCCGTCTAGCCACTCTACCATACAGGCCTGATTGGTGGAGTGCTGCAGAGATGGTTGTATTCTGGAAGGTTTTCCTCTCTCCACAGAGAAACGCTGGAGCTCTTTTAGAGTTACCATTGGGTGCTTGGTTACTTCCCTGGCTAAGGCCCTTCTCCCTCAATCGCTCATTTTGGCCGGGGCGGCCCCCTCTAGGAAGATTCCTGGTGGTTCCAAACTTCTTCCATTTACGGATGATGGAGGCCACTGTGCTCTTCAATGCTGCAGACATTTTTCTGTACCCTTCCCCAGATCTGTGCCTTGATACAATCCTGTCTATGGACAATTCCTTGGACTTCATGGCTTGGTTTGTGCTCTGACATGCACTGTTAGCTGTAGAACCAACACAAGTTTTGGTAAATCCCCTCAATGCATGAATCAATCATTACACCGCAAGAACTATGAAGGTTATTGTCTCAGGATTATTGTGTTTTTGTGGCTCTTGTAAAGGATTATATATTGAGGTTTGGTGCCCAACTGTCTAATTTTTTGTTGGAATTGTGTCACTTTATAGAAGATGCCCAGACACAGATATATCCTTTTTCACCAGCATTCATGAGTAAATGGAAGTCCCCATTATATTCATTGACATGCAACACATTATTGAGAGAATAGACTTAACTGGCAAAATTCAGGTCAGTGTACCCAAATAATTAATGCAGGGTTTTTTTTCCCACCACACTGTCAGGCAACGCATTGGCAGACAGACTCTTTAACACAATGGATTTCCTGATGTCAACTGCAGTTGTTCTGTACAGTAAATAGAGCAAAATACATGACAGCACATCTGGTAGAAAGGAGCCCTGAGGATTAAATCACAGGAAAGGTGACACCTCCCTTATGTTCTGGAACTCATTTAGAGTACCTGCAGCTTTTCTGTATGGTCCCGTAAATCCTCATGGATGATGCCATTGTTATTGCGGGCTAGAATTTAAACATGCAAAAAATCCCGATCTGTGCATGCCACCTAGTTAAGTGCACAAGATTCGCTTTTTGAAAAGGAGGTTGAAAGGCACAGGAACATACAAGATGAGTCTGAAGTGCTGCCCAGAAACACAATGGAAAGCTTGCTGATTTAATTTTAGGTGACTTTAAAAAAGATATTAAAAAAAAGATAATGGTTATTTGCTGAGGCCCAGGAACAGTGTACATTTATCACCATTTCTCTTTCTTCATTGGCTTAACTGAATAGCGGTAGAGGACTAATTACACATTACATTGTATTTACCTAAAGAGTGTGAAAATGAGCTGAACCGTTTGTTTGCAATCACCTCAGGTGAAATCCATGTGCACAGTAAAAGTAATTTTCCTAAAAGCCATATATTGTTTTACCTGGCATAATCCAGTCTAAGTCAGTATAATTATAACACATTTATTTCACTCATTTATACAGCACTGACACTTTTTACAGTGCTTTACAAACACCACTGAACTATATTTTCTACACAATCCTAAACACAGAGCAAAGCCAATATTTGGTGACAACTAACGGAACAATGGTTCTTCCATGTGAAAAGTGTGATAAGAATACTTCTTGTTGCCTATAACAACCAGCTAAAAATTCAATATCAAACGTAAACTGAAGAGATGATATTTGAAAGCTGACTGGTTTCATGGGCAACAAGCAATTTTCTTGTTGGCACGTTTATCATACATAGTTAGTCTGGCTGAAAAAAGACAAAAGTCCATCCAGTTCAATCATTAAAAAAAAAGTTATAATCCTATACCCACAGTTGATCCAGAGGAAGACAAAAAAAACCCAGCAAAGCGTGATACAATTTGCTCCTGCAGGGAAAAAAATTCTTTCCTGATCCCCCGAGAGGCAATCGGATATCCCGTGGATCAACTTTACCTATAAATGAAGCATATACATAAGCCTCAAAGCATTAAAAAGGTTAGAAGAACCTCAGACATGCACAAGAAGAACGTCCACACTCAATACACATAAAGGCCACAATTAGGGATCAAACTCAGGATCCTAGCACAGCAAGGAAATAAGACCTAACCACTTAGATACCATGCTGCTCTGACATCAAGAAAATGAGACGCAAGCCTTTATTGTTGGTTATTTGGGCATGGGATGATAATGAGTTTTGATGAACCCCAATCTGAATGTGGAGAATGGAGATGTCATACATAGAGACATCCTTTCTCCAAAATGTGTCAATGACAAAGCATTCAGATTTAAATCCTATTTTGGTGACAGCCAAAGAGGGTGACACACATCATAAACCCCCACACTAGTACACAACTCAGCTTAAGGCACAAAGCAGAGCCATCATAAATCCCTTTAAAACAGTGAAAGTAGAGCTGGATATTGTAAAATGTCTAGCAGTAAACATAAGGCTCCATGCACAATAGCTTATAAAAATGCTGATCCCAGAACATTTAACATTTTTCCTGTAGAAGCAACTAATGTTATCCTATGTGTCCAGGTGTTTTTTAAGTTTGGTGTTTAGAGACAAAAAAAACTTTCTGTTTTGCATTTTTGAGAGCAATTTTCTGGCAGAAAAAACAGGTTAAACGCTCCTAAACATAGTTACATAGTTAGTCGGGCTGAAAAAAGACAAAAGTCCATCCAGTTCAACCACAGAAAAAAGGTATAATCTTATACCCACAGTTGATCCAGAGGAAGGCAAAAAAACCCCCAGCAAAGCATGATCCTATTTGCTCCTGTAGGAAAAAAAAATCCTTCCTGATCCCCCGAGAGACATACAGATAATCCCTGGATCAACTTTACCTATAAATGTTAGTATCCAGTTATATTCTGTGTATCCAAGAAAGAATCCAGGACTTTTTTTAAAGCAATCCACTGAGCTGGCCAGAACCAAATCTTGAGGGAGTCTATTCCACATTTTCACAGCTCTCACTGTGAAGAACCCTTTCCGTGTTTGGAGATTAGATTTCTTTTCCTCCAGACGTAAAGAGTGCCCCCTTGTCCTCTGTGATTACCTCAGGGTGAATTGCTGTACACCAAGTTCACTATATGAACCACTGATGTATTTATACATGTTGATCATATCCCCCTTAATCTCCTCTTCTCAAGAGAGAATACATTCAGTTCCTCTAATCTTTCCTCATAGCTGAGCTCCTCCATGACTCTTATCAGTTTGGTTGCCCTTCTCTGTACTTTCTCCAGTTCCCCAATGTTCTTTTTGTGAATTGGTGCCCAAAACTGAACTGCATATTCCAGATGAGGCCTTACTAATGATTTGTACAGGGGTAAAATGATATCTCACTCTCTGGAGTCTATACCTCTTTTAATACAAGAGAGGATTTTGCTCGTTTTAGAAAACGCAGCTTGGCATTGCATGCCACTATTAAGCTTGTGATCTACCAGAACCCCCAGATCCTTCTCCACCATTGATTCCCCCAGTTGTACCCCCACCTAGTATGTATGATGCATGCATATTCTTAGCCCCCATGTGCATAACCTTACATTTATCAACATTAAACCTCATTTGCCACATAGTTGCCCAATTGAACGCTAGTACAAAAACACTCAAAACTAGCATCAAGAGCACTGGCATTTTTTTAAGCCAGTGAGCATGGAGCATAGGAGTCTGGAACGCCTCTATAATGACAACTTTAATAGAAGTTCCATAATTCCTGCTATGATGGACTTATATTAATAAAAAGTGATTTTAATAACATATAAGAAAGTTAAAAACAGTTAGAACACAACTATATCACCAAGTACAGGAGACTTAGACCTCTTAGGGGAAATATACCTCTGGAATATACCATATTTGCTTTCTGAAAAATCATATTTTCATACTTTTCATGAGTATTTTAGCAAAATCTTTTCTTAATGAAATATAATGTATATGTTTTTAGAAAATGTGGCATTTAGGGATTTGCTGCTGGAACATCATAAAATACTTCAACATCTATTCAGCACACCCTTCAAATTCTTGGAATGGTGTTAACTCTGCAAATGCCCTTTTCAGACGAGCAATATTGGCTGTATCTGCAGTTCCCATCTCTAAATCTAAATCTCAAATCTTTACAGAACTGATAAATCTTTAATGAGAGACAGTGACTCTGCTACTCTAGATAGGAGTACTCTGCAAGGTAATTACTCTACATGGGACCCAAAGACCACACAATCTTGTTTAGTACTTTTCACGTTGAATCCTGTTTATTTTAATGTTGCTTCTTTTTTGTACTTTTTTTTCTATGAATATTTTGTTTCTTTCACTAAAATGAAATTTAAAAACTCAATAAGCTGAATCTCTACATACTCTAACACCCCGTTCACATTTGGGTGCGACTTGGCATGCGATTTGCATGCCATGTGACTTGCAAATTGTATGCCAAGGTGCACCCTATTGTCCACTATTAGAGCGGCCATATCGGTGTGGTTCCGTCTTTGTCAGAGCTGCACCAATTTCTAAAGTAGTGCATGCACTACTTTTGTTGCAATTTGTATAAACATCTGTGTCTTATGTCTTGCAAATCGCACCTGAAATTGGCACGTCACCCAATTTTGAAATCGTGTGACTTCACTGTAAGTGGCTTTGATGTGACCGGGGGCCAAATCAGAAATGAAATAATATTTGCTTCTCTGAGGAGTAACATATCTTAAAACTCTGTTACATTCCTGTCTGGGCGTGGCGATGAGTGTCACAGACATTTCAATTCGTGTGTCTCCATCAAAACATATATAGGCTACCAATCATGTGTGAAGAGAGGTAATGGTCACTCTGCTGGTGCTTTGATAGTTGTCTCACAAGCTGGAAAATCTCTGTGCAGGGTGAGGCTAAGAGGGTATTATCATCACATGGCACCCAATACAATCACATAAATAAACAGAACTAATCCAGCACCAGTTATCTATTTAAAACAATTATTAGCATGTTTCTCCTTTCTCCTTTCCCCATTTATGACCCACAGTGCCGAAATAATGAAAAACATCAGCTGTGGAGTCTGTGCAATCTTGTTAGGACTTGCAGAGAGATTCAATAGGGACTCACATATTGGCACTGGAGTGTTGATATTCAGCTGTGACCCTCTGAGTAATAACTGAAATCAAACTTGTAGCGAACAGAGCTCCCGGGTAGAGGTATGTTTGCTATGTGATTTATGCTTAAGCTGTCATTAGCAGAGCTGCAGAGCTGCTAAGGTTAGAGGATCTCACTATTATATATCCATCTGTGTCTGTACACCGACACTTTGCAAAACGTTAGTCACATTAAAACTCAACAAAATTTCATGCAATTTCGCTCTTAAGGTCTTTTTGGTTTTTTAAACTGTGGCATGTTGACCCCCAAACTTCATGTCCTATACTTTTACATTATGGAAAGCTGGTTAACTAATACTCTAATTTCAATACCAAACTTGTGACAAAATAAAACCTTAAAGTGTATGTGAACTCTTACCTGGTAAAACAACCGATTCAGTTTGAAATAGAAATGAGTACAATATATATATATATATATAATACACTGCTCAAAAAAATTAAAGGAACACTTTTTAATCAGAGTATAGCATCAAGTCAAATAAACTCCTGGGATATTGATGTGGTCAGTAAAGTAGCAGAGGAGGTTAATCAGTTTCAGCTGCTTTGGTGTTAATGAAATTAACAGGTGCACTAAATGGGCAACAATGACACAACCCCCAAAACAGGAATGGTTTTACAGGCGGAGGCCACTGACATTTTTTTCCCCACTCATCTTTTCTGGCAATACCTGGACCCTACAGAAGTTGCACAGGCAGTCCAACTCCTCCAGGATGGCACATCTTTACGTTCCATTGCCAAAAGGACTGCTGTGTCTCCAAGCACAGTCTCAAGAGCATGGAGGAGATTACAGGAGACAGGCAGTTACTCTAGGAGACCTGGACAGGGCTGTAGAAGGTCCATAAACCATCAGCAGGACCGATATCTGCTATTTTATGCCAGGAGGTACAGGATGAGCACTGCCAGAGCCCTACAAAATTGCCTCCAGCAGGCCACTGGTGTGAAAGTCTGTGATCAATCAGAAACAGACTTTATGAGGGTGCCTGACATTCTCTAGTGGGCCCTGTGATCACTGCCCGGCACCACAGAGCTCTATTGGCACTTGCCATATAACACCAGAATTGGCAGGTCCACCACTGCTGCCCTATGCTTTTCACAGATGGGAGCAGGTTCACCATGAGCACATGTGACAGACATGAAAGGGTCTGGAGAAGCCGTGGATAATGTTATGCTGCCTGTAACATCGTTCAGCATGATGGTTTTGGTGGTGGGTCAGTGATGGTCTGGGGAAGCATATCCATGGAGGGACGCACAGACCTCTACAGGCTAGACAATGGCACCCTGACTGACATTAGGTATCAGGATGAAATCCTTGAACCCATTGTCAGACCCTATGCTTGTGCAGTGGGTCCTGGGTTCTCCTGGTGCATGACAATGCCTGGCCTCATGTGGTGAGAGTTTGCAGGCAGTTCCTGGAGGATGAAGGAAATTATATCACTGAATGGCCCCCACGCTCGCCTGACCTAAATCCAATAGAACACCTCTGGGATATCATGTTCCGATCCATCTGACGCCTCCAGGTTGTACCTCAGACTGTCCAGGAGCTCAGTGATGCCCTAGTCCAGATCTGGGAGGAAATTCCCCAGGACACCATCCATCATCTCATTAGGAACGTGCCCCGACATTGCCAGGCATGCATACAAGCACGTGGGGGCTATGCAAACTACTGAGTACCATTTTGAGTTCCTGCAACGAAATTTAAGCAAAATGGACTAGCCTGCTACATAATTTTTTCACTTTAACGGGGTGTCTTTGAATTCAGTCCTCTGTAGGTTGATCATTTTCATTTCCATCAAATGATGAGGCATCCTTATGTTCCTAACACATTACCCAGTCCATATCAGTATAGATATCCATCATGATATTTTTCCCCATTGAGATTTGATTTTCCTGTAATTTTTTTGAGCATTGTATATTAGTGATACACCGACATATTGGCCACCGAAAATTAAGGGCCAAAAATAGGGCTATCGGTGTTTTGCTGATCAAAAAAAGGTGCCGATAATGAAAATTGACTTCAATGCCAAATCGCATGCCATTGACTTCAATGAAAATTTGCATCCCATTGACTTCAATGGAAAATCATGTCCCATTAACTTCAATGAAAAATCACGTCCCATTGACTACAATGTAAAAATGCCCCCTATTGACTTCAATGCAAAATCATGTCCTAGTGACTTCACTGCAAAATTACATCCCATTAACCTTAATGGAAAAAACACCCCCTATTGACTTCAATACAAAATCATGTCCCATTGACTTCAATGCAAAATTGCCTCTAATTAAGTTTTTTAATTTTATATATATTTCATTTTATTTTTTGTACAATTTTTGTTTGTTACTTTCAGTAAGAGTTATTTTACATTACTGAATTAAATTTTTTTAATTCATATTCATTTAAATTCATGTTATTAATTATAAGGTAGAATATTTTTATTGTAAATAAATTATATATAAAAAATATATTTTTAAAAAATATTTCATCAAAAGATCATAGCAGCTATACTTCATTTTGGACCATAGGATAAACTTAAAGTTAAACCCCAAAATTTTATATATTGCAGCTTGCCAATCATTAGATCAGGTGGCTGCATTTGTTTCTTTTTTTCCTTCTCTTTTCACCTGGTGATCTGGCCAGTAACAGAATTCCTGTATTAAGCAGGGTATACATACTAAGTTTTTAATTTTTTTTGTTCAACCAGCGGGTTGAACAAAAAAAAATACGAGCAATGCTGATGTGGGGATCACTCCCGCTGTGACTTTGCATTTTGACAGCAGGGGCTCCCCCCATCAGGATATACTGCTGAGCGCTGCAGCCATTGGCTGCACCTACTGATGGTTTGCTGGTTTTCCAGCATAACTATTCGACAGGAGCCGGTCATTATTCCTGATGAACCGGCCGATTTTCAGTACATGTAAACCCATGTATACCATGTATCTCAACACTCCTAACTGCTACATTTGCAGGAGAGCTTGCTCTGTTGAGAAACAACTGACTTACTGGCTGGATCACCAGAAAGAAAGCCTAAAAAGTAAACAAATTAAGCCATCATATCTAAGAATTGGTAAGCCGCAATATAATAAATGTTTGCTTTTGGGTGTATTACTGCCTTACACTGCAGCTGCAAAAAGTAACTAGCTGTTACTTTGTATCCTACTTGAGAAGCAATATAGAATAGAACTGTGCTGTAACCATTTGTTTTGAATTTATATATAATGGAAGTAAATATGTAGGGGGGTCCTCAGATTGCGCTTCAACATGTAAACCGCAAAGTGGTAAGAATGCTGATTCTCTTGACTGTACATATATAAAGAAGCATGGTTAAATAAAACCCAAGTATACCTGAGCACAGTATACTATTATTGTACTGTGCCACAAGCGAGACACGTACATCAATTAGCCCAATTATTTAGAAATTCAATTCTTTAATTACATATGCCTTTTGGCCTACCTTACAAAAGAACTTCATAAAGCCTGAGACTATGTAGCAACCAGCAGCTTCTAAAACAATACACTTTGGTCAGGAGTACTGTATAAAGTACTTCTTTGATTTTTATACTTTAGTATAAAATAAAGCATTAAGAGTGTAGTGGTCAGGAGTATGAAATGTACAACAAAGTGTGTATAGTACAGGGCTCACGAGTACGCAATGCAGGAGTGCAGGGCTCAGAACTGTGTATCACCCCCGCTCAATTCTTACTCCACCATTCCACGCTTCCATTTAGGACGTACCGCAAATCACTCGCCATGTACATGGTCAACGTGGCAAAACAGTGTATCCCAGTGCACTGGCGCTCAACACATGTTCCCACTATTCGAGAATGGTTTGCTAGGATCAACAAAATAGAGGAAATGGAGGAATTGATTTCTGCAGCAAAAGAACATCCCGAGAGATTCAGGAAGACTTGCGCTTGTTGGAGCCTTTCAAATCCACCACTACCTATCGCCTATTAATACATGCTCAGCCTATACTCCGTGACTGAATGGTTAGACACACTGTTGTACTAGAGAATGCCCTGTCCACAGTAGACACATTTGGTGCACATTTGGATGGACTGAGACTTCACAACGTAACCTGCATTTCGGCTTCTGGACCCACGCGTTGCCCCTTTGATTCATCTTCCACGTATTGCATCTTAATCCATATGACTATATTTTTGGCTTGCACAAAATGATGTGCACTATTTTATCCAAAACTATTCACTTTAACGTCCCCGTTACTACCTACCCATTCTCCTCCCCCCCCCCCCTCCTTTTTTTCTGTCTCTTTTACCCCTCCCCCCCCCACTACCTCACTCTATATCTTTATCTTCTTCTCTAACTATTCTCCTTTCTGACTTTTCTTTCTCTCACACCTTTTACACGCCTTCATTGTTCATATATTCTATACAAATATTGCATTTAATCGCCCATATACGCGTGACTGATTTCACATGGCTCACACATCCCTGCAATAGATGAATATATCATATCATATAAATTATCCTGTGCTAGCACTACCCAACACATCACACCCCCTTAACTTAAGGGCTCACAAATACATAGCTCGTTAAGCAATATACCCACTTCCATTTATCTGTTATGCTCTTGGTATATACTGGTTTGCTATATACATGTGCAATAAGGATATATTTCATACCGATGTGTATTCTGGTTTAAACCCATGGCCCGTCTGCGTAACGGGATGCTATATGTTGTGTCTATGTTTGGACTGTGATCCGTTTTGGTATGTACACTGTATACCCTGCTTTTCTTCTAATAAAAATATTTTTGGAAAAAAGAACTGTGTATCACACAGGGTTCAGGACTCAAGAGTGAGTATCACACAGGGTGCAAGACTCAAGAGTGAGTATCACACAGGGTGCAAGACTCAAGAGTGGGTATCACACAGGGTGCAGGACTCAAGAGTGGGTATCACACAAGGTGCAGGACTCAAGAGTGGGTATCACACAGGGTGCATGGCTCAAGAGGGCATAACACACAGGGTGTGGAACTCAGAAGTGTGAAAAGTACAGGGTGCAGGGCTGAGGAGTACATGTCACACACACCAGTTTACAACCAAAAATGACCTTCCTCCAAAGCCTTGTAGTGCAGTGCTCTCCTTCCAATCCCCTCCCCCAGTACAGAGCTCCCCCCTCCCTCAATTAAAGAGTTCTTCCACCAAATTCCATCCAACACCCCCCCTCTTTCCCCATATTTCCCTCACTCCCCCAATACAGAGCTCTCCCCCCAGAATTCCCCTAAACATCTCAAGTACAGAGCTCTCACCCTAAATTCCCCCCAGACCCTCAGTACAGAGATCTCCCCAAACCCCCTCCAAATACAGAGCTCTCCCCCAAATTTCCCCCCATACCTCCCTAGTACAGATCTCTCCTCCGATTCCTATAATTCCCCACTTCCCACAGAGAAGCAGAGAGAAAGCCTGCTGCAAGGGCAGCTAGAACTCACAGCAGCAGAATGGAAAGTGCTGGATGACGGTGAGGGCTGCAGGAGGAGGCTGGCCTGACTGTGTAAACCACCCACCGCTCCTTAGATGGGCTGCAGGAGGAGGCTGGCCTGACTGTGTAAACCACCCACCGCTCCTTAGATGGGCTGCAGGAGGAGGCTGGCCTGACTGTGTAAACCACCCACCGCTCCTTAGATGGGCTGCAGGAGGAGGCTGGCCTGACTGTGTAAACCACCCACCGCTCCTTAGATGGGCTGCAGGAGGAGGCTGGCCTGACTGTGTAAACCACCCACCGCTCCTTAGATGGGCTGCAGGAGGAGGCTGGCCTGACTGTGTAAACCACCCACCGCTCCTTAGATGGGCTGCAGGAGGAGGCTGGCCTGACTGTGTAAACCACCCACCGCTCCTTAGATGGGCTGCAGGAGGAGGCTGGCCTGACTGTGTAAACCACCCACCCCTCCTTAGATGGGCTGCAGGAGGAGGCTGGCCTGACTTTGTAAACCACCCACCCCTCCTTAGATGGGCTGCAGGAGGAGGCTGGCCTGACTGTGTAAACCACCCACCCCTCCTTAGATGGGTTGCAGGAGGAGGCTGGCCTGACTGTGTAAACCACCCACCCCTCCTTAGATGGGCTGCAGGAGGAGGCTGGCCTGACTGTGTAAACCACCCACTCCTCCTTAGATGGGCTGCAGGAGGAGGCTGGCCTGACTGTGTAAACCACCCACTCCTCCTTAGATGGGCTGCAGGAGGAGGCTGGCCTGACTGTGTAAACCACCCACCCCTCCTTAGATGGGCTGCAGGAGGAGGCTGGCCTGACTGTGTAAACCACCCACCCCTCCTTTGATGGTATAAGGATGGTGCAGTGCAGAGAGGGTTTTGTGTGAGTCTCACACAGTCATTTGTAAACACAGAAGTTGGTCCAGGCAGTGAGTAGTGCAGAAAACTTCCTCTGCCAGCTTCTGTGTTTCCCAGTGGTGAGCATAGGACCAGTGCAGCGGTACTCTGTACCACTGTGTTCTGGACACAAACAAGCTCTGCAAATATTTCACTGCTCATGAACAGTAACATAAAATCAGCCCAAATAAATCGGAGATTTCAGTTTTTGGTAGATTACAGCAATTTGAATCACTTATTGTTCAGGGACACCTGCAGGAAAATGTCCCTGCTGTAGCTCCTTGAAAGGTATCTTCCCACCAAAACTGAAAATGACACCTTGAGATGCATATAGGGAGCCCAGCCTACCTGTTCAATACAGTAATGTTCCCTCCAGCCAATGCTTTAGTGGAAATATTCACTCCAGTCACTTTTGTCAGTAATAGGGCTATCTGAGAACCAGTGCTTGTGATGCAGACAGGCAGTTCTCAAACATACTTATTACAGGTCCCATAGATGGGGCAGCACATTCTTCCTGAAGTACACTCCCAGTGAACCCGTGATGAGCTGTGCAAAATCTGGCTACATTGGATAACAGAGAACTTAGATTAAGGTACATTTCCAAAGTTTACAACAGCTGCTACATAACCTGGATAGCATTAGAAGCTCACAAACGTGTTGTCTAAAATTGCTCTTCAAATGAAAAATCCAGCAGCAAATATAAAACCTTGTAATGGCTAGTAGGCAAACCTAAGAACCCAAGCCAAAAGGACCTGAAAACTAAATCAGTCTGGTGGGCAACTGAGCTTCCCAGCATTGACCAAACGCTAAAATGTTGATTTTACAGTATATACAACATGGTATATTTTTGTAAGATCTTTGGATAATTATCTGCCAATAAGATTCTTAAATCCTTTTATTAGATACTAAACAGACTGTATTAACCATAAGGCCAATAGATCTATAGGGTCCCATTTTAATAAAGTAAGACATTCAATATGTTGGGGGGAAGTGCAGTGAACCTCATAAAGAGTAGAGTGAGGTTGCATTCACACCTGAGCAAAGCAATTATCAGGCATTTTTATTTAAGCATTTTTACATGTGTGTACAAACATTTTGTAATTGTATTTTAAGCCTTTCGCATGTGTGTTTAAGCTTCAGGCATTTTTGTTTTAGCCAACGGAAAGCACTAGGGGGAAGAGACCTTTTTTTTCAGGCTAAATAATGCCTGAAATACACAAGAAACAAATGCTGTGAACTGCGTTCAGGCATTCCTGTTAAAGTCTATGGGGCCATAAATGCCCAAATCTGCATCAAAAGTAGATCATGTAGCTTTTGAAGCATCAGGTTTTAAGCTACAGGCAACTGGGTGCTCATATGTGAACAGACACCATTGAAATACACAGGATTTACTACAAAATGCTCAGGTATGAATGGTTCCTGAGGAGTAGTAAACTTCCAGTTTATGCTAAGATCATGTCAAAATCGAGGCCTGAGTTACTAAAGTATGACATGCAGTAAACTGATATCAAACAGGGTAAGACTTAATAATGTGGAAAGCAAACTGAAATGAGTCATCAAATCATGAGCAGGGGAATAAAAAAATACAAAGTTTTCACATTCCCCTGCCAATGATTGGATGTTTGAAACGAACACTTCAGCTCTCATTAGTTCGCTGTACTCCCGTTAGTAAATCAGGCCCACAATCTTGCAACACTACACTCCCCGGAGCCCCTTGCAACCCACAGGTATTTCAGACAAACTAACCCTTCTGGCAAAAGCCTGTCCACGCCTGATCCTCAAGATGAAATTTATAATTCAAAAGTGCGGTATCTTTTTTCAGTTAGTAAACGGATTGAAAGAAAAAGCAATCTTATTTTGCCATTCAGTACATAAAAAATGAATTATTGTTCAAATGTATTTACTGTTGCCTAAAAATTTATCAAACGCAATATTCAGCGTATCTAAATTTCACCATTCGGCCTGCATTATGCAGACAACATAAGAACATTCAAAGCATGTATAGCAATAACAAAGGAACAAAGTATGTTTTTGCCCAGAAGCTACATCTATTATCCAGTATCTTTTTTTTCTCTCTTGCTAAAATATGTTCTTCTTTGGAGATCAAGCACAAGGGTACAACTTCAGTCAAGTTTCTCTCTGCTTCGCTGACTGCCTGTGTATGTGACTAGGATCTGAGTGTGTTATTCTGGGTTTAGGTAGGGATTACATTAGAGTTTAGCGACAATAAGATCACAAGGTGGCTGGACTTGACAGGAAAAGAAGCACATTGCTTTTTAAACTGATGACACAAAAGATAATTGTCAGTTTAAGGTTTTGGGGGTTTTTTCATCTTCTTGAAGGCTAGCTTGTTTGCCTGATGTGAATGCCCACTTCTTTTTTAGATACTTGCAATGGTGATGCCACTAAAGCTCATCGGAAAGTCGAATTCAGCAACTGATGCTAAGAATTGTCTTTGTTGATCCAAATAGGTTTAGCTTTACAATGGAGATATCAGTCAAAGAATGAAAAGATTATTTCACCTTTTCAGAAAAAAAATCCGTCCCCGCTGTACCTTACTTGTGGACAGTGAGCTGGCAGTGCCAATGCAGCTGGTGCAGCAGTCTGAAGATTTGAAATCTCCTGCGTTTCTGGGAGGGATCAGAGCGATGCTCTGTGCTGGTGCTGACCACACTTAATTGCTAGCGCTGCAGAAAGAAGAGGGAAAAGAACTGGGATTTCAATTCCCTGTACTGCTACAACAGCTACATGAGTACTGACAGCTCATCATCCACGGAGGTAAGTACAGCGGGGACCAGGGGGGTACGAAGGGTGTACATCATAAGTTCATCTTTTAATTTTTTCTAAAAAAAGTGAACTTACACTTTAAAGTTTAAATATGACTGGTCACTCTAGGACAATGCAGACAGAATTTCGTACAGTGATACATGAACTTATTTGTTATATCACATCAAGGGAAGACGTAAGAAGCTCAACTGTGACAGCATAGCTAATCTCTTACTCCTACCCTTTTCTAGGTAACAAAGAGCAGGTGTGGGTTCAGTTGCACTAGATTCCAAAGGCTAGCTTTGCTATAATATATTAGGGTTCCCGACCTTGTAATGACGTTGACTTACTAAGGGCAAATAGGCAGTTCACTTTACAAGGAGGTTATCCCCAGGGCTTAGTGTATATGGAGAAATTTCATTTTGCAAAGAATACCCAATCACATGCAAAGAAAATTAAAAAAAAATGAATTTTTGCTTAGCTATGATTGGATGATGGATATCAGCAGAGCTTCACTTCAAATCACCAAGATCTGGTGAAAATTATCTTACAGTGCAACTAACCCTGTAAAGTGAACGGTTTACTACCTTTAGGAAATCAACCCCAATGCCCAAAAGGCCATTAAGTGGTGTGTCAGGTGAGATATGCAAAGCATGAAACAAAAAGAGTGGCAGACTGATAGCGCCAACCTTGGTCAACCCCTTTTCCTATAATACACTCGCCCTTTACTCCCCCCCCCCCTTTTCACTTTCTGCCTTTCCCACTTTATCTTCCTTATTTGTCATTACTGCACAGATCTAAGCAAAGCAACCTCATAAATATCTCTATGGTCTTACAACTACTTTATTTTGGACCTTGTCCTCACCTGAAGTGCAGCCACTGACCATGGCCACTTAGATTAGCTTCCTTATTGTTTTACTAATTGCACTTTATGTTACTTGGTCTAATCATCTGAATGATACCCATGACACTCGTTTCCTTATTGTATAGCTGACAATGGTTTGCAAATGGTATACCATACCACCCTCCGTACTCTGTCTTTTTCTCTTTGATAAATTTCAATAAAATGTATTGCCTAAAAAAAAGAGTGGCAGATCATGGTAAAGTCCAAATAAGAGACAAAATGAACCTTACCAGGCCATTGTGTTTTGAGGGTTGTAGGGAACCCTCTTCATCATGGCTTCAAAATTTCAGTAGATAGAGATACTTGGACCATAAAGTACTTTCCAGTTGCTAAAGTGATCCCTCCACAAAGCTATGATCAAATATGAGTTTTTTACAGTCTGAAAAATTCTATCTTGTGAAAGTTTGAAAATCAATCATCAATCAGATATCTTTACAGCCTTAGTATTCCTATCTTCTGAAAGTACAAAGTGTTGGCATGTTAATGGATTTTTTTATCAATAAACATACTTTATTACTTAGAATTTGCAGTTGGTTTGGCATTCTCTTTGTTCAATATTTTGTACATCTCACCTTTCTAGGCAGCAGTCACGGTTAACTGAGGTTGGAGAGCATTTGGGGAGTTAATATCAGACTCATCAAGGGCAGAACAGAAGACTCTGGCAATGACAACTCCCTACTGGAGTTCTATACAGATAAAAATAACCAGTTAATACATCAGCTTGTGTGTGTTCATCCAGAACTACGCATCAATTGAGGTAGTCACCTAAGGCCTTA
This sequence comes from Staurois parvus, assembly GCF_062004578.1. Classification (NCBI taxonomy): domain Eukaryota; kingdom Metazoa; phylum Chordata; class Amphibia; order Anura; family Ranidae; genus Staurois; species Staurois parvus. The sequence goes on from NW_028318233.1 coordinate 2,392,018, forward strand.
ATCCGAACAAGACCCCTTTGTTGTGCTTCTGAAACACTTTTGTAGGTAGAGGCCTCCAGAGGCTGCCCTACATTTCATACTCTCCTGCCAACTGACCAGGTTGTATTTGCTTTTCAGGTTCAGTTGCTGTACAAATAACTCTCCCACTGCCACTTTACCATCCTCTAATACTTTACAGCCTAATTAATATGGCAGTACAAAGGGCATTGAAGATTAACAAAATGCAATAATCCATAGAAACCTAATAGATTTTAGTTTACAGAAGCCAAGGTATGTACAGTTATGGCGCATTACTTTATTAACCAGTTGTTAGGTGTCAAAACATTAAAAAAAAACTACACAGCATCAACATAATTGTTAAATTAAACAAAGCAAGGAGTATTGGTGTGCAAAATTCATTAACCTACTGCAACCACAGTTCAGATTACTGAAGTCGTTTTAAAACCTCTTATTGGTTGCTTGGTTTTTCTCTTTGTACTTTAATCTTAGGGCATTTCATTATTATTATTATTATTATTATTATTTTAAAACCACTTGCTTCTTTTGCAATACAGGCAGGTCACATAACTGATTCTCTGTCAAAAAAGTGCAACCATTAATGCTAGACAGAACACAACACATCATAATCACGTCCTTGTAAAATAAACATCTGTTTTACAATGTGCCTTAAACAGAAAATTAAAAACTTGAACACATTAAGAAGCATCATAAAAAATATGATATTTTCTCTTCAATGACATGTTTATGGATTGATGTGCTGCAATCTACATTAACCAGTCTGATTTCAGAAGCACAATATTAATTCTAATAAAATCTGACTTTTGATTGGTTGCTATAGATTACTGCACATCACTGCCTTCTTATGAAATAAAGCCTCTATTATGCCTTTTTTCCCAAAGTCAAGTATGCAAAATCTGTATTCAGATCCTCTAACTGGCTGAGATGTCACATCAGCCTGTACTGCTCATAAAAGGACCTGTCTCAACACGAAAATAGCAGAACCATACAGACGTTTGCTGAGGTTGGAGGAGACTGATAAGGTCAAAAACACACTGTATCCTTAGAACGTTGCCTCCGGTTATGTAAGAAATAGGATTTTATAGCTTAAATAGTATAGCAAACTGCAGCTCTATAGCTATACAATGAAGTGGATGTATTACTTATATAGGCTATATTGTACCATTTTTTTAGAACAACCAAAGAGCACCCAACCAAAGCTACAGCATGGATTAAAGAAATGTCAGCTCAACTCTCCAAAATCTTAAAACATATCATACTTTAATCCAAAATTAAAAAAAATAAAGGAAACAGCACCATAACTCACAATAGACTGCACACCATCTCACCGTGACTTTATATCAGCTTGTCTTGAATTGTTGTTGGCTTATAATTTGGCAGGAGAAATAAACATATTCATAAATGGACAGTTGCTTATAGGTGATGTTAGTGAAAAGTGACAGAAAAGTTAAAATGCTACAGTTCAATAAAAAATAAGCCAAGTCATCCTAAAAAAAAAACAAAAACAAAAATAAATAAGAAGAAAGTGTATTTGCAATCTTTATACCTCACATTCCCTGGAACCTGATTTGGTATATGTGCAGGAACCAGTAGTGCTTATGGATTCACAAGTCTCTCTGCTTGTTGCAGGCTTGTAGTCTACATAAAATTCCTGTGGCGTTAGGCTAATCTGTGTTAGGGATGATCTTTTTGTTTGGCTGTGATTTTTCATAAGAGTAGCCTGCTGCAGATGCCTAACACCTGCGGGAGACCGTCTCCATGACACGTAGATTACTAAGGAGATCACTAACACAGACAGGAACAGCGCTATAGTCCCCGCTATGATTTTATGTAAAGAAACACTATCTGCATCCCCGCTGGTCTCATAGCCAGGTCCTGTCACTCCGACAGTTGGAGGCATCGAGTGGTTACTTTCATGCTTAGTTCTCATTATTTTGTGTTTTGCAGTTGTATTCCGACCAGTGGTTTTCAACTCCCTGCTCTCTGTAACATTTTTGCTGCAAACATTGTAGTTTTTCACTGCCTGCATGACATTGATCCCCTGCAGGTCCTTAGGGCTGGCACAAAGGATTGTGTTGTCCCGCAGGCCTTTAAAATTTTTAAGCCAGTTGACCAAAGAACAAATATTTCGGCTACATTCCCAGATATTGCCAGCAAGACCTACGTCAGTAAGAGACCCCCAGCTGTCCAGGATCTCCTGGCCTATGAAGGTCAGTTTGTTGGAATCCAGGTTGAGTCGCTGTAAATTGGGAACACATTGAAAGACGCTTGGGCCACTGAAAGCCTCTATTTCGTTACCAGATAAATCAAGCCTCTGTAATGAAGTCCAGGTCCAAGACATGGTTTGACCTATGAAGCTGATCCTGTTCCATTGTAAGTACAGGTTCTGTAGGCTTACTAGCCTGGGGAAAAGGGCCAGGTTAAGTTTGGAAAAATGGTTGTGCTCTAAGTGAAGTTCCTTCAATCTGATCATACCTGTAAAAACATTTCTGGCCAAACTTCGGATTCGGTTATACCCCAGATCCAAAAGTTCCATATTTCTGCAGTCCTGGAATATCCGAACTGGAATGTTTCGCAGTAAATTCGACCTCAAGTGTAAGCTCTGCAGTTTCCTCAAACCCTTAAACTGGCCAGGTCCCAATTTCTGGATAGTGTTGTAGGAAAGATCTAGGTTTCTCAGGTTAGTGACTGGTCTGAAAGTGTTGTTTAGCAGATGGGAAATCCTGTTAGAACTCAGAACAAGCTCCTTTAATCTACGGATCCCATTGAATGCATTTTCATCAATACTGCTAATATGGTTATGGTCTATGTACAGCCAAGTGAGCTGATTAAGACCTTTAAATTGATTATATTTCAGTAAGTGGAGGCTGTTATACCGGAGAGACAACCCGACACATCCAGGAGATATTGATGAAGGGATTTCCTGCAGCTTCTGAGACTCGCAATAAAACATTTTTCCATCACATCTACATCCTGTAGGGCACCCACGTTCAGCAGAGGAGAGCATTGCCATGTAAACCAGCAGGGCTATAGGCAGGAATATAGCAGATCCTCTTAATAACCGATAAGGGTTGAAACCTACAAGTGAAAGCCTGAAAGTGATTTTCTGAATGATAGAGTATAGAATATAGACACAATATGAAACAACATCACATATGCTGCTCTCCAGTCTTATCATGGGTGGCAAAACACCATGCCCAATTTGTGCTATCCTGCATTCAAATGAACAGAACTGCATATTGGTGTACTACATAAAAATATAGATAGGAAAATAAAGTGATAGAAGATAGAGGAGAGAGAGCAGGCTGAGAGAGATAGATAGATAGATAGATAGGTAAATAGATAATACTGGATAGATAGATAGATAGATAGATAGATAGATAGATAGATAGATAGATATTTGGACAGGCAGATAGATCCATAGTAGATAGATAATGGATAGATAGATAGATAGATAGATAGATAGAGAGAGAGAGAGAGAGAGAGAGAGAGAGAGAGAGAGAGAGAGAGAGAGAGAGAGAGATCCATAGCAGATACTGGACAGATAGAATAGACACAGATATATAAACCGATTTGTTTTTTTTGAATAGTTTATCTAAACATGCAGACACATCTATTTACAAATATGTACTATCCAGAAATGTGAGTGTGAGTTTTTCTTACTATCCCATAAATAATGTGCTGGACAGTATAGAAGTGTGCAGTATGGATGTGATGGGCAGTATAGAAGTGTGCAGTATGGGTGTGCTGGGCAGTATAGAAGTGTGCAGTATGGATAATGGATGTGCTGGGCAGTATAGAAGTGTGCAGTATGGATGATGGATGTGCTGGGCAATATAGACATGTGCAGTATGGATGATGGATGTCCTGGGCAGTATAGAAGTGTGCAGTATGGATGATGGATGTGCTGGGCAATATAGACATGTGCAGTATGGATGATGGATGTCCTGGGCAGTATAGAAGTGTGCAGTATGGATGATGGATGTGCTGGGCAGTATAGAAGTGTGCAGTATGGATGATGGATGTGCTGGGCAATATAGACATGTGCAGTATGGATGATGGATGTCCTGGGCAGTATAGAAGTGTTCAGTATGGATAATGGATGTGCTGGGCAGTATAGAAGTGTGCAGTATGGATAATGGATGTGCTGGGCAGTATAGAAGTGTGCAGTATGGATAATGGATGTGCTGGGCAGTATAGAAGTGTGCAGTATGGATAATGGATGTGCTGGGCAGTATAGACGTGTGCAGTATGGATGATGGATGTGCTGGGCAGTATAGAAGTGTGCAGTATAGATGTGCTGGGCAGTATAGAAGTGTGCAGTATGGGTGTGCTGGGCAGTATAGAAGTGTGCAGTATGGATGTGCTGGGCAGTATAGAAGTGTGCAGCATGGATAATGGATGTACTGGGCAGTATAGAAGTGTGCAGTATGGATGTGCTGGGCAGTATAGAAGTGTGCAGTATGGATGGTGGATGTGCTGGGCAGTATAGAAGTGTGCAGTATGGATGTGCTGGGCAGTATAGAAGTGTGCAGTATGGATGGTGGATGTGCTGGGCAGTATAGAAGTGTGCAGTATGGATGGTGGATGTGCTGGGCAGTATAGAAGTGTGCAGTATGGATGTGCTGGGCAGTATAGAAGTGCAGAGTATGGATGGTGGATGTCCTGGGCAGTATAGAAGTGTGCAGTATGGATGATGGATGTGCTGGGCAGTATAGAAGTGTGCAGTATGGGTGTGCTGGGCATTATAGAAGTGTGCAGTATGGGTGTGCTGGGCAGTATAGAAGTGTGCAGTATGGATGATGGATGTGCTGGGCAGTATAGAAGTGTGCAGTATGGATGGTGGATGTGCTGGGCAGTATAGAAGTGTGCAGTATGGATGGTGGATGTGCTGGGCAGTATAGATGTGCTGGGCTGTATAGAAGTGTAGAGTATGGATGATCGATGTGCTGGGCAGTATAGATGTGCTGGGCTGTATAGAAGTGTAGAGTATGGATGATGGATGTGCTGGGCAGTATAGATGTGCTGGGCAGTATAGAAGTGTAGAGTATGGATGGTGGATGTGCTGGTCAGTATAGAAGTGTAGAGAATGGATGGTGGATGTGCTGGTCAGTATAGAAGTGTACAGAATGTATCTGGTGGTCAGTATAGAAGTGTAGAGAATGGATGGCGGATGTGCTGGTCAGTATAGAAGTGTAGAGAATGGATGGGGGATGTGCTGGTCAGTATAGAAGTGTAGAGAATGTATCTGCTGGTCAGTATAGAAGTGTAGAGAATGGATGGTGGATGTGCTGGTCAGTATAGAAGTGTAGAGAATGGATGGTGGATGTGCTGGTCAGTATAGAAGTGTAGAGAATGTATCTGCTGGTCAGTATAGAAGTGTAGAGAATGTATCTGCTGGTCAGTATAGAAGTGTAGAGAATAGATGGTGGATGTGCTGGTCAGTATAGAAGTGTAGAGAATGGATGGTGGATGTGCTGGTCAGTATAGAAGTGTAGAGAATGTATCTGCTGGTCAGTATAGAAGTGTAGAGAATGTATCTGCTGGTCAGTATAGAAGTGTAGAGTATGGATGTGCCATGCTGGTACCTGGTGACATGTAAGCTCATCCAGCAATACACGTACCCATTCTTCGTTCATTGGAGAGCTGATCCTCAGGTTAGTTATAGCCTCCTATGGGGCCACAGGCACTTCGCCTCTTGCAGCTGCATTGTGGTGAGTCAGGGCTGCCTCCAGACATCCAGTGACTTTTCTCTTGCCTGGGAGAGGGGAGCACTTTGCAGCATCATTATTTGGCTGATCCCCCAACACTTGCTGGAGCCCTCCCCAGGGGGTCAGTCCATCAGCCTCTCCTGTAGATCCCCATGGACAAGATCCCTTCTGAAGTGTCCTGGCTTTTCTTTTTCTGTAATTCACTAATCAATCCGATGGAGCCAGCGTCTCTGTCCAGCAGGATCCAGCATCTCCGCACAGTTGTGCTCCCCCGGTGTCTGGGCTGTGGATGTGCTCCTCTCCTCTGCTCTCCCCTCCTCTGCTCTCCTCTCCCCTCCCCTGCTCTCCCCTCCTCTCCTCTCCTCTCTGTAAGTGTGAGCTGATTAGCCTATTACATTGGGATTGTGCTCTGCGTGCCTTCTGTTCTGCCGCGGGAGAGCGCCCCCTGATGGGAGATGGCGTTATTATTATGCATGGCTGTATGCATGCCTCTGCGATGGCTTCATGTACTGCATATCATTCCTTCGCCTTGGAATCATTCAAATGTATGTAAAACAAATCAAACGACGAGCACTCCAGCTTCCAGAATAAACTCCATTAAGCGTGATTAAAATGCAGCACTTTAATGTAAGTGCAAATTACTAAAGTGTGCTTTTATGTTCATGTTTTTAAATGGCTCTTGGCTTGTGATGGAGTGTGTACATAGGCTGGAGAGGGGCTCCTGGGGTGGGACTGGTGGTATTCCTGCTGGATCGGACATGTAGGGGTTAAATTGAAGTATGTATAATTAAATGATCTCTATGGTCAGATGGAAAATCCTCCATTCGTTTCCACGTTATATTGCCATGATTTCTAGTCTCCCCCTATTACAACAATCACAAACTTTCTACATGTACTTTGTGAAGACCCCACACGTTGGCTTCCTTGAGTTCTGTGTGATGGCTGGTTCACACTATAGAAACGCAGACTAGATGCGTTCCGGATGCTTTTCTGCTTGCCCATTTTTGACACATTTTTGTGCGTTTTTTTATGCATTCCAGTTAATTTTTCCTCCCTCTCTTTCCCTTCAATGTAAATATTGTGTGTTCCTGTGCGTTTTTAATGCATTTTGCTGCGTTCCGGTGTGTTTTTGATGCGTTTTATCGCAATCCAGTACAGTTCTGTGCAGAAAAACTGCAGCCTGTTCTATTGTATTTTCTGCAACCAGAACACACTGGAACTGCAAGCACTGATGTGAATTATGACATTGACAACCATATCACCTATTTTATGTGCGTTTTGGATGCAGAAAAAAAGCAACTGAAAAGCATGTAGTGTGAACATGGTCCTAAATGAAGCACTGTGGTGTCACAGACTTCACAACATGAAAGGAGATTTTTCAAGTAGGCTTAAGCCCCGATTGACATCATTGCGACTTCAAAGTCATGTGACTTTGACAGCCAACTATTCTGTGAGAATTCATTAACAGATGTCAATTCGAGTCGCAATGAATTCGCACAAAAATAGTGCTGAGGCACTTTTCAAAGTCGCTGCGACTTGAGTCGCACCAATTAGAATGGGGCCATTGCCGGTAATGGGATGGATCCACCACAGATGGTTTTTCAAAGGGTCAGAGGGGGCTGCTACCTGTGTGAACAAAAACATAATTCCCATGGCACGTTCTTTTTTTGTGGTATACACAAGTCTGTTGGTAACCTGCATTGCCCAGTGTTAAGAATAGTGATCATGCTTAACAGACTCAGCTCACAAGATAAAAAGCTGAATTTCAAGCATGGTTTTTATTGTTTAGTTACATTGATCCAGCTTGGACCTATATATATATATATATATATATATATATATATATATATATATGGAAGCAAAGAATGACTGTAGCAATTGGCGCTACTACAATGACCGCCACAGTCTTCCAGGTCATGTGCTGAGAGGTTGCCCTGCTGCATAGTGAACACAGAGGGTCATTTTCTCAGCACAACTGCCATTTACAGAACACCTTGTATTTTCTTTATTGAATTCAAGGCACTCTCTGATTGGATGAGGAGGAGAGTGTGATGTCACCGCCCTGCCTCTTCACCTCATCCTATCAGAGAATGCCTTGTATTCTGTGAAAAAAAAATAACAAGGCTTTTTGTGAATGACAGCTGTTTACTATTTGGAAGGGCAGGACACAGAAGACTGCGTGATCTCTATAGTAGCGCTACTACAATGACCGCCACAGTCTTCCAAGTCCTGTGCTGAGAGGTTGCCCTGCTGCATAGTGAACACAGAGGGTCATTTGCTCAGCATGATTGCCATTTACAGAACACTTTGTATTTTTTTTAATGAAATCAAAGCATTCTCTGATTGGATGAGGAGGAGAGTGTGATGTCACCGCCCTGCCTCTTCACCTCATCCAATCAGAGAATGCCTTGTATTCAGTGAAAAAAATAAGGCTTTCTGTGAATGTCAGCTGTTTACTATTTGAAAGGGTAGGACCCAGAAGACTGCATAATCTCTGTAGTAGCGCCAGCTACTGCAGTGATTCTTCTCTTCCGCAGCTGTCCTACAAGTATAACCCATGTATACGTAAATTGGTCCAAGCCGGACCTATATAATCATACAATAAGGGTCATACCTGGAGTTTGGTTTTAAAGCTGATAATAATTGTCGCTTTTTCGGATTGATATCCTGGTGTGTTAGCTTTGTGAATTGAGCCTAATGTGCAGTATCTCATACCAATAAGATCTTGTGTTTAATCAGTATATTGAAGTTAAAATAATGGCCAGTATAGATTACTGGGCTTGGTTTATTGCAGCGTCTGCTGAATATAAAATCTATATATCCATACCTGTCCTAACAATCACTGACAGTAAAAAACATAAAAATGTTTTAAAAAAAGTATGTACATTAAACCATAAAGCCAGTTTGACAAGGTTATGTCACCTTTCCATTTACAGCTGTCTTATGGATTCAGTAAAAGGCTGAAAACCCTAATCAGTAGACTGAGGTTTGTGAAAAGTGGTATGCAACAATGATAGCTTTCAATAAGATTGCATTTATGCCACAGGCATATCTGTGAGTGAAGTGATATCATTCTGTTGATAAGTATTGAAAAACTAATGCAAACACAAGCAGAAGTGAATTGCCTGAATAATCAAACCCTAAAGTCAAACTCCAGACAGATACAAAACAAAACAAAACAAAACTAAAAAAACAAATACATTCATGTATTCATTAAAATGTAAAGGGGAACTCCAGAAACCCTTAACTTTAGGACTATAATGGGAGAAACATAATGGTTGTTAGTATGCCCATGAAAGAAATGTTCCCTTACATAGGTCTCCAGGAACAGAAGGTTCTAACACCTAACCACCCTCTACAAATGTGGAGACTGCAAGAGAAATGTATAATGTTTTTCCATACAATGACAGATGATCATATGGGCAGTATAGGAAAATAACTAGGTGGTACCGCAGCAGGATTACTCTAACAGTGGGAGGGGCTTAAAGCAGAATTAAACTCTCTCAATCAACATTATCTATTTTTAATCCATATGCCTCTAGCATTAGTAAATAGATAAAAGGTGTATTATATTTTCTTGTTTTAACCTTCTTTTTTACATTTGTTCAGCTGATTCCTGGGTTTTGGTCGTGGCCAAAATGATGTCATAAATCCCATGAGTCTTCATGGATGTTTTTTTTTTGTCCTTCATCTGGAGGAGAGGAGGAGGGGATTTCCCAGCTAAGCGCACTCTCTTGCCTGCATGCCTGGGTTAAGGGCAGATGGATTCTAGGAAACAAATGCTACATTAATCATCTGCCCTTACTCATGACGGCTGTGGCTAGAAATATTGAGGGGGGGGGGGTTTCTTTTTTTAAAGTTAGACATGGATGGATGAGTTTGCTTTGAATATTAAAATTAATTAAACAGCACTTTCAGTTTGACCTGATAACCTATGCCACAGTCCTTGTATCCAAAATATTCCTTAAAGTGATATTAAAAGCTCATATTTAGTTTTTTTTAAAATAACAAATATGTCATCCTTACCTTCTCTGTGCAATGGTTTTGCACAGAGCAGCTCTGATCCACCTTTTCTTGGGTCCCCCGCCAGTGCTCCTGGCTTCTCCCTCCTGCTGAGTGCCCTAGAGCAAGCAACTTGCTCTGGGAGCACTCGTGCATGCTCACTCCTGAGCCACCTCTGTGTGTCTATAAAGGCGGCCATAGATTTCCGATTTTATTGCCGAATAATGGGCCGATAAAAAAATCGGCTGATATTCGTACCGTTAGTGGGGAAAAATGTTGGCCGTTTTTCTTAATTTTAAGAGATTTTGAAAATCATCCAAGCTGGAAAATCCTGGGACGATTTGTTAGATCAGCCGATTTTCACGGTAATTTATGGTCAAATCGGCCATTTTTCTGGCCGATTTGACAATAAATTGACTATGAAGAAAAAGAAGAAATAGAAAAAATAGATTTTGCAGGAGAAGAAGAAATAGAATATCAAGAAGACAAATAGAAGAAAAGAGGAGAAGACGAAATAGATTTTGCAGAAGACGGAGAAGAAAAAAAGTTGCAACATTGTATCTATTTGTATGCATTTCGGATACAAGTACAAATAGATACAATGTTGTTTCTCTTCTGCATAATCTATTTCTTCTGTCAAATATAATAGCGGGTCTCTATGCAGGGACACCGCTATTATATTAATTGACGGCCGCAGACGGGACTAAAACCCGCCAACTTTTTTTTAAATTAGTGGCAACGTCGTCCGTCTGAACGACCGATTTATGACTTTAAAAAAAAAAAACGGCCGATTTTCCCCACGTCTATGGCCTGCTTAAGACACACAGAGTGTGGGTCTTCCCCACCCCCTTGCATGCTCCTCACTGGCAGTGATTAACAGTAGTTAGAGTCAATGGCTCTCGCTGCTGTGTCTCAGCCAATGAGAAAGAGACCAGGGAGAGCAATGGCTCCTGTGCACAGTTCTGAGATTGGGCTAAGGTAACTTTAGGGTAGGGAGCTCTGGGGGGAGCAGCACACAGAAAGTTTTTTACTTTCATGCATAGAATGCACGAAGGATAAAAAACCTTCAGAATTTACAACCACTTTAATTACTGTGCCATAAGCAAAAGTCTAATAGGGACCAGAAGTGTGTAACACAGAGAGCACAGGGAACAGGAGAGCGCAATGCACAGTTCAATAGACATAGTACAACAAATGTTTACCTCCCCAAGCCTAAAGCACCCCCAGTACAGAGCCCTTCCTCCCACTAGTAATGATCTCCTTTCCCCAGTCCAGAACTCCCCCAGTACAGCTTTTTCCCCAGTACAGATCTCCCCCTCCCCAGTAAATATCCCCCCCAATATAGATCTCCCCAAGAAAAATTCACTTCTAGAGTATAGATCTCCTCCGGTACAGTTTCCTTCCCCCAAGTACAGACCCCCCCCATACAGATCTTCTCCCAATACAGATTCCCCCAAGTGCAGCTACCACCATCACCAGTACAGCACCCCAAGTACAGATTTCCCCCTGACCACACCAGTACAGTTCTCCCAAGTATGACCCCCCCATCCACTAGTACAGCTTCCCCACGTACAGATTCCCCCCAGTGCAGATTTTCCCCTCACAAGTGCAACTCATCCTTAGTAAAGATTCCCCCACCAGTACAGCTCCCCCCAGTACAGATCCTCCCCTCAATACAACTCCCAGTACAAATCTTCCCCCAAGCACAGGTACCCCCCCAGTGCAGATCTCCCACTCTCCACACCAGTTCACTTCTCCTAAGTACACATCTCCACCTCCCCAGTACATATCTCAACCCTTAGAATAGATTACCACAGTAGAGCTTCCCCCCTCCAAGAAATTCACTTACCAGACCAGGCATTTCAAAATGAAATGACCTTCCTCGGCTGAGTCATGTAAATGGAGATGAGGGGGAGCTAAGAAGATCATGGTGAGTTTATTATGTGGATCACTAAAGTGATGGAGGAAGTGAAGCTGATTTTGGAGGGCTTTTAAGTGTTTGGTGATGGAGTGTGGGGGCAAGGAGGGTTTTAAAGTGATATGATGTGGGAGCTTTAAATTCTGTGAAGGACTCGTTGATTAAAGAGGAGCTAAACTTATCTTAGCTCCAATGGTCCCATCCATCGCCGGTACTGATATCTTCTCCCATGTGCCTGTCTTTGCTCATCTTCATTGGCCGGCGTGGGGTGACATCACACGCAAGAGTAAGCCATCCCGGCCCAGTCCAGGCCGACTGTATAATCTGAGCTGCTTGTTCACAGCTCAGTTTGCATGCTGGAGAAAACAACGAGCTGGCAGGTTGTTTGTAACAGCAAATATTATAGTTTCTATAAGACCCTCTCTAGAACAACAGAGTCAAGCTGAGAATCTCTGCTTCAGTAAAACCACACTACACACAGCTACTTGCAATTATCCTCATAAACAGCATCCCTCACAGTGAAGTCCAGGGTAGCTAGCAAGATGGATGACTAGAGGGAACAAAGGACAAAGGACCTCCCCAGTGGAACTGTAGTACTCTAGCAGCATTATGAGCACTGTATTGCACTTTAGCAAGCTGCTTTAACCAGTGCATTTCTAAGAGTCTATGGTGAGCAATCTTGTATGTGTGCTAGACCAGCATTTCCACCCAAAATCCTAAAAATTATAATGCATAGTAACAACATATGAGTACAGTGCAATAAAGTGCATCACAGTAACTGTAAGAGAATGCTGGAATGAGAAGGCTGGCACATGCTCATACTTAAGTGCATGCTCATAATTGTGAGCAAAAGCTCAATGCAAAACAGGCATGGTCACAGCCGTGCAAACATATTAGCGTGTGCAGAAACCATATGTGCATGCACACACATAGGGGCACTGGCGCCAAGTGGACTCTGACATGGATGGATTGCTGAGTGGTCTTCAGCTAGTTCCTGTTTTATCTGCCATACTTGATTACCTGTGTACGACTTGGCTTACTCCTAACCTGTCCTTGGATTTCTGCCTGACCTCTACTTGTATTCTGACTCTCCTCTGGTCTTGCGTTCCTGTACCTCACTGCCCGGTTGTGTCCTGATCCCAGGTTGTGTCCTTACTCTGCCTCTGCCTGATGTCCCTGTACCTTGCTGCCCAGCTGTTGATGACCTTTTGAGTTGTGTCCTGGCTACACTCCTCTCTGCCAAGCAAGTGTCACCATATTCCAGTTCCTGGTTGCTGTCTGGTGATCTACAGTCATCTGCTTCCTGCAAATCCCAGCTGGTGCTAGCTGCTACACCAGTCCTAGACCAGCATTTCAGAGTGGGACAAGGACAAATGTAAAGGTGCTCTAGTATGTTTTGTGGAGCACCTTTAAATTAAAGGTACCTGCTTTCCAAATAACACCACTGCACCGCCATCTTTTAATAAAATATTAAAACGGTATTAAACCCAGAAGTGAACATTTATAATATTTTAATATATTGTATATTGCAGCTTACCAATTCTTGCATGTGATGGCTGCATTAGCTTTCATTTAAGGCTTTCTTTTCTTTATTTTCACCTAGTGATCCTAGCAGTAAGTCTGTTGTTTTTTAAAAGAACAAGAGATCCTGCAGATGTTGCAGTTACAGGGTTGAGGCAAACCATTTATTACTGACAGTGGTGCTTACAATGTTCAGCTTTTATTTATTTATGTAAAACCTTTATCCCAAAAGGAAAACATTTTTGTTGTAATTGCTTATAAAGTGTTAGCTGAAGTTAAATCTTATACATGAAATATGACAAAGCATATCCCTCTCTAGTGTGTACTTGTCTCAGTTCAGAACACTAAGTGCAATTTCTGTCTGCTGATTTGTTCCTCTGCTATCTACATAAGTTACTTCCGACATGTGTTTTTTACACCAAGGGGAAAAAGGCGACAGAGGAGGGAGCTCCAGTACACAGTCTGTGATTGACAGCCTCAGCTCTGTTCTTGTGTGCTGTGTGAAGGGAGGGGTGTCTCTTCCCTCCAATCAGTTTTCAGAAACCGCCTCACTGAGCTCTGCAGTGTGCCATATAAATTAAGCACATTAAATGGATGTTGAGAAGACTACAGATAGAAAGGTACGACTTATGTAGGAGAATTTGTTTCGTCTCTGTGTATCACCTGAGGCCAGTCTCTTCACTGGATGTATGTGAAGGTTTACAACAACCTTAAGCTTGAATTTGTCAGTACATCTAAGGGCTCATGTACACAAGCAGCTGCTAAACTTGAGTTTAGGAGCTTTTAGCATTTTTTTCCCAAAGCTCCTAAACTCAACTCCATAAAAGCCTATGTGTCCATGTACACGTAGGATTTTAGCAGAGTTTAGCAACTGCCCTGGTTAGGTGACGTTAAACCTCCCTCTCCTGAACGCAGAAGTATCAAGTTCAGGGTAGGAACATTTTGACCGCTGGGAAACATGGGAAAGCTGGGAAACCATGGGAAAACACAAAACCCGGCAACCGCAGTACCGCGGTTTTGCCGCAATTTGCATTTTCCTGCAGCCGGCGGTCAGGGTAGGCTCGTGTACATGGAGCCTAACACTCCCCTCCCCCAGATTAACAATGCTGCTCTCCAAATGTGCCCCTGTGTTCCTTTATCCAGAATAGAGGCACTCGAATACAGGAGGTATGTTAATGGTCAGATCACCAAGTGAAAACAGAGGGAAAAAGATCTAAAAAAAAAAAAGAATGTAGTTACCACATCTAGTGACTGGTAAACTGCAGTATATTACATTTTTGGTTTTGAGTTTAATACCACTTTAAATCTGATTATTCCAATTTTAATAGAAAAGGTTTTTCCCTTTTACAACCACATCGACAGATTTAAACCAGATTTCTATCAGATTTTCTATACATGTATGACCAGGGTAAAAACACTCAAGAGTGCACATCTCAAATACCAAAATAAGGTGTAAACCAGAGGACCCAGGTGGATAAATGGTATAATATAGAATATAAAACAATGTAAAAATGCAGTAGAACAATAACTTCAACAGTGAGGCTGAAGAAAGTGAAAATCCCTCAGAAACGTGTCGCAACCCTCAGTTCTTTGCCATCAGAATTTCTTCTTGGTGGTTCCACTTCCACTGACAAGCGGCTTCACTCCTCCTGCTGCTTGGCAGCCTCAGCTTTTGCAGATTGTCCATCCTGCTCCATCCCTGCGAGGTTTCCTGATCTCCGGTACCTGCAACGCTTGTGTGGTCTATTCTGCCCCAGTGGTTATGTACCTTGCTCTCCATTGTATTTGTATTTGTAGGTGCATACTATTTGTTTTTAATAATAAACACTCTGTTTTTGAACGTACTACACAGGTAGCCTTTGCACTGGTATCTTTCTGTTTAAAAGTCAAACTTAGACACTACATTGATCTTACAGAAATCTATAAAACAAGCACCTTTCCTGATTTTATATGGGAACCAGTATAATTGGTGAACTGCATGAACTCTGCTAGGAAATATAGCTGTAGCCTCATCTAGCTTGTCTTCCTCAAAAGACTTTGTCCCTGGTTTGCCAATACCTCTTTTTTGTCTCTATTAGTTTCTGGCTCCACAGCCAAAAATCTTTGAGGTACAGGGAAATGTTGTACTTGCTTTGCAGGTTCTAGCAGAATACTTCTTTATACGCCAGGTTCATCATCCTGTATAAGTCATGATAGATCCCACCGCTGCCACCATATGCCACCATATTGTTCTATAAATGGATGTAATTTGAAGCAGTAAATTCCATCAAATTCTTTTTTTTTTTTTGCAAAGTAACAAACAAAGCCACAATGAACAAAGATTTCAGCCCAAGGCATGGCTCTCTTCTCACATTCTGGGAGGTGCATTTACACATAGGACTTCTCAGTCATTAAACATACATTATACAACATAAAACATGAACTCATAATAAAAGGTAGCACAATATGCTACAATATAACACTGATATGTATAAAATAAGTATCTGACACAGAAACCCAAAGAACAAGTATAAATTGTAATGTAGTCTGCCACTGCTTACAAAGCAGGCATCAGAGCACAGGTTATCCCTTCTCAACGCTGAAATTGGAAATCAAAACTGTTTGAATGTTCAGAGCTTAATTCCATGTGATGTGATTAGAAAGACAAAAGGAATGAAGAAAAAAAATAGATAAAAAAGAAGAAATGTCCAAACAGCACAGGTATTACTGTAAACTAAAACACCCTTTAAACTGTGACCTCTGTCATAATAGATGTTTAAGATCAAGAGCTGCCAAACTGAACCAAGGTCTCTATGAATGTTAATTACCATACTGGAGCCCCTCAAAAAAAGAGGGCATTTCTGTGGCAATGAGCTGTATAAACAAATTGGTAATGGTTGGAATAAAGAGCTCCTAGTTGATATGATTGGTCACCCCAGTGGCCACTGTGCATCATTGTGGCTCTTTGGGAGAGTATAAATTATCAGACAACATAAATATTTAAGAAGAGTATACATTTCAAAAATGTATACTCTTCTGTGTTACTTCAACTGTGTGTATGTCCATTTTCAAGCATAATGTCAATATTCTGTTTAAATTGCAATGTGGAGTAGAGGAGGGTCCTCCAACTGAAATAACAACTCATGTTGGCAGTAGGAGGTGCCAAATACTACCACAGCTCCACCCTTATCTGCAGGATGGATCACAACGGTTTTATCAAAAATGTGAAACACAAGCAGGTAACTCCTTCATAAAAGTAAATGCAGTTTCCTTCTTTTACACCTATATGGGGTAACTATACGTATAAACAAGTGGCAAAGTTGGAAGGATTTGCCTCCAACTTAGTTATGTCATGCAGTAGGCTTCCAGCAAAACATAACACCTATGAGATATTATAGGATCCCAGTGATAGATAAAGTGGTTATGTCATAACAATATTCAAAATACACCAAATCCTAAAAATTATAATGCATAGGGACAACATATGAATACAGTGCAATAAAGTGCATCACAATAACTGTAAGAGAAGCTCAGTACATGTTGGAACGAGAAGGCTGGCACATACTCATACTTATGTGCATAAGCTCAATGCAAGTGGCCTATTTAAGCTGGACTCTGACATGGATGGATTGCTGAATGGTCTTCAGCTAGTTCCTGTTTTACCTGCCATACCTGATTACCTGTGTATGACTTGGCTTCCTCCTGACTTGCTCTTGGATTTCTGCCTGCCTGACCTAGACTTGTATTCTGACTCTCCTCTGGTCTTGCGTTCCTGTACCTCACTGCCCAGTTGTGTCCTGATCCCAGCTTGTGTCCTGACTCTGCCTCTGCCTGATGTTCCTGTACTTTGCTGCCCGTCTGTTGATGACCTTTTGGGTTGTGTCCTGGCTACACTTCTGTCTGCCAAGCAAGTGTCACCGTGTTTCAGCTCCTGGTTGTTGTCTGGTGATCTACAGTCATCTGCTTCCTGCAAATCCCAGCTGGCACTAGCTGCTACACCAGTCCTCATGCCATTCTATGTCCTCATACTCCCTGTCATCACTATCAGGGGTGTTGGACAAGAGGTACAAGAGAAACCCCCTCTCCAGCTCAATCACCACCAGGTATGTAACAGTAAACACATAAGTACTTTATATGCTATAATACTGTGCCAATGATTGTAAGGGCCCAACAAATGTGAATGTTGAATTTTATGTCTAATAAATGAATATTTTTATGGTTTCATACAATGAGTCCCCGCTGTGTTTTGATTTATGAGCAGAGATAACCTTGGTCTGTGGAAGAGGAGAGTGTAGTGTTGGGGAAAATGGAACGTTTTATATATCAAACATTTCGTTTTGATTAGCAGATATATTGGATGTATAGTTTGTGATTAGAAGTCTTATTGTTTAACAGATGTATTCCTTGTGTTAGAATGCTATTTTACACCTCTAGCTGGGAAGATTGCTCTCTGCCTTGGAAGACCTGTTCCCACAAAGAGCCACTGGAAGTGAGAAGCCTGTGTTGAATGACCACTATCACCTCAGTAAAGTCCACCAGAAATAAGGATGGAACTTCAAAGAAAGTCATCTATGTTCCCACCCATATTAGGACATATAAATTGTTTTAGATTTCCAAGACAGTTAGAGCACTACTTTTGAATCCAACACTATTATCTCCCTGCATGAAGGTCTAACTACATACTTGTACAATAAACACGTCTATTTTTCATCCTAGCTTCAGCAGTCAAAATTTTACTGAAACTCATAAGTTTTGGGTTTCCCCGTCACGTAGTTACAACGTACAGTGCTTTTGACTCTCTTTTGTATTAAAGGGGTCTACATCTTTTGGTGAATTTTTCTGTCCAAGAGTGCGCACAAGCTTTCATCACTTCCAGGGAAAGTGGAGCGCCATGAGATTTTCAGTTTGAAGTGAAGCACATTTAATGAATTGTGGATTATTGTGATCACTGAACCTTTATGAACGTTTGAACTGTTTCAGATGGTGGAGTGGACACTAACAATTTATCTAGCACTTTATAGTATTTTATATTGCACTTTAAGTATTTATGTGTGTTATTGTGATGCACTTTAATACACTGTAATCATATGTTGTCACTATGCATTTTAATTTTTAGGATTTTGGGTCTTTTAAGTATTGTTATAACACTTTGAAATTTTAGTTTTTAGCTTTTTCAGCACTACTTTAATTGTTTTTTTTTTGAGATGTGATTTGCACATTGCGTATCAGCTGCTTAGGATCACGTTGAAATAGGATTTAGCACTGTCTTCCTACTTTCATAATGTGGTGTTGCCTGGTCATAAAAAGGGTAATATTTCCTCTGCATACAACATACTGAGCCTTCAAGGCGGGGGTCAGCAACCCGTAGATCCCGATCTACCAGTAGATCGTGACCAGGTGACTGTTAGATCACGGTCTGGGCTTGCTGACCCACCACAACAGAGCATCAAACAGAGTGCAATGCAGAGGGACTACTTGTGAAGTTGGAGATGTGGTAGGGAGCAAGAGCCGCATAAGCCGATGCCTCCTCTGTAGTGCTAGCTCCTGTCCCATGCGGAGTGATACCAACTGCACTCTACCTCTTATCCTGGCTAACGGTCTCCAGAATGGTGCCAGCAGAAGGAAATAAGAGATCTTCAGGTCTATGTGAAGCAATACACTGGACATAATAGCAGTACCGGGACAGGTCCATCCAGCGCCAAGGGCAAGGATGCAGAACTGCACCCCTTCCCCCTCTACTAATGCATGTTGTAGAATGGGTGTCCTGCCCTACGTTCATTCTCTGCCCCCCTTGCTCTGCCCAGGGCATCTGCCCATCCTGCCCTCCCCTTGTCCCAGCCCTGCATAATAGTATAGGGCTGCTTTCACACTGATATGCTGCGGTTTACCCAGTGCAGTGTACCTGCAGCTGTCCTGCGGACTTGCTATGCTTAGCCATAGACTTCTATTATATCCTGAGGGTTTGCTGCACTTTATGAAGGCACACCAAACTCCTGTTTTGGTGCGCTTTCAGAAAATGCACAACACCTGCAAGATTTATTAGAAGTCTATGGAAAAGCGCAGCTAACCCAGGAAAGTTGCAGATACAGATGCAGATACATTTTTACATTTGCAGTTTGGGGAATAGTAAAACCCCATAGTTAAGATCTGTTTTTGCCACTCCCACCCCAACCTCACTCCCTTTAGCTGCAGTGGCCAGGTATGTACACATGTCGCAGCCACAGCAGGAGTTATATGCCTTGTCATAGTTGGTGGGTGTAGCACCTGCTAAGCATGACTGATTCAAGTGAATGAGGCCACTCTGCAAGTGCCCTGTAACCTTGTGCAGCAAACAAGGGGTTAAAGCAGGAAGCATTGTTTTGCTTTCTCACCACCTGCTTTAACCTCTTGGACCCTGCAGACACTTGCAGTTGCGGGTGCTTGCATATTGTCCCCATTTACTTGAATGGGTCACAATTGGCAGGCGGTAGCACCCACCAAAAAGCAACAGGGGGTTTAATTCCTGTTGCAGCATGTATACACCTTTGTCTGCAGCCTCGGCAGCTAAAGGGGGTAGGGATTGGTGCGGTAAAATCGTGACTCAACCGCAGGGTTTTATACCCCCCCATGCCCCCCAACTTTACGTATGAACAAGCCCTAAAGGTGCTGCTGCCAAATGGCTCTAAGGGCTCGGTCACAAGTGCAGCAGGCACTGCTGGTCCTTTCAAAAGTGATCCGAGTGTATTTAACTGATTTAAACCCATGATTGCCATGCAATGCACGTGATTGCAGCATGATACTAGGGCAATTAGAGGTTAAAATCAAGTGTGAGGAGGTGACACCGTGCCTGGTGATCTTTGTCCCAGTTTATTCAGATAGATCTCCACCTCTTTAAGGTTGCCTACCCCTGCTTTAAGGTGATTAAAATAATAAACATGTTATATTTATTTTCTCTCTGCACTGGTTTTGCACAGAGTGGCCCCAATCCTTCTGTTCTGGGGTCCCCCTCTGGCACTCTTCCCCCTTGCCGAGTACCCCATAGCACGCTGCTTTCTATGGGGCCACTCGTGTGGACTTGTTCCAGAGCCACACTGTGTATGTCCAGGTAAGTATAAGTGGAGGCTGAGAAGTTTTTTAAGGCATTAAAAGAGAAGTATGACTTAAATCATACTTACCTAAGTGGATGCAGCATCGATCTCCCGCCGCCTCTAAGTGTGAGAACTGAGTGATCAAAGACGGCTGATTGCTCAGTTCTTCCCGTTGCACTGAGAATAGATTGATGACTGTCAGTTACCAGTGTCTGCTTTGCCTCCCCCAGCGCTCACTGGAGTACTGGGCTGTGGAGGGGGTGGAAGTGGCTGGCTCAGGTGCTCAGCAGATCGCTGGATGGATCCCGCCCATATGATCGCGATCCTTCCCCAGCCTGGACTGGCTCTGTGGCATCAGCAGACAGAGAGCTTTAGCCCCCTGTCAGCTGAAAACAGGTCGAAGGAGTGCAGAACAAACTGCATTCCTGTGATCCACAGAAGTACAGCCAAACAAGCTTTGTCTGTGCTTCTCCTTTAAAGTAAAAAACTTTCTACCTTTACAACTACAGGTACTTTAATAACTAATGAAATCTCCCCTGAAATGCAGAGAGCAAAGGTCTCCAAACATAGACAATGTCGAAGAGGATGAATGGTCAGAGATATTAAGGGCGATAGGCTCCATTCACCAAAGCAGGTCACATGGTTTTTAGGTGTTCAGACACATTTTCCCTAAATATTGCATGCAATCCTGAAGTTTGTCATTCACTATACCATTTTGCAGTATTTACTGCAAAACACTCAAAACGCTTGGTAAATACCGCATGAAAAGTCTTTAAAGTCAACTCACAAAAGGAAACAAATAATTAAATGCATGCAGCGGGGGGTGGACTGACAACTCATGGGGCCCCCGGGCAATAGGGGATCATGGGGCCCCTGTGTCCTTGCCCAATCTCAAAAAGGCCTATGAAAAAGGTACCAGGGGCATCTCATGGGGCCCCCTACTGACCCCGGGCCCTCGGGCAGTGCCTGAGTTTCCAAATGGTCAGTACGCCCCTGGCATGCAGTAACTAAGTAGTGGTCCAAGCATGCGGTATTTGCGAAATGTAAACATATAATAGCCAATTTGGAGTAGTCTCTACCTTTTTGGATCATTTCTTTCAACAGCAATGCATAGAAATCTAAATAAGTAAATATGGAAATCATTGGGGTTTGATTTACTTAAAGTATAACTAAAGCAATTTTTTCTAGTTTTGTATACAGTGGAGGTGGTTTAGAACACCTGTCAAGTTTTTATTGTTGTCTGCGCCCCCATTAAGGAGATTCACCCTCTCTATTTGTCCTGGTTACCATTATCTTTGAAAATTAAAGTAAAAGAAAATCCCAAATTTCAGATTGTCTGCAGAACAGTAACAGAGGAGAAAATTTCCAATGGGGACACTAGTTCTGGTGACACAGCGGGATTCCTTTACTTAGGATGGATTTCCTCTCACTTCAGTGTTTTGGCTATGGAACAGAAAGTGAAGGTAAGTCTTCACTATAGGATATGGATAACAAAAAAAATAAAAAAAATAAAACTTACAGGGCTTATTACCCTCCCTTAGTCTATCCAAAATGAAAAAAAAAATGCATACAGGTCTACTTTAAGGCAAATAGACTGTGCACTTTGCAAATTGTTCCAGAGCTAAATGAGGTAAAGCTTCACTTTACAAAGAATTTTCCTTCACTTTGCAAGGAAAAAAACAGCATTTGATTGCATGTGATTGGATAATGGAAGTCTGCAGAACACCCTCTCATTTACTAAGTTCTGGAGCAACTTCACTTGCAAAAATGCAAGCAAAATAATAATAGTAATATAATAAACGTATTTTCTCCAGTCATTCCATCAGATTTGTAGAGACTTGTTTGTGTAGATAGAAGCATATACATAAACTCTTGTATTAAAAGAGGTATAGACTCCAGAGAGAGAGATATTATTTTACCCCGGTACAAATCATTAGTAACACCTCATCTGGAATATGAAGTTCAGTTTTGGGTACCAATTCACAAAAAGAACATTGGGAAACTGGAGAAAGTACAGGGAAGGGCAACCAGACTGATAAGAGGCATGGAGGAGCTCAGCTGTGAGGAAAGATTAGAGGAACTGAATTTATTCTCTCTTGAGAAGAGGAGATTAAGGGGGGATATGATCAACATGTATAAATACATCAGTGGTTCATATAGTGAACTCGGTGTAGAGCTATTCACCCTGAGGTCATCACAGAGGACAAGGGGGCACTCTACGTCTGGAGGAAAATAAATGTAATCTCCAAACATGGAACGGTTTCTTTACAGTAAGAGCTGTGAAAATGTGGAATAGACTCCCTCAAGAGTTGGTTCTGGCCAGCTCAGTAGATTGCTTTAAAAAAAGCCTGGATTGTTTCTTAGATACACAGAATATAACTGGATACTAACATTGATAGGTAAAGTTGATCCAGGGAATATCCGATTGCCTCTCGGGGGATCAGGAAGGAATTTTTTCCCCAACAGGAGCAAATTGGATCATGCTTTGCTGGGTTTTTTTTGTCTTCCTCTGGATCAACGGTGGGTATAGGATTATAACTTTTTTTTTATGGTTGAACTGGATGGACTTTTGTCTTTTTTCAGCAAAACTAACTATGTAACTATGTAACATCATTTGCTGCAAAAAACATACCAAAAACTCCAAACATACTGTCATATGTCATGTGTAGTACAGATAGTTAACTTTTTCACAATTATTTTTAGAGAGATCTTCCAACTGACAAGTTCCCATTGACACCATTGATCTTTTTAGCTATATATAAGGGTATAATCCTTCCAAGTGACTACAAGGGTAAGGAGCATTCTTCCCACTGACCACCATACTAATGTATCATTGTAATTGTAGATATAGTCATTTTTAGCAGGGGTTTCCTGAGTCTGAAAACTTATTTCAAGGGTTCCTCTATGTTGAAAAAGTCAAGAAAGGCTTCTTGAAAGTGTAACTAAAGGCAAAACGTTCTTTTTTTATTTTGGATAGAGTAACAGAGGGTTAAAACCTGTCATTTTTTTTTTCATTTTGCCATCTGTGTGCCATTTTGGAGATTTACCTTCACTTGTCCCATTACCAAAATAGGAAGTGAGAGGAAATTCCTGCAAATTAAGGGAATCCCTTGGGGTTCCCCTGATGACCGAAACTAGTGTCCCAACTGGGAAATTTCCCCTTTATTACTTCTCTGGGGACAGCCCAAATTTTGGGACAATTAGAGAGGATGAATCTCCCTAATGAGGGCACAGACAGCAATAAAAACATAATAGGTGTTCTAATACCTCTCCACCCTGTCCAAAACTAAAAAAAAAAAGATTTTTTAGTTATACTTTAAATACAAAATATCTTTATACATATAAAATATTGAAAATAGTGAAAAAAAGCACACATATATAAATACCCTTCTTCCACCAATAAAAAAGTCATGTCTTTTTTATTGGAGGAAGAAGGGTATTTATATATATATGAGTGATTTTTTTTAGACTATTTTCATTTAATATTTTACATTTATAAATATATTTTGTATTTAACTCATTTAACTTAGTTGTTTTTGATACACCATGTGTGTCCTGTGAAAGTAGCTTTGACTAGTATTCCGGTCACCTTTTTTCTTTTGTACTAATACATGTGCTGCAGGGACCGCACTGACCTAGTGAGTTGGCATATTTCTACAGTTTAAACCATTTTACCTCTTTATTAGCAAATCTAATCTTCTCCACTGTATCCATCCCGCTGGATATTGCATGAGATAAAATACCACATGGTTCCATGAGATAAATACCGCATTGGTTTCTGGAGATGAATAATGCATATTTCAGAAAAATACCGCATGCAGTATTTTAGAAGTGTTTTTTAGTGAATACCAAAAACATTTTTGAAAAATGCTAAGCAGTATTTTACCACTTTTCTTAAAGCGGTAGACACCACTTTGTGAATGGAGTCCAATATCACCCTTTCAGAGAGTAACCTAATTATTTTTGTCCTTAACCATTTGCCGCCCGCCCTATGGCCGAATGGCGGGTGGCAAATGTCATCAGCGTTCCGGGTGGACGCCATATGGCATCCTCCCGCACATGCGAAGATTGCGCTCCTGCAGAGCGGCGCAGCAGCGCAATCTGTCACCGGCCGTGTACCTCGGACACGGCCGATGACAGATCTGAGTATCGGTCCCCGTTGTTGGTACCATGTGACCTGCTGTGACCAATCACAGCAGGTCACATGACAGTTGTATACAATGGATGGCTTCATTCATGCCATCCATTGTATACTACTGCCTAGCTGTGAATGGTCACAGCTAATCACATGCACATGTCGTGATTAGCTGTGGCCAAATCACAGCTAAGCACAAAAAAAAAAAAAAAAAAAAAAACCTGAATGAATCGATGTCATTCAGGTAAATACTTGCTTATAGCAAAGCAAATTGTGTAAAAAAAAAAAAAAAAAATACTGATCACTTCCCCAAAGTAGTACAATGTTAATATGGTAACATTGTACTACTTTGGTCATAGTGAAATATGAAAAAAAAATCTTAAAAAAAAGAAAACAAATTTAAAAAATAATAAAAAATAATAATAAAAAAAAAATATTTTTTTTTTTTCATACTGTCACCAGTCAGTGTCCCTGATCACCGCCATGCCAGTTATATGATGATGCTGTACTGCACTGGTGACAGTATGTAAAAAAAAAAAATAGTGAAACTAATTTTTTTAAATTTTTCATTTTCCGAAAAATTATGACAAGAAAAATACAACTTCAAAAAACTTGCCATGCCTCTTATGAAGTACGTCGGACTGTCTACTCTGCAAAAAGGGGTCATTTGTGGGATATCTGTACTGTTCTGACATTCTTGGACCTCAAGAAATTAGATTGGCTGTCAGTACTTCAGGATTGATCAATATTCAGATCTATCCCATAGTTTGTGAACTCTATAACTTTCCTACAAACTAAAAAATACATCCTAATTTGAGTTATTTTCACCAAAGACATGTAGCAGAATACATCTTGGCCTAAATTTATGAAGAACAATTATTTATTTGCAAACTTTTATAACAGAAACAAAGAAAAACTTTTTTTTTTCAAAATTTTTGGTTTTTTGTGTTAATTTAGCAAAAAATAAAAACCCCAGTGGTGATTAAATACCACCAAAAGAAAGCTCTAGTTGTGTGAAGAAAATGATAAAATTTTAGTTTGGGTACAATGTTGTATGACCGCGCAATTGTCATTCAAAGTGTGAGAGCGCTGAAACCTGAAAAATGGCCTGGGCAGGAAGGGGGTAAAATTGCACGGTATTGAATTGATTAAAGCAGAGCTCCAGCTGAAAAAAAAAAAATAAAAGTCAGCAGCTACAAAAACTGTAGCTGCTGACTTTTAAAATACAGTCACTTACCTGTCCCTCGGTCCAGCGGTGTCCTCACCACCGCTGGTTTCACCGGCCGTCTTCTCTCCCTGGTGTCGGCATCTTCAGTGTGGGTACCCGGCTATGATCACTTGCAGCTTCACAGCTGGGTGCCCACAGTGCTTGCGCGAGAAGTGCTGAGCTTTGTGAATGGCTCCGTAGTCTTCTGGGACCTGTCATGTGTCTCAGAAGACTATGGGGAGGGAGGGGGGAGGACAACTTCCGCTTCCCATTGCCTTAGCCGATCACAGCGGAAGTGGGAGCGAGTACTTGTCAAATTCGGGTACCAGCTCCCTCTTGCTCCCCAAAGGTGCCAATCCTTAATTGGGAGTGGGGGACAAAGACTTAAAGCGGAACTTCCCCTTTTGGGTGGAGCTCCGCTTTAATAAGCCATAGCACATTCACCATATACAGTAAAGCAAACCTTCTGGACAGTCCAACTTGTACTAGATGTGGAAGGCATTTGGGAGATTTCATTAATCTTATTTAGAGATGTCCTAAATTGGAAGGATATTGGATCCACATAATAATGCAGTATTATATACAGTATTTGTATTTTGGGGCATCTACAGGTTCCAGAAAACCAAACTAAACTGAGATCAGGGCTTAACAATACATTGCTTTTTGTTAGAAAATTGCACAAACCGACAATAGGGAAATGGATATGTGCGGTCAATATAAATGTGAAATTAGAACAGCTGACTTTAGCATAGGGGAGCTGTAAACAACTTTCAACAGACTTGGGTAAAATAGCTTAAGGCTACCTAGTCTGGCACCAAATTGTTCAGAATATGAAAGATGCTACAGGCTCGAGAACTAGAAAATGTTAGAATATAAATTTAATAAGAATTAATAAATACATTTAATATTTTTTTTTGATCAGAGGGACAGGATACATTAGAATGTGTAATGTTTTCAATATGTAAGTGTGGGTTTAGTTTGGTATTCATGTTTTGTGAATGTGGTTTGTTCTGTATTGTGATGTTTTTCTGTGGCATATTTCACCTTTCCTGCCCAGGCCAATTTTCAGCTTTCAGCACTCTCACACTTTAGAATGACAATTGTGCGCTCATACAACACTGTAACCAAACAAAATTTTTATAATTTTTTTGAGACAGATAGAGTTTTCTTTTGGAGGTATTTAATCACCACTGGGTTTTTTGTTTTTTGCTTAACAAATGAATCAAGACCGAAAATTTTGAAAAAAAAAAAGTTTTTCTATAAAAATGTGTAAATAAGTAATTTTTCTTCTTTACTAATATGTTCTGATGAGGTTACACTTATGGGCACTGACAGGCGGCACTGATGGGCACTGATGAGGTGGCACTGATAAGAAAGCACTGATGAGGCTGCACTGATAGTTGGCACTGATGGGCACTGATAGTCAGCAAGGATAGGCAGCACTGATAGGCGGCACTGATGAGGAGGCACTGACAGGCAGCACAGATGGGCATTGACTGGCTTCACTGATGGGCACTGAGGGACATCACTGATGGGCACTGAGGGACATCACTGATGGGCACTGAAAGGCAGCAATGAAGGGCACTGATGATCAGTGCTCTGATTATCAGTGTAGATGTCCCTTGTGTGGATTGTCGATTACCTGCTCTCTTCTCCTCATAGCCTGTCAGTGTGAGGAGAGGACTGCCAATAACTGGCAAATCCTGCTTACAATGTGATCAGCTGTGATTGGACACAGCTTATCACATGGTAAAGGGTCACTGTGGCTGGCCCTTTACCTCGATCTGTAATTAGCTGTGTCCAAAGGACACAGAGATCAGAGTGTGCCCGATGCCTGCCATGGTGGGGGAACGTGTGGGGGGTCAGGGTTCTGGGAGGACCCCAATAGATGCCCTCACAGAACTGGATGACCGCGTTGTACCTGCCATTCGGCTATAGCCCGGTCGGCAAGAGGTTAATAAATTAAATGTGGATAGCAAAGATATGTAGACAAATAAATGTTAATAGAAGCACATTCAGGACTTGGTCACAGGAGCAAATTAGTAAGCGAAACATTAACAGCGCAACAGGCTTACTTTTTCTCTACCGTTATTTATTTTGTTTCAGCATATACACACACCAGCTTTTGGCCATCTCCCTTGGCTTTCATCATGTGCCACATCAAGAGCACTTGATGAAGGTCAAGGGAGAAGGCCAGAAGCTTCTGTATATATGCTGAAACAAAATAAACAAGAGCAGAGAAAAGGAAGGTGTGCTGTGGTTGCTAAAGCCGTATTCCATATTTTATTTAAATTTAGTTTTATAACCAAGTTGGTCCAAACATATAATTTCCTTAACTACACTTGCATGCTCATCACCACTGTATAAACTGTATATGGCAGCAGCTTCATACAAGATACAGCACTGAGTCTCGGCAGCAGTAGCCAGGACCCCCGTGAATGTCGAGCAGTGCTCAGACCAACTTGATTTTGTTCTAATAATGGGATGGGAAGTCCCAGTACTGCTGTTAAAACACAGTGCAGTATACTGTATGGAGGTGGTGCAACATACAGTTTATACAGCACTGACATGGGGCACAGATATTAGTGAAGGAAATAGTTCATTTGGAGCCCATTGGTTGAAACAAACTAAAGTTCACTCAAACCTAGAGTAAAACCTTAAGGCTGGGTGGTGGACTAGTTTGTTTTACTAGTCTGGCACCATTCCTAATAGAAAGAGAGCTAACACGTTGTCTGAGTTGTCTTTAAGGTCATTAAAGAAGAACTAAAAATAGTCAGAGGACTAGGACATTGTGCTGTGTACTAGGGGGACACTGGCTGGCTCGTTACTTCCGAGCCCCCCCCTCCTTCAAGGCTTGCTTGGGATGATCTGGTGGCCACATAAGGAATGGTTAAACTCCCCCTGCTGATGAGACGATTGCATATCCCCTGATATCTGGAGACCCTGAGGTTGCGATATTTGCCCAGCTGACGTAGGCCAGACGGCCCTCTCTGTGATCCAGTTTCAATAGGCGGATGACCAGGAGTTGGTTAACACTCAAATGCGCAGTACCATTGCGCTTTCTGGTTAGTGCAATCTACACTCATCTCTGTGGGAGGAATACGGTCACAGAAGTCACTATTACATTTTTTTACCACCTTGCCTTGCAATTTTGCACGATGCACCGCAAGAACACTCTTGTTGGAGATATTTATTTACCATTATCACCATTTCTGGACGTTTAGATATGTTTAGATCGATCCTATGATCAAGTGGTGCTCACAATACCATTGTTTGATAATATGCACTTTAAGATTATATGCATGTAATACTGAATTTATTAGCGCTGCATGTTTTTTTGATATATGTACTTTGGAGGCTCCTAGTGTTCGCCTTTCATGCTAGTCGCTTTTTCGTTTTCATCCAGCGCTCGTATCATTTCTTCTTTTTTGAAAAATAGTCAGTAGTGACCGAAGCAAGCAAAGTTTGGCTTGC
Organism: Staurois parvus; assembly: GCF_062004578.1. NCBI lineage: Eukaryota > Metazoa > Chordata > Amphibia > Anura > Ranidae > Staurois > Staurois parvus. Next base: position 2,421,050 of record NW_028318233.1, read on the forward strand.
TGGACATTCACTGAACACGTGAAAAAATCTGCACGCCCAAAACATAGCTCACAAACTACACTGAAATCTATAGAAGACAAATCTTGTTATTATTATTATTGAGCTTTGGAAGGCCAATTTGCAAGCATTTGATAAAAAAGAGCATGGATAGCAGGGCACTGCCATGGAGGGACATTTACCAATGCAAAAAAAACAAACATTCAGCAGGCCTGTTAGTAGGGCTTAAAGAGCAATAATAAAACACAACTCTGGGCTGGGAGAAAACAAAAACACCTTTCAGTGCCCCCCCCCCCCGATATTCTTTAAAGGTTAAATGCATATTACATTTAGGGGGGGCTGAAAAGGCAGCATTGCTTACTTTACAATTTTACAACCAACCATGGCACCTTAGGGAGGAGGCTTTGCAGGACTGGTCTGAACACTGTAGGGACACAACTGGAGTGACAAGTAAGGTAAGTATTAAACCTTATTCCTCTACCCTCTAGGCAAAAACAACCATATAAAAAGAGAGGTGCGGTCAAAGCATTTTTGGCCATATTTGTCTTCTGGGTCACAGGAGTACACTTACTTTCCTTCTCCTGTGACCCAAAGGCTCTAAAGCAACTGTAGTTTTTCTCTTGTGTTCAAGTTGGACTTTAGAAATATGCAACTCCTTTACACATAATGCTTGAGGGACAACTTAAACATGCACATGAAGTGGCAAGGATAGGATTCCAGCAAAACCGTCATTAAAAAAACCCCAAACTACTGCTGCTAAATTACAATTTTGATCTCAGGCCAAAGCGGCTATATATATTTGGTGAATGACATCAGCAAGTATCCCTGTCTGAATTGTTGATATTCAGCTGCTGGCTGGGGAGCTGTCTAGCGGGAGATGATTGTCAACACGGTTTGACACGTTAAAGTTGGCGGGTCATTGTTCATCATGATTGATGATGGATCTACATCACTGGTCAACTGACTGACATTGGGTTTACACTGTGGGACATATTTTTTTTTCACAAAATACCTTTTCAACAGTGTATGTGTTTTATTTACTATTTACATTTTTTTTTTGTGAATGAGTATAAAGGGGTATGTACTCTGTACTCATTAACATGGCAAATAAAATATCTAGGGGTTCATTTATTTAAAAAATCCTGATAAGTCCCAGGCACCATGGATGTGGAAACATGGTACTTGTGTTTCCCTCCCCATGTTGAGGGCATGTGGCCTAGGGTGGTTCAGCAGGGGGGTGCATGCTTACTGCCCTGCCTTTCCTGGCCAGCCAGCCTGCTTGCTTGAATGCTTGAATAAAGGTTTGATATATATTTTTTTTTTTTTTGAGGGGGGGGGGCTTTATTTTTGTTTTGGATGGGTTCCACCTAAAACTCCATTCTAGACCTTTGTCCAAGCATGCAGCCTGGTTGGCCAGGAAATGAGGGAGCATGCAACCTCCCCTACATACTCCTGAAACATACCAAGCCACATGCCCTGCAGAAGAAAAAATGATGCTATAGAAGTAGTATTACTAATGTTCTAAACCCCTTGGGAAAATGTTATTGTGGGTTTGCTGGTCTCAGCACCTTTGTACTGTTCTCTCTAAAGAAGATTTCCAGAAAATAATGCAACCTGAAGATACATTAATACATGTTAGAAACCTAGAGATACAGAAGTCTGTTTGCTCTGCCACCCAAAAAATACTTGCACATTTTTATTTTTAATTTAGTTTTGCAGGCGTTAGAATCTCAATAGCTTTTTTGCTAAGCTAAATAGGACAGGGACTCTGATATAATTGTCATACAGTTAAATCCAAACAGTCTTGGTAGAGAGGGGTGCTATGTAAATTTATCTTGATATGCATTGCCAGTGGTCACCATACATTTTACACTGCATCACCAAAGGTAAGTCAGATATGATAAGTGGAGGAAATGTAGCAGTGCATACATTTATAATATAATCTGTTTACCTCTCCTCATACAAAACAGCTAAATCAACAAATAAATGAATGACCAAAAATTATTTCTGCATATATACATCTATAAACACCACATACACTATATTGGGACATCCCTCCAAATCATTGGTTTCAGCTGTTCCAATCACCTCCATGGCCACAGATGTTTAACATCAAGCACCTAGGCATGCAGACTGCTTCTACAAACATTTGTGAAAGAATGGGTCGCTCTCAGGAGCTCAATGAATTCAAGCGTGGTACCATGATAGGTTGCCATCTGTGTAATAAGTCCATCTGTGAAATGTCCTTGCTACTAAATATTCCACAGTCAACTCTTAGTGATATTATAACAAAGTGGAAGCAACTGGGAACAACAGCAACTCAGCCACCAAGTGGTAGGCCATGTAAAATGCCAGAGCGGGGTCAGCACATTCTGAAGCGCAAAGTGCACAGAAGTCGTCAACTGCCTGCAGTCAATAGCTAAAGACCTCCAAACATCATGTGGACTAGCACAACAACAGTACATAGAGAGCTTCATGGAATGGGTTTCCATGGCCGAGCAGCTGCATCCAAGCTTTATATCACCAAGTGTAATGCAAAGCATCAGATGCAGTGGTGTAAAGCAGGTAAAGCAAACAAATTTAATGTGCGTGTAAAAGCAGACATCCCATTACCTTTGGCATTATAGTGTATATAAAGTGTCCATGCATCAAAAAAGTATCTTCTTCTTTCAAAATATTATCCACTGTGCCATAAAGTGCTATTGAGCTGTGTGCAAAAGTCTTCAAAATGTGCTGTTGTGGTTTACCACTGCCACACCAGAGAACTCACTAACTCAATATGACCACCTAATACAGGTAAGTCACATAGAGCCTGTTTTAGATAGAGGATTCACCATCCATGGCAAACCTGGAACATCCACCTCTCCTCTCATTGAAACTGGAATACAATCACAGGTGAGGCATATGGGGAAAAAAGGGATATCTACCATAGAGTTAAACTGGTTGACTTTATTAAATATATTTTAAAAAGCCTAGGTAATCCCTACTCACATTTAAAAGTGCTATGCCTTGCACCAATTGTATGTCACATATAAAATTATTTAGGAGCAAGTTGAATATGTCCAAACAACTTCTTCATATATACAATGACAAGTGTATACTTCCTACTTCTTCCCAGGTGTACAATGTCATCACTGTGCTGTGTCGAAACACATCAGGGCGTAACCGTAAGTGACATCACTTCCGGTTACGCCCTGATGTGTTTCGTCACACTGACATTTTCAAGAGGTGATGGTGGATCTTTTATTTAAAACAGGCGCTATATGACTTGCTTATAGTGGGTGGTTATATTGAATCAGTGAGTTCTCTGGTGTGGTGGATAACATCAGCACTTTTTGAAGACTTTTGCACAGCACAATAGCACTTTATGGCACAGTGGATAATATTTTGAAAGAATAAGAGACTTTTTCGATGCATATACACAAATAATATTTTTGTCATTTATTTACTTGTTGATTTAGATATTTTGTATGAGGAGAGGTAAACAGATCAGCGCTGTATATTATAAAATGTATGGTTAAAACACCCAGTATATGCATAGCTGCTCAATCTGTATAGAAAATCCCAGCGCTGGTGATAACATATAATGTCAGTGTAGCAATGCAGTGTACTGCATTGCAAATGACGTCCGTTTTATCTAAGTTTCAACCATTTGTATTATGAATCATCCCTTTTGCATTGTAAAGTACCCAAGACAGAGAATAAAGCCTAGCACTGCCACAGACTTTATAGGAATTTATGTCCACTTGTTTTTCAAACTGTTATCATGTCCCCTTATTGCTTTGCAGCATATTGCACAGCAACTGAGACCATTCCTGTATTATATTTTTTCTTTCCTACCTGCCAGAAACATACCTTTGCATTCCAAGTATCAGATGCATGCCAATTCCTTAAATGCGTCATTTGGAAAGATTGCAAATAATTGGAGGGATAGGGTGGTATAGTGAAATTTCAGACATCAGTTGTGTGAATTATCCTTAAGTGTATCATACATTTGTGAAGTGGGAACCAGTAAGAACTACTAACTATATCCCAAACCATCCAACAGAAATGGTTTAAGCAGAGACTACAGGAGGTTATCAGCTCACAACATTTCTGGGTAGATGAACACCTTCTTTTTTTGCACTTGTCGACACTTCCGGGACAAGGTTATCCAGTGCCCAGGGCAAAAATGGAAAAATTCATCCCCCTCCCCATGTTTATTATAAATGAGTCAGTGTCTTTTCAAAACATGAAAATATATACTGCATACAGTCCTTTTTTTCAGTGCAGTGGGTTGCAACTGTTGCATCACAATGTTGTGTGAATAGAACTTAAGGAAGTGTCATCTGTGACATTTCAGTAAAGTTCTAATAAGACAAAGTAAACAATGTGATACTCCAGAATCAACGCATCAGCACTGTTTATTTTTGGTCCACACCAATAGCCTTGTGTGTACATTATTGTACAAAGCAGCATTGGTGTTAGCATACACAATTAAAACTCCCAATGTTGGTGCCAGTTTACACAATAATGATCCCCTATATGTGTGCCAGTTTATGCAATAATAACCCCGAGAATTGGCACCAGTTTCCACAGTAAGAACCCCCTGCACTGGTATCCGTTTATGCAATAATAACCCCTAGCATTGGTGTCAGTAACTGCAGTAATAACCCGAGCATTGGTGTCAGTAACTGAAGTAATAACCCCCAGCATTGGTGTCCGTTTATGCAATAATAACCCCCAGCATTGGTGTCAGTGACTGCAGTAATAATCCCCAGCCTTGGTGACAGTAGCAGCAATAATAGCCCCCAAGATTGACACCCGTCTGCGCAATAATAACCCTCAGCATCCGTGTTAATTTCTGAAGTAATAGTCTCCTGCATTGGTGCCAATTTATGCAATAATAACACCTACATTGGTCAGTGATGTATGCTATTTAATGGGCAGCACAGTGGCTAAATGGTTAGCATTTCCGCTTGGAATACTAGGGTCATGGTTCGTATCCCAACCACAGCAGCACCTGCCTGGAGTTTGCATGTTCTCCCTGTGTCTGCATGGGTTTCCTCTGGGTACTCCGGTTTCCTCCCACACTCCAAAGACATGTTGGTAGGTTAATTGGCTCCTGTCTAAATTGGTCCTAGTATGTGTATGTATGAATGTGAGTTAGGGACCTTAGATTGTACATCCCCTGAGGGTTAGGGACTGATGTGAATGTACAATATATATGTAAAGCGCTGCGTAAATTGACAGCGCTATAAAAGTACCTGAAATAAAACTAAAAGAAAAAAATAATCCCCCCTACATTGGTAGCCCCTTCTTCCTGCACTGATGATCTGTCACAGTGCTATTTACAACATTCCACCCCAATGGCCAATGGCAGTTAATTAACATTGCCACTAGCCACTGATGCAGCACGAAGGGGTTAATGAACACTGGCACTGGCCATTAATTCAGCATGATGGGGTTAAATAACACTGCCTCTGACCACTAATGCAGAACAACAGGGTAGCTGGTGGCAGTGTTAATTAACCCCTTCATATTGCAGCATGAGGATGCCTATAAACACTACCACCAGGGGCGGACTTACCATTTGGAAAGTTGGGCACTGCCCGAGGGCCCGGGGTCAGTAGGGGGCCCCATGAGATGCCCCTGGTACCTTTTTCATAGGCTTTGTTGAGTTTGGGCAAGGACACAGGAGCCCCATGATCCCCAATTGCCCGGGGGCCCCATGAGTTGTCAGTCCGCCCCTGACTACCACTACCCACTACTGCAGCATGACGGGGTTAATAATCACTGCCACTGGCAACTAAGGCAACAGTGACCACTGTCAGTGTTAATTAACCCTTTCAGTTCATGCTGCATAACTGGCCAGTAGTCTTGCTTTGGTTAATTTGACTTACCTTACATCTAACCCACTCCTGCATGACACTGCACAGCAATGCTCTGGCATCTCATCATATGTGCAGGGCATGATCAGCCACCCTCAGGTCAGATTTTAGTGGCAGCACTGTCTGCAGTGTCACTCCACTTCATTTGTGCCTCCACTCTTTCAATGGTATACATACCAGACCAATAAGAAAATAAGAGAAGTTCATTGTTATGATTTACATACACTTTTTTCTCACATGATTTTTATTGGGTTTTACACAATAAATGTTCACAGTCTATAATTAGCACATGGCTTTGCAACCTCTTTACAGTAAAGAAGCAACTAAGCATAATATGGATTCACAATTTTTAATGCTAGTTATTATGTGTTACAGCATATTCATAGTTACATGTTCAATTTTTATTATTACATTACAATGTACTGTATATATAGATTAGGAAATTGATCCTGTCTTCAGAGGTTTCATGTAAACGTATTGGAATTACTTCCATTTTTCAAAAGAAAACTGCCTTCTGACCACTAGACCTTTTTAAGAGCTGCATTGGAAGGCTTTGAATTACATGTGTCTAGCCGATCTTAAAGTGGAAGTAAAGGGAAAACATCACTAACTCTAAACCTACTTTCAGCTACATCTAGGCCTAACCTATGTAAAGAAAACAATCGCTATACTTACCTGTTCTGCAGCGGCTCTGGTCCAGTTCCCCAGATGCGCCCTCGGTGTGCAGGAGACAGCCAACAATAGCTGAGAAATGCATGGGAAGTGACGTCACCCATAGGGTTACTATGGGATTTGCATTGTTCCCTGTCTCTTCTACACACTCCTGCACCCTGAAGACGCTGCTACAGCTCAGCATGAGACCAGACCAGGGGAGGACTGACCACTTGGAAACTCGGGCACTGCCCGAGGGCCCGGGGTCAGTAGGTGGCCCCATGAGATGCCCCTGGTACTTTTTTCATAGGCTTTTTTGAGTTTGGGCAAGGACACAGGGGACCCATGATCCCCTATTGCCCGGGGGCCCCATGAGTTGTCAGTCCGCCCCTGGACCGGACTATAGCTGCTGCAGAACAGGTAAGTATAGTGATTTTTTCTTTACAAGGCTAGATAGATTAGGCTTAGAATGTGGCTGAGTGCAGGTTTAGAGTTAGTTAGGTTTGGCCTTTACTTTCACTTAAAGTTCACTGATAGTATCAGAAAGTGACCATGTATATTTCTTCTTTGGTCGATACAAGATTACAACTTTAATTACACTGAAATAAATATTGTGTAATAAGCGCCTGAGGAGCCAAGCTTGGTGTAGACAATCATGCGTTTCACAGTTTATTACATTTATTTTGATGCCCTATATGTTGGAAAATCAACTTTTCTCTAGTTAACACTATTGATTTGGCAATGCTATTCTTCAATGATGGGGGGATTAGGAGATACCATTTCAGGGCTATCTGCTTCTGGGCCAAAAATAAAAGTCCAGATAACGGTGCTAATATTTCTGGAGTATGCCATATCATCCTTTGCCCCCAAAAGACAAATTATAAGTTCTAGAGTAATTGTTATCCCCAAAAATCTATTGATAGTTACTACAACTAGCTTCCAGTACTTTTTCTTTATTTTTAACAGAAAAGTTATATTAAAATTTGTCAGACAAAAAGACAAAGTTCATAGTAGTACAATAGGTACAAGGTTACATGGTACAATACAAGGGCTTGTTGTACAGGATACAACAAATGGCAGCCGATAATCCAAAGGACCACAAATGATAATACAACATAGCAGACTATTTTCATGTCAGGACATTGTTGTTCCTCTTACACTAAGATAGGAAACTGAGAGTATCAGTAACCCCTCGAGTACCATTTTAGTTTAGATCTTTACGATAATTTAAATACACTTTAATACCTACATACATATAGGTAGTTTTATTGGGAATTGAATTATGCAGAATAGGTTATTCTCCATATTTCCTTCAGAATGGGGAAAGATGAAGTGACATCAAAGTGACATCCCTTCCCCCTTTGCAAAATAACATAAGATTGGTTCATTCCAATTTATATTTCTGAAGACAATAGGATTGGGTTGTGCATAGGGTGTTTGGAAGCAACTGCTTTACCTCCATCCTACTTTGGCCCTGAAGAAGTTTATTCCTCAGAGAAGGACGTTGCTAAAATAAAAACTTGTCAGACATCTAAGGGTTACCAGTAGTTCAGCTGGTATCTCAAAAACATGATATAGTTCCTTAAAATACATGTCATGAGCAAAATATGGCGATTGCCATTGCTGACTTTTTTCTGAAAATATTAGTTGGCTGGCTGTGCCTGGCTTCTACATTTCACATACTCCGAACAAGCGTGCAGCAAGGAAAAGATGTTGAAAAGTCAAAATTCCTTATCGCTATATGAAGATCGTGTCAGTAACTTCCACTGAGACCAGTGATGGGGCATCCCTCTTCCTACTGACCACTGGTGCTGTGTAGTTTATTTACTTCAACTGACAACCAAGCCTGAGGCACTGTTTAGTCCAAATGTCGCTGCCATATTTTCTACTCCCACTTGTTCCACTTTAAGTCTGAAGGATTTTAAACTGGCCCTTTGTTTAGAATGTCTGGGGAGCCCTGCTTTAAAGGAAATGCTTTCTTACAAGTAATTTTGTTACAGATAAATGTTCCCATTTGAGCTGTATGCAACATATAGCTTAAAAGTAGTTTAATAAGTACACAGATGTTTTATATACTGTGTGCACAAACATAACCACAGGATATGAAAAGCAAAATTCATTTCTTTGAAGCTATATAAAGCTATTGTTCAAGGGTAAATGTTTTCTGTGGACGAGTTAAAAAAAGAGAGAGAGTTTAAAAGGCAGATATAATGTGAACAGAGTGTTTGTAACGATTAAATGCAATTAAAAATGTTGTTCTGAATGCATGTCATGTATTAATATTGTGAGTAAACATTGAAATAATCTGAATATCTTTATTGCAACCTCACCACTTGAATATCAATAATGGAATGGAAAGTTTATTAGTTCTTTCAGTTACAGGATGTTTTGGAAGCAGATTCAATTAGGAAACACATCCAAATGATTAGATGTTGATGCAATAAATTTAGGCAATAAAAATGTAACCCAGGTCACAGCTTGGACAGCTAAGGCAGTTCTCACTCTAAATATTTATCATACTAAATATAAATATATATATATAGGTTGCTAGGTTGTTAGGTAAATTTGGTTATTTTTGATTCCTCTGTAATCATTGTTGGAGCAGCTTTTGATTTATTTTGGCTGTTTTGGATTTCATAGGCTGCAGGTTTAATTGCTCTCCCCTGCCTTCCAGAGGCTTCTAGAACATAGGAGGTTGGGCAAGGCAAGTGGGCAGCATGAATATTTATTATACTGCAGCCCATCCTTGGGGAGGTGGGCCTAGTAGGTGGCTAGCGGGCACATAAATAGTCTGAGCTGTAGAACAGCAGGGTCTTCCTCTTGAAGGGATTCCACCCATCTGAGTGACTATTTCTACCCTGTGCAGCAGTTCTACTGATTCATGCTAATGTTCATCGAGGTCTGTAGCATAGCTAGGTGGCCTATTTCTAAATCTTTTAGGAGTCAAGGATCTGGTCTGAAGAAATTACTTAGGGGGGCTCGGTGGAAGCTGGAAAGCGCATAGCTGTCCTGTGGCATTGTGAGCATAACCCTCTCTGTCACTAAAGAGTATCCAGTGGATGAAGAGTGTCTGGTGGACACTGGGAAGTGTTCCTCTATACTGTGACATTGTGAGTACTGACCTGAGCTTAAAAACCTAGAGACTGACTGCTGTTTTCCATTGAGTGAAAGTCCCAGTGGTAGCTCTGACTGAGACAGCTCTTACAGCTCAGTTCTGATCATCCCCTATCCTCCTGGCATAAAGACAGTTAAGAGAAGCCTAACCTAGTAAAGTGTGCCTTCCTGTTACTATTCAGTGTTCCTGGAATATCCCATACCACCCTGCATCCTCTCCTACTGTTATCATTTCCTACCAGCAATAAATACTAAAATTGTTGCTGTTTGCTCGGCTGTCTCTACACTACTTTTGGAAAGAATCAGGTAAACTACAGTGGCCCTTATGGAGGTAGCGCTACACACACACACACACACACACACACACACACACACACACACACACACACACACACACACACACACACACACACACACACACACACACACACAGTCATGGCCAAAAATATTGGCACCCCTGCATTTCTGCCAGATAATGCACCACTTCATCCAGAAAATTGTGGCACTTACAAATGTTTAGGCATTCTTGAGTTTATTCTTTTTGTTTGTATTGGTATGACACAAAAAAGTGGAGAAACAAAAAGCCAAATCTGACACGTTCCACGCAAAACCCCAAATATGGACTTGACAAAATTATAGGCACAAACAAAAATGGAGCAACACACTCTCACAAAGGTATAGTGTAAAAATATATTAAAATGTTACTATACATATTGTTTTACAAAAACACATTAATGTAAAACCAAGAGGCTGACATTGCAATGGTTCATTACAACTAGATGCTTTATGTGAATACTCTGTGGACCACATGGCTAGAGGTAATATGTTTAATAAAGGCCAGACCCTTATGAGGTAACTATGTGGGGACCCACAGTGTTTCAATAAGCTCTACTTCAGGAGACAGAATACCCAATGTCAAAGATTGTACAGAAAGGCACCAATCAGTGTCATGAATCCTATAAAGGTGTACTGAAAGAAACAGGGGGGAGGTAGCCAAAAATATTGTCTAAAAAAATCACCAAAGACATTATAGCCTGAAGGAATAGCCCCAAAAGCCAAAAAGCAATTATCAACTGTCCTTTTTAATCTTCAAATCTATCATATTTGTACTAAATAGAACAGGGCTGAAAATTTCAAGTCCTGAGCTACTAGCCAGGCCTTAAGAGTTACTCGCCACCAGTTGCCCCACCCAACCCCTACCCTGCTACACCCCTAATTCCTCCCCTAAACACGCCCTCATAAATTATTTCATGAAATGACACTGTTAAATGTTACCCACATTACATCAGGGTCCTCAGAGTCCCCCCACATTACATATGGGCCTCCAATGTCCCCCTAAACACTCCATCATACTTAGACCATGCACCGCATACAACCATAACCCCCCATAATCTTTCAGTCACAAAACCATAACTCTACCAAGCATATCCTACCTACTATCCAACCCAGGAGTACCTCAAATGCCCCATACTCTACCACCCATAATAACCACATAATCCTGAACCTGACCAAACCACCCATACATGTAGGTTTACATACAGACACATGTACACACACACACACACACACACACACACAGAGGCACCTGTACACACACACACAGACATGTACAGTTGTGTTCAAAATAATAGCAGTCAGACCTCACTAACCTGATCAATCACTGTTTTTGGTAGAAATGATATTTCTACATGCCAAATAATTTACTATCAGGTGTAGTAGAGTAATAGAAATCCAACAGACCCAACAGTCATGACATGCATGCTGCTGATTCTGTGTAATTGAATCACTAATTGAAAGGGGCATGTTCAAAATAATAGCAGTGTGGAGTTCTATTAGTGAGGTCATTCATTCATTGAAAAACAGGTGGCAATTATTGCCCTTATTTAAGGAAGGAAGGCAGCAAATGTTGTAAATGTTGGTTACAGTGCATTTCTCTCTGAAATTCTGAGGAAAATGGGTTGTTCCAGACATTGTTCAGAAGAACAGCGTACCTTGATTAAAAAGTTGATTGGAGAGGGGAAAACATATAAAGAAGTGCAGAAAATGATAGGCTGCTCAGCTAAAATGGTCGCAAATGCTTTAAAATGGCAACCAAAACCTGAACGACGTGGAAGAAAGCGAAAAACTACCATTCAAATGGATAGAAGAATAGCCAAAATGGCAAGGACTCAGCCAACAATCAGCTCCAGGAAGATCAAAGAAGGTCTAAAGTTACCTGTGAGTACTGTTACAATTAGAAGACACCTATGTGAAGCCAAGCTATCTGCAAGAAGCCCCCCGCAAAGTCCCACTGTTGAAAAAAAGACATGTGCTGAAGAGGTTACAATTTGCCAAAGAGCACATTGACTGGCCTAAAGAGAAATGGCGCAACATTTTGTGGACTGATGAAAGTAAGATTGTTCTTTTTGGGTCTAGTGGCCGCATACCAGGGATCATGGATCAGTTTGAATACATCAGAATACTTGAAGAGGTCATGCTGCCTTATGCTGAAGAGGAAATGCCCTTGAAATGGGTGTTCCAACAAGACAACGACCCCAAACACACCAGTAAACGTGCAACATCTTGGTTCAACATCTTGGATTGACGTTATGGAGTGGCCCGCCCAATCCCCGGATCTTAATCCAATAGAAAACTTGTGGGGTGACATCAATGCAGTTTCTGAGGCAAAACCAAGAAATAGAGAAGAACTGTGGAATGTAGTCCAATCATCCTAGGCTGGAATACCTGTTCACAGGTGCCAGAAGTTGGTTGACTCCATGCAACACAGATGTACAGCAGTTCTCAGAAACAGTGCTTATACAACTAAATATTAATTAAGTGATTAAAAGGAAAGCAAAATCTTCAAACATTTTTCAGTTTATATAGTGAATGTTTGAGTTTGTAAAGAAGAATACAAACACTGCTATTTTTTTTGAACAGTCTAATATTCACTTTTCTTCAATTTGTTTAGAGGAACAACACAACTGTACATATACACACACACAGAAGCATATACACACATGCACAGAGACACATGTACACACAGGCACACACACACAGAGACACATGTATACATGTTTACACACACACACACATGTACGTACACACACACAAACACACGTACGTACGTACGTACGTACGTACGTACACACACACACACACTATAAAAAGTTGCAGTACTTTGTTACCTTCACTGACAGAGCCAGGTACTGCACTCTAGGGGGAGGCAGAGAGCACAGCACACACTCATTCATTTGCTTTCACTTTGCTCAACTATTGAGCAGTCTGATGGCTCCCAGTGCGAGTGACAGATCTGGCCCTGAGTTCCAAGCCTGCTCAGCAAGACGGCCCCGGGGACACACTCGCCCCAACCATAATTTCCACTCGCCAATGCGAGCTTGAGAGTGGAAATTTTAAAGCCTGAAATAGAAGATATCTGAGGTTGTCAAGGGGCCCAGAGAGTCAATAAAGTCCTGAAATGCCATACACTGGGCTGAAGCTCTCATCAGCTGAACAAAGACAAAGGGCATATATAGCAGCAGTCAGTACTTTGAAATCACACAGAAATATACATGTTTGTTATGGCAACTAATACTGTCTTCTCCAAAGTAGCAGTAAATGGAAGAGAATGTATAATCAATACATTGACAATGCAATAACATTCTTTTTAATTGGCTGTCAATTAACTAATCAGCAAGCTTTACATTCAATAAAGAATCCTACGTTCATAGTAATTACAGATTTGCAGACCTTTGCCATTCTAACTTTTGAAGAGTACATTTGACCTTCTATAGCATTTCCCAGAAGGGATTGGCATTTAGGTCAATTATGACAACAAGTTTGATTGATTGGTTTGAGATCTGGCAATTACACCAGTTAGTCAGACTGAGACAGTATTGCAACTTACTATTTCCTCACCAAGTAAGCTTTGCACAGCTTAGAAGTATGGTTCAGATTGTTGTGTTAGCACATGATGAATGCGGCATTTGAGCTCTGAGCACGGAGTATAGCCACGGGAGTATTTACCACAAGGCAAACAAGGCACTTGCCTATGGTGGCATTTTCATGGGGCAGCACCTCCTTCCGATAGAAGGGATGAAAGAAGGGACATGTACACCATGGGAACCATGTGGAATCCGAGAGAGGCTGCAGACTGCTTGATGGTGTATGTAGAGCCTGGCTCATGTTCCCAGGGATGTCCAGAGCTGCGAATATGAGTGTCTCTCTATCGCCGCAGGGGATGGGGGTAGTGGAAGGCTCTCCCGGGTGGGGGGCAGGGGTGCTGTTGGTAAATGTCAGGCTCTCTTCACGGCAGGGGGAAGAGGGGGTTGTGTTGGTTGGTGTCTGTGGGGGCAGATGATTTTTGTGTTGCCTAAGGCAGCACAAAACCTAAATACACCTCTGGGTATGGCATGACATAAAATAAATCAGTAAACTTTCTTGTTCATTATTGTGTGCATGCTGGGTAATCACCTATCCTACCAGCACCTTTGCAAGTCCGTACCATTACATTTCCACTGCTATGCAGACAGAAGGCATTTTAACACTCCTCTAGCATCCTTTCATTTGTTCTATGTCTCAAATACAGTATGTTGTCCTAAATTGACAAGAAAGGAAAGGAACAGGAGGCGCCAATCTAAGTGCAGCGTGTTACTGTAATGTTTAATATAAAGGAATAAAAACACTCACAAGAACAAGGATTAAAACAAGCTCATCTGTGTTTGGATATATGACCACTCTAATTCATCCTGCAGGGCACCGCTGGTCATGTCATAATTTCAGCTGGATGGTGAAGCCATAGGTGCAGTGGAGAGGATCTTCCTATGGATGTAGAGGTATGATGGAGCCGATAAATGTTGCCCAGAAGAAGAAGCCATGCTACCAGCATGGAAAACGCTGGCGGAAGTGACATCACCGGAAGTATAGGAGGGTCAGATGTAAGAGATGCCAGGAACACAGAAGACAGGCTACGTGTCTAGCTCCTTCTACAGGCCTGTAGCATTTCACGCTGGTAGCGCGGCTTCTTCCGGGGAACAGATGCCGTTGGTCAGCTCCATCACACCTCTACACCCATAGGAAGATCCTCTCCACTGCACCTATGGCTTCACCATCCAGCTGAAATTTATGGCATGACTGGCGGAACTCTGAAGGAAGGATTAGAGTGGTCATATATCCAAACACAGATGAGCTTGTTTTAATCCTTGTTCTTCTGAGTGTTTTTATTCCTATATATTAAACGTTACAGTAACACACTGCACTTAGATTGGCGCCTCCTGTTCCTTTCCTTTCCTGACTTTGTACACAGAGTTGGCTTTGCTCTATACGACGGTTGCCGCTAATTACACCTATTTCCAGTCACTATCCCAGAAACTTTTTTACAGACTTTATTTACCATTCATGCACATTATATGATGTACGTGTTTATTATGTTTATCAATCATGCCAGTCTGAGCAGAATTATACCATGAGTCTTGTATATATGTGACACATTTGTTCTTGTCACTTCCCCTCTCCATTGGAGTAATTATACCTCTGAGCGTCAGATCTTCCCCTGCTTTGATTGTCCTAAATTGACCCACACATCTCAAACATAGACCCATCTTTCCATAATACTATTTTCCACTGTGAAGAATGAGATTGAGCTTTGCAGTCAAAATTTGCCCTCTTTGAAGCTCAGTAAGCTCTGACATGACTCCGTATTACTAGCAGTGCACACAGTGAATGATGAAAGTGAGGCTTCCCACCTGTTAGCTAAGTGTCTCATCACAAAGGAGAGGCAAAAGAATGTCATCACTTTCACAACTACAAACCATGTAGTGTTTACATTTTTTGCCTAAACCCCGTATATAGCAACCTTAGTTACTGTATGTGTTATTAATAGTGATAAACTGTTTATAAACCCTACCCCAACCTCACCTAACACCTGACCTCACCTAACAACTAACCTCCTCCACTCCTCCCACCACTCCATCCCCCACAGCCATTTCCTCCTGTACCACCTCCCCCTCCCTCCCAGATTGTAAGCTCAAAAGAGCAGGGCCCTCGAACCCCTTGTGTATTGTATTGTTACTGTCTTGTCTCATGTTCTGTCCCCCTTGCTACTGTACAGCGCTGAGCATGCCCTTTGGCGCTATATAAATACTGTATAATAATAATAATATCATGTTTTTAGTGCTGTCTCTTTTTGGGTGATATCCCCTACCTTCTTATGCTCTTGACAGCTGTCAACAGAACATAGAATAAGGGCAAAATGGTAAAAATGTGAGATATTCCAGAAAGGACCCCTTTCAAATATACACTAAATTGCCAAAAGTATTGGGACGCCTGCCTTTACACGCACATGAACTTTAAAGGATAAGTTCTCTATCCTGAAGAAGCCATGTGACAGTGGTGTAATGCGTGGAGCGCATTGACGTCATTTCCGGGTGGAGCTCGGTGACATCTTTTCCAGTGACGCACTTCCGGTTTTCGCCAAACGTGATTTCCTATTTCACCCATAGGATATGGGGGAATCGTCTGTTTACTACTAGGAGCATGTGAGTGCTTCATCTGGTTTTTATACTCAATAAAGCTACATATTGCGCTATGGAGATCTCTTTTTTTGCTTAATCTTCCATGGTCCATGGACATATGGCTGAGGCATCTTATATAATAAGATTTTGAGTTGTGGGGTCAAGGTACATCCTGGTGTCGGTCTGGAACATCATTTAATTAAATGATTTGTGACCTCTAGGGGTCGAATGTTGAAGGTGAGGAGGCACTCTGGATATTTAGGATTGATGCACTGGAGTGACACCTTGGTCTGAGCACAATTTGGATGAAGAAGCACTTATTTATATTTTTTTTCACAAAAGAGTGATAGCATGATTTTGCACATGATGATAGGACCCCTTTCAAATATACACTAAATTGCCAAAAGTATTGGGACGCCTGCCTTTACATGCACATGAACTTTAAAGGATAAGTTCTCCTTTGGGACGTGTTACATGTTGCACCCATTTTAAGGGTGGAACATGTACCATGTTCTCATAGCTGCAGCTGTGCCAGCCACCTCCCCTCACTACCTAGGAGTCTCCCCATACTATCTGTCAAAATTGAAAACAGCATGGCCATGCATGGCTCCGCCCACACGGCTTCGTCACTCATTCACAGAGTTCTATGAATGAGCGCCTACAAGAACCAGCAGCCTTAGCGGCTGTCAGCTTGTAGTTTTCAAAGTTTTCATTGAAGCTTCATGTCAGAATATTTGCTTGGCCGTACATCCCGTACAACAAGCAGATATTCTGACAAGTCTGCAGGAGACCTGCGTGGCATCAGCTATCTACTGATCGCTAGTGCAATGCTTTCCAGACTCCTTTGGACAAAAATAATAAATGCACATTTTTTTTACCTGCAAAAAATGTACATTTATTATTTTTGTCCAAGAGGTGAACTTATCCTTTAATGGTATCTCAGTCTTGGTACATACCCACGCAGAAGAAAAATATATTTTAAATAAATTTCAAAAATATTCTTCCCAAATATATTGACATATATTTGAAATACTACAATTTTGGCCGTATTCAATATATTTCAAAATATATCATAATATATATAAAGTGTGTGTTGAGATGTGTTTTTTATATATTAAAAAATATATGAAGAATATTTTTAAAAATAAGTTTTTTTTAAATATATGTCTTTGAAAATACATTTAATCTACATTTTTGGAATGCATTTACAAGCAGTTAAAATTAAGAATATATTTTTAAAAAATATAGTTTTAAATGTATGCCTTTAAAAAATATATTTAAATTTAAATTTTTTAGAATACGTGTTAAAATATATTAGCGTAGGCAAATATATTGTAAGAATATGTCACATATATAATTTTTTTTCTGAATATATTGGAAATATATTCTCTTCCATGTGGGTAGGGTTGAATATTGAGTTGGCCCACCCTTTGCAGCTATAATAGCTTCAACTCTTCTGGGAAGGCCATCCACAAGGTTTAGGAGTGTGTCTATGGGAATGTTTGACCATTCTTCCAGAAGCACATTTGTGAGGTCAGGAACTGATATCGGATGAGAAGGCCTGGCTCTCAGTCTCCGCTCTAATTTATCCCAAAGGTGTTCTATCGGGTTGAGGTCAGGACTCTGTGCAGGCCAGTCAAGTTTCTCCACCCAAAACTCGCTCATCCATGTCTTTATGGACCTTGCTTTGTGCACTGCTGTGCTGTCATGTTGGAACAGGAAGGGACCATCCCCAAACTGTTCCCACAAAGTTGGGAGCATGAAATTGTCAAAAATCTCTTGATATGCTGACGACTTATGAGTTCCCTTCACTGGAACTAAGGGGCCAAGCCCAACTCCTGAATAACAACCCTACACCATAATGCCCCCTCAACCAATCAGTTGGCACAATGCAGTCAAGAAAGTACCGTTCTCCTGGCAACCGCCAAACCAAGACATGTCCAGCGGATTGCCAGACAGAGAAGCATGATTCGTCACTCCAGAGAACATGTCTCCACTGCTCTAGAGTCCAGTGGTGGTGTGCTTTAACCACTTCATCCGACGCTTTGCATTGCACTTGGTGATGTAAGGCTTGGATGCAGCTGCTCGGCCATGGAAACCCATTCCATGAAACTCTCTACGCACTGTTGTTGTACTAATCTAAAGGCCACAAGTTTGGAGATCTTTAGGTATTGACTTTGCACTATGCGCTTCAGTATGCGCTGGCCCCGCTCTGTCATTTTACGTTGCCTACCACTTCGTGGCTGAGTTGCTGTTGTTCCCAGTTGCTGATATTTTGTTATAATACCACTAAGAGTTGACCGTGAAATATTTAGTAGCAAGGACATTTCATGAATGGACTTATTGCACAGGTGGCAATCTATCACGGTACTACACTTGAATTCACTGAGCTCCTGATAGCGACCCATTCTTTCACAAATGTTTGTAGAAGCAGTCTGCATGCCTAGGTGCTTGATTTTATACAAAACCAGTGTGTAGTGTTGCGCTGCTCATACCACATCCAGTCTAGTGAAAACGAAACCTAGCATAAACATAAATAAGTGCAAAGAACACAATGAACACTGATGAAGTCACATGATTCATGACGATACACGTGGGGAGGAGCCAGGTGATGTCAGACCCAGAACACCAATAGTACGGTCGGAGACGCTGCACATCATCAACTGTAGTTTGCAGCTACTTTTTACTGTGAGATTTACTACTGTCAAATGTGAGTGCATTTTTTTATAAACTATGAACTATAAACTATGGTCGCTTTATATGGTTGTGAGTTCCTTCCACAGAGCCAGCTAAGCTGTTAAAGGGATAGCATTGAGGATACAGTGACCATAAAGAGAGGTGGATTATCTCCAGAGGAGAGGCTATACCTTACCTCCACTGCACCACCACCCCACAAACCACTGTTTGACCTGTCTTTACATACGGGTCAATATATGAAGGTGAGGGTCCCCCTATAAATCACAGATACTACGGTGATGCACACTGTTTAAAAGATTTACAGCACGGGGATAGTGGGCTTACTCACCAGCAGGAAAACACTTGTCACTAATATTTCTGAAGAGACTTTTTTGGGACTATTATTTCTACCCTTACCGTCGAGTGATTTTCTCATGATTTTTGCACTTATTTATGTTCATGCTATGGTTTAGGTTTCACTAGAGTGGATTTGGTTTGAGCAGCTCAGCACTACACACTGGTTTTGCATTTATTATTTATGTGATGAGCACACTTTGTGTTTGTAGCAGCTCAATTTTTTGTTCTGTTTAAACATTTCACTATTGTTTAATTATTGGGCACGGCACAATTTTGTTATCATTAGCTTGATTTTATACACCTGTGGCCATGGAGGTAATTGGAACACCTGAATCCAATGATTTGGAGGGGTGTCCTAATACTTTTGGCAATGTAGTGTATGTATATATTGTTAAAAATAGATATAATACATAAAATCTGTTCCCTCACTTTCTGGGAGATTTTCTCTAACTTACTGTTATGACATTAGAAGTGAAAAGAAAACTCCTCGATAAGGACACAAAATATCTTTTGTCTAGAATTTCCCTTTAGCATTTTTTTCCTTCAAATTAAAATAATTATAAATACAAATGTATTATGATATATATATATATATTTTTCTAATCTTTCCAAGTATAAAAGTAATTTATGATGATCTCGCTTCTGGAATGAGTTTAGCTGGTAAATATTTGATCAAACGCCGCAGCCTAAAAAGACATAAAATGTCAGCAGCGGCAGTACTAAAAATAACTGAAAATAAAATATCTCGGTTTCTCTTCTGGGGCATATTATTTAGTACTCACCTGATCTGAAGTTGCACTGACCTGGTGACACCTGTATACATATATGATATATTTTGTTTTCTTTTACCATATTTATGAGGCTTTGTTTCTCACAAACTATCTTAAATTACCTCTATTTCCCAACCATATTCTAACAGTATTGTTACCTGGTGTCCCTTGGTGTCTCATAATGTATTTAAAAACAGATGGCTCAGCTTAAAAGTACTTTGCTTTTAACATCAGCTACTATCTGAATGTTTCTTAACATCTTTTATTGTGTATCCAGTGGGCTGTTATGGGTTTCCCAGTTTATGCTGCCTAAAGGAGACATTATCCTTAAAAGCAAAACTTCTAAAATCACTAGAGTGTTGTGACCTCAGTATTGAAATCTATGATATACTAGCTGCGTCTGAAGCTTTTGTATAGCAACAGAGAATGGAGGTGCAGAACGTAATTGGTGTTTAAGACTTTACCAAATTGCATCTGTTATTGTGGCTCAATCTAATGTAAAAGCTAGAAACATAAAAAAATAGCACATACATCTTGGAAAGTATTCAAACGGCAAAAATGGCATTGCTCTGACATCAACCCATTATTTAGAAAGATGCAAGAAATATGATAAAAAATTCAGATGGCATGGCGCACTTGTATTTTCATATCAAATAGTTTAAAGCAAACCTTTACTTTGCATATTCAATAGCACATACTTAGGTTTCCTTTTCTCCCCCACCATCACTGGGCCAATCAGCACTGTCACATGGGGCGTTATAGCAGAGTTCCACTCACCCTGTCAAAAAATAGAAGTCAGCAGCTACAAAAACTGTAGCTGCTGACTTTTAAAAAACAGCCACTTACCTGTCCCTTGGTCCCATGGTGTGTCCTCAGCACCCCATTTCACCGGCCATCCTGTATTCCAGGAGGCCGGCATCTTCAGTGTGGGTACCCGGCTGTAATAGCTTGCGACTTCACAGCCGGGTACCCACTGCGCATGCGCGAGTAGCATTGCACTTCATGAATGGTCCTGTAGCTTTCTGAGACCTGTCACATGTCCTAAAAGACTACAGGGAGGGAGGACACCTTCCACTTCCGATCGCCTAGGCGATCGGACCGGAAGTAGGATGGGGTACCTGTCAAATTCAGGTACCCGTTCTGCCCCCCAAAGGTGCCAATCTTTAATGGGGAGCTGGGGAACAGTCCTTAAAGCTCTTTTGGATGGAGCTCTACTTTACCAACCCTATGTAAGCTACAAGTTTCTGTTGTATACACAGGGCTTTCCTTTCTGAATGGAGTGGCCTGGGAGTGAAAGGAAGGCATAAGGATCTGGAGAGGTCATCAATAAAGTCAGCATGTTGCTTTGCCTTGAAAGAAAACAAAATAAATAACAAAGCAACCTCATAGTGTAGCATTAAAAAAAAATAACAATTTATTAAAACATAGAAATGCACTCAAAAAACATTCAAAATATGTCTGCACAAGGTATCAATGAATTAAAGTGTTTGTTCACCAATGTCAGATGTTTGCCAAGCAAAATAGGCGAGTTGGAAGCTTTGGTGCATGAAGAGAATTATGATTTAATGGGTATTGCTTAATCTTGGCTTCATTCATTCACATGACTGGGCCATTAATATTCCTGGCTATGTTCTCTCTCGGAGATACAGGGTAAATAGGAAAGGTGGTGGTGTCTGTCTCTATGTGAGAAGTGATTTCAGAGCGAGTGTGAAAGGGGACCTAGTTGGTGGAGAGTGTGATGAGGCTGCAGCATTATGGGTGGAACTGCACATGGGGGTGCATACTTCAAATGAAATGATTGGAGTTTGTTATAGGCCACCCAGTGTTAATGAGGAGGTGGAGATCAGCTTCTTGCACTGATTGAAAGGGCTGCAAGAGCTGGGTCAGTGATAATAATAGAAGATTTTAACTAACCAGAAACTGATTGGAGTAATGGCACTGCAGGAAAAGTTAAAGGGCAAACATTTATAAACCAATTACAAGACAGTTTCATGGTACAGTTCATAGAGGCCCCAACTAGGAATGATGCTCTACTGGACCTGGTAATCTCAAACAACGGAGACCTTATTACTAATGTTCATATAAAAGAACATCTGGGTAGCAGTGACCATAACATGATTTCATTTAATGTTAGCTGTAAACAACAAGCACATACTGGAAAGATAAAAACACTCAACTTTAAGACAGCAAATTTTCAAAGGAAGAGGGCTGCTGTCCAAGACTTAGACTGGAAGGGAATATTAGCATCAATGAACACTGAACAGAAATGGGAGTTCTTCAAAAAGACTGTATGCAAACACATTGCAAAATATATTCCCATGGGCAACAAGTCTAACCACTTGCCCTCCAGAACATTTACCCCTCATCCTGACCAGGGCATTTTTTGCTATTGGGAGCTGCCCATTTCAAATATTAAATTGCGCAGTCATGCAATGCTGTACCCAAACAAAATGTATGTCCTTTTTTTCACACAAATAGGGCTTTCTTTTGGTTGTATTTGATCACCACTGTGTTTTTTATTTTTTTGCTCTATAAACAAAAAAATACAGAAAATTATCTTATAAAAAATATATAGCAAACTCAAAGTTAGCCATACATTTAGGCCAAAATGTATTCTGATATATGTCTTTGTCTACAAACTATGCTATAGATACTGGAATTTACAGCATTTTATGCTACACGGTGCTGTGCTGTTTTAACTGACAATTGCGCGGTCATGCAATTTTGTAGATAAATTAAATTGATGTCATTTTTTTTTATACAAATATAGCTTTCTTTTGGTGGTATTTGATCATCTCTGGGTTTTTTATTTTTTTGCACTATAAACAAAAAAATACAGAAAATTATCTTATAAAAAATATATAGCAAACTCAAAGTTAGTCATACATTTAGGCCAAAATGTATTCTGATATATGTCTTTGTCTACAAACTATGGTATAGATACTGGAATTTACGCCTTTTTTTGCTATACGGCACTGTGCTCGTTTAACTGACAATTGAGCAGCCATGCAATGCTGTACATAAATTAAATGTATGTCATTTTTTCCCACAAATAGAGCCTTCTTTCGGTGGTATTTGATCACCTCTGGGTTTTTTATTTTTGAAAAAAACCCCGATATTTTCTCATTTCTGTTATAAAAATTATCCATTTTATCCATACATTTAGGCCAAAATGTATTTTGCTACATGTCTTTGGTGAAAAAATCCCAATAAGTGTGTATTAATAGGTTTGTGTGAAGGTTATAGCGTCTACAAACTATGGTATGGATACTGGAATTTACACAGCTTTTACTTTCTTACTGCCTATCACATTTCTTGATGTGCTAAAATGCCAGGGCAGTAAAAACACCCCCAAATCACCCATTTTTGGAAAGTAGATACCCTAAGCTATCTGCTGAGAGGCATGTTGAGTCCATGGAAGATTTATTTTTTTTCCACACGTTTTTGGAAAATAACAAAACATTTTTTTTTTACACAAAGTTGCTCACACATGCCATGGGTTTATTTAGAATTACACCCCAAAATATATTCTGCTACTTCTCCTGAGTATGGGGATACCACATGGGTGAGACTTTCTGGCAGCCTAGCAGCATACAGGAGCTCGAAATCCAATTAAAACCTTACGGTGCACAAATTCCTCATTTCACTTCCTCACTACCTATCATAGTTTCAGAGGCTGTGAAAATCCAGGATGGCACAATCTCCCAAAAAATGACCTCTTTTTTGAAAGTAAACACCCCAGACTATTTGCTGAAAGGCACGTTGAGTCAATGGAATACTGTATTTTTAACCACAAGTTTTTGGAAAATCACAAAAAAGAAGTCTCTCACATGTGCTATCCTTATACTTGGGAGGAAATTTTGGGGTGTAATTCCACAAATACCCATGGCATGTGTGAATAATATATAATTTAATGGACAACTTTGTGTAAAAAATACCCCATTAACTTTTTTATGTCATTTTCCAAAAACTTCTGGTAAAAAATAAATTCTTCTATTGACTCAACGTGCCTTTCAGCAAATAGTT
Source organism: Staurois parvus (assembly GCF_062004578.1). NCBI lineage: Eukaryota > Metazoa > Chordata > Amphibia > Anura > Ranidae > Staurois > Staurois parvus. The sequence continues at coordinate 2,445,002 of NW_028318233.1, forward strand.
TGGGGTGTCTACTTTCCAAAAAGGGGTCATTTGGTTGGGGGGGGATTGTTATCTTGGCATTTAATGCCCAGCGTTAGAAGCTTATGCCACACTTATCACTCACTCTTCTAACCACTTGAAGACCAAGCCTTTTCTGACACTTTTTGTTCACATGAAAAAATCAGTATTTTTTGCTAGAAAATTACTTAGAATCCCCAAACATTATATTTTTTAAAACAGACACCCCAGAGAATAAGATGATGGGTGTTGCAATTTTTTATGTAACATAGTACTTGTGCAGTGATTTTTCAAACGCTATTTTTTTAAAAAAGAATACACTTTTTTTTATTTTAATGCACAAACCACAATATATTGGTAAAATATAAAAGATGATAGTATGCCGAGTAAATAGATACCAAACATGACATGCTTTAAAACAGCGCACGCCCCGTGCAACGATGATAAACTACATCCATTTTTAATATGTAATGCTTTAAAACCTTTACAGGCTACCATGTTAGATTTTCACAGGAGGTCTAGTGCTAGAATTACTGCCCTCGATCTGATGGTCGCGGGGATACTTCACATGCATGGTGCAGCCACTGTTTACATACGGACACGGGGCCGACGCTTGCGTACGCCATTACATGCATGCGTGTGGGGGGGGTCAGGGTGCTTTAATTTTTTACACTATCCCTTTCATTTTTGCTTTTTTAATCACTTTTATTGATATCACAGGGAATGTAAATATCCCCTGTGATAGCAATAGGCAGTGACAGGTATTCTTTTCTGAGAAATCTGGTGTCTCTTAGACTATAGAGATCTCCTCTGCCCTTTAATCATCTGATCTCACCAAGAGATCATCTGGTGTGATCAGATGCTTTCCCAAATAAAAAATGGCGCTGTTTATATCCGGCAAAACCTAAGCGATGAAATGCTCGTAGCTTCTGGTTTTTCAGACTATAGAGATGATTGTCCCCATTCCAGTCTCAATCAGCTCTATGGACAGCTGGCAGAAATACTGGCTGCATTCTCAGGTTCCCCAATGGCATGGGACTGCCCAAGAAAGTCGTGGAAGGCAGCGGGAGGGCATCGCCTCCCGCTCCTAGAAAAGCAATCCTGCAGCTAATTAGCCACTAGGATTGCTTTTACATGAAAGCCGATCGCTGGCTAAAAAAAGTGATACCAGGATGATGCCTGCAGCTGCAGGCATCATCCTGGAATAACAACTCAAAGTCCAGTGATGTACCAGTATGTTGCCAGTCCTTGTTGGGTATATATGTTATGTTCTTTATTGTATGCAGCCTATGGGCTGAATGAAAAACAGAGAAGAAATCTCTGCCAGAAAAAGTGTGCGGAATGCCCACCATTAGAATATACCACCCTGCATTCACCCACTTTTAATGGTAGGCATATACTGTATGTTCTTTTTTTAACTGTGGATGAAAAAATCTCATCCAACAGCGCTGCACACAGTTACCTATATTCTAAGAGCAAGACCCTGTTGCTGTCAAAATAAACAGATTGGTGCAGCAATGGTTAACAATAAAACAGCAATGGTTAACAATAGAAACAGTAACAATGAAACAGTAACTCAAAAAAGCAACTTTTTTAAATTGAAATCCATGCCAAAAAATATTGTAAAATATATATGCTGAAGCATAGGAGCGATCCATCCACTGGGCACCCCAGGCCCCCATGCTTGAGCATATATGTTCTTTATTTAACTGCGGATGAAATTGTACTAATATACCAGCTCTGCTCAACAGACCCTCGTGTCTCGTGTCTCTTGCCTCTGTCCCCTATCTATGTTCCAAGTTCCCTTAACCTTTGCACCCCAGGCTCAGTTGCCCAAATGTGCCTTTCCACCCTGCTTAGAAGGGAAGACAGAGGCATCCAGGAAAAATGAAAATAAAAAAAAGTTACAGTACGCACAAACTTGCAAATCAGGCAGTTTCATGATGTCAAAAAATATATCCATTGCAAATTTCTTTATAATGTTCAAAATAAATATAATAGACAAAAACAAATATCCTCTCAGATCAATGTATAATTTAATGTATATGTAAACATGATCGCTAATATATCTTAGCAGATTTGACATGGTAATATAATTGACATTTTTTAAATATTTTTAAAGATTAATTTCTCAGTAACATAATACCTGTTGATCCTGCCATGAAGGCCTTTATTCAGGAACTTCCATGTGATAGTGTGACAGTGTTCTGTCCTGGATTTCCAATTATACTGCATTGTCACCCTGTTGAAATGAATGGTCTGACTACAGGGTCCCTTTAAAAAAGTTATGCCCAGTTTAAATGTGATCAAATAAATGAATGACTGTTAACAGACAAATCAGTATTTCAACACTTTCAGGGTTTATAGCAGAGAACAGTAGAATTGTTTTTTTTTGCCATCTGTCCGGTTCTTTCTTGAATAACCTCACTGACGTTTCGAATTCTGGTCACAGTATAAAGTAATTTCAAAGAAAGATGTCCAGGCATTTGACAGGTATTATATTGGCTTCCCTTCCTATCCAATGCTTTGTCATCTCAGAGATTATTGTCACTGACCCTAGTGATCTTATAAGTCTTATTATTGATCCAATAACCATTGATTATAGAAGTATATCAGGTTAAACTTTTAAAAATTATACATGCTCCAAATCTATATCAGATTCAGGATTTCCCAATAATTTAAGCCTAATTATTACATACAATAGGTAATGAGCCATGGCAGTGTGTTCATTATTATTAATTTTTACCAATGGCTAAAACATCAGTTCACTCAATAAACTACTGCTTACAACATTAGTCACCTTTCTTGGAAGTTTTAATCTGCAGCATACAATATATACAGATTTAATGATAGGTCCACCTATCTAGTACTAGGTAAGATCATTTCTGCCTTCAGAACAAACTGACTTGTTTGCAAAACAGATTCAACAAGTTTCTGAATATAGATTTGTGCTGCATGGGCCAAATGTTGATTATCTTCACACTGTATATCAGAAACTGAGATGTTCAGACCAGGGAATGTTTTTAAATTATCATTTGTCCAGTTTCAGTGATATTGTGCTAGACATAGCCTCATTTTTCTGTTTTAGTTGTTTTTTTTATTAGCTTAGCCACTTGAGTGCCAGCATGTAATGCCCCTCTATTAACAGGCCATTTTTCAGTTTTTAGTGCTGTGATAGTTTGACTGACAATGCACTGCACATAAACAACGGGATGGGAGCAGACTGCAGTGCTAGCCTGACACAGATTCCCTGATCACGGTCCCAGTGTTATAACAATAAACAGTGCAGTTACCCCCTGTCACCTGTCCCAGTGTTACCAGTGCTCAAAGTAGCACCGCCATACACCATAGAAACGTCCTGATCACCATCATACCAGTGTCCTAATCACTGCCATATGCCATACCAGCATCTTGATTACCGCCTTACCCCATAGTAAGGGGTAAGGCAGTGCCTTAAGAGTTCCCTTCACTGGAACGAAGGGGCCAAGCTCAACCCTTGAAAAACAACCCCACACCATAATCCCCCCTCCACCAAACTTTACACTTGGCACAATGTAGTCAGGCAAGTACCATTCTCCTATCAACCACCAAACCCAGACACATCCACCAGACAGAGAAGCATGATTTGTCACTCCAGAGAACACGTCTCTACTGCTCTAGAGTCCAGTGGTGGCGTGCTTTACACCACTGCATCCGACGCTTTGCATTGCACTTGGTGATGTAAGGCTTGAATGCAGCTGCTCAGCCTTGGAAACCCATTCTATGAACCTCTCTACACACTGTTGTTGTGCTAATCTGAAGGCCACATGAAGCTTGGCGGTCTTTAGCTATTGACTCTGCAGACAAGTAGTGAGTTCTGCGAACTGTGCGATTTAGCATGTGCTGACCCCGCTCGGTCATTTTACGTGGCCTACCACTTCGTGGCTGAGTTGTTGTTGTTCCCAGTTTCTTCCACTTTGTTACAATACCACTAACAGTTGACTGTGGAATATTTAGTAGCAAGGAAATTTCACGGATGGTTTTATTGCACATTTGGCAACCTATCACGGTACCACACTTGAATTCATTGAGCTCCTGAGAGTGACCCATTCTTTCACAAATGTTTGTAGAAGCAGTCTGCATGCCTAGGTGCTTGATTTTATACACCTGTGGCCATTGAGGTGATTGGAACACCTGAATCCAATGATTTGGAGGGGTGTCCCTATACTTTTGGCAATATTGTATATATATATATATATATATATATATATATATATATATATATATATCAGAGTTTGTAGACTTTATAACTCTCACACAGACTATTTTATGAAAAAAGATGATATATTTGCAAAATGTTATAACAAAAAAGTAAGAAGAAAAGTGTTTTTTTCAAAATATATAGCAAAAAAATAAAACACCCAATGGTGATTAAATGCAACCAAAAGATAACTATCTCTCTAAAGAATGATAAAAATTCCATTAGGGTACAGTGTTGCATGACTGAGTAATTGTTATTCAAAGTGTGACAGTGCTAAAAGGTGAAAATTGGCCTGGGCTGGAAGGGGGTGGAACTTGAGGTGGTTAATAACCACTGAGATTTTTAAATCTTTTATTATACAGTATATAAAACATTGAAAAAAATGCTGTTTCCAGAACTTTTTGTTAAAATAAATTTTCCAATACAGTGCAAACACTCCCAAAGTTACCCATTTTTTTTGAAAAGTAGACAACCCAAATGATTTAAAGTGTTACTAAACCCACAGCAGTAAAATCAGTCTGTATATGCAGTAAAGCATGCTTGTTATATTCACTGTGAAACCTAAGGGGTGAATCCTCTGCATTGTTTAAAAAGGCTGTTTGATCCTGATTTCTCTGATCCTCCCCTTTTTTCTTGTTCAAACAATTTTATTAACAATAAACCAGAATGACACAAACAAGGACACATTGCCAATGTATACTGGACATTGAAGTGGCAGTAGGAAATAAAAAAACGAATGAGGGTCAAGGTATTAATGCCTATATATTTCTAACGGAAACAGGTAGATAAAAGTTGACAACAAATCACATTATGGTACCAGCCAATCAGAGCAATGTCTCCCAAGTGCATTAAAGAAATAGGGGGAAGTTTGGAGGGGGTCAGACAGGGGTGGAAGGGGAAGAGGAACAACAACCATGACTCCATGAACATTCATCAAGTTTACAACAGCCCCTACGTGCTACGTACAAAGGGCTATTGACAATATCCTTGGCGCACAGTACAGAACTCAAGGGAGAAGAAGTGATTCGTGAAAGTTAGGTGGGAGGAAGCGCTCTACCCAGGGGCTCCATATGCGCAAGAATTTAGGGATCGTGTCAAGAATTGTGGCTTCCACCTTTGCATGTATCATGGCTTGTGTTATTCTGGTTTTGATGGCCGCGACACTTAGCGTGGGGGATTTCCGGGATTTCGCTATAACCTGCTTAGCCGCTGTCGTAACTTGCATAAGGAGCTTGAATTGCGAATTGGAGATGCCAGGAGGGCATTGATTGAGTAGGGCTGTTGTTGGGTCGGGTCGTACAGTGATAGTGCTAAATGCAGATATCATGGTGAAAATTTCATCCCAAAAGATTCGGGCCACTGGGCAGTCCCACCACATATGGTAGTGTGTTCCTGGGTCCATACAGCCTCTAAACCAGTTGGGCGAGTAATTAGGGGTAAATTTTGCGATTCTCGCTGGGACCAAGTACCAGCGGGTTAAAACTTTATAATTTGTTTCCAATGTTACAATGTTCTGCGAAGACGATTTTGTGTTGGCCCAAATGTGGTCCCAATCAGATGGGTCGAATTTTTTACCTAAATCCACTTACCACTTATGGGTATACAGAGGGGGGGACGTGGTAGTCGAAGTGGCGGAAAGTGAGTATAAGCAGGAGATAAGCCCACATCTATGAGGGTCTTTGCAACACGCTCGTTCAAAGAGAGACATGGTGTCTGGCCGATTGGTTATTGTAGCGTAGGGGACGTAAAAGTGTTGTAGCTGCAAGTATCTAAATATCTCGGAAGCTGGGAGGCTATGCGTTTCCCGCAGCGAGGCAAAGGATTTAAACTTATTCCTCTGTAGGAAATGATGCGTACGGAGCAAATTAGCAGAGGACCAGGCTTTGAATAAACGGGGTGTCTGCCAGGCCGGGGGAAAAGCTGTTGGGCCTCAGGTGTCTGGTCACTCCTTCTTGCGATCTGTCAGCCTATGGCAGCGATCCTCTGAAGTTGCTACCCCTATTTATGTGTGTGGTTCGACATGTGTGCGCGCCCCTGATGACATCAGCTATGACGAAACACGTAGGACGGAGCCGTGCACACACGCTACCATGCATGCGCAGCTTGACCGGAGGTCATCTTTGTTGTTGAATACTTCTATGGTGTTTTTCTACATGCTGATTTTAACTTCGACTATGTAAGTGCAATAAACCCAATACATTTTTTAATATTGGTGGTTTTGTGGAGTATTTCTCTATTACATATATTTTACTACAAGTGTCAGCTTTACTGGTTCACACTGGAGGGTCTGGAGCCATTATTTAAGAGTCATTTTGGATGACTCCTTGCTACTGTTTTGGAACATTTTGGAGGACCATCCATATCCATGTTGTTACCAATATCATATTAAAGAGCGTTGATTGACCAATCTTAGTAAGGGGTCACAATCCTTCTGGTAAGCCTTCCATGCAAGTGGATGGTGTCACACTGGCTATATAAAGTTCTCTGGTTTCATCACAGCATGTGGGACTGATTCAATTTGACTCTATTAGAGACTTTACACTGTATTAATATTATTTATCACGCATAATTCTTAAGATCAAGGTTTATGATTTATTCACTGGTTGAGCTGCACCATCTGTTTAACACTATTTTTGTATACTTAGTATTGGCGTATTGTGTTCAGCTCCTATTTGTTTGGAATATTGACACTTTTTTCTATGAGCAAAGATTTTTTTTTCGGTATTTAAGCTTTAACATGTGCTGTGCTGGACATTGATAGAAGTCACAAGACTGCTCTAACTGCTGATGAGAAAAGGTATTTAACAGTTTACATTAACTAAAATAATTGTACTTACATGTTCTGTGCCCTTTTTTCACTGAGCGCAGATTTTGTGGGGGTGGTATTTTGGCTGTTATTTTGATATATTATATCTGCAGCTGGGGATCTATACTTACACCTATTTAAATTTGGTATTTTGGCTGTTATTTTGATATGTTATATTTACAAATGGGGATTTCTATTTACATAAATATTTTGATATACCAGAGACATGGATGTTTTTGATTATAGAACACAATTCAAATCAGGCACTAATGGGGTGCTTGTTGATACAGATGATCGGGAGGATTACTTGGGAGGATATTTTTTGAGGCTTAAAAACCTCATGGTAACTGAGATACATACCAAATGGGACATTGTTTTTTTGGACAATTATGTTCAAGAAAAAATGGTCCCCAGGAGTTTACAATGCAAAGTCAACTCTCAGAAGGTGGATAATGAACTAGATGATTGGTACAAGTTCTTTAATGAGGCACAAGTTGGTTTCCTTAGCTTTTTAGTTACAAAGAAGCAATTTAAACTTCATAGACTGGATGAGGAAATTGAAGTAATCAAAAATAAATTAATTCCTTACAAAAATGATCCAGAATATGCAAAGCAGTCTGAAAATTTGCAAACTGTTTTGATGAAGAAATAGTCAGATCAAAACGCCAAAAAGAAGAAAAAAATACAATAGAGATTTTAAGGACTATAAGGACAATGTGGTCTTTAAATGGCAGCTAGAAAAACTCAATGGGATTAATTGTAATGATCAAGAAAGGATAGACAAACAAACAAAAGGACCCATATATAAGAGGCTGGGAAAAATATGGGAATTTATCAACCACCCCCGAGGGACTATAGGCATTATGGAAGAGGTTATCAGTCATTATTTAGAGGTAACCAATCTAAAGGGAAAAGCAAAACTAGTGAGAAACAATATACTCAGTATCCCGCAAATAAACATATATCCTGTGAGAGGAAAGGGCGAGCTCTCAAATGTAAATAGTAACACTCTTTTCATTTGTGAGTGTCGTGATTTGTCATCACAGGGATCAGTGGTTTTTATATATGGCATTCTAAAATCCACCACTTTGCCATTCATTAACATACAGCAATAGACAAGTAGGGAAAAACAAGTGCAAACAAAAGTAGACAGTAATTAATAAGATGGATTGAATATAAATCATAAACTGTGTGACATAAGTGAATTGGCACCGTAAAACAGCTTTATTTCACATGAAAACATATTTCACAAGTAATGCATACATTGCAGTAAATTGCTATGATTGAAATGTGTTAGCAGGTATAAAGCTGGCCATACATGGGTCTGTTTTTTTTCATTCAGCCAGCAGGTTGAAAGAAAAATAACTGACCCAATTCTACTATCCACACATTTGAAGTGGATGGTGGAATTCTCCCCACTGTGTCATTGTATTTCAACAGTGGGACTCCCCCGCTGTCAGAGTACACTGATCAGCGGTGCAGCCGATTGACTGATTGAATGTAAACTTTCCAGCAGGACCTTTTATGAGAAGTTGATCGATTGATTGACTTCTCATGAACAGGAATGGCTATAGATGGATCAACATTCAGCCAGTTCCTGCCAAATTCAATCCATGTATGGCCAGCTTAAGAGAAGCACTTAGTGTGTTGCCTCTAGTTAAGAGGGGGCCAACTAGTGTAGTTGATGTGTAGAAAAAAAAAAGCATTAATCAAAGGAGTAGGGCAGGGATAAATATTGATATGCGGTAAATCATTTTCCTGTTTTAAACCAACAGTAGCTGAACCCAGCATGGTCTCATTCTGTTTAAATGGCTGGGATGTATGTTCCAGGGCAGGGGCGGACTGACCATTGGGGAACTCGGGCACTGCCCGAGGGCCCAGGGTCAGTAGGGGGCCCTATGAGATGTCCCCGGTACCTTTCATAGGCTTTTTTGGGTGTGGTTTGAGTGTGGGCGAGGACACAGGGGCCCCATGATCCCCTATTGCCCGGGGGCCCTATGAGTTGTCAGTCTGCCCCTGTTCCAGGGTCATAGACTCTCACCATGTAAAGATGCAGGTGATGTCTGATTTGACAAGGAAAAGGTCCCCGAACAAGTGTGAAACTGATTGAAGTCAGGTGGGTGTTGCCCATGGAGGCGAGTTTTCTCCAGTGAGCCCTGGTTCCACTGGATGCGACTTGGCATGCGATTTGCATGCCCTACAACTTGCAAATTCCATGCCAAGTCGCACCCTATTGCCTGCAATTGGAGCGGTCATATTGGTGCGGTTCCGACTTGGTCGGAGCTGCACCGATTTCAAAAGTAGTACATGAATTACTTTTTGTGTAATTTGCATAGACATCTGCATCAGGTGCCTTGCAAATCACACCTAAAATCGGCATGTCCCCCGACATTGAAATCGTGCAACTTCACTGTAAGTCACACGATTTCAAAGTCAGGCTTGATGTGAATGGAGGGTAAGTCATTGTTTCTATGTGCTGCGAGAGCAGCTTGAAGCCTGACATCAGGCTTGATATGCACAGATAGGCTGCCAAGCCAGACTGATGTCTAATTCTGCCATACACTAATCGAAAAAATGGTCATGAAAGCAAACGATATTGCCATCATGTAATAACCGAATTTGATATGATTTTTCAATGTACACAAATTAATTCGTTTTTTGTCCATTTTTTGCTTCTGGGTCACATAAGCACAGTGCCAACAGTTCGATTTTTATTGAGAGAGAAACACTTTACAAATAACAATGAAAACTCTGCACCACAGGCAAAAACAAAATTAAAGACACAGATGAGTGTGATTATGGCTGCTGCAGTCTTCAAAATGTGTCTAACTTCCACATTAGTGAGCCCTATAAATGTGTATATAGACTGCGCTGCCAAGAATGTGAACCAAAATTACCTAACAATTTGCCACATGTGAAAATGCAAAAAATGGAACAAAAAAATTATATAAATGGACAACACAAGAAAATACAAATAATGTCCAATGTATCAGTAAGTTCCATTCAAATAATAATTGCTTGTAAGCCAAAAGATAAGTGAACAGATGCTGGTGCCATTAGTAACAGAAAAAACAGGTGACCACTTCCAGGTGACCCCACATGGATTTGCACTCACCACAGTGGATGGACCTTCTATTACTAGATAGTCCCTAGGCACATATATGATTTATTAAAGTCAGCTGCTTTGCACAATTAACCTTTTCCCTGATACTGTTTTTTGAGTGGCAGTGTATTGCCTGAAAAGAAATTGCATTCCTGGTACATGTGAATGGTCAAGTTGGTGACAAGACACACAGTGTGTCCAACCAAAAAAGCGCAGTGAGCCCTAGTCTAGTAATAGAAGGTTCATCCATTGCGGTGAGTGTAAATCCATGTGGGGTCACCTGGAAGTGGTCACCTGGTTTTTCTGTTACTAATGGCACCAGCACTTGTTCACTTATCTTTTGGCTTACAAGCAATTATTATTTCAATGGGATTTACTGATACATTGAACATTATTTGTATTTTCTTGTGTTGTCCATTTATATACATTTTTTCCCCATTTTTTTCATTTTCACATGTGGCAAATTTTGGTTCACATTTTTGGCAGTGCAGTCTATATACACATTTATAGAGAAACCTATTCATCTTTCAATTTATCTTCTATTTGGGAGAAGTTTTTGAAACTTTTCTTTCAATTTTTTTGCTCAAAAACGTCACTACTGATTTGTGCCCATCAACTGAACGAAGAATGAATGAACTGTCCAAATGACAGATTTTCAAAGATTTTTTGTCTAGTGTATGGCCACCTTACGAGTGTGAGATTATGAAAAGACAGGTAGTCCCTGTCTGAACAGGCTGGGGTGTCTTAGCTAAGCAAGTAGCAGCCTGTATGTGAGCAGGTAACAGGTCCAGTCTGGTGGCTGATTGTGACCAGTTCAGCAGAGAGATTGAGATTGGGGCAGTCCTGTCTTAATAAGAAATATGCAGAGCTGTTCGGCAAAATAGCCAGAAGGTCAAAATTGTTTTTTTTTGTTATTCTTGCTAAACAACCCTTGTGTGGACGAAATACTGTTTTCTTTAATGTTTGGAAGAACACAAAGGGCTAAAAAGCTCTAAAAAGCATTCTGCTGAATGGACTGAGTCTTTGAAAACCTTCAGTTTGAAGCCAAATCTCACACTGTAAAGAAGCAAGCACATTTCCTGCCACTGTGCTGCCAAACACCAATTCATTGCAAGGAAAAAGTGTAACATGCTGACATTTAGGCAGGTTGCCTACAATCATTAGCTGGAAGTGGCTGTCCCAGGCAGGGGGAAAGTGTTAAACTGTTTCCAGGGTTTTTTTGTGCCCAGCCTACCTGCCCTGTGATGATAATATAAGGAGAAAGGCCTGGTACTGGGGGCTCGAGTCAGAAGGAGAAGCCTTTTGCCTTGTCCATGGTCGTTGTTTGGTTTTGGGTTAGGAATGCTATGATATCATTCTGCAGAGGTGGACTGCTGGGACTTGCACTCTGCCTGAAGGCATCGGCTTAATGGAGACTGCCAAGCTATGGACTTCCACCAATAATGGACTGTCATCTTTATAAGGTAGTCTCCATTCACACTTGTATGACTCAGGAGTGCAACTTTGATGTAAATTTGATTCAACTTTCACGAAACTTTGAATTATTGTGACTTTGGCTTTGACCAATGATAATGGACAACTGATGCACAACTGTTGCATGTAAAACATTCAGGTGCAACTTTCACGTGACTTTGGAGGATTAACATTGAAGTCTATGGCTCTCAAGTCCCATGAAAGCCGGACCAAAGTAGTGCATGAACTACTCTGAAGTTGCTGTGTCTTGAAGCCGCATAGATATGAACAGTACTCATTGGAAAACATGGGGTGTGACTTGTCATGCGAATTTGATGTCCAAAGTCACATGACAAGTCGCTCAAATGTGAATGGAGCCTTAACCAGAAGTATTCAGTAAAGATCATTAACCATTTCCTGAGCTTGGTTTGAAGTTACTTACAGAGGGGTGCATGAAGGCCAATGGCATCTAAATGAATTAGGGTCAGTTAAAGTGGTTGTACACCCTTTAAAATACCCAGTGAAGTAACTGGCCTCAGATGATACACAGAGATGAAACAAATCCTCCTACATAAGTTGCACCTGTTTGTCTACAGCCGTCTTTCGCCTACATCCATTCAAAGTACAGATTCTACACAGGATCTCTCAGCTCTGAAAAGCAGGGGGCAGAGAGCTGAAGTCATATCGGTGACAAAAGCTTTGAGAGCTGATTGGAGGGAAGGGAAACACCCCCCTTCATGCAGCTCACACGGACAGAGCTGAGGCTGTCAATCAGCTGGAGATCCCTCCCCTGTCACCATTTTTCATTTGGTGTCAAGAAAACCTATTGGAAGTGACTCATGCTTGTAGCAGAGTAATGAGACAGTGGACAGAAATTACATGTGCTCTGGTTTGAAACAACCACACACTATAGCGGGATATGCTTTGTTCATATTTCATGTCTGAGGTTTACAACCATACATACAGGGTATGAAGCAAGTCTGTTAAAAGGGGTTTAGCTCGGCATCAAGAGTAGAGACATTTGAGTAGTTGTCATGGGTAACCAAGGACCGGTGTAAAATGTTTCAACAGTTTGCGGTGAAGCCTGGTACCCCGGCAAAGTGAAGTGTCCTCTGGTAGTGAGGGGAGTAGGTGATCTGGCTCCCTCTCCAGCAGTCAGTTTCCTATAGCAACCAAGTCTGAACCCACATTATGGAGACCCTGAGCCTAGCTGCACAGTATGGGAGAGGGAGCAAGGAATTACGTGAAGAGCACGCATGAAGTCCCTCTTAGGTGCTCGGTGAAACCCCATTCTGTCACTGGGGGTGATGAATGTTGGACAGGTAGAGAGGGCAATGGCTCAGCAGTGTCATTCCTAAACGCAACAGTTCACTGCAAAGGTGTGCAGTGACCTAGTACAGTACATGTTTAACTGGGACTTAATATGCACATTCATTGCATGCGGTGCACTGCTCATCTCTAAGTCAGGGGCCTGCCTTAAGGGTGATTTCACCTAAACGCAGCTGCTGCCTTGTCCCCGGGCATTCATGAACGTGCGCACAGAAAGGTACCCTATGTACAGGGCAAGTGACCCCACCCACAGCCTGGCATAGCCCAAGAGCCCACGTGGGGTTACAGTCATGTATTTGGGAAGCAGAGACCCCTGCCACTCAGCCCAAAGATACAACTGGAATTGGTTGCCAGTCTCTGCTGCACTCACCACATCTGGTACCAACAATTACTTTAAAGTCAGGCATCTTCTACATTTTAATGTTTGCTGAATCAGACACGATTCACTGTTTGACTTTTCGTTTCCATGCGAACCTTTGCATAATAAAGTACGCAATGTCTGCAGAGTTATTTCAAAACTATATATCTGTACACATTACATAAAGCAAACTTTATAGATATTAAAATATTCCGTGCATGGAACATGGGAGCTGACATTTCTCAATAATGAGTTTTATGTGGAAAGTTCTGCATTTACTGTAAACTCACTCTTAATCCCAGCATGACACGGAATATTGTGCTATGGCACTTTCTCAAGTGATTTCATTCTTGGCATGTATCTTATCAGATTTCTTCACTTCCAGAGCACTTAAGGCTAAGTTTAGAACTTTACATCTGTATTTTTGACACGTTTTTGATGCATATTTTTCATACGCTGCCATTGAAGTTTATGGGGCCAAAAACAAGCCTTGCTGCACCAGAAATATACTTGTCATATTGTCCCTGAAGCTTGGCATTACAGAGCATGGGTGATAATGGGTGCCATAGAAAAGAATGGACATGCTTTTGCCATACATTGTCGCAGGTTGGGCAGCCTGCATTAAATCACACAGGTATGATCGGGGGGACTTACATTTCTAGTGAACTATATACAGAGATGCTTGAGAAGCCACATTTCATGTGACCGATCACATGTAATTTTATACCATCATCAGTGTACAATTCTATGATAGAGAAACGAATCCATCTACAAATAAGGAGAGTGAAAATTAAAAACTAAAATCTACTTCTAAACTAAAATCTATGCCCATGGTGCAATGAAGAAAAATCTGGTGGTTATAGAGAATGAAATATTGGTGAAAGGGAAAAGTAATAGTTAGCACTAAATTATTAGAACAGAATTCCGAGATAAGCAAATATTGTCTGAATCAGTTTTTCTCAAACTTTTTTCAGTCAAGACACCCTTTCAAATTCTGCACAATCTCGAGACACCCCATTCTAAAATGTAAAAAAACTCAACTAATAGTTTTAGAAAGCGCAGACCCATCTATACGTGTGGGGCACCCAACATTAGAGGTGATTTATTCTTCCAAAGTAATCACACCTTTGCACACTGGTACTGACTAATATTTCAATGTTTCTCTTCTCCCTCAGTTTCTCTCTCTCACTCAGCTAATGTGACCCCAGTGTTGACGGTGAAGGGCAGGGGAGGGGCAAACAAGGATGCTGTGCAGACTCCCAACATCCTTCTTATCAACCAATGACATCATTGGTTGTTAGGACACCAGCGGTTAAATGGTGAAAGCCTGTAGTTTTTGTCCCTCTCATAGCTCTGTATCTGCACAGGCTTTGCACAACACTGATGGTGTTACCACTTGTAAGGTAATAACTGGGTTTGCAAAGACATTTGGTGAGCACAATGTGGATTTTCTTCTTTTGTGGCTACTGAGGATTATAATTAAATTAAAGTTAAACCTTTAGGAATGCTAGCTCTTGATCATAATGTAATTGTACTATATGGCAGGATTGTGAAACCACAACATTTTGCAAATTGCCAGACTCCAGGAATGATTTATCTATTAGGCCTTATGCACACAGTACGTTCAAAAAAACTCTCCTAGAAGCTGTCCTCCTGGCAGCAGCGTTTTTGCAGAAAAAAACGCCTGACGCTTGTAAAAGTATCTAACGCTTTTACAAACGTTTAGGCACATCTACAAGCATCAAGTGCTTGGGCGTTAATTCATTTCTTTGGCCAGAATGGTCATTGAAATGAGTTAATGCTCAAGTGCTAAACGTACCTAGCATTTAGGCGCGTTTAGCAAGCGTTTTTTCTGCCAAAACGCTGCTGCTCCTGGACGCACTGGCCCTGGGTTTTTTCTCCTGCTGGTAAATGCTACTGCTACTAAAAGCTTCTAAAAGTCTTTGTGTCCATGGACACATAGGATAACATACAGAGCCATTTGGAAGCAGTAAAAAAAACACCTGGCACCCGTAAAAGTGGCTGCAAAAACACCCTGTGTGCCTGAGGCCTTAAAGTCTCAGTCTAACCCTTTTATGTAGGATAAACCAAACTTAAATTATGGCAGAGAATATACAACCACATAGATGAGAGTTTCCAAAGTCCAGCTGCAAGATATTTTGCACAATGTCACAATTACAAAAAAGGAAAGTTAAAATCTCAAAGCCCCAACCAAGAATTGCAACAATATAAATTCAGAATGTGGAAGGGTCACCTGTACAGTTTATAACAAAAAAACCCCCTGGCTTAGTCTCCAAACACCACCAAGACAATTAGATTCATCAATAGTATTGTAACTACACTATATTGTCACAGGTATTGGGTCACAACTCCAAATCATTGGATTCAGGTGTTCCAATTACCTCCATGGCCACAGCTGTATAAAATCAAGCACCTAGGCATGCAGACTTCTTCTAAAAACATTTGTGAAAGAATGGGTCGCTCTCAGGAGCTCAGTGAATTCAAGCATGGTACCGTGATAGGTTGCCATCTGTGCAATAAGTCCATCCGTGAAATTTCTTTGCTGCTAAATATTCCACAGTAAACTATTAGTGGTATTATAACAAAGTGGAAGCAACTTGGAACAACAGCAACTCAGCCAAGAAGTGGTAGACCACGTAAAATGACTCAGAATGACGCATGATGCAGAAGTCGCCAACTATCTGTAGAGAGGATAGCTAAAGACCTCCAAACTTTGTGTAGCCTTCAGATTAGCACACCAGTGCGTATAGAGCTTCATGTAATGGGTTTGCATGGCTGAGCAGCTACATCCAAGCCTTACATCACAAAGTGCAATGCAAAGTGTCAGATGCAGTGGTGTAAAGCACGCCACCACTGGACTCTAGAGCAGTGGAGACGTGTTCTCTGGAGTGACGAATCACGCTTCTTTGTCTGGCAATCTGATGGATGTGTCTGAGTTTGGCGGTTGCTAGGAGAACGGTACTTGCCTGACTGCATTCTGCCAAGTGTAAAGTTTGGTGGAGGGGGAATTATGGTGTGGGGTTGTTTTTCAGGGGAAGGACTTAGTCCCTTCGCTCTAGTGAAGGGAACTCTTAAGGTGTCAGCATACCAAGACTTTTTAGACAATTTCATGCTCCCAACTTTGTGGGAACAGTTTGGGGATGGCCCCTTCCTGTGACAACATGACTGCACGTCAGTGCACAAAGCAAGGTCCATAAAGACATGGATGAGTGAGTTTGGGGTGGAGGAACTTGACTGGCCTGTACAGAGTCCTGCCCTTAACCTGACAGAGCACCTTTGGGATGAATTAGAGTGCAGGCCTTCTCATCCGATAGCAGTGCCTGACCTCACAAATGTGTTTCTGGAAGAATGGTCAAACATTCCCATAGACACACTCCTAAACCTTGTGGACGGCCTTCCCAGAAGAGTTGAAGCTGTTATAGCTGCAAAGGGTGGGCCAACTCAATATTGAACCTACGGACTAAGACTGGGATGCCATTAATGTTCATGTGCATGTAAAGGCAGGCCGACCAATACTTTTGGCAATATAGTGTATATCTGCTCATTGACAGTCCACATAAACATGTGTATTTAGTTCAGTAAATTTATTGAAAAATTAAAGACAAACAAAACATAGTATTAAAAACTTTGACCATAGTATAACTTTGAAACATAGAAAAGACCGGCACCCTCAGAAATCTGCAAATAATGAAATGTTACCTAGATGAGTAGATCTCCATCAAATATGTTAATATAGACTAGGTTTATGAGAAAAATAGTTTCTTTACCACGTTCCGTCCGCCTGCCCGCAATGTATTGCGAACAGACTGCAAACCCCGCCCCTCCACGTCTGCTATGTCCACCCGACACAGTGGAATAAAGTTCTTGGTGAACAGGACCCGGTGACAACAAAACTGTTATACACCAATATGATTCATAACAGGTATGCTTCTGTTCCTAGAAAGCTGTGATTTGGCTCACAGCTCTCACATGGTACATGGGGCCAATCACAGCACACTGTACTATGTGACCAGCTGGAGCAAAACACAGATCACTGTATTTTGTACTGTCATGAACTTAACCTATTCATGACAGTTCAAAGCAAACATTGCATTACAGGAGCAAAAAAGAAAAAAATTCCTGATCACCCCCTGAGTAGTGCAATATTACTATGGTAACATTGTACTATTCTGATGAAAGTATTTAAAAAAAAATAGTAAAAAAAAAAAATAGTAAAAAAAATTAAAATATTCAGAGATTTTTTTTTTCAATTCTGTTTACGGGTGGGCAAAACAATGTACCCTTACGTTGCTTTGTATTTTCGGGTGTGCATATGCATGCGCCACCCTGCTGCCTCCTATGCTGGTTCAGGGAGAGAAAAGAGAACACGGCACTGAGTAAAAGAACTACATTTTACACACACATTAGATTAACACATTTAACCCATTGATCGCCCTTATTAACCCTTTGATCACCCTGTCACCCAGCCAGTGCCATTAGTACAGTGGCAGTATATAGAATTTTTCATTGATCACTGTATTGCTGCCACTAGCGACATGTCAGGGTCTGTAAGCTCCCCTCCCAGCCTGGGTCAGCTAACGTTAGATTGTCCGCACACTATCGCACTCGCACTCACGCCATAGGTCGCTGATCACTGCCAGTACTAATATAGTGTTTGTACAGATCAATATGTAGCACTACCCCCTTAGGAGTCGCTAGAAGATTTGGGAACCCCTATAGTCCTGCACAGCCAGGCATCACACATCTTCACAATAGCTTGCATCCAGAGTCATAAATCAGTCCTTGAGCTTTGGTTTTGTTGTTTTATTTAGGGGATTTGAACTGGGATAAAGTTAGGTGTGTACAGGATGCCCAAGGGAGCTTATGACCTGAGGACAACTTCCTGGAACTATTTATAACCCTTCTCTGCAGCACAGTTTCTGTTGGAGAGCTAGCCAGCATCTCCCTAAAATATCACCCCAGACCCCAGATGGACTTCTCCTCTTCACCCAGCAATCTGGAGGTGTCCCTGAACAGGGCATCTAGTTCCTGTCACTTTAAGAGATGAACAGTCACTAGTAGGTGGCCAGTCTGGTTTTCCACCAGAGTGCTCCTTCCCCTATCCACCCAGGGGGTGTATGTGTACTCACTCAGATCCTCTCCTGTACTGCTTGTGGGTTGGTGGCTGCTACCAGGCCTATCAGCTGGGCAGCTCCTTCCCTGCCATACAGGGGGTCCTTTCTCAGGGGACCATTGAGTTCTGAGCTTTCCTCCTTTCCAGCTCAACCTGCAGGTAGGCCCCATCCCACTGGGCCTCCTCACAGCCTCCTTCCTTCAGCCTCAAATCTTCCTCACTATCTTTCACCCAAATTCTCCCTCCATTCTCCTGCAACTGAGCAGGCTCTAACACTTTTAAGGGTGCCCACTCCCTTGTCAACCACTTGTTGGGGATTGGCTAAGATCCCTCAAACTTGCAACTAGCCACTCCTCAGATCCACTCACTGCCTCTAGGTCCTTCCTCCAAAAGCCCTGGAGCAGGGGGAAATTCCCGAGGGGCTGGTCTGCAGAGCTTTTCAGCCCTGACCACAATTTGACCCCATCTGGCTGTTATACCTGGGCTGCTGCTTAGCCCCTGTCTAACCATTGGAATCTAGCTCCTCCTAGCTACCTAGGAGGATGCTAAAAATATATTGATCATGAACAGAACTATACTAGTGCCTCCTTAGTATTGTGTTCCCAAAAACGCAGTGTTAGAAAGATCAGCCCCGTTCACTGCCAGCACTAGCGTTTTTCACAGAAGATTTGTATCAATATATTGTGGGCCAAAGCAATTTATACGCACAGCAATATTTGTCTGCCCACCCAAATTCAGCTCTTGTCTGACAATTTGCATGGAAACCTATCAAGGTTTCTGTATTTAAAACTTTTTTGGGCCTAACCCTCAACATGGGCATTACAAAAAAGAATGAATTGTGGTCATATTGATCCACAGACCCGATTCATCGTATGCCCATGTTCTCTACTGTTACATATATTGTGTATATTGCAATAATGTGTTTTAAAATTCTAAAAAGTTTATTTAAAAAAAAAAAATGCGTTTGAAAAATCGCTGTGCAAATACTGTGTAACAAAAAAATTCAACACCTACTGTTTTATTCTACTGTTTTAAAAAAATACATAATGTTTGGGCAGCAGAGTGGCTAAGTGGCAGCACTAGTGTTGTCGGTTTGAATCCCAACCACGGTGCCACCTGCCTGGATTTTGCATGTTCTCCCTGTGCCTGCGTGGGTTTCCTCTGGGTACTCCAGTTTCCTCCCACACTCCAAAGACATGCTGGTAGGTGAATTGGATCCTGCCTAAATTGGCCCTAGTATGTGTATGAATGAATATGAGTTAGGGACTTTAGATTGTACGCCCTTTGAGGTTTAGGGACTGATGTGAATGTACAATAAATGTATGTAAAGCACTGTGTAAATTGACAGCACTATATAAGTACCTGAAATAAATAATAGTAAAACAAAACGTTTTTTTTTAAAACAAAAAATGTCAGAAAAGGCTTGGTCTTCAAGTGGTTAAAAAAAGGGTGATGTGTGGCATAAGCTTCTAATGTTGGCCCTGGCTTGTAGAAGCACCACCCCCCCCCCCCACACACATATGACCCCTATTTGAAAAGTAGACATTCCAAGGTATTTACTAAGGGGCATGGTGAGTATTTTGCAGATCTCATTTGTTGCCAAGAAAAGGACATCGATTCCATTTGAGTACAGCACAATTATCAGTTGAAATAGTGCAGTGCCCGAATAGCAAAAAATGGCCTGGTTATTAAGGGGTCAAGTGGTTAATTTCTACATCAAAATAGAAAGAGTACCATGAAACGAAATATTTGCCTTTCATGTGTACAACATTGCAGTGATCATATGTGAAATAAACCATATTTAACTGTCACATCTTGTAATAACAATGAATATGAGGAAACCCACTAAAAAAGACCTTGCACATCAAACTGCCATTATCTTCAACATCTCCAATATTTTGTTGCATATTCATCCAATATGAGCAAAAGAAACCTTTAGAGGTCATAAATACTAGAAAGGGACCACATATCCTGTAAATAGGGCAGATCAAAATCATTAGAGAGATAATGAGGTTATGGCAAAATTCGCTGCTCAAATACTGTGTGACATAAAAAAATGGAAACACCTACTGTTTTTTTCTCTAGGGCCTCTATTTTAAAAGAATATATCATTTTTGGGGGTTCAAAGTAATTTTCTAGCAACAAAATTTTTATTTTTAAACAAAAAGTGTCAGAAAAGGCTTGGTCTTCAAGTGGTTAGAAAACTGGGTGATATGTGGCATAAGCTTCAAATGTTGGACCTGGATAGTAGAAGCACCCCCATATGACCTCTTTTTGGGAAGTAGACACTCCAGGGTATTTACTAAGAGGCTTAGTGAGTATTTTGCAGATCTCATTTTTTTTTACCAAAGACATGTAGCAGAATATATTTTGGCCTAAATTTATCACTAACTTTGAGTTTACTGGATATTTTTTATAACCGAAAGTAGAAAATATAATTTTTTTTCAATTGCTCTTTTTTTATATCACAAAAAATTAAAACCTAGTAAGGATCAAATACCACCAAAAGAAAGCTCTATTTATGTGAAAAAAAGGACATACATTTTGTTTGGGTACAGTGATGCATGAGTGCGCAAATTGAAATAGCGCAGTGCAGAATAGCAAAAAATGACCTGGTCATTAAGGGGGTAAATCTTCCAGAGGGCAAGTGGTTAATCTCTACATCAAAATAGATTGGGTCGCATGAGGACAAAATATTTATCTTTCGTGTGTACAACATTGCAGAGTGATCCTATGTGAAAGAAACCATATTTAACTGTCACATCTTGTAATAATAATGAATACGAGGAAACCCACTAATAAAGACATTGCACATCAAACTGCCATTATCTTCAACATCTCCAATATTTTGTTGCGTATTCATTCAAAATGAGCCAAAAAAACATTTAGAGGTCATAAATGCTCTATAAAGGGATCACATATGCTGTAAATAGGGCAGATCAAAATCATTAGAGAGACAATGATGTTATAGCAACATAGTGAATAGTTAGTTCACCTCCAACCGATGGTCTCCACACAAATTTCACAAGTTCAGGAAACCTTGTATATCATGATAGTGGGGAAGACACCAATGTTGTAGCAATATCAAACAATTAGCTTGCCTCGAGCCAAAAGTCTCCACATACACTATATTACCGAAAGTATTGAGACGCCTGGCTTTACACGCACATGAACTTTAATGGCATCCCAGTTTTGGTCCGTAGGGTTCAATATTGAGTTGGCCCCGCCCTTTTCAGCTATAATAGCGTCAACTCTTCTGGGAAGGCTGTCCACAAGTTTAGGAGTGTGTCTACGGGAACCATTGACCATTCTTCCAGAAGCGCATTTGTGAGGTCAGGCACTGATGTTGGATGAGAAGGCCTTGCTCGCAGTCTCTGCTCAAATTCATCCCAAAGGTATCTACTGGGACCCATTCACCAGGATCTTCATTCCACTGTGTCCAGTAGACAAAGCAGACATGGAGGGGGAGGGTTGCACATCCACTCAGGCACACAGGACCCCCCCCCCTGTGTTGGTACAACTCTAGCAACGTATGGGCATGTCGCTGGTTATGTAGCTGCCACACATTCGCAGTACATTGTGGGTGGGTGGATGGAAAGTGATTAAGAAACAATTTTTGTTATAAAGGCCCTACAGGGGATCTAGTCCATGTTAACATTTTTGATGGGGGTCTACTCTGGGTAACATTTCATTATTTGCAGATTTTTTTAGGGTTCCGGCCTTTTCTATGTTTTATAGTCGTACTATGGCAAAAGTTTTTGATACTATGTGTTGTTTGTCTTTAATTTTTCAATAAATTTACTGAACTAAATACACATTTACATGGACTGTTGGTGAGCAGATATACAGTAGGTGTGACCTTCAGATTAAATGTATGATTAGAACTTCATTCATTCATAAGAGCATGACCCTCAAAATGATAACCTTATGGTAAACATCAGTCTGCCCCAACAGGACTGTGCATGGCAAATGAGTTGGCAAACCCAATCATCATGGTTTGTAGGGCTTCCTTTCAACTAATTAGAGATCAATATATGGATCTCACATAATTGATTAATAACAGTCCTCCATCACTGTGCTGTACACAGACTGTGTGCATTCGGGGGACCATTTACCCGCACCCACCTTCTTGTCAAATTAGAACAAGCTCAAAATATAGAAATACAGAAAAGAGTGCCTAACCAAAATCATGTTGTGGGCGCAACACCACTCCCCCTTCATATGAGCTGAACACAAGATAAAACAGATGAACTCAGAGAAAGCAGTGACTTTACAATCTATATTAATATATACTATTATAGATTTGTGAAGTCACTGTTTTATCTGAGTCAATCCTAGTTTTATCCTGTCTTAAGTCCTGATAAGGGGATGAAGAGAGAATGGTGTTGGCCCTGAATCGCATTGGCTGATTTTATATAAAAAATTTTTAACAACAATTAAACATTTCTTTAATCTTTGACCTGATTTTGGTCTGGCACTCCTAACCTTATTTCTGTGGTTTGAGCTATTGTTGCGTGTTCATCGAGGAAAGCCTTGAGGTGTGTGAGCCCCCTCACCAGAGCTACCGAGCTTGTTTGAAAATTTACCGTCATCTCACTATGGTGTCCTTTTATGACACAGAGAATAGCTGCGATTCAACAGATCTCAGCTGTTCTCTGGTCATTCACAGTTTATGACACTCAGGAGATCATGTCAGCCCTTCTCTGGAGATCTGTGTTCTCCCTCCAGATTCTCCAGCCCAGAGCTGGAGAATCAGAGGGACCGAAAACTAAGCAGAGATAATTTACCTCTGCTTAGTAAACTGATCTTTTACTGTAATCTCGTGAGATTATAGTAAAATGAGCCGTTTTCAAGAGTTTGTAGACCGTTCTCCAGCGTTTGGAGACCGTTCTCCCTTCGTTCGGAGAACTGCTTCATAGACTGCATTCACAGGAGAACTGTGTTCTCCGAGAATGCCGGAGAACTGAGCAGCGATCTATTACCGCTGGTTCACAAACGGACACCTATGCTTGCAAATCTAAAAGTTCTCAGCGCCTCTTTGAGTATGTTGTTCTGAAATAAGGAAGAGTGGCTGCATCTGTTCAGCTGCTACATCCCCATTAATTTACATGACCTGCCTGCATTCTGCACCTGGTAGCTCAAGTCACACAAATACACTGCCTCTGCACAGTTTACAGGCCTCAACGTTCGTATGAATGAGACCATACCTTTTTAAAATGGCGTCATAATCTTTCACTGTTATTTGTGTTGCCTATATCCCTATCTCTAAACTGTTTATTTTCTGCTATTCATTCTGTCCTGGGAAAAAACATGGGAACCTTAAACCCCAAAAAAGAATGTAGCACCCTCCTTGTTTACTAGACTGTAGGCTAATTTAGTCTGGCTCCTCTGTAGGCAGGGGTCAATTGCTTTAAGGAGGCTGTGCAGTGCTTCACAGGCTGTGACTCGGATACCCATTCCTGCCTTCTGGAACTTACTGAAAACATCCATAACACAGTGGGCGGTGTATGGGTCGAGCAAACTGAGCCTTAACAAAGCTGTGTGAAAAGGCAAGGATGCCATGTTGTTCAGATTTCAGCCATGGCAGTGTGTAAGACAAGTGAGTGAATAGCAGCAGTGGGTCTCCCCTCTTCATCCCCCCAGGAAGCCTCTGGTGCAATACACAACTGTTAACTGATGCCAGAGCCTTCTTATCAGACCAGGACAGATACAGGCCCTCTCCTATAGGGAGCCTATTGGCCAAATCCAACATTCTAGTCTAGAAACCCTAATAAAACTGTCACCCTCGCAAGCTTGAGAAATCTGGAGAACTAACAGATGTTGGGTCATAAATACCTTGGTGCAAGTCTGTGGAATACACATTTCTGATTATCAGCCAAGACTCTAAAATTTCATCATGTTTCATAACTCATGAAAGAATGACAGCGCAGCCAGAATAAAGACATATTTACCTCCCTCAGTTATTAGGCCGCATTTTGAACTCAAACACCCCTATGCTAGGAGGTACCAGAGTGCATTAGGCCTCCACACACCTCGTATGAGAAACAGATATGCCAGACCTGTTACATCTATATCCATTTTGAAGCTAATTTCATGCTGGACAATACTCTGCATGTTAGCAGACTGTAAACAGTAGGTAGTCAGAAAAATGAATACTTATAAGAAACTGTATTTGGAACTTGGTCATAAACATGGTGACCTCCCAGCACCAACCCCTAAACTGGATGATTGGTCAGATGGTCTCTCTCAATGCCCCCTTTGATGCCAGATGAAAAAAGATTGCAAGCAGATTTGACAGCTCTCATGTACCATCAATGAAAGAACATCCATCAAGATATGAGAGCTGATGACACCTTGCTTATTGACTGAACTGTGCTAAAAACCAAGTGTTCTAATTTTTAATTCTCTGTTGATTTATTGTCTCTTTATTTCTTTGCAACACCTTTTTTTTCTGAAAATATTTTATTTGCACAATGTTGACCTTTTCATTATTAAACCATTTTTTTAAAAATGTTAAAACTGTTCCTAACGCTTTTATTGCAAACTAAAAGAATCCCTATCTCTTGAAGAGTGCTATTGTATATGACAAATCTCTGAATATACCTGTCTGTGGTTAGATGGTGTGTACAGACATTTATTTTTCGTATTTGTTCTTGCTAAGAATGTGAGTGTCTGCCTTCTCAGTCAAAAGGTAGTGGTGGTAGATTAAAGAGTTAATTGCTTAAATAACTTAACCCAGTGACAATCGCTCTCAGACTGCTGGGACCTAGATTGTGGTCCCACGAGCTGGAAAATCTTTGTGCAGCGTGCAGCTGAAAGTGGCATTGTTACTTAAGTGACAGCGCGGTGTGAGATTGGCCAATCCTTTGTCACGAGTTGGTGAGAAGGGCAGGGGTCACAGGCAGAGGGATAGAGGTTGCAGTTTGATTAGTTATGGAGCTTCCACCAATCCCTGGGAAAGCGGACCTTGAAGGTGAGGGAGTAGCCCATAAACATTCTGAAGCCTGTCAGTCTGAGAGCAGAGTACAGGGCCCAGTCATTTGGAAGAGACCCCTGTGTTGGGAGCTCTGCACCAGGGGCAGAGAAGAGAAGAAGGATGGAGTGACTGAAAGGAGGAAGCAGAGAGTTTCAGGAACTCACCCAACTTTAGTCTAAGCTAGGCTTAGTTGCAGATTCCAAGACAGACTAGAAGCAGCGTGTCCAGCAAAAAGGTCAAGATAGCAGACACTCTGGATCCTGGAAGTTTCTCAAAGGGACTGAGTGAGTACAACCCAGCCATCACCACCAAGGGAAGGAGAGGACAGTGAAGTGCAATACTTTATGTTTCTAGGACCAAGTGTAGCTCAAGTGCAATGCAAGACAGCCAGGAGCATACTAATTATCTAAACTTGGGACTAGAGCAGCCAAGTGCTGTGCAATACAGCCAGGTGTTGTCTTTAATAGAACTGTATAGAACTTTTATTCCTAGTTGCTCCTGCACTATTACTCTTTCCGTTGAGCAGCACAGTTCACAGTTTGGATTAGAGCAGCCAGAGACTTAGCAGGTCCTCAATCATTTGTTTGGAGTTTACAGTTTTTCTTCAGGTCTGGGTATCCCATGCACCCCCATTCCCCATCCACATTCATTGATCCTACAGTTCATTTCTCATACAGGTGTCTAGGCATATACAGGTAAAAAAAATCAATCAGGTATGAAGGCTGTAGATCAACCTGCAGAAGGCTAGATTTTAGAACCTTTCAAGCCTTCTAGCATGTTGGTTGCACTATAGGATCTATGAAATTGAGAGCAGTCATTCTGGCAAACTCAATCCTAAACGTCTACCAGGCCTGCATATAACAGTATTTTTTAAATAATGAAATTAAGCTTGTGAGCAAAACAGGGAGTGTGTAGGAGGTTCTGCAAACAGGGGAACAGTGATGATCATGCCATTGCTTTTGCTCACCTGAAGATGTAGAGGGCAAGATCATTGACAGATGTTCTATTGAAAACGTGCACTTGTTTTCCTTAGAGAGAGGCTTCGCACTGCATGGATGAACTATTTAGGAGAGAGGCTTAGTACTGCAAGGAGGAAATCTTGGAGAAGAAAAGAAGTCTGCTAGCAGAATTCAACCTTGCCATTGAGGCAGTGCTACCAGTTCCATAGGCTTGCCTCATGGGGCATCATTTGTCATCAGTGATGCGCATCTAAACCACCACTGCCATCAGACCAATCTGGTCTCTTTACTGACTACTTTGGAATTAAAAGGGGTTAAATTAGATGGCATATTTTAGCCCTCTGTAGAGGTAATTTAAGGTTGAATGGTACCAGGAACAGAAAGGGTCACTGTGACACTTGACAGGGGAATTTTAACAAACTTTTCGCATTATTGTTATTATCTGTCTTTTCGTGTAAATTGTACTTTTGATATATGTTCTCCCAGTACCTTCTAGATATGTGGAAGCCAACAAATACTGTATTTTCCATGATCATATTAATGTCTTAAAGTCAAATCGGATATTGATTCAGTCAAACATTAGTCTTCATTTGCAGTAATTAAATTAAAACATGATTTCGCCTCAGTTCACAGAATGCTAAGAATATGTTAAACAACTGTTCAACCCTAACCAAATCTATAATACAATGTATCTCAATATGTTACCCTTCAGATGACAGAAAGGTCATCTTGTTGACTACAGCTGTGACTAGATATTAGATAGCATTAAATATGATTGAGTCTCACAATAGGTTAAAATGGATCTTTTACTTATTACTGTGGTATTTCCAATTACCAGTTTTGTTTCTCTTGTATTTGTTAAACTATATTGTAATGCTGTATATATAATGCAGTTCTTGCACAGAAACCATCAAAAGCAAAGATTATAACTCTTTGATAATACCCTAGTGAGGAATGTATTTGCCTTTTGATCATATTTTCTACTCAAGCCTATTGTGTCATGTTGTATGAAACAGCCAAGATAATGTTCTACACACTTACATTTTCTAGCACGTCTTACTCTATTTTTATTTTGTTTAATAAAATCCAATTAACACATTAACAAAGGTTTTATTGGTAAAGATTCTGGTATTTTCCCTTGAGAAAAAATCTAAAACATGCAGAAAAAACATATAAGATTTCATGTTGATAATGTCTGAATTTTTCTGTAGTGTTATGCAAGGAAGAAGCAGATGCCACCATATTACCTATAAAAAGCTTTGTAACTTCTCTCTCTTACCCTTTAGCACTGATGGACTTACCAACAAGTATCCAGTGCTGATAACATACACATTTAAACTGGTATATACACTTTATAATCACATAAAAAACATACATTATATTTTGGTGCTGACATGTCTCACGTAACCTAATGTCCTAGGTACTGACCAATGGTTATGGTTGCTTATAATCAGTATGACCCTCGTTTGTACAAAAATTACCAGAAATTCATTAAGGCTAGCTGATTATTTTTGGATACAATGCTAGATAGAAATGCTAATGATTTTAAAGAGCTGATACCATTGCTGCACAATGCTCTATGTGTATGTCTGCTGCCATACTACCTATTACACACTGTGTGATCTGAGCTAATAGTTTTGTAAAATTATAAGACATCACTTTGCAGAACGGTTCGCTCAGTTCCTGAGATACACTTTTTTTTTAATGACAGCCCAAAGTACACTGAGGCATCCCAATGAATTTACATACAACCCAGAGAACCTGAGCTGGAACTCATTTGCTGTTAGTGCATTTAGTCTAACAGTGTTTAGGTCACAATTGGCAACTATAGATGGGCAGAGCCGGCCATATACAGTGTAAGGCGTTCATGTTTTCTGACTGGGAGATTTATGTCAATTGCTAGGCTTTAAAGAAAGTTCATTTTGGGTAACCCAGGCACAAAAGTGGCTCAGCAGGCTTATGATCTGCACACTGTGACCATGGACTGTGACCCAGAACTGCAAGGATGAACTGACTGGTGGACATGGGGTTTTGGTGCTTAGTTTATTTACACATTTCTTAAATTAATGACCTCCAAAAGTGGAGACACATTAGTGACATATGTTTAGGATATTATATAGAAATAACTGCACTATTAAAATTTCTTACCACAGGCCATTGCCTGAGGCACGCTTGAGCTTAAATCTGCTAGGTATGCAAGGGTGATATTTTTCAAAGTAGATAGCTCAATTTTTATAAAAAAAAAAAAATAGAAAACATAGCAGGAGAAATATGACAAACAGATCACATATCCTCACTGACATTAAAATGACCCTATTATTATTCCAATTGCAATAAAACTTTACAGGTTTATTAGCTTATCTGTAATAAAGGAGTTGAAGTTAGACATTCAATATGTTGTATCATGAGGATTTTTTTTTCTATAGACTTGCTGCTGGGGATTCATTTTATATCTTCTGGAGCAAAAGCCATTTACACCTCTGCATTGGTTATGTTTTACACATGTTTATTATGAATTTTATGTGCAGCATCATTCATCTTCAACAAAAAGCATTTGCATAAAAATGAATCAAGTAGAATCAGTAAGTTGTATTTTTTTAAACACCTATCAAGATAAATGCATATACTATATACGAAATGTTCCTAAAGTTGAACTGCCCTTTTCTTATGGTGATTCTAGATGCTAGATGTTTAGTGGTTATTGGGTATTGGCCTTGCTACAAAAATTTGAACTATATGCTAATTCTCGGTTGCCGCTTGTGGCATTTGGATTCCCATGTAGAAAAACAAAGGTTTTTATGGGTTTGGCCCTGGTATCGCAGTCAACAAAGATGTGAGACGGATACAGGTTGGAATAAAAGGAGGACCACAATTACTGATAAATGTTTCTCTAAAACCATGGTTCCTGAAGGGAGTTTTAGCCTGTGGAAGATGCACAGAGACATGTTTAGCACATTTA
Source organism: Staurois parvus (assembly GCF_062004578.1). Taxonomy (NCBI): domain Eukaryota; kingdom Metazoa; phylum Chordata; class Amphibia; order Anura; family Ranidae; genus Staurois; species Staurois parvus. The sequence continues at coordinate 2,474,315 of NW_028318233.1, forward strand.
TCTCTATACTTTGACAAGGGCTCTGCATCAGACATAGCTCACAAGCTTCATTAGGGCTGTAGCTGAAGCAAAAAAAGTGCTTCATCTGCTAGCCAAAGCTCCATTTTTCCTTGATATTTTGTTTAATCTTGTGATAAATGTATATTGTATTTATTTATGTTTAATGAACGACAAAAAATATCCTGGGTTTCAGGCTTTCCCCTGTATGTGCCTTATCAGGCAATATCCACTTACCTGGTACAGAGTCTGACCCCCACTCTCTCCTGAAGCTAATTATTGGATGGATCACTGGGATAAAAGGCCTCCACTAGTGAAGTGTGGGTTATAGCATAGGGTGAACCATGCTCTGAACCACTCAAGCTAACTGAATCTGCTTAACAGAGCACCGAAGAATCTCAGAAAGGGAAAGAGAGGAATGTTTTATTAGAGTGCTAACTCTTGACAACTGTATTCATCAGTTTTTCCCCCCACTGAACCCCAATAAATACATGGACTGCATGACAAGGATTTAAAATGGCCACAGCAGCTCTTTATTTAACCAATGAAACAAGTAACAATTTAATCAATACCTGAAACAAATTGTATCCAATAATTAACATAACAGATACTGGATTCCAAAAGGTCACTGGTAATCCATACTTGTCCCCAGCCACACCCCACTGACTTAAAGACAGCTCAAAATTGAACATTTTGAACCTTCTCAATGAATTGATCTCCGGTAAAGACAAATGATACCAAAAGGGGAAGCACCATATAACCAGACGGACCTAATCTGACCCAGTTAATGTACAAGAAATAAGGAAAGGTGAGCAGACCAACTTTCTCCTCTCATCCATGCTTGAATGATCTCTCAGCAATTGCTACAGTTCCTAACCCTGCAACTCCCCCCAAACATTTAATTGTCAACCTCCAATCAGCTAAGACCTCTTGTACTTACACTGTCCACATACACTAACTCTTCCATGTGACTATTCAACCCCAGTCATGCAGCCCTTCCATTAATGTATTCATTATGGTCTCTATTTACACTTGGTTGAAAGCCAGCAGCTGATTAGTTCTCCCATCTCTCTCCGTGGGTGCAGTGCAGTGTACCTGCACCTTTCTTGTGGGTTTGCTGTGCTTAGCCATAGATTTCTTTTATATCCTGCAGGTTTGATGTACTTTCTGAAAGCGCACCAAAACTCCTGAATTTCAGAAAGTGCATTACACCTGCAGGATATAATAGAAGTCTATGGCAAAGTGCAGCTAACCCAGGAAAGGCGCATATGCACTGTGCTGCACCCTCAGTGCAGGTAAACCACAGCACATTGGTGTGAAAACAGTTTTATAGAGGCTCAGTACAGTAAGGGTTCCTTTTACATTTGCAGTTTAAGTGGTGGTAAAACCCCATAATTAGGATATGTTTCCCCCCCCCCCCCCAGCTGCACCCCCTTTATCTACAGTGGCCAGGGGTGTACACATGTCGCAGCTGCAGCAGGAGTTATAAGCCTTGTCATAGTTAGTGGGTGTAGCACCTGCCAAGCATGACCCATAACAGTGAATGAGGCCACTCTGCAAGTGCCCTACAACCTTGTGCAGTACTGCAAACAAGGGGTTAAAGCAGGCAGTGTTGTGTTGCTTTCTCACCACCTCATTTAACCCCTTGGATCCTGCAGTAGCATGCAGTTGTGGGGCGCTTGCAGAGTGGCCCAATTTACTTAAATGGGCCGCCATTAACAGGCGGTAGCACCCACCAAAAGCAACAGGGAGTTTAATTCCTGCTGCGGCATGTTTACACCTTTGTCTGTTGAATTAGCAGCTAAAGGGGTTAGGGATCAGGGGTGGTAAAACCGCAATTACACCGTAGAGTTTTACCATTTCCCATGTGCGAACGAGCCCTAAGGATGCTGCTGCCGAATGTAACTAAGGGTTCATTCACAAGAGCAGCAGCCTCTGAAAAGTGATCCAATTGTGTTTGACGGGTGGTGAAGAGGCGATATATTGTTACCTCACCACCTGATTTAAACCCATGATTGCCTTGCAACGCATGCGATTGCAACAAGGTAGTATGGCAATTAGAGGTTTAAATCAGATGTGGGGTGGCGGCACTGGGCCCGGTGATCTTTGACTTCTCCTAAGTTGTTCAGGCAGATCTCCACCTCTTTAAATTTGCCTATGCCTGTTCTAAAGGATCTCTTTTATAATAATACATAATGCATACAAAATATAAACTTAATTTTAGTTCTTTACCATAAATTTAACAGTCAACTGGATACTTCATTGCATATAATATACTCTAATGTGCCCCACCGGTAAGTCTACTGAAAATGTAATTTAGCAAAACAATTGTTTCACATTAACTGGCTGCTGATTTGTCTGATGAGGTGAGGGTAAAAACTTTCTCTACATGTTTTGCACGGATACAATCCTGTTTCTTCAAGAACCATTAAATATTTGTTTGAAAAAGCAATATTTAAACAATTATAGTATTTTTTTTTTTCAATCATCAGTATTTCAACGTTGTTAGAATACACAATTTTCAATACAGGCATATGGGATTGAATATTTCCTAGATCCTGCACCCACGCCTAAACCCTCCTGAATGAAAGATAGAGGGACCTGAATGAAGGGATACTTTCAGAGCCAGCTAATTAGACGCTCTTGTCTAGGACACTAGAATCTGCACAATAATGTATAATAATAATACATGCAGCCATAAAAAGGAAACCCCTCTATGAATGGGGCATGTAATATTATTTAACTAAACAAATGGCCCTTAAACCGTTTACCAAATGTGTGCTCATAAAGAAGCAAAAAATGTATAATATAGGGTTAATACAATGGTAGCCTATTACCTGCTTTGAGTTGTTTACCTGATATTCCAGAAGATCACAGTTCTAAATCATGACTAAGTTTTATAGGATGCTGCCACAAAAGCTTATGCTTGTCCAAAAGCAAATTTATACAACATATATAGAAATCAAATCTAAGAAAAGTAGCTGAAATAAATCAGCGCTCTGGTTTTATATCCTCACCACAGTTAAAAAAATAATAACTTTTTACAAAAGTAAAAAACAGATACAATGTTGACAAGTGAAAAATAAACTGGAAAACACAGAGCAGCAATAATCCTTTCCAAGGATAGAAGGATTTCTTTCTTAATGCCTAAGTGGAGTCAAAACAAAACAGAGAATTCAACACAATGGCCATAATTTATAGTCAGTAGGATGTGTCCCTTGTGCTGATGCCTCTTTTGTTAGTAGGAATTCCCCTATGTCCATTCCCCCCCCCCCCCCCAATCACCACCACCACTGCCACAGTAATGTCCTGGTGCAGAGGGGGTATTAGAACTAAGGGGCTGTCACGGGCTCCCATCAACCTTTACTATGTCTGTCCTTTCCACCTAGCTGCTCCATTCATAGAAGCTTCATTGAATGAAACAGGATCTATGAATGAAGGACTAGTGGATGATTGATGGCTCCATCCTCTCCATACATAGATCTTGTTTCATTTATGGAAGCTGTAGTAACTAAATCTTTTGCTCAGCTGGTTTCACTAGGCAATCTGTTCAATGCTGGGTCCCCCATTTCGTTCCTTCAGGACTTACCCCTGAAGTGAAAAGCAACTCTGACCAAATATCAAGAATGTTGTTACAGAAGTAGTTGATATGTGGAAATGGTATAGCGAACGCTACAAACAGAAATGTGTAAGCAGCTAGAACACCAAAAAAGGCAACCAACCAACCTTACAATGATCAATAAAAAGAGAAAATAGGTGCAGCGCTATAATCAGAATACAGTAAAAATTCTCTATAAAGTATATATGCATCTAAATGCCAATGGTCAAAAAGATGTGATACAATGCTAATCCGTGAGAAATGTTAAAGCACACGTAAAGTCCTCATCCCAGATCAGTGGTGATAAGAGAGGTGAAAAATCCTAGGAGCAGATAGAGTGCGCACTCACCAGAGGTGCGTTTAAATAACGCATGTAGAGAAGTATAATCTGCAAAATCTCTCCAGCATCAAGGCTCTGGTCAGACCGCACTCCGTACTATCCTCTGTTTCACCGCGAAGAGCAGTAACCAGGATTCATCAAACCGTGTAGGCGTCAAAGGTACTCCTTAGTCCAGATAGGCACTGTGGGAGGTGGTGCTCTCAAAGAGAGCCCAATAAAGGACGCCACATAGTGTGATGCTGTTTGACTTGGGTTTATTAGTCAAAAGGGTGAAACAACAAAAAGTTACTGACCATACAATGTTGGCCACATATAGTGGCTAGATGTCCATAAGCTGTAGCCCCCCTGACGCGTTTTGTGCGATGCACGTCCTCAGAGGATCAGGCCAGTTGATAAATACAGAAAATACATTTAAAAAAATATCCACTCGCTGGACATTCATAAAATGACATGCTGGAGAATCACCTAGAAATTGGGTTTCCTCTGCAGCAGTTAAACAGAATGGCTAGGTCACCACCCCAGCCCCAGGTTGTGACTAGACAGTAAAAGAGCAACAGCAGGCTGATGAATTCATCCTCTGCTCTCTCTGCCCTGTCCTCATGTCACTTTATTACTCATCAACAGATGTACATGCAGTGTACCTCAATCTTACTGTACAGGGGATCATAATAGGCTGATACCAATTCAAATCCAGGTATTTATACTAGTTGCACTTAAAATAAATGTAACATTTTTAATGAATACATAATTAAATTAGGGCCCGTTCACACCAAAATGTGGTGCGGGAAACCCAGATTCTGTGTACAGTTCCCATACCACTTTCAAAATGCACTGCAGTTACAATCTGCAGCGGGTGCCATTGTTAACTTAATGACATCCCAAGCACAAGTCACAAATGCAGTGCATTTGCCTGCGTTGAATCGCATGGTACATGAGTACCATGTGATCCGGTTACAGTGAGTTTCCAAAAGTAATGCATGTACTACTTTTGGTGCGGCGATTAGAGTCTGTTAGTCCCTCGTTTTCTTACCCTGCATTCCATGCCTGCGTTTCTCCCCAGTGTTTTCTCATACACTCCTGCTTGTTGCTCACTACCCCAGTGCTGCAAGAGAGTCTCACCTGCCCTTGGTTGAGGCCTGCTTGGGTGAGTCAGAGAACTGCAACCTGGACACTGCCTGTGGCGCAACATATCCATCTCTAGGAGCTCTGGTGAAGACCGAGTAGTGTCTTATGCCTAGTACACATGATAAGAAAATTAGACTAACAATCGTTTGTGGTTTTTTGAATGCTGCTCTCATATCGAAGATGAGAGTGCTACTAAAAGTATGAAAATTCTCGTTCGATCTATGACATCTTCCCATATGTGTTTCAGCATAACAGCATGTAATCAGAAGTGATATCATGTATGCATGACCCCTCTGCAGAAAATTACCAAATTGTTGCAATAAGATTATCACTTCTTTATTGATATTAGACATACTTCTATCCTGAAAAAAACATTTTTTTTCATATTTAGGAGTATTTTTGTTTTATACAAAAAAATTTTTGTTGCCATTTTTCCTTCCGGGTTGTTTTCATGCTTCTGATCATGTGCACTCTTGGTCACATGATTTTGTCGAGGATGAATACTGCACAGAATAAATGACAAATGTTTGTTCTGTTATCTTACAAGAAAAATCTTTGTGCTTGTCCCTTAGGATATTTTCACATGAACCATCATGATCGGCTCTCAAAAGCTGTGTACTAATAACAGATTATTGGACAATTGTTCCGAAAGCATTTTTTCTCTCATAGTGTGTTTACTATCCTTAGATTCTGCACCTCGGTTCTTTTCAGGGCTCCAACCTCCGTCAAGTGAGTGCCCAGCCAAGCCAAGTTTGCACTCTGTGGCCTTCACCACCATTTGCCTAGCTGCTACACCTGGTTCTGGTCAGCCTCCAGCAGGAGCCGATTCCTAAGTCATGATATACAGATAGGCACAGTGGAGAACAAGACATGGTACTTCAGTCATGTGGTAAGATCAGCAGTCTTTTTTGCATCGTAACTTTCAGAGTTCAGTTCCTCCTTAATTTATTCTTAACTGCATGGAGTTTATCTTTGCATACCCAAGTTTCAGCGTTATCAGACACATGTATTATCAACAGGGTCAGGCACCAGTCTGCCCCATGTACAGGTACCTTCCGAACCAGCAGAAATTCTCAAGATCCACTTTTGGAGAATAAACTATTGTCCGTACTCAGCTTTTTCTACATACAATATAATCCATTGTTCTCTTCTCCACAGAGATGAATAGAACACAGGTGTCAGTTCTTCATCATCACATGCATGATCACAGGAAAAGCAAGTTGGTGAAGTCATATCACTTCAGATATCTGACTATCGTCTAATGTCTTTGACCAGCTAAAGCCCTTGAACAGAGCACACACATTTTCTGTGAACTGCTGAGGAAAAGTAGGCGAGTTAAGTTAAATAAATATTTTATCTATCTGAGATTTCACTAATGGAATTAAAGTTACTAACAGTAAAGACATTTCTCTCAGAGTTTTCCCATAGTGATACTATAAATAATTCAATTTTAATTTGCTTAAAAATGAAACCATTAAGTAGCCATGCTAAACGAAAATGAATAGATGAAAACATAAAGCAAAAGCAACTGTCAAAACCTTAACTTGAGATTGGTAATGAATTGACAAATATCCCCTGATTGTTGGATTCAAAAAGAAATCAATAGTTAACAAACATAGTTGCCAAAAAAAAATTTATCTAATTTATTATTATTTAATCATTAAAAAACATTTTTAAAACATGTTAAAAGGGGGAGAAATTCCTCATTATACAGCATATCATATATATCTCTCAAAGTTTCTACATGCAAAAATATATACTACACATTCTTTCAAAATCCTAATTTACAAATCCGCAATGTCAATGTGTTTCATGCATTGAGCTTCATCAGGACCTTGCATTGGACTTCATTGAAAGGGTAATCTAGCACCTCAGAGCAAAAATTAAGGGTAACATCGAATGACGGGCCAATGGCTGGGGCATCAAAAAATTAGCCAGATGTATGGGAGGAATAAGGCAGATGTCACCTCAGCCCAGCCCAGTCTCCACTTAAAGTGTGTAGCAGTGTGTTCCAAAGAAAGGCTCAACACATGAGGAAGGAAACACTTTTTAATCCAGTGTACCATCCAAGGGGCACCTCTAAGAGCAGCAAACTTGTCACATTTGGATGTGCACTTAACGTGTTCTAATAAGTTTATTGACAAAATACATGGATAGGAATGATTATACAACCGTCAACCCAAAAGGGAACAACAAGGATTAGTCACTCATAATGATCCAAACCTGAACAGTACCATCCCTTGCCCCCTAGTAATTACACTGCCAATATTCCTCTCGATCCAGTTAGGACAACTGCTCCATTTATGGTTCCCTCCTGCTATGCCAACATAAAATAAGCTTCAAAATTGCCAGCAGGAGAATTGCTGGGATGTGGTGCTTAATATAGCGGCTTTTTACATAACTGTTAAAAACAAAGTTAGTGGAATAACTTATGGAATCTAAAATCATATAACCATTTTGTAATTGTGGACATCAGCTTGGTGTAGCAGAAAAGATATCTGATATTTGCTATGGCTCTGCTAAAGATCATTTGAAAATATAGAAATGTGAATCACAGGCCATGTGCTGGAGGTTCCTCCTCTGTCATCTTTTTAGCTATTGGTGCCAGGAACATTTTTCTGAAGTGACTCATGATGATAACAGAGGAATGACATAGCAGACAGAAATGACACTTAATGCCTTACTCAAACTCCCTAACGACCTGCTAACCACCAAAGCTAATGGCCACTATTCAGTGCTCCTACTCCTTGACCTCTCCGCGGCTTTCGACATAGTCGACCACCCCCTTCTCCTCAAAAAACTACACTCCCTTGGCCTCAGAGATTCTGCTCTCTCCTGTCTCTCGTCCTACCTATCACAACGCCCCTTCAGCGTTACCTATAACGCTACCACCTCCCCCTCACTCCCCTTCTCTGTTGGGGTCCCTCAAGGCTCTGTCCTCGGGCCCCTTCTCTTCTCCATCTACACCTCCTCCCTTGGCCAACTCATACACTCTCACGGCTTCAACTACCACCTCTATGCCGACGACACGCAAATCTATCTCTCGACCCCTCGCCTCACCCCCTCAGTCTCCACCCGAATCACAAGCCTACTGAACGACATATCAGATTGGATGTCGCTCCACTTCCTTAAACTGAACCTCTCCAAAACCGAGCTCCTAGTCTTCCCCCTAGCCCGCACACCACCCCCACTGACTTCTCCATCACGTCCAACAATGCCACCATCAGGCCCGCCCCGCAGGCCAGAGTACTTGGTGTCATTCTTGACTACAATCTATCCTTCCAGCCCCAAGTCCAATCACTAACAAGTTCATGCAGACTTCACCTCCGCAACATCGCCAAAATACGCACGTTCCTAACCCCAGAAACCACTAAGCAGCTCATCCACTCACTCATCATATCACGACTCGATTACTGCAACTCCCTCCTCACTGGCCTGCCTCACCACAGGCTATCCCCGCTTCAGTCGATCCTGAATACGGCAGCCAGACTCATCTACCTTACCAACCGTTCCGTTTCTGCCACCCCCCACTGCCAATCCCTCCACTGGCTTCCGATTGCGCAACGGATCAAATTCAAAATCCTAACACTGACGTACAAAGCTGTCCATCATACTGCCCCAAACTACATCACCGACCTAATATCCAAGTACCACCCTACACGCACTCTCCGCTCCTCACAAGACCTCCTTTTCTCTAGTTCCCTAGTCTCCTCCTCCCATGCCCGCCTCCAGGACTTCTCCAGGGCGTCACCCATACTCTGGAACTCCCTACCCTAATCCATCAGACTATCACCTACTCTCCTCTCCTTTAGGCGCACCCTGAAAACCCACCTCTTCAGGGAAGCCTACCCCATCCCCTGCTAATTCCCGACCTCCTCCACTCTTCCTACCACTCCATTCCCCACAGCTATTTCCTCCTGTACCACTATCCCCTCCCTCCTAGATTGTAAGCTCCAAGGAGCAGGGCCCTCGAACCCCTTATGTATTGCATTGTATTGTTATTGTACTGTCGCATGTTCTGTCTCCCATTGTAATGTACAGCGCTGAGCGAACTGTTGGCGCTTTATAAATACTGTATAATAATAATAATAGATTGTAAGCTCGAAAGAGCAGGGCCCTTGAATCCCTTGTGTATTGTTTTGTTCCTGTATTGTCTCATGTACTGTCCCCCACTATAATGTACAGCGCTGAGCAAACCTTTTAGCGCTATATAAATACTGTATAATAATAATAATGCTTTGGAGAGAAGCAAGTAAATACTATAGAAATATGTGCTTTGTTTATATTTCATGTCTGAGGTTTACAACCACTTTAAAGTTCCACTACGGGAAAATAAAAATATTATCCCTTGCAGTGGTTAATTGCTTGTTATGTCTAGGAAACAGAAACAGTTTTATTTGCCTAATCCTCCACTTTCTTGGCAGAAGGCACTCCCCCCCATGCTTGTTGTCAAGGGCTATGGACCCTGCTTTGGTCTTGATGACATCAGGATCTTAGAGGGAGGGGAAGCTACGGGAACCGGTCTAGCTGCAGGGAAGACCAGAGGAACAGGTATGTACATTTTCTTTTTTTGTTCCTCTAAATAAGCAATTAACCTTTGCAGTGTGGGTACAGCCTCACTGCAAGGGAGAACTTAGTTTCCAGGAGTTACGCTTTAATTAAAAACATTATACTGTATATACCTTTTTATTGCAGTCCGTTCTAACAACTGGTGGTGCTGGCTGTCAGAATACCCAAATAGTGCCTACATCTGATTGGATGCATGCTCAGTTTGACCGACAATTTTCCACCTGGTCCCTTCAATTATTCAATTGAAGGATGTCAGGTGGAAGGTGGAGTGGTGCCAACAGAGCCTCCCACTGACTGAATTTCATCCGCATCATTAGGAAGTAGCTGAAACGTACTCAGTGTATGGCCAGCTTTAGAATAGCCACCCAGGAACATGAAGTGACCACCAAAATAGGCAGGTGAAATAAGAAAAAAGCCTTGAAAAGAATACGCTTTAAACTGGAAATATCCTTTGCATGTATTTGTGCTGGTGCTTCTTGTCACAGAAGTCAGAAAGTAATAATACGCATCTGCCCCTTTCACCCCCTTTATCAGTGATAGTCCTTTCCATGTACTGCAGTTCCAAGCATTACACATAAGGGCTGATTTGCCAAAGGAGTAGTACATGTTCACTTTGTAAGGGAATTTTCATTTAACTTAGAAAATGTGGTAAAATTCACTTTGTAAAGAATACCCAATCACATGCAAAAATAAAAATAAACAAGATTTTTGCTTGCACTTTGTTGTATAATCGAAAGCAGCACAACTTTTCCTTATTCAATGAATAAAGTGAAATATCCCTGGCAATGTGGAAATTCGCTTTCTAAAGTGAACATGCGTTACTCCTTTAGTAAACAAGCTACAGCGTGATCCAGTGGATACAACAGATATGACATTCACAAGTTCACTGATTTTTCAATCTGGCTTCCTGGCAAGCCCTCGATAAGGCAGAGAGCTTCTACCCACAAGGGTGACACAAACTGAAGTCACAGACTGGTCCCTAGCCAGGACCAGTTTTATTAAGAATGGGGCTCTGGGCAAAAATCACAAGGTGGGCCCTATGTAATAAAGAGTTATATTATAGGTACGTTCAGAGCCATAATAACACAGTTAAGATTACTACCAAATTAATGATAATATGCCATGCTTCCCAAGGTCATGCTAAAAACAATAATATTAATAGGGCGTAATTTCTAACATTTTAAATTACTTCCAGGGGCACCTTGTTTTTGGTGCATCTAGGTTAGTCAGCAGCCAATACTGTTGAAACAAAAATTCTAGTTAATCTAGGTTTTGGCACAAGAAGTATTTGTCCTAATCCGTCTTACTTGGCATAGAATATTATCATACAGTACAATGTAAAGGAGCGTGTCCTTTGTTTTACGAATATAATAAAGCTTAATCTTTTCAATATACGGGGAACAAAAAGGGTGTTTTCACCTTCTCATGGAGAAGCTGTCGACTGTATTGACTATATGATAGTAATTTGGTCCTGTGCATCTTTCTGCTGTTTCTGTTTCATGTGTTAAAAAGGATTTGAGTTGCTGGCAGACATGACATATATCTCTTAATCTAGACAGAGTAGGTGAGCATTCCTTCAAACTCTCAAGGCCATTTTCATTAACTTTTCCATCACAGTCATTCAGTATTTAAACAATACATTTCATTCTCAGGTACTGGTTAGACTTGGGACTGTTTAGAGTTTATTTTATCATAAAATAATTTTACTTCAAAAGTTCAACTGAACCTTTATATATTACTGTATGCAACCAAGGTGCATATACAGTAATAATTATAGCATTCTTTTACTACAGAGCATGTCTGTCTCAAACAAAGCAGTGGCCCAAAAATCTCTTCAAACACTGTTTTAACAAGCAGTTTAGCAGTAAATATTAACTGGTGGAAATCCTATGTGGCCTAATATTTACATATGGGGCGGTCATGTGTTGACTGCCCCCAACATATGAAATCATGTTTTTTTACTCAAATTGAAGATAAGGGTTTTTTTTTGAAGGTCAGCACATGTATAACAATATAGAGTGTTTTTCATAAAACATAAAATGTATTATTCACACAAAATGCCACTTAGATCAAATAAGATTAAAAAACATAGGGGCTGCCAATACCACATTTGTTTGCATAAAATAGCACTAAATAAACTTAGTAGTAACCCTGTGTAGATTCATATATATACACAATACAGTTTTTTTGAGGATATCTCAAAATGTATGTGTTTCACAGATTTCTTATCTGCTTCTTCAGGACGTGGAACTCCCAAGCAAAATACTACTTCACCTTTCCACGAACAGGACACAGATTTGTAAATTATACAAAAGACTTAAAAAAAAAAATATATATATATATATATAAAATGAATTTACATATACAATACAAATGAACATAAAGGCATTTGCGGGTGCCGGAACTGCAGGGGAATCGCATGGTCATTTCCCTGCAGGCCACGTTTTGCTAAAAGCGAATGCACCTTTTTCTGTGGGAAACGCAGGCATGGCAGTCCATTTTCATGAATGGGCTGCCGTGCCCAAGCAAATGTAGATTGCAGTAAATCAAAGATGAATTCTCCTGCGCTCTAGGACCCAGACGGGTGGCGAATAGATGGAACCAGACCTGAAAAAATCGTCCATCAATGCATATAGGGTTGTGCGGCTCCAAACAAGACTGGGGAAGCCCGACCAATACTGCAGAACGAAATGAAAACGAGAAGCGCACCAACCTTGCGCATTACCTCAGTAACCAAAATTTATTAATTATAAAAATATATACTCACAAACAGCAAATAAAATCAGGCATGTAAGTCCTCAAAGGGACTTGAAGATAGCACGAATCCCATCGAGGGGATGGATATTCAGTACAGCTGATGGATATTCAGTACAGCTGATGCGTTTCAAAGGGTGTCCCTTCGAAATGCGTCAGCTGTACTGAATATCCATCCCCTCGATGGGATTCGCGCTATCTTCAATATATTTTTATAATTAATACATTTTGGTTACTGAGGTAATGCGCAAGGTTGGTGCGCTTCTCGTTTTCATTTCGTTCTGCAGTAAACGTAGATTGCAAACACACATAGGTGTGAATGGAGTGTTAAGAGGGGGAGGGAGCATTTTTAATATTAGTTAGGTTTAGCGTGGAGTTCTACTTTATACATATCTGAACATTAAAATGTTGAGGAATTATGCAATACTTTTTATGTGAGTATTGACCTACACAGAGTGTATGTATACAGTCAGGTCCATAAATATTGGGACATCAACACAATTCTAACATTTTTGGCTCTATACACCACCACAATGGATTTGAAATGAAACGAACAAGATGTGCTTTAACTGCAGACTGTCAGCTTTAATTTGAGGGTATTTACATCCAAAAAAGGTGAACGGAGTAGGAATTACAACAGTTTGCATATGTGCCTCCCACTTGTTAAGAGACCAAAAGTAATGGGACAGAATAATAATCATAAATCAAACTTTCACTTTTTAATACTTGGTTGCAAATCCTTTGCAGTCTATTACAGCCTGAAGTCTGGAACGCATAGACATCACCAGACGCTGGATTTCATCCCTGGTGATGCTCTGCCAGGCCTCTACTGCAACTGTCTTCAGTTCCTGCTTGTTCTTGGGGCATTTTCCCTTCAGTTTTGTCTTCAGCAAGTGAAATGAATGCTCAATCGGATTCAGGTCAGGTGATTGACTTGGCCATTGCATAACATTCCACTTCTTTCCCTTAAAAAACCCTTTGGTTGCTTTTGCAGTATGCTTTGGGTCATTGTCCATCTGCACTGTGAAGCGGCGTCCAATGAGTTCTGAAGCATTTGGCTGAATATGAGCAGATAATATTCCCGAAACACTTCAGAATTCATCCTGCTGCTTTTGTCAGCAGTCACATCATCAATAAATACAAGAGAACCAGTTCCATTGGCAGCCATACATGCCCACGCCATGACACTACCACCACCATGCTTCACTGATGAGGTGGTATGCTTAGGATCATGAGCAGTTCCTTTCCTTCTCCATACTCTTCTCTTCCCATCACTCTGGTACAAGTTGATCTCGGTCTCATCTGTCCATAGGATGTTGTTCCAGAACTGTGAAGGCTTTTTTAGATGTCGTTTGGCAAACTCTAATCTCGCCTTCCTGTTTTTGAGGCTCACCAATGGTTTACATCTTGTGGTGAACCCTCTGTATTCACTCTGGTGAAGTCTTCTCTTGATTGTTGACTTTGACACACATACACCTACCTCCTGGAGAGTGTTCTTGATCTGGCCAACTGTTGTGAAGAGTGTTTTCTTCACCAGGGAAAGAATTCTTCGGTCATCCACCACAGTTGTTTTCCGTGGTCTTCCGGGTCTTTTGGTGTTGCTGAGCTCCCCGGTGCGTTCCTTCTTTTTAAGAATGTTCCAAACAGTTGTTTTGGCCACGCCTAATGTTTTTGCTATCTCTCTGATGGGTTTGTTTTGTTTTTTCAGCCTAATGATGGCTTGCTTCACTGATAGTGACAGCTCTTTGGATCTCATCTTGAGAGTTGACAGCAACAGATTCCAAATGCAAATAGCACACTTGAAATGAACTCTGGACCTTTTATCTGCTCATTGTAATTGGGATAATGAGGGAAAAACACACCTGGCCATGGAACAGCTAAGAAGCCAAGTGTCCCATTACTTTTGGTCCCTTAACAAGTGGGAGGCACATATGCAAACTGTTGTAATTCCTACACCGTTCACCTGATTTGGATGTAAATACCCTCAAATTAAAGCTGACAGTCTGCAGTTTGCATTTCAGTCTGCATTTCAAATCCATTGTGGTGGTGTATAGAGCCAAAAATTTTAGAATTGTGTCGATGTCCCAATATTTATGGACCTGACTGTATATAGTCACATTTCTGAATATTAGTCTCCTTTCTGAATATTCCACCTATAAAAAACATCTATATTAACTGAAAATTTGCAGAAAGTTTTAGCATTGGCAAAATAAGCTGAAACTTTTCAGGACATAAATATTTACTGTAAAACAAGCCTAATCCAGCAAACTAAAGTACCGGTACTATTGCCAATGTGTAGCACCTCTGAGCCATGCAAGTTACACTGGATCAAGATGTACATAATTATTTCTAATAATACATATTTTCTCACCTGCTGTTGACTTATTAATTGGCAACAGAAAAAGAAACATTTGGTACAAATGACACTGTAAAAGTGTGCAATTTAATGTGTACTGTTTCTTACACTGTTTTATCATGAAGTGCTAAAAATACAATAATATGTCTACAATGACAAGTCCTAATTGTAAAAATGAATTGCTAACAATAATAAAGTTTTTTTTATTTTTCTAGTTGTAATTGCCCAATAAACATTTAACAAGGAATGCCATACATTGCTTTGTCCATCAAAAAACAAAAGAATTAAAACCTGTTTTCTTGACAAAGTGTCCCTTGTGTATAACAGGTAGAGCGACCTTTTGTAATCATGATACTCCTGGCAGGAAAACCAACCCTTGTACTCACCATGTCCCTATACATGTTCTTCAGCCTTTAATCCAAATGCACAACCTGCACCCAGGGGCGTATTTACCACAAGGCATTTGCCCGGGGTGGCATTTTTCACTGGGGCAGTGTCATTTTTCAGGGGGGTAGCGCCACCCCCCGAAAGAAGGGATGGAGGAAAGGACACACGCAGCATGGGGACCAGGTGGGATCTGAAAGAGGCTTCAGGCTGCTTGATGGTGTATGCAGAGCCTGAATCCTGTTCCCGGTGATGTCCGGAGCTGTGAAGGTGAGTGTCTTTTCTCTTCCCAGGGTGGGGTTGCCAGTGTGTATGGGATGGTGATAGTGGAAGGCTCTCTCGGGTGGTGTGTTGTTAGTCAATGTCAGGCTCTTATTGTGGGGAAGGGGGTGTTTGTCAGTGTCAGGGTCTCTCTGTGGGGGGGGGGGGGGGAAGCCAATTTTTGTGTTGCCTAGGGCAGCACAAAACCTAAATACTCCACTGCCTGCACCCCCTTAGAATGCAGTGTGAGGGCTGGAACATGCTCAGTGTATTAAAGTGGTTCTAAAGGCTAGACATTTTTTTTACCTTAAAGTGGTTGTAAACCCTTACATGGATCTAGTGAAGTGACTGGCCTCAGGTGATACACAAAGATGAAACAAATCCTCCTACATACATTGTACCTGTCTATTTACAGTCTTTTCTTCTCTACATCTGCTCAAATTGCAGAATTTATACATCTTGTCTGACAGTTAGGAAAAAAGGGGGAGGAGAGCTGAAGTTACACTTTGCAGAGCTAAGGGGGGAGAGCTCTGAGAGCTGATGGAGGGAAGAGACACACACCCTCCACACAGTTCACAGGAACAGAGCTGAGGCTGTCAATCACAGGCTGTGTGCTGGTGGTCCCTCACCTGTCACCATTTTTTCTCTCAGTTTCAGGAAAACTGCTCTGCTCTGGAAAAAGACAGTTTAGTTGTTTTTAAGGAGCACAATACAAAAATACTTGAACAAAAATGAGCTGCATTCTTCGGTTGCCAGAAAAAAAGCCTTTACTGCACCAATACCCCAAAAAAGTCCAGTTACAATATGCCCGACAACACCTGGGCTTTTTTTTTGTGGCGTTGGCTCAGTAAAGGCTTTTTTCTGGCAAATCGACCAAGCAGCTAATTTTTGTTCAAGTATCATTGTATTGTGCTCTTTAAAAACAACTAAACTGTATTTTTCCAGAGCAGCCTGTATTTCTGCTGAGGTTACCTGTGGGTTTTTCCTTTTTATCCCGAACAATGCTTCTGGCAGTTATGGCTGCAATCTTTCTTGGTCTACCTGAACTTGGCTTGGTATCAAGAGATCCCCGAACAGCCTACTTCTTAACCACTTTCAATACATCCTACAGCAGAATTACTGCTACAGGGCAGACATTCTGTGCAAAATCATGTACATAAACTTGATTTTGTGACTGAACACAACTTAAGCTGATAAGCAGGTCTCGGCCAATGGATGAGCACCGACACCCGTTGATCACCGTGCAATTGTCAGTTAAAGAAACGCAGAGCCGTATAGCAGAAAATGGCCTGGTCACGAAGGGGGGTAAATTTTCCAGAGCTCAAGTGGCACATTCAAGGCTTTGGATATCTTTTTATATTCTTTTCCATCTTTATAAAGTACCATTACCTTGTTACGCAGGTCTTTTAACAGTTCTTTACTGCTCCTCATGGCTCAGTATCTAGCCTGCTCAGTGCATCCACGTGAGACCTAACAAACTCATTGGCTATTTATACACAGGCACTAATTGTAATTTAAAAAGCAATAGATGTGGGAAATTAACTTTTATTTGCCATTTTACCTGTGTGTGTCACCTTGTGTGTCTGTACCAAGGCCAAACATTCCAGGGTATGTAAACTTTGATCATGGCCATTTGGGTGATTACTGTTATCATTATGATTTAGAAAGGAGCCAAACACCTATGTGATAATAAATGGCTTCATATGATCACTATCCTTATATAAAAGACAGTTTTTTGGCATGATCAGTCATGTTTTAAATATCGATGTCAAAATTGAATGATTTCTGCCAGGGTATGCAAACCTTTGCGCACAACTGTATACTAAAAGTAGTGAAGGTTTTGCGTGGAATAGACATAGCTAAAACTAGCAGCTGCAGCTAGAAGACCAGATTTGGTGCTCACTTTACAACCACAGCAAGAAAACAAAATAAACAAAAGCGCAACCCCATAGTATAGTATTAAAAATAAACGACAATTTATTGAAAAATAGAAATGCACTTACAAAATTATGCATGTGTAAAGCATGGCGCAAAGGTGATTTGGGGGCCAGAAATGCCCAAGGGGCAGCCAGATAAGCACCAGCCTTGACTACTGACTAGGGATGAAGCAGGCTGAATATGGAGGAATCCGATGTCACTGCAAGTGCAATTGGTGTTCAGTTTGGGAATGTAATCCTTGATGTCACCGTAGACATGTGTTCTGTAGACACTGTACGTGTTTCAAAGATGGCCAGCTTTGTAGCTGGCCAGCTAAGACCAGTCCTAGGTTGTTAATATGGTTCATATATATGTGTATACCAAACCTGCCAATAACCTCAGTATCGTATATATGTACATATGTTAAAGCCAAAAGCAAAATCATTGCTGTAATTTATGTCTTTGATTGTTATATGACATTTATATATTCATTGTGTTAGCAGAAGCAGAAAAGGAAAATATTCCTTTAAGAGTTAGTATAAGGTGAGCCAATCACAGACAGCCTCACACTGTACAGAGCCTTAACCAATCCCAGCCAGTTTCACATTTATGCCTGTGTAAAACTCCCTGCTAGGATTTTCTAGAGACACATGATCACCAGACAGAAGAGGAAACAGACAGTTCCAATCAGAAAAGCTTTATGGAAGCAGAGCAGGCCAAATAGGTATTTAATGCACTTGTGTGTTCCTCTATTGTTTAACAGTGCAGGTAGATCTGTGTCTAAAAATGTTGTATGTGTTTACTTTAGTTCCACCGAACTTATCGAACTTACGAACTTATCGAATTTACGATTATACCGAATCAAGTCACTGTAGAGTAATCATAATCCAATCGAATCTATCGAGATAAGCTATCGAATCAACCCAATGTAATACAAATTAAACCATTGTAATATGAAAGAAATAAGCCATTGTAAGCAGTGTTATATGAAGAAGATTGAAGTTATTAAAGAAGTTAACTAAAGTATTCGGTGTGCTCTTTAAACCTACTGCATCCATAGAGCGGCATTGGAGGAATTAAAGAGTAAAGTCAGTCTAATCAAACAAAGAAACAGCAATTGCATAATTTTTCTAATGCCACAGCACACTAGGCACCAAAGGGTGCTGCGCCTGCCACAGTGGAACTATTACCCTCAGAGGTCAAGCAACAGCGCTCCTCAACTTGCACAGTAAAGGGTACACAGAGCGCCAACACATACCGCCACGCGGAGACACCTCAGCAGAACAACAGTACAGGCCATAGCATGTGCGCATTAGTCAGACTGCAACCGACTCTTAAAGTGGCATAACGGCAAAGGCAAGACAGTCAGAGAAAGAGCGCCAAACCTCCTGCACCCCTAGAGACAGAAAGAGATGCATGGGGGGAGGGCCACAGTCCAGAGCTAGAGTGCCCGCACCGCTATCCATCAAGAGACCACGTGTTGCATCCAGAGAGTTCACGATACTAGTCGCAAGTCACCGCAGAGCATCGCAAGTCACCGCAGAGCATCGCAAGTCACCGCAGAGCATTGCAAAGTCACAGCAAAGCATCGCAAGTCATCACAGAACATCGCAAAGTCACTGCAGAGCATCGCAAGTCACCGCATCAAGAAAAGAAAAGTCTCCTTTAAGACTGACGTTTGTTTCTGCAACCTTCAGATCACGATATCCTGCTTTCCAATTAAGGTCAGAGCTTTCCTTTATTACTCACTTATGCACATAGGTTTCTGCAAGAGACATTTTTGTGCTCAAGAGAATACAGACTTTTAATAAAAGAGAGACATTTATAGTATATGACTCTAAAGTATTTAAAGTGAAAGTCATTTATTGCCTGTGTTTTGGTGCTATTACATGTAAAGTGAAAGTCATTTATTCTTGCATTTGTTAGTATTGCATTTAAAGTGACAGGTCCTTATTATTCATATTAATTGTTATAGCATTCAGAAATGGCTGAGCCTAGCATTGCCACCCCACTGTTAGCGGATGCAATGATAGATATGGTAGAAGGTGAAGAGCAAGAGAACCTGTCTGAATCTGAAAGGTGCAATGTAACGGTAGTCTCGCCCCAAACAAATATAGCTGAAACAGGTGAACTAAGACGTTCCTCACGGGACAGAAAACCGACCCAAACGGTGCTAGAAAATTTGGAGCAAAAGGCAACACTGAAAGGAAAAAAGTTCACCCGAATGTATGAGAGGTGGAAAGTATATATTATAGGCATTCGCAGTAAGCTAAAACAAGAAAGCATAAAGGAGAATTTGAGTGAAATAATAGAGACGGTAGAAGATTCTGAGTCAGAGCTTATGACAGCATATGTCAACTTACGGTCGTCCTTGACACCCTCCCAGGATATTGTAAGAAACATGGATACATGTACCGCAGTCAATAGGGATTTAGTGATGCTTATGAGAGAACTATCATCTGCAGCAAATTATGATGAAGTCAAGGCATGAAAGAGAATGAATGAGCTCTTCATGAAAGATTATGCTAGGTCCTTAGGAGGAACCATAATCTCAAGTCTGACTTCCATCACTAGCAGAAGCGCCAGCCACATAACAGAGTTCTCAAGTACGTCAGCCAAAAGAAAGGAATTAGCTGAACAACTCGCTGCCAAAAGAGCAGAAGTTGAGATGGAATCTGCCATTGAGGCTCAGCGCCAGGAAATGGAAGCTCAGCGCCAGGAAATGGATGCTCAGCGCCATAAAATGGAAGCCGAAATGGAAGCTCAGCGACATAAAATGGAAGCTCAGCGCCATAAAATGGAAAGTCTGGAAAGGCAGAAGGAAGTTAAGATTATAGAAGCCAGACTCAGAGTGCACGAAGAGGATACGAATCAGGGTAGTCATAGATCCAAATCAGTGCTAAGTGGAGAAGCTGACTCCTACGTTCTTCCTTACGCCCAGGAAAATGGAAGGAAATCTCCAGCATGTAGTAAAGAAATAAGTCATAGTCCTTCCATCCCTGCTCAGAGAGAAAAGAAGAGAGACTCACCTGATTCAGAACAAAGTGGAAAAATAGAACCAGATAATTCAACTCTCATATGTCATGGCAGTGGTCACGAGAATGTTACAACTGTTGACCCGGTGAAACCTCAGAGATTTCTCACTAGACTTCCTGTTCCGGAACCTACTATATTCTCCGGAGACGTACTGAAGTTTATAGAATGGAAGGCAAGTTTTGAAATGATCATTGAACATAATTGCTCCCGTCCAGTGGACAAGTTATTCTACCTCCAGCGGTATACTGGCGGAGAAGCAAAAAAGGTTCTTGAAGGTAACTTCTATAGGAAAGATGAAGAAGCCTACAAGCAAGCTTGGGAAAAATTAAATGCAAGATATGGTCATCCCTTCTTAGTACAAAGAGCTTTCAGAGAGAAGTTGATAAACTGGCCTAAAATAGGTCCTAAAGAACACTTCAAGCTCCAAGAGTATGGTGACTTCCTGCAAGCATGCAGCAACGCTATCCCACATGTTCAAGGACTAGAAGTATTGACTATCTAGAAAACCACAGGATGCTAGCCAAGCTACCAGAACAAGTGGCTTCTGGATGGAATCGCTATGTGACTGAACAGTTAGATCACGGCAAAAACTTCCCAAGTTTCAAAGAGTTCTCTGAATTTGTCAGTAAGGAAGCACGAATAGCGTGTAATCCAGTAACAGCATCTTATGTCTTAAAACCCTTAGAAGAAAGGCCTACAAGAGAGATAAGACGCTCAAGAGCAACTAGCTTTGCAACTAACACAGCTACTAAGCACCCAGATGCCCATGAGAGCAAGTTCAATATCACTACTGGGATCAGTAAAGAGTCAGAACCGACAAGTCTTCAAACTACCTTCAAGTGTATGTTCTGTGAAGAGAATCACTCCATACATAAGTGCCAACAATTGAAGGAAAGGTCTCCAGATGAAAAGAAAAGGTTTGTGTTTGATAATCAGCTGTGTTTTGGATGTTTAAGAAAAGGCCATATTACTAAAGAATGCAAGAAAAAGGCCACTTGCAGCGTTTGTAAAGGACGTCATCCTACACCACTACATGAAGAACGTCCAAAGAAACAGAAATCCTCAATGCCCAAGTACACTGAGGAAGAAAATAAAGCAGCAGTATTCTCTTGCAGAGTGAAAGAAAGAGAAATCAATGGCACGTCAATGGTTGTACCAGTGTGTATTTCAAATCCTAAAAGGAAGAACAAGAAGGTATACGCCTATGCGCTACTGGATGCCCAGAGTGACGTCACCTTCATTGATCAAGAAATCTGCAAGAAATTACAAGTGGCCACAGAACCAGTGAAACTCAAACTCACCACAATGACAGGAAGAGACACATTGGTGAACAGTCAAAGAGTCAAAGGACTGAGAGTTAGAGGACTCCACTCAAACTGCATATTAGATCTACCTCCAGCTTATACAAAAGACGACATACCTCTAGATCGAGATCGCATACCTACCTGTGAAACAGCCAACAAATGGGAACACCTATCTGTCATATCTCATGAAATGTCCCCGCTGAAGGAATTTGGTGTTGGACTGTTTATAGGCTACGACTGTCCCGAGGCGTTGGTACCACGAAAGATAATCGCAGGAGGAAAGGGTGAACCCTATGCAGTCCAAACTGATCTAGGATGGGGTGTTGTTGGAGGAAAACGACAGATTGCAGATTCAGGACAGGTGACAGGATTGTGTCATAGAATATCTGTCCAAGAGTTACCAACTGTAAGTCCAGCGAAAGTACTCAAAATCCTAGAATCCGTAAGTTCTAATGAAAAGAGCGTATCCCAAGAGGACATAAAGTTTGTACAAGTTTTAGAAGATAATATTCAGCAAAATCAACACGGGTATCTTGAAATGCCCCTACCTTTTAGAGAACGACCTCATCTGCCAAATAACAGAGATCTTGCCCTGGCAAGATTGAAAAGCTTAAAGAAAAGGATGGGAAGAGATCCCAAACTCAAAGACGATTATTTGAAATTCATGAAAGAAATCCTCAAAGAAGGGCATGCAGAGAAAGTTGATGGTCAGCCTAAAAATGGAGAAGTGTGGTACATCCCACACCAAAGTGTCTATCACCCAAAGAAACCAGATAAGATCAGAGTAGATTTTGATTGCTCAGCAAGGTACAATGATGTTGCATTGAACGATCATCTACTAAAGGGACCAGATCTTACAAATACTGTACCTGGAGTACTCTGTAGATTCAGAAAGTATCCCATAGCAGTCATGTGCGACATTGAAAAGATGTTCCACCAATTTCATGTGAAGGAAGAAGATAGAGACTTCCTGAGGTTCCTATGGTGGGAAGATGGAGATACAGATACAGAGCCAGCGGAATACAGGATGAAAGTACACTTGTTTGGAGCAGCATCATCCCCAGGTTGTGCCAATTATGGTATGAAGTATCTGGCCAATCAGAATGAAAAGGATTGTCCATCAGCAGCAAATTTTTTGAAGAAAAACTTTTATGTAGATGATGGTCTTATAAGCCTAGAATCCTCAAAATCGGCAATTCAATTGGTGAGAGAGAGCCAAGAGTTATGCGCAAAAGGAAACCTGCATCTTCACAAATTCATCTCAAACGACAGAGAGGTACTAGAATCCATCAGTGACTCCGAACGTGCATCAACAATGAAGAATGTGGATCTTAACTATGATCCTCTTCCAGTTCAGAATGTACTCGGATTGGGATGGAATGTAGAAAACGACAATTTTTTCTTTGAAATATCCATGGAAGAGAAAGTTCCAACTGAAAGGAATGATTTTCTTTTCCCCTCAGAGACCCCCGGTCTGTGGAGAGATTCCTGGTTTATCAGCAGAATTCTGGGAACACCCCTTGAACACGGAAATCACGACAGCTTATGTTCAGAGATGTTCAAAGTTTATTAGACATTAATAAGATTATATAGACTACAGATAAAATAAGGGGGGGGGGGGAGCGAGTTTTAAAACTGTAACTTGTAACTTTCCATCATGAGCTAACTACATGAAACATGACATATACATTTCTTGGTACAAATTGTTTTGGCTAACTTTTAGGGAAAACAGACAGACAAAGACATTGTCAGGGTCATGTTAGCTTCTGTTGATACATCCTTGAACAACCAAAAACAGTTTCATTAAACTTTTAATATCTCTACAAAAACTAACTTAATACTTAATACTTAAAATGGCGTACATAATACAAAATGGAAGTTATCTAGATCCTTTCACCAACTAGACGTACCATTCTTTCCACAGTAGCCTCAATATATGATCCGTTGGGATTCCTATCACCAATAATCCTCAGAGCAAAAGAAATACTGCAAGAATTATGCAGACAGACGTTGGGATGGGACGAACCCATACCTGCAGGCTTGAGGCCAAGGTGGGAGAGTTGGATAAGAGACTTGCAAAATTTGAAAGAAATTCGGATACCCAGATGTTTTGTACCTCCTGATTTCGGAAAGTACAAGAAAATAGAACTTCATCACTTTTCAGATGCCAGTAGTCATGGTTATGGTCAGTGCTCCTACATCAGAGCAATAGGAGAAGGAAAGATACACTGTGCCCTAGTTATGGGAAAGGCCAGAGTAGCACCCAACAATATTCAGACAATACCAAGACTCGAACTAACGGCAGCAGTCGTTTCAGCATCAGTAAGTCAGTTTCTGAAAGAAGAATTGGAATTGAAAATAGATGAAGAGCATTTTTGGACAGACTCACAAGTTGTCCTAGGTTATATAAACAATGAAGCTCAAAGATTCCACACCTTTGTCGCTAACAGAGTTCCAAAAATTCAAAAAGCAACAAATCCAGAACATTGGCACTATGTTGACACAAAGCAAAACCCGGCAGATCATGCTTCAAAAGGCCTAAATGTAACAGAATTGAAGAATTCAAACTGGTTCACCGGTCCAGAGTTCCTTTGGGAAAGGGAAATCATACCCAGTGAAGGTTATACAGAACTGTCTATGGGTGATCCAGAAGTAAAGGTAGTTCAAACATTGAGCACTGCTGCCAAGTGTCAAGATGACATACTTGAACGACTAGCCAGATGTTCAAAGTGGAATACAGTCATAAACATAGTAGCTCGAATTCAACGCTTAGCAAAAGGAATCAGAAAGAAAGAATCGTTGAATGTAGAGGAAAGAGTGAAAGCTGAAGAAACGGTTGTAAGACTCATTCATCAAAGATTCTACAGTGAAGAATTGAAGAGACTTAGTCAAGAACCTAAGAGACTTCCAAACAACCACCCATTGTACAAGCTTAATCTTATTCTGCAGGATGGTATACTGAAGGTGGGAGGGAGGCTGGAAAATGCATCGCTACCTAACAGAGTTAAGCATCCAGCAATTCTACCCAAAAATTCTACCTTCACAAGATTGATTATCAATCACTACCACAACAAATCCTTGCATCAAGGAAGAAGCTTTACTCAAAGCTGTTTGAGAGAAGGTGGATACTGGATAGTGAAAGGAAGCAAAGTTATAGCGAAGTACATAAGTAAATGTGTAATCTGTAGAAAGACACGTAGACCTAGAGAAGAACAAAGAATGGCTGATCTACCAGCTGATCGTGTAAACCCATCACCACCATTTCTTTATAGCGGAATGGATTGCTTCGGCCCATTTATCACCAAACAAAACCGCAAGGAGTACAAGAGATATGGACTGATATTTACATGTCTAAGCTCCAGAGCAATTCACCTGGAAATGTTGGAAGATATGTCAACCGACGCCTTTATCAATGCCTTAAGATGTTTCATAGCCATTAGAGGTACTGTCAGAGAACTTAGATCTGACCAAGGATCTTATTTTGTTGGAGCAAAGAACGAATTGAACAAGGCTCTAAAAGAGATTGATAAAGAAAAAGTAACTGAGTACTTGTTAGAGCAGCAATGGGCAAACTACGGCCCGCGGGCCGTATACGGCCCGGCGGACCTTTTAATCCGGCCCGCGGAGCTAGGCTCCCGCTGGGCTCCTCTCACAGTCCGCCCTGAAGACCGGTGTAGCATGAAAATCTGTCTCCTATGAGGATCTGTCCCCCTCGACGTATCTGCGCATGTGCCGGAGATCGCCGATCGGCTGCTAATGCCTGAAAGTGGCACATGCGCAGATACGTCGAGGGGGACAGATCCTCATAGGAGACAGATTTTCATGCTACACCGGAACAGCGAGGGAACACGGCGAGAGGAACGCGCGGAGCAAAGGTAAATGAATTGACACAGGGGGGACTTGGGGACTTAATATGGGGGATGAATTAATATGGGGAATGAATTACTATAGGGGGGATGAATTACTATATGGGGGATGAATTACTATGGTTGGATGAATTACTATGGGGGATGAATTACTATATGGGGGATGAATTACTATGGGGGATGAATTGCTATATGGGGGATGAATTACTATGGGGGATGAATTACTATATGGGGGATGAATTACTATGGGGGATGAATTACTATATGGGGGATGAATTACTATGGGGGATGAATTACTATGGGGGATGAATTACTATATGGGGGATGAATTACTATATGGGGGATGAATTACTATGGGGGATGAATTACTATGGGGGATGAATTACTATATGGGGGATGAATTACTATATGGGGGATGAATTACTATGGGGGATGAATTACTATGGGGGATGAATTACTATATGGGGGATGAATTACTATGGGCATGAATTACTATATGGGGGATGAATTACTATATGGGGGATGAATTACTATGGGGGATGAATTACTATGGGGGATGAATTACTATATGGGGGATGAATTACTATATGGGGGATGAATTACTATGGGGGATGAATTACTATGGGGGATGAATTACTATATGGGGGATGAATTACTATGGGCATGAATTACTATATGGGGGATGAATTACTATATGGGGGATGAATTACTATGGGGGATGAATTACTATGGGGGATGAATTACTATATGGGGGATGAATTACTATATGGGGGATGAATTACTATGGGGGATGAATTACTATATGGGGGATTAATTACTATGCTTACTATGGGGGAATATTACTATACTTACTATGGATGACACATACACATCATTCATCTACTCTTGGTCCGGCCCTCGGGTCCAATATATGAACCCATTGCGGCCCTCAAGTCAAAAAGTTTGCCCACCCCTGTGTTAGAGAAACAGTGTGATTTTCACATGAATGCTCCACATGCAAGCCATACAGGCGGAGTCTGGGAGAGGCAAATCAGAACTGTAAGAAATGTACTAAGTTCAGTGTTGAAAAAGAACGCCGGAAGATTAGATGATGCTTCACTTAGGACACTATTCTATGAAGTAATGTCTATTGTTAACAGTCGTCCATTTACAGTCAACAACATCAACGACCCAGCAAGTTTGGAACCTCTAACTCCCAACCATCTACTTCACCTTAAGTCTGATTACATACAGCCACCACCTGGCAACTTCACCAAAGAGGATTTATACGCAAGGAAAAGATGGCGAAGAGTTCAATATTTATCAGAGCAGTTTTGGAATAGATGGAGCAAGGAGTACTTAGCTCATCTCATACTAAGAAGTAAATGGCAAACGCCTAGAAGAAATGTTCATGTTGATGACATAGTGTTAGTAAAGGAAGACGACTTACCTAGAAGTCAATGGAAATTGGCCAAAGTCCTAGAAGCTCAAAAGGATGAAGAAGGACTAGTAAGAAGAGTTTTGTTACAAATGGGAGACTCAAAACTGGACAAAAAGGGAAAACGTCTCACAACTCCACTCAAGTTGGAACGTCCAATACAAAAGTTAGTTGTTCTGCTTGAGAGTAACAAAGACACTTGAGAGTTGAGAAACTGATGGAAAATTCCTCAAATTCATGTTCGAATCCTATTACTGAGAACATAGAATTATAGGTAATTTTGGTGGGAGTGTAGCTGGCCAGCTAAGACCAGTCCTAGGTTGTTAATATGGTTCATATACAGTCATGGCCGAAATTGTTGGCACCCTTGATATTTTTCCTGAAAATCAAGTATTTCACACAAAAAAGGTATTGCATTAACACATGTTTTGCTATACACATGTTTATTCCCTTTGTATGTATTGGAACAAATATAAAACAGAGGCAGAAAAGCAAATATGACATAATGTCACAAAAACCCCAAAAATGGGCTGGACAAAAGTATTGGCACCCTTAACTTAATATTTGGTTGCACACCCTTTGGAAAACATAACTGAAATCAGTCGCTTCCTATAACCATCAATAAGCTTCTGACACCTCTCACCCGGAATTTTGGACCACTCTTCCTTTGCAAACAGCTCCAGGTCTCTCTTATTGGAAGGACACCTTTTCCCAACAGCAATTTTAAGATCTCTCCACAGGTGTTCAATGGGATTTAGATCTGGGCTCATTGCTGGCCACTTCAGAACTCTCCAGCGCTTCTTTGCCATCCATTTCTGAGTGCTTTTTGACGTATGTTTGGGGTCATTGTCCTGCTGGAAGACCCAGGATCTTGGACGCAAACCCAGCTTTCTGACACTGGGCCCTACAGTGCGACCCAAAATCCTTTGGTAATCCTCAGATTTCATGATGCCTTGCACACAGTCAAGGCACCCAGTGCCAGAGGCAGCAAAACAACCCCAAAACATCATTGAACCTCCACCATATTTTACCGTAGGTACTGTGTTTTGTTCTTTGTAGGCCTCATTCCGTTTTCGGTAAACAGTAGAATGATGTGCTTTACCGAAAAGCTCTATCTTGGTCTCATCTGTCCACAAGACGTTTTCCCAGAAGGCTTTTGGCTTACTCAAGTACATTTTGGCAAACTGTAGTCTTGCTTTTTTATGTCTCTGTGTCAGCAGTGGGGTCCTCCTGGGTCTCCTGCCATAGCGTTTCATTTCATTTAAATGTCGACGGATAGTTCGCGCTGACACTGATGCTCCCTGAGCCTGCAGGACAGCTTGAATGTCTTTGGAACATGTTTGGGGCTGCTTATCCACCATCCGGACTATTCTGCGTTGCAATCTTTCATCAATTTTCCTCATCCGTCCACGACCAGGGAGATTAGCTACAGTGCCATGGGTTGCAAACTTCTTGATAATGTTGCGCACTGTGGACAAAGGCAAATCTAGTTCTCTGGAGATGGACTTGTAACCTTGAGATTGTTGATATTTTGCCACAATTTTGGTTCTCAGGTCCTCAGACAGTTCTCGTCTCCTCTTTCTGTTGTCCATGCTTAGTGTGGCACAGACAGACACACAATGCAAAGGTTAAGTGAACGTCTCTCCTTTTTATCTGCTTTCAGGTGTGATTTCTATATTGCCCACACCTGTTACTTGCCCCAGGTGAGTTTACAGGAGCATCACATGCTTGTAACATTCTTATTTATCCGCAGTTGTGAAAGGGTGCCAATACTTTTGTCCAGCCCATTTTTGGAGGTTTGTGTGACATTATGTCGAATTTGCTTTCTTTCCTCCCTTTTTTTGTTTTGTCCCAATACACACAAAGGGAATAAACATGTGTATAGCAAAACATGTGTTAATGCAATACGTTTCGTGAGAAATACATGATTTCCTGGAGAAATATCAAGGGTGCCAACAATTTCGGCCATGACTGTATATGTGTATACCAAACCTGCCAATAACCTCAGTATAGTATATATGTGCATATGTTAAAGCCAAAAGCAAAATCATTGCTGTAATTTATGTCTTTGATTGTTATATGACATTTATATATTCATTGTGTTAGCAGAAGCAAAAAAGGAAAATATTCCTTTAAGAGTTAGTTAAAGATGAGCCAATCACAGACAGCCTCACACTGTACAGAGCCTTAACCAATCCCAGCCAGTTTCACATTTATGCCTGTGTAAAACTCCCTGAAGAAGAGGAAACAGACATTTCCAATCAGAAAAGCTTTATGGAGGCAGAGCAGGCCAAATAGGTATTTAATGCACTTGTGTGTTCCTCTATTGTTTAACAGTGCAGGTAGATCTGTGTCTAAAAATGTTGTATGTGTTTACTTTAGTTCCACCGAACTTATCGAACTTACGAACTTATCGAACTTACGAACTTATCGAATTTACGAATATACCGAATCAAGTCACTGTAGAGTAATCATAATCCAATCGAATCTATCGAGATAAGCTATTGAATCAACCCAATGTAATACAAATGAAACCATTGTAATATGAAAGAAATAAGCCATTGTAAGCAGTGTTATATGAAGAAGATTGAAGTTATTAAAAAAGTTAACTAAAGTATTCGGTGTGCTCTTTAAACCTACTGCATCCATAGAGCGGCATTGGAGGAATTACAGAGTAAAGTCAGTCTAATCAAACAAAGAAACAGCAATTGCATAATTTTTCTAATGCCACAGCGCACTAGGCACCAAAGGGTGCTGCGCCTGCCACAAGCGTCTTCATCAACCTGTCTGTGCTGGGCTATCCTACGCTTTAAATACATCTTGAAAGAGGTGCGACTATAAGGAATGGTACACTATGCGTTTGTGCTGCTGTTTCTTTTGTTATACTCTGAACTCTTGTCTGTGAAAACATTAAAGTCGTGTTGTTCTTTTTTCAAATGCCACTTTTTGCATTGCCATACCTCCTTACAACCAGTGTGTTTAGACAGTATGGTTATCTGCTAACATAGCACTATTCATAGACAGCTTAATTCTTTAATAAGACACAGAAGTTGAATCCAATGTATTTTACATCAGACAATTACAGTACAGAGGATGTTTTCCAGTCTTTTGAAATGTAAGAAGACAATCAATGACTTTCCTTAGCCCTGTCTCTATGAAGACACGAGCACTGACTGAGAGAATACGGAAGAGACAGGCAGGGTCTAACTAGGTCTGAACTAATTAGTACTAAAGCAAGAGGAGAGGACAAAGAAAAATACCAAATCACAATAGTAAGCAAGCTGTAGTGGGTCAAAACTGCCAATAGGTGTCAGCATACCACAGAACAATAATAATCTGATGCAGTTCAATACAACACAGGAAAAATACATATAAGTGTGAGTCCAGGGGCAGACTGACCATTTGGAAACTCAGGCACTGCCCGAAGGCCCGGAGTCAGTAGGGGGCCCCATGAGATGCCCCTGGTACCTTTTGCATAGGCTTTTTTGAGTTTGGGCAAGGACACAGGGGCCCCATGATCCCCTATTGCCTGGGGGCTCCATGAGTTGTCAGTCCACCACTGAGTGTGACAGAACACGGTCTCTTTTTTATTCAATCAGCTGAGGACCAGGTCATTCACCACTCAACAGAAATTATGAGTCGATATAAAGACATTGATGTTACCAGCATCAAGCCCCTTTGTTTGCTGCTGAGTGGTGAATGGCTTGGCAGATGACCGGACTAAAAAAAGTGTTCAGATACAGCTAGATTCAGAGGACACCCAGTTCATGTCTAGTGTTGACGTACAATATTTCAAGTAATTAGTGCTGGACAAAATGCATCTTAACTTGCTTAAAATCTGATTCCTAATTGTTATGTTTTTCAAAAGAATTGTTGTATCAGTCAGCTATTTTCTTCACTATAGTTGAAATATGTCACTGAAATAAGAGAAAACAATAATTCCTCACTGTTTAATCAGAAGTGTTTGTGAAAATATTGTTAAATAGATCTCACACTGTTAAGATGCATTTTTAAAAACCATTATTTTACATTATATAAAAATGAGGTGTAATCCAGCTGAGCGTTCAATATTTTGTTATGTGATTATCCTTCAAACCATTCAGTCATTTCTGTGTTTGGGGGAAAACAAACCAAACATAAAATCAGTTGGGATGTTCTGCTGATCATAATAAAAGATATATCTGGAGAGAGCACAAAGAAGAAAATGTCTAAAATAATTAGGAAAAGGCAATGCAAACAGCAAGACCCTTCCTAAGCTTTTAGCCTGAAACCGAGCTCACTATCAATAACAAACAATGATTTCTTTGATCAGGCTTGTATAAAAATACATAGGGTAGGATTGTCTTTTTTTCATGAGTTCATGGAAAATATCTCATTATTTGATTTTTATCAAATGTATCCAACTTTTTTTTTGCAAACATTTCTCTTGAAGGTAAACAGTTATCCTTTCTCAACAGTTATGGGACATATTTACATCTCTGCAATGTGTTTAGGGCACAATCATTTACTTCTTTTATTTCACACATTAAACTGAGTTGCATTTATGCACCAAAACCTTTTTGGCAGTACATTACTGGTCCATTCAAGGTACAAGGTGCATTGGTGTGCCAATCAAAATATGCAAGGTACATTAGTAAAGCATTCATAATGTACAAGATACATTAGTGTGCCTTATAGAATGTACAAAGTGCATTAGTGTGCCAATCAGAATGTACAAGTTGTGTTAGTTTTCCATTAAGAATGTACAAGGTGTGTTGGTGTGCCATTCAGAATGTTCAAGGTGTTGGTGTGCCATTCAGAATGTACAAGGTGTGTTGGTGTGCAATTCAGAATGTTCAAGGTGTCTCAGTTTGTCATTCAGAATGTACAAGGTGTGTTGGTGTGCCATTCAGAATGTACAAGGTGTGTTGGTGTGCCATTCAGAATGTACAAGATGTGTCAGTTTGTCATTCAGAATGTACAAGGTGTGTTGGTGTGCCATTCAGAATGTTCAAGGTGTTAGTGTGCCATTCAGAATGTACAAGGTGTGTTGGTGTGCTATTCAGAATGTACAAGGTGTTAGTGTGCCATTCAGAATGTACAAGCTGTGTTGGTGTGCCATTCAGAATGTTCAAGGTGTTAGTGTGCCATTCAGAATGTACAAGGTGTGTTGGTGTGCCATTCAGAATGTACAAGGTGTGTTGGTGTGCTATTCAGAATGTACAAGATGTGTTGGTGTGCTATTCAGAATGTACAAGGTGTGTTGGTGTGCTATTCAGAATGTACAAGGTGATTTGGTTTGCCATTCAGAATGTACAAGGTGTGTTAGTTTGCCATTCAGAATGTACAAGGTGTGTTGGTGTACCATTTAGAATGTTCAAGGTGTTTGTGTGCCATTCAGAATGTACAAGGTGTGTTGGTGTGCTATTCAGAATGTACAAGGTGATTTGGTTTGCCATTCAGAATGTACAAGGTGTGTTGGTGTGCCATTCAGAATGTACAAGGTGTGTTGGTGTGCCATACAGAATGTACAAGGTGTGTTTGTTTGCCATTCAGAATGTACAAGGTGTGTTGGTGTGCCATTCAGAATGTACAAGGTGTGTTGGTTGCCATACGGAATGTACAAGGTGTGTTGGTTGCCATACGGAATGTACAAGGTGTGTTGGTGTGCCATACAGAATGTACAAGGTGTGTTGGTGTGCCATACAGAATGTACAGGTGTGTTGGTGTGCCATTCAGAATGTACAAGGTGTGTTGGTTGCCATACAGAATGTACAGGTGTGTTGGTGTGCCATTCAGAATGTACAAGGTGTGTTGGTTGCCATACAGAATGTACAGGTGTGTTGGTGTGCCATTCAGAATGTACAAGGTGTGTTGGTGTGCCATTCAGAATGTACAAGGTGTGTTGGTGTGCCATACAGAATGTACAAGGTGTGTTGGTGTGCCATTCAGAATGTACAAGGTGTGTTGGTGTGCCATTCCGAAGGAAAAGAGGCTGCGGGGCTGCTCAGACCATTCTCTAAAGCCTGATGACTATTATGACTTGGGATCAGTGGTTTCTGCATGTGTTTGAAGTTCCTAAAGCTCATATCAAATTTTCTGAATGCCTCCCCACACCAATAAAAAAAAAGAAGCTTTATATACACCTCAATGCCATCGGAAGTGCTGCACCATCTAGTTGTGGTGAGCGCTGGATTGAAGGTGAGCATTGCAGCTAAAGCTGTATTTTTTACAATTAACTTTACTGGGCAATTTCAAGAAAACATTTATTTAAAAAAAAAAAAAAGTGCCAAAACTGGAATTTTGCTTTAATCACTTGCCTACCGGTCAGTGGTGTATTTTGGTTTTGTGCTGCCCTAGGCAAGATTAAAATCGGGCACCCCCCGCATCTAAATTTTTCCCTCCCTTTGCTGTTTAAGATTCACCTCTTCAGGACAGGAGCATGATGGAGTGCAGTGTGACATGGGGGGGTGTCAGGACGGGGCCAGTGTGATGGAGGGGCCGCAGGATAGGAAAGGGGCAGTGGGACAGGAGGGGGGCAGCATGACGGGGGATAACAGGACAGGAGTAGGACAAGAGGGTAGCAGTGTGACAGAAGGAGGGCAGCATTATGAGGGGCAGCGTGATGGGTGGGGAGGCAGAGGGACAAGTGGGGGGCAGCATGGCGGGGGGCATGGGACAGGATCGGGGCAGCAGGACAGGAGGCGCGCAGAGGGACAGGTGAGGGGTAGTGGGACAGGAGGAGTGCAGAGGGGCAGTGGGACAGGAGGCGTGCAGAGGGACAGGTGGGGGGCTGCGTGACGGGGGGCATGGGACAGGATCGGGCAGCAGGACAGGAGGAGTGCAGAGGGACAGGTGAGGGGCAACAGGACAGGAGGAATGCAGAGGGACAGGATTGGGGCAGCGGGACAGGAGAAGTGAAAAAAATATAATCTCCTGCGCTTGAATAGAGAAACCTACCACTAAGCTGCTAACACCCCCCTTCAACCATAAAGTGTAAAACAACAATAAATAATAAATGTTGCAGCGCTGAATAAATACTAAATCAATATACAATCAAACTAATTAAATAAACATAATTTAGTAAAAAATGGTGTATTACTAATTAGTGCTCACACATATAATCAAAAAATATTTTTACCCCAACATTAAAATCATATTAAGTGAATAATATATTCATGTGTATAAAACACTCTGTGAAATAATACAAACTATGTATATATATATATATATATATATATATATATATATATATATATATATATATATATACACACATTTACACATATATCCACTGCAAAAATGTCCCAGCAAAGTAAATATAAAGCCGTGCTCCACAGCAATGACTCGCGTGCAAATATTGTGAATCCAGTGCCCACAACTCGTGAATCCAAAACCTTTTAAACTGGCCCCTCACCTCCCAATAGTGACCACAAAGGCCAGCTCGCTTTTGGGTAAGTAACTCTTTCCCAGGAACAATCTCGTCACCACTAGATGAATCCTCCTTGAAATCCACAGGCCTTTATCCTCCTGAGTACTCCACACCCCTGGTACTTGTCTCAGTAGTTCACCCACACAGAATCATGATAAAACAGATAAAGATCCTCCATAGTGTAAATCAGTATTTATTAACTCGATAAATCAAAGAAATCCTACTCACATGTCTCACAGTAACATCAGGCATTTCCAAATACTATGGGTGTATGTGCATGGTTCCGGGTGTACAAAGATGGCCCCCACGCCGGAAATGACGTCACCGCGTACCGGAAGTCCTGTCACCGCGTACCGACACGTTGCGTCACGATAATCACGTGACTTCTTCAGGGAAGAGAAAGAGGTAACTCGGCAATATTAGCAATAACACTATGATGGTTAGATAATCGTCTGTATACCACTGTCACCGCAAGCAGGTTATATAGAGTGTTAAACACACACAGTAGCGCTCTTCAGCGGCAGGAATTCGTAATTTGCATTAAAGAGCTTTAGAAACAGTTCAACACTTTCAGAAAGTAAGATTTATTACTAAAAGGTCAAAAGAGTGCAAGAAATATTTACAGAAAAAGATATAGCCAATATATATATAAAAATACAGGGAACAATAGCACAGCAAAGAGATAACAGAGGGAAGTTAGAGGGTTAAAGTACTTGCCGTCAGAATTGGGTTAAGCAGATCAGGTTTCAGAGCCAAAAGTATGCTTTGATCTTCCACTGTTAGTTTTGATGTTAAAGCAGGGATATCTTCAACTCTTCACACACCACAACTCCAAGCATAACAGCCTTTTTCTAGGATCTCAGCAGGGTGTCTCCTTACAGCAGAAAGCCACTTGCCCTATTTGGGGAGGGGTGTTGGGGCGCAGACCGAAGCTAGAACAAAAATCCCTCCTAGTTTATATTATGGCCCATAACTTTTCCTAGGTACATGTAACATTCCACCCACGGGTAGATTAATATGCAGAATTGTCTGCTGAATGTCTACATATGAAATATGCCTTTTCTGCTGGGATGGTTAAGGAGATATTATTTTCTGTTCTCCTGTTGATCTCAGCTAGGGGAAGTAATATATCAGGAAACTTGTATCAAAGTGACCAATCTGAATATATGCCTGCTTTTTATGTAAGTCTCCCATATTCCAAGATATGAAATCATAGGGGAGAATGGATGTTGAATGTGGTGTCTAGTTTATGACTCCTCTGAAATGTCTTTGAACTCAGTGACGGACTTGGTTTATAGTCTTTGATATCCCAGATTGCGAACTAAGAGGTACCTAGGCACCAGTTCGGCTGGAGGGTTTTATAGTCTTGACGCCCTCCTGCGGTGTCTGGATTGCCTGTGACCTCTGTCATCACCCAGACCACATGTCACTCAACAGCGAGGGAGGGGGATGATTGGAGGAGGAAGCCTGCTTTGGGAGTGAGAGATGGTACAAAATGAAAGATTCTTAACAAATAGGAGGACCGCGTCCATCTCTGTGTGCACGATTGCTACAGGGGGCAGCATGACGGGGGGCATGGGACAGGATAGGGGCAGCGGGACAGGAGGAGCGCAGAGAGACAGGTAGGGGGCAGTGGAACAGGAGGAGCAAATAGGGACAAGTGGGGGGCAGCATGACGGGGGGCATGGGACAGGAGGAGTGCAGAGGGACAGTGGGACAGGAGGAACGCAGAGGGAAAATGAAACAGGAGGAGCGCAGAGGGACAGGTGAGGGGCAGTGGGACAGGAGGAGCACTGAAGGACAGGTGGTGGGCAGTGGGACAGGAGGAGCACAGAGGGACAGGTGGTGGGCAGTGGGGCAGGAGGAGCACAGAGGGACAGGTGGGGGACAGTGGGACAGGAGGAGCACAGAGGGACAGGTGGGGGGCAGCATGATGGGGGCGTGGTACAGGATAGGGGCAGTGGGACAGGAGGAGCGCAGAGGGACAGGTGGGGGGGCAGCATGACGGGGGGCATGAGACAGGATTGAGGAAGTGGGATAGGAGGAGTGCAGAGTGACAGGTGAGGGGCAGTG
Organism: Staurois parvus; assembly: GCF_062004578.1. NCBI lineage: Eukaryota > Metazoa > Chordata > Amphibia > Anura > Ranidae > Staurois > Staurois parvus. Next base: position 2,510,723 of record NW_028318233.1, read on the forward strand.
GGGAGAGATGGGAGGTAGTGGGAAAATGTGGGGGACAGGAGGGGGGAAGTGGAACAGGTGTGGGGCAGGGTGACAGGTGGGGGCAGTGTGAAGGATGGGGGGCAATGGGATGGGGGAGGGAAGTAAAACAGGTGGGGGGCAGTGTGTCGGGGAGGACAGGAGTGGGGAAGCACCAGTCCTCCAAGCATATACCTGTCCAACAGAGGCTCCTCCAGATGGTGTCAGCATCACTCAATGAGGGGCGCCAGTGTTCCATCTTCCCCAGGATCTCCAACGGCAGAGGAGTGGGGGGCTCCTCCACCCTGACCTCGTCCTCGGGGGCATACATGCACGGCAAAGATGGGAGATTGTTATATGACATCCTGCCAGAACGAGAGTAGTTCTGTCTGGCCATCATTGTACAATAGGCTGGGTGGGAACCAGGTAAAGTATATGTAAACCCTCACCTTGTATAACAATCCATTTAGTTGGAAGTAGAAATGAAAGGCAAAACATTTGTGTATAGATGTAAAAACATTATACTAAATACCATTTCCCTGTTTTATATGTGATCACATTCGTTATGCAGCTGAGAACAGAGAGCTGTGGGGGAGAAACAGCATCACACTGATCTTCCCAGTGAATGACTGTGCTGGGGGGAGGGGTGTCAGGACAACGCAGCTAGATAACTGACCATGCTCTGCTCTCATACCTAGTGTGGTAATTTTTTTAACAGGAAAACAGAACGAATGGCTGGAACACCAGAGATTTCACACAAAGGAAACAACACAAAGAGTACAGGATACTTTTTCAAAACAAGGTACAGCAGGCACATATCAGTAATAGGAAATGTTGGGTTTACGTATTCTTTAATCCAAGCTGCTATATAGGTAACAAAAAAATTATTTTGAGCTGCGAGCGGCCAGTTGTATGAATGGTTTTTCCTTTTAAAAAGATATAATGCCTCACACAGGGGAGAGGATGAATAGTATTATTATACATAAGTATAGCATCAATTTTCTACTGAAGTACTAAATAAATCTGTTTTATGAGAATGGTAATTCTTCTGTAAATATGCAGTTTTGGTGGGTGATGTGTAGCCGATGCTTTATTAATATTTTAGCGCGATGTTACTATTATCATAATATAATTACTTGTTTTATACTGAGAGTATGTCCACAAAAAAATCATTAATCAAAATCATCTAAAACCGCAATCATATCTTTAGAGTTGCTGATTGTTGTGATAATGGTGGTTTATTGACAGGCATTGGGCCAAGCCATTAAATGAAATTGCAGATTGTAATTCTTGGCATTATTTTGTGATTGAGATGAGTATTTGAGTGATTGACTTCCATATAAAATCAGTACTAGAAGTAATATTGGTCTCTTTAGGTTATTGATCTTCAGGTCTGGTTAACCTCACTGTAGTGCATCAGAAATGGGGGAAAAACATCTCTAAATAAGAACCTGAAGCCCAAATGATATGTAACCTGTTGGTGACAAGTGACAAAGGACAGCGCCTATGGCTGCTCCCACATTATCAAACCATCATACACACTTTTGGACTGAACACCTTGACATTAAATATCTGGTCCTGGTTTTTCTGTGTTCCTGTTAGTTCCAGACACAGGCGTGTGTTCAGCAGTCTCTGGGATTATTCTCTGAAATCTCACCATGTATGCTCTGTGCAGTGCAGCTGGTTCCACAGCTGTGATACTTAGGCTACTTTCACACTGAGGAGTTTTTGAAGCGATTTTGCATAAAAAAAAAAGCGCCTGAAAAGCTCAAGAAAAACGCTTCCCTATGTATGTGAATGTATATCTATGTATGTTTTCGCACTCAGGAGCTGTGCTTGCAGTGCAGTGTAAAAACTCCTGCTTGCAGCATCTTTGGGGCATGTTTGGGGAGTTAACCCCCCCCCAAAAAAAAACGCCTTTTCCCATTGAAATAAATGGAAAACGCCTGAAAAATGCCTGAAAAGCTCCTCATAAACGCCTCTGAGAAGTGTTTTTGGTGCAGTTTTTAATTCACGTGTCCTTTAACCACTTGCCCCTTATAAGCACTTATAAGCACTTATTGCCCCCTTAGTGCCCAGTCCAATTTTCAGTTTTCAGCACTGTGGCACTTTGAATGACAATTGCATGGTCATGCAACATAGTACCCATATGACATTTTTATATATTTTTTTCACATAAATAGGGCTTTTTTTTGGTGGTATTTAATTGCCACTGGGTGTTTTATTTTTGTGCTATTATCAAAAAATGTAAAAAAAAGTTTTTCTTTTTTTCTATTATAAACTTTTGCAAACAGGTCATTTTTCTTCTTGCTGATGTGCGTTGATGAGGCTGCACTGATAGGCAGCACTGATAGGCGGCACTGATGGGCAAAGAAGGGCGGCACTGGTGAGGTGGCACGGATAGGCAGCACTGATGGGCACTGATAGGCAGCACTATAGGCAGCACTGATGGGCAGCACTGATGAGCTGGCACTGATGATGCTGCACTTATATGCAGCATTGATGGGTACTGATGGGTGGCACTGACTGACGCCACTGACTGGAAGACCTGCTGGGCACTGATGAGTGGCACTGCTGGGCAGCACTGATGGGTGTCACTGCTGGGTACTGGTGGGAGGCACTGCTGGACCTAGATGGGTGGCACTGCTGGGCACTGATGGGTGGTACTGCTGGGCACTGATGGGCACAGGTGGGTGGCATTGCTTGGCACTGCTGGGCACAAGTGGGTAGCACTGGAGGGTGGCACTGCTGGGCACTGATGGGCACAGGTGGGTGGCATTGCTTGGCACTGCTGGGCACAAGTGGGTAGCACTGGAGGGTGGCACTGCTGGGCACTGATCATCAGGGAGCTGATCATCCTACGGACACAGCTGATCACGGAGATCGCTGGGTGCACACCGCTGGGGGCACGTTCTGGGAGGACATCATATGACGTCCTCCCAGAACTGGACAACCGTGCTGCAGCCGTCATTCGGCTATAGCCAGGTTGTCAAGTGGCTAAAACGCTCAGAAAGCATGGCAAAAGCGCGGTAAAAATGCCTATGCATTTTTAAAATGGATCAGTGTAAAAGTAGCCTTAGGTCAGCAAGAAAAGCTATTAAACTGTTCAGTTCCATTGCTACCAACTTCAAAGCCATAGCTATAATCATGTGGAGCTCTATGGAATCCAAAAATATTATCGATTTGTGCAGCTTTGGAAGGTCCACAGCAAAGTTCATCCTGAAAGCCACCCATAAATCTCTATTCTATTCATTGCTATATGATACCACGGCATTACATGTGTATTTTCTACTGTTTTGTGGTTTATACCAGTTGCCAGTCCCCTTGGTGTCCACTCCACATTTCATCTGCTAAGTACCTCCTGCTCAGTTACAACCTAAGGACAGTTTGTGTTCCTAAGTGTCCATGGTGGCCCATATGTTGTACTGTATGTTCCTCTGGACTGGGCATCCACTATCTGGCCAAAGCTCTACAGATCTGGCTCTGACTTTGAGAAAAGGCTTGTTCATTGACCAACAATATGCAAAGCTTGACACTGTGTGCCAAAAGACTTCAAAGGTAATTTACAATTATTAAAAAGACTACAGCTGGTCATAGACTTGTGATGGTGGCATTCATGCATGCACAAACTAACCCTGGGGACCACCATAAACTTTTCATGTTGACTCTGCCATCCTTTCTGTTTTTAAAGCAGTAGTATACCTGCTAGTTAAAAAAAAAGTTTTCCCTGCAAGGCAATATCATAATACTAACACTTTATATAAGACTTACCTTAAAATGAAGCCCTCCAGCAGCGCACCTTCACCGCTGACAGGGGTTCCATCTTTACCCTGTCCTTCTTCCAGGATCTCAGGCTCTGGTAGCTTGAAAGGCCGAGCCGCGATGACATCACTCCCGCGCCTGTGAGCGGGAATCACTTTTTGCGGGAATGGCACAGGTATGCTGCTACACAGGTAAATATCTCCTAAACAGTGCACATTTAGGAGACATTTACAGCATCTACAGCTAAACCTTTTTATAGGCTCACCTGTAGGTACAAGTACAAAAACAGACTTTACTACCACTTTAAGTGTAATTCCACGCCTGCAGCCAAACTGGGAAAATACTTCCTTTATACTTGTTACATGTTCCCCTTTGCTTAGCAAAACACAATGTTTCTCAGTCTTTTTTTTCAGTCAAGGCACCCTTTAGAACCTCAGGGTACACCAGTCTGGAGACTCATTTACACCATGAGGTGCGTCCAAGAGCATGCACTCTTTTGCACATTTCTGCATGTCACTTTTTTAATGGGCTGCTAGTGGAGGCATGCTTTTTAAAGTCTCATCGCACCAAAATGCATGGTACTGTGGTACCATACCTTTTTAGTGGGAGCACACGTAGAAGGGGGGGTTTTTGCTTAATGCATGGGGGTGCCATAAGGAATTAATGGCACCCACATGAGTCTGCAAAAGGCAGCACATTTATTTGCAATGTAGGAAAATGTGATTTCGCACACATTACCACACTGCTGCTGGTGAGAACAAGCCCTAAAATGTAGTTTGGGAGGCAGAATTCAGTGGTCTGTAGATTGTAAATACTCTCCCCCCAAATCCCCCCTGCTAGTGCAAATCCCCTACCCAAATCCCCCTTTCTAACAGGAATTCTGTTCTTCCTCCCACCTTCAAATCCCCCCTCCTAACACAAATATACCCATTCTAACAGGAATCCTGTTCTTCCTCCCACCTTCAAATCCCTCCTCCTAGCACAAAACCTCTCATCCTATGACATCCTTCTCATCACTACAAGAGTAGTGACAGCAGAAGAGGAGAGAAGGAGGAGAGAGCCGGGAGGAGGTGTGGGCTGTGCTACCCCCATCCCAAGCTACTTCCTGTCTGTATACAGGAGATGACACAGAATGCTCTGAGATCAAACTGTACAGGGTTTGATTACCACCCCCTTCCCACAGTTTCTGCTACAAGTATAGAAGCAGTGTGGGGAGGAGATAGGGGGTGGTAATTAAACCCTGCACAGTCCGATCTGAGTCTGTTCTGTGTTAACTCCTGTATAAACACAGGAGGGAGAGAGCAAAGCCAGCACCTCCTCCTGGCTCTCTCCTCCTCTCAGCTGATACCTGTACTCATTTATGCAACCCAGAAAGCTGTGAGGGCTGGCTGACATGTCCTTAGCAACTGATGACATCATTGGTTGGTAGGACACGAGAGGGAGGTGTGTTTTTGGATTTTTAAAGTGGTTGTAAACCCAAAACCAAAAAAATTAAAATTGAAATGACCAGTCTACCTCACACGGCACAGCAGCAGAAATCATTTTCCATAGTCTGGCCAGGAAAGGAGCAGCCAATCATTTGAAATCCTCTCTGCTTTCCTACAGTGAAAAAACCTGACACAAGAAAAAAAATGGTGTTGCCACACCCCCTCTCCTGTGACTGACAGACTAATTAGGAGGCTCATACATGAGCATGAAAGAAGGGGGATTGGCCGCTCCTTTCCTGGCCAAACTGGAGACAAAAGACTTCTGCTGCTGTGCTGTGTGAGATAGACTGGTCATTTTAATTTTGAGTTTTTGAGTTTACCACCATTTTAAATGGTAGTGCCTAAAAAACATGCATAAACAGACATTTTTCAAGCACTTTCATTAAAGTCTGTAGAGTCAAAAATGTGCACCATTACCACAAAGAAGTTCATGCACTTTATCAAACTCCACGTAACAAGTGAACACAACACAGACCCTTTGAGAAAATTGGAATTCTTCATCTTTAACATTGTCTGGTTTTAGGAATTGCATGACACAGCTCTCAAGTATGAATGGGCATTCAAAGCTACACCCCAAACAGGCATAAAATAAATGAACGCAGTTGTGTATTTTAAGGGCTCATTCACACTATTGCATTGTAGTAATGTACGTTGCATTCTGTAGGTGTCCCAATGCATTTTGCCATTGGACGTGCATTTCAGGGCAGTGTGTAGCACCATCAGAAAGGATGCATGCACCATTTTCGGTGTGTTGACATTCCATTCATTTGGAATGAGCTGCCTTAATGCAATGCACACTGACACACAACACGATGGTGCGAATGGGCCCTAAATGGGGGATGTGTATCAAACCAATTAGCAACAAAATTATATTGCTAAGTCTATTCCACAATTTTTTTTTGTATGTTTGCTACCCCTGCATCTGCACTCCGGATTCTCACAGGTCTAGGAAAACATTTACATGGAAGATGACACAGATTTTACTCCAAGCAAATGCAAAATGAAGAAGTGGTTGCTAGCAGTGCTCCTTTAGAGCAGCAGAGAGGGGAATTATGACTCAAATTGCAATTTTTTATTATTATTATTATTATTATTATTATTATTATGATCTCATTGCTCATGTTTAGCATTGCTGTGCAGTGCAACAGAATTAGTAGGTCCCCCAATGTATTTTCTTGCTACCAGCTTCATGCAATCCCTGGTACAGCAGACTGAGCAGGAGGGGCAGCGCTAGCAGGCAGTCAGGCTCTGCTGCATGTACATAGTTCTTTTTGATAGAAGGAGAAAGCAGAGGAATGGCTTCACCAGCATTCTGCTGTTTCCCTATTTAGCCAGCGAAGGCATTTATTCTTGACCGAAGGTGAGCTGATGCCACAAGGAAGATTAAGGATCTAGCTGTGCTATCAGGAAGGGGTTTGTGGATAACACAAGTGACTGCACAGAATTACACATAATTTGGCAGAAAAAAAAAGACTTTCTATGTATGTATTTAAACTGTGTTACCACTTGCCTGGGGTTCAGCTTTAAGCAACATGAAGTTATTTTCAAAAATGAAATCCACTAAGTACAAGCAGTTGGCTCAGCAGACGCCTGTGCATTTCCCTCAGGTTTATTATAATGATAGAAAATGAAAAGGGAAAATTGTGAAATGTTTCTCTACAGAATAACAATTAACGAACAAGAACATTATAACATGTAAAATAAAAATGTACAAGAAACCTGTGCTGATGGAAATAAGAAGGCTTCCTTTCTAATCTCTTTTCCTAAAATTGCTAGCTGTTTGGCTATATTGCTTAATCAATAATTTCAGTACATTTTGAGTCAATAACCTGCTGGTATGCAAAAAGTATTTAAAGAGTAACTCCACTTTTTTTTTTAGAAAAAAACATTCCCCACTGGGTGATTGATGTACATTGCAAGGATTTTAACAAACTTGGTTGCAAAGTCCTACCTTTTGTTATTCCGAAGAAATAGCTGTTTGTTTGTTTGTCTGTTTGTTTGTCTGTGTCCATGTGCTAAGTGAATCTGTATGGGAGAGACTTTTTCATTAGTGATCAGCTGCTGCTCTTTCAGGGCTCTAATAACGAAAGTGTCAGGTTCTGATTAGCCCTTTGGGAGTATCTCACAAAAAAAGATTTTTTTTTTTAACTGGATGCCAAAATCTAATTTGTATCTTAGTGCAGACTTCAGGGAAAATCAGTGAGCCAATCTTGCAAGCAGGAAAATACATTTCTGGTTGGGGGCATTCCATACACCATCTGTGTACAGAATACCTCCAGGTAGCCATATTGCAATGTATTTTGCAGAAAATGACAGCGCTGCAGATGGAAAAGGAAATGTACCGTATTTTTCGCTCCATAAAACGCACTTTTTTCCCCCCAAAAAAGGGGGGAAAATGTCAGTGCGTCTTATTGAGCGAATATGGAGTGGCCGGTCCGGTATTTCCACCGCCGCCGTGTCAAAATACCGGGCCGGCTGCTCGGCTCTGCAGCGGGACCTTACCTGTTTCTCTATCCAGCGGCGCGCTGTCTTCCCAGCTTCTGTAGTGTGGGCGCTCGGCTTGACAGCTGGGTGCCAAGTGCACATGTGCAAGAAGCGGTGCGCTTTGCGAATGGTAAGGCGGCACCTGGGACACATGACCGGTCCCAGAAGCCGCCGGACTAATCACAAAGCGCAGCGCTTCTCGCTCATGCGCACTGGGCACCCGGCTGTCAAGCCGAGCGCCCACACTACAGAAGCCGGGAAGACAGCGCGCCGCTGGATAGAGGAACAGGTAAGGTCCCGCTGCAGAGCGGACACTAACCAAAGAACAACTCCGCGGAAGTAAGAGCGGGAACCTGTCAAATTCAGGTACCTGCTCCCCCCTCCCCAAAGGTCAGCAGTCATCTCCTGTACTGTCCGCAGTCTCTAGTCATCTCCTGTACTATGTCCACAGTCTCCTGGTCATCTCCTGTACTGTCCGCAGTCTCTGGTCATCTCCTGTACTGTGTCCGCAGTCTCTGGTCATCCCTGTACTGTGTCCACAGTCTCTGGTCATCTCCTGTACTGTCCACAGTCTCTGGTCATCTCCTGTACTGTGTCCGCAGTCTCTGGTCATCTCCTGTACTATGTCTGCAGTCTCTGGTCATCTCCTGTACTGTCCACAGTCTCTGGTCATCCCTGTACTGTCTGCAGTCTCTGGTCATCTCCTGTACTGTGTCCGCAGTCTCTGGTCATCCACTGTACTGTCTGCAGTCTCTGGTCATCTCCTGTAGTATGTCCGCAGTCTCTGGTCATCTCCTGTACTATGTCCACAGTCTCTGGTCATCCCTGTACTGTCTGCAGTCTCTGGTCATCTCCTGTACTATGTCTGCAGTCTCTGGTCATCTCCTGTACTATGTCCGCAGTCTCTGGTCATCCCTGTACTGTCCGCAGTCTCTGGTCATCTCCTGTACTATGTCTGCAGTCTCTGGTCATCTCCTGTACTATGTCTGCAGTCTCTGGTCATCTCCTGTACTGTGTCCACAGTCTCTGGTCATCTCCTGTATTACGTCTGCAGTCCATTGGTTCAGAATATTTTTTTCCTGTTTTCTGCCTCTAAAACCTAGGTGCGTCTTATGGTCAGGTGCGTCTTATGGAGCGAAAAATACGGTAATTTTTAATAATGTTATATTCCAATATGACTTGTGTTGCAGTTTTATATGCTATAGACATGTGATGGTGGAATAACCCTTTAAAGTGTTACTAAACCCAGGGCCCTGCATTCACTATATCTGGTCTCCCACAGTACACAGAACATGGAAATGCAATTATTTTAGTAAATATAAACTGCTAAATACCTTTTCTCATCAGCAGTTAGAGCAGTCTTGTGACTTATATCAGTGTCCAGCAGAGCACTGGTTAAAGCTTATAGAAGGAGTTTTCTTTCTGATCTAGAAGGACCTAGGAGGAACCCCTGACCTCTGTCTGGACAGCACTGATTGGCCCTGTGCAGATCACATACACTCTCCCAAAGAAAATAAAACCTCTAGCAATACACATTAAACTGAGCATGTGCAGAATGGCTACAAGTTCAGTCTGTCTTATCAGGAGATAAGATGTGGACATTTGAACAAGAGGAGGGGCAGAGAAAACAGGATCAAACAGCCTTTTTTACACAACGCAGATGATTAGCCCCTTAGGTTCCACAGTGAGTATAACAAGCATGCTTTATTGCATATACAGAGTGATTTTACAGTTGTGGGTTTAGTAACACTTTAAGCCAAGGTGAGCCCAATACCTGGCTGCTTCTGTGTGTCTTCTAGCCCTTGTGTCTTTTGATAGGAATCTCTAATTTGTGAAGTTTAGTATGTGCCGCCTTGTGGAGGAATATGACCATACACCAGTCATACAGAAGCAGATCAGACAGTCTTGGGTGTCTCTAAGGCCGTAGACAAAATGTTTTTCTGCATATAATTATAATCTAAATAATTCTAATAACATGTTAATTTGATGAAGCCTGCATTGTGATAACCTGCTGAGCACAGCTTCAGTCACAAAAAACAGTTGTCTTAGAACTAATAATTACTAAAACATTGCCAGGACCGCATTAAAATTCATGTTCATTGTGGACAGCCCAATGTTGTCATGGTGATGTGCAGATAAAAGTTTCAGTTTTTGTGGACCTGTTTTTTCTTGGATCTAATGGGCAACCTCGATTAATAGCTCTATTGTGAAAGGCCATACATTTTCTGCATGGTTGCCAATACTGCGATGGCCAAATTATATCCGAGTGGATGTTTAGCCCTTTTTAGCGCTTGTGGAAATGATGTGAACAAGCCCTTAAATGGTAATTTTGTGACAATAGAGTCGCTGGAGAGCTGCATACACCTGCAAGTGTATTGCATGCTGGCTCATTGGTCTAGATCAGGGGTCTCCAAACTTTGGAAACAAAGAACCAGCTTACTGCCCATCAAACTTTAAGGGGGCTGGACTATGGCCAGTGAGAGTAGATAATGCCCTGGCATCAGTGGAAGTAAACATTGCCATAGGCTTGGTGGTCAGTGGGAATAAAAAAATTACATTGTTGGTGTGAGTGGGAGGAATCGTGCCCTATCAATGGTGTCAGTGGGAGAGATAGTGCCCCCTCATTGGTGTCAATGGGAGGAATAGTGCCCCTTCATTGGTGTCAGTGGGAGGAATAATTCCCCATCATTTGTGTCAGTGGGAGGAATAGTGCCCCATCATTGGTGTCAGTGAAAGGAATAGTGCCCCATCATTGCTATGAGTGGGAGGAATAATGCCCCAACTTTGGTGTCAATGGGAAGAAAAGTACTTTATCATTGGTGTCAATGAGAGAATTAGTTGCTCATCTCAGGTGGTAGTGGGAGGAATAGTGCCCCATCGTTGGTATCAGTGGGAGGAATAGTGCCTCATCATAGGTATGAGTGGGAGGAATAATGCCCCAACTTTGGTGTCAATGGGAGCAATAGTACTATATCATTGGTGACAATGGGAGAATTAGTTGCTCATCTCGGGTGTTAGTGGGAGGAATTGTGCCCCATCGTTGGTGTCGGTGGGAGGAATAGTGACCCACCATTGGCATGAGTGGGAGGAATAATACCCCAACTTTGGTGTCAATGGGAGGAATAGTACTTTATCATTGGTGTCAATGGGAGAAATAGTTGCTCATCTCAGGTGTTAGTGAGAGGAATAGTGCCCCATCATTGGTGTCAGTGGAAGGAATAGTGCCCCATCGTTGATGTCAGTGGGAGGAATAGTGCCCCATCATTGGTATGAGTGGGAGGAATAATGTCCCAACTTTGGTGTCAATAGGAGGAATAGTACTTTATCATTGGTGTCAATGGGAGAATTAGTTGCTCATCTCGGGTGTTAGTGGAAGGAATAGTGCCCCATCATTGGTGTCAATGGGAAAATTAGTTCCCAATCTCTGGTGTCAGTGGGAGGAATAGTACCCCATTGTCCGTGTCATTGGGAGGAATAATGCCCCACCTCTGGTGTCAATGGAAGGAATAGTGTCCCATAATTGGCATCTTTGGGGCACTTAATTAATTCCCAATCTCTGGTGTCAGTGAGAGGAATAGTACCCTATTGTTGGTATCAGTGGGAGTAAGAGTGCCCTATCTTTGGTGTCAGTGGAAGGAAAAGAGCCCCATAACTGGCATCAATGGGAGAATTAGTTCCCCATCTCTGGGGTCAATGGGAGGAATAGTACCCCATATTTGGTGTCAGTAGGAGAATTAATTCCCCATTTTTGGTGTCAGTGGGAGGAATAGTACCCCATCGTTGGTGTCAGTGGAAGGAATAGTGCCCCATTTTTGGTGTCAGTGGAAGGAATAATGCCTTCGATCAATTGAAGAAATAGTGCCCCAAGAGCCAGAGGGTGAGGGGTAAAACAGCTTTTACTGGTCTACCCGGGAAGACTGCACTGACCGAGGTGTGTCGTTGCAGCAGAGGGACTGGAGAGACCTGCATCAGGTCTTCGGAGGTACCTCGTGGTGCCCAATTTCTAATGTAATTATCCAGCTGAATTGCAGGGACTGGTAAGAGGGCTCATCACCCAATAAATGCCCTGTTAACAGGACCTGAGTTATTTGTGTCAGAACATTAAACATACCACATCATATCTGTGCCTTACCTAATCCGCAGTTATAGTTCCTCCTCCCCTCCGTTTCGGATACTGCTTCTTTGCCTTATCTGTTGCATCTTAACCACCCTACACTGCATACTGGTTCATTGAGACTGTCAACAAGTACTCCAACACTTGATAGCTGGCAGAAGAACCACTTAAAGGACCACTCCTCCCATTGAATCACCTTATGCATTTCTCCTTTCCCTTTCCATAACAACTGTTTTCCTACGCACAGTGCATACCAGTCAGTCTAGGATTAGCAGAACTGCCAATAATGCACTCTGGCATTATAGCCTTGCATTTGATGGTTTAAGTTTCATTATTGGCCTCTACTACACCTACTGTGGCTTTGTTACTAATTATGGTGATCTGGAAACCAAGAGTTACAGTTATATGCAGTCCTTACCAGGGCCGGACTGACCATTTGGAAACTCTGGCACTGCCCAAGGGCCTGGGGTCAGTAGGGGGACCCATGAGATGCCCCTGGTACCTTTTATAGGCTTTTTTGAGTGTGGTTTGAGTGTGGGCAAGGACACAGGGGCCCCATGATCCCTATTGCCCGGGGCCCCATGAGTTGTCAGTCTGCCCCTGGTCCTTACTATTCAACATTCTGTAAGCCAAGAGTGTTAACACAATTGTTGATCCAACCTTGTGTTTGCTGTGTTGTCTCCTTTGCTTACTGATAATATATTAAGTTTCTTTACTGATTTGCTTAATGTCTGGTCCTTTGACAAAGTGTTATTGTTAATTGCCAAGTGCTGCTTCTAGTGAGTTTCTGTGTTTTTGAATGTCCATACACTCAACCCAGTGTGTCAGAACAGCTAAGGTTCTTGAAGTGGCTGAGGCAAAGAACAAGGGACCCATTCTTCCAGTGACTCCTATGGGGGTAGCACTAAATTTGGAAATATGGGAGCTGCTACTGTGGAATCGCAAGCTTCAGCCCTGCCATTCCCATTCATACAAATACTACAGAACATTCCCTGTTTATGGCGAAGAGGCAACAGGGCGGTGTTCTGTAGTCTTAATACTTTCTGTCCTACGGTAAGAACCTGAAGTCCTCTATAGATATTGTTCAGTCAGTGAACGTTTTCATCCTAGGACAACACTTGGAAGCTGAACTCCAGGCTTATAACTGAATGCACAGATGAAGTACATATTGTATAGGGAGCTTTACCTGTCAAATGATTTTTATAGCGGTCCATTGAATCCAGAGATTTACACAGCCAGGAGAGTGACATCACTTTTTGTGTCATAATAGAGTGGTTCTAAAGTCTGATTTTTTTTTTCATTCTCTGCATTAAGGTACACAAAAAGCCCCACTACTTGTTTTAACCACCCTCATCCCTAAACACTTATCTGACTCCTGTCACTGTCTAAGCTGCAGCACTGCTCCTCTCAATTCCTGGTCTCACAGGAGACACTGAGAGTAGTGGGATCCATACATTCCTGCTGCTGTCAGTCAAACTCCTGTGAGGAGAGAGCAGGGGGCTTGTCTTGCCAATGCTGTGTGTATCTATGGATGCACACAGCCCGACTCAGGAGCATGTGCACGGGTGCCTCCATAGCACTGAGAAGTCACTCAGCGGAGGAAGAAGCAGACAGTACTGTCAGGAGACTGCCAAAGAGGATGTAAGCGACCTCTAAGTGCAGTATAGTTACATATAGCAGGTAAGTATAATATCTTTTATTTATTTTAACAGAAAAAAACAGCCATTAATATTACTTTAAGGAATACAGTCATCTCCTACTGACTGGACAGTGAAGGAGCAGCGGTAGAATGATGTGATGAGCTTAGAACTCTGCATTTTCCTTTCAACATGTTTATTCTCACCACAAACAAACGCAGAACACTTGCTTTATCCCCAGTTCCTCTCACAGTGTGAGTGTTGCTATACAAGAGATTGTAAGGGGTCAATATGAATTCAGATTCAGGTACTTAAACTAGTTACATGTACAAAATGCAGCTACAATGCAATAGTGATCTTCTGGTGCCACATAAGAGCAGCTGCACCTGTGACAGGAACTCATCAAGTGGCAAATATGCTTGTCTTTTCTGTTCCTTTGTTCTAGTCATGGAAGATGTTTTACGCTTTCCACAATGAAAAGTGTTCTGCATGAATGCAGGACAGGCGGATGAAAAGGTCCACCTCGTCCAATCATGGAATGCTTTTCACTGTGGGAAATGATAGTGCAGCTTCTTTAAATGAAGCATGGAGCAGAAAGGGTGGGCATAGTCAGCACTTAACGAGCACCTGTCACAGGTATAGCCTTTCATATTAACCCCTGCACCAGAAGATCACTACTATGGGGGTATCTGGGTGCAGATTACTTTGGATTTCAACCAAACACAGCAGCCTCCAGCACGCAGGACACTCTTCATTCATGGTAAGTACCATCCCTGGTGCTGTTATTGAGAAAAACAATTTCCACTAAACTTCAGGTGGTTGCAAAGTCAAAAGGGATTTTGCTTTACTGCAATCTATGCAGTAAGGTAAAAAAAACTTGCATGCATGCATGCAGCTTCCCCTGCAGTCCCCCTAAATACCTAACTGATCTCGATCCAGCAATGTGCACGAGAGCTGAGACTGTCTTGGCTCTATTGCTCCTCATTGGCTCAGATACAACAGCTGGAGCCAGTCAATCAGAGCCAGTGACAAGAGTACAGGGGGCAAAGCAGCTTGCTATTGGGGCACTCAGTGCAGGGCAGGAGTCAGGAGCATCAGCGGGGCACCCAAGAAGAGGAGGATCGGGGCTGCTCTGTGCAATGGTTTAGCAGGTAAGTATAACTTGCTTGTTATTTAAAAAAAAACAAAAAAAGTATATTACTTTCAGCTGCATTCATTTGTGTCTTTTATACCTGCCTGAAGTTCAGGTTTATAGCCACACTGGTCATATTAAAGTACAGAAACCTTTTGAGGCTATCCACGGAACAGTATAAATGAATCACTTTGTATTTTGGAAATTCACCAAATATCCATAGGAATATGGCATCATGCCTAATTCTAAAGCGGGGTCGCACAGCTGTAGTCCTCTTGGATTGCATACTGGCTAAAACTGTACAACAAGCGTACTTTAATTTAGCAACTAAAACTGTACTTTAGGAAACTATCGTTGGATTTTAAAAAGTTTAAACAAATACAGCATTGTAAAATACATTTCTAATACTCACCATTAGTGCCTCTGCTGCATCCAGCCTCCGCTCTCCTGCATGGCTGAAGATGCCAATGGCAGCTCAAGCATGGCAGGAGAGCAAGCATTGGATACAGTGGAAGCACTAATAGAGAATATTATAAATGTATTTTACAATACTGCATTTGTTTAACCTTTTTTGTTACTCTAACTTTAATGTCTCTTTAAAGGAAACCTTTCATGAGAGAAAGAGGCAAAAATTGCTGATTTCTTGTTAGTTGTATGGATCTCCTGCTGACAGCTCTGCTTCAGTACTTTAAGTCACTTATGCAGAACAAGTATTCAGACCAGAGCCTGTGGCTTTACACTGACTTTCCTAAACTATATACTTGTTCCAGGTCACTGATACAGTATTTAAGCAGAGGTTCAGCCTAATAACCAAGCAACTAGTCAGGAATGGTTGCACCATATTAGTTTAATGAAATATTAATAATGTTACATTAGGACTGATTGATGAAAACTGAAACAAATCCAGTTTTTGCTCATGGCAACCAGATTCCTTGGGATCCATGTTTCATTTCATCTGTGCAGCTTACAGTATAAAAAGCGTATGTCTCCTGGGTTGATATAGGTAATAATCCTAGTTTATCCTTTGCATATTTTCATGAAGCAGTCCCAGTGAAATCTGTATAGAGAAACTGGGCTTCACGAACTGGGTTTTTGTTGTTCTACGATTAAAGTTTAGCCATATATTTCCTACAGTTAATAAAAAGGCAGTTGAAATATTTTTGCTTCTGGTCTAGGGTGGAACATCCAAATTCACAGGAGTTCATTATACTTTTGTGACCTCACCACTGAGCTTAAAAGTGCAATCCCTAGCAAAGATTTCTGAATTCGGTATTTTTGGTGCCAGAGCTTTAGTGCAGGTAATCTTTAGGGCAGAACCTGGAGCTTTTAGAGTAATAAAGGGACATTTCGCACCAGATTACGGTGCAGAAAACTCGCCGTCTGTGTGCATTTCCTGCACCGCGTTTGAAATAAACAGCACTTGCTATCTGCAGTGGGTGTCAGTGTTGACAACACCCCAAGCACAAGTCGCAAATGCAATGCGTTTACCTGCACCGGATGCTGTTGATGTGCATTTTTTAAAGTAACGCATGCAGTACTTTTGGCACAGTCCAACACAATATCAGCCAATTCAAATAAATGGGCTGAAATTGCACTGTACCCAGATTGCATGTGAATTGCACAGGAATGCACAGCACATTCCTATGCGATTCATGGTATAAACTGGCCCTCAGAACAGAGGATTTCCCAAAAATTAGTACAGGAGAAATAGGTACAGATCTGACAAGATTTAATGTATAGTTGGGATAGATACAGTGAGGAACAGAAGTATTTGAACACCCTGCGATTTTGCAAGTTCTCCCACTTATAAATCATGGAGGGGTCTGAAATTCACATTGTAGGTGCATTCCCACTCTGAGAGATAGAATTGAAAAAAAAATTCAGGAAATCACACTGTATGGTTTTTAAAGAATTTATTTGTCTTGCACTGCTGAACATAAGTATTTGAACACCTGAGAAAATCAGTGTTAATATTTGGTACAGAAGCCTTTGTTTGCAATTACAGAGGTCAAACGTTTCCTGTAGTTCTTGACCAGGTTTGCACACACTGCAACAGGGATTTTGGCCCACTCCTCCACACAGATCTCCTCTAGATCTGTCAGGTTTCTGGGCTGTCGTTGAGCAACACGGAGTTTCAGCTCCCTCCAAAAATGTTCTTTTGGATTAAGGTCTGGAGACTGGCTGGCCACTCCAGAACCTTGATATGCTTCTTACGGAGCCACTCCTTGGTTATCCTGGCTGTGTGCTTCGGGTCGTTGTCATGTTGGAAGACCCAGCCACGACCCATCTTCAATGCTCTGACTGAGGGAAGGAGGTTGTTGCTCAAAATCTCACAATAAATGGCCCCATTCATCATCTCCTTAATACAGTGCAGTTGTCCTGTCCTCTTTGCAGAAAAGCACCCCTAAAGCATGATGTTACCACCCCCATGCCTCACGGTAGGGATGGTGTTCTTGGGATGCAACTCATCCTTCTTTTTCCTCCAAACATGACGAGTGAAGTTTAGACCAAAAAGTTCTACTTTGGTCTCATCTGACCACATGACTTTCTCATATGCCTCCTCTGGATCATCCAGATGGTCATTGGCAAACTTCAGACGGGCCTGGACATGTGATGACTTGAGCAGGGGAACCTTCCGTGCAATGCATGATTTGAAACCATGATGGAGTAGTGTTCTACCGACAGTGACCTTTGAAACTGTGGTCCCAGCTCTCTTCATGTCATTGACCAGCTCTTCCATTGTAGTTCTAGGCTGATTCCTCACCTTTCTTATCATCAGTGATACCCCATGAGGTGAGATCTTGCATGGCGCCCCAGTCCGAGGGAGACTGACAGTCGTCTTTAGCCTCTTCCATTTTCTAACAATTGCTCCACAGTTGATCTATTTTGACCAAGCTGCTTGGCAATTGCCCCGTAGCCCTTTCCAGCCTTGTGAAGGTCGACAATTTTGTCTCTGGTGTCTTTTGACAGCTGTTTGGTGTTGCCCATGGTAGTAGTTGGCGTCTGACTGACTGTGGGGTGAACAGGTGTCTTTAAAGAGGTCAAACAGGTGCTACTAAGTTAGAGTAATGAGTGGAGTAGAGGTGGACTTTTTAAAGGCACAGCAACAGGTCTTTGAGAGACAGAATTCTTGCTGTTTCTTAGGTGTTCAAATACTTATGTTCAGCAGTGCAAGACATATAAATTCTTTAAAAATCATACAATGTGATTTTCTGAATTTTTTTTTTAATTCTGTCTCTCGGAGTGGGAATGCACCTACAATGTGAATTTCAGACCCTTCCGTGATTTCTAAGTGGGAGAACTTGCAAAATCGCAGGGTGTTCAAATACTTCTGTTCCTCACTGTATTTGTTTAAATCTGATAATGTATTATTCCTAAAGAGTATTGTCGTTCTGGGGTGTACATCCATAACAGCAATGTAATTGCTCTAAGTGAGATTACATGTGAACAGCTGCAGACAATGTCAGCCTGTCATTGATTTGTACAGGCTTCCTGTCTGCTGCTGATTGGAAACATCTCACCATAATCACTGCAGAAATACACTGATCTGGGTGATATGTAAAGCCCTAATCAGCCATATGCACAAGGTCTTTAAAGCCTTAAACTACCTTCTTGTCAAAGTAGAATATTTTGTATGTACCAAGCTGGTAGTTTACTAGAGCAGTTCTAGATACTAGGGAACTACACATACTAGAGCTGTTTTACCTGCCTAAGAATTTGTATTTACACTATATCCATCCGGTTTTGAAATTTACATAGACACAGCACAGTTCTACTAGGCAAGAGATCTGATTTTTTTTCTACTGCAGGTAAATAATACTTACAGATCTCCTCCCCCATTATGTGATTGGACAGTAAAGGAGAAGCATCAACCTGATGAGTTTATCTGTGTCACTGTACACTCTCCTCCTATCAGCATGCTCATTATCAGCACATAAACTGACTGGCTCCTTATACTACTCCCTCTGCTTTCTAAAGGAGATTACAATGGGTCTGATACCAAGTCAAATTCAGGTACTTACACTGCATGCATTAAAAAAACAAAAAAAGAGTGATGTAGTAATCAATACAGAACTGTCCTAATGTGTGTCTTTTATATCTTCCTGGAGTTCAGCTTAATTCAGACATGATGCCAAAAGCGTGAGTTTGACATTTCCTATGTGAACACAAATGTACAATTATATCCTAACACTGTTCATCAGCTGTGATGCTATCTCACCTTTTCTCTGATGCTGCAGATCAATAGGCTGTTGGATAAAAATTGTGAGCTTCTACGAGAGACTTCAGCCTTCCATAGGCTTACGTGCATGTATTAACCATAGCACCTGATCAATACTTATCTCTATGAGTTCACTACCAAAATTAAAATACCTAACAGAAAGTACAAAGCTGTCATAAATGGCACACTAACTTGAATTTATGTGGCTATCAAATACAGCATTGCATTGATTCTCTGTTTTCAGCTGCGGACTAATTTTCTCAACCATTTGCAAATGCCATAAATGAAGAGCCCAAAGTGAATTATGAATTGATCCGTTCAATCGGTTAAATATCTTTTACAGTGATAATAACTGAAAAGCTAATTTCACGTCATCTACTTTTAGTGCGAAGATGGGAATTTGTACCCTAAATATTTATGAGCAGTGTGATTAATAGCAGGAGTAGCTGCTGTCGTGCAGTGCTGGACCTGTACAATATCTGCCATTTTACAATATTTATAATATATTTACTGTGTATGCTGAATCTGTTTCCAAGCTCCAAAGCTTTCGCTGCCTTCTAAATTTTTGTGAATGTTCTCTATCCCTGGGGTTAAAGGATGAATCAGATTTCAACTTGTGTAGACCCGAGAATCAACATGAATCAACCTGAACAATTCTCTTTATAGAAAAGGGCCATCTCTCCTCTATTATTATGTCTACATTTATAGAAAGCATCTTTCATTGCATTGTGGAAACGTTAATCAAACATGCCACACTTAAAACACTGTATATGAGCAAAAGCACAAGGCAGTATAAAAGAAACATGACACAAGGCAGTGAGAGGCACTTAACACTCTTGTAAGACACTTGTTTTAAAAGCATTTACATATTACATTTCCATGCCGAATGGTGTTTGTTATAAAAGAATACTACTTTGATATGTTTCATGTGTATTAGAATGAGTTCCGTTCCGGGAGAACGTTCGTAAATCGGATAAGTTCCTAAGTCGGACAAAGTGAGTCTTATACACCTTTGACACAAATATACAATGTAAAGCATAAAAGAACCAAACACACACAAATAAACTATTTTTACTTTTACAGTTACCTTAAAATGGTGGTACAGTACAGTACCACAACTGGCATATAGTGGAAGAGAGTTACTAACTGGAGGAGGAAGGGTAGGTGAGAGATGGTGGACTTAAAGGATCATCAGCAATGGGAAATGGAGGGCAAGATGGAATTTGGCCCACACCTGATGTTGTTGGAGCTGAAGGATCATCAATAACAGGAGATGGAGGGCAAGATGGAATTTGGCCTACACTTGATGTTGACGGAGCTGAAGGATCATCAGCAATAGGAGATGGAGGGCAAGATGGAATTTTGCCCACACCTGATGTTGTTGGAGCTTAAGGATCAGCAGCAATAGGAGATGGAGGGCAAGATGGAATTTGACCCACACCTGATGTTGTTGGAGCCTAAGGATCATCAGCAATAGGAGATGGAGGGCAATATGAAATTTGGCCCACACCTGATGTTGTTGGAGCATAAGGGTCATCAGCAATAGGAGATGGATGGCAAGATAGAATTTGGCCCCCACCTGATGTTGTTGGAGCTGAAGGATCATCAGCAATAGGAGATGGAGGGCAAGATTGAATTTGGCCCACACCTGTTGTTGACGGAGCTAAAGGATCATCAGCAATAGGGCAAGATGGAATTTGGCCCATACCTGATGTTGATGAAGCTGAAGGATCACCAACAATAGGAGATGGAGGGCAAGATGGAATTTCCCTCACACCTGATGTTGATGGCACAGATTTTTTGATGGATTCAATTCTGTCTATCCTCTGGAAAAAATGATCCAGTGATGTTTAAGTAGTAGCTCTTTTTTTCTCATCATAGATGACTCTATAGCACTGGATAGCATTCTGAATAGCTGCTACAACCTTTGTGTATTATTCCATGTTGGGGTCCTGTGCCTCAAAAACTAACAGTGCCTCTTCAAGTAAAGAAAATCCCTTTGCCATTTCCTGTGTTGTGAATCTCTTTTGGTTCTTCATTTACATCTTCCTCTTGGCTCTCTTCATCTTTTTGCTGGGCTTCTAATTCCATTAGGTCCTCATTAGTAAGCTCCTCATGTTGCATAGCAAGCAGTTCAATGAAGTCGTCCTCTTGCAGATCTAGCTTCATGCTAAGGGTCACTAAGTTGTTGAAGACCTCTTAGGACTCCTTACCCATCTTCTCAAGTCCATGAACTTCATGAACAAACTTTGTGCAAAGGTTCTTCCAAACCCCATTCATGGTGACAGCCAAAATCTCACACCAAGCAAAGTTGATGTTTTTTATGGCCTTGTAGATGTTATAGTCCTTCCAAAATTGTTGCAAGGTTGTTCCTGTTTCATCAATAGCCTTCACTGCCTGACGAAAAGTTTGATGTAAATAATATTTCTTGAAAGTTGCAATAACTCCTTGGTGAATAGGTTGGATGAGCGCTGTAGTATTCGGTGGCAGATGCACTACTTTAACGTTGGGATGAAAGTCATCCATGAATTGGGGGTGCCTGGTGCATTGTTAAGCAGCAAAAGAATGTTGAATGGGATATCCTTCTCCAAACAATATTTCTCTTTCTCTGGGATAAAGTGGTGGAAAAACCAGTCCTGAAAAATGGCCTGTGTAATCCAGGCTTTGGAGTTACTCTTTCACACAACAGGCAGAGAGCCTTTGGCTATGTTTTCAAGGGCTCTTGGGTTCTCTGAATGGTAAACTAAGAGAGGCTTTAGTTTCATATCACTGGAAGCATTGCCACCAAACGACAGAGTAAGTCTGTCTTTTGCTGCTTTGAAGTCTGTCATCACTTTTTCCTCTTTACTGATGTAACTTTGTTCTGACATCCTCTAACAGTACAGTTCTGTATCATCAATGTTAAAAACCTGTTGGGGTAAATAAGCACCTTTGTCAATAATTTCTCTAAGTGTTGCTGGAAATTCTTGGGCAGCTATGATATCTGCACTCGCAGCCTTACCGCTAACTTTTATGTTGTGAAGGTTGGTTCTAGCCTTGAATCTGTTAAACCATCCATGGCTGGCAGTAAAAGATGCACACTAGTGGTGTGAACCTCCTGCGCTACCAAGTGTTTAAATTATATAAAAAATATATAAAAAACAGGGGAAGCTGCCAACATTAAATCATATACCAGTGATTGTGATAAATAAATACAATAAAGAATGTAGCGCTACTCCCTAAAGTGTATACACACATAAATATATAATAAATTGATAAAAAATGTGGGATCACAAAATTACATAAAAATAAAAAAATAAATATAAATGTGATGGTGATATTAATTAATATTAATTAGTGCCCATGATCATTGAATCCACACAATAAAATAAAATAACTCAAAACGTGAAAAAACATTTACATATATATATATGTATATATACACACATACATATATATACTTCTGTGTATCTAAAATCACACGTGTCTCTTGTGTAGTGAAAAAAGCACACTATAACAGTACAAAAAACAGTGCTCTCAAAGTCCAATAAATGCTGATGGTGACCAAAGAAAACCAGTGCTTCCAATGACTACTGTTAGTGACCATAAATAAACAAGAACTCGTGTAGATCTCTGGGTGCATGTGAATCTGACAATCCGACCACCATCTGGATAAGCCTCTCACCTCATCACTTCGACCCTTGCGGATCAAAGCGCTTTTGTGGATCTCCCTCACGGATCCTCCAAGATAGCTATCACTCCAAATGTTGCTCTCTCAGAAATATATATTCCACCACTGGCTCCTCTCCAGGTAAGTTGCAGCATCAATCTCTCAAATGAGACAAAATAGATCCTCCCATAGTGCAGTATATTTTATTTTTGAAATAGGGACAGATAACAGCAAACTTTCTCACTTACGTGGCAGCCGATTCAAAACCTCATGCTTTCAGATGAGGGCATGTATGTAAGGGTGTACAGCTGGGTGTACAGGTGTACCAAGATGGCCGCCACACCGGAAATACGTCACCACGTAAGGCCGACGCGTTGCGTCACAATGTCATGTGACTTCCTCAGGGCAAATATAATCAAGTTTCCATGGGGGGCACCCATGCGGGCTCACTCCCGAGCCATCCTGTCTGCATCCATTGACACATAGTGGGCGGCTCGGCCCCACCCCCTGCTTCCTTGGCACAGTATTTGATTGACAGCAGTGGGAGCCGATGCTATCAATCTGCCCAGGAAGGAGGGAGACGATGCTGAGAGCACATCACTGGATCGGATCGAGCTCAGGTAAGACACAGAAGGTTTTTCACCCTTTTGAGTGAAAGACCTTCTTTAAAAGCTTATTTTAAAAGGGCTATAGTTAGTGCCTTATTGATGAGGCCCTCACACAATAACGTGATGGCCTTCCTCAACCCATTGTAAAGTCTTCTTATTCCAATAATTATTCAGTATTATTTTACTACTTAGCTTAATAGCCAGTATGAGTCACTTAACCACATTATTAGAAATCTCTGGCCAAATTTACTTCATTACCCTGTGTTAAAAGATATTCTACCATCAAAACCAAAAACAGTATTCTAAAGGGCCAGAAATATTCAAATTATAGGTGCACCTAGCAAATTAAAAGGTAGAGATATTTGGAATCATGATATGCCTACAATCCTGGATATTCAGGAGTCTTATCGCTGCAACAAAAAAAGTGTTTAGAAAAAAAAGTGTGGATTGTATTATGTAGATCACACTATACGTTGTATGGTTTGACAAGCACCATGGGTTTATTGAGCAAGGCAATAGAGAATATAGTATCCCAAGCCATTTTTCATTATATCACAACAAGGATCCACAGAGTTTATTACTTTTTGATATTGAGGCTATTTCTACCAACCTACCTTAATCTGAGCGTTTCTCCAAATTGTGTATTAGAGAAACGTATTGGATCTTCATTTTGAACAGCATGGCCCCAAAGGTCTGAATGAAAATCTGAAGATCAGTACCATCAATTGAGTTTTTGTTTTGTTGTTTAAATCTTTTTTATTCATTTAAAATAGTTTACAAATAGTTAGCCAAAACACGTATTTGTACAAACATTAAAAACTCATGCTCGCTACACAAAGGAAAAAAACAACAAACATATAAAAAGGTGTATGTGCTAAGTTCCCATTCTATTTTCATAATCTCCCACCTTGTTCCCTTTTAAAAGAGAGAA
This sequence comes from Staurois parvus, assembly GCF_062004578.1. Lineage (NCBI taxonomy): Eukaryota > Metazoa > Chordata > Amphibia > Anura > Ranidae > Staurois > Staurois parvus. Next base: position 2,534,743 of record NW_028318233.1, read on the forward strand.
AAAGGAATAATAGGAGGGGCGGAGATCCTCTACATTGTAATGCATAAAATATTTAAGTTACCCAGCCCTATCAGGAGGGGGATACTCAACATTGAGAGGAGAGGATATATGGCCTGCCTCAGTGCCAAGGTTGTATTTTTGTCTTTAATGATCACTCTAATAAACCAAGCTTACCTCCTTCCCCCTTTTACACATGACCTATTTTTTGATTAAGAGGATTCTTTCACGGCTCCTTCCTGCCCCCTCATAGACACTCACATAGGTGTCCCAATGTGAATGTATCAAATCTTCCATTAATCTGGATTTATCTATTTCTCTGAACCATTCTGTCATAGTTGGTGTTTTCTTTGATTTCCAACATTTAGGGATTAAGAGTTAAGTTTGCTACATTGAACAAAAATGGTACAATCAACATTTTATATTTTTTCCTTGAATGAAGGCAGGAAAGGGACTTTGCCATGGGTCTTGCCCAATCTCAGAATTACTGATCAGTTTAATTATATTTAATGCTTTTTCCTAGCATGTCTGAATGATTGGGCAGTGTCATCATATATGGGTGTGTGTTCCTTCACCATCACAATCTCAGCAGAATTCCGATGGGGGGCCCTGAATTCATCTGATGTAATTTTGCTGGAACATAATACCATTTAGCCAAATGATTTAGGTTATTTCTATTATCCTTCTATCTACTAATGTAGAGAATACATAATCTATAATTTCACGCTTTAGACCTTCTGAGATGGATTGATCCAATTCTAGCTCCCATCCGTTTAAAAAATTTGGCACCCCTGGATCCATGAACGACACCAATATTTTACAAAAATGAGAAACACTATGCTTAGGTGTCCTACCTGGTTCCATAATCCTCTCTATTTGATTTAGCTCACATATTGAATGGAGAGGTCTTGGCAATGAGGCTATAAAGTGTTGAAGTTGCCTCTATCTCCAAACATCCCATGGTATGATAACTTATCTAGCTCTTAATTCTAATAATGAACATAGTGATTTCTCATTTAAAACATCATTTAATCCATTTGTCCACTTTAAATATGCCCTATTGTCTTTTTCCGGAGGGAAGTAGTTTGTGCTTGAAAGTGCAATTAAAGGACTATTATACTGCTATTTCATACATTTATCGAGATTATCCCATACTCATAGAGTTTCTACTGTTATAAAACTTAAGTTCTTGAACAAGCTTCTATACTGACTTGGCAACCATATAACCTGAAGAGTTTAACCGTAGGCTCCAGGTATATTTATCTGAAAAGTTTGAAATGCATTAAGAGCTCTCGAGAGGATCACCATTTTTATCACATTAATCCTGCCCATCAAAGAGAGCCCACCAATAATGTACCCATTCAAATCCTGTTTGATTTTATTTAGAAGAAATATACAGTTATCTTGATACAGATCTTCCACTGAAGAGGACATATTTATACCCAAGTATTTCAAACCGTTCTGTTTCAATTCTAATGGCACATACGTTTAAGGTCCCTGAACTCCCCTTAAGGGACAGAAATATTTAATATTTTAGATGTATCTATATTGTTTTTAAAATCTGAGATCTCCCCATAACTTTTTCATTTCCTAAGGTAATTGGGGAATGTTTATCTTTGATTCAATACATACAACAATAGGATATGTCGTCGGCAAATGCAGAGACTTTGTGTTCTTGTCCAGTTACCTCTATGCATTGTATCTCCCGATTTGCTTGAACTGTCACTAAGAGGAGTTCTAGGGAAAGGACGAAAAGCAAAGGGGAAAGCAGTCATCCTTCTGTCATATAAAAGAAATGGTTGTAACAGAGTCTCATTCGCCCAAACCTGCGCAGACGGTTTAGAAAACAATGCCTCAATCTATTTAAGCATACGCAGGCCTAAACCTAGATGTTTTAATGTTCAGAACATGTATTCCAAATCCACTCTGTCAAATGCCTTTTTGCCATCAATTGACAGAAAGGATGTTTTTTTTACCTCTCCTATCTCTATGTATTAATTAAATCATTCTCAAAACATTGTCCCTTGCTTCCCTCCCAGGTACGAAGCCTACTTAGTCTGTCTCTATCCAATCACATAATGCTTTTATAGCAGCCTTTTGGCCAATATCTTTGCGTATAATTTAATATCTTCCTTTATTAATGATATAGGCCTAAAGCTGGAGAATAATGCTGGACCTTAAGCTTTTTGTTTTGCACCATCTCTTTATTTGGGCTCTATTGCTGCACTGTTTTTCTAAGTTTATTTATCCATGTGACTAATTCACCAACATTTGATATGCGGCTCAGATACCATGTGACACATTACATTTTAATTTTATAACTACAATCATTTCCAGTTAGCATAAATCAAGGCCATCTAAAATAAGTAGCCCACCCAAAAAAACACATCAAGAAATAAGCAAAACAAAACACAGGCATAGGCATAACAAAACACAGGAAGAAAAGAAAATTAAAATAAGGGAAAAAGAAGTTAAATTATTAAAAATTTAAATATATTGCACAGGAGACAATGTCCCCAACATCAAGGTCCCCTGCTTGCTTCCTAAAGATGTTGCACATACCTAACTATACAGGAAGGTCATTATCCAACTGCATCAGGTCCTGATATGGAGCAGAGCAGGTATAGGCTGCCCAAGGGGACCAAATATGTTCAATTTACCCTCTCGATTGCAGATAGTAGCTATCAATTGCTCCATCTTATAAATTACCTCTGCTCTAGTAAACCACATCTGAATCAATGGAGGTGTCGTTGATTTCCATAGAACTGGAACATAGGCACAGCTGCCAGGAGTAATTGCTCAACTAAAGAAGATTTATAGTGTTTTAATGGCACTGTGTTAATATACAGAAGGTAATAAACAGGGTTGTTTCCTAGATCCACTGAAGTGAGGTGACAGATTGTTTTACGAACTGCCTCCCAAAGCAGAGTAGTAAGCAATCCCAAAAAATATGAGATAAGAACCCCGTGCCTTGCTGGTAATGCCAGTAAAAAGTGGGAACCTGAGGGAAATGTTTATGAAGTAGTGCAGAAACACAATACTAATGTGTAAGAAGCTTATAGCCTTGTTCCTGAAACCTATTAGACAGCGAGGCCCGATGTGAAAGTAAAAATTGCCCTCCTGATCTGAGAATTTGTAAACGTAATTTGTAATTCAGATTCCTACTTAAAAATGAATGGAGGGACATAGTCATCCAGGGGCTCAGGCAATCTTGTGTAAACTGCTGAGAGCAGGTGCGAAGCAATTGATGAATTCTGACATAAAGACTTAAAAGGGGAAAGTGACCTAGCAAACTGAGTAGGAGGAGGTAGGGACCTAAGATAATGCCTAATCTGGAAGGTGGCTAGAAACCCCACATAAGGCAAAATCAATGTTTGGATCTGTTCTTGATCCAAACAGTTCTTATTCTCCCTTTTCTCATTTGTAGAAGTTGCCTAAGATGCTTACTCTCAATACTCAATGGAAAACCAGGGTACCTTATCACTAGTAAGAGAGGTGACAGGACAGGTGAGAACCGTGGAAGTGGGAAAGTCTTAAGTACTACCATAAGAGTGGGCACGATTGTCAGGTGGGATTTTAAAATTTGTCAAGTAGTAGGTGGTGACCATGCCACTACAGAGAGTGGTGTAGGAGTACTGTCGTGTTCCACAGAATAATTTCTGCAATTTTATTTTTTTATTGTTGATCCTTTAGCCCCAGTTTGCACCAAATGCGACACTGAGACCATGCCACTTCACTTGAGGTAGAGCGATTTCAAAGCTGCAGACCCAGTGCGATTTCATATGCAGCTTGCTTTGCATCTGTGCGACTTCATTAGTCCGGGAACTATATTTTTTCTGTATTTTAAAATTTTTACGTATATTTTGTTTACTATTACATGTTCTAGGTATCCGTGTAAGTAATAATAATACATATATACACTATAATACATATCTTTTATAGTGATGTATATTTTTCCATAACAACAGTATGTTCCAAAAATATTGTTTTTTTATATACATCTTTTTTTTAGTATATTCAGGTATTTCAGTCCTCATCAAGTGTATTTATCAATTTCTTATGTATATATTTACGTTAAACTTTTTTTTGTTATTTGTAGTAGAGTAGAAAAAGGCAAGAACTCCATTTAAGCTGTGATGCTGTCAATGTCCCTGTTGTACTTTTTGTCTGCTGAAGCCATTTTCGCGGGGCAGCAGTGAGGGAAAATCTCTCTGACAGAAACCCGAATAGAAGTAACAACCAGACAGGATTTCTTTTTAATCCCCACTCTATCCAAATAGATAAAAAATAGTTTAAAAGTTTTGGCTGGACATTCTCTTTAAATAAAGCAGAGCCAGATTCTTAACTGGGTTAGATTTTTGTTTGAACATTTATAGAAAAATATTTCATCAAAACATTTTTTCTTGCCATCAAGTCAACTAATCTCATTTGAAAGGCCTTACAATTTCTTTCAGATCTGCTATCGAAATCCCAGATGTTTTAAACAGATTTAATTGCAATATGATTTTTCCTGAATGAGAAATACTTTCACAGTTAGAAATTAGTTTGTTCAAGATAAATTTGCCAACCTTCTCCTTTGAAATTTAGGGTCAAAAACTACCAGGGGCGGACTGACAACTCATGGGGCCCCCAGGCAATAGGGGATCATGGGGCCCCTGTGTCCTTGCCCATACTCCAAAAAGCTTATGAAAAAGGTACCGGGGACATCTCATGGGGCCCCCTACTGACCCCAGGCCCTCAGGCAGTGCCCGAGTTTCCAAATGGTCAGTCCACCCCTGAAAACGACCATCAGTTTGAGTCAAGCAACCATCAGAAATTTGAAGTTCCATGAACCAAGATTTCAAAACAAAATTCTACTAGTGTATGTCCAGCTTAATGAATAACACCACTTTCCTGGAAAAAATATAGCATACAAGTGATACTGTAATTTAACATTATTAAAAATTACCTTTCCTTTTCAATCTGCAGCACTGTAATTTTCTGTAAAATGCAGCGCAATAAAGCAACCTAGAAGTGTTCTGTAAACTACCATCGACAGAGCACCACCAGAAATGTCATTTCCTGCAAGTGTGTATAGCTCACTGATTTTACAAGAAGTCTGCACTATATATATATATATATATATATATATATATATATATATATATATAAAATATACACTGCTCCAAAAAATGAAAAGAACACTTTGAAAACACATCAGATCTCAATGGGAAATAATATCATGCTGCATATCTATACTGATATGGACTGGGTAATGTGTTAGGAATGTAAGGATGCCCCATCGTTTGATTAAAATTAAAATGATCAACCTACAGAGGACTGAATTCAAAGACACCCCAAAAATCAAAGTGGAAAAATTATGCAGCAGGCTAGTCCATTTTGCTGAAATTTCATTGCAGCAACTCAAAATTGTACTCAGTAGTTTGTATGGCCCCATGTGCTTGTATGCATTCCTGACAATATTGGGGCATGCTCCTAATGAGACAATGGATGGTGTCCTGGGGTATTTGCTCCCAGAACTGGACCAGGGCATCACTGAGCTCCTAGACAGTCTGAGGTGCAACCTGGCAGCATTGGATTGACCAAAACATGATATCCCAGAGGTTTTCTATTGGATTTAGGTCAGGCGAACATGGGGGCCAGTCATTGCTATCAATTCCTTCATCCTCCAGGAACTGCTTGCATACTCTCGCCACATGAAGCCGGGCATTGCCGTGCACCAGGAGGAACCCATGACCCACTGCACCAGCATAGGTTTTAACAATGGGTCTATCCAAGGATTTCATCCCGATACCTAATGGCAGTTAGGGTGCCATTGTCTAGCCTGTAGAGGTCTGTGCGTCCCTCCATGGATTTTCCTCCCCAGACCGTCACTGACCCACCACCAAAACAGTCATGCTGAACGATGTTAAAGGCAGCATAACATTCTCTACAGCTTCTCCAGACCCTTTCACATCTGTCACATGTGCTTAGGGTGAACCTGCTCTCATCTGTGAAAAGCACCAGGTGCCAGTGGCAGACCTGCTAATTCTGGTATTCAATGGCAAATGCCAATGAAGCTTTATGGTGCCGGGCAGTGAGTGCGGTGCCCACTAGAGGATATTGGGCCCTCATGCCACCCTCATGAAGTCTGTTTCTGATTGTTTGGTCAGAGACATTCACACCAGTGGCCTGCTGGAGGTCATTTTGTAGGGCTCTGACAGTACTCACCCTGTTCTTCCTTGCACAAAGGAACAGATACCAGTTCTGCTGAAGCTGATAGCTCTCCTAGAGTAACTACCTGTCTCCTGGAATCTCCTCCATGCTCTTGAGACTGTGCTGGGAGACATAGCAAACCTTCTGGCAATGGCACAAGTTTTACTGTCTGTGCAACCACTGTAGGGTGCAGGTATTGCCTCATGCTACCAGTAGTGACACTGACCCTAACCAAATGCAAAACTAGTGAAAAACAGTCAGAAAAGATGAGTAGGGAAAAAATGTCAGTGGCCTCCACTTGTAAAACCATTCCTGTTTTGGGGGTTTTCTCATTGTTGCCCATCTAGTGCACCTGTTGTTAACGTCATTAACACCAAAGCAGCTGAAACTGATTAACAACCCCCTCTTCTACATAACTGACCATACCATTTGAAAGGATTACATGGAATATAACTGAATCCATTTTGTATACACTAATACAAGATGCTAGTTTAACATACATATATATGAGATATGTACACACTAACAAACCTGTTTATGCCAGCTTCATGTAGAAATAAGTGTTTTTTCAAACTTTACAAAAAAGCAGATAAGGTTTACTCTCATTTCTGAAAAGTTGTAATCACAGCTTGGACGTGGGGTCAGATTACAGCCATGGTCTGGGCGTTGGGTCAGATTACAGCCATGGTCTGGGCATTAGACCAGAAATGGTGTGACAGATAAGCAGAAGAGTGAAAATGCAAACCTCATACAAATAATTGTTGAGTTAAGGTAAAAAAATGTACATTTATTTAATTGGATGGTCTGAGGGTGTGTTTGCCCAAAGACTACAGTATAAAAACCCTGATGTTATTCCAATAAAACTGAAGTGTTTGCAATCGCAACTGAGGTGACTTGAGTGCATTCACTTTCCGAGATCTCGTAGTTGTGTCCAGGTGTGACCGTTGGTATCTTGAGGGAGCCCCCAAGGAACAGGAAAAAGACCTCCTACCTACTTGCACCAATATCCCAGGAGTTTAATTGACTTGATGCTATATGATTAAAAAGTATTCCTTTAATTTTTTTGAGCAGTGTGTAAGATACAAGTCAAACCTTAGGCACCCCCCACAATATGTATTTTAGTTTTGGCAAGATACTCCCTAAGGGTTAGATACTTCTAAAGAAATGCAGACACTACAGATTTGTTTCATTAGAACATTGAGAGTGCACAGCTGGTTATAATTAAACCACTCCTCCCATTCAGAATCAGTCTCCAAAGGACATGGTGAAACAAAGAGCTATTTCTTCAGAGCAACAAAAAGTTAAGAATGTTCTACAACATTTGGTAAAATACCCGCATTGTACAATGATCACCCAGAGGGGATTGAGTTACTTTTTAAGGAATTCCAGATAACACTGACCACTTTGAAAGCTGAAGCAGATCCTATTGTAACTATGCTTTCTGGTTTGAAATTTTTATATAAAGCAATATAAAATGTAATAAAGTTGATTGAATCTATCTCAGCCTGGAAGCTGCTAACTGATATGTCTGGTTTGGTTATGCCTATTTAGTTATATAACTCATCCTTCCCCCATTCACCTCCCCCCCCCTCCCCCTTTTTTCCCTTTTTTTTTTTTTTTTTTCTCTCTCTCTCTCTCTTCCTCTGTATTCGTCCCCTATGTCCCTCCTCACCCCACTATGATATTTTTCCTCATACTCTTCCTCCATTCCCTTGCTCGTCTCATTCCCATCTCTTCTTTCTCTCAGTTTCACCTCTTTACCATATTCTAACTAACTATATTTTTCATAAGGTACAGAGTACTTACAGACACACAGGTGTAACAATACTCCTCAAATCTAATCTATAATGTTTAGGTACGGAATCCTAAGACATATATGCCTTGAGTTGACACGACTATTGTTATATACCTCACTGTCCTGTTTCTTTAGTTCTCCCTACACAAGGACTTTTGTACCCCGTCTTTCTATATATTACATACTGCTAACATCATTGCTATGTGTATATGCTATGCCTTCCTCTTAGGACTGTATTTCAGATTGTGCTACGATTTACTTATATGTCCTGAACCCGTCTGCGTTACGGGAGAACATGCTTAAAGACTTGCGCGGACTGCGATCCGTATTTGTTTATGTCTTGTTATGCCTTTCATATCTCAATAAAAATTTCTTGGAAAAATAAAATGTAATAAAGTACTAAAATGGTGTGTATTAATATGTGTGCTAAAAACGTAACCTCTTCCAGAGGTTATACCAGAGTGATGCCAGCTGCAGGCATCACCCTGGAACCAGTCATTAGAGCTGACGGTCGGACCCCAGATCCCTCCATAAAAAATACCTGTCACATGTCTTTTGCTGTCACAAGGGATGTTTACATTCCTTGTGACATAAATAAAAGTAATTAATAAAAGGCAACAGTGTAAAAAAAAACAAAAAACAGAATAATGATTTAAAAAAAATTAAAGTGCCCCCCCCGTGCTCGCACATAAAGGCTAACCCATGCATTGGTCCCACACGCATGCAAACAGCAATTGTCCCAAATGTGAGGTATCGCTGCGATCATCAGATCATGGGCAGTAATTCCAACACTAGACCTCCTCTGTAAACCTGTAAAGGCTTTTAAAATGTCACCTATGGATAGTGAAAATTTACGTTGTTTGTCGCTGTTGCGTGGTTGTGCACAATTTTTTAGTGTGACATTTGTAATATCTATTTGCTTGGTTTAACAACATCTTTTATATTTTACAACAAAAAATTGGGTTATGTATTGTGTTTTTTTGCACTAAAGTTCAAAAAAGTGTATTTTTCCCAAAAAATTGTGTTTGAAAAACCGCTGTACAAATGCCGCGTGACATAATAAAATGCCAAACCCACCAATTTATTCTTTAGGGCATCTGCTTTAAAAAAAAATATAATGCTTGGTGGTTCTAAGATATTTTTCAGCAAAAAATACTGATTTTAATAAGTAAATAAAAAGTGCCAGAAATGGCCTGGAGCTAGGTAATGCAAGGTAAGTGGATTCATTCAGTTATTCAATGGTGATATGACTGATTACTGTATTCGGTTCTTATAATATTAATAAATGTATTCTCCAAATAATTTAAAGCATAATAAGGTGAGCAGAAGCAACGGCAAGACTTGGGCAGCAGAGATTCCAACTTTAGCTGAATCAGAAACTTTCTATGTGCAGGAGCTTGGAATTAGGCACAGTTACATCAATTTCATATCCTTTGTACTAGACAGAAGTAATTGATTAATTACTAGACTTACAAAAGCTATGTGTTCAGAGCAACAGACTAGCCCCAGGCAAAAAACTAAAAACAGAGTATATTTATTGAGACATGCTGTTAGGCACAACCCTTAGGATCTGGTTAAACTTGTTACATTTTATATATGGTCCCCTATGTTGTCAATGCTGCAAAGGAATTCACACAGTTCAAGTGGTCTATTATAAACATTGCATGCTACGGAGAAGGTAAAATATTGATTCATCTCCTGAATCATTGTTCTTGTGTTGTCATGCTGATGTACGGGAAAGAAAGCAGTGAAAGATTCAAGTTTGTGGATCCCTCCTGCTAGTTGTCAGCAAGGTAGAATCCTGCATAGGCACAACGGCATAGAAAACACAAAAAAGCCAACATCAGAGCTTACAAATAAATCAGAATGTAGGGGCAAGGTCATTAACAGCTTTTTTAAAATAAGTAGTATATGGTATCCATCATTGCTGACCTATTGAAAATGATAGGGGTGTTATGCTGAACCCACGGTTTCAATGTTTTTGAGTCCCTGACCCAGAAAAACATTACATACAGGTGAAACTCGAAAAATTAGAAAATCGTGCAAAAGTTCATTATTTCAGTAATGCAACTTAAAAGGTGAAACTAACATATGAGATAAACTCATTACATGCAAAGCAAGATAGTTCAAGCTGGGATTTGTCATAATTGTGATGATTATGGCTTACAGCTCATGAAAACCCCAAATCCACAATCTCAGAAAATTAGAATATTACATGCAATCAATAAAACAAGGATTGTACATAGAACAATATCGGACCTCTGAAAAGTATAAGTATGCATATGTACTCAGTACTTGGTTTGGGCCCCTTTTGCAGCAATTACTGCCTCAATGCAGCGTGGCATGGAAGCTATCAGCCTGTGGCTCTGCTGAGGTGTTATGGAAGACCAGGATGCTTCAATAGCGGCCTTCAGCTCTTCTGCATTGTTTGGTCTCATGTCTTTCATCTTTCTCTTGGCAATGCCCCATAGATTCTCTATGGGGTTCAGGTCAGGCGAGTTTGCTGGCCAATCAAGCACAGTAATCCCACAGTCATTGAACCAGGTTTTGGTGCTTTTGGAAGTGTGGGCAGGTGCCAAGTCCTGCTGGAAAATGAAGTCAGCATCTTAATGAAAGCACAGTGGACCAACACCAACACCAACACCAACACCAGCAGATGACATGGCGCCCCAAATCAACACAGACTGTGAAAACTTCACACTGGACTTCAAGCATCTTGCAGTGTGTGCCTCTCCATTCTTCCTCCATACTTTGGGTCCTTGCTTTCCAAATGAGATGCAAAAGTTGCTCTCATCAGAAAAGAGGACTTTGGACCACTGAGCAACGGAACAGGTCTGTATTTCTTTAGCCCAGGTAAGACGCTTCTGATGTTGTTTGTTGTTCAGGAGTAGCTTGACAAGAGGAATACGACATTTGAAGCCCATGTCCAGGATCCGTTTGTTTGTGGTGGCTCTTGATGCACTGACTCCAGCCTCAGTCCACTCCTTGTGAAAGTCCCCAACACTTTTGAATGGCCTTTTCCTGACAATCCTCTCCAGGCTGCGGTCATCCCTGCTGCTTGTTCACCTTTTTCTTCCACACTTTTCCCTTCCACATAACTTTCTATTAATGTGCTTAGATACAGCACTTTGGGAACATCCAACTTCTTTTGCAATTACCTTTTGAGGCTTTCACTCCTTATGGAGGGTGTCAATGATGGTTTTCTGCACAACTGTCAGGTCAGCAGTCTTTCCCATGATTGTGATTCCTACTGAACCAGACTGAGAGACCATTTAAAGGCTCAGGAACCCTTTGCAGGTGTTATGGCTTAATTAGCTGATTAGAGTGGGTCACTTTGATCCTAGAATATTGCACCTTTTCACAATATTCTAATTTTCTGAGATTGTGGATTTGGGGTTTTTATGAGCTGTAAGCCATAATCATCACAATTATGACAAATCACGGCTTGAACTATCTTGCTTTGCATGTAATGAGTCTATCTCATATATTAGTTTCACCTTTTAAGTTGCATTACTGAAATAAATGAACTTTCGCACAATATTCTAATTTTTCACCTGTATAAGGAAAGTCGGAATAATGTCACAGGTCCCTAAATTCTAGTTTCTTTAAAGCTTCAACCCCTTGTCTCCATTCTACACTCCACCCTCACTCATACAGTGGATATAAAAAGTCTACACATCCCTGTTAAAATGTCAGGTTTCTGTGATGTAAAAAAATGTGACAAAGATAAATCATTTCAGAACTTTGTCCACCTTTAATGGGACCTATAAACTGTACAACTCAATTGAAAAACAAACTGAAATCTTTTAGATGGAGGGAAGTAAAATGAAAAAACTAAAATAATATGGTTGCATAAGTGTGCACACCCTTAAACTAATACTTTGTTGAAGCACCTTTTGATTTTATTACAGCACTCAGTCTTTTTGGGTATGAGTCTCTCAGCATGGCACATCTTGACTTGGCATTATTTGTTGAAAAGTAAAAATATGAATACAAAAAATAAACCACATGAGCTAATTCAAATAATGACATAAAAAAACTTATACATTTAAAAGCACCCAACAATAGAGTTCATTTCGCCATTCTCAAAAGAAAGTTCAAATAATGTGTTAATAATAAAAATTCCAATAGTCCATACAAGTGTTCCACTCCAACTGAAAAGTTCAATGGTACTCCCAAAGAGAAACAAGTGAGAAGGATCCTCAGTACACCCTTTGGACAGCCTTAACTCACCAGAACCACAGAAGTATTCACTCTGAACATACAGATAGTTATCCTCCACTTCACTGAACCCACTATGCCCCACGGATGTAATCAGCCACAGGTTATATGAGTGATATTCCTCTACTCTAGACCCACAAAGCTCCATTCATAGGATGAAGGGGAAAATGCAGAAAGGAACTCATTTTGTGAAATTGCTAACGATTTGTATTAAAATAAAACTATAGAACTGCTCTCACATTATAAAGTGCCCTGAACCATCAGCACAAACATTAACAGCTGAGTAATGGAAGGGAATTGCATCCACCCCACCTGTCATTTGAGCAGGTCTGTGTTCCACAAATCACTCACAGAGTACAAGGCACCAAAAATGACACCAGAGCTGTTCGGAGCCTCCTGGGTAGGCAGACTGGATGAAACACATTGAGGTGGAACCAAATCGTCCATTGTATATATTGATGTTTTTTTCTGTATTTACAATTAGTAATCAAGTAGCAGGAAAGAGATTTATGCACATTTCAAGACTCAAATTTTGCGCCACCCCCGAAGGAGCCGCTAATGACCTTGGGTTCTCTATTCTGTGCCTCAACTCCAAAAACAATCGGACCCCCCCAACACACCAGGTTGACTAAGAATACTGCAAACATCAGTGCAGGAGACTCTCAAAAGGGTAGTTTTTAAAGATAATACTTTACTAAAGATTATTTAGTCATTAGGAGACACAAGAATAAATGTCAGTTGGGAATGTTCCCCAACTTGCAAAATATAGGAACAAATAAAATTACAGAAATATGCAGTGAAAATGACTTCATTGCAGGACCAAGCAAATCCCAAATAACCCTATGACTACAGGAACAAGAGGGGGGAGAGGAAATCTATAGTCAGTCAGCTCCCTCTACATCACGGAAGGGTTTCTTCACAGTAAGAGCTGTGAAAATGTGGAATAGGTTCTCTCAAGAGTTGGTTCTGGCCGGCTCAGTGGATTGCTTTAAAAAAAGCTTGGATTCTTTCTTAGATACACAGAATATAACTGGATACTAACGTTTATAGGTTAAGTTCATCCAGGGGATATCCGATTGCACCCGCTCACCAGACCCCTGGGGTATGACACAACTGCAATCCATTGTGGAAGACCAGGCTCCTGTAGAGTAAAGGAGCTCCAGGTTGCCTCCTGACAAGCTATCAAGACCAAGGGTGGTATCACCTACAGAGCTCTCAGCAGACCTGATTTCTCTGCGGTCCCAAAAACATTGAAAGTCGCCCTGTAGTGCTAAGTGATGATGGATTGCTGCGCAGGTTTACTGTACTGGATGGTGGAGCTGCAACCTAGTCTTGTAAGGGACCAAAGAAAGACACGCTCCACTCTGTCAACCTCCAAGCCCCGCGGTAAGAGCCCCAGCATGGCTGTTGCAGAGGGATTTATCTGACTCCCCAGAATGCCCTTTGTTTTCCTCCTCTCTGGTAATTGTAGTCCAGACTATGCTAAAAAACACAGTGTCTATCTGTGGGACTACAGGTCCCAAGATCACTTACTTCTTTGACACACGTCCCGCTCTGTCAGCAGGAAATGATGTGTTTACTTGGCGCTGAACACTAGAGAGAAAAAAGGGAATTTCAGTCTGTGCAACAGATATCCCTGAATTGCAGAACACAGCCTGCACCTGGCTACACATATATGCTTTAAGAGTTAGCATATAGGGGGAGGTGCATTATAGTACCATATTTATAGATTTGTGTATTTATGGTACAAAGTGTACATTTGTTTTATTTATTTCACCATAATATTTATTTAAAAGATAGATATATGTTTTCTGCACATAAGAGAGGTGTATTGTAACACAGTATTGATTTATACCTTCTTAGTTTTATTTTTTGGGGGGTGTTAATTTTTTGTTGTCAATCACAGATGGACATTGCACTCTACATATTAGAGTAAGAGGAAGGTGGACTGTAGTGCAGCATCAAGTACATATAATATTCTAAATTAGGCTGTAGCATATGTGAGAAGATTTAAGCTTTTTAGGCAAACCCTTTGAAATTACAAATAAAATCTCCTTTTAAAGTAAACAAGTATCAAATAAAAAATAACTGTGATACGCAATATTCATATTGTCTGGGAAAACTGTGGCATCCTTTATCCAAACATTTTTAAGTATTTTACAAATAGTCCGCTGGGTTATATAAAATATCTGGAAAAAATTAAATGTTAGCAACTTTATCCATAAAATGCCACAGTCTGAAACAAGATAGATCTTTTATTTGGAATCTCTGGCCCCTTTAGGTATTGATATTGAATTTGAAATATTTTAAATTGAATTCTGGTGGCTATAAGGAGATACATATATACAGTGCTCAGCATAAATGAGTACACCCCAACAGATTTGTCAGAAAACTTTTACTTTCCTTCCAGAATCCACATTTTCTCTGGGGCACTATACTGCAAAATACTCACACAAATGCGGGAGTATTCAATTGCACACACAAAAAAGTATTTTTCCTAACGGGTGAGTCGAATTATTTATTAAACAGGTGTCCAGCACACAGTTGATTATAAAAGGGTGTTACTTAACAGAGAAAACCTCTTCCCATTTCATGCTGTCAGCAATGGCAACACATGGAAGAGAAATGTCACAAGGCCTGAGAAAGAAAATAATTTCTATACATAAGAAAGGTGAAGGCCACAAGAAGATCAGCAAAGCTTTACTTATCAGTCAGAATACTTTAGTAAAAGTGATAAAAAAATTTAACAAAGATGGAACTGCAACCATCTCACAGAGACGTCCAGGCCATCCACGGAAGTTAACACCTCAACAGGAGCGTCTTCTGATAAGAAGGGTTGAAGAAAATCGCCATGCAAGTTTACTGCAGTTAGCTAAAGAAGTAGAAAGCCAAACTGGGGTGATTGTTTCCCCTGACACAGTATGGTGTACACTGCAGAGGAATAGCATGTGCGGGTGTTATCCACGAAGGAAGTCCATGCACAAAAAAGCCTGCCTAAAATTTGCCAGGGCAAATGCTGAAAAAAGAAGAAGACTACTGGGACTCTATACTCTGGAGTGATGAGACCAAGATAAATGTTTTTGGAACTGATGGCTACAAAACTGTATGACGTCACAAAGGTGAGGAATACAAAGAAAATTGCATGGTGCCTACAGGGAAACATGGTGGTGGCAGTGTCCTTCTGTGGGGCTGCATGAGTGCTGCTGATGTGGGGGAGCTGCATTTCATTGATGGTATTATGAATTCACAGATTTATTGCTCTATATTGAAAGAGAAGATGCTACCATCCCTCCGTGCCCTTTGCGCACTTTTCCAACATGACAATGATCCAAAACACACATCTAAGGCCACTGTTGCATTTCTTAAGAAGAACAGGATGAAAGTGATTCAGTGGTCAAGTATGTCTCCTGAACCCAGTCAAACACCTATGGGGAAAAGACAAGTTATGCATCACTCTCCATCTAGCATCCAGGCTCTAAAAGAGGTTGTTTGTGAAGAATGGAAAAAGATTGATGTTACAATATGTCACCAACTTGTTTATTCCATGCCTAAAAGACTTGGTGTTGTCCTTACAAATCATGGAGGTCATACAAAATACTAGATGTAGTAGTTTTTGTTGTGGTGTGTATTCATTTGTGCATCAACTAATTTGAGTAAAACTGAAGATTTTGCAATCTAAGTTATATTTTTAACCTTACTGTCATGAAATGAGCTAAACAAATGTTCTATAAAACTCAGTTTTGTCAATATTTTGGAAATTGTTCTTGTGTTCATTGAGATATTAATTAAAATCTTACTTTTCAAAAGGGGTGTATTAATTTATGCTGAGCACTATATATATATATATATATATATATATATATATATATATATATATATATAAATATATAATGAGTTCCATTCGGAAGATTGTGTACTTTCTGTACTTGTATTTCTAGATATTCTTTTCACTGCATGATGATTTCTTTCCATGTTTTTGTAAATTCAGTGACTGCACTCAAAATGATCAATGATGGCAGCATCACAAGGGAAGTCTATTAAACCATTCTGAGCTTTGAATTCACTATTTGCTCATGATCCTGATTTTTAATAAATAGAAAATGCCTTGTAATGTTTTTTTTCTAACAAATATTACATTATATGTAATACTGTAGGGAACAACATTGGATGGGATATACGGTAAATGTTTTATCCAGGCTATGGATGTTTTGGAACTGAACTGTATAGTAGAGTGCAGAGAATTAGCAGCACCTGAGGGAAGACATGTAGCTAAGGCCACAGAGGAGTGTGTGTAGTAATGGGCTCCTGTCCATTGAGAGAGAACAGGCTAGAGTGAGCTAGCTAATAGGATAAAATAATGTTATATTTGCTGGATGCACACCTGTGAAGGAAGCTACTTTGTTATACCTTTTAAAGGAGTAACAGTGAGCATGAAAGCTCTCTCATATTTGGTCTGTGAACTATACCATATAACATCAATTTTACTTGCAGAATCACCAGGTTAAAATGAAAGAAAAAAAGAATCAAATACAGGCACTACATCTAAGGACTAGTAAGCTGCAATATATATATATATATATATATATATATATATATATGTATATATACAGTGGGGATCGAACGTTTGGGCACCCCAGCTAAAAATTTGTATTAATGTGCATAAAGAAGCCAAGGAAAGATGGAAAGATCTCCAAAAGGCATCAAATTACAGATTAGACATTCTTATAATATGTCAACAAAAGTTAGATTTTATTTCCATCATTTACACTTTCAAAATAACAGAAAACAAAAAAATGGCGTCTGCAAAAGTTTGGGCACCCTGCAGAGTTAATATCTTGTACTGCCCCCTTTGGCAAGTATCACAGCTTGTAAACGCTTTTTGTAGCCAGCCAAGAGTCTTTCAATTCTTGTTTGAGGTATCTTTGCCCATTCTTCCTTACAAAAGTCTTCCAGCTCTTTGAGATTTCTGGGCTGTCTGTCACGCACTGCTCTTTTAAGGTCTATCCATAGATTTTCAATTATGTTGAGGTCAGGAGATTGTGAAGGCCATGGCAAAACCTTCAGTTTACGCCTCTTGATGTAATCCCCCGTGGATTTTGAGGTGTGTTTAGGATCATTATCCATTTGTAGAAGCCATCCTCTCTTTAACTTCAGCTTTTTCACAGATGGCATCAAGTTTCCATCCAAAATTTGCTGAAATTTTATTGAATCCATTTTTCCTTCTACTCGTGAGATGTTCCCTGTGCCACTGGGTGCAACACAACCCCAAAGCATGATTGATCCAACCCCATGCTTAACAGTTGGACAGAGGTTCTTTTCATTAAATTCTGTGCCCCTTCTTCTCCAAACGTACCTTTGCTCATTCCAGCCAAAAAGTTCAATTTTAACCTCATCGGTCCACAGAACTTGTTTCCAAAATGCATCAGGCTTGTCTATATGTTCATTTGCAAAGTTCAAACGATGATTTTTGTGGTGAAGACGTAGAAGAGGTTTTCTTCTGATGACTCTTCCATGAAGACCATATTTGTACAAGTATCTCTTTATAGTGGAATAGTGTACCACAACTCCGGTGTCTGCCAGATCTTTCTGGAGGGATCGTGCAGTCAAACGTGGGTTTTGAATTGTTTTTCTCACAATCCTGCGAGCTGTTCTGTCTGATATTTTTCTTGGTCTTCCAGATGTTGCTTTAACTTCCACTGTTCCTGATGACTGCCATTTCTTAATTAAATTCCGAACAGAGGATATTGACATCTGAAAACGCTTTGCTATCTTCTTATAGCCTTCTCCAGCTTTGTGAGCGTCAACTATTTTCAGTTTCAGTTTTCTAGACAACTGCTTAGAAGAACCCATGGTGCTGATTGTTGGGGCAAGGTCAGATGAGTCTGGGCATTTAAAACCTTTGAGCTTGACATCACCTGGTCCTCCCAGACGATGATTGAGAACAATCCATGACACTGGCAGGTCTCAGCTTGGCAAAGGGGGCAGTGCATGCTATAAATTCTGCAGGGTGCACAAACTTTTGCAGACGCCATTTTTTAGTTTTCTGTTATTTTGAAAGTGTAAATGATGGAAATAAAATCTAACTTTTGTTGACATATTATAAGAATGTCTAATCTGTAATTTGATGCCTTTTGGAGATTTTTCCATCTTTCCTTGGCTTCTTTATGCACATTAATACAAATTTTTAGCTGGGGTGCCCAAACATTCGATCCCCACTGTATATATATATATATATATATATATTGGTTTTAAGTTTATATTACTACTGCTATTGGACTACTACTGAGCTGCAATGGATTTTCTGTACAGAACATGTACCCCCTTCATGTCGAAAGCATTTTTTGCTATTAAGCACTGTGCTTCTTTGACTGACAATTGCACAGTCATGCAACACTGTACCCAAATGACATTTATATAAAAAACTTTCACACATATAGAGTTTTCTTTTGGTGGTATTTGATCACCACTAAATTTTGTAATATTTATTATATAAATGAAAAAAACACCTAAAATTTTGGCAAAAAACCCCAAATATTTTACTTCCTGTTATGATATAAAGCCAATAAAAAAATTAAATTTCTTTATAAATCCAAAAAATTTAATTTATTCAAGAATTTAGGCCAACGTGTATTCTGCTACATGTCTTTGGTAAAAAAGGAATTGGTTTGCGCAAACGTTATAGCTAGAGATGAGCGAATCGAAGTATCCGAAGTGGAATTCGAGTCGAATATCGGAAAAATTTTGATTCATGCCGAATCCGAAAAATAGCCTAATTCGGACGCGCGAATCGAAATTTTTCAGAAAATGGCGGCTGACATGTGCGGCGACGGAGCGGGGATGTCTGGGAAGGCGCGCAGACAAGGCGCGCTGACCCATAATGCATTCCTCAACTACATGTGATCGCATCAGCCAATCAGCAGCCAGCCAGCCAGCACTGTGTAATGGTCGAGCTATAAATAGCGGCCATTTTGGAATTCTTCATTTGCCTGCAGTTATTGAACAGAGGCAGACCGCTCTGTACTAGGGACAGGGACAGAGTTAGGGCCACAGAAACGATAATTGGGGACAGAGAAAAGTTACTTAGGGACAGAGAACCATTACTCAGGGACACAGACTTGTTAATGAGGGCCACAGAATCGTTATTTAGGGACAAAGAAACGCTAGTTAGGGCCACAGAATTCATAATCAGGGACAGACAGAATTGTTACTCAGTGCCAGAGAATTGTTACTTAGGGCCACAGAAACGTTATTAGGGCCACAGAATTTTTACTCAGGGACAGACAGAATTGTTACTGAGTGCCAGAGAATTGTTACTCAGGGACAGACAGAATTGTTACTGAGTGCCAGAGAATTGTTACTTAGGGCCACAGAAACTTTAATTAGGGCCACAGAATTTTTACTCAGGGACAGACAGAATTGTTACTGAGTGCCAGAGAATTGTTACTCAGGGACAGACAGAATTGTTACTGAGTGCCAGAGAATTGTTACTTAGGGCCACAGAAACTTTACTTAGGGCCACAGAATTTTTACTCAGGGACAGACAGAATTGTTACTGAGTGCCAGAGAATTGTTACTCAGGGACAGACAGAATTGTTACTGAGTGCCAGAGAATTGTTACTCAGGGCCCCAGAAACTTTACTTAGGGCCACAGAATTTTTACTCAGGGACAGACAGAATTGTTACTGAGTGCCAGAGAATTGTTACTCAGGGACAGACAGAATTGTTACGGAGTGCCAGAGAATTGTTACTTAGGGCAACAGAAACTTTACTTAGGGCCACAGAATTGTTACTCGCACAGACACAGAATTGTTACTCGCACAGACACAGAATTGTTACTGAAGGCCACAGAACTGTTACTTAGGGCCACAGAATTGTTAATCGCACAGACACAGAATTGTTACTCGCACAGACACAGAACTGTTACTGAGGGCCACAGAACTGTTACTTAGGGCCACAGAATTGTTACTCGCACAGACACAGAATTGTTACTCAGGGCCACAGAACTGTTACTTAGGGACAAAGAAACGCTAGTTAGGGCCACAGAATTCATACTCAAGGACAGACAGAATTGTTACTGAGTGCCAGAGAATTGTTACTTAGGGCCACAGAAACTTTACTTAGGGCCACAGAATTTTTACTCAGAGACAGACAGAATTGTTACTGAGTGCCAGAGAATTGTTACTCAGGGACAGACAGAATTGTTACGGAGTGCCAGAGAATTGTTACTCAGGGCCACAGAAACTTTACTTAGGGCCACAGAATTTTTACTCAGGGACAGACAGAATTGTTACTGAGTGCCAGAGAATTGTTACTCAGGGACAGACAGAATTGTTACTGAGTGCCAGAGAATTGTTACTTAGGGCCACAGAAACTTTACTTAGGGCCACAGAATTGTTACTCGCACAGACACAGAATTGTTACTCGCACAGACACAGAATTGTTACTGAGGGCCACAGAAACTTTACTTAGGGCCACAGAATTGTTACTCGCACAGACACAGAATTGTTACTCGCACAGACACAGAACTGTTACTGAGGGCCACAGAACTGTTACTTAGGGCCACAGAATTGTTACTCGCACAGACACAGAATTGTTACTCAGGGACACAGAACTGTTACTTAGGGACAAAGAAACGCTAGTTAGGGCCACAGAATTCATACTCAGGACAGACAGAATTGTTACGGAGTGCCAGAGAATTGTTACTCAGGGCCACAGAAACTTTACTTAGGGCCACAGAATTTTTACTCAGGGACAGACAAAATTGTTACTGAGTGCCAGAGAATTGTTACTCAGGGACAGACAGAATTGTTACGGAGTGCCAGAGAATTGTTACTCAGGGACAGACAGAATTGTTACTGAGTGCCAGAGAATTGTTACTTAGGGCCACAGAAACTTTAATTAGGGCCACATAATTTTTACTCAGGGACAGACAGAATTGTTACTGAGTGCCAGAGAATTGTTACTCAGGGACAGACAGAATTGTTACGGAGTGCCAGAGAATTGTTACTCAGGGCCACAGAAACTTTACTTAGGGCCACAGAATTTTTACTCAGGGACAGACAGAATTGTTACTGAGTGCCAGAGAATTGTTACTCAGGGACAGACAGAATTGTTACGGAGTGCCAGAGAATTGTTACTCAAGGCCACAGAAACTTTACTTAGGGCCACAGAATTTTTACTCAGGGACAGACAGAATTGTTACTGAGTGCCAGAGAATTGTTACTCAGGGACAGACAGAATTGTTACTGAGTGCCAGATAATTGTTACTCAGGGCCCCAGAAACTTTACTTAGGGCCACAGAATTTTTACTCAGGGACAGACAGAATTGTTACTGAGTGCCAGAGAATTGTTACTCAGGGACAGACAGAATTGTTACTGAGTGCCAGAGAATTGTTACTTAGGGCCACAGAAACTTTACTTAGGGCCACAGAATTGTTACTCGCACAGACACAGAATTGTTACTCGCACAGACACAGAATTGTTACTGAAGGCCACAGAACTGTTACTTAGGGCCACAGAATTGTTACTCGCACAGACACAGAATTGTTACTCGCACAGACACAGAACTGTTACTTAGGGCCACAGAACTGTTACTTAGGGCCACAGAATTGTTACTCGCACAGACACAGAATTGTTACTCAGGGCCACAGAACTGTTACTTAGGGACAAAGAAACGCTAGTTAGGGCCACAGAATTCATACTCAGGGACAGACAGAATTGTTACGGAGTGCCAGAGAATTGTTACTCAGGGCCACAGAAACTTTACTTAGGGCCACAGAATGTTTACTCAGGGACAGACAGAATTGTTACTGAGTGCCAGAGAATTGTTACTCAGGGACAGACAGAATTGTTACGGAGTGCCAGAGAATTGTTACTCACGGCCACAGAAACTTTACTTAGGGCCACATAATTTTTACTCAGGGACAGACAGAATTGTTACTGAGTGCCAGAGAATTGTTACTCAGGGACAGACAGAATTGTTACTGAGTGCCAGATAATTGTTACTTAGGGCCACAGAAACGTTATTAGGGCCACAGAATTGTTACTCAGGGACAGACAGAATTGTTACTGAGTGCCAGAGAATTGTTACTTAGGGCCACAGAAACTTTAGTTAGGGCCACAGAATTGTTACTCAGGGACAGACACAGAATTGTTACTGAGGGCCACAGAACTGTTACTTAGGGCCACAGAATTGTTACTCGCACAGACACAGAATTGTTACTGAGGACCACAGAACTGTTACTTAGGGCCACAGAATTGTTACTCGCACAGACACAGAATTATTACACAGGGACACAGAACTGTTACTGAGGGCCACAGAACCGTTACTTAGGGCCACAGAATTGTTATTCGCACAGACACAGAATTGTTACTCGCACAGACACAGAATTGTTACTCGCACAGACACAGAATTGTTACTGAGGGCCACAGAACTGTTACTTGGGGCCACAGAAACGTTAATCAGGGACACAGAATTGTTACTGAGGGCCACAGAACTGTTACTTAGGGCCACAGAATTGTTACTCGCACAGACACAGAATTGTTACACAGGGACACAGAACTGTTACTGAGGGCCACAGAACCGTTACTTAGGGCCACAGAATTGTTACTCGCACAGACAGAATTGTTACTCGCACAGACACAGAATTGTTACTCGCACAGACACAGAATTGTTACTCAGGGACACAGAACTGTTACTGAGGGCCACAGAACTGTTACTTAGGGCCACAGAATTGTTACTCGCACAGACACAGAATTCTTACTCGCACAGACACAGAATTGTTACTCAGGGAAACAGAACTGTTACTGAGGGCCACAGAACTGTTACTTAGGGCCACAGAATTGTTTCTCGCACAGACACAGAATTGTTACTCGCACAGACACAGAATTGTTACTGAGGGCCACAGAACTGTTACTTGGGGCCACAGAAACGTTAATCAGGGACACAGAATTGTTACTGAGGGCCACAGAACTGTTACTTAGGGCCACAGAATTGTTACTCGCACAGACACAGAATTGTTACTCAGGGACACAGAATTGTTACTCAGGGACACATAATCGTTTAATTAAAGAGTATGTCAGACAACATGCAGAGGAGTGGCAGAGGAGGCAATGTTTTAGGAGCGAGCAGATGTGGCAGCAGAGGAAGGGGTCGAGGCAGCACTATTCGCAGCCAGAGGCCAGTGCTCCCGGTGTCATCCAGCGGTCGTGTCTCCACCGACAACCCTTCCGTCATCGATTGGTTGGCTCGGTCGTCTTCCTCTTCCCAGGTCACCTCTGACACCTACAGCCAACGGTCGGTGGGTACGTCAGACACAACCGTTAGTTGGCATGGCCCGGGACCAAGCCCACTGAAATCACGTGTCCTCTACCTGCCCCTGTCCTTTGGTGTTCCCTCACCAAGCGAAGTATCGCATGCTGTGGGCTCAGCCCCACTGTACAGTGAGGAAGAGCTAACAGAGGGCGGTCAGGAACGGGGGGAGACATCCGCCTTTTCAGCAGCTAGGCGAAGAAGTAGTGGCGAGGAGAGTGGCCCGGTAGCCGGTCTAGAGACAGGTCTGTCTCCTGACCCAGACGCAGCCGAGGGGGCTAGTAGTGAGGCGGAGACCCTACTTGATGATGAGGAGGTTGATCGCACTTGGCAGCCTCGTCGTCATCAGGCAATTTCTTCCGCATCATCAGGAGAAGAGGGTGGCAGCTTGGCAGTGAGCGAAACAGTCGGTGGGTTGCCCAGGAGACAGCAGCAGGGTCGCAGCAGTGTCAGTGGAAGCAGTGTCAGTGGAGCCAAACGGCCACGGAGTAGAGCACCAGCTCCACTGCAGCCTACCACCACGGCCAGTAGTGGTGCCGGTGTGCACGGAGGAAGCAGCAGTCAGCCAGTGAGGAGTATCGGGGGCAAAGTTTCCTACTCGGCGGTGTGGCAATTTTTCGTCAAGCCGCCCGAGGAAGTAAACGTAGCCGTATGTCGACTATGTGGCCAGAAAGTCAAGCGTGGCCAGGGGGCCCATGTTGGGACTACAGCGTTGCGGCAGCATATGCAGCGTCGCCATTTGGTGGCCTGGGAAAACCGTGATAAAGATACGGCGGTTCTGTCCGCCCCAGCCCCCGCTCCATCACCCGCTCCGTTACTTGCTCCGTCACCCGACGTCAATCGCCCTCCATCAGCCAGTCAAGGCTCCAATACCTCTGCTGAGGGGAGTTGTCGCTCGTTGGCATCTTCCGCTCGTTCAGATGCTCCTTCTCCTGCTACTCCTCTTCACGGATTCCGTCAGCAGTCTTTCTTGGAATCCGTTTCCAAGAGACAACAGTTTGCGAGCACGCACCCGACGGTGCAAAAGCTGAACGTCCTCCTGTCCAAGTTGCTGGTGCTGCAGTCCCTCCCTTTCCAAGTGGTGGACTCAGCACCTTTCAGAGAAATGATGGCTTGTGCCGCGCCGCGGTGGAGAGTGCCAAGCCGTCATTTCTTCGCCAAAAAGGCAGTGCCAGCCCTGCATTCACATGTAGAAGACATGGTGGGCCAGTCTTTGAGCATGTCGGTCTCTGCCAAAGTGCACGGCAGCGCCGACGTGTGGAGCTGTAACTATGGTCAGGGACAGTACATGTCATTTACGGCCCACTGGGTGAACGTGGTGCCGTCACAGCCGCACCAGCAACTTGGACAGGTCACGCCGCTTTTGCCTCCACGTTTGCACGTCCTTGGTCCGGCAAAGATGTCCGCCTCTACCACCTCTTCTTCCGCCGTGTCCTCAGCCGCCACCCCCGTGCCAAGTCCCATTACCCGACCGGCATATCACATGTGCAGGGCGCAACGGTGTCACGCTGTTCTGCACCTGGTATGCCTTGGCGAACGTAGTCACACAGGGGAGGAACTTCTTAGTGTAATGAACAGAGAAATCGACAGATGGCTGTCTCCGCGCAAACTGAAAATCGGAACCATGTTGACCGACAACGGAAAGAACATGGTGTCTGCTCTGCGTCAAGGAAGGTTGTGCCATGCGCCATGCATGGCTCACGTGTTCAATCTGGTTGTCAAGCGGTTCCTAAAATCCACCATCCCACTGCAAGACATCCTTAAAATGTCACGTAAACTTTGCATGCATTTCAGCCATTCCTACACCGCAAAGCACACCCTCCTTGAGCTGCAGCGGCAGAACGGAATTCCACAGCATCGCCTGATCTGCGACGTTGCAACAAGGTGGAATTCAACCCTACACATGTTAGACCGCCTTTACGAACAGCGAAAGGCCATCACCGATTTCCTGATGTTACAAGCGGATAAAGGTACTCCCCTGTGTAACTTCGATGTCAGCCATTGGCAGCTCATGCGTGACACCTGCCGCTTGCTCAGGCCCTTTGAGGAGGCCACGCTATTCGTGAGTCGGCAGGACTATGGGATGAACGACGTCATTCCTCTGTTGCACGTCCTTGAACAAATGCTGTTAACAATGGCTGGTCAGGGTGCGGTAGACGTGGCGCACAGATCTCAACGCCACATGACCCCTGTGGGGGCAGGACAGGAAGAAGAGGAGGAGGTAGAGGAGGACATTTGTGCTCAGGAATTATTGAGTGAAATGGGTGGTTTTTCCACTCAGCGGACAGGAGTGGAGGAGCAGGAGCATCTGGTAGAGGAGGAGGAGGAGGAGACAGAGGACCCAGACGCACCGTGGCAGTATGCTGTGGAGATGGAGGCAGGGAGTCCCTCGCATTCCTTGTCACAAATGGCCCATAGCATGCTCGGTTGCTTGCGTAGCGACAGCCGAATAATAACCATCAGACAGAGGGATGACTTTTGGCTGTCCACCTTGTTGGACCCTCGCTACCGTTCCAAAATGGTGGCCTTTTTCACACCTGCTGAGAGGGAGGCCAAAATAACGTACTATAAAAAACACCTATGTAGTCAGTTGGTCTCTGCCTTTGTGCGCCAACGTCCATCCTCAGACACTGTGGGCCCTGTGCGCTCGCGTTCCGCTGCCATGGCAGCAGGGGAGGGGTGGGGTGGTAGGAGCAGTGGCAGATCCACCAGCAGCGGCTGCCTCAGTCTGCAGTCGATGATGAGTAGCTTTCTTCACCAGCGCAGTGAGGAAACTACTAACCAGCCGCAGCAGCAGCAGCATCAGGTGGACCTGGAGCAGGACCTCAAACAACAGGCTTGGGCCTACTTGGACAGCACCCTGCCAACCGAGGTAGACAATCCCCTTGACTACTGGTCAACGAAACTTGACCTTTGGCCCCAACTAGCTGAATTTGCCCTTGAAAGGCTGTCATGCCCGGCCAGTAGCGTGGCATCGGAGCGCGTGTTTAGTGCGGCAGGAGGTATTGTAACTCCGCGGAGGACACGACTGTCCACCCAAAGTGTGGAGAGACTCACGTTTGTGAAAATGAATCAGGCGTGGATTAGTCTGGATTTCAAACCACCAGTTCCTGACACAACTGACTAAATCCGCCATGAATCATGCCTCAAACATGTGCCACTTTGAGGTCTCCTCACACACTGCTGGTGTGTAGAATTTTTTGACATAGGGTGCTGGCAGATTACGGGCCTCCCATAGCTGCTGCCAGGCCCCTAATCTGCCATAGGCCCCTATATACCGCCACCTCATGCTGCTGCCAGGTCCAGAGTCTCTCATGGGTCCCTGTACGGCCTCCCATTGCTGCTGTCTCCATCGCCACACTCTGCCATGTGCCACTTTCAGGTCTCCTCACACACTGCTGGTGTGTAGAATTTTTTGACATAGGGTGTTGGCAGATTACGGGCCTCCCATTGCTGCTGCCAGGCCCCTAATCTGCCATGGGCCCCTATATACCGCCTCCTCATGCTGCTGCCAGGTCCAGAGTCTCTCATGGGTCCCTGTACGGCCTCCCATTGCTGCTGTCTCCATCGCCACACTCTGCCATGTGCCACTTTCAGGTCTCCTCACACACTGCTGGTGTGTAGAATTTTTTGACATAGGGTGCTGGCAGATTACGGGCCTCCTATAGCTGCTGCCAGGCCCCTAATCTGCCATAGGCCCCTATATACCGCCTCCTCATGCTGCTGCCAGGTCCAGAGTCTCTCATGGGTCCCTGTACGGCCTCCCATTGCTGCTGTCTCCATCGCCACACTCTGCCATGTGCCACTTTCAGGTCTCCTCACACACTGCTGGTGTGTAGAATTTTTTGACATAGGGTGCTGGCAGATTACGGGCCTCCCATTGCTGCTGCCAGGCCCCTAATCTGCCATAGGCCCCTATATACCGCCTCCTCATGCTGCTGCCAGGTCCACAGTGTCTCATGCCATGTGCCACTTTCAGGTCTCCTCACACTGCTGGTGTGTTGAATTTTTTGACATAGGGTGCTGGCAGATTACGGGCCTCCTATAGCTGCTGCCAGGCCCCTAATCTGCCATAGGCCCCTATATACCGCCTCCTCATGCTGCTGCCAGGTCCAGAGTCTCTCATGGTTCCCTGTACGGCCTCCCATTGCTGCTGTCTCCATCGCCACACTCTGCCATGTGCCACTTTAAGGTCTCCTCACACACTGCTGGTGTGTAGAATTTTTTGACATAGGGTACTGGCAGATTACGGGCCTCCCATAGCTGCTGCCAGGCCCCTAATCTGCCATAGGCCCCTATATACCGCCTCCTCATGCTGCTGCCAGGTCCAGAGTCTCTCATGGGTCCCTGTACGGCCTCCCATTGCTGCTGTCTCCATCGCCACACTCTGAAATGTGCCACTTACAGGTCTCCTCACACTGCTGGTGTGTAGAATTTTTTGACATAGGGTGCTGGCAGATTACGGGCCTCCCATAGCTGCTGCCAGGCCCCTAATCTGCCATAGGCCCCTATATACCGCCTCCTCATGCTGCTGCCAGGTCCAGAGTCTGTCATGGGTCCCTGTACGGCCTCCCATTGCTGCTGTCTCCATCGCCACACTCTGCCATGTGCCACTTTCAGGTCTCCTCACACACTGCTGGTGTGTAGAATTTTTTGACATAGGGTGCTGGCAGATTACGGGCCTCCCATTGCTGCTGCCAGGCCCCTAATCTGCCATAGGCCCCTATATACTGCCTCCTCATGCTGCTGCCAGGTCCACAGTGTCTCATGCCATGTGCCACTTTCAGGTCTCCTCACACTGCTGGTGTGTTGAATTTTTTGACATAGGGTGCTGGCAGATTATGGGCCTCCTATAGCTGCTGCCAGGCCCCTAATCTGCCATAGGCCCCTATATACCGCCTCCTCATGCTGCTGCCAGGTCCAGAGTCTCTCATGGTTCCCTGTACGGCCTCCCATTGCTGCTGTCTCCATCGCCACACTCTGCCATGTGCCACTTTCAGGTCTCCTCACACACTGCTGGTGTGTAGAATTTTTTGACATAGGGTGCTGGCAGATTACGGGCCTCCCATAGCTGCTGCCAGGCCCCTAATCTGCCATAGGCCCCTATATACTGCCTCCTCATGCTGCTGCCAGGTCCAGAGTCTCTCATGGGTCCCTGTACGGCCTCCCATTGCTGCTGTCTCCATCGCCACACTCTGCCATGTGCCACTTTCAGGTCTCCTCACACACTGCTGGTGTGTTGAATTTTTTGACATAGGGTGCTGGCAGATTACGGGCCTCCCATAGCTGCTGCCAGGCCCCTAATCTGCCATGGGCCCCTATATACCGCCTCCTCATGCTGCTGCCAGGTCCACAGTGTCTCATGCCATGTGCCACTTTCAGGTCTCCTCACACTGCTGGTGTGTTGAATTTTTTGACATAGGGTGCTGGCAGATTATGGGCCTCCTATAGCTGCTGCCAGGCCCCTAATCTGCCATAGGCCCCTATATACCGCCTCCTCATGCTGCTGCCAGGTCCAGAGTCTCTCATGGGTCCCTGTACGGCCTCCCATTGCTGCTGTCTCCATCGCCACACTCTGAAATGTGCCACTTTCAGGTCTCCTCACACTGCTGGTGTGTAGAATTTTTTGACATAGGGTGCTGGCAGATTACGGGCCTCCCATAGCTGCTGCCAGGCCCCTAATCTGCCATAGGCCCCTATATACCGCCTCCTCATGCTGCTGCCAGGTCCAGAGTCTGTCATGGGTCCCTGTACGGCCTCCCATTGCTGCTGTCTCCATCGCCACACTCTGCCATGTGCCACTTTCAGGTCTCCTCACACACTGCTGGTGTGTTGAATTTTTTGACATAGGGTGCTGGCAGATTACGGGCCTCCCATAGCTGCTGCCAGGCCCCTAATCTGCCATGGGCCCCTATATACCGCCTCCTCATGCTGCTGCCAGGTCCACAGTGTCTCATGCCATGTGCCACTTTCAGGTCTCCTCACACTGCTGGTGTGTTGAATTTTTTGACATAGGGTGCTGGCAGATTATGGGCCTCCTATAGCTGCTGCCAGGCCCCTAATCTGCCATAGGCCCCTATATACCGCCTCCTCATGCTGCTGCCAGGTCCAGAGTCTCTCATGGGTCCCTGTACGGCCTCCCATTGCTGCTGTCTCCATCGCCACACTCTGCCATGTGCCACTTTCAGGTCTCCTCACACTGCTGGTGTGTAGAATTTTTTGACATAGGGTGCTGGCAGATTACGGGCCTCCCATTGCTGCTGCCAGGCCCCTAATCTGCCATGGGCCCCTATACCGCCTCCTCATGCTGCTGCCAAGTCCAGAGTGTGTCATGGGTCCCTGTACGGCCTCCCATTGCTGCTGTCTCCATAGCCACACTCTGCCATGTGCCACTTTCAGGTCTCCTCACACTGCTGGTGTGTTGAATTTTTTGACATAGGGTGCTGGCAGATTACGGGCCTCCCATTGCTGCTGCCAGGCACGTAATCTGCCATGGGCCCCCGTACCGACTCCTCATGCTGTGACGTTGCAACAAGGTGGAATTCAACCCTACATATGTTAGACCGCCTTTACAAACAGCGAAAGGCCATCACCGATTTCCTGATGTTAAAAGCGGATAAAGGTACTCCCTGTGTAACTTAGATGTCAGCCATTGGCAGCTCATGCGTGACACCTGCGCTTGCTCAGGCCCTTTGAGGAGGCCACGCTATTCGTGAGTCGCCAGGACTATGGGATGAACGACGTCATTCCTCTGTTGCACGTCCTGGAACAAATGCTGTTAACAATGGCTGGTCAGGGTGCGGTAGACGTGGCGCACAGATCTCAACGCCACATGACCCCTGTGGGGGCAGGACAGGAAGAAGAGGAGGAGGTAGAGGAGGACATTGGTGCTCAGGAATTATTGAGTGAAATGGGTGGTTTTTCCACTCAGCGGACAGGAGTGGAGGAGCAGGAGCATCTGGTAGAGGAGGAGGAGGAGGAGGAGACAGAGGACCCAGACGCACCGTGGCAGTATGCTGTGGAGATGGAGGCAGGGAGTCCCTCGCATTCCTTGGCACAAATGGCCCATAGCATGCTCGCTTGCTTGCGTAGCGACAGCCGAATAATAACCATCAGACAGAGGGATGACTTTTGGCTGTCCACCTTGTTGGACCCTCGCTACCGTTCAAAAATGGTGGCCTTTTTCACACCTGCTGAGAGGGAGGCCAAAATAACGTACTATAAAAACCACCTATGTAGTCAGCTGGTCTCTGCCTGTCTGCGCCAACGTCCATCCTCAGACACTGTGGGCCCTGTGCGCTCGCGTTCCGCTGCCATGGCAGCAGGGGAGGGGTGGGGTGGTAGGAGCAGTGGCAGCTCCACCAGCAGCGGCTGCCTCAGTCTGCAGTCGATGATGAGTAGCTTTCTTCACCAGCGCAGTGAGGAAACTACTAACCAGCCGCAGCAGCAGCAGCAGCAGCAGCATCAGGTGGACCTGGAGCAGGACCTCAAACAACAGGCTTAGGCCTACTTGGACAGCACCCTGCCAACCGAGGTAGACAATCCCCTTGACTACTGGGCAACGAAACTTGACCTTTGGCCCCAACTAGCTGAATTTGCCCTTGAAAGGCTGTCATGCCCGGCCAGTAGCGTGGCATCGGAGCGCGTGTTTAGTGCGGCAGGAGGTATTGCAACTCCGCGGAGGACACGACTGTCCACCCAAAGTGTGGAGAGACTGACGTTTGTGAAAATGAATCAGGCGTGGATTAGTCTGGATTTCAAACCACCAGTTCCTGACACAACTGACTAAATCCGCCATGAATCATGCCCCAAACATGTGCCACTTTCAGGTCTCCTCACACTGCTGGTGTGTTCCATTTTTTGTCATAGGGTGCTGGCAGATTACGGGCCTCCCATAGCTGCTGCCAGGCCCCTAATCTGCCATGGGCCCCTATACCGCCTCCTCATGCTGCTGCCAAGTCCAGAGTCTCTCATGGGTCCCTGTACGGCCTCCCATTGCTGCTGTCTCCATCGCCACACTCTGCCATGTGCCACTTTCAGGTCTCCTCACACTGCTGGTGTATTCCATTTTTTGTCATAGGGTGCTGGCAGATTACGGGCCTCCCATAGCTGCTGCCAGGCCCCTAATCTGCCATGGGCCCCTATACCGCCTCCTCATGCTGCTGCCAGGTCCAGAGTCTGTCATGGGTCCCTGTACGGCCTCCCATTGCTGCTGTCTCCATCGCCACACTCTGCCATGTGCCACTTTCAGGTCTCCTCACACTGCTGGTGGGTTCCATTTTTTGTCATAGGGTGCTGGCAGATTACGGGCCTCCCATGGCTGCTGCCAGGCCCCTAATCTGCCATGGGCCCCCGTACCGACTCCTCATGCTGCTGCCAGGCCCGTAATCTGTCATGGGCCCCTGTTGTCGCTTGTTGGCATATTCCGCTCGTTTAGATGCTCCTTCTCCTGCTACTCCTCTTCACGGATTCCTTCAGCAGTCTTTCTTGGAATCCGTTTCCAAGAGACAACAGTTTGCGAGCACGCACCAGACGGTGCAGAAACTGAACGTCCTCCTGTCCAAGTTGCTGCTGCCAGGCTCGTAATCTGTCATGCGCCCCTGTACCGCCTCCTCATGCTGCTGCCAGGTCCAGAGTGTGTCATGGGCCCCCGTACCGACTCCAAATGCTGCTGCCAGGCCCGTAATCTGTCATGGGCCCCTGTACCGCCTCCCCATGCTGCTGCCAGGTCCAGATTGTGTCATGGGTCCCTGTACGGCCTCCCATTGCTGCTGCCAGGCCTGTAATCTGCCATGGGCCCCCGTACCGACTCCTCATGCTGCTGCCAGGCCCGTAATCTGCCATGGGCCCCTGTACCGCCTCCTCATGCTGCTGCCAGGTCCAGAGTGTGTCATGGGTCCCTGTACGGCCTCCCATTGCTGCTGTCTCTATCGCCACACTCTGCCATGTGCCACTTTCAGGTCTCCTCACACTGCTGGTGGTTTCCATTTTTGTCATAGGGTGCTGTATGGCCTCCCATTGCTGCTGCCTCCACCGCCACACTGTGGCTCCACACTCTGGTTTTGGCCCCGTGACTGGCCAAATGAGTGAAGTGTGCGGTGATTCTAAGATCGACGGCACTCATCTGCATGTCATACTGCCTGACAGTATTATTTCTCTTCCCCAGCAGACTCCAAGGGCATTTAAATTAAAGGTACAGTGTTCAGCACTAATATTAAGTCTCTCTGAAGCCTAGAAACACCCTTTTTTAAGTTAAATTCACAGCGAATATATTCGACTCGAATCGAAATTTTTCCACGAATTCGCCGAATCAGTCGAATCGAATTTTTGAATACTTCGCTCATCTCTAGTTATAGCGTCTATAAACTTTGGATATTACTAGAATTTACGCAGCTATGACACTATACGGGTAATGGCAATGATCAGCAACGTATAGTGTAACTGTGATAGTGTGGAAGGCAATCTAGTTCTAGCTGACGCTGGCTGGGAGGTACACCAACTGACTGAAACTGTTATCATTAATGACACTAATACAGGGATCAATGCTAATACTGTACACTATCACTGTACTAATGACACTGGCTGGGTAGGGGTTAACATCTAGGGGCAATCAAGGGGTTAATTGTGTGCTTAACAATATGTAATATGTACACATATGTGCTGTTTTTACTGTAATATACGGCTGCTTTGCAGAGAGAAAAAAACAGCCAGATCCCTGTTCCCTGTACATAGAATTCTGTGTTTTGTAAACACAGCCAATCAGCTGACTTCAGCAAAAATAATTGCCCGAAATCAACTGCCAAACTTATGCTGTATGAAATCAGCTGATCACGTACATATATGTGATTGTGCCTGCACCTGCCAACCGCTTTCAGTATATTTACAGTGAGCGATTGGCAGATGGTTAAAGAAGAACTGAATAAAAAAGATTGGGAAATACTTAGCAAACATAACTATTGAGAGAATATACAGTGGGGCAAAAAAGTATTTAGTAAGCCACCAATTATGCAAGTTCTCCCACTTAAAAAGATGAGAGAGGCCTGTAATTGTCATCATAGGTAGACCTCAACTATGAGAGACAAAATGAGAAAACAAATCCAGACAATCACATTGGCTGATTTGGAAAGAATTTATTTGCAAATTATGGTGGAAAAGAAGTATTTGGTCACCTACAAACAAGCAAGATTTCTGGCTCTCACAGACCTGTACCTTCTTCTTTAAGAGGCTCCTCTGTCCTGCACTCATTACCTGTATCAATAGCACCTGTTTGAACTTGTTATCAGTATAAAAGACACCTGTCCACAACCTCTAACAGTCACACTCCAAACTCCACTATGGTGAAGACCAAAGAGCTGTCGAAGGACACCAGAAACAAAATTGTAGACCTGCACAAGGCTGGGAAGAGTGAATCTGCAATAGGCAAGCAGCTTGGTGTGAACAAATCAACTGTGGGAGCAATAATTAGAAAATGGAAGACATACAAGACCACTGATAATCTCCCTCGATCTGGGGCTCCACGCAAGATCTCACCCCGTGGGGTCATAATGATCACAAGAACGGTGAGCAAAAATCCCAGGACTACACGGGGGGACCTAGTGAATGACCTGCAGAAAGCTGGGACCAACATAACAAAGGCTACCATCAGTAACACACTACACCGCCAGGGACTCAGATCCTGCAGTGCCAGACGTGTCCCCCTGCTTAAGCCAGTACATGTCCGGACCCATCTAAAGTTTGCTAGAGAGCATTTGGATGATCCAGAAGAGGATTGGGAGAATGTCATATGGTCAGATGAAACCAAAATAGAACTGTTTGGTAGAAACACAACTCGTCGTGTTTGGAGGAGAGAGAATGCTGAGTTGCATCCAAAGAACACCATACCTACTGTGAAGCATGGGGGTGGCAACATCATGCTTTGAGGCTGTTTCTCCGCAAAGGAACCAGGACGACTGATCCATGTACAGGACAGAATGAATGGGGCCATGTATCGTGAGATTTTGAGTGCAAACCTTCTTCCATCAGCAAGGGCATTGAAGATGAAACGTGGCTGGGTCTTCCAACATGACAATGATCCCAAACATACCGCCCGGGCAATGAAGGAGTGGCTTCGTAAGAAGCATTTCAAGGTCCTGGAGTGGCCTAGCCATTCTCCAGATCTCAACCCCATAGAAAACCTTTGGAGGGAGTTGAAAGTCCGTGTTGCCCAGCGACAGCCCCAAAACATCACTGCTCTAGAGGAGATCTGCATGGAGGAATGGGCCAACATACCAGCAACAGTGTGTGCCAACCTTGTGAAGACTTACAGGAAACGTTTGACCTCTGTCATTGCCAACAAAGGATATATAACAAAGTATTGAGATGAACTTTTGATATTGACCAAATACTTATTTTCCACCATAAATTTGCAAATAAATTCTTTCCAAATCAGCCAATGTGAGTGTCTGGATTTTTTTTCTCATTTTGTCTCTCATAGTTGAGGTCTACCTATGAGGCCAATTACAGGCCTCTCTCATCTTTTTAAGTGGGAGAACTTGCACAATTGGTGGCTGACTAAATACTTTTTTGCCCCACTGTACATTGTGAATTGACTCACGTAATGTGAAGCACAGCTTACCAAGTACAGCAGTCAGGACTAATGCAGAAGATAGAGTGAAGGGGTCAGAAGTATGTAAGACAGTGCATAGATTACAAGGGTCAGGACTATGAAATATGCACCTTGGTTTATACAGTGCAGCAGTCAGAAATATAACATAGCCTACATGTAAAGCATAGAGTGCAATGGTTGGGGGTTGGACCATTTGCTCCGGACGCTTTATGGCAGAAGAGACCTTCAAAGATATTTCTACCACAAGCACAAGTGATTTTTAAAAGACTAGTTTTTCAGTCTTTTTAGTTCTGTTAAAATGCAGTGGAAAAGAGTTAGGTCACCAACTTGGCTATGCTGTCTGGAGGGATACTGTAGGTGAATCTTATAACTGGATGGACAGAAACACTAATTGTTTGACAGGTAAAACTGTTCACATACACGGTATGTATTTCATTTGTGTTTTATGGCCTGGAGTTCAGCTTTAATTGTTTTCAATTTCAAATTGGTTCCCACACCTCTAATATACATACAGTATATGTATAATCTTTCATTTCTTCTCTACCATTTTCACAGACTTTAACTTCAGTGTTTTTATTTAACATTCTCTCAAACTTATTTCCAGAGTTTTGGCTTTTTTCCCTTATGGATTCAGTGTTTATCTGCAAAAGTCCATTCTTGATTGAAAACCTATTCTCTTTTCCCTTGCCTCACTATAAAATATCCTTTTATCTTTTTTCTTGTGTGCTTCCAGTATATCATTTAATTTTACTATAGTTTAATTACACTTTATTCTTATGAACATCAATTTTTCTTTTTGCTTCTCTCTGTTCCTCTAGAATTGTTTATGTTCATCTAGTCAAAACTTTAATTCTCTCTTCAGTCTCCTCTGTTACTGTTATCACTTGGCATTCTCCATCATACCAGTATTCTCTTCCTGACTCCTTTTAATTTGTTTCTATTCTTTTTTCACATTTGATCTTTCTTTTTCCAGTCAATGTTGTAGTCCCCACTGTACTGTTCCCATGCCTTCTTTTTTCATTCTCCAACTTACTGTTTCCTTTTTTCTCCAGGATTATTCTGTTTTGTTTTTTTTTTATCTTGTCCTAATCAAAAGATGTCAATGCCATTGTTTACCTTCCTACAACTACTACAACTACTTTTTTGTCACTACTCCTATCAATGTTCACTTGACCATTTATTTGTATTATATAATTACTGCCTGGAGAAACTCATGTACCCTTTAAAAAATGCTGCTTCTTCAAATTCCCATTCTCCTGGCAAATATGATTGTCCTTTATTGATTATGATTATTGAATGTAAAGCATTGGGAACTTATGAATAGTCATTATGCTGCTTGCTGTATAAAAAATTAAACCCGCTCACCCATTGGTTTTTTTACATCATATCAAGGGGGTTTATTATGTATCTTCCAGTTTCTCATAAAACTAATTTCTGATCTAATCCTCCCCATCCTGTGAGTGCATACAAACATATGTAGATATTATAAGAAAAAACTTTCTTCACTTTAAGCATACATATGTAGCACTACCCCCTTAGGAGCCATTGGTTATGTAGGGTCCTCTGTTCTTACCTTGAGTTAGACAAAAACCTCAGCACCACTGACACTTTGGGTTTACACGTTAGTAGAGGTACAGTAG
The DNA here is from genome assembly GCF_062004578.1 of Staurois parvus. NCBI lineage: Eukaryota > Metazoa > Chordata > Amphibia > Anura > Ranidae > Staurois > Staurois parvus. Next base: position 2,571,507 of record NW_028318233.1, read on the forward strand.
ATTAGTAATTTTTCAATACCCCAGGGTCATCCTGAAATTAGACTTGAGACCTTGTAGACAATAGCAAGGTATATTGTCAAGTAGTTGTCAGATAAGATAAAGTGTAACAGTAGAAAATTTAGTAATATGAACAATACTCTGGAGATTCACTTGTGGTATTTAAAGCATAATAATACATTTCATACCAGACCAGCATAAGCTGTTTCTCTTCCCACTTGATGAGCTGCAGAAAAGCAGCCAAAAAAACATGACCCAAAACAGCTAACACCAAGGTTACAGATGGCTTTTAGAAAGAGAGCTAAGGCTAGACCTTTGTAAAAGAGAGTTGGCAATATACTCAAAATGGCGTCCTGAAGCTACTGAACTATATACAATCCTTGGCTTAGTCTTCAGCCGGCTACATTGGGGCCATCAAAGATTTCGGCACACTTAATTATGTGGAGTATTCCTGCATTAAGTGAGCTAGTCTTAGAGAGCAGTGGGCCCCATAATATGCTGAAGTTGAAGGGGTCAGGCAGGGAGTTAAGGCTCTGTGGTAAGGTTCCTGGCCAAGCAGGGCTAGCTGTGCACAATAGTAGACAAATGCAGAGCAACATAAAAAGGTCAGATGGTAATAGTTGTTCCCGAAGACTATGCACAAGGTCAAGAAATGAGACAATAATGGTTCTATGACCTGCTCACCAGCTCTGCTTATTCTGTTGCAGCAGGCTTTACTGTTGGAAGGGGCCTCTTTTGGAGTGGTAATGATCTGGTGATCTGATGTATGTACCCAGTGGTACAATAGCAATCTTTCTGGATCTCTGTAGCAGCTCTGCAAGGCAGTAGTATCAGGCAGTTGGTCTGGGTGGTGCCCTCTGGCTGCCCAGTAGCAAGGGCAACAGGCCTTTGAGTGGAACCCTGCATGGTGACATGCAGGCTTGCTGGCGACACAACATACAGTCACTAACTGGCCTCCTAAGTTCTATCTTTCTCTAACAGGTCCTTCTCTATTACATTGGCTATCAGCAATCTCCCAACTGTCCTAGTCTTTCCCAGGCTTTTCTATTTATACCCTCCCCTTCCAATCTCCTCCTGCCTCCAGGCACACTGGATCCTGTAGTTCCTTTATCAACAATACCAGTGGCTCTGCTCATGACCAGGATTACATCTGCCAGCATTCCATGTTCTGTATATATACTCAAAAAATTGTAGCAAAAAAATGAAAGGAACACTTTGAAAACACATCAGATCACAATGGTGAAAACTATCATGCTGGATATCTATACTGATATGGACTTGGTAATGTGTTTGGAACGTAAAGATGCCCCATCGTTTGATGGAAATGAAAATTATCAGTCTACAGATGACTGAATTCAAAGACACCCCGAATATCAAAGTAAAAAAATAATGCAGCAGGCTAGTCAATTTTGCTGAAATTTCATTGCAGCAACTCAAAATGGTACTCAGTATTTTGTATGGCCCCCAAATGTTTGTATGCATGCCTGACAATGTTGGGGCATGCTCCTAATGAGACTAAGGATGTGAGTAACACTTTGATCCTTTAATAAAACTGAATAGTTACATCTTACACTATGAGATTTCCTATTCCTTTTGTATCCCATTGAGTGGAGGAGCTCTGACATAACGAGATGAATAGAGGATGCAGTAAGGATCTATGATCATTTTTGTTACCCAAATATCTGGGAAGGCCCTTTCTGACTTTCACTAATAGATGGGTCAAGGTGTGGAGGTAAGAGGCAGTGGACACAGGTAGTGATGCACTGCAGTGGAGTTATATTCATGTGTGTTTTCGGAGCAAGAGATATATTCACCATTGGCAGGTTGAATCCCAACACTATTTAGAAAATATGGATGTGGATTGTTTCTAACACAGACTGATCACTATTTTTCACTAGGGGAGTGCATTGTATATGGCAATATGATATAGCACTATTGGGATATGTTGCTTATATTTTGTATTTTTGCATTTAGATTTGTTACGCTACACTTTTCTGGTATATTTAGTATTTTGGTGTGGGAACACATTTCAGTGAGCAGCAGCAACAAAAATTATTATTATTTCCTTTATTTATACGGACACAGTTTATACTATTTGGATATATACACTTTGATATTTAGGGTAGCGCGGTGATTTTTTGGGGTTTTTGTAGTTTATTCCATGTTCTGTATTTGAGTATAAGGAGCTCAAGGTCTATAGAAGCTCCATCTTCTGACAGCAAAAGGGAACTGCGTTCAGGCAATTTAACAATGTTAAATCTCAGATTCTGCATAAACCACAAACAACATTTCTAGTTACACTATGGTGTCCATTTATGAACCAGCGGTAATAGATCCCTGCTCAGTTCTCCGGCATTCTCAGAGAACACAGTTCTCCTGTGAATGCAGTTTATGAAGCATTTCTCCAAACGAAGGGAGAATGGTCTCCAAACGCTGGAGAACGGTCTACAAACTCTAGAAAACGGCTGATTTTACTATAATCTCGCAAGATTACAGTAAAAAATCAGTTTACTAAGCAGAGGTAAATTATCTCTGCTTAGTTTGCGGTCCCTCTGATTCTCCAGCTCTGGGCTGGAGAATCTGGAGGGAGAACACAGATCTCCAGAGAAGGGCTGACATGATCTCCTGAGTGTCATAAACTGTGAATGACCAGAGAATAGCTGAGATCCGTTGAATTGCAGCTATTCTCTGTGTCATAAACGGACACCTATATACATGTTCTCCTCAGAACTGAAGTCAAATGACGGTTTACATTCCTCATGTACCAAAAAAAATATTTCTCAGACTTCCACTTAATAATATTGTGTATTATCCTGAGTTCATTACTTATCCTGCTTTCCGTTTAATTTCCTCTAAAACTGGAATGCTTATCTTATTTTTTCACCATTTTGTTCTCTTTTTTTACTAGTCCCAGTCTTTTCAGATAAAATACATTCCTGCTTTCAAAGCACATACTGCACAATTCTCTTTTCTGGGACAAGCATTTCCTACCTATACTCATCCTAAATTTGAAGGCTTTTATTTCCCGGCATGACACTTTTTCTATGTCCAAAAAGGAACCACCTTCCTTGGAGCATGACACTTTTTCTATGTCCAAAAAGGAACCACCTTCCTTGGAGCTTATGCAAGTGTCACCAGGTGTGTAGCTAAGAATGGAGAGTGAGAGAAACACTGGCTGCAGCTGCCCTCTGTAGCTGCTGCCCTGCTGAACTGGTTAACAGCTGTTTCAGCAAGAGGAGGGAGCGGCTGAGCAGGAAGGGTTTAATAGATTGAGTCAAGCAGCAGTGCAATGTGGGAACTGTAGTCCAAAGGAGAGAGACTCTGCTATAATCAAGAGCTTTTGAACTGTAATTCCCAGTGAAAGAGATTTCTAGGAGGAGGGGAAAGAGCTACATTTCTCATTCTATATTGGATATAGCTTCCTTTTTGCAGCAAAGGAGACTGGAGAGAACAGATTGCTGTCCAGTATGCACCATCACTGCTGCATGTGGACAGCCTGAGTGAGATCTGGAGTGCTGAGTTTGGGAGTGCCAACAGAGTCACCTGGGTGCAGAGCAGAGAGAGGACTAATCGCTGTGTGTGGCTGGGTGGTGAGCTGTATTATTGCTGGGACTGGTGAGATGCTGCAGTGGGGATTTACTATATGCTGCTAGACAGACTGAACCTTTTAGGAACTCACGATACAGCCATCTAGTAACCCTATTTACTGCCTGCAGGTGTGTCTTCCCAGTCACAATGGTACCACTGGGCCCCAAAGCTAGCCCGCTGAAGAGTTGTGACTAAGGACTGCCCTTTGCAGCTGCTTCACAGAGACCATTACTTATTGCTTTGCAATGCTGAAAATGTCAATTCACTATCCCTTTAGGCAATGTTTACCTCAAATACCAAGAACGCTCAGTAAATACTGCATAAAACGGTGTTAAAGTCAATTCACTAAGAGAAAAAAAAAATAAATACATGCATTAAGTAAGTAGAGGTCCAGGCAAGCGATATTAAAGAAAAGTAAAGATATAATAGCCAATTTGGATTAGTAGTCTCTCAACAGTAATGCAGAAAAGCCAAAATATGGATAAAAACACAGACATGTTACATTACGTGAAATTTTGTGTATATAAAAGCATATAAAAATTTGCTACAGAAACCCCACAATCACTCCAAACAATACAACATAAATGCATATCAGAATGGTCTAATCGCTTGTTAGAACATATGTCATATGTAATGCGGATACTTAGATTTTTCACAAATATCTTTGGAGATATCTTTGGTGAATCTTTTTGCAAGAGAGAATTGGATTAGGAATAGACAAGTATTCCTACAAAGGTGTGTAAACTGAGCTGTTAGGAGTGTCATCATTTTGAAGGATTGGCAGATGGATACTTTGAAGAACATCAGAGAATGACAATGAGGGAGATTTACTAAAAGTAGAGCATAGAGAATCTGGCCCAGCTCTGCATAGTAACCAATTAGCTTCTATGTGTAATTGTCAAACCTTAATTGAACAAGTTGAATTTAGAAGCTGATTGGTTACTTTAAATTAGATTCTTTGGGCTTCAGTTTTAGTAACCCCCCCCCCACCCCAGTTACTATTCTCTAGACAAAACTTTTTTTTTTCATTTTGGATAGAGTAAGAAAGGGTTAGAACCCTCATTATTTTTTTTTTGCCGTCTGTTTCCCATTGGAGAGATTTCCCCTCTGTTAGTGTTCCAATGTCACCCCAGAATATGGGATTTTCTTTTTCTTTCAATGATAAGGAGAAACAGTGGAAATAGAGTGAATCTCTCTAATGGGGTACGGTACAGACCAGGGGCGGACTGACCATTTGGAAACTCGGGCACTGCCCGAGGGCCCCGGGGTCAGTAGGGGGCTCCATGAAATGCCCTGGTACCTTTTTCATAGGCTTTTTTGAGTTTGGGCAAGGACACAGGGGCCCCATGATCCCCTATTGCCCGGGGGCCCCATGAGTTGTCAGTCCGCCCCTGGTACAGACAGCAATAAAAAGTGAATGATATAATGCATTCCTTATTTTATTAGCGTTTTTCAGTGAATTGCAAAAAATGTTTTTTTGCAAAACTCTAAGGGGTAGTTTACCACAAATCTAAAAGCAGTAAATACTGCTTCGTAAATAAGCCCATTGCACTATATCCTAGTCGTTCACCTAGACTACACTCTAAACTAGTTATAGTATTATTATTTACATTGCAGTTAAAGCTTATACAGTATGTGTCTTTATTGCTGACTTTGATGATTCATGAATTAATTCCAGTCTAGTGGTACAGAACTCTATTCTAAGTTACTGTGGCATATGGTGATTATACTGTCTAGCAGACTGTGTTTGAACCTACCTTCTGTATGCTTATTTATGCTCAAACCACAGTTTGCTCTAACCCATACATTGAGTTCATTTACCACAAAATTGTCTTGTGTCTATTTCCTGACACTAATTCACAGCAGGGGGGTAAATGAGGGGGGTCAAGGGGGTCAAACTCCCCCCCAGAGCGTCCTTCCAAAATGCCAAGTGTCCCTGTCCTGCTGCCATGCATGGCTCTGCTCGACAAAAGGCTGCATAGTAGTAGAAGATGAAGAGATAAGTGCACTGTCAGTTCAGTAGGATGGCACCAGGCAGGCAGTGACTCATGCTGTACATGGCCAGGGGGACCTAACAGATCACTCCACCTGTCGCATTTTCCAAAGCCTGTAGTCCCACGCACCCTCTACCCTAAGTTTTCCTTTGCGCCATTGATGTGGTCATAGATTGGCCTGGAGGATACAACATGCAAGGCTGGTAACCTGCTGTGCCCAGAAATTGCTGCACCATGCAGCCCTTTGCCCTCACTCAAGAGTGTCACTGTCACAGTCCACTTACCGCTGCTGCCGTAGATAAGTGACTGAGACAAAGTCAGCAACAGGCTTTTCCTTTGCTTACTGGTGCCACTCAGCCCTCTGACCTGGCAGCACAACATGTCTGCCAGAACCAGACTGGACTGTCTGCCGTCCAGTGCCCTGGCCTTTTTTATTGCATGGGAAAAGATAGCTTTAAGCTGAAATTTTCATGGTCTTATTTGTAAGATTTCATTCATAGCAGCTGCTGTGTAACATTACAGCAGCTAGTGTGTGTTGTGGTGCAGGTAGTGCTGATGCACCAATCCTAGTGCATCACACTGTTCTCTTTTTTTAAACAAGCTTTACTTCATAAAGTTGTATAGGCTGGCTTGTGGTGACTGTATTGTGCTGGAAAAAGCACTGTGTGAAGTACTTTTCCAGTGCACACCTCCTGCACACCACCACAACACATTGGTGTAAACCAGACACAGTGGAGACAAGGTCTTTTGCTTTGTCTTCAATTGGGGGTGTGGTGGGACTGCACGGAAATAACTTCCCAACTCATTCCTATCACACCTTGTGTGAATCTATCCTAATAGTAGAATAGTCTAGGGGGGAGTGAATGATCATCCAATAATACAGGCAATTCCTTTCTAAACCTATGTTTGGAGAAAACCATCTCCCTGAAAGATTAAAAAAGCCCGGGGCATTTTGGAATCCCGAAGGGTTCCTAAAAAAAAGTTTGCTTCTAAGTTTTGAAAAAAGTGAGGAAGAGTTAAAGTGATATTAACCTCCCTGGCGGTATGATTATTTCAGATTTTTGGTGCTGAAAGCGGTACCATTATTTTGCATGGAAATATGTAGTTTTTTTATTGTAGGCTGTAATATTTAGGAATAACTCACTGAAATCTGTCCGAACAAGAGTCTATTAAACATCCCGGGTATGATAAAATTTGAAACACAAAATCATAAATTATAATTTAATAAATAATCATAAAAAATAATAATATAATAATAATACATTTAATTCAATAATATAATCAAACCAAAAACACTGAAATTTGAAATATAGCGCCATAATAAGTTCGCACATTGCTGAGCAAAGTCGCAAAATCGTTTTCAGTGTCTGATGACGAATTTCCCCACAAATCATTATCACTCAATTCTGCAAGTGGTTCTGATTTACTATCGCTGTTCTCTAGCTGATCTAAACCGCTTTTGACCTAAAGGGACACTTTTTGGATGCCATGGACGTTTCTCAGTTTCCAGGCAGAAAGAACAGACAAAATGCAGGCAGGGCACAGGACAAAGCACTAAGGACAAAATGTATGTGAAATTGGTTAAGACAGCAATGTTTTACTATGTAAAATGAAAAAAAAAAAATGACTTTGCTTAAAATTTTTAAATTTCCCGCCGCCGGCGGCGCCTGTACGTCCCGACGTCACAGGGACAGGACACAGAAGCCGGATGCCGGCATCGGCCGAAGGAGATGGCCGGGGACGCTGCAGGGGACACATCGCGGGAGCGCAGGGTAAGGTAAGTGAAGAACAAATGCCGGAGCAGTGCCGCATGGTATTCCCGAGTGTAGCTCGGGGTTACCGCTCTTGGTACTGAAATGTTACCCCGAGCTACACTCGGGAATACCACCAAGGAGGTTAAAGTCTTGTTTGTTTAAAAAAAGAACAACAAAAATGTCATACTTACCTGCCCTATGCAGAGGTTTTGCACAGGGCAGCCCAGATCCTCCTCTTCTTGGGTCCCCCACAGGTGCTCCTGGCCCCTCCCTCCTGTTGGGTGCCCCCATAGCAAGCAGCTTGCTATGGGGCACCCAATATGGCACGCTCCTGAGCCATAGCTCTGTGTGTCTATTCACAAACAGTGCCTTGGCTTGGCCCCACGCTCTCCCTTTCCTGATTGGCCCACTGGCTACACACAGAAGGTTTTTTACCTTCATGCATACAACACATGAAGGTAAAAAACCTTGAGCCTTTACAATCACTTTAACATTTTTGCCAGGTTCTTATTTTTGTATATAACCCCATTGAAGAAATGTTCATTCACTTCCTGTCCCGTTAGGACTGTACAAGTGGGATTTGGTTGTCAACATGAAAAGGAGGTATGGGTGGTCAGAAATACATTGGAATACTAACCCTCAATATACCAAAACGTTTTTGTCTATGTCGCCATTGGAGAATATTCTCACTGCCTGCCCTGAAAGGAAAGGAGGGTAAATTTTCATAATAAAAATGCAGATGACAAAAAACATGATGGACACTCAAATCCTTATTGCTCTAAACAGCCTTTCTGCTCTATACAAAATAAAATAAAATTTGGCTGAAGCTGGGCTTTAAATCTTTCCCTGCCACCAACATACCTATTACATTGGCGGCATGTAAACAGGCTCCTGGTCATTATAGCAGTTGGGAGGTTGTTTACATCTTTCCCCCGGCTTTCAGCTTTTTTTGTTGAAGTGTTATTGCTCAATCACTTCTAAGTTTAGATTTTTCTGTTTGTCGATCTCCCCTAGGTAGTATGAACCTAGATGCACTCAATTTTAAGCACTTCTGGATTCAGAGCACTCAAACACTAGGCCTCTATAACCAGCAAGAAACTGAGCAACAACAGTGATTGCTGAGCTTCAAAGGAGTACAGAGGTGATATCAAGGATTCAATAGACCTCTGACATCTCCTTAGAAGAGAATTGATCACCTACACTATGTTATCAGATTGGGGGCTTCTCAGTCCCCTTGTGGTAGCTATAAAATTAAGTTAAACTTCTCCCCCCCCAAAAAAAAAAATTAAAGTTTAATAAAAATTAAATAAAAACCCTATTTTTTCTTTTCTCCCAAAGGAAATGTCACATTCAAATGCAAACATGTACAGCCCTTCACATGTATGAAAACAACAATTGAACTACACATATTGAGTAGCACACATGTTGGAGTGAGAGCAATAGTTCTAGGGCCATCATTCACTGTTTACTTTAAGTTGTTGAGCTGCACAAGGTTACCTATGGATAGTTTTGGGTATAGTAGTTTATCAGTTCAGGGGCATGCACAAGTTGAGGCTTAACATATCTGCTATCTTTTTTTCAACACAACTTCATTTTTTATATTTCACCAAAAATTTGGTACTATATTGTGTTTGTGTGCACTAAATTTAAGTTTAGTGAATGTATTCCAAAACTATAGAATTGAAAAACTGTGCCGCAATTATCGTAGGACATTAAGTAAAATTGCAAAAGTCAACATTTTATTCTATGTGGTATCTGCATTTGGAAAATATATCATGTTTAGGGTTTTTTAAGTAGTCCGCAGGCCTAAAATGTGCATTAGACGTGTGTGTAAAAATGAAGAGGATGACTCCAGTAGCAAAATGGTTAAAGGCATTTTTCTATCTGGTTTTCGGCCCAAGTGTACCTCTTTCCCAGCCTTTTACTAGTCATTGAATTCCTTTTTTTTAATTTAGCAAATTGTATTATAGTAAGCATGAACATTGCAATGAATTACCTCTCAAATCCTATTCATTGTAGGCTGTGAAATATGACATATCAAAAAGTTTTCTGGTAGAAAGTTCTTGTTTATTAATGACCATTTGGAAAGGTTAGCTACAATTATGTCTAATTGTGTTTTTTCTCGTCTAATTTTGTGTAAATGCTGGACTGAGTCCCAGGCTTTTTAACCTCCTAATGGGATGATGGCAGAGACTTTGAAGCTTTTTGATACATAAAGATGAAGACTTGGTATCTTATTTGGTGTAAGATGATTGATTGTGCTGCCTTTCCCATGTTTGTCTGGAGGAAATTACAGCTATGACAGTGGGTTATCATCTGTGTTATTCTTTTCCTCGTAGATAAAACCACCATTTTATAATAGGTTTTTGTTAGTTATTTAACACCGCTTTACTTTTTGGTGACAGCCCATTCATGTTCACACTTTCCTTGATGGAAAGAAAGATTAATTAGTTATTTAGTTCCCAAAGTCTCAAAGGCCAAGACTTTTTTAAACTGTCCAGCACTCTGAATCCAATAATCGATAACAGAAAAATTGACATTTTATACCAAAATCTGTCTAAAAGGAAACGTGTATGTACTACTCATAGATACCAATCAGATTTCAGCTGTCACTTTTTTTATTAAATACAGGTAGTTACAGCTGTCTGGCTGCTTTAGGTGATGCATACAGTGCCTTTCCTTCCAGATACTTTTTAATAAACAAGATCCATTGATTAGAATTTTATAGATTTTAGAGGTCATTTATAAAGGAAGGCTACTAGTTTCTAATAAAAGTACAAACAAGTTCATCACTCATTAGGCTTCTTGTAATAGCACTGGTTTAAGATTCTTCTGTGTATAATAAAAATTACTCTTATGTACTCCAATTACCTTTATGTGCTTGGCTGCTGTAAAGGTTTGGCCCTCAGGTGATGAAGACACAGCAATGATAGTCACATGTTTGAATGAGCTGTTAGAGATCTCTTCAGGTCCAATTCCTCCTTCAGAGCCCACCTAGAGCCCTTTATTTTCAGAGCACACCTCCCAGCTCTCCTCCTTGATCCTACTGATATAGATGCCAATCAGTCCTCCACTGATTGGCACCAGCAACACAGGGGCATTTTTTCCCTACTAACACATACAAAAAACATTCAGAAAAACTGGTCATGCACAGCAAGTGCCATAAATTTGAGATCTTGTGCTCAAAAGAAAGACTAAAGTGGTTGTATATGAACAAAGCATATCCCTCTATAGCAGTGTTTCTCAATCTTTTTTCAGTCAAGGCACCCTTTAAAATGATGGACAGTCTTGAAGCATCCCATTCTAAAATGGGGTGACTCCAGACTGTCCATAATTTTAAAAGGGCATCCCATTCTAAATGTCAAAACCTGTTCTAATAATTTTATATAACGCAGCAACATTCACACATAAAGAATACCCAACATTAGAAGTGATTTATTCTTCCAAAGCAAATACACTTTTGCACATTGGTTCTGACTAGTATTCCATTGTTTCTCTTATCCCTCAGTTTTTCTCTGATCACTGAGCTAATGTGATTCAAGCACTGACAGAGAGGGGAAGGGGAGAGGCAAACTAGGGTGCTGTGCAGGCAGCTGACATCCTCCTTCTCAATTGATGATGTCATTGGTTGTCAGGATGCCGATGGCTAGAAGGCCGTGATGGTGCACAATGAAAACCTGTGGCTTTGTGTAACTAAAAGGCAGGTTTGTTCCACCCGCTGGCTTGTATACAAGTTTTGGGCAATTTTTAGACATTTGCCAAGGCACCCCTGAAGAAACCTCAAGGCACCCCAGGGTGCCTGGGCACTCTGGTTGAGAAAGGATGCTCTATAGTATGTACTTCCTTCCTCTGCTATCAGCATGAGTCACTTCTAAAGAGTTTTTCTGACACCAAGAGAACAAATGGTGACAGGGGAGGGACCTCTGGCAGATTAACAGCCTAAGCTCCGTTCCTGTGTGCTTTGTGGAGGGGGATGTGTCTCTTCCCTCCAATCAGCTCTCAGAGCTCTCTTCACTGAGCTCTGCAGTGTGTAATTTCAGTTCTCTGCCCCCTGTTTTCTAAACTCGCAGATAAGATTTATAAATTATGGACTTTGAATGGATGTAGAGAAGAGAAGACTGCAGATAGCCAGGTGCAAATTATGTAGGAGGATTTGTTAAATCTATGCGTATCAGACCAGTCACTTCACTGGGTACATGTAAGGGTTTACAACCACTTTAATGTTTCAATGTAAAACTGAAAAATAACATTGTAAATCCACATTCCTTAAAAAAATGTATTCTTTTCTTTTTCTTTCCAAAACCAAAAACACCATGTGATACCCCACCACGCAGTGCTCTGCCAGAATACATTTACCAGATGTCCTGACCTTATCTGCAATAAGGTCTAAATAGGCATTGTTCTTAATTACAAGCACATTAATATATCTACTTAGATACAGTATCTCACCATTCATAATTACACCCAGAAGAAAAAGAAGAATGCTACAGATAGTGTTATACCATTTGGAACATATATTTAGAAAATTAAACCAATGCCCTCACATTAATTATAGTAAATTAGCTCTTATCACATATAAATCACCAGATTGCTGTCACCACTCCTTACTGATTACTCAGATGCCAATATCTCTCTTTTGTTTAATAGTGTGGGTGTGCACAATCGAATCCCCCTACAAGAATTTAGCATGCATGCCATCTATCACACAGTTGGCAAGCCTCTACCTGACCTGGTGCAGTGGAGAGTGAACGATCTTGACAGAGTCAATTTACCTCTTGGCCACTGCTTCTTTTAGGCAAACACAATCTCTGTTTCTTATTTCAAAACATCCTAAAAGAGGTTCCCTAGATAGTTTCTGATGTAAGTTCTACAAGCAGCTGTTTAATGTCCTTGTTTTCCTTCAGTTTGGTTTTTTTTTTGGTATACACACCCCTCTGTTTGGACACCTTTGGACATCTGCATGTTGCTTAATACAGTCCTTCAATGGATTGTAGAGAAAATAGGATTTGTGTACTCACCAAAAATCATTTTGAAGGACAGAGTTCTCTCCCCTCCTTTGTTATGTTTCCCCCTTTGGACTGCTTGCTACAGCTGAGGTGGAAGGGGTTATAGACACTGGTGGACTGACCATTTGGAAACTCGGGCACTGCCCGAGGGCCCCGGGGTCAGTAGGGGGCCCCATGAGATGCCCCTGGTACCTTTTTCATAGACTTTTTTGAGTTTGGGCAAGGACACAGGGGCCCCATGATCCCCTATTGCCCGGGGGCCCCATGAGTTGTCAGTCCACCCCTTGCTATAGGCTTAAAAGTAGCAGGCCTTCAGTTTTCATGTGTCTAGTACCCATTTCTCCTGTAGGCAACAGTATACCCCTTTGCCTAACACCATCAATCTGTGTCCCTCAGTGAACTCCCAGAGAGATTTTATGGTGAATACCAAAATCATTTTATTGTGACAGTTACACACAATCTTTTCCTGTACAGAGAGTATCCACCTTGTGGACCAACAATATAAGTGCCAGCAGAATGAGAGTGTTCATCGCAGGGACAGATTAACTGAGCAGTTAATCCTTAACACACACATGGTAGCCACCAACTTGTGTTGTAAAGTCAATGCACACAATTTACGTCACCAACTGTTACAACTCAGGCTTTAAAAAATGTATATCACATGCTGCCATACCCTGACAGGAATGTACACTATTTTAGCTTTTCACAGAGCCAAAGTTCATATTTTCAAATTAGAGCAGTCAGAGATTTAGCTTAATGATTTCCAAGTGTGTGTGTATATATATATATATATATATATATATATATATATATATATTTATTTATTTTTTTAATATTGTAAATTTTTATTAAAGGTCAAATCCCATTTTTCAGAACAAGTTACATCAACGCTTTAGGTGTGAACGTTGCAGTGAAAGAATCAATATAAAAGAGAGCAGAAGCAAAAGAAATATGAACATAAATAGCATGGTAAACTGTACAATACAAAAACACAAGACGACATAAACCTGCACATTGTTGGGTTACAGTAGTTGTCAGAGGCTTGATAAGTAAAGAGGTATCTGAGCTATACAAGGGGGGAGGGGAGGGGTAAGAGGGGGAGAGGAAGAAATTCTGCCAAATGGTGAATGATCCCACGGTTCCCATATAAATCGAAAATGACCTGAGTAGTCCCACTAGAGCTGTTAGATATTCCATTTCTCTGATCTCAGAGATCGCTTTTAAAAGATGATTTAGTGTGGGGGCATCGACTGATTTCCAGAATCGTGGTATCACCCGTCTAGCAGCCGTCAGAATATGCATTCCCAACCTCTTAGATTGCTTAGAAATACCCCTAAAGGGTAGCCGCAAAAGATAATGTAGCAGGTCCAAGGAAAGGGTAACATTAAATACTTGCTCCAAGACCATTTTAACCGTAGTCCAATAACCCCCAATCTGTAGATAGATTCCAAGTATATTTTTAATGAAAAGAAAATGGCGCAAGGAATATTCATAGAAAATATATTACAAAATAGATTTAAGCAGCTGTAAAATTAAAGGGTTTTAAAAGTGAAACACATTTAAGTCCATCTGGTCTTTGGTTCTGTGCAAAGTCTGGATCCCTTCCAGAGTATGTCCAATCTGATATAGCAGATTCGCTGACCCTCAGATACACAACTCTCTCAGCATCCTTTATACCTTGACAAGGAAATGAATCCAGAATTTGCTGCACTTCCTCAAATCCTTTATTGAGTCTTTTCATAAAGTTATCACAGCCAGTGCAGAAACAATACCAGTTAGTGCATTTTGCAAATTCCGGACTCATTTCCTTGCCTTGTATCTACAGACGGGCTGTGCTAGCAAACGTACATATTCACCAGCATACCATGGATCTCTAATATGATCCAAAAAAGGTTATTGCAAAAAGATCACATCACAAAAGAAAGTGCAACGTTTCGGAGCAGCGCAGAACCCCTTCATCAGGCATGTGATGTGTTCACATGCCTGAAAAAGGGGTTTCTGCTTGGTTCTGAAAAATTGCACTTTCTTTTGTGATGTGATCTTTTTGCACTGAAAACCTTTTTTGAATCATATTGGAGATCCATGGCATGCTGGGGAATATGTCCATTTGCTATGATGTTTCCAGTCCCAGTTGGTAGTCGCTACAGCACCCACCATTGATGAGCTGTACTTCCAGGAATGTGTGCAAGGGGAATATAGATTAAAAAAAGGGCTGTGATAGCACCCTCATTACAAGCTTGCAGCAGGTATCATCTTGATTTCTCACCTGGAGCGGCTTTACACATCCTCTATACTTTCAATGTCAAGCAAGAGCTCCAGCTGCTAATTGCCAGCAGCCATCCTTTCTCGTTCCTAGAGAGGGTGTTGCAGAGCTTACTCCAACTAATCTAAGGATCCAGGGATGTGGTGTATTTTATAATGCTCCAGCAGAAACACCCTTAACCATCAACTATCTAGGGCACATCTATATTTTCATATGACAAGGTTTTACAATCTGACAATCAATATATATATATATATATATATATATATATATATATATATATATATATATCAATAAAAATATGATTGGTTAGATGCAAATATGATAGATTCTTCTTTCTTCTGTGAGGTCTAATGTCTTTTTAGCCTGAATCTAGAACATATAATATAGTCCAGTTTGCTGTCTTTTAATATGGTATTATTTACTACATTACTGTCACCACGTTTTTGGAAACCACTTCATTACAGTAAGTATTAGGCAAATTGTATCAAACTTAACTCTGGACAGTTAAGCTATAGATTGGGATAGGAAAAAAACCTTGGAATCACAGATGTCTATTCCTATGCTGCAGCCAGACTACAATATGACAACAGGGCCATTTATGACAGAGCTAGTGCTGTCATATGGGGGTTTATTTACTAAAGCTGGAGAGTCCAAAATCAGACTCCCTTCTGCATAGAAACCAATCAGCTTCTAACCTCAGCTTGTTCAATGAAGCTTTGGCAATGAAACCTGGAAGCTGATTGGTTTCTATGCAGAAGGGAGTCTGATTTTGGACTCTCCAGCTTTAGTAAATAAACCCCATGTTGTCAGATGTTTCCCCTTCCATCAATGCCCAACACAGGCATGCAAACAAAATGTAACCGTTTTTGTCACCAACTTGTAAAAGTAGGGAAAAAAATATGGATTTTTACTTTTTATTCACACACACATATATTATTTATTTTCCAAAATGAAGACCCTATTAACTCCACACAGCAGCAGAAGTTCAGTGCCAGGAAGAGGACCTGACACTCTACAAAGAAGATTTCCTCAGGAACCAGCAGCAACAAGGGTTATCCTTCATTACAGGTAAGTTGGGTCACTAAAGCTGTAAGAAAAAAAACATTTTAGCCAAACGTCAACTTTAAAGGAATGACATAGATTAACATATACTGAGAATTAGACATCCTGTAGAGGAATGTAAATCTACAGACTGAGATTTAAACATATATATAAACCTAAAATTAATACTAATTTTCCTCTAAGAAAAACCATCACTTCCGTTGAAAAAACCTGGTCATTTGACAGGCTTAATATCATTCCAACAATCTACTGTATATTACTAAGGAAATATATTCATTCTGCATATGATTGTCCTCATTCTTCAGGAAGATATTTGACCATAAACACCCTGAGCTTCCAGAAAACGTATTTTGAAAGAGATGACCCAGAGTGAAGTATTCTCATTTTTGTGTTTTTGGCTCTTTCAAGCTTTCATCCATATTTCAGATCATTCTGAACAAAAAAAATCTAAAGTCCATATTGTCTGGACACAGAAATCCCTTCTGTATGGCATTTAAAGTAAGGTAAAGCATAGCATTTTGGCATAGTGTTATAAATTATCTGTTTTGTACATCACTCTAAATAACCTGTAACACAGTGCAGCTATTCTGCTTTCTGTTGCCTGAGGTTAAATATGATCTGGAACAGAAGGAGGTGTGCTGGTCATTTGTAGCATAATGTATATGATGAAAAGAAAAATGATCTATTTTAGCACACAAGTGATAACGATGTACCCTTGCACTCACGAAACAGATCGACACTAACAGGCAGCAATCATCATGTTGCTTCAGGTTATTTATAGGCAGTAGGAAAAAAAAACGGAGATAAATCTCAAGAAACAGTTGGGCAGATTTCTCTAAAGCAAGAGAAAAGGGTCTGGCAGATGTGCGCAGCGGAATATTTCCATTACAGAAAGATGCAGACTTTCTTTTTATGGGAACTAAGGAAACATTTAGGTTTATCTCCATCAGTAACAAAGGGGAACATAGAACAGCATACAATAAAGTCATATGGCTTAGCTCTGTCACTCATTCCAAACATCCTCTGTTTACTGAAATGACTCCAAACATCTCAGGAAAAAAGGCTGTAAAACTGTTGGTTGCCAACAAAGATGAGAATAGTTAAAGTCCACCCTGAAACAATATATATATTTGTAACTTATCTGCCTCCTGGGAGTAGATGAATTGCTATCCCTGGTTTTAGTTCGATGGTAAAGAGTAAATGACCCCTTGCCTGTTCACCTGATACAAAGCAAGACTCCGCTCACTTCTATGCTGGTGCGACGGTGCATGCGTGGTTTTGCAAAATAGGTGCATCACGTTTAGGGCAGCCCATTCTTGTCAATGGGCTTCCCTCTGCATGACAATTGTAAAAAAGTGTGGAATTTTTTTTTAAAGCATCACCTTACAATGCATGGCAGTGGGTACCCTGCCACCTGGGAGTAGATGAATTGCTATCCCTGGTTTTAGTTCGGTGGGAAAGAGTAAATGACCCCTTGCCTTTTCACCTGATACAAAGCAAGGCTCCGCTCACGTCTATGCTGGTGCAATGGTGCATGTGTGGTTTTGCACAATAGGTGCGTCATGTTTAGGGCAGCCCATTCTTTTCAATAGGCTTCCCTATGCACGACAATTATAAAAAAAAAGTGTGGATTTTTTTTTAAAGCATCACCTTACAACGCATGGCAATGGGTATCACTTCCAGGGCACACTTTACTGCATTTGAAGTGGAATTAAGAATGAATGGCATCCTACCTGCTGAAACAATGCATGTTTTCAGCATAAGTGGGAACCAAGCCTAAAGTAAAGAAAACAGAGGGCACCATTTTTTTAAATAAAAATAAACTGTTGCCATCATTTAGAAAATTTTAAAAGAAATCCGATCCATTGCCAGCTATTCCCTCCATTAGGATGCTCTGTCTTTAGATAAATGTTGAGGAGCAAACACTACTCACAGCTTCCTATTATTGTGTCCATGACTCTAATCAAAATAGTAGAGTTACTATATTAACAATTAGGGTTTTTTTATCCTAGCTAGCTGGATCAACAGTTTAACAAGTTTGGTAATGTCTACTGAATTGCCCCATCATGTTCTCCTTTGTTTTTGCTGGTTGTAAATTGGTGTGAGTGACTGATGATTTTCAGTTTGTTGGATTTTGGGCTGGTACACTCTGGGGATCTTCAGTTGCCTTTAATTGAAACTGTGTAAGCTGCTCTTGGACATCTTGCCCTACTCTAGTAATGAGAGATCAGCGTTGTCCTTCGTCACTCAATCCGCCGATGCTGTCTGGGTCAAGAATGGGTTAGATGAAAGCACTGCACATGTGCTGTAGACAGAGTAAACTAGTAAGAAAAACTGTTTAGGTGTTGGAGGAAATGTTTTTTTTAATCAGAAGAGACATGCAAAGTCTCTTCTTCTAAAAAGAATTCTATAGCCTAGCAATTACTAAAATTCTGCTTAAATCTGGGCTTTTGACATGTTGCTGTACCAGTTAAAGTGATTTTGTTTTTGTTTTTTTTAAGCCCAAGCAGGAAAAAGGAAAAAATATCAGTTAGCTCCCCCTCTTCTTTCCTACCAACTACCATTTACTTGCCTTTCTTAGCTCTTGCACCCCACCTGTACAGCTGCAAGGAGTAAATGAAATACCTGGAACTTTCAGCTAAACATGGGTCTCAGTCCATTTTTCCGATGTGATAGAGCAAGATTGGCTGGGGAAGGATTTCATAGCACTGTGTAAGCTCCAACAAGTTGTTTTGCAGCCTACATAGGGCTACATTCCCAGTTGCAGTGGCTGAACAGGGGGTAGCAGAAACAAGGAAAGGTGAGTACATGCTGCTGGGGAGCGGAGTAAAGAAAATGTTAATTTTAAGGATGATGAGGCTTCCTCCAAGTAAGTCTGATCTCCTTATTTATGTATCTCTTCATGCATATACAGTGCATGTGTGTGAGTGCGTGTATACAGTATTTGTATAGTAAATATGCTGTAGTCTCAGTTTGGGTGTTCATATAGTTTGTCAGGGACCACAGTTTGGCTTCACATTTTATGTGCAATCATATGCAACAAATATCTCCTGATTTTTAATTTAAATGTTAATAGCAGTTCATAATTAAAATTGCTGTGCTAACTGCCAAACCGAGCCCTGGGTTATTTTTGTTAATGTCCTTATATTATCTAATGTTTTAGATTCTGGTACATTTTCATGCTCCAGTTCCCACACCATCATTCTTGAAAGCAAAGTAACAGACTAGGTCTGGGCAATAGGCTGATATTTGCTGGCCACAAATCTTCCAGGGGCGTCTTGGGCCTCCTAACACAGGAGACCTAGTCATTGTTTAAGCCTCACATCCATTCTTTATGCATGTAACCAGGGCAACATTGGGAGGTCAGGTTTTGAGAGACTAAGCATACTGTATGAGTGTTGAATTGTGTTGAATAAGATAAAAATATATAAGAAAATCCATATACTGTGCAAAAAAAGTCCAAACACCATAAATTCAACATATGCAAAATTCCACAGTGAAACAATCCGTAGAATATTAGTGTGAAAAGTCCAACACCCCAAAAAAATCTTCTTAAACGTATTATAACACCGTGCTTAATCCACCACCAGATGAATGGAATAAACTTACCAGAGCTCAATGCTGATCAAATTATAAATCAGCACAAGCGTATTTGCTCTGGGAGCGATGAGTGAATCCAGATCATGAAGCAATACTCTGTGCTTTGAAATCATCCAGATACCAGGAGCAATACTCTGCAGCCACTCTGTAATATGGCCAGGACCCTTTATATATCGATCATCCTCCAAGTATATGGCAATACCACTCAGAAATAAAGGAAAGGCATGATGGTGCAGCAAGTTAAAACCGTTTACATTTATTTAAAATTTCATATCACTCACAAGTCAAGTGTCCACCCGACACTGGTATAAAAACGAAAGGACAAGAGGAATGGACGAGCCCTGCTCACCGCGGACACCTTGCCGACAGCTACAGGGAACGTCCCGACGTCATCCAATAGGCACCGCTCACTCATCGCTCTCAGAGCAAATACGCTTGTGCTGATTTATAATTTGATCAGCATTGAGCTCTGGTGAGTTTATTCCATTCATCTGGTGGTGGATTAAGCACGGTGTTATAATATGTTTAAGAAGATTTTTTTGGGGTGTTGGACTTTTCACACTAATATTCTACGGATTGTTTCACTGTGGAATTTTGCATATGTTGAATTTATGGTGTTTGGACTTTTTTGCACAGTATATGGATTTTCTTTTATATATTTTAGCGCATTCCGATTTTGATTTTTGTTTTACACCAAATTTGGGTTAGAGGTTTGCTGCTTTATAATATTGATATTATTGATTGGCGCTTTCTTTTCCTTTTTTTGTGTTGAATAAGTGTCCATTTCTACATTTGTCCCTATGCCAAGCATAACAGAATTGAAGCATAACTGAAGTGAGTCAGTATAAGAGTGAGTCTGCTTTTATTTTAATATAGCACAAGGTAAAGTAGAACAACTCAATGTAGATGCGCAGAACCTGAAGAATCCCAATAGCAAGACCAGAACTACCAACTGGGTAGTATTTATACCAGCCAGGTGACTAAAAACAGAACTGGCTGCCACTTGCTGACATAGGAGGTTCTCTTTTGTCCTATAAATGATTTTGGTTTATACCAATTAGACTTAGAACATGACAGTAATAACATAAATATATATATATACAGTATATATACTGTATTAGAGGTGTGATAATTTAATTCCCGGAATGCCCGCGGTGTGGCACTATGGTGGTGAGTCACACAGCCATACACACTCGAGCTTGTTCCAACATGTTCAAGCTTGCACTCACCTGGGTCACAGACCAGTTGACCCAGTCTTTACAGACTATTAGAAGAACTAACGCATGTGTGCGTTGCACTGTTGGGAGAAAATGAGTGATAGGAATCTGAAACAGTGGATTAACATCAAAATTTGCATGAAAATTTAAACTTTAGCTCTGTTACAATAGTTTTTTGGTGAACATTTCATAAAGATATCAAGTGTCCATGATGATGCAAGAAGTGGGTAGCCAAAAATAGGTGTAAATGTGGACAGAGTGCAAACCCTCGTACGCTCATAACAAAGATTGAGTGTGCAAATGATGGCAGAAGAATTGATCATGATCAGGGAAACAGTGTAGCAGATTCTAACTAAGGAAATGAGAAAGATTTCCACAATGATGGTGCTCAAATCATGACAGAAGACCAGAAAGAACTTCTAATTTAATCTTATCTTTTGAAGAATGCAGAGGTGTTTGATAAGGTTATTACCAGTCCATTCCGGCAATTAAATTGTAGCACACACATAGATAGATAGATAGATAGATAGATAGATAGATAGATAGATAGATAGCACTACCCCCTTAGGAGTTGCTGAAGTTTCCCCCCATCTGCCCAGGGGGTACAGGTCTACTCAATCAGTCCTTCTCCTGTGTTGCTGATAGGTTCGTGGCTGCTACCAGGCCTTTTAGCTGGGCTGCTCTTTCCCTGCATCACAGGTGGTTTGCTCTCAGGGGGCCGGTGAAGTCCCGAGCTTTTCTCCTTCCAAGGTCTACCTGTAGATGAGCCTATCTCTATTTGGGCCCCCTCACAGGCTCCTGCCTCCAGTCTGACATCCTCTCTGTCTTCCACCCAAACTCTCCTGCAGCTGAGCTGGCTCAGTTACTCTTAAAGGCTGTCCTGGTCCCTTGCCAAGCCTCATGTTGAGGTTTGGCCAGGATTCTCTAAGAGTGCAGTCCAGCCACTCCTCAAATCCGCCCACTGCTTCTAGATCTTTTTCCAAAGTTCTAGAACTGGGGGAAATTCAAAGAGAGCTGGTCTGCAAAGCATCTCAGCTCTGATCCAAATTTGACATCTGCTAACTATCACATTCAGGCTGTTACTTTGCCCTCCTAACTAGAGCTCCCCCTAGCTAGCTAGGAGGGTGCTACATACATCATATATATATATATATATATATATATATATATATACAAATCAAGGGATATGGAGTCCAAGAATAAAATGTATGCTTTTTAACTTGAGCACAAAATTACAAAATGTACAGGTCACAGTAACTGCAATATAGAAACTGGTTCTAAAGCCGAATATATATACAGTATACATAGTATATTTATATAGTACATATCCATTCTGTCTCCAACCAACATAAAAATTAAGATAATGGTAAATATGTATATGTAGAAAGAGAACAAAGTGGAAAAAGGGGACTATAGACACCGGCTTTTTATATAACTTCACACCCCTGTTTATCATAGCTGCAATCTTCATCTTCCAGGAAGAGGTCCTGTCACAAAAAATTGTTGCTATATCGTATACTGGAACTGCGTACCAGGTGAGACAGTAACTTTATGTGACCTCACGGTGGTTTTCTTCTTTACTGTTGCTTGCTGTCATTACTGTTATATAATACCTTGTTTTTCTCGAGGGAAAAAAAAAATCTTTTCAGGATGTTTTCACTGTCAAAGTCATGAGACACTTGAAAAACTTTACAGAGTAAGGTAAAATACCTAACTATGTCTTACATTTAAATTGGAAACAACATCTTCAATCCATGTCAGTGTGACAGCTGAAGGAGTGCTTGGCTGCTCTAGAAGCTATTCTATCTGCCTCCACTGGCTCTGCTGTCTACTTCTGTTTATTATACTGACATATCCATTTCAGTATCTAAAGCTCCAG
Organism: Staurois parvus; assembly: GCF_062004578.1. Taxonomy (NCBI): domain Eukaryota; kingdom Metazoa; phylum Chordata; class Amphibia; order Anura; family Ranidae; genus Staurois; species Staurois parvus. Next base: position 2,593,870 of record NW_028318233.1, read on the forward strand.
AAGTCATCTGGGACTGCAGAAAAAATATGTTTCACAAATGTTCCTGTACATGTGCTTTCAAAACAGATTGCCCCGGTTTTCCCTGTGGCCTTTCCCAATCTCAGATTTCAAAAAGAAAAAAAAAACTTGATACATGCAGTGTAGTACTGCTATAGACAACACTTATTAGGCCTACCACCAGACACCTTACATTACGGTATGGGAATATACACGGCCCATTCAGATTAATTGGCTTTAAAGGGTGAATTCATCATTGTCTCTTTTGGTGTTCCATTAATAATTTTTGTATCACAAGAAACATTGCCAATTTCCTGTCTAGCTAAGATTTATTGCATCCGCACTGTTTGTCAGTTGAAAAAAAAAAAATCAATGTTATACTATTTATCAACATGCAATAAACAGTCGTTTTTTTTGCTTGCTTCTTTTCTGGCAGTGGCATTTTCATGTCTGTGCGGGTAATGTTAAATTTTAGGTGACATAATATTGTAATATTTAAACACAGATTCTTAAAAATGAGAGATGATTTACAGAGAGATGAGTCTATATCTATGTGTGCAGCCTAAGGAAGAATTATCGAATACATTTGTTTTAAAAGTCTTTCTTGCTAAATAATATAGTCACTATCACTCTTTCTTGAAGATGATTCAGTGTTTTACTGCAGAAGCTTATTTTTGTTTCATGTCAAAAGATATGTCATACAAAATGAGCCATTCACATCTCAGAGTAAAACTACAGGTAAAACATAGCTTCCAGTATTAAGATATATAAAAAGCTACTTGGGTCTATGTTTAACCTTGGTTGCTTTGTTTGGCAACAAATATAATTCTGCCTCCACATTCTTTGCTGCACACACATTGTTCAATGTGTTGGTATATCTCCTATCTCTAGGAGGGTTGGACACTGTGCAAATAAAATAAGGTACAACTGGCCCCTATATTACAGTTACATAGTTAGTTTGGCTGAAAAAAAGACAAAAGTCCATACAGTTCAAACATTAAAAAAAAAAAAAAAAGTTGTATCCCTACACCCACAGTTGATCCAGAGGGAGGCAAAAAATCCCAGCAAAGCACGATCCAATTTGCTCCTGCATGGGAATAAATTCCTTCCTGATCCCCCAAGAGTCAATCGGATATTCCCTGGATCAACTTTACCTATAAATGTCAGTATATTATATATATCTAGGAAAGAATCCAGGTTTTTTTTTTAAAGCAATCCACTGAGCTGGTCAGAACCAACTCTTGACGGAGTCTATTCCACATTTTCACAGCTCTCACTGTGAAGAAACCTTTCCATGTTTGGAGATTAAATCTCTTTTCCTCCAGACATAGAGAGTTCCCCCTTGTCCTCTGTGATGACCTCAGGGTGAATAGCTCTACACCGAGTTCACTGTATGAACCACTGATGTATTTATACATGTGGATCATATCCCCCCTTAATCTCCTCTTCTCAAGAGAGAATAAATTCAATTCCTCTAATCTTTCCTCATAGCTGAGCTCCTCCATGCCTCTTATAACTTTGGTTGCCCTTCTCTGTACTTTCTCCAGTTCCCCAGTGTTCTATATACTGTACAAGCCCAGTTTAGCTTAGTGTCCAGAGGAGGTACTACATCTAGTTCCAACTCTGGAGCATCTAGGCTTAGTTACTGAAGAATTTTCTCTCAAGCAGCTTCTGATAGTGTCATGCCAGGCTACAAGATCCTGGATATTCACCCAGCAGCCAATGGACAAATATGGTATTGTGGAGACCCTGCCTCACTCTTGTGACCTTGGTCGCCACAGTGGCCAAGCCAATCTCAGTATATTTTATAGATCAAAAGTAGTTAAATCACATTAAATAAATTAAAATCATATGTTCTATTAAATAAATATATAAAACAATTTTTGTTAATAATTGCAATAACATTATATATTTACCTCTGAACATCACCCCTTTATGTACCTTCTGCCAATTTTGCTACTAACACTCCTCAATAGTCTGTTAACACTGTACATGTACTACATACAGTTTCTTCGATGATCAGAGTGAGGGTGGTTTGCTTTAATTTGTTTTGCAATCCGTTTGATCATGAATACAGGGGAAATATAACGTGTAATGGATGCCGCAAGCCCTTAACCTAAACCTTCCCTTTGGTGGGGGACTGTTGGGGAAGACACGTGATATCTGCTGCCTTATGTTGCTCTTATGTATTCCTTATGTATTCTCAAATAGATGTACTTTACATGTACAGCTGATATCAGGAGACTATTTTGACAGCCACCATGATCTGCAAGCTTAATTCAGGAGTATGTTTGCACAACGGAGAATATAAATTAGTTAAATGTTCTCACTAGTAGTCAGTATATTATTCATGTATTCACTGTTTTGGCATTGGGGGTTGTACAGTATATTAGAGCCAGATCTGGATCACCCCAGCATTGCCTCCAAACAGCCTCTGCTTTTACTTTGCCTCCCTCCACCATGCATCTTCACTGCATACATACAGACTTGGCTACATGTATAATATCATACCAAACCACCAAACTAAAAATTTACCACAGTGGTTTTTCCTTGTTCCCAGTGACTTACCAGACCGTTATTCACAGGTGGGCACTGAAGTCTTTGTGGGGCAGTGAATATGGCTGTGCACTAAGGCTGGTATTTGTGTGGTGTGCAACTGCTCCTTTTTATTATGTATTTTGGTCCTTTTTTTAAAACAATTGGCTTCTTTAAACCCTTTTACTGCCACTGATCTGAGGCATCTGCCTTAATTCTGGACTCCGTCTTGGACCCTTCCTGTGAGATGATTATTTGGATGGTCACCGCACTGTAAGTGGGCATGGCTTCTTTGACACACAGTGCAGCAGCTCTACTTCTTGCTCATGTCGATGTGAGAACTCACCTCTTCTTGTTTTCCCCTTATATGTATCTAATGTATATTCTTCCTAGGAAGTCTAATGAGTCTAATTAGCTTTCTGGACCTTGTAATATGTTTGTCTGATTTCTAACTGAGTGGGAATTTATTCTACTTTAATGTAACCAATTTCTTTGAAAGTAACTCAATTAGAGTTGGACTTATGCAAACTGTTAGACGTTTGATTATGTGGAGTTCATTTACAGGCCAATAACCCAGCTTCACAGATGTGTATTCTTGAACTGTATTTACGATGGGACCATTTGATTGTTTTAGACTCTGAGATAAGTAAGATTTGCTGTGCCTCTGCATGCCTTCTATTGTAACTGTTCTTTGTCAAATGTGTCACCTTTCATGACTGCCTAGCATAGATAGGATAAAAGTCTTCTTACTGACTTTTGAATTTTTGGGAAAATGAGCTTGGCATTGGGTTCAGCGCTAACGTCCTTCATTCTTCTCACTTTGCGGTTCATCAGACTTCATTCCCGTAAGGAAAATTTTGCACTCACCTGTTCACCCGCTGCCCACTTTTCAACTGATCACCTCTGCATCTCCTGCTCACCACTAATCACTGTACCTCTTTTCTCCAATCCCTTAACCATCAACTACCTTTGCACCTTCCTGTCTACTGTGCACATCTCCTCCGCTGCTCACCTATGCACCCCTGCATTCCTCTACCACCACTGCACCTCCATCACCCTCGACTACAACTGCCCTACCTTCCACCCAAACCTCTGCCAACATTTCATCCCTCCTTGCATACACAACTGATTCACAAAGTTAAAAAGTGAGAAGTTATTAAATAAAAATATTTGTAAGCAATAGGGATATGTAAAAATGTATATCATGGTTCATTAACAGTTGTTAGTTGGGTGTGTTTATTCATTCCTTCCAAATCGCTTGTAAGTAGATGTCTGCAGTATTGCAGTGAGGTGCATGTCTCTCTCCCTCTAAAAGTATTCCAAGTGTGTATGTTACAGATATATTTAATAGCATGTATTTGTTATCCTGTCAAGTTATCTGACCCCACAGTTTGACACACAGCTGGGGGCTTTGTCATGTGGCCACCCTGTGAGAGAAGCTCATTACACTGTGAGTTCAGCTCACAGAGGAAAATAATTACACTGACAGGTGCTGAGGTTAATATGAAGCAGTCTTACAGCTGCAATTGGTGCCAGTGATAAGTATGTATTACATGATAGCATTATCGGATTTAAGCCACTATCAGAGGTTATATTGCTTACAATTCATAACAAGCAAATCTCAGAAAATTTAACTCTGCTGGTGTTTTAGAAAAGCTAGGCTGAGATTTGTTCTGCAGGATGGACATTCACAATTCACCTGGTATGTATGGTAAAGTAATAAGGGACCATTTACATGTTTGTGGTACAGTAATGTGTGTTGCATCAAGGCAGCACATTGAACCTAATGGGCTGCAAAAGCACCAAATCATCTCTAAAATTGGATATGTCACTAAATTTATAACGTACTGTAGCACATTATGGTTTGATGCTGTGAATTGCCTAGCTGTTTTGGAGTGCCACTCAAAATGCATGGCCCAGCAATGCATGTCATTACCAACACAAAGATGCAAATGGGTCCCAAAAGGATACTTTAGACAGCTTTGCAGTTCATTTGGATAGTTTTCCTGGAATCCTAATCTGCTGCCAGTAACACACATGCTGTGTGAAGAAACAGCATTCATTCTTCCACTGTATCAAGTGTAGCACTACCATCCGCAGGAACCGCTTGGTAGATTGGGTTCCCTGTTCTTCTGCTTCAACTCTGAGTACTATCTCAGTCCCAATGACACACCAGGTTAGATACATGGATACTGCACTGCTATTGGGAGCACAAATCTAGATACCCTTCACACAACTAAGGTTCAGTATCAAAAAACAAACATCAGACTTGTTATTGGTAAATGAATGCAATATATTGTCACAAGTTGCAGTAAACAGCGGAATGTATATGAATTAATAAGTAAAGGAGTACGTCAAACACAGTCCACTAGACTACACAATGTGTTAACTAGGCTATAGCAGCATAAAATGGAGTTATATGCAGTTAAATTAGTGTAAACCTGCTAATCCACAAGTAAGCAATAAATAATGGCATTAGGAAACAGTAACAACAATGACGATCAGTACTGCAATAACTCATTTATAAACAGTAGGCTCTATCCACTTTAGGTAATTTAGGACTCCCAAAAGAGGTACCTCTTACTATGAACAGTAGGCAAAGCTCTTGTGAATCAGTTATCAGAATGGGCAGTTTTTAGCCATAATTCCTCAGCTGGCTAACGTTGGGGCACAGTCTTAACAATGGTGCACATGGATACATTTCTAGTAAAGTCTGCATTCAGTAAATAATGCCGCTAGTTAGATGGCCAGTCCCTATGTGCTCAGTCTCTGCTAGCAGCAACAGGATGATGTCAGCAGTGCCTCTCACCATTCCCAGTGATACAGCAACGGGGATTCCACTGTTCAGATGTCAGCTCACTTCTGGATCTGCCTGGAATGACTGTGGTCCTCAGCACAAAGCCACAGGCTTGTAGCAGCTTGATGTACACACAGGTGCAGTGATGTGCACATCTTGGTCTCCTCGCAGCAAAGAGAAAGTTCCTTGGTATTCATCCTGAGAAAAATACAGCTCTCTCTCCCCTTATACCTGTCTCACATTAAGAATTGTAGACCAATGATCAGTAGGCTTCCAAAGTAGATTATTTTCTGAACATCATCACTCATGATTTAATGCTGCTAACCATCAAGTCTCTTGAGCTACTACTGCTTGACAGCTCCCCCTGGTGGATGGGGGTGAAGTAGTGTTAACCTATTCAGCTGATATCCATTAGGACCACAGAGAGCACTGCAGCACAGTGTTCTAAATCACTTTCTGTCTCTAACCAAGCACCTAGTTGCACAAGACAACCGAGGTAGGAAAGAATTACATATATGGAAAGAGTTATGTGCCTAACCAAAAAACTAAATATTGTACAGAATAGTGGGCAGAGAATTTTGTTGTTTATTTCCCACTGAATCCTGACCACTTACTATCTGGATGTCAGCAAAGAAAGGGTAGGGAAACCATGTTCTGGATGCTTTACCAATGCACTAAGGCAATGGTCTCCATATTAAGGTCCCCAGGCCAGATGCAGCCCTTTTCTTGCCTTTATCTGGTGTCTTGTTGAGGCACTATTCCTCCCACTAATATAAGTGATGGAGTACTATTCCTCCGCTGACACCCTCGATGGAGCACTATTCTTCCTACTAATGCCAATGATGGGGCACTATTCTTCCTACCAATACCTATGATGGGACACTATTCCTTCCACCAACACCTGGGGCACTTTTCTTCCTCCTACTGACCACAAGCACTATGTAAATTGTTTACTCCCAATAACCCCCAAGCCTGAGACATAGGAGGAGATTTACTGACACTGGTGCACTCAGAATATGGTGCATGGTAGCCAATCAGCTTGTTCAAATTAACTTTGGCAATAAGTCCTGGAAGCTGATTGGTTTCTATGCAGAGTTGCACCAGATTTTGCACTCTCCGGTTTGTAAATAACAGCCTTGCAAGTAGCATTTTCAGTTGTCTAGGTCAGAAATAGCAGCCTCTGTCTTTATTGGGGGAAATAGAGAACTGTGTTTATGGGGAATATTTTTCAGGTACTTATATAGTGCTATCAATTTATGCAGTGCTTTACATATATATATTGCACATTCACATCTGTCCCTCAAGGGGTGTACAATCTAAGGTCCCTAACTTACATTACTTACATACTAGGGCCAATTTAAACAGGATCCAATTAACCTACCAGCATGTCTTTGGAGTGTGGAAACCAGAGTACCTGGAGGAAACCCACACAGGCACAGGGAGAACATGCAAACTCCAGGTAGGTGGTGCCATGGGTGGGATTTGAACCAATGACCCTAGTACTGCCAGGAGGAAGTGCTAACCATTTAGCCACTGTGCTGCCCTATATAATGTTGAATAAATACATCAATGTTCCACTTAGTAAATTTGCTCCAAAATTTTTCACTATGTTTACTACAAAAGACACTCTTTGCAACTGAAAGATATGAGGTATAAGCATCTTTATTGTAAATGCTTTAAAAATGTGCACTATTTATCCACAGTGACTAATCAAACTGTGAGGGAGATTTACTAAAACTGGTGCACACAGAATCTGGTTCAGCTGTGCATAGTAACCAATCAGCTTCCAGGTTTTAGTCCTGGTTCACACTGAATTAAACTTTGAAATCATGTAACTTAACTTGAAGTCACATAATTTCAAAGTCGCATGTTCAGGTGTGCCTTGGCTGACATCTGTGCAACTTCATGCACAGATGTCTATGCAAGTTGCAGCTGAAAAATTACTTCAGGAACCTTTTTCTTCAAATTGATGCAGCACTGCAGAGTTGGAGTCCCACTGATATGAATGTTTCTATTGCAGACAATAGGGTGCAACTTGTCATGTGTTTTGAAACTGTTAAATCGCATGACAAGCCACATCAGTGTGAAAGTGTCTTTTTTGTCAAAGCTTACAATAATTGAACAAACTGAAGTTAGAAGCTGACTGTTTACTATACAGAGCTGCACCAGATTCTGTGTGCACCAGTTTTACTAAATCTCTCCCCTCTAAATACACAAATTATGAACAGCCACCAATATTTATTGGAGAATAGAGGAGATTTACTAAAACCGGTGCACTCAGTATCTGGTGCAGCTGTGTATGTTAGGCAATCAGTGTTCAGCTTGTTCAATTAAGATTTGACAATAAAACCTGGAAACTGGTTGGTTTCTAAGCAGATCTGCACCATTCAGTTTTAGTAAATAATCCCCTTAGTGTTTTGGAAATTTTATACTGTAGACAGGCAATTCCTATCCTCATACTGATCAGTCATTCCAAATAATTATTTTAAAAATTACTCTAGTAGGGAACAGACACGAAAAACCACTCCGGGGGCTATTTACATAAACTGGAGAGTGCAAAATCTGGTGCAGCTCTGCATAGAAACCAATTAGCTTCCAGGTTTTATTGTCAAAGCTTAACTGAAGAAGCTGAAGTTAGAAGCTGATTGGCTACCGTGCACAGTTGCACTGAATTCCAAGTGCACCAGTTTTAATAAATCTACCTGTCTATAGCTTTCCAAAAAATGTTCCTGTTTATTTGGTACATTTGATTTTTTTTTTTACAACCATGCTTATGTAGGTATCATATTAATATTACAATTGTACTTTTAAGGTAACAAGAGGTGTAACATAGGCAGGCTATTTTCTTATCAGACTCAAGACACTGTCAAAAAAAATCTCATAGAGAGTCAAGTACTTCTCTTATGGGCTATTCTAACATAACATATTAACACATTCAGTCTATGGATTTCTGACATCAACTTAGCTACCCTTTTTTCAGGATTTCATTAGGTCATTTCATTACATTTTTGTACTTTTCCACTACATTGTGGACAATAGGGGGTGTGAAATACCTGTTGTAGTCACAATTCCTTCAAAACTTCTTGTAAACATTTTTCCCATAATGTGAGTTCCTCTGTTACTCTCTGTAGTTTCTGGGGCTCCGTACTTCCAAACTACTTTAGATAACACATTTATACTAAGCTTTATAGTTTAGTAGTATGTCAATGGCACCCAGGAGCTAAAGCTAGAACTGGGATGAGTTACAGACATTAAGGATGCAGATCCACCACTTTTATTTACCCAGCTTTATTACAGATATTTAAAGAGAAATTCAGCCTTCTAGGTAAAATCAGCATCTGTCTGTATTCAGCAAGACGTATTCCCCACTATTCCATGGACTAATGCTGCTAAATAATTAGGTTATATGAATGTGTAAAGTCACGGACAGATGGCCATACCGAGGCATTTCTGTTTGAAGAGCTTTTAAAAAGCTTTATAGTGCTGTAGACCTCTGTATCATGGCTACTGGGCTTGCGTGTTGTGAACTTTCAGATTGACTTAGTAAACCAAAGAACAATGTGAAAAGTGCTTTTGGCAAAAGCCAATCAGAATTTATCTTGCACTAACATGAGTTTAGTAAATTTAAGTCTCGATGGTATACTTTGCACATCATCGTTGTTCTTTTTACAGATTGTGTGATGAGAAATTATAAATTTTAAAAAATACCTAGCATTTGCTATGTATGTTGAAATGGTGGACTCTGTGGGGTTGAATTACTAAAGGCAAATTGACTATTCACTTCCCAAGGGGATTTGCACTTTGCAATGGAATTTGTTTCCATATCTCAGTAAATGGGGTGAAACTATACTGACTTGCATCACCTAAGAATAAGAAAGCAAAAATCCTGTTTTTTTTATTTTTAATTAAAATTTTTATTTTACTTGCAGGTATATTTTTTGCAAAGGGTAGTTTTGCTACATTTACTAAGCTAAGGATACATTATTTTGCAAAGTTAACAGCCTATTTGCCTTTAGTAGACCAACCACTATTTCAACACTAGGCAAAAGTGACCATAAAGCTATTGATCTATACTTTGCTGATATTTCAAGTGTTCTATGGCAAACCTAATTTATGTTCACACTGTTGAGTGTTGTTAATTGATGGGGGAAACTCTGGAATTTTGGCCCCTGCCAGTGTCTCTGGAGGTGTTGAGGAGACTTTTTTGGGACTGTTAGGGTTAGCAGTTTAACTCTGGGTGAGCTGATCAAAGGTACTGGGTCAGGTATTCTTCCCACTCCTATTATGAGTTTCCGTGCCTCAGACATGGCAGCAAGGCAATTTATTGACAGGCTAATTGTTAGTTTTCTATACTTAGTTTTCTATACTAAGATGCTAGATAGACATGTGCAATTTGCTTCGTTTTAACTTGTTTTCTGGACTAAAATGTCATATTGGAGATTTGGATGTATCCGAATTTCCAAATGGCCATAGAAACAAATGGCAACAAATCCCCAAAATGTTATAGCAAAAATAAGGAATGCATTTGTTTCATTCGGATAACATCACATGATGCAATAATAGTTTGGGCCCAAAGGGAAATGAATTCAATTTCTTTAATTTGTTTGATAACATAACTAATGATCCAAATTCATTGTGAATAGCTGTTTGTTAGGATTGGGCGGCTGCTGCGTCCTTAACCATTAGCCGCCCAGCCTATAACTGTTTGGCAGCCTAAAAAATGCATTAGCTTTCCGGGGTGTACGCCATTTGGCGTCCTCCCGCACATGCGCAGTTCGTGCGGTTGCAGAGCCGCACAGCGGCGCGATCTATCACCGGCCGTGTACCTCGGACACGGCCGATGACAGATCTGAGTACCGGCCCCTGTCGCCGGTACCATGTGACCTGCTGTGACCAATCACAGCAGGTCACATGACAGTTGTATACAATGGATGGCTTCATTCATGCCATCCATTGTATACTAGTGTCTAGCTGTGAATGGTCACAGCAGGTCACATGCACATGTCATGTGATTAGCTGTGGCCAAATCACAGCTAAGCACATAAAAAAAAACCCCTGAATGAATCAATGTCATTCAGGTAAATGCTTGCTTATAGCAAAGTAATTCTTTGCTATAAGCAAATTGTGTAAAAAAAAAAAAAATACTGATCACTTCCCCAAAGTAGTACAATGTTACTATGGTAACATTGTACTACTTTGGTCATAGTAAAATATGAAAAAAAACCCCAAAAAGGTAATAAAAAATAAAAAATAATAATAAAAAAAAAAAAAAAATTATAAATTTTTTTTCGTACTGTCACCAGTCAGTGTCCCTGATCACCACCATGCCAGTTATATGATGATGCTGTACTGCACTGGTGACAGTATGTAAAAAAAAAAATAGTGAAAATAGTTTTTTTAATTTTTTCATTTTCCGAAAAATTATGACAAAAAAAAAACAACTTCAAAAAACTCGCCATTCCTCTTATGAAGTACGTCGGACTTTTTTACTCTGCAAAAAGGGGTCATTTGGGGGATATCTGTACTGTTCTGACATTCTTGGACCTCAAGAAATTAGATTGGCTGTCAGTACTTCAGGACTGATCAATATTCAGATCTATACCATAGTTTGTGAACTCTATAACTTTCCTACAAACTAAAAAATACATCCTAATTTGGGTTATTTTCACCAAAGACATGAAGCAGAATACATCTCGGCCTAAATTTATGAAGAACAATTATTTATTTGTAAACTTTTATAACAGAAACAAAGAAAAACGTGTTTTTTTTTCAAAATTTTTGGTCTTTTTTTGTTAATTTAGCAAAAAATAAAAACCCCAGCGATGATTAACCACTTCCTGTCCGGACACTTTTACCCATTCCTGTCCAGGGCAATTTTTAGCTTTCAGCGCTGTCACACTTTGAATGACAATTGCGCGGACATGCAATACTGTACCCATATGAATTTTTTACCATTTTTTTGAGACAGATAAAGCTTTATTTTGGTGGTATTTATTCACCGCTGGGATTTTTATTTTTTTTACTATGTAAATGAAAAAGTTCAAAAATTTTGAAAAAAAGTGTTTTTTTAAATAAAATTTTGCAAATAAATAATATTTCATCATAAATCTTAGCCAAAATGTATTCCGTTATTTTTTTAGTAAAAAAAAAAAAATCCAAATTAGTTTATAACCAAAAATTATAATTTTTAAACATTTTTTTTTACATTTTATTTTATTTTTTTATATTATTATTTTTTTTTTTTTTTTTTTTTTTTTTTACATACTGTCACCCTAGCAGTACACTGTCACCATGGTGACACTGTACTACTTGTGGAGGGTGATGAAGATTTTTTTTTTTTTTTTACACTGATTGCTTTTACACCCATATAGGATGTAAAAGAAATCATTTCTCTTTCTCTCTGTCTGCATTCCTGCAGTCATTGAGAATTACTGAGTGAGCTGTGAGTGGTCACAGCTTGTCACATGGTACAAGGCTGTTGTGAATAGCCTTGTACCATGTGACCTCTGTGATCATTCACAGATTTCACACGTAGTAAGCAATGATGTCACAAGTGACATCTTGCTTACTACTTTGCATGTGATCACTGATTCGCCAATCCGTCCCGTCCGACAATCGGTGTTTCACTGTGTCCGAAGGACACAGCGGGCACCGGATCGCGGGGGTGCGCGCTCCCAGGGAGCGCGCACAGCTAGAAAAGGCGGGTGCCGTTTATGGACGGCAACCCGACCCTGGACTGCCACCGCCCTGCCGTTTATAAACAGCAGGCGGACGGCAAGAGGTTAAATACCACCAAAAGAAAGCTCTAGTTGTGTGAAGAAAATGATAAAATTTTAGTTTGGGTACAATGTTGTATGACCGCGCAATTGTCATTCAAAGTGTGAGAGCGCTGAAACCTGAAAAATGGCCTGGGCAGGAAGGTGTAAAATTGCCCGGTATTGAAATGGTTAACAACCATGATTCATCTGCTGTCAGCGGGATTCCCTACTGACAGCAGAATGTAAACAAAAAATGCCAAAACTAATAAATTTGAAAAACAGAACAGTGTGGGTTCCCCCTAATCCATACCTAACTCTGCAGACTGTCAGCCCAGAAAAGGGGGGAGGACAAGCGAGCACCCCCCTCCCACACCATACAAGGCTGCGTGCCATCAACATGGGAGGATACTTTGAGTGAAGGGGGGCTCCCCCCAAAGCACCTTGTTCCCATGTTGATGACGACAAGGACCTCTTCCCCACAATTTTGGCTCAGTGGTTCTGGGAGTGTGACTTATCGGAATCTGGTATCCCCCACATCCCAAACCTCCCATGTAAAAAATGTTGACAGTAAATAAAAACACAAAGACAGGTTTTGACATGTCCTTTATTAAAAAAAAAAAAAAGTCCCCCCAATGTAAATCCAGCATCAATCATGATGAACATCTACGCAGATGAAAACAAAAAAAAAAAACGCTGCCTTCCTAGCTTTTTTTTTTTGTCTATGTGGGTCGGTGTTCATCTTGACTGACTCTGAATTTACATCAGGGGACGTTTTATGATTTTTATTTTTTAATAAAGGACTTATTTACTTATGACATTTTTGTTGGTAAATTAGTAGGGGTGCTATGTACTCCAACTCATTCACATGGGACTGGGTGCTTTCTTGTTAAAGGGGCTTCCAAATTCCAATTAATCACCCCCACAACCACCGGGCCAGGGTTGTGGGGAAGAGGTCTTTGCCCTCATCAACATGGGGACAAGGTGCTTTGGGGGGGGAGCATGGCCTGGTGTGGTTCAGGACCTGATGCTCACTTATCCCACCCCCTTTCCTGGCCTGCGGGGCTGCATGCTCGGATAAGGGTCTGGTAAGGATTTTGGCGGGGACCTCACTCCATTTTTTTAAAATTTGGTGTAGGGTTTCCCTAAAAATCCATTCCAGACCATGCCATTTTTTTTTTGGAGTGGGGTTTCCCTCAAAATCCGTACCAGAACCAAAGGGCCTGGTATAGATTGGGGAGGACCCCCATGCTGTGTTTTTTTTTTAATGCCGGCACTTATTATATTTACATTATGCTGTCAGCCTGGAATCCCACTAACAGCAGATGAGTCATAGTTGTTAATTTTATTCCATTGTCCAGAAAAGATTGATTCCTTCTGCATAGTTTCGATATAGTTTGAAAACGATTCTGTTCAACATAACCAATATGACAAAATGAAATTCTTCAATGAACGAATGCATCCAAAGCAAAATGATAGTTTCCAGATTACAAATGTCTAGCGCTAGATGTGTGCTGTTGTGGCAAATAGATTGATGTGAAGAAGAACCTGTATAATCAGAGTGTTGGATACTGTTAGACTTTGTTATAGTGGGAAAAGTTTTATTAGAAAAGAACATCCCCTGTCTTCATGATTGTTTGTTCCCACCAATAGATGTGTGTCTGCCAAATCTTACTACGTGTGGCCAGGGCCACCTAGCATTACAGAAAGAACCAGGGACTCTACAATACAACTTGAGCACTAGAATTACCAAAGAAAGCAGGCATGGACCTGCTGCGGAGCAAAGCATTGCAACAGCACTGTTGAAAATTCTAGTTATCACCACCCCCATCCCTATTAAAATTATCCACCTGCGCACAGAAAGTATTAATGTGCTTTACGCCAAACATATTGCTTTTAACACAGCATGCATATGAGGCACCTTTTGTTTTTACTAAATATATCCTCTTTGCTGTAGGATGCCATTTAAATGTGCCTAGAAGTGTGTCAGGTCTGTTCTGTATATCAAACTGAGAGACGAAATACTCAGGCTGACAGGCCTGTGCGTGCAGGTGAACTCTGGAGAATGAATTACTGTTACCACTTTAGAAGTTTCAGTATCTAGGCATATTTGTGTATTTTATTGTGGTACAGCTGCTTGACATATGTATTTTTAAGAACATCACATTTATTTAATTGTATCTTAACCCCTTCAAGCCTATGGGTAAAACAAATCAAAGTTTACAACTTTGACATGTGTTAGCAAAACCGTACCTATCATCACAACTACTTTGTTTTGTTTTTTTCAGGACAAATTGTGCTTTCATTTTGTGGTAAATGGTAATGGATATCTCCTGATTTTTTTTTTATTATCAAAGGAAAACTGACCCAAAATAGTAAAAAAAAACAATTTTTTTAAATGTAGCTGTGTGTTTCTTGTTACTACTGTGAGATGGGGAAACAACTCTCATTGTTTGAACACTGATTGTTTGGAGTAAATTAAACGTTCTGGAGTGACATTCTGCGGTTTAGCCACAAGATGTCACTGTTTTTCTAACACAGCCTCAGACTGCATAGATATTTCTATATTCAATAAGAGGTGGGGTTTTCACTTGGAGTTTTAGTGAACAGGAAGAGGAGACTGCAGCCATGTTTTGAACGATGCTGAATGAAGGGGCCGTGTGAGCTGAGAATCCGATGACATCCAGGTGTGAGTGCATCCCTCAGTAACCAGAGCTGCAGCTAAGTGAAGCTGATCGTGTCCAAGACCCTGATCCTGTTCAGAGAAAGGAAGATTGCTGCCAGGAATGCTGATGAGAGCAGAAGAACAAAGCAACATATACTGCGATATTGCATGCTTGTTTGAGAGACATTTGTTCTGTTCAGAGTCACCAGCGGATACAAAGCAGACCCGGGTCGGTAAGATCGTGCACGCACCTCATTTCAGTGTTGGCGCCTTGAGACTGAGACCAGGCCTATAGTTAGTTAGTTAGGGTCTCTGTTTGTGTCAGGCCACAAGTGTTGTTACTGATCATTGGAAGGACTCTATAACTTAAAGTGACATTTCACATTGGAGAGCTGATAGAATCCCACAAACTCAAGCACCGCAGGCTAGCCCATACCATACACCCATACATTGATTCTTGCTCTTTTAGGGTAATAACGGGTAAGGTGTGGCAGCTTAGTTTTGCCCGCCAGTAGGTAAATTACTACACTTTCTACCTTCATCCATCAGAGGGCGCCATGCTGTGCAGCACAAGGGTCTCAGCCTTTGGGCATGGTGTATGTAAATTTATTGTATGTTCCCAGCATTTGTGGTTGTGTTTATTTGCCACATCTAAGTAAAATTCTGTTGTGGCAAAAGCTGGTGGTGGGGTTGCACCCTTATGCCTCTGGAGTTCTTCGAAAGACACTTTGGACATATGATGGATCCGGAAGACGGGAGTGTCATCAAGCTGATGGCTGCCAATAACAGAGAGATGGATGTCCGAGGAATAGTCTGGATGCAGGTCCGGCTGTGTGGGCAAGACGTCGGCAAGAAGGGGGTCACCACCAGGAGTGCTGGTGGATGCACTCCTCCTCTCTCTCCACGGCGGCTAAGTAGATGCTGTAGAATGTCATGTTGGGTGCCGTCTGGGTCATCTCTTGCAATGTGTCCTGTAAGAACTTGTTGGAGAGCCCCACTAAGAACTGGTCTCGTAGTAGCTGGTCCACCTCCCAGAAAGCTCCCATGGCCCCAGGCTCCCGGAGTATGCTTAAAATCCTGTTCTGCTAACCCCTGTTTGTAAACGGCAATGGTGGACAAATTGGTATCCCAGGATATAAGGAAAATGTATCCCTAGTGAATGTGTGGCAAAATGTTACTACTAATATATAAGGTGAGCAGACATACATTTTTATTTATTGCCTGCTTCTTAATGTGGGGGAACCATCAGGGACCAAGGAGTGCATCTGTGGTGAGGGACTTCAGGCCATTTTTTCAGGGGAGCGATGAGTGTTCCACCAGAGACTAAAGGCCCAACTTCGGCAGAATTATGTTATAGATATTGTCCCACTGACCAGTGAAGTAGTTAAAGCCTTTTCCTTGTAGGTAGGCCATCCTTAAGACAAGGGTGTTGTTGTGTTGTAAACTGTTTGACATGACATCAAATTTTTTTGCCTAACCTTTTCCTTTTCAGCGCTTTAACCTGTTTATAAACCCATTAAAACATTTCCAATTGGTCACTTGGGTTCAGGTACTTGGCGGCTCATCACTTGTGCAGGGCAGCAGATCCCAAACATACTGTCTCCTTCAGGGATTTCACTACATTAACAAAACAGTCTCCATACAGCAAAATAAGCAAAAGATGAATGTAAATAAGAATTTTCAAACTCAAACCAGTATTGCAAGTCAGTGTTTCATTTGTCTAGAGTGTGTAGGATTTCAGGAGTCATTATCAGCTAATGAGCAACACAGAGGTACAAAGTTCAATTCCAAGAACACATACATACATTTATACCATATACATGCACACACTCTATATGCTGTCAAAGCATTTCAATCTTTCTTCAAACTCCAAAATACCCACATTTTCCCACACCCTCTCTCAAAAATGACTCTCACCCTTCTGGGCCCACCCCCCTTAACCCCCCCCCCTCCAATCAGGTAAGTGCATTTTTCCTTTATTCAAAATTAAACCTAATTAACATTGATCACTCCACTTCTTCTGCAGGCTCTAGTCAAGTTGGCCTTTACCTAGCTTTGCCTAAAGCTCCGGGCCTTGTTCTTTCTCTAGACATGCATGCTAACCCACATTAAAAAAAATCTATATTTATTTCTTTAAGGTACTTATATAACGCTTTCAATTTATGCATCTCTTTCCATATATATTGTACATTCACATCAGTCCCTAACCCTCAAGCGGCGGACAATCTAAGGACCATAACTCACATTCATACATACTAGGGCCAATTTAGACAGGAGCCAATTTACTTACCCGCATGTCTTAGGAGTGTGGGAGAAAACTGGAGTACCTGGAGGAAAGTCACGCAGGCACAGGGGGAACATACAAATGCCAGGCAGGTTGTGCCGTGGTTGGGATTTGAACCAATGGCCCTAGTACTGTCAGGTGGAAGTGCTAACTGTTTAGCCACTGTGCTGCCCTATTCTAAAAACAGCAAAGGCACCTCATGCCAAAAGATTTGTGAGCAATGAGACATCTATTTACATGATCTTAAATTACAATGAGACACCTGTTTATATCATCATAAATTCTATCTATCTATCTATCTATCTATCTATCTATCTATCTAACCATCTATCTGTCTTTGCATCAGTTAGTGATCTACTGAATTGCATACAGCTGCAAATATCTTTTTACAGAGACAAATCCAGCTGACTTTATTGATCGCTTTAGAAACACTTACAGTTCCCTATCCTTTGGGACTTAGGACAGTGACAAGCCAATAGCTAGTTTGTAATTTATAGGAAGGGATATATTTATAGGGATATCACAGCATTAAATTATACACTTGCAAATTTATATAGATGCTTTAACCTGAACAGATTTTAGTTTTCTCTTTTTTGGTAGTGGCTGCATTTCAAGAGTTTTGTTTGTGATTCAGGAAATATGACGGTCAAAAAGCTTTTAAAAAATTATCTGAACCATCTTAAATTCTTGGCATATAATTTTCTGTAGTATACAGCTATTGTTTGAAGATTTTTATATCTGTTCTATAATTGCCAAAAAATACCCTGTTGGTTCTGTCAAAAATCCAGTGCACTAAAACTTGTGCTCTGTCTGTGCTGCACTGTTAGCATTGTTTCTACTTCTCTCTGTTGACTACAGAACATCTCCATCCTATTATGGAGGTGAAAGGGGAAGGTGTTCAATTGTCCAGACATACATACCTCCCAAATTTTTGAGATAGGAATGAGGGAAACCTATTAGGAAAAGTATGTAGGCATAGGACATACCCCTTGTCAAGACCCCTTAAAGGAGAATTCTAAAATGATTAGTTAAACTCACAAGTGCTATTGTTTACCACTACTATTCCTTTATACTGGCTTTTGAAATTTACCAATGTAGAAATTTAGAAACTGGATGAATGATTTAGCACTGTGAAACACTTTTAAAAGATAAATAGTGCATTTTATATACAACGACACTATATTGCCAAAATATTGGGCCGCCTGCCTTTACAAGCACATGAACTTTAATGGCATCCCAGTCTTAGTCCGTAGGGTTCAATATTGAGTTGGCCCACCCTTTGCAGCTATAACAGCTTCAACTCTTCTGGGAAGGCTGTCCTCAAGGTTTAGAAGTGTGTGTTTATGGGAATATTTGACCATTCTTCCAGAAGCGTATTTGTGAGGTCAGGCACTCATGTCGGAGGAGAAGGCCTGGCTCACAGTTTCCGCTCTAATTCATCCCAAAAGTGTTCTATCAGGTTCAGGTCAGGACTCTGTGCAGGCCAGTCAAGTTCCTCCACCCCAAACTTGCTCATCCATGTCTTTATGGACCTTGCTTTGTGCACTGGTGCGCAGTCATGTTGGAACAGGAAGGGGCCATCCCCAAATTGTTCCCACAGGGTTGTGTCCAAAATGTCTTGGTATGCTAACGCCTTAGGAGTTCCCTTCACTGGAACTAAGGGGTCAAGCCCAGCCCCTGAAAAATAACCCCACACCATAATCCCCCTCCACCAAGCTTTACATTTGGCACAATGCAGTTAGGCAAGTACCGTTCTCCTGGCAACCCAACAAACCCAGACACGTCCATTGGATTACCAAACAGAGAAGCGTGATTTGTCACTCCAGAGAACACATCTCCACTGCTCTAGAGTCCAGCTTTACACCACTGCATCTGACGCTTTGCATTGCACTTGATGTAAGGCTTGGATGCAGCTGCTCGACCACACTGTTTTGCTAAGCACATGAAATTTGGAGGTCTTTAGCTATTGACTCTGCAGACAGTTGGTGCACTATGTGCTTCAGCATGACCCCACTCTGTCATTTTACATGGCACACCACTTGGTGGCTGAGTTGCTGTTGTTCCCAGTTACTTCCACTTTATTATAATGCCACTACCAGTTGAGCAAGGAAATTTCACAGTTGGACCTTTTGCACAGGTGGCAACCTATCACGGTACCACGCTTGAATTCACAGAGCTCTTGAGAATGACCCATTCTTTCACAAATGTTTGTAGAAGCAGTCTGCATGCCTAGGTACTTGATTTTATACACCTGTGGCCATGGAGGTGGTTGGGACACCTGAATCCAATGATTTGCAGGGGTGTTTCAATACTTTTGGCAATATAGTGTATATGGATCAGACCAAATTGATGGACAAATGAGGAGGAAAGAGGGAGAGAGGGACTTTGCTCCAAATCAGGGACAATTCCTCAAAATCAGGGACAGTGGGGAGTTATGGACATACTTCCTGTCTTAGGGTAAACCTAACACCTCTCCTACATAGTTACAGTATTACGAGTGAGCACTTTCATACTAGGAAATGAATCAACAAGTGAAAATAAGGGGGGGAAAACTAATGCAGCCACCACATCTAAAGACTGGTAAGCTGCAATATATTTGATTTTGTTCTTGGGTTTAGATACATGTTAATAAAATTACAATCCAGAGTAAAAATATTGAAAACATTCATTTTACACCCATATAAATAATGTAAGATATGAATAGTAATTGTGTGCATAGAACGCTCATGGAGCCTTGTTCTAATCATATGCACTGTTAGAAAACATGTAGGTTGATATCAAATCATGTGTATGTTTGCCCTGGAATCACAGGACTGCTAAACATTAAGTGAACTTGCACTTCATGGGCCCTGACGATCTCTCTTATGAATCCTGACAAAGCATAAGTCTCTAATCTGAGGAGATCTCTTTGTGTGGCCTGCTTAGCATTGTGCAGCCTCTTCCAGATCTTCACCGTTGAGACATTCTCTTCTCACACATAAATGAAGCAATCTCCATATATTCCAAAGGAAATCCCATACTACAAAAGAGCTGTAACAATAGCAGTAGTTTTGTGAAGTGAAAAGGGGCAAAGAAAGAGTCTTATAAAAGTATTTAACCAAAAATGAAACTCCCATTGCATGTGGTGCTTGAAATCTGACTTAAGCCTTTGTGCAGACTTCCTATGGTGTTGCGAACATATGCTTTTGTGAATCTGCCAGGTAGTGCAGACACATAAATGGATGTGTCACTGTATTTATAAAGTTCTAGATGGCAGTCACTAATCTAATATAACGGATCGGCATAGGAATGCCAGATTCAGGACAGCAATTTGGAGTATGCCCGCAAATTCCTAAGATTTGCCAGTTAGGTGGTAGATGTCCACTCTTTTAAGTTTGTGTGTGAACCTGTTGATTTTCAAGCCTAAGTTTCTTAGCTGTATAATTAGCAAGTTGCTATACATCAAGTGCGAATTACAATACTTTTGGGTCTGCAAACATGCTTATCAAAGCACAATCTGCTGAGGTAAAGCAAGATGGCCACATGTGGCACGGAAGAAAAGCAGTGATCTTGCATTGGCTTTTTGCTCACTTATACAGTGGTAGCCGTATTTTTGTTAAATCTACACCTGTCAACCACTGTAAAAGATCGCACAGACATATTCTTGAGGTGCTGAACTATCTTGAGGCATTGAGAAGCTTCCATTACTGTATTCCCTTTTGTAACAGCTTCATCTCTGGCTTTTGCTCTGATGCTTTAGCAGGAATGCTGTATAATTAGTGGGCTAGATCTAATTTCAGGAGACAAGCAATGGCAGCAGCCATACTTCTCTTATGACTGAGTCACTTCTGAGCTGTCAGACTCTGGGCTTTTCATAAGCTTTGCTATTTTTTTCTTTTAAAACAATTCCATACAATGAAAGCTAACATATATATATCAACCCATACAATCTGGGGTAATTCAACATCTGACATGATCATATTTAGTCAGTGATATTTCAGAGATCCCCGTGGCATCATTGACCAAATATGATTATGTCCATATATGATCAGTGATGTCACCCGGGAGACCCTGTCCTTTTTTATATAAGTATTTATCTAGTGTAATTTTAGAGCAACCAGATGTATTCCTCACACACTATAATAGAGATGCTGGGTGTAATAACTAAAAATAAGTCATATACATGCACACAATCAACATGTTGTTATGCAGGTACTTTAATCAGCATTTAAACCAGTACATGTTCTACGCATGTGAAAGACCAACTGCCAAATGAATACCTGCTGTGGCACATCATAGCATTCACCCGGCACTCCAAGAAATAACAGAATCCAACTGCAATATTCTTGCACTCTCAAAACCTCCACTTTTATTATCACACGACACACAGGGGGATATATCTTATAGTCATTACAATCTGCATAATAACACACACCAATAATAATGTGCGCATTACAGCATGAAATAGACACATCATTTGATAGCAACACAGCATAGAATTAATACATTACCAAAGCTATGTGTAAGCTGGGAGGAACAAATACCATCGGAACTAAACTGCCCAAGGGGTCACGGAGAAGCCGTAGGCGCGACCAGTTGATGAGCCCATATAGCCTTGGCAAAAATCCCAGCGTCAGAGTATCCTCTGGCCACTAGAGGAGCTTCTACTGGTCTCGCCCGGACTTCTGCCTTATAAACCCTTTTTCTGGAAGCTGTCCAATAGTGGGCGGCGCCACACCCACCACAAGAGGAGTTAGCAGCAGGATTCCGCAAGGATAACAGAGTCATGTTTAACCACCATATTTGTTATCTGAAAAGGCAGGCTTTTGCTTCTTATCTACCCCAAAACCTCTTTTCATCTCCCCCAGACTTCAGGATTCCATGGGATGTACCTGTAGTATTAATACTACTGTTAAAAGGGAGACAGATCAATACCTTTCTTCATGCCAGTGGACATAATTAACACACAATTCAAAGATGAGGGATACACACCAACTTGTAGCTACCAATTAGAATCCATTGTCTATTGTCCTTATGTTGTAAGCTACCTCAAGTTAAAAACTGACTTTAGATCTGCCTGCAACCACCAGGCTGACTATACATGAAAAGCTAATAAGAACAGGAAAAAAACATTTCCCATCATCCAGAGTGGTCTCTTTCTGATTGTTCACCATATTGGGGGTGGATTCTGTGTGGAGCAGAGGCCTTAATTTGGCTCCTTGTACCAGAACAACCAGTCTGTGCCATTACCTGTTAGAGATTCTGTATATATGCCTACAGAACAGACAGTTCACGGTCCACATGTGTTTATCTGCTGCTTCTCTGCAAACAGAAACTTTATTTTAGAGAAGACACATAGAGTACAACCATAGATGCAGCTACAAATTTATAAACACTGCCATCTACTGGTTGAAAAATATATCTCTACTGAACACTGAAGTAGTTGTTGCAAAATACATAAACACAGTATTCCAGCACCCCTACTCAACAATCACTACTTATATTAGTTCCATTTCGAATTTCAGTTCTATATTCACTAGGAGATGTCATTACTAGGAGATGTGATCAGCAGCTCTGATCCATTTGTTTCTTGTGGGTTTGGAGTCTTTGTATCTCATCCCATGAATCTGGCTCTAGTTTTAATGCTATGCAAGCAACATAGGACTGATGTTTGGCTGGGATGCCTTTATTGCTTTTGGTGGATATCCTGATTGAAGCCTGGTTTATTCTTTTGCAATACTTGGATTGTTTGCATTCATTTTTATTTCTGTGTAACTTTGTTGCTTATCTTCCTGTGACACTGATATGGCATTTCTCTCAGTTTAAAGTGTTTGTGTTAGTTCACAAACTTTTGAACACATTGACGTTTCATCAACAATTACACTTCTACTGATAGTTACTTTGTTTGTGTCTTGGTGTAGAATTCTGTATCCCTTTTGATAATCACTGTACCCCACAAGTACACCTTTCTTTGCATGAGCATCCAATTTTTTACGTTTTTCTCTTGGGATGTGCGTCCAAAAATTGTTAGATGTTTCAAATTCGGGGCTTTTTCATTCCACAGTTCATTTAGAGTTTTCTCAGTTAATTTTACTGGTCAATTTTGGAGACAGCATGCGATCATAATTGCCTCCCTAGTATGTGGTTAACATATCTGCATCAAACAGTATGCTTCTTCCACTCTCAGATCACGGTTCATTCTTTCTGCAGCTCTGTTTTGTTCTGGGCTGTATGGTACCGTAGTTTGAAATATTATGCCATGCTTTCTGAGAATCGCCTGTGTGTTATCACCTGTACAGTATATTCAGTTCCATTACGCAATACACTCCCCATTTGTTGCTTACTTGAGCCAAATATTGTTCAAGTTAAGCTCTAATGAGCAGGGCCCTCTGTTTCCTCTTGTACCAAATTGTATTGTAACTGTAATGTCTACCTTCATTTTATAAAGCGCTCCACAAACTGTTGGTGCTATATAAATCCTGTATAATAATAATAAGTTTCTCTGGTACTTCACTTTTGCTGTGTAACAATCTAGTGTAGTATATCTGGAGTAATTATCT
The DNA here is from genome assembly GCF_062004578.1 of Staurois parvus. Lineage (NCBI taxonomy): Eukaryota > Metazoa > Chordata > Amphibia > Anura > Ranidae > Staurois > Staurois parvus. The sequence continues at coordinate 2,617,442 of NW_028318233.1, forward strand.
ACAAAAATTAGAAAATACTGTTTCTTTCCTGGAGTCAACTTTTCCATTGGACCGCAAAGATCTGAATGAATTACGTCCAGAGGTTTTGTAATCTCTGCTGTTACTCTGCTTTGGAAAGGCTTTTCTTGTCATTTTTCCTTTTATACAACTGGTAAATGCCATTGTGTGATCACATGGTCTAATTTGCATTACAATTGCATACTCATTCTCAGTTAGTTTACTATTCCAGGAATTCTGTACCCTAGTGGTCTGTGCCATGTGTGAAAGCAGTTTGAATGTTTTTCCTCCTTGGCAGTACCTACCACCTCATTGCAGTTCAGCTGATACAGTTCATCTGTAATTTTAGCCTTTGCAAGTAAGATTTCCCCTTTTATGATGGCACAACTGTCATCTTGGAAGGTCACATTGCCTTGTTTTGTGAGCTTCTTCTACAAAAGATTAGTTTAAAGTGTAGGGACATGCAGGACATTTTTCACAGGTATCTTTCTGGTGACACTCTGAGAAATAGGACAGTAAAGAAAACCTATTTGTTCTGATTCTATTATTTGCCAATTAGCTGTGGTGAATTTTTTGTTTTACTCTGGTCAAGGTGAATTACGAAATTTCTGTCATTTGTCATGTGACTCTTAGCTTTTGAATCAGCACACCATGTTTGCAAGGTGTGACTTTTGGGTTCAAAAACATATTCATTATCTGAAGAATAACACTTCCTTCACACTTTTGGCCTTTTGTAGTTTAGTTTGCTTTTGTATTCCAGCTTTTCTAGATTCTGCAGTCTGCTTCTTGCACACAAAGAATTCATGTTTCTTGCTGCATGTTACTGTTTTTATTCCTATTTTTTGTCTTTAAAACAGACTCTGCACCAGAACCACAATCAGCACAATTAATGTTTTCTGTTTTATGCTTATATTTAGAGATGAGCGAATCGAAGTATCCGAAGTGGAATTCGAGTCGAATATCGGAAAAATTTCGATTCGTGCCGAATCCGAAAAACAGCCTAATTCGGACGCGCGAATCGAAATTTTTCCGAAAATGGCGGCTGACATGTGCGGCGACGGAGCGGGGATGTCGGGGAAGGCGCGCAGACAAGGCGCGCTGCCCCATAATGCATTCCTCAACGACATGTGATCGCATCAGCCAATCAGCAGCCAGCCAGCCAGCACTGTGTAATGGTCGAGGTATATATAGCGGCCATTTTGGAAATCTTCATTTGCCTGCAGTCATTGAACAGAGGCAGACCGCTCTGTACTAGGGACAGGGACAGAGTTAGGGCCACAGAAACGAGAATTGGGGACAGAGAGAAGTTACTTAGGGACAGAGAACCATTACTCAGGGACACAGACTTGTTAATGAGGGCCACAGAATCGTTATTTAGGGACAAAGAAACGCTAGTTAGGGCCACAGAATTCATACTCAGGGACAGACAGAATTTTCACTCAGTGCCAGAGAATTGTTACTTAGGGCCACAGAAACGTTATTAGGGCCACAGAATTTTTACTCAGGGACAGACAGAATTGTTACTGAGTGCCAGAGAATTGTTACTCAGGGACAGACAGAATTGTTACTGAGTGCCAGAGAATTCTTACTCAGGGCCACAGAATTCATTCTCAGGGACAGACAGAATTGTTACTCAGGGACAGACAGAATTGTTACTGAGTGCCAGAGAATTGTTACTCAGGGACAGACAGAATTGTTACTGAGTGCCAGAGAATTGTTACTCAGGGACAGACAGAATTGTTACTGAGTGCCAGAGAATTGTTACTCAGGGACAGACAGAATTGTTACTGAGTGCCAGAGAATTGTTACTCGCACAGACACAAAATTGTTATTGCACAGACACAGAATTGTTACTCGCACAGACAGAATTGTTACTCAGGGCCACAGAATTCATACTCAGGGACAGACAGAATTGTTACTGAGTGCCAGAGAATTGTTACTCAGGGACAGACAGAATTGTTACTGAGTGCCAGAGAATTGTTACTCAGGGACAGACAGAATTGTTACTGAGTGCCAGAGAATTGTTACTCAGGGACAGACAGAATTGTTACTGAGTGCCAGAGAATTGTTACTCGCACAGACACAAAATTGTTACTTGCACAGACACAGAATTGTTACTTGCACAGACACAGAATTGTTACTCAGGGCCACAGAATTCATACTCAGGGACAGACAGAATTGTTACTGAGTGCCAGAGAATTGTTACTCAGGGACAGACAGAATTGTTACTGAGTGCCAGAGAATTGTTACTCAGGGACAGACAGAATTGTTACTGAGTGCCAGAGAATTGTTACTCGCACAGACACAAAATTGTTACTTGCACAGACACAGAATTGTTACTCGCACAGACACAGAATTATTACTCAGGGCCACAGAATTCATACTCAGGGACAGACAGAATTGTTACTGAGTGCCAGAGAATTGTTACTCAGGGACAGACAGAATTGTTACTGAGTGCCAGAGAATTGTTACTCAGGGACAGACAGAATTGTTACTGAGTGCCAGAGAATTGTTACTCGCACAGACACAAAATTGTTACTTGCACAGACACAGAATTGTTACTCGCACAGACACAGAATTGTTACTGAGTGCCAGAGAATTGTTACTCAGGGACAGACAGAATTGTTACTGAGTGCCAGAGAATTGTTACTCAGGGACAGACAGAATTGTTACTGAGTGCCAGAGAATTGTTACTCAGGGACAGACAGAATTGTTACTGAGTGCCAGAGAATTGTTACTCGCACAGACACAAAATTGTTACTTGCACAGACACAGAATTGTTACTCGCACAGACACAGAATTGTTACTCAGGGCCACAGAATTCATACTCAGGGACAGACAGAATTGTTACTGAGTGCCAGAGAATTGTTACTCAGGGACAGACAGAATTGTTACTGAGTGCCAGAGAATTGTTACTCAGGGACAGACAGAATTGTTACTGAGTGCCAGAGAATTGTTACTCAGGGACAGACAGAATTGTTACTGAGTGCCAGAGAATTGTTACTCAGGGACAGACAGAATTGTTACTGAGTGCCAGAGAATTGTTACTCAGGGACAGACAGAATTGTTACTGAGTGCCAGAGAATTGTTACTCGCACAGACACAAAATTGTTATTGCACAGACACAGAATTGTTACTCGCACAGACAGAATTGTTACTCAGGGCCACAGAATTCATACTCAGGGACAGACAGAATTGTTACTGAGTGCCAGAGAATTGTTACTCAGGGACAGACAGAATTGTTACTGAGTGCCAGAGAATTGTTACTCAGGGACAGACAGAATTTTTACTGAGTGCCAGAGAATTGTTACTCAGGGACAGACAGAATTGTTACTGAGTGCCAGAGAATTGTTACTCGCACAGACACAAAATTGTTACTTGCACAGACACAGAATTGTTACTCGCACAGACACAGAATTGTTACTCAGGGCCACAGAATTCATACTCAGGGACAGACAGAATTGTTACTGAGTGCCAGAGAATTGTTACTCAGGGACAGACAGAATTGTTACTGAGTGCCAGAGAATTGTTACTCAGGGACAGACAGAATTGTTACTGAGTGCCAGAGAATTGTTACTCGCACAGACACAAAATTGTTACTTGCACAGACACAGAATTGTTACTCGCACAGACACAGAATTGTTACTGAGTGCCAGAGAATTGTTACTCAGGGACAGACAGAATTGTTACTGAGTGCCAGAGAATTGTTACTCAGGGACAGACAGAATTGTTACTGAGTGCCAGAGAATTGTTACTCAGGGACAGACAGAATTGTTACTGAGTGCCAGAGAATTGTTACTCGCACAGACACAAAATTGTTACTTGCACAGACACAGAATTGTTACTCGCACAGACACAGAATTGTTACTGAGTGCCAGAGAATTGTTACTCAGGGACAGACAGAATTGTTACTGAGTGCCAGAGAATTGTTACTCAGGGACAGACAGAATTGTTACTGAGTGCCAGAGAATTGTTACTCAGGGACAGACAGAATTGTTACTGAGTGCCAGAGAATTGTTACTCGCACAGACACAAAATTGTTACTTGCACAGACACAGAATTGTTACTCGCACAGACACAGAATTGTTACTCAGGGCCACAGAATTCATACTCAGGGACAGACAGAATTGTTACTGAGTGCCAGAGAATTGTTACTCAGGGACAGACAGAATTGTTACTGAGTGCCAGAGAATTGTTACTCAGGGACAGACAGAATTGTTACTGAGTGCCAGAGAATTGTTACTCAGGGACAGACAGAATTGTTACTGAGTGCCAGAGAATTGTTACTCAGGGACAGACAGAATTGTTACTGAGTGCCAGAGAATTGTTACTCGCACAGACACAAAATTGTTACTTGCACAGACACAGAATTGTTACTCGCACAGACACAGAATTGTTACTCAGGGCCACAGAATTCATACTCAGGGACAGACAGAATTGTTACTGAGTGCCAGAGAATTGTTACTCAGGGACAGACAGAATTGTTACTGAGTGCCAGAGAATTGTTACTCAGGGACAGACAGAATTGTTACTGAGTGCCAGAGAATTGTTACTCGCACAGACACAAAATTGTTACTTGCACAGACACAGAATTGTTACTCGCACAGACACAGAATTGTTACTGAGTGCCAGAGAATTGTTACTCAGGGACAGACAGAATTGTTACTGAGTGCCAGAGAATTGTTACTCAGGGACAGACAGAATTGTTACTGAGTGCCAGAGAATTGTTACTCAGGGACAGACAGAATTGTTACTGAGTGCCAGAGAATTGTTACTCGCACAGACACAAAATTGTTACTTGCACAGACACAGAATTGTTACTCGCACAGACACAGAATTGTTACTCAGGGCCACAGAATTCATACTCAGGGACAGACAGAATTGTTACTGAGTGCCAGAGAATTGTTACTCAGGGACAGACAGAATTGTTACTGAGTGCCAGAGAATTGTTACTCGCACAGACACAAAATTGTTACTTGCACAGACACAGAATTGTTACTCGCACAGACACAGAATTGTTACTCAGGGCCACAGAATTCATACTCAGGGACAGACAGAATTGTTACTGAGTGCCAGAGAATTGTTACTCAGGGACAGACAGAATTGTTACTGAGTGCCAGAGAATTGTTACTCAGGGACAGACAGAATTGTTACTGAGTGCCAGAGAATTGTTACTCGCACAGACACAAAATTGTTACTTGCACAGACACAGAATTGTTACTCGCACAGACACAGAATTGTTACTCGCACAGACACAGAATTGTTACTCAGGGCCACAGAATTCATACTCAGGGACAGACAGAATTGTTACTGAGTGCCAGAGAATTGTTACTCAGGGACACCTAATCGTTGAATTAAATAGTATGTCAGACAACATGCAGAGGAGTGGCAGAGGAGGCAATGTTTTAGGAGCGAGCAGACGTGGCAGCAGAGGAAGGGGTCGAGGCAGCAGTATTCGCAGCCAGAGGCCAGTGCTCCCAGTGTCATCCAGCGGTCGTGTCTCCACCGACAACCCTGCCGTCATTGATTGGTTGGCTCGGTCGTCTTCCTCTTCCCAGGTCACCTCTGACACCTACAGCCAACGGTCGGTGGGTACGTCAGACACAACCGTTAGTTGGCATGGCCCGGGAGCAAGCCCACTGAAATCACGTGTCCTCTACCTGCCCCTGTCCTTTGCTGTTCCCTCACCAAGCGAAGTATCGCATGCTGTGGGCTCAGCCCCACTGTACAGTGAGGAAGAGCTAACAGAGGGCGGTCAGGAACGGGGGGAGACATCGGCCTTTTCAGCAGCCAAGCGAACAAGTACTGGCGAGGAGAGTGGCTCGGTAGCCGGTCTAGAGACAGGTCTGTCTCCTGACCCAGACGCAGCCGAGGGGGCTAGTAGTGAGGCGGAGACCCTACTTGATGATGAGGAGGTTGATCGCACTTGGCAGCCTCATCGTCATCAGGCAATTTCTTCCGCATCATCAGGAGAAGAGGGTGGCAGCTTGGCAGCGAGCAAAACAGTCGGTGGGTTGCCCAGGAGACAGCAGCAGGGTCGCATCAGTGTCAGTGGAGCCAAACGTCCACGGAGTAGAGCACCAGCTCCACTGCAGCCTACCACCACGGCCAGTAGTGGTGCCGGTGCGCACGGAGGAAGTAGCAGTCAGCCAGTGAAGAGTAGCGGGGGCAAAGTTTCCTACTCGGTGGTGTGGCAACTTTTCCTCAAGCCGCCCGAGGAAGTAAACGTAGCCGTATGTCGACTATGTGGCCAGAAATGCAAGCGTGGCCAGGGGGCCCATGTTGGGACTACAGCGTTGCGTCAGCATATGCAGCGTCACCATTCGGTGGCCTGGGAAAACCGTGATAAACATACGGCGGTTCTGCCTGCCCCAGCCCCCGCTCCATCACCCGCTCCGTTACTTGCTCCGTCACCCGACGTCGTCAATCGCCCTCTATCAGCCAGTCAAGGCTCCAACACCTCTGCTGAGGGGAGTTGTCGCTCGTTGGCATCTTCCGCTCGTTCAGATGCTCCTTCTCCTGCTACTCCTCTTCTCGGATTCCGTCAACAGTCTTTCTTGGAATCCGTATCCAAGAGACAACAGTTTGCGAGCACGCACCCGACGGTGCAAAAGCTGAACGTCCTCCTGTCCAAGTTGCTGGTGCTGCAGTCCCTCCCTTTCCAACTGGTGGACTCAGCACCTTTCCGAGAAATGATGGCTTGTGCCGCGCCGCGGTGGAGAGTGCCAAGCCGTCATTTCTTTGCCCAAAAGGCAGTGCCAGCCCTGCATTCACATGTAGAAGAGATGGTGGGCCAGTCTTTGAGCATGTCGGTCTCTGCCAAAGTGCACGGCAGCGCCGACGTGTGGAGCTGTAACTACGGTCAGGGACAGTACATGTCATTTACGGCCCACTGGGTGAACGTGGTGCCGGCACAGCCGCACCAGCAACTTGGACAGGTCACGACGCTTTTGCCTCCACGTTTGCACGTCCTTGGTCCAGCAAGCATGTCCGCCTCTACCACCTCTTTTTCCGCCGTGTCCTCAGCCGCCACCCCCGTGCCAAGTCCCATTACCCGACCGGCATATCACATGTGCAGGGCGCAACAGTGTCACGCTGTGCTGCACCTGGTATGCCTTGGCGAACGTAGTCACACAGGGGAGGAACTGCTGAGTGTAATGAACAGAGAAATCGACAGATGGCTGTCTCCGCGCAAACTAAAAATCGGAACCATGTTGACTGACAACGGAAAGAACATGGTGTCTGCTCTGCGTCAAGGAAGGTTGTGCCATGCGCCATGCATGGCTCACGTGTTCAATCTGGTTGTCAAGCGGTTCCTAAAATCCACCATCCCACTGCAAGACATCCTTAAAATGTCACGTAAACTGTGCATGCATTTCAGCCATTCCTACACCGCAAAGAACACCCTCATTGAGCTGCAGCGGCAGAACGGAATTCCACAGCATCGCCTGATCTGCGACGTTGCAACAAGGTGGAATTCAACCCTACACATGTTAGACCGCCTTTACGAGCAGCGAAAGGCCATCACCGATTTCCTGATGTTACAAGCGGATAAAGGTACTCCCCTGTGTAACTTAGATGTCAGCCATTGGCAGCTCATGCGTGACACCTGCCGCTTGCTCAGGCCCTTTGAGGAGGCCACGCTATTCGTGAGTCGGCAGGACTATGGGATGAACGACGTCATTCCTCTGTTGCACGTCCTGGAACAAATGCTGTTAACAATGGCTGGTCAGGGTGCGGTAGACGTGGCGCACAGATCTCAACGCCACATGACCCCTGTGGGGGCAGGACAGGAAGAAGAGGAGGAGGTAGAGGAGGACATTTGTGCTCAGGAATTATTGAGTGAAATGGGTGGTTTTTCCACTCAGCGGACAGGAGTGGAGGAGCAGGAGCATCTGGTAGAGGAGGAGGAGACAGAGGACCCAGACGCACCGTGGCAGTATGCTGTGGAGATGGAGGCAGGGAGTCCCTCGCATTCCTTGGCACAAATGGCCCATAGCATGCTCGGTTGCTTGCGTAGCGACAGCCGAATAATAACCATCAGACAGAGGGATGACTTTTGGCTGTCCACCTTGTTGGACCCTCGCTACCGGTCCAAAATGGTGGCCTTTTTCACACCTGCTGAGAGGGAGGCCAAAATTACGTACTATAAAAACCACCTATGTAGTCAGTTGGTCTCTGCCTTTGTGCGCCAACGTCCATCCTCAGACACTGTGGGCCCTGTGCGCTCGCGTTCCGCTGGCATGGCAGCAGGGGAGGGGTGGGGTGGTAGGAGCAGTGGCAGCTCCACCAGCAGTGGCTGCCTCAGTCTGCAGTCGATGATGAGTAGCTTTCTTCACCAGCGCAGTGAGGAAACTACTAACCAGCCGCAGCAGCAGCAGCAGCATCAGGTGGACCTGGAGCAGGAGCTCAAACAACAGGCTTGGGCCTACTTGGACAGCACCCTGCCAACCGAGGTAGACAATCCCCTTGACTACTGGGCAACGAAACTTGACCTTTGGCCCCAACTAGCTGAATTTGCCCTTGAAAGGCTGTCATGCCCGGCCAGTAGCGTGGCATCGGAGCGCGTGTTTAGTGCGGCAGGAGGTATTGTAACTCCGCGGAGGACACGACTGTCCACCCAAAGTGTGGAGAGACTCACGTTTGTGAAAATGAATCAGGCGTGGATTAGTCTGGATTTCAAACCACCAGTTCCTGACACAACTGACTAAATCCGCCATGAATCATGCCTCAAACATGTGCCACTTTCAGGTCTCCTCACACTGCTGGTGTGTTTAATTTTTTGACATAGGGTGCTGGCAGATTACGGGCCTCCTATAGCTGCTGCCAGGCCCCTAATCTGCCATAGGCCCCTATATACCGCCTCCTCATGCTGCTGCTAGGTCCAGAGTCTGTCATGGGTCCCTGTACGGCCTCCCATTGCTGCTGTCTCCATCGCCACACTCTGCCATGTGCCACTTTCAGGTCTCTTCACACTGCTGGTGTGTTTAATTTTTTGACATAGGGTGCAGGCAGATTACGGGCCTCACATAGCTGCTGCCAGGCCCCTAATCTGCCATGGGCCCCTATATACCGCCTCCTCATGCTGCTGCCAAGTCCAGAGTCTCTCATGGGTCCCTGTACGGCCTCCCATTGTTGCTGTCTCCATCGCCACACTCTGCTGCCATGTGCCACTTTCAGGTCTCTTCACACTGCTGGTGTGTTTAATTTTTTGACATAGGGTGCAGGCAGATTACGGGCCTCACATAGCTGCTGCCAGGCCCCTAATCGGCCATGGGCCCCTATATACCGCCTCCTCATGCTGCTGCCAAGTCTAGAGTCTCTCATGGGTCCCTGTACGGCCTCCCATTGCTGCTGTCTCCATCGCCACACTCTGCTGCCATGTGCCACTTTCAGGTCTCTTCACACTGCTGGTGTGTTTAATTTTTTGACATAGGGTGCTGCAAGATAACGGGCCTCACATAGCTGCTGCCAGGCCCCTAATCTGCCATGGGCCCCTATATACCGCCTCCTCATGCTGCTGCCAAGTCCAGAGTCTCTCATGGGTCCCTGTACGGCCTCCCATTGCTGCTGTCTCCATCGCCACACTCTGCTGCCATGTGCCACTTTCAGGTCTCTTCACACTGCTGGTGTGTTAAATTTTTTGACATAGGGTGCAGGCAGATTACGGGCCTCACATAGCTGCTGCCAGGCCCCTAATCTGCCATGGGCCCCTATAAACCGCCTCCTCATGCTGCTGCCAAGTCTAGAGTCTGTCATGGGTCCCTGTACGGCCTCCCATTGCTGCTGTCTCCATCGCCACACTCTGCCATGTGCCACTTTCAGGTCTCTTCACACTGCTGGTGTGTTTAATTTTTTGACATAGGGTGCAGGCAGATTACGGGCCTCACATAGCTGCTGCCAGGCCCCTAATCTGCCATGGGCCCCTATATACCGCCTCCTCATGCTGCTGCCAAGTCCAGAGTCTCTCATGGGTCCCTGTACGGCCTCCCATTGCTGCTGTCTCCATCGCCACACTCTGCTGCCATGTGCCACTTTCAGGTCTCTTCACACTGCTGGTGTGTTTAATTTTTTGACATAGGGTGCAGGCAGATTACGGGCCTCACATAGCTGCTGCCAGGCCCCTAATCTGCCATGGGCCCCTATATACCGCCTCCTCATGCTGCTGCCAAGTCTAGAGTCTCTCATGGGTCCCTGTACGGCCTCCCATTGCTGCTGTCTCCATCGCCACACTCTGCTGCCATGTGCCACTTTCAGGTCTCTTCACACTGCTGGTGTGTTTAATTTTTTGACATAGGGTGCAGGCAGATTACGGGCCTCACATAGCTGCTGCCAGGCCCCTAATCTGCCATGGGCCCCTATATACCGCCTCCTCATGCTGCTGCCAAGTCTAGAGTCTCTCATGGGTCCCTGTACGGCCTCCCATTGCTGCTGTCTCCATCGCCACACTCTGCTGCCATGTGCCACTTTCAGGTCTCTTCACACTGCTGGTGTGTTTAATTTTTTGACATAGGGTGCAGGCAGATTACGGGCCTCACATAGCTGCTGCCAGGCCCCTAATCTGCCATGGGCCCCTATATACCGCCTCCTCATGCTGCTGCCAAGTCTAGAGTCTCTCATGGGTCCCTGTACGGCCTCCCATTGCTGCTGTCTCCATCGCCACACTCTGCTGCCATGTGCCACTTTCAGGTCTCTTCACACTGCTGGTGTGTTAAATTTTTTGACATAGGGTGCAGGCAGATTACGGGCCTCACATAGCTGCTGCCAGGCCCCTAATCTGCCATGGGCCCCTATATACCGCCTCCTCATGCTGCTGCCAAGTCCAGAGTCTCTCATGGGTCCCTGTACGGCCTCCCATTGCTGCTGTCTCCATCGCCACACTCTGCTGCCATGTGCCACTTTCAGGTCTCTTCACACTGCTGGTGTGTTAAATTTTTTGACATAGGGTGCAGGCAGATTACGGGCCTCACATAGCTGCTGCCAGGCCCCTAATCTGCCATGGGCCCCTATATACCGCCTCCTCATGCTGCTGCCAAGTCTAGAGTCTGTCATGGGTCCCTGTACGGCCTCCCATTGCTGCTGTCTCCATCGCCACACTCTGCCATGTGCCACTTTCAGGTCTCTTCACACTGCTGGTGTGTTTAATTTTTTGACATAGGGTGCAGGCAGATTACGGGCCTCACATAGCTGCTGCCAGGCCCCTAATCTGCCATGGGCCCCTATATACCGCCTCCTCATGCTGCTGCCAAGTCCAGAGTCTCTCATGGGTCCCTGTACGGCCTCCCATTGCTGCTGTCTCCATCGCCACACTCTGCTGCCATGTGCCACTTTCAGGTCTCTTCACACTGCTGGTGTGTTTAATTTTTTGACATAGGGTGCAGGCAGATTACGGGCCTCACATAGCTGCTGCCAGGCCCCTAATCTGCCATGGGCCCCTATATACCGCCTCCTCATGCTGCTGCCAAGTCTAGAGTCTCTCATGGGTCCCTGTACGGCCTCCCATTGCTGCTGTCTCCATCGCCACACTCTGCTGCCATGTGCCACTTTCAGGTCTCTTCACACTGCTGGTGTGTTTAATTTTTTGACATAGGGTGCAGGCAGATTACGGGCCTCACATAGCTGCTGCCAGGCCCCTAATCTGCCATGGGCCCCTATATACCGCCTCCTCATGCTGCTGCCAAGTCCAGAGTCTCTCATGGGTCCCTGTACGGCCTCCCATTGCTGCTGTCTCCATCGCCACACTCTGCTGCCATGTGCCACTTTCAGGTCTCTTCACACTGCTGGTGTGTTAAATTTTTTGACATAGGGTGCTGGCAGATTACGGGCCTCCCATTGCTGCTGCCAGACATGTAATCTGCCATGGGCCCCCGTACCGACTCCTCATGCTGTGACGTTGCAACAAGGTGTAATTCAACCCTACATATGTTAGACCGCCTTTACGAACAGCTAAAGGCCATCACAGATTTCCTGATGTTAAAAGCGGATAAAGGTACTCCCTGTGTAACTTAGATGTCAGCCATTGTCAGCTCATGTGTGACACCTGCGCTTGCTCAGGCCCTTTGAGGAGGCCACGCTATTCGTGAGTCGGCAGGACTATGGGATGAATGAGGTCAAATCGGCCATGGGCCCCCGTACCGCCTGTTCACGCTGATGCTGGTCCCACAGTGTGACCTGGGTCCCTGTACGGCCTCCCATTGCTTCCACTCTGCCATGTACCTCTTTGAAATCTCCTCACACTCCTGCGGTTGTCCATTTTGTCATAGGTTGCTGGCAGATTAGCGGCCTTCCATAGGTGCCGCCAGGCCCCATATCGACCATGGGCCCCCGTACCTCCTGGTCACGCTGCTGCTGAGCCCACAGTGTGACCTGGGTCCCTGTACGGCCTCCCATTGCTTCCACTCTGCCATGTGCCACTTTGAAATCTCCTCACACTCCTGCGGTTGTCCATTTTGTCATAGGTCGCTGGCAGATTACAGGCCTTCCATAGGTGCCACCAAGCCCCATATCGGCCATGGGCCCCCGTACCGCCTGGTCACGCTGCTGCTGGGCCCACAGTGTGACCTGGGTCCCTGTACCGCCTCCCATTGCTCCCACTCTGCCATGTGCCACTTTCAGGTCTCCTCACGCTCCTGCTGGTTTCCATTTTGTCATAGGTTGCTGTATGGCCTCCCATTGCTGCTTCCTCCACCGCCACACTGTGGCTCCAAACACTGGTTTTGGCCCCGTGACTGGCCAAAGGAGTGAAGTGTGCAGTGATTCTAAGATCGACGGCACTCATCTGCATGTCATACTGACAGACAGTATTATTTCTCTTCCCCAGCAGACTCCAAGGGCATTTAAATTAAAGGTACAGTGTTCTGCACTAATATTAAGTCTCTCTGAAGCCTAGAAACACCCTTTTTTAAGTTAAATTCACAGCGAATTTATTCGACTCGAATCGAATATTGTCCACGAATTCGCCGAATCAGTCGAATCGAATTTTTCATTTCTTCGCTCATCTCTACTTATATTCATCAACAAGCTTGTCCTTAACATTTCCCAATGTCAGTTCATCATCTGGACCTACATCAAGTGCTTTGAAAAGCGTTTCTGGTAAACCACTAAGTATAAGTTCTGCGACATGAAAGTCTTTTATTTCTTCTTCTATACCTCTCAGGAGTTCATCCATTTCCAGGGTGTGCCTTATGTAATCCTGCATATCTTGGCCTTTCATCATTTTGGTTTGGTCTAGCTTTCTAATCAAATGCAGTTTATTGCTGAGATTATCTCTTTCATGCACCTTCTTCCCACATTTCTTTAGCAGTTTCACACTTGCATACTGTATATATATGATTTGAACATTTTCTATGCTAAGAGAAATTGTGCTCTGAGCTTTCTGGTCTTTTTTTAGCCACTCATCTGAAGGGTGCTCTGTCCTGACTTAATTTATACATTTCCTTGTACCTTCTATTATTAGCAGCATTTTTATCTTGAATTTCCAAGACTGGTAGTTCTGGTTTGTCAGATTTGCAAATGAAAGCTTTGTTGCAGCTGTTTTACTAGCCATTTTCATTTATTCTGTTGCAGTCCTCTTTTTGTTGCTGTATCTTGCACTTCTTTCCTGTAGCTAGCTATGACTGGACATTTGGGTGGGTGTCTGGAGTTACAGTAAAAGGGATTCTGGGGCCATAACCTGTTATAGATTCTGTATATAGCTCTACAGAACAGACACTGCACCATCCACGTGTTTCTCTGCTGTTTCTCTGCAAACAGGAGACAGGAACTTTATTTTAGAGAAAAGATAGAGAGTACAACCACAGATGCAGCTACAAACACTACCATCTACTGGTTGAAGAATATATCTCTATTGAACACTGAAGTAGTTGTTGAAAAATACAGGAACACTGTATTGCAACATTACCTTACACAAGTTTAGTTGTTGCTATATTTGATTATAAATGTATACTTGGTGCCAGGTATGTTGCCATTTGATTTTTGCTTTATAACAAAATGTTTAGGACCAAAAACATGATGTTCTGAAGTGAAATAAACAAGGAATAGACACCAGGCAGGAGCTCCAAATAAGTAGATTTATTCAGCCAGCTGGCCATGAACAGGCAAGTTCAAAGAGTATGGGCTTGTGGGCCCTATTTAGGCTCCATGCACACGGGGCATTTTAATAATGCTGGTAACATTAACTGTGTAAAGTCACATTTTCAGCATTTTTTTTTTTGCATTAGCTCTTAGCGGCGGTTTTTCATGTTTGCATTTTTTTAGCGGGTTTTTTTGGTCAAAAAAACTGCAAAAAACGCCAGTTTGCCCCGTTTTACCACATTTTGCCACATTTTTCAGCATTAGAGCGTTTTTACAGCTAAAAAACTCCTCTAGAAACCCACTAGTTCTGGGGTTTTTTTACAGCCAAAAACACCCCTGCCAAAAAACTTGATTAGTCTATGTGTGCATGAACACACAGGATAACATGCTGGGGGGTTTACTGGCTGTAAAAAAAAAGTCAAAAGCCAAAAACAGCAGATATAAAAACATCAAGTGTGCATGAGGACTTATAATAAATTGAACAACTGAACCATGTGTGTTATCTTGAATTATCTCCAAAAATCAGATGATGATGCATCCCCGTACTTGTATTATACTTTGCCATGAACACAAGATAGCTCTTTTTGTCTTGCTTAGACTCCCTTATATCAAGGTAAGAAGACAGCTGTCTAACACTGGAAATATTGTTCTTTATGCCAAGGCCAGTAAACATGTTTATGACTGTGTGGCATTGAACCCGTCACCTACATAAGATGTGTTTATGACTTTCTGTCACTGAACTCTTGTTTCTTCTATTAAAACATACCATAATATGTACAGGTGCAAAATTTCTCTTTGAATTAAAGTCTCTCTCTATTGTCTGATTTTTGGATTTTCTTAAAACTCCACTTGTCCTTTACTTATCTGGTATATCAGTATAATTTTATTTACCTCTGCATTCTGATTCTGAATGTCTACCCCATTGCTTTCACATTCTACTTCTTCTGCTGGGGGCTTTACTTACTCATCTGGAAACATGCTAAAAGAAACGTAATTTTACATGTACACTTGTGTGCTCAAGAGCAGGAAAATGTGTTATACATTAT
This sequence comes from Staurois parvus, assembly GCF_062004578.1. NCBI lineage: Eukaryota > Metazoa > Chordata > Amphibia > Anura > Ranidae > Staurois > Staurois parvus. The sequence continues at coordinate 2,632,558 of NW_028318233.1, forward strand.
ATAATCCATTGATTGCAATAGGATTCTTTATTAGGTTTCCCGGGGGCCTTTTCTCTTGCAGTGTAACACTAACCTATTCTATAGAGCTATCATCTTTCAACAGACAGACTATTTTATATTAATCATTTAAAATACAGTCAACTTTAAATATGTGCCGCTCTCCTGTATCCAGGGCTTTCCACTTTAGTATTTAATTTAAAGTGTCCATTTGTTTTAATCAGCTGCCACTCGTATTGATAAGAAGTCCCATGCATGTTCTCAGCTGGTAATCCCATAATTGTTATTGATGATGTTTTTGTGATTAGGCTCTCTTTGTATTCCTGCTTTGTTGCAGTTTAAGGACTCATCTTTCTCTCTACTGTCACTTCACAATCTCCACTGCAGACCAGTTTATCCTAATACAACATCTCTGTCTTTTAAGGACACGTAGCAAATGATTCTGCAATACATTTCTGTTTATCAAATAAGATAGACTGTTCGTCCTTATATTAAATACAAGTATTTCTCTTTTCTTTTCATATTTGGAAGGGTATGTAAGCTTGAAAATAAATAGTTCAGTAAATAATGCAGAACTGCAAAGACTGGCCATAAACAAATGACCCTGTAGGCTAAATGAAAAAGAGCTGACAGATTCCTCCATCCACCCTACACAGAGCGGATAGATAAATCTCCACTTTAAAGTGTTACTAAACCCACAACAGTTAATTCAGACTGTATATTCAAATATGTATATATATATATCAGGTTCCTACTTGGCCTATAGCCAGATGGCGGCCGGCAAAACACCTCGTCCCTCTGGGTGGACCCCATATGGTGTCCTTTCAGGCATGCGCAGTTTGCCTGTCTGCAGAGCCGCGCAGCGGCGCGATCTCTCACCAGCCGTGTACCTCGGACACAGCCGATGACAGATCTGTGTACCGGCCCTGTTGCCGGTACCATGTGACCTGCTGTGACCAATCACGGCAGGTCCTATGACAGTTGTATACAATGGATGGCTTCCTTTCATGCCATCCATTGTATACAAGTGTGGCTAGCTGTGATTCACATGCACAAGCTGGGCCAATCACAGCCCAGCTGTGTCATGTGATTAGCTGTGGCCAAATCACAGTTAAGAAAAAAAAAATCCTGAATGAATCGATTTCATTCAGGTAAATGCTTGCTTATAGCAAAGTAATTCTTTGCTATAAGCAAATTGTGTAAAAAAAAAAATACTAATCACTTCCCCAAAGTAGTACAATGTTACTATGGTAACATTATACTACTTTGGTCATAGTGAAACATGATTAAAAAAAAGAGAAAACAATTTTATAAAAAATAATAAAAAAAAAATTATAAATTTTTTTTCGTACTGTCACCAGTCAGTGTCCCTGATCACTGCCATGCCAGTTATATGATGAGGCTGTACTGCACTGGTGACAGTATGTTAAAAAAAATTAGTGAAAATAATTTTTTTTTATTTCTACATTTCCGAAAAATTATGACAAAAAAATTACAACTTCAAAAAACTCGCCATGCCTGTTATTAAATACGTCGGACTGTCTACTTTGCAAAAAGGGGTCATTTTGGGGATATCTGTACTGTTCTGACATTCTTGGACCTCAAGAAATTAGATTGGCAGTCAGTACTTCAGGATTGATCAATATTCAGATCTATACCATAGTTTGTGAACTCTATAACTTTCCTACAGACTAAATAATAAATACTAATTTGGGTTATTTTCACCAAAGACATGGAGTAGAATACATTTTGGCCTAAATTTATGAAGAACAATTATTTATTTGCAAACTTTTATACCAGAAACAAAGAAAAATGTGTTTTTTTTCAAAATTTATGGTCTTTTTTTGTTAATTTAGCAAAAAATAAAAACCCCAGCAGTGATTAAATACCACCAAAAGAAAGCTCTAATTGTGTGAACAAAATAATAAAATTTTAGTTTGAGTACAATGTTGAATGACCGCGTAATTGTCGTTCAAAGTGTGAGAGCGCTGAAACCTGAAAAATGGCCTGGGCAAGAAGGGGGTAAAAGTGCTCGGTATGGAAGAGGATATATATATATATATATATATATATATATATATATATATATATATCATGCTTGTTTTACTCACTGTGAAACGTAAGGGGTTAATCCCCTGCATTGTGTAAAAACGCTGTTTGATGCTGACCTCTCTGATCCTCCCCTTCTTCAAGTATCCCCCTCTTATCTCCTGATAAGACATATCCTGTGGAGTCACTCTGCACATGCTCAGTTTGGTGTGTATTGAGAGGTTTTTTTTTCTTATGAGACTGCATGTTGTCAGCACAGGGCCAACCAGCACTATCCAGTCAGGGGTCATGGGTTCTGCATCTTCCTAGAGCAGAACGAAAACTCCTCCTCCTTAATATGTGCTTGGCTGGACACTGATAGAAGTCACAAGACTGCTGATGAGAAAAGATATTTATCAGTTTATATTTAGTAAAATGATTGCATTTCCATGTACTGTGGGAGACCAGATATAGTGAATGCAAGGTCCTGGGATTAGTAAGATTTTAACTATTGTATTTTGACATCCATCCCTACCAGCTATCAAAATACCCAAACACAGCCTGCAACTGATTGGATGCAGGTGCTGTTTGGCCAACATGTTTCTGCGCAGCTACTTAAATTTTTAAGTTAAGGGATGCAGGGCAGGAGGCTTTGGACAGGACCATCCAGTGACTGAATTTTGGCCTGTGTATCAAGAACCAGTCCACATTCATGCTGTGTAAAGATTTTTGTATAATGCATAACTGACTTTTTTTTTCAAATAAATAATCTTATTTTATTTCATAGGGCTTCAATATTTTAGACAAAGCACAGAGAAGAGAGACCAAACAAGCTTCCAGCAAAAAAAAACCATATAAACTTTGATTTAAAAAAGTGGTAAAATATGCACTCCCAATCATATAGGAGTGAATCAATTTGTCATAAGCTTGTGAAAATGATGTGTAGTGCTACTCCCGTAGGAGTCGCTTGAATGTTGCCTAGAGTTCTTTCTCAGTAGTTGCCCAGCTGCCAGGAACATTGTCACAGCCACTCTTTGGCTCATTAAACAGTCCAGCGGTGTTGTTTTTGGTGTTTTTATTTTTGGGTAACTTGGATAGGAAATGGGAATTGAGTGTGATACTCCAGAACTACAGCATGTACTAATAGGAGGACACTTTCTCTACTGTAGAACTATGAGCCAAGTTCTTGCACAAGTACAAGATTGGGCTAACTGTTGTAGCAGTAGCTTAACCTCCCTAGCGGTCTGATTATGTCCATATTTCTGTGCTCAAAGCAGTACATTTTTTTTGCATGGAAATATGTATTTTTTTTATTGTAGGCTGTAATTTTTAGGAATAACTCACTGAAATCTGTCCAAACAAGAGTCTAGTAAACATTCCGGGTAGGCTAAAACTTGAAACACAAAATCATAAATTATAATTTAATGAATAATCATAAAAAATAATAATATAATAATAATAAATATAATTCAATAATATAATCAAACCAAAAACACTGAAATTTGAAATATAGCGCCAAGTACGCACATCGCTGAGCAAAGTCACAGAATCGTTTTCAGTGTCTGATGATGAATTTCCCCACAAATCATTATCACTCAATTCTGCAAGTGGTTCTAATTTACTACCGCTGTTCTCTAGCTGGTCTAAAACTGCTTTTGACCAAAAGGGATGCTTTTTGGACGCCATGGAGTTTTCTAAGTTTCCAGGCAGAAAGAACAGTCAAAATGCAGGCAGGGCACAGGACAAAGCAGTAGGGACAAAATTTATGTGAAATGCTTTGATACAGTAATGTTTTACTATGTCAAATTCATTTCTAAGAAGATGACATTTTCTAAAAATTTTTAAATTTGTCGCCGTTCCAGCCTCCGTACGCCCCGTTTGTCCCGACACTCACAGGGACTGGAACACGGAAGCCGGATGCCGGCATCGGCCGGAGCAGATGGCCAGGGATGCTGCAGGGGACACATCGCGGGAGCGAAGGACAAGGTAAGCGCTGCAGGGAATCCCAGAGCAACGCCGCATGGTAAGCCCGAGTGTAGCTTAGGGTTACCGCTTTTGGTACTGAAACTTTAGCCCGAGCTACACTCGGGAATACCGCCAGGGGGGTTAAGGAGATAAATCTTCCTCTTTAGACAGTCCAAGCAAAGTCCTTTCACTAATGATTAAAAGACTGAGCTCTTGAGAACACCAAACACTTTGTCCCCTTTAACCACGCACAGCTCACTCTCTAGTACCAGAGGGGTGGTAACATCACACAGTCTCTAGGATTTCTCACAACTGTCTGTACTCACAAATGTCTTCATATGATTGGCTGCCTCCATCCAATGCCTCCCAGACACTTTCTCCCTATGATACCAGACTAGATCCTCAGATGACAGCCCCTCAGTCACCTTCAGCAATTTCCAGCCAAACCCATCCCCCCCAGCTCACCCAGCTGGGATAATAATGATCAGCAGCCACATAGCAGATACCCTGGGGGGCAATAAGCCCCGCAAGGCTGTGATCCCTTCTTCAGGAACAAGACAAGATTGTTCTAGGTCTCAAGTTATTTATACAGTTTCCCAGCACCCTTCTGCGTAATCTTCCCACAGGGATTGGCTGAGACAGGATAAATATTGATGCTGCTCATTTGCCTTATTCCACACCCACTAGTACCATCCAGCAGATTCTAGAAGATTCTAGATTCTGATTACAGTGAGCCAAAACTAAATTTGCCTAACAACAAGAATGCAGCTCAGCTGGGTACAGTGAGTCAGAACTAAATATGCCTAATCCTAGCACCTGTCTAGGAGGGTGCTACAGATTTATCATCTGGCAGCCCCGCATGACCATGCCCAATGGTAAAGCTGTGTGAGCAGGGAAATCAGAGCTTCTGAGCGCTGGAAGCTGGGTTGGTGTCTTCACAGCTCAGAGTGAGCCTTTACCCTAAAATTTCACAGTCCCATGGGTTTTGGGAGCTTCTTTACATTTGTCAAGTTAGAGCATCACTGCATTCATAGGAGTTTAATATAGTCGCCAGAAGTGAATGGGTGTTCCCACATTAATACAGAATGGTGCTTAAAGACATGACAGTTACACTGAAGATGATGAAATTGCAAGAAGGGACAAATGCAAGTGATTGTACTACTAGTGGAACGTATCCAGATAACACACATTGGGGGAAATTAATCTAACCTGTAGCAGACAAAATATGAAGCTGCTGTGCATGGCAAACAATCAGCTTCTAACTACAACTTGCTCAGTGAAGTTTTGAAAATAAAAGATGAAAGTGATTGGTTGCCATGCACAGCTGCTTCATATTCTGTCTGCTCCAGTTTTGATTAATTTCCCTCAATGGGCTCAAATTAACGTAAATTGGAAAAATTATATATATCGTATGATTGTGAGAAACATAAACGCAACACAGAGTTTAAAGGGAAGGTGTACTGGGTAACACGAGGGATCTTGTATACATTTCCCACTTTTTTTTCTATGTGTTACTGTGTATAATATTCTAGACTACATAGTACAAATATTCCTTTTTATTTTTATTTTTCACATAAAAGCATCAACACCCAAATATTGGTGCCACATAGCACTCATCGAGGACCCGTCCTTGACGTCCTGTGCATCACCCATAGGGGTTTGTTTTTTTTGCAACAAAAATGGAGTTACTTCTTAAATGTCCCTCCAGGTTTCTAAAAAAAACTTTAAGAACTTTAAGTGTTTAAAAAATTTGAGGACCTCAGAATGTGGGGTGCTCTTAACTGTAAGTAGCAATAGTGGTGTGAAGACTCAAGCTGGAGCCCCTACTTCTGCACCTAATTCACCCTTACAATGATGAACAGGCTCACTAGCCAAGAATCGTCTGGAAGAGTAAGGACGCTGCAAAGATTTCTATGCTGAAGTTTGAATTTGCATATTAGAGCACCTGGCTTTTGGGCTTCTGGAGCTCAAAGAAGCTAAAGATTGGTGGTGGCACCTATAGGTGCCTGCTGTTAGTTTGATAGGGCAATCCAAATGACAGGTTTATTTCAGTCAAAAAGAACAAAGTGACAGTTCTGTGCAGATTTTAGGATAGTTTAGTGCAAGATTTTCTTCATTAGAGTCTAAAAGGATTGTTTTCAGTAACGATCCTGTAAATTATTACCCGTCAGAGAAAGGAACACGCGTATCTAGGGAATTGCATGCAATTTTGTGCACGTTCACAGTAAATTGCCAGGCCTTCTTAACATTTAGCAAATTCATCTCACATTTGGCTTAGGCACTCATTCTCATTCTTAACAACGCTGTGTAGGAAGAATTTCTTAAGACTTTGTTAGACACACAGTGTGATTATTTAATTGCAAATTTCAGAAATTCAAGACATACTGTAAATCACAGATTTTTCCTTAACTACATTGATATTAATTCATATTATCTGTCATTACAAATTACCCTAGCCATCTCATTACAATATTAAACAATGCTCCTAATCATTGTGCATGCAGACAGAAAGCTGATGTGATGGGGTAGCCATTTTTCCATTCATGCTAATTTTATGATCTTTGCTGGATATTTTTTTCTTTAAAAAAAAAAAAAGGTGTTATCTTCAGTATTGTGTATTAGTCATGAGTTAGTAGCATATAGCACAGACTATCATTAAAATACCTATTTTATGCAGCAGCTTTTTATATATGTTCTTTGGTGACAGTCAACACTAAACTTTTGGTGTAAGAAGCACCCCAAAACTAAGTAATGTAAAGCGATATTTAAGTACAGTAAACTCACTTTACAGAAAAAAGTACTAGTCAGACATTTGTCTTCTCTGAAAATGATGAATTACAAGAATAACAGTTGGATTAAAAAAAAAGAACTGAGTATAAAGCCTCAGTTCACAACCAAGGGAGACATACTGGTTGCATTATTTGATGACCTAGATGTTCTTTTTAGAGCATAATTCAAATCTAACAAAATGTTCTAGGTTTAAGAAAATGTTTTGGTAATAGGAAAACTAGAGGTAGAGTTTAATATTTGATAAAGTGAGCCCTAATGGCAATTTATAGTATCACAATACAAAAGGTGAGGCTATAACAATAACGGTGAGATGAGTTGTATGGTATATTGATATCGGGGGGTCACCACCCCACAATAGGCAAAAAAAAATTAACCAACTGAGGAAAAGGGGTATTCTAGGGAGGCCCACCGATATCTATATACATCTTTAGAAAACCAACTACACAGGCATAAATTCAATGTAAAAAACATTTGTTTTTATTAGACATACATTAAAAAATACACGTATATATACTCCAACAATACCAGAATACATTATCCATAATAAAAGATTATACTTGTTTGTTTTTGTGATGCATTTTGCGGTAACAACCGCTTCTTCAAGGCATTAAACTCGAGTATAACAGGTATCCATCAAATCTCTAGAAGTAAAAAAAATTATAAACATATGACATATTCATAGGTACATCATCACAAATAAATAAATAAATACATATATATATATATATATATATATATATATATATATAATATTTTTTTTGTGATTATTTATGCAAAGAGCATACACAAAGGTTCAGTTTTTTTCTAAAGTGGCTTTGGAGCCGAAAAACTTGTGGCAAATATTGTCTTCTTTCTTCTTATTCCCCAGTATTTGCCCATCACTGTCATTGGCATTCTTTTTTTTTATATAATCTTTATTTCCTTATAAATAATACACAAAATACACTTATACAAGTCATGAATAAATAATATAAAGAGTACATAAAAACAAATACAACACCCATACCCTAACCTTGACTATAATACAGAAAGCCCATATGCTATTGTAAAACACATGAAAATGAAAATAAAAAACAAGCAATAAATCAGGGTTTTGTGATCTAACTTTCACAGAACAAGCTTATATAACAACCAAAAAAAGAAGAAAAGAAAAGGGAAAAAAAAGAGAAGGAGAAACAAAAAGAACAAAACCCGAAAATGAAAAAGAGGGGGGATAACATGGTCCCTCAATTACCAACAATGTGGAGCTGATAAATCCTTAGTAAATAAACATCCAAAGAAACTTTACAGAAACAATGCAGTATGTCGACTTTGTTCTGACAGACAGCAAAGTACATGGTCACTTAGCTCTAGTTCCTATTGCTATTTATTAACTTTATCCAAGTTGACCACTTGTCCTGAAATATTTCAGGTTTATTCTTGCAGATTTATAAAAGTGACACAGCGCAAATAATAAGAAATAAAGTTTAAATTTATAATATATAAGTCCAAGAACAAAGTCCCAAATTAAAGTCCAGTGTCCCAAAAAAAAGTGACAAAATGAAAAAAATATATATAAAAATATAAAACAACTTCACAAATTTTCCGGCGTGTTCACATCATCAGTGGTAAATCATTTCCCCCACACTCACCAGATAAAATGGATTATTCTTGCAGATGTGCACCCAGTTCTCAGCTTCCATAGTATCATTGACTTGTTTCATCCATAATTCCACAGAGGGCATCAGTAGCTTTTCCAAGAAACTAGTATTAACCCTTAGCAGTATCTAATACAGCCTTTTTCAACCAGGGTGGCTTTAGGTTTCTTTAGGGGTACCTAAGCAAAATGCCTAAAAATTTACCAAATTTTTGGATAAGCCAGTGAGTGGATCAAGCCTACCATTTAGTTACACAAAACCACAGGTTTTCATTGTACACAATTACAAACTTCTAGCCACCAGTGTCCTATTTATGGTACATACAGGTAAGCCTTATTATAGGTTTACCTGTATGTACAAAGCAAAAAAGAGAGTTTACTCTCACTTTAATGACATTTTACAGTTTTACAGTCAGTTCAAAAAACCTGTTATCTTTAAATGAGAGAAATCCCTGCTTAGACAGTTGTCTGGGGAACAAGTGTCCCTATTGAAAGATTTTCCCTCTATTGTTGTTCTGGTGGCAACTAAAAATGTTGGATTTACCCTTGCCTCTTATTTTGATATTACATTAGTAAGGACAATTATAGAAGTGAAAAAGTAAGAGGACGTAAAGACAATTATTATATAGTGAATCTCCATAACCGACAGAGACAGTAGTAAAAATATGGCAGTGGTTTTTGCCCTTCAGCACTTTATCCAAATCTAAAATAAAGTTTTGTTTTAGCTATACTTTATAGAACCCTCCTAGATAGGTGCTAGGTTAAATTTAGATCCTTAGCTTTCCTGTAATCATTGAAGCTGCTTGTAATTTACTACACTATATATATTTATTTGGTGCTAGCCAATCCCTGGCAGAGGGTGTCCACTTGATGACTGGGAGAGGGCATAAATAGTTTGAGGCTTGGAGCAGAGGGGTTCTTGTCTAGGAGAAGATCCAAGCCTGATGGGCTGCTGCCCTTCTGGGCAGTCCACCTGTGCTTCTTCATTTACTCATCGAGGTCCCAGCAGTGCTAGCTGGGGGGCTATTCTGCTGAATTTTGCTGGAGCTGACTGAGGATTATTCTTTTGGAGATCTGATCTAGAGTTCATGGGGGATATGTCTGGCTGATATTGGAAGGAGGCATCCAACTATCCGAAGACATTTTTGAGTATAGACTGGTGTGTGAGCTCCCAGTGGCTGTGTGCTGCTGCTATCTCTCTTGCATCTGAGTCAGCTTGCACTAAAAGTGGATATTGGTCCACTTTTACTCCACTTGTAAAATTCAGTTTTCAGTGAGATTACCTATCTTCCCTACTCCTGTCAATTCAGTGCTTGAGTGAGAAAACAGACCTGAACAGGGGTGGACTGACCATTTGGAAATTCGGGCACTGCCCGAGGGCCCGGGGTCAGTAGGGGGCCCCATGAGATGCCCCTGGTACCTTTTTCATAGGCTTTTTTGAGTTTGGGCAAGGACACAGGGGCCCCATGATCCCCTATTGCCCGGGGGCCCCATGAGTTGTCAGTCCACCCCTGGACCTGAATGTTGTCAGGTGAGGTGGTATGATTGTTACTTACATAGGATATGTATGTAGCAATTGAGAGAAACAGAGAAGGTAGGTAAAAGCACTAGAGGTGCTGCATACACAGCAGAAGGTAATTAGTTTGGCGTTTTAATTTTAATACTGCTTTTTCTTAATATGATTAAGCTAAGTACTTTTTTTTGTACATTTATTAGAATCATTCAGCTGTTTCACCACATTTGTGTCTGTAACATACCAGCAATCCCCTACCATTATATGCCACTTTTAGTAAAAGTGTTTAATCCTCTATTAATTCCCACAAGGTTACTATTTCTTCTGTTAAATTATACCTGTGCAATTTACACATTTCTAGTTTTTCCAAATAATTAAGGACCAGTCTATTAAAATTATACATGTAATCACTGTTCACAAAACAGAAGATAAATAAAGACTTGTTTATCAAGCTACTAAATGCATTATTTTCCCCATATTCAGCTACTGCATCTTATTTCATATAGGATTTTTTTAAAATTATTTCACATGTGTGGATATTAATGTCTCCACGTGCTTTAAATAAATTCAGACATTCGGCGAAGATGCAAACTTAAAGTGGGGTTCCATTTTCACAAGAAAATTTGAGACAACCCCACTATATATTGGTGTTCCCATTCACACAACATACACAAAAATTATTTTTTTAAAATTTACATAGAAGGGAAAGCTAAGTAGGACTTTTAAGCACACAAAAAAAGAAGCAGCAATTAGTAAATATTAAAGTGTTACTAAACCCAAAACAGTAAAATCAGTCTGTATATGCAGTAAAGCATGCTTGTTATTTTCACTGTGGAACCTAAGGGGTTAATCATCTGCATTGTGTAAAAAGGATGTTTGATCCTGACTTCTCTGATCCTCATGCTCATTTGACATGACATGCTCAATTTGGTATGTATTGTTAGAAAGGGTTTTTTTCTCTTGGGAGAATGCATGTGACCAGCACAGGGCCAATCAGCACTGTCCGGATAGACATCAGGGGTTCTGCATCCTTCTAGAGAAAACTCCTCCTACAAGCTTTAACCAGTGCTCTGCTGAACACTGATAGAAGTCACAAGACTGCTGTAACTACTGATGAGGAAAGGTATTTAGCAGTTTATATTTACTAAAATAATTGCATTTCCATGTTCTGTGTACTGTTGGAGACCAGATATAGTGATTGCAGGGTCCTGGGTTTAGTAACACTTTATGGTATCTGAATGAGAACATGTAACATGTAACAAATATAAAGTAGATGTAATCCCAATTTGACTGCAAAGATGAAATGCATTTTAATATCATTAATAAGTTATCTGGCCTTCAGTCAGCCTTTTCCTGCTTAGGTTTAAAAGATGTACTTTTCACTGATTTCACAGTTTTTTTTGTTCCTATTCTTTTTTTTAGTGTTTTTCTAATTGATATTGTATATGTATCTTCAATGTTGTTTGCATCCCATATCCAAACTTCTGTAACATTGAAGGAGGAGGAAGATAATAATCGGCATCAACAAATTAAAACAGTCCATAATTCTGGTTTCATGAGAATAAACGTTACCTCACCACCAGTACACCAATCCAACACCAGGGTTTTAGGGTTCTGGCCTGGTTGCAAAGGACGCAGATGCTCAGCAAACACTGTCTCAGTCATCAGACAGGCCACACTTTCTCTCAGCTGTGATCTACTTCACACTCCGCCTCAGCAACAGGCACCGAATCCTTCCTGCTGCCTTTCAAACCTCCCTTGCAGGTCCGTTAACCCTTCCAGGACCAAAGTCCCCACAGTCAGGGTTTGGGGACTCTTTCTCTCCAAATTATCCCCAAAACTTTTCTGGGGCCCAAATGAGTACTTACCAATCCAGAGAGTACTGTAAAGAAATCCTTTCCTCTCTGGCCAGACTACCCCAGAACCCCTCACTCTGCATTGGTGAGAACCCCTGAGTATTAAAAATGTCTTTTGAATGTCTTTCTTATATTCATCATGACCCAATAGTGGAGAAATATATCTCCCATCCAGGGCAAATCCCTGGCACCCTGGACAGCACCTTACAAGAAATTTAAAATTATGATTGAATAAAACCCATATATAAATATAATAAACAGCTGTATTTATAGAATTATTACAGGTATTATAGCACTGAAAGTTTACACTGCACTTTACATACTATGTATTCACATCAGTCCCTGCTTTCAAGGAGTTTCCAATCTAAGATTTCTATCTCACATGCATACATACATGAACACACATATTAGGACCAATTTGGAAAGGAGCCAAAGCAATGTATTTGGAGCATGGGAGGAAGTGCTTATTTGGCCAATGATGTCACCTGGGATCCCCTGCTGCTTTGCTTACATTCAACTGCTGTACCAGGATATTCAATTTTGTGGCAAGATGTCCAGCAGGAGCAGGAACGTATCACAAGGTTAGTGGGCATTGTTCATCCTAATCAACATGGATCTACATCACTGGACAACAAGACAAGTTTTTTTTTATGGTATATGCTATGTTTAAGGGGTACTCTTTACTTATTCACTTTGAGGGGTTGAATATCTAGGGGCCCCCGTTATTCTGATCTGAAGTCTTCCCCCCATCCTGGTTGCAGACCCTCATATCCACCGGGCATGGGATGTGGGGAAGAGGCCTTTGTCCTCACCAACAAAGGTACCCTTCAAATGTTGAGGGCATGTGGCTTAGTGTGGTTCAGAAATATGGTTTCCTGCTCGTTGAGTTCAAAAATATGGTTTCCTGCTTGTTGATCTCCTTTTCCAACCAGCCAGACTGTATGCTTAGATAAGGGGAAAGTATGTATTTGGGGTGGGGGAAAACATGCTATTTTTTTTTTTTTTTTGCATGGGTGTACCCTTAAAATCTATACCAGACCCTCATGTAGAATAGGAGTCTGGTATGGATGTTGAGGGGAATCCTAGACACTTTGTTTACAAATGGAACAAAATGGCCAGGAAAAGTAAATTTTTCTTTGACACATCATACAGGATTAAAGGATAACTCCATCTTTTACACCATATTACTTGTTACACCCAAAGGTAGGTTGTAATATGGTGTCAAGCAGACTCCCCCAAGTGACAGTGTGCAGGAGTTCTTCTCCCCCACAGAAGCTATCACTTTTGAAATCACTGTATGGGAGATATGTGAATTAATGAACTACAAGTCCCATCTTCCACCACAGATGACAGATCTGTAGTTCTCCATGGAATGCAGGTACAGTGATCACCTTACTCATAGTCCATTGACACTTCCTCAAGCTCTTCAACTGAAAGCCTGTGCCTTGGTACAAGTGGGGAGCTGAAGGAAGTGTCTTTAGGAGACATGCATTGCACACATGGTCCACTGATCGTGTGTACAGTGCTTTGCAGGCTAGTGTTAAAAAAAATACATATATTTTTCCTGCAAAAATATGTGTATTATTATATTTTTAAAGGTGGACCTAGCAAGCTCTCATTTTTTACTGGTGCCCTTTTAAGCCTTATTCAAAAAGCTGTTCTCTTCTGAGCTTTATTTTTTGATTTTTTGACCTTTGTACTTGTACCCCCTAGCGGTTCCCACCTCCCCTTGCCCTTTGTTGGACAGTTACTTGTCTATTAGCTTTGAAAATTAGTTTACTTACAAACAGAACAAAGCTGGCTGGGAAATATAATTTAGGTGCCAATGTTTTGTCTTTCTCAGTAAATGTAACTTTTGGTTTGTAATGTCACTTTTGCCTGCAGTAATTCTACACTGGGTGGGTGGCCATGTACCTGTGTGGTGGCAGCTTCTTCCCCCCACTGACTTCCACTCTTATTGGACACAGCAGGATTTTGTCAACAGGGTCGGCCAATGATTCCTGGCTGAGACCTGCTAATTGGCTGTGTCCATTCACAAACCAGAACACTGTGTTGACGAACACACAGGGCTCTGCACAGAGGGAACAATCTGTTTGTTTCTTCTCCCTGTAAAGAAGGGAGGAGGAACAAACAGATATTTAATAAAAAGCAGCACATATTACACACATTACACATTGTTAGGTACACAGTTAACTATTTGATGGTCCATAGATGTTAACCCCTTCCCAGTCCTTAGTACAGTGACAGTGTACAGTATTATCACTGATCACTGTATTAGTGTCACTGCTGATATCAGTGTCAGTTAGTCAGTTAGTGTACCTCCTAGCCAGCATCAGTTAGTGTCAGATTGCCCACTGCTATAGGTTGCTGATCACCCCATTACTAGTATAAAATAAATAAATAAAAATTCCAGAATATATACCATCATTTGTAGATGCAATGACTTTTACACAAACCAGTTGGTATACACTTATTGGGATTTTTGTTACCGAAGGAATGTAGCAGAATACATTTTTGCCTAAATTTATGAATAAATTTGATTTTTTTTTGCTTTGGATATGTTCTACAGCAGAAAGTAAAAAATATTGATGTTGTTTTTTTTCAAAATGGTCTGGATTTTTTCATTTAGACAATAAAAAAACCCAGTGGTAATTAAATACCACCAAAAGGAAGTTCTGTTTGTATGAAAAAAAAAAATATTAATTTCATTTGGGTACCGTCTTGCATGACTTCACAATTACCAGTTAAAGTAGAGCAGTGCTGAATAGCAAAGAATGGCCTGGTCATGAAGGGGGTAAAACCTTCTGGAGCACAAGTGGTTAAGGCACCCCCAAGCATTTCATATCAAGGAAATGGGCATTTTTAATATTTTCCTTATTAAAAGAGCTGCTCCCCACTGAATGGTATACATACACTATATATTGTAGGGTTTTTTTTTTGCATTGACACATCTTCCCTGGCAGTGTTCAACACCCCATGCACTTTGTTTTACAATTCCCTCCCTATTGGCCTTGAAAATGGAGAAAATGTATTTGCTAGGTTTGTCTACCCTTAAATTCAATAGGATTTGCATTAAAGTTTACAATTTGCAGATTTGCCCAACACTAGTTTAGGAGCTTTTTCCTTTTCCTTACCTCGCTATATTAACTAATGTGTCCATGCACATTGTGGCATTTAAATTTGAATTTTAGAGCAGCATATACTCTAGGAACTTAGAACAAAATTCAGAGAGAGACATACTGGCATAATTTACACATACAAGCGTAATTTCAATCAAGTGGCTAGAACAAATGTGTATTCTAGCCACTAGAATTAAATAATGCCCTAAACATGATCCAAGCATTTTTTACATTAGATTTTTCTGCCAGCTCCTGGCAGAAAGGTTCAGCATCAATGGAATTATTTTAAGATGTCTATGTGCATTATTTTTAAAGGAATATTGTTCTAGATAAGAAAACAATGGTCACATCTCTGTCTGCATAGGAACGTTTGCAAGATTATGCAGACACAGGAAAGGACAGTGCAAGAGAGGAAACACTCTAGACTTTGCTTTGCAGGAAATTTAAAGTTTAAGTGATACCTTTTTTCTGGCTAGCTTAAATTATTAAAGATGCAAGCTTTCAGGATGCCTTAGATCTCTTCAGAATTTATAGAGCCAGAAGAAGAGATGGAAGGGAGCACTACATTTTTTGCATTAATCAATGACACAGGTCAAGGGCGTGCATAAGAAGTAGAAGATGGCTCTCAGGTTTCTGAAAATGTGGGATTTTGCATATAAAAAGTAGTGGCTGGAAGCTTTAAATTTACTCTGGGGTTTGATCTTAGTAACTGCTTTGAATGGAGTTCTTTCACCTACTGCCAGTTTCCACTTCATGAGGCGGTGACAACTTGACTTTAGGAACAGAAAAATCTTTTCCTAAAGATTCCCATGATATAAAGTAGACATGTGTGATTCATTTCAAAGATTTGGATGCATCCAAATCTCTGAATCACAATAGTAAAGAATTTCAATTAATCTGACAAAAATTATAACAAAAATAATAAATTAATTCATATTTCTTTGTTCAATTTATTTGCAACTTCAGAAGGTTTTGTAAGTGTAATAATATTGCCACACTCTGTATTGGTATGATTGGCCAAAGCCAAAAGTAAGTAAAACATCAAAATCGCAAGCAAGTTGCATTGAAACTGCGAGCAAGTCACATTAAAGTCACAAGCATGTCGCCGAAATAACATCACAACATAACAAAGGAATCCGAATCTTCCAAAATAACTTCTGAAAATACAAATCAATTCAAAGCAATGAATATACAAAATGAATCCAAAACTTATTCCAAAATTTAATTATTCTAACATAACAATATGGTGAAACAAAATGATTGACTTAACGAATGAATATGAAACTAAACAAGTTTTTTCTATAAAAGTGAATACTTGTGAGCTATTATGAATGAGGTATTCAGTGAACTATTAGTAATTATCTCCTATCTCACAGGGTCATGTGACTTCATCAGGGGGAAAATGATCATTTCATTTTCCCCCTGATGAAGTCACGTGACCCTGTGACGATATGCGTAGGGGAGGGGCTCTGACGTCACGATGTTGCATCGGAGAGGTTCGGCGTTTCCAGCAGAAGCAGAGGCAGACAGAGAGGCAGAGTATTATACACCCACTGCTGATCTTTATATTCACTGCTGACCTGTATCACAATAGTGCCATATACTGCTGTGTATCACCGCACCTGGCAGCAATAAATCACTTTCTACATAAGGATAAGGCACCATGGTCTTTCTTCTCTTTTTCATTTGATCTATACTCCCTACATTGGTGAAAGGAGGATACGAGGAAGAGGTGTCCCCAGGAGGGGAAATGGGAGATACCCATAGAGCTTGTTAATACTCAGGCATGAGCAGCTGCACATGGAGAAAGAGGAGAGCACAAGAGGATTCCAATAAGATCTATATTCTCCCTGGAACATCTTATATATGAGCACTATCCCATCAATCCTGGAAGGATTAAAAGTGTATTTGCCTAAATATATTTAGGCAAATATTAAGGTGAGCGCATATTGAGATCACACGGCACCTGGAGAGAGGGAATAAGGAATTCACCTGCACATTGCACAAATTTATAAAAGACTTTATTTATGCACTTTATTGATTGTATTTTTTACATCCATTAATGAATTTTCACATTATTGATTGATTGATCACATATGAAATGTGTTAGCACAGATAATGGCTTGATAGATTTATAATATATTTATTTTGATTTATTTAAAAGTAATTAATTTGATAAAAAATCATTTATGGATGAATTAAGGCATTTATTAAGGTATTTATAAGTGTGAGATTATTCATGGTTAAGGATTTTGTAAATAGGAGCGCGACACTATAATTTATATAATTAAACAAGTTTATTCATTGTGCACATCTCTAAATTATAGGGCCAGTGCTGATATGAACTAAGCAACTTACTTAAAGCTCAACTCCAGCCATATTTTTTTTGATTTGGGCAGTGTGTTTTTTTAATGCTGATTGTGTTTTCTATCATATTTTGTAAGGAGTCATTCCCAATGGGAATATAGACAAAATAAAATCTTAGTAAAATGAGAAGGGTTAAAACTTCTGAAAAAAACGTTTTATTGCTATCTGTGGACTCTTTCCGTGGTGACCATGGCACCCCTAATTTCATGTTAAGGATTACAGGGACAGGAAATAAAAATCTAAAGTGGGGTATACACAGAATGAAAATTGGCTGCTTCATCAGGAACAGGACAACTTTAAATCGGTGTGTACTGCTGTCTGTTCAACAGAAGCCTGTTTAGGGATCGGCTTCTGTCAAATTGTCATGCTGGAAAACCAGCATTTGATCAACTCTTTCAACCAATGGCTGCAAGTGCTGATTGCTAGTGTTGATGCCAGGATCTGTCGTTTTTCTTTCAAACTGCTGGTTGCTTTAAGATATTACTTTAAATAGCACAGATTTTGAGGTTTCTCTTTTCGCCTACAGAAAGTTTCACACAAACTTTACTACCTGTACTGCATTTTCATTTTGAAAACTAGACTACTCTTTGTTGGTAAATGTTGTCAGGAAAACAAAACATCTGACAGAGCATCAGATAAAATATTCAAAAGCATGGCTGCAATCTCACACTTGTTATGCTACTCGATAAAGATTTATTATTTCATTAAGAGAAAGCACATTTTTGAAATATAAATAATTTAAAGGTTGTTCTGATCTAGTTAATTATGTTATTCCTGTGCATAATTTATGTAAGGCACAATGGAAGGAATGTCCAATAGATCATGAAGTTGTAACCCACTGTGAATTTCCTTTGAAGATGATTTCCAGAAATACAGAAAACAATAGAAACATCTCAACTCTGCGTGGTAAGTTTTACATCTGGATTTTTCCAAGCCCCCAAGTTCTCGTGAAACTGGTCTGATATTGCTTCAGCAGTACCACCTGCAACTGAATTTTTTAAATTGTTCTTTCTAAACAGGCAAATTTCATATGTATTATATATTGTATATATATGACAAAATGGAAACCAGCAGGAGTGTGAGGAGACCTCAAAGTGGCACATGGCAGAGTGGGAGCAATGGGAGGCGGTACAGGGACCCATGTCACACTGTGGACCCAGCAGCAGCGTGACGAGGCGGTACGGGGGCCCATGGCAGATTTGGGGCCTGGCAGCACCTATGGGAGGCCTGTAATCTGCCAGCAACCTATGACAAAATGGAAACCAGCAGGAGTGTGAGGAGACCTGAAAGTGGCACATGGCAGAGTGGGAGCAATGGGAGGCGGTACAGGGACCCATGTCACACTGTGGACCCAGCAGCAGCGTGACCAGGCGGTACGGGGGCCCATGGCAGATTACAGGCCTGGCAGCAGCAATGGGAGGCCCGTAATCTGCCAGCACCCTATGACAAAAAATGGAACACACCAGCAGTGTGTGAGGAGACCTGAAAGTGGCACATGGCAGAGTGTGGCGATGGAGACAGCAGCAATGGGAGGCCGTACAGGGAGCCATGAGAGACTCTGGACCTGGCAGCAGCATGAGGAGGCGGTATAGGGGCCCATGGCAGATTAGGGGCCTGGCAGCAGCTATAGGAGGCCCGTAATCTGCCAGCACCCTATGTCAAAAAATTGAACACACCAGCAGTGTGAGGAGACCTGAAAGTGGCACATGGCAGAGTGTGGCGATGGAGACAGCAGCAATGGGAGGCCGTACAGGGACCCATGAGAGACTCTGGACTTGGCAGCAGCATGAGGAGGCGGTATAGGGGCCCATGGCAGATTAGGGGCCTGGCAGCAGCTATGGGAGGCCCGTAATCTGCCAGCACCCTATGTCAAAAAATTCAACACACCAGCAGTGTGAGGAGACCTGAAAGTGGCACATGGCAGAGTGTGGCGATGGAGACAGCAGCAATGGGAGGCCGTACAGGGACCCATGACAGACTCTGGACTTGGCAGCAGCATGAGGAGGCGGTATAGGGGCCCATGGCAGATTAGGGGCCTGGCAGCAGCTATGGGAGGCCCGTAATCTGCCAGCACCCTATGTCAAAAAATTGAACACACCAGCAGTGTGAGGAGACCTGAAAGTGGCACATGGCAGAGTGTGGCGATGGACACAGCAGCAATGGGAGGCCGTACAGGGACCCATGAGAGACTCTGGACTTGGCAGCAGCATGAGGAGGCGGTATAGGGGCCCATGGCAGATTAGGGGCCTGGCAGCAGCTATGGGAGGCCCGTAATCTGCCAGCACCCTATGACAAAAAATGGAACACACCAGCAGTGTGAGGAGACCTGAAAGTGGCACATGTTTGGGGCATGATTCATGGCGGATTTAGTCAGTTGTGTCAGGAACTGGTGGTTTGAAATCCAGACTAATCCACGCCTGATTCATTTTCACAAACGTGAGTCTCTCCACACTTTGGGTGGACAGTCGTGTCCTCCGCGGAGTTGCAATACCTCCTGCCGCACTAAACACGCGCTCCGATGCCATGCTACTGGCCGGGCATGACAGCCTTTCAAGGGCAAATTCAGCTAGTTGGGGCCAAAGGTCAAGTTTCGTTGCCCAGTAGTCAAGGGGATTGTCTACCTCGGTTGGCAGGGTGCTGTCCAAGTAGGCCTAAGCCTGTTGTTTGAGGTCCTGCTCCAGGTCCACCTGATGCTGCTGCTGCTGCGGCTGGTTAGTAGTTTCCTCACTGCGCTGGTGAAGAAAGCTACTCATCATCGACTGCAGACTGAGGCAGCTGCTGCTGGTGGAGCTGCCACTGCTCCTACCACCCCACCCCTCCCCTGCTGCCATGGCAGCGTAACGCGAGCGCACAGGACCCACAGTGTCTGAGGATGGACGTTGGCGCAGACAGGCAGAGACCAGCTTTATAGTACGTTAGTTTGGCCTCCCTGTCAGGGAATGGGAAGATCGCCTCGGCGATCGAATCTGCACATGCGTAGAATCCTGACAAGACATACAGGCAGGCACTAGGACCCAGGCGCGCCTGTCACCGATGACGGTGCCGGGCAGGCACTAGGACCCAGGAGCGCCTGTCAGGAGTTGGGCGGCCTATTTAAACCCAGCTCTTGCAATGCTCAAGTGCCGTATGGTCTTACCTGTTACCTGTGTTCCTGTTTGATCCAGTGTTCCTGAATACCTTGTTGCCGACCCAGCCTGTTCCTGATACTGCTGTCTTCTCCTGCTCTGATCCCTGGCTTGTCTGACCATTCTCCTGCTTAACCCTGCACGTTCTGATCTCCTGTTAACGAACCCGGCTTGTGACCAGTTTATTCCTCTGCCTGCTGACTTTGTACCACGCTGCCACCACTGTTACCGACCCAGCCTGCCTGACGCTGCTCTTGTGACCTCCTCACATCAGACTCTCACCTGCTATACACCTCCAACGGTGCTTCTACCACAGCTGGGTGAACTCAAGGGCCGCGACCTGGTCTCGGCCTGCTCCAAGTCCATCCCCACCATCAGGGGCCCTGGTGAACAAGCAGGTAGGGACTTAGATTCCGCGCCTTGGGGGAATCCGGTCTGTGGAGTGCTAGAGGCTACCGCTGTAGGATCCCTGACAGAACCATACGGCCATGACAGAGTCTGGAGGAGGACCTTCACCCTGGGAAGAGATGTGCCAACATCTGGCAGCACTCACACGAGCGGTGAAGACCCTGGAAGAGGGATACAAGCACCTGGAGGGACAGGTTCAGAGTCTGGCCGCACCAACACCCACAACATTGGGCTCAGTGGGAACACCTCCCGCCACGGGTTCAGCAGGGCCTTCCACTGGAACAGCATTTACAATTCCTCCGCCAGAACCAAGAGTACCGACCCCTGAGCGGTTCAGTGGGGATCGAGGGAAGTTCAGGGCCTTCCAAAACTCCTGCCAGCTATACTTTGACCTGCAACCCCGGACCTTCTCTTCAGAATCGGTGAAGGTGGGATTTGTTATATCCCTGTTGCAGGGCGAACCTCAGGGATGGGCCCATCGCCTGATGGAGGCCCACCACCCACATTTGAACACTGTGGCCACCTTCTTTAAGGCAATGGCACAGCTGTACGATGACCCGCATCGAGCTGCCTCGGCTGAGGCAGCCCTCTATTCTCTACAACAGGGACGCCGGGCTGCAGAGGATTATGCTGCGGAGTTTAGGCGCTGGAGTGGAGATACACAATGGAACGACGCAGCCTTGAGCCACCAGTTCCGGTTGGGACTGTCGGAACCACTGAAGGACGAGTTGGCAAGAATAGGGGTTCCAGACTCCTTGGAAGGTCTAATAGATCGTGCGATCCAAATCAATCGCAGACTGCGGGAAAGGAGACAGGAGAGGTCCAGCCAGGGGCAAAGAACCTCATGGATGCTGCCAAGAGTACCAGTCATGCCAAGGGTCAGTGTCGGCAATCGGGGCCCAGAGCCGTCAGAGGGAGCCGAACCTATGCAACTCGGCTTGATGCGGCCTTCCCTTTCTACTGAGGAATGACAGAGGCGTCGGGCAAACAACCTGTGTCTGTACTGCGGAGCAGCGGGTCATATGGTGCGCTCCTGTCCGGAGAAATACTGTAAGTCCTCTATTTTCTCTAATATATCTACTGTGTGCACAGGCAACCCCACTCACTTGGCTGTACCTGTGTCTTTTCAGCTCCCAGGAGGAAGCATACAGGTGACGGCTATTATTGACTCCGGGGCATGTAGCTGCTTTGTTGATCTCAGTTTTGCTACCCAGCATCAGATACCGTTACTCACCAAAGAACATGGGTTGAATATTTTCTTGGCAGATGGGTCTCAAATAAAATCGGGGACGGTAGATTGGGAGACTCCTCCCATACACACCACAGTGGCGGGACATCACCAGGAGTTCCTCCGTTTGGACGCCATCGCGTCCCCCCTATTTCCAGTTATTCTGGGGCTCCCCTGGCTACGAGCTCACGACCCCCAGATTGACTGGAAGACCGGGTCAGTCCAGTTTCCCTCACAATACTGTCAGGAACATTGTTTATCTAAGTTATCATTAAATACACAGGCCCTACTGGCTGTAAGCCCTGATGCCGAGTTAGCCCAAATTGTGCCTGCGGCCTACCACCAATTCTTGGATGTATTTAGTCCACGGGGGGCAGAAGTTCTTCCCCCACATCGAGCATACGATTGCCCCATTGATCTGCTCCCAGGTTCAGAAATCCCTTTTGGCCGCATTTTTCCACTATCTGAGCGAGAACTAGGGGCACTAAAAGAATACATTGATGAGAGCCTCCGTAAGGGATTTATCCGCCCTTCCACATCACCGGCCGGGGCAGGGATTTTCTTTGTCGAGAAAAAGGACAGATCCCTGAGACCTTGTGTTGACTACAGGGACCTCAACAAGATTACGGTCAAAAACCGCTACCCCCTTCCTTTGGTTCCAGAGTTGTTTCAGAGGTTAAAATCAGCATCCATTTTTTCTAAACTGGATCTCAGGGGTGCCTATAACTTGGTAAGGATACGTGAGGGGGATGAGTGGAAAACGGCGTTTCGCACTCGGTTCGGGCATTTTGAGTGTCTAGTCATGCCTTTCGGGTTATGTAATGCACCAGCCACCTTCCAGCACTTTGTCAACGACATTTTCAGGGACTTCCTTGACATTTTTGTAATCGTTTACTTGGACGATATCTTGATATTCTCCTCGTCTTTGGAAGCACATCGGGGACATGTTAGGAGTGTGCTAGAACGTCTCCGTCAGCATGGACTCTACGCTAAAGCTGAGAAATGCTGTTTTGAACAGAAAAGCATCTCATTTCTTGGTCTAATTATCTCCACCACGGGGATCGCTATGGACCCTCAAAAGATCTCGGCCATCCTGGAATGGCCTGCCCCCACGGATAAGAAGGGCGTCCAGAGGTTTATTGGGTTTGCCAATTTTTATAGAAAATTTATAAAGAACTTTTCAGGCCTGGTAGCACCCATTACTCAGCTCACCAAAGTGGGAGTACGTTTCCAATGGACCCCAGCAGCACAGGCAGCTTTTGAGGCATTGAAAAAGCTATTCACAACGGCTCCCATTCTGAACCATCCTGATGCATCATTGCCCTACATACTAGAGGTAGATGCATCGGAAGTGGCTGTAGGAGCAGTGTTATCACAGAGGGTAGGGGCCAAGGAGCTGATGCACCCAGTGGCTTTCTTTTCTAGGAAGCTCTCCCCTTTGGAAAGGAATTATGATATTGGGGATCGGGAATTACTGGCCATTAAGACCGCTCTGGAGGAATGGCGATATCTGCTAGAGGGGGCCCCACATCCCATTCTGGTCTATACCGACCACAAAAACCTCGAGTACTTGAAAACCGCTAAACGCCTCCGTCCACGCCAGGCCAGATGGGCATTGTTTTTTGCAAGGTTTAACCTCCACATAACGTATCGTCCTGGGTCAAAAAACACTAAGCCAGATGCTCTTTCCCGGATGTTTGAGGACCCTGGAGAGAACCCCCAGCCAGACACCATCCTGCCAGCAGGTAGCTTCCTACTGCTTCAATCTGAGCTGTTGTCTAAATTGCAGGCTGCTTCCACCCGGGTCTCTGACCTGCCTGGAGTCTCCCTACTGAATAAGGAGGGACTCTTCTGGAAGGGGGAACAAATCATGGTACCCAAGGAGGTCCAGTCCCTGGTGTTAGGTTACTGCCATGACCATCCCCTAGCGGGGCACTTTGGGATACATAAGACTATAGATCTGGCACGACGCACATTTTGGTGGCCAAACATGGCCAAGGATTGTGAAGCGTACGTGAGATCTTGCCCCATCTGCAACCGGAATAAACCTACCAGAGACAAGGCTTGGGGCCTATTGAGACCTTTACCAATACCTGACCGTCCCTGGAGTATGATCTCCTTAGATTTTATTGTAGAATTGCCACCCTCGCAAGATCACACCGTGATCTTTGTGGTAGTGGATCGCCTTTCTAAAATGGCCCATTTCCTTCCACTAGCCAAGACACCATCTGCCTCCGAAACAGCCCAAGTGTTCATTAGAGAGATTGTGAGGCTTCACGGAGTGCCAAGAGAGATTGTCTCAGACCGGGGGGTGCAATTTACGTCCAAATTCTGGAAAGCGCTATGTGAGGGGCTGGAGATTAAGTTATCTTTTTCGTCAGCATATCACCCCCAGACAAACGGGCAGACAGAACGAACCAATCAGACTCTCGAGCAATATCTGAGATGCTACACATCATTCCTGCAGAATGACTGGCTGACACTTCTACCAATGGCAGAATTTGCATATAATAATGTGAATCATTCCGCCACCAACCAATCCCCATTCTTTGCCAATTATGGGTTCCATCCTACCTTCCTGCCAGACCTGGTTCCTGAGAACTCAGTCCCGGCAGCCCAGGACACCTTAGAGTTCTTTACTACCAATAACAAGGTATTACAGGAAACAATGGCTAAGGCCCAAGAAGACAGTAAGAGGTTTTGTGACAGGAGGAGGAAGGGAGAATTGGTCATACACCCTGGGGATCGGGTTTGGTTGTCAACAGCCAACCTAAAACTGACATGCCCATCCAGAAAATTGGCACCCAAATTTGTGGGACCTTTCCCAGTAGAACGCAAGGTTAATGAAGTGGCATTTAAACTGACTCTCCCCGAGTCCCTCAAAATACATCCAGTCTTCCACGTATCATTATTAAAACCTGCAGTTCCAGACCCCTTTTTAGACCGCAGGTCTAGACCTCCAGAAGCTATAGATATCAACGGGGAGGAGGAATTCGAGGTGGAGGCAATTTTGGATTGTAGGAAGAGGGGTGGTCAGGTACAATACCTGATCAAGTGGAAAGGCTTTGGGCCGGAGGAGAATTCGTGGGAACCAGCCCAGAATGTCCATGCCCCCAGATTAGTACGAGAATTCCGTCATAGCCAGCCACAAAGGAGGAATCGGGTGGGCATCCGGAGGCTGCCCGTAAGGGGGGGGCAATGTCAGGGAATGGGAAGATCGCCTCGGCGATCGAATCTGCACATGCGTAGAATCCTGACAAGACATACAGGCAGGCAGGCACTAGGACCCAGGCGCGCCTGTCACCGATGACGGCGCCGAGCAGGCACTAGGACCCAGGAGCGCCTGTCAGGAGTTGGGCGGCCTATTTAAACCCAGCTCTTGCAATGCTCAAGTGCCGTATGGTCTTACCTGTTACCTGTGTTCCTGTTTGATCCAGTGTTCCTGAATACCTTGTTGCCGACCCAGCCTGTTCCTGATACTGCTGTCTTCTCCTGCTCTGATCCCTGGCTTGTCTGACCATTCTCCTGCTTAACCCTGCACGTTCTGATCTCCTGTTAACGAACCCGGCTTGTGACCAGTTTATTCCTCTGCCTGCTGACTTTGTACCACGCTGCCACCACTGTTACCGACCCAGCCTGCCTGACGCTGCTCTTGTGACCTCCTCACATCAGACTCTCACCTGCTATACACCTCCAACGGTGCTTCTACCACAGCTGGGTGAACTCAAGGGCCGCGACCTGGTCTCGGCCTGCTCCAAGTCCATCCCCACCATCAGGGGCCCTGGTGAACAAGCAGGTAGGGACTTAGATTCCGCGCCTTGGGGGAATCCGGTCTGTGGAGTGCTAGAGGCTACCGCTGTAGGATCCCTGACACTCCCTCTCAGCAGGTGTGAAAAAGGCCACCATTTTGGAACGGTAGCGAGGGTCCAACAAGGTGGACAGCCAAAAGTCATCCCTCTGTCTGATGGTTATTATTCGGCTGTCGGTACGCAAGCAAGCGAGCATGCTATGGGCCATTTGTGCCAAGGAATGCGAGGGACTCCCTGCCTCCATCTCCACAGCATACTGCCACGGTGCGTCTGGGTCCTCTGTCTCCTCTTCCTCCTCCTCTACCAGATGCTCCTGCTCCTCCACTCCTGTCCGCTGAGTGGAAAAACCACCCATTTCACTCAATAATTCCTGAGCACCAATGTCCTCCTCTACCTCCTCCTCTTCTTCCTGTCCTGCCCCCACAGGGGTCATGTGGCGTTGAGATCTGTGCGCCACGTCTACCGCACCCTGACCAGCCATTATTAACAGCATTTGTTCCAGGACGTGCAACAGAGGAATGACATCGTTCATCCCATAGTCCTGCCGACTCACGAATAGCGTGGCCTCCTCAAAGGGCCTGAGCAAGCGCAGGTGTCACGCATGAGCTGCCAATGGCAGACATCTAAGTAACACAGGGATTACCTTTATCCGCTTTTAACATCAGGAAATCTGTGATGGCCTTTTGCTGTTCGTAAAGGCGGTCTAACATATGTAGGGTTGAATTCCACCTTGTTGCAACGTCACAGCATGAGGAGTCGGTACGGGGGCCCATGGCAGATTACGGGCCTGGCAGCAGCAATGGGAGGCCCGTAATCTGCCAGCACCCTATGTCCAAAAATTCAACACACCAGCAGTGTGTGAGGAGACCTGAAAGTGGCACATGGCAGAGTGTGGCGATGGAGACAGCAGCAATGGGAGGCCGTACAGGGAGCCATGAGAGACTCTGGACCTGGCAGCAGCATGAGGAGGCGGTATAGGGGCCCATTGCAGATTAGGGGCCTGGCAGCAGCTATGGGAGGCCCGTAATCTGCCAGCACCCTATGTCAAAAAATTCAACACACCAGCAGTGTGTGAGGAGACCTGAAAGTGGCACATGGCAGAGTGTGGCGATGGAGACAGCAGCAATGGGAGGCCGTACAGGGAGCCATGAGAGACTCTGGACCTGGCAGCAGCATGAGGAGGCGGTATAGGGGCCCATGGCAGATTAGGGGCCTGGCAGCAGCTATGGGAGGCCCGTAATCTGCCAGCACCCTATGTCAAAAAATTCAACACACCAGCAGTGTGTGAGGAGACCTGAAAGCGGCACATGGCAGAGTGTGGCGATGGAGACAGCAGCAATGGGAGGCCGTACAGGGACCCATGACAGACTCTGGACTTGGCAGCAGCATGAGGAGGCGGTATAGGGGCCCATGGCAGATTAGGGGCCTGGCAGCAGCTATGGGAGGCCCGTAATCTGCCAGCACCCTATGTCCAAAAATTCAACACACCAGCAGTGTGTGAGGAGACCTGAAAGTGGCACATGGCAGAGTGTGGCGATGGAGACAGCAGCAATGGGAGGCCGTACCGGGATCCATGAGAGACTCTGGACCTGGCAGCAACATGAGGAGGCGGTATATAGGGGCCCATGGCAGATTAGGGGCCTGGCAGCAGCTATGGGAGGCCCGTAATCTGCCAGCACCCTATGTCCAAAAATTCAACACACCAGCAGTGTGTGAGGAGACCTGAAAGTGGCACATGGCAGAGTGTGGCGATGGAGACAGCAGCAATGGGAGGCCGTACAGGGACCCATGAGAGACTCTGGACCTGGCAGCAGCATGAGGAGGCGGTATATAGGGGCCCATGGCAGATTAGGGGCCTGGCAGCAGCTTTTGGGAGGCCCGTAATCTGCCAGCACCCTATGTCAAAAAATTCAACACACCAGCAGTGTGAGGAGACCTGAAAGTGGCACATGGCATGAGACACTGTGGACCTGGCAGCAGCATGAGGAGGCGGTACAGGGGCCCATGGCAGATTAGGGGCCTGGCAGCAGCTATGGGAGGCCCGTAATCTGCCAGCACCCAATGTCAAAAAATTCAACACACCAGCAGTGTGAAGAGACCTGAAAGTGGCACATGGCAGAGTGTGGCGATGGAGACAGCAGCAATGGGAGGCCGTACAGGGACCCATGACAGACTCTGGACTTGGCAGCAGCATGAGGAGGCAGTATAGGGGCCCATGGCAGATTAGGGGCCTGGCAGCAGCTATGGGAGGCCCGTAATCTGCCAGCACCCTATGTCAAAAAATTCAACACACCAGCAGTGTGTGAGG
This sequence comes from Staurois parvus, assembly GCF_062004578.1. Taxonomy (NCBI): domain Eukaryota; kingdom Metazoa; phylum Chordata; class Amphibia; order Anura; family Ranidae; genus Staurois; species Staurois parvus. The sequence goes on from NW_028318233.1 coordinate 2,660,707, forward strand.
AGACCTGAAAGCGGCACATGGCAGAGTGTGGCGATGGAGACAGCAGCAATGGGAGGCCGTACAGGGACCCATGACAGACTCTGGACTTGGCAGCAGCATGAGGAGGCGGTATAGGGGCCCATGGCAGATTAGGGGCCTGGCAGCAGCTATGGGAGGCCCGTAATCTGCCAGCACCCTATGTCAAAAAATTGAACACACCAGCAGTGTGTGAGGAGACCTGAAAGTGGCACATGGCAGAGTGTGGCGATGGAGACAGCAGCAATGGGAGGCCGTACAGGGACCCATGAGAGACTCTGGACATGGCAGCAGCATGAGGAGGCGGTATATAGGGGCCCATGGCAGATTAGGGGCCTGGCAGCAGCTATGGGAGGCCCGTAATCTGCCAGCACCCTATGTCCAAAAATTCAACACACCAGCAGTGTGTGAGGAGACCTGAAAGTGGCACATGGCAGAGTGTGGCGATGGAGACAGCAGCAATGGGAGGCCGTACAGGGACCCATGAGAGACTCTGGACCTGGCAGCAGCATGAGGAGGCGGTATAGGGGCCCATGGCAGATTAGGGGCCTGGCAGCAGCTATGGGAGGCCCGTAATCTGCCAGCACCCTATGTCAAAAAATTCAACACACCAGCAGTGTGAGGAGACCTGAAAGTGGCACATGGCATGAGAGACTGTGGACCTGGCAGCAGCATGAGGAGGCGGTATAGGGGCCCATGGCAGATTAGGGGCCTGGCAGCAGCTATGGGAGGCCCGTAATCTGCCAGCACCCTATGTCAAAAAATTGAACACACCAGCAGTGTGTGAGGAGACCTGAAAGTGGCACATGGCAGAGTGTGGCGATGGAGACAGCAGCAATGGGAGGCCGTACAGGGACCCATGACAGACTCTGGACCTGGCAGCAGCATGAGGAGGCGGTATAGGGGCCCATGGCAGATTAGGGGCCTGGCAGCAGCTATAGGAGGCCCGTAATCTGCCAGCACCCTATGTCCAAAAATTCAACACACCAGCAGTGTGAGGAGACCTGAAAGTGGCACATGGCACAGTGTGGCGATGGAGACAGCAGCAATGGGAGGCCGTACAGGGAGCCATGAGAGACTCTGGACCTGGCAGCAGCATGAGGAGGCGGTATAGGGGCCCATGGCAGATTAGGGGCCTGGCAGCAGCTATGGGAGGCCCGTAATCTGCCAGCACCCTATGTCAAAAAATTCAACACACCAGCAGTGTGTGAGGAGACCTGAAAGTGGCACATGGCAGAGTGTGGCGATGGAGACAGCAGCAATGGGAGGCCGTACAGGGAGCCATGAGAGACTCTGGACCTGGCAGCAGCATGAGGAGGCGGTATATAGGGGCCCATGGCAGATTAAGGCCTGGCAGCAGCTATGGGAGGCCCGTAAGCTGCCAGCACCCTATGTCAAAAAATTGAACACACCAGCAGTGTGAGGAGACCTGAAAGTGGCACATGGCATGAGAGACTGTGGACCTGGCAGCAGCATGAGGAGGCGGTATAGGGGCCCATGGCAGATTAGGGGCCTGGCAACAGCTATGGGAGGCCCGTAATCTGCCAGCACCCTATGTCAAAAAATTCAACACACCAGCAGTGTGTGAGGAGACCTGAAAGTGGCACATGGCAGAGTGTGGCGATGGAGACAGCAGCAATGGGAGGCCGTACAGGGACCCATGACAGACTCTGGATCTGGCAGCAGCATGAGGAGGCGGTATAGGGGCCCATGGCAGATTAGGGGCCTGGCAGCAGCTATAGGAGGCCCGTAATCTGCCAGCACCCTATGTCCAAAAATTGAACACACCAGCAGTGTGTCAGGAGACCTGAAAGTGGCACATGGCAGAGTGTGGCGATGGAGACAGCAGCAATGGGAGGCCGTACAGGGACCCATGAGAAACTCTGGACCTGGCAGCAGCATGAGGAGGCGGTATATAGGGGCCCATGGCAGATTAGGGGCCTGGCAGCAGCTATGGGAGGCCCGTAATCTGCCAGCACCCTATGTCAAAAAATTGAACACACCAGCAGTGTGAGGAGACCTGAAAGTGGCACATGGCATGAGAGACTGTGGACCTGGCAGCAGCATGAGGAGGCGGTATAGGGGCCCATGGCAGATTAGGGGCCTGGCAGCAGCTATGGGAGGCCCGTAATCTGCCAGCACCCTATGTCAAAAAATTCAACACACCAGCAGTGTGTGAGGAGACCTGAAAGTGGCACATGGCAGAGTGTGGCGATGGAGACAGCAGCAATGGGAGGCCGTACAGGGACCCATGACAGACTCTGGACCTGGCAGCAGCATGAGGAGGCGGTACAGGGGCCCATGGCAGATTAAGGCCTGGCAGCAGCAATGGGATGCCCGTAATCTGCCAGCACCCTATGACAAAATGGAACCCTGGGCTGGGGCAGGCAGAACCGCCGTATCTTTATACCGGTTTTCCCAGGCCACCGAATGGCGACGCTGCATATGCTGACGCAACGCTGTAGTCCCAACATGGGCCCCCTGGCCACGCTTGACTTTCTGGCCACATAGTCGACATACGGCTACGTTTACTTCCTCGGGCGGCTTGACGAAAAATTGCCACACCCCCAAGTAGGAAACTTTGCCCCCGCTACTCCTCACTGGCTGACTGCTACTTCCTCCGTGCACACCGGCATCACTACTGGCCGTGGTGGTAGGCTGCAGTGGAGCTGGTGCTCTACTCCGTGGCCGTTTGCCTCCACTGACACTGCTGCGACCCTGCTGCCTCCTGGCAGCAGCAATGGGAGTCCGATCAGGGACCAATGACACACTCTGGACCTGGCAGCAGCATGAAGAGGCGGTACAGGGGCCCATGGCAGATTACGGGCCTGGCAGCAGCAATGGGAGGCCCGTAATCTGCCAGCACCCTATGACAAAAAATGGAACACACCAGCAGTGTGTGAGGAGACCTGAAAGTGGCACATGTTTGGGGCATGATTCATGGCGGATTTAGTCAGTTGTGTCAGGAACTGGTGGTTTGAAATCCAGACTAATCCACGCCTGATTCATTTTCACAAACGTGAGTCTCTCCACACTTTGGGTGGACAGTCGTGTCCTCCGCGGAGTTACAATACCTCCTGCCGCACTAAACACGCGCTCCGATGCCACGCTACTGGCCGGGCATGACAGCCTTTCAAGGGCAAATTCAGCTAGTTGGGGCCAAAGGTCAAGTTTCGTTGCCCAGTAGTCAAGGGGATTGTCTACCTCGGTTGGCAGGGTGCTGTCCAAGTAGGCCCAAGCCTGTTGTTTGAGGTCCTGCTCCAGGTCCACCTGATGCTGCTGCTGCTGCTGCGGCTGGTTAGTAGTTTCCTCACTGCGCTGGTGAAGAAAGCTACTCATTATCGACTGCAGACTGAGGCAGCCGCTGCTGGTGGAGCTGCCACTGCTCCTACCACCCCACCCCTCCTTTGCTGCCATGGCAGCGGAACGCGAGCGCACAGGGCCCACAGTGTCTGAGGATGGACGTTGGCGCACAAAGGCAGAGACCAACTGACTACATAGGTGGTTTTTTTAGTACGTTATTTTGGCCTCCCTCTCAGCAGGTGTGAAAAAGGCCACCATTTTTGAACGGTAGCGAGGGTCCAACAAGGTGGACAGCCAAAAGTCATCCCTCTGTCTGATGGTTATTATTCGGCTGTCGCTACGCAAGCAACCGAGCATGCTATGGGCCATTTGTGCCAAGGAATGCGAGGGACTCCCTGCCTCCATCTCCACAGCATACTGCCACGGTGCATCTGGGTCCTCTGTGTCCTCCTCCTCCTCCTCTACCAGATGCTCCTGCTCCTCCACTCCTGTCCGCTGAGTGGAAAAACCACCCATTTCACTCAATAATTCCTGAGCACAAATGTCCTCCTCTACCTCCTCCTCTTCTTCCTGTCCTGCCCCCACAGGGGTCATGTGGCGTTGAGATCTGTGCGCCACGTCTACCGCACCCTGACCAGCCATTGTTAACAGCATTTGTTCCAGGACGTGCAACAGAGGAATGACGTCGTTCATCCCATAGTCCTGCCGACTCACGAATAGCGTGGCCTCCTCAAAGGGCCTCAGCAAGCGGCAGGTGTCATGCATGAGCTGCCAATGGCTGACATCGAAGTTACACAGGGGAGTACCTTTATCCGCTTGTAACATCAGGAAATCGGTGATGGCCTTTCGCTGTTCGTAAAGGCGGTCTACCATGTGTAGGGTTGAATTCCACCTTGTTGCAACGTCGCAGATCAGGCGATGCTGTGGTATTCCGTTCTGCCGCTGCAGCTCAAGGAGGGTGTGCTTTGCGGTGTAGGAATGGCTGAAATGCATGCAAAGTTTACGTGACATTTTAAGGATGTCTTGCAGTGGGATGGTGGATTTTAGGAACCGCTTGACAACCAGATTGAACACGTGAGCCATGCATGGCGCATGGCACAACCTTACTTGACGCAGAGCAGACACCATGTTCTTTCCGTTGTCGGTCAACATGGTTCCGATTTTCAGTTTGCGCGGAGACAGCCATCTGTCGATTTCTCTGTTCATTACACTGAGAAGTTCCTCCCCTGTGTGACTACGTTCGCCTGGACCTGGCAGCAGCATGAGGAGGGGGTATAGGGGCCCATGGCAGATTAGGGGCCTGGCAGCAGCTATGGGAGGCCCGTAATCTGCCAGCACCCTATGACAAAAAATGGAACACACCAGCAGTGTGAGGAGACCTGAAAGTGGCACATGGCAGAGTGTGGCGATGGAGACAGCAGCAATGGGAGGCCGTACAGGGACACATGAGAGACTCTGGACTTGGCAGCAGCATGAGGAGGCGGTATAGGGGCCCATGGCAGATTAGGGGCCTGGCAGCAGCTATGGGAGGCCCGTAATCTGCCAGCACCCTATGTCAAAAAATTGAACACACCAGCAGTGTGTGAGGAGACCTGAAAGTGGCACATGGCAGAGTGTGGCGATGGAGACAGCAGCAATGGGAGGCCGTACAGGGACCCATGAGAGACTCTGGACTTGGCAGCAGCATGAGGAGGCGGTATAGGGGCCCATGGCAGATTAGGGGCCTGGCAGCAGCTATGGGAGGCCCGTAATCTGCCAGCACCCTATGTCAAAAAATTGAACACACCAGCAGTGTGTGAGGAGACCTGAAAGTGGCACATGGCAGAGTGTGGCGATGGAGACAGCAGCAATGGGAGGCCGTACAGGGACCCATGAGAGACTCTGGACTTGGCAGCAGCATGAGGAGGCGGTATAGGGGCCCATGGCAGATTAGGGGCCTGGCAGCAGCTATGGGAGGCCCGTAATCTGCCAGCACCCTATGTCAAAAAATTTAACACACCAGCAGTGTGTGAGGAGACCTGAAAGTGGCACATGGCAGAGTGTGGCAATGGAGACAGCAGCAATGGGAGGCCGTACAGGGACCCATGAGAGACTCTGGACTTGGCAGCAGCATGAGGAGGCGGTATAGGGGCCCATGGCAGATTAGGGGCCTGGCAGCAGCTATGGGAGGCCTGTAATCTGCCAGCACCCTATGTCAAAAAATTCAACACACCAGCAGTGTGAGGAGACCTGAAAGTGGCACATGGCATGAGACACTGTGGACCTGGCAGCAGCATGAGGAGGCGGTATAGGGGCCCATGGCAGATTAGGGGCCTGGCAGCAGCTATGGGAGGCCCGTAATCTGCCAGCACCCTATGACAAAAAATGGAACACACCAGCAGTGTGAGGAGACCTGAAAGTGGCACATGGCAGAGTGTGGCGATGGAGACAGCAGCAATGGGAGGCCGTACAGGGACCCATGAGAGACTCTGGACTTGGCAGCAGCATGAGGAGGCGGTATAGGGGCCCATGGCAGATTAGGGGCCTGGCAGCAGCTATGGGAGGCCCGTAATCTGCCAGCACCCTATGTCAAAAAATTCAACACACCAGCAGTGTGTGAGGAGACCTGAAAGTGGCACATGGCAGAGTGTGGCGATGGAGAGAGCAGCAATGGGAGGCCGTACAGGGACCCATAAGAGACTCTGGACTTGGCAGCAGCATGAGGAGGTGGTATAGGGGCCCATGGCAGATTAGGGGCCTGGCAGCAGCTATGGGAGGCCCGTAATCTGCCAGCACCCTATGTCAAAAAATTGAACACACCAGCAGTGTGTGAGGAGACCTGAAAGTGGCACATGGCAGAGTGTGGCAATGGAGACAGCAGCAATGGGAGGCCGTACAGGGACCCATGAGAGACTCTGGATTTGGCAGCAGCATGAGGAGGCGGTATAGGGGCCCATGGCAGATTAGGGGCCTGGCAGCAGCTATGGGAGGCCCGTAATCTGCCAGCACCCTATGTCAAAAAATTGAACACACCAGCAGTGTGAGGAGACCTGAAAGTGGCACATGGCATGAGACACTGTGGACCTGGCAGCAGCATGAGGAGGCGGTATAGGGGCCCATGTCAGATTAGGGGCCTGGCAGCAGCTATGGGAGGCCCGTAATCTGCCAGCACCCAATGACAAAAAATGGAACACACCAGCAGTGTGAGGAGACCTGAAAGTGGCACATGGCAGAGTGTGGCGATGGAGACAGCAGCAATGGGAGGCCGTACAGGGACCCATGAGAGACTCTGGACTTGGCAGCAGCATGAGGAGGCGGTATAGGGGCCCATGGCAGATTAAGGGCCTGGCAGCAGCTATGGGAGGCCCGTAATCTGCCAGCACCCTATGTCAAAAAATTGAACACACCAGCAGTGTGTGAGGAGACCTGAAAGTGGCACATGGCAGAGTGTGGCGATGGAGACAGCAGCAATGGGAGGCCGTACAGGGACCCATGAGAGACTCTGGACTTGGCAGCAGCATGAGGAGGCGGTATAGGGGCCCATGGCAGATTAGGGGCCTGGCAGCAGCTATGGGAGGCCCGTAATCTGCCAGCACCCTATGACAAAAAATGGAACACACCAGCAGTGTGAGGAGACCTGAAAGTGGCACATGGCAGAGTGTGGCGATGGAGACAGCAGCAATGGGAGGCCGTACAGGGACCCATGAGAGACTCTGGACTTGGCAGCAGCATGAGGAGGCGGTATAGGGGCCCATGGCAGATTAGGGGCCTGGCAGCAGCTATGGGAGGCCCGTAATCTGCCAGCACCCTATGTCAAAAAATTGAACACACCAGCAGTGTGTGAGGAGACCTGAAAGTGGCACATGGCATGAGACACTGTGGACCTGGCAGCAGCATGAGGAGGCGGTATAGGGGCCCATGGCAGATTAGGGGCCTGGCAGCAGCTATGGGAGGCCCGTAATCTGCCAGCACCCTATGACAAAAAATGGAACACACCAGCAGTGTGAGGAGACCTGAAAGTGGCACATGGCAGAGTGTGGCGATGGAGACAGCAGCAATGGGAGGCCGTACAGGGACCCATGAGAGACTCTGGACTTGGCAGCAGCATGAGGAGGCGGTATAGGGGCCCATGGCAGATTAGGGGCCTGGCAGCAGCTATGGGAGGCCCGTAATCTGCCAGCACCCTATGTCAAAAAATTGAACACACCAGCAGTGTGTGAGGAGACCTGAAAGTGGCACATGGCAGAGTGTGGCGATGGAGACAGCAGCATTGGGAGGCCGTACAGGGACCCATGAGAGACTCTGGACTTGGCAGCAGCATGAGGAGGCGGTATAGGGGCCCATGGCAGATTAGGGGCCTGGCAGCAGCTATGGGAGGCCCGTAATCTGCCAGCACCCTATGACAAAAAATGGAACACACCAGCAGTGTGAGGAGACCTGAAAGTGGCACATGGCAGAGTGTGGCGATGGAGACAGCAGCAATGGGAGGCCGTACAGGGACCCATGAGAGACTCTGGACTTGGCAGCAGCATGATGAGGCGGTATAGGGGCCCATGGCAGATTAGGGGCCTGGCAGCAGCTATGGGAGGCCCGTAATCTGCCAGCACCCTATGTCAAAAAATTGAACACACCAGCAGTGTGTGAGGAGACCTGAAAGTGGCACATGGCAGAGTGTGGCGATGGAGACAGCAGCAATGGGAGGCCGTACAGGGACCCATGAGAGACTCTGGACTTGGCAGCAGCATGAGGAGGCGGTATAGGGGCCCATGGCAGATTAGGGGCCTGGCAGCAGCTATGGGAGGCCCGTAATCTGCCAGCACCCTATGACAAAAAATGGAACACACCAGCAGTGTGTGAGGAGACCTGAAAGTGGCACATGGCAGAGTGTGGTGATGGAGACAACCCACCGACTGTTTTTCTCGCTGCCAAGCTGCCACCCTCTTCTCCTGATGATGCGGAAGCAATAGCCTGATGACGACGAGGCTGCCAAGTGCGATCAGCCTCATCATCATCAATTAGGGTCTCCGCCTCACTACTAGCCCCCTCGGCTGCGTGTGGGTCAGGAAACAGACCTGTCTCTAGACCGGCTACCGAGCCACTCTCCTCGCCACTACTTCTTCGCCTGGCTGCTGAAGAGGCGGATGTCTCCCCCCGTTCCTGACCGCCCTCTGTTAGCTCTTCCTCACTGTACTGGATGACACCGGGAGCACTAGCCTCTGGCTGCGAATAGTGCTGCCTCGACCCCTTCCTCTGCTGCCACGTCTGCTCGCTCCTAAAACATTGCCTCCTCTGCCACTCCTCTGCATGTTGTCTGACATACTCTTTAATTAAACGATTCTGTGTCCCTGAGTAACAATTCTGTGTCCCTGAGTAACGTTTCTGTGGCCCTAAGTAACAGTTCTGTGGCCCTCAGTAACAATTCTGTGTCCCTCAGTAACAATTCTGTGTCTGTCCCTGAGTAACAATTCTGTGTCCCTGAGTAACGTTTCTGTGGCCCTAAGTAACAGTTCTGTGGCCCTCAGTAACAATTCTGTCTGTCCCTGAGTAACAATTCTGTGTCCCTGAGTAACGTTTCTGTGGCCCTAAGTAACAGTTCTGTGGCCCTCAGTAACAATTCTGTGTCCCTCAGTAACAATTCTGTGCCTGTCCCTGAGTAACAATTCTGTGTCCCTGAGTAACGTTTCTGTGGCCCTAAGTAACAGTTCTGTGGCCCTCAGTAACAATTCTGTCTGTCCCTGAGTAACAATTCTGTGTCTGTCCCTGAGTAACAATTCTGTGTCCCTCAGTAACAATTCTGTGTCCCTCAGTAAAAATTCTCTGTCCCTCAGTAACAATTCTGTGTCCCTGAGTAACAATTCTGTGTCCCTGAGTAACAATTCTGTGTCCCTCAGTAACAATTCTGTGTCTGTCCCTGAGTAACAATTCTGTGTCCCTCAGTAACGGTTCTGTGGCCCTCAGTAACAATTCTGTGTCCCTGAGTAAGAATTCTGTGTCTGTCCCTGAGTAACAATTCTGTGGCCCTAAGTAACGGTTCTGTGGCCCTCAGTAACAATTCTGTGTCCCTGAGTAACAATTCTGTGGCCCTAAGTAACGGTTCTGTGGCCCTCAGTAACAATTCTGTGTCCCTGAGTAACGTTTCTGTGGCCCTAAGTAACGGTTCTGTGGCCCTCAGTAACAATTCTGTGTCCCTGAGTAACAATTCTGTGTCTGTCCCTGAGTAACAATTCTGTGGCCCTAAGTAACGGTTCTGTGGCCCTCAGTAAAAATTCTGTGTCCCTGAGTAACAATTCTGTGGCCCTAAGTAACGGTTCTGTGGCTCTCAGTAACAATTCTGTGTCCCTGAGTAAGAATTCTGTGTCTGTCCCTGAGTAACAATTCTGTGGCCCTAAGTAACGGTTCTGTGGCCCTCAGTAACAATTCTGTGTCCCTGAGTAACGTTTCTGTGGCCCTAAGTAACGGTTCTGTGGCCCTCAGTAACAATTCTGTGTCCCTGAGTAACAATTCTGTGTCTGTCCCTGAGTAACAATTCTGTGGCCCTAAGTAACGGTTCTGTGGCCCTCAGTAACAATTCTGTGTCCCTGAGTAACAATTCTGTGGCCCTAAGTAACAGTTCTGTGGCCCTCAGTAACAATTCTGTGTCCCTGAGTAACGTTTCTGTGGCCCTAAGTAACGGTTCTGTGGCCCTCAGTTACAATTCTGTGTCCCTGAGTAACAATTCTGTGTCTGTCCCTGAGTAACAATTCTGTGGCCCTAAGTAACGGTTCTGTGGCCCTCAGTAACAATTCTGTGTCCCTGAGTAACAATTCTGTGGCCCTAAGTAACGGTTCTGTGGCCCTCAGTAACAATTCTGTGTCCCTGAGTAAAAATTCTGTGTCTGTCCCTGAGTAACAATTCTGTGGCCCTAAGTAACGGTTCTGTGGCCCTCAGTAACAATTCTGTGTCCCTGAGTAACGTTTCTGTGGCCCTAAGTAACAGTTCTGTGGCCCTCAGTAACAATTCTGTGTCCCTGAGTAAGAATTCTGTGTCTGTCCCTGAGTAACAATTCTGTGGCCCTAAGTAACGGTTCTGTGGCCCTCAGTAACAATTCTGTGTCCCTGAGTAACAATTCTGTTGCCCTAAGTAACGGTTCTGTGGCCCTCAGTAACAATTCTGTCTGTCCCTGAGTAACAATTCTGTGTCTGTCCCTGAGTAACAATTCTGTGGCCCTAAGTAACGGTTCTGTGGCCCTCAGTAACAATTCTGTGTCCCTGAGTAACAATTCTGTGGCCCTAAGTAACAATTCTGTGGCCCTCAGTAACAATTCTGTGTCCCTGAGTAACGTTTCTGTGGCCCTAAGTAACGGTTCTGTGGCCCTCAGTAACAATTCTGTGTCCCTGAGTAACAATTCTGTGTCTGTCTCTGAGTAACAATTCTGTGGCCCTAAGTAACGGTTCTGTGGCCCTCAGTAACAATTCTGTGTCCCTCAGTAACAATTCTGTGTCTGTCCCTGAGTAACAATTCTGTGGCCCTAAGTAACGGTTCTGTGGCCCACAGTAACAATTCTGTGTCCCTGAGTAACGTTTCTGTGGCCCTAAGTAACAATTCTGTGGCCCTCAGTAACAATTCTGTGTCTGTCCCTGAGTAACAATTCTGTGGCCCTAAGTAACGGTTCTGTGGCCCTCAGTAACAATTCTGTGTCCCTGAGTAACGTTTCTGTGGCCCTAAGTAACAATTCTGTGTCCCTGAGTAACAATTCTGTGTCTGTCCCTGAGTAACAATTCTGTGGCCCTAAGTAACGGTTCTGTGGCCCTCAGTAACAATTCTGTGTCCCTCAGTAACAATTCTGTGGCCCTAAGTAACGGTTCTGTGGCCCTCAGTAACAATTCTGTGTCCCTGAGTAACAATTCTGTGTCTGTCCCTGAGTAACAATTCTGTGGCCCTAAGTAACGGTTCTGTGGCCCTCAGTAACAATTCTGTGTCCCTGAGTAACAATTCTGTGGCCCTAAGTAACAGTTCTGTGGCCCTCAGTAACAATTCTGTGTCCCTCAGTAACAATTCTGTGTCTGTCCCTGAGTAACAATTCTGTGGCCCTAACTAACGTTTCTGTGGCCCTAAGTAACAGTTCTGTGGCCCTCAGTAACAATTCTGTGTCCCTGAGTAACGTTTCTGTGGCCCTAAGTAACAATTCTGTGGCCCTCAGTAACAATTCTGTGTCTGTCCCTGAGTAACAATTCTGTGGCCCTCAGTAACGGTTCTGTGGCCCTCAGTAACAATTCTGTGTCCCTGAGTAACAATTCTGTGTCTTTCCCTGAGTAACAATTCTGCGGCCCTAAGTAACGGTTCTGTGGCTCTCAGTAACAATTCTGTGTCCCTGAGTAACAATTCTGTGGCCCTAAGTAACGGTTCTGTGGCCCTCAGTAACAATTCTGTGTCCCTGAGTAACAATTCTGTGTCTGTCCCTGAGTAACAATTCTGTGGCCCTAAGTAACGGTTCTGTGGCCCTCAGTAACAATTCTGTGTCCCTGAGTAACAATTCTGTGGCCCTAAGTAACAGTTCTGTGGCCCTCAGTAACAATTCTGTGTCCCTCAGTAACAATTCTGTGTCTGTCCCTGAGTAACAATTCTGTGGCCCTAACTAACGTTTCTGTGGCCCTAAGTAACGGTTCTGTGGCCCTCAGTAACAATTCTGTGTCCCTGAGTAACGTTTCTGTGGCCCTAAGTAACAATTCTGTGGCCCTCAGTAACAATTCTGTGTCTGTCCCTGAGTAACAATTCTGTGGCCCTAACTAACGTTTCTGTGGCCCTAAGTAACAGTTCTGTGGCCCTCAGTAACAATTCTGTGGCCCTGAGTAACGTTTCTGTGGCCCTAAGTAACAATTCTGTGGCCCTCAGTAACAATTCTGTCTGTCCCTGAGTAACAATTCTGTGGCCCTAACTAGCGTTTCTGTGGCCCTAAGTAACGATTCTGTGGCCCTCACTAACAATTCTGTGTCCCTGAGTAATGTTTCTCTGTCCCTAAGTAACGTTTCTCTGTCCCTAAGTAACGTTTCACTGTCCCCAAGTAACGTTTCTGTGGCCCTAACTCTGTCCCTAATACAGAGCGGTCTGCCTCTCTTGAATGACTGGAGGCAAATGAAGAATTCTAAAATGGCCGCCATTTATAGCTCGACCATTACACAGTGCTGGCTGGCTGGCTGCTGATTGGCTAATGCGATCACATGTCATTAAGGAATGCATTATGGGTCAGCGCGCCTTGTCTGCGCGCCTTCCCAGACATCCCCGCTCCGTCACCGCATATGTCCGCCGCCATTTTAGGAAAAATTTCGATTCGCGCGTCCGAAGTAGGCTATTTTTCGGATTCGGCGCGAATCGAAAATTTTCCAATATTCGAAACGAATTCCACTTCGCCTACTTCGATTCGCTCATCTCTAATTGCAACCACGATATATTGATTTGTACACACAAAAAAGTATTTCCCTAAGAAATTCATGCAAGACCATTTTGCAAAAATGAATACACCCAAAAGAAAGTCTTAGGAACAAAGCTAAATTTTAGACAACAAAATCCTAATTAACAAGAATTTAACTACAGGTGAGCCTAATTATTCATTAAACAGGTGTCCAGCAGACAGTTGATTATAAAAGGGCTTTACTTTTGAAAACCCTTCCCCATTTCATGCTGTCAGCAATGGCACCACATGGAAGAGAAATGCCACAATGTGTGAGAAAGAAAACAATTTCTTTACACAAGAAAGGTGAAGGTCGCAAGAAGATCAGCAAAGCTTTACTTATCAGTCAGAATACTGTAGCAAAAGTGATACAAAAATATAACAAAGATGGAACTGCAACCATCTCACAGAGAGGTCTAGGTCACCCACGGAAGTTAACATCTCAACAGGAGTGTCTTCTGATAAGAAAGGTTGAAGAAAATCACCATGCAAGTTCACTGCAGTTAGCTAAAGAAGTAGAAAGCCAAACTGGGGTTATTATTTCCTGTGACACAATATGGCATACACTGCAGAGGAATGGAATGCATAGGTGTCGTCCACGAAGGAAGCCTCTCCTAAAGCCCATGCACAAAAACGCCTGCCTAGAATTTTCCAGGGCCCATGCTGAAAAAGAAGAAGACTACCAGGACTACAGGTGAGTCTAATTATTCATTAAACAGGTGTCCAGCACCTGATTATAAAAGGGCATTACTTAATAGAGAAAACTCCTCTCATTTCATGCTGTCAGCAGTGGCACCACATGGAAGAGAAATGTCACAAGGTCTAAGAAAATAATTTATTTACACAAGAAAGGTGAAGGCTACAAGAAGATCAGCAAAGCTTTACTTATCAGTTAGAATACTTTAGCAAAAGTGATACAAAAATGTAACAAAGCTGGAACTGCAACCATCTCACAGAGATGTCCAGGCCATCCACGGAAGTTAACACCTCAACAGGAGCGTCTTCTAATGAGAAGGGTTGAAGAAAATCGCAATGCAATTTCACTGCAGTTATCTAAAGAAGTAGAAAGCCAAACTGGTGATTGTTTCCCATGACACAATATGGCGTACACTGCAGAGGAATAGCATGCATGGGTGTCATCCCGGAAGGAAGCCCATGCACAAAATGCCCGCCTAAAATTTTCCAGGGCCCATGCTGAAAAAGAAGAAGACTACTGGGACTCTATACTCTGGAGTGATGAGACCAAGATAAATATTTTTGGAACTGATGGCTTCAAAACTGTATGGCATCGCAAAGGTGAGGAGTACAAAGAAAAATGCATGGTGCCTACAGTGAAACATGGTGGTAGTGTTCTTCTTTGAAGCTGCATGAGTGCTGCCGGTGTTGGGAGCTGCATTTCATTGATGGTATTATGCATTCACAGATGTACTGCTCTTTATCGATGCAACCATCACTCTGTGCCCTTGGTCGTCGTGCACTTTTCCGGCATGCTCTCTGCCTCCCCCTAGAGTACCGTACCCGGCTCTGTGTGTGAAGGTAACGAAGTACTGCAACTTTGTATAGGGCTGTGTACGTGTGTGTATATGTACATGTGTCTGTGTGTATGTACATGTATCTGTGTGTATGTGTATGTACATGTGTCTGTGTGTATGTACATGTATCTGTGTGTACATGTGTCTGTGTGTATGGTCATGTGTCTGTGTATGTACGTGTGTGTATGTGTCTCTGTACATGTTTCTGTGTGTGTACATGTGTCTGTGTGTTTGTACATGTATCTGTGTCTGTACATGTGTGTATGTGTGTGTACATATGTGTCTGTTTGTACGTGTGTGTGTATGTACATGTGTCTGCGTGTATGTAAATGTATCTGTGTCTGTACATGTGTCTGTGTGTATGTACATGTGTATGTACATGTGCGCGTGTGTGTACATGTGTGTCTGTGTGTGTGTGTATGTACATGTGCCTGTGTGTTTGCGTGTACATGTGTCTGTGTGTAATCATACATGTATGGGTGGTTTGGACAGGTTAAGGATGATGTGGTTATTATGGTTGGTAGAGTATGGGGGATTTGAGGTACTGCTGGATTGGATAGAAGGTAGGATATGTTTGAGAGAGTTATGGTTTGGTGAGTGAAAGATTATGGTGGGTTATGGTTGTATGCGGTGCATGGTCTAAGTATGATGGAGTGTTTAGGGGAACATTGGAGGCCCTGAAGGAATGTGGGTAACATTTAACAGTATCATTTCATGAGATAATTTATGAGGGTGTGTTTAGGGGATGGTCAGTGGAGGGATTGGGTGGGGCAACTGGTGGCAAGTAACTCTTAAGGCCTGGCTAGTAGCTCAGAACTTGAAATTTTGAGCCCTGGTATATAATACATATAATAGTCTATTTTTTATCAATTAACAACATAGAAAGTTAGTGAAAAGAAGAGAAATCAAATCAATATATGGGGTAACCACCCTTTGCCTTCAGAATAGCGTCAGTTGTTCTAGGTATATGTACACACAGCCTTTGAAGGAACTTCACAGGTAGGTTATTCCATACATCTTGAAAAATTAACCATAGATCCTCTGTGGATGTAGGCTGCCTTAAATCCTTCTCTCTCTTCATGCAATCTCGCACAGATTTGACAATGTTGAGATCAGGGCTTTGTGAGGGCCAAATCATCACTTCCAGAAGTGTTCTTCTTTACACTGATGCTAGTTCTTAATGGCACTGGATGTATGTTGGGGGTCGCTGTCCTGCTGCAGAACAAATTTGGGGCCAATCACATGTCTCCCTGATGGTATGGCATGATAGATAGGTATCTGTCTGTATTTCTCAGAATTGGGGACACCATTGATTCTGACCAAATCTCTAACTCCATTTGCAGAAATGCAGCCCCAAACTTGTAAGGAACCTCCACCATACTTCACTGTTACCTGCAGACACTCATTATTGTACCACTCTTCAGCCCTTCCACATATAAACTGCCTCCTGCTACAGCCAAATATTTCAAAATTCCAGAGCACCTGCTGCCATTTTTCTGCATCCCAGTTCTTATGTTGTCACTTAGCATTGTTTAAACATCATAAGTATGGCTTTTTGGATGCAATTCTTCTATGAAGACTACTTCTGGGCAGACTTCTCCAGAGAGTAGATGGATGTACCCCAGTCTCACTGGTTTCCACTAGTGAAGTAGGGAAGTAAGCATGATGTTTCTTTCATCTGCTGCATTAAGTTTCCTTGGCTGGTCACTGTGTATATGATCCTCAATGTTTCTTTGCAGTTCTTCAAAAGAGGTTGAATAGTATATCGTGAAACACCCATCTACTTTGAAATCTTTACCTGGGGGAAACCTTGCTACAACTACCTTGAGTCTTGTTGCTGTGCTCTGGCGTGCTATGGTATATGTCCTGTTACATGAAACTGTCTTCTACAACCTCATCTTAGTAGCAGAGTTTGACTGTTCCTCACTGGGTTTTACACCTCCTACACAGCTATTTCTGCTTCATTTAATGACTGTGTTTCAACCTACAAATGAAATTGATGATCATTAGCACCTGCTTGGTATAATTGGTTATTCATACACCTGACTCTAGTCAGAATTAATTCTGGTTTGAAGCCAAAGGGTAGTCATACCGAATATTGATTTGATTTATATTTTTCTTCTGTTTGCTAACTTTGCATTTTGTAAATTGATAAAAATAAACAATTAAAATATATATTTTTGAAAGTATTCTTACTTTACAGCATTTTTTCACATGCGCCTAAAATGCACAGTACTGTGTATATATTTTGAAGGATTTACATACAGAATATCAGGGAATATACAAAATTTTAATAAATGAAGAAAAATTGTGGTAATATGGGATGGGATTTTTTTAGGTTCCTAAGTTTATGGCACAATATTAAAATGTCATATAAAATCAACTAAATTTTATTTGTACAAAAATATAAAAAAAAACAAAAAAGACCAACAAAATCATGGTCACCATAAAACGGAAAAGCGTATAAATGTCAAGTTGTGATGTGGCAGCATGGGGCTGGGACCGTATATTTGTGTCTGTTAATGGAGGATGGTTTCTTCAGGGCTTGAATAATATGCAACTCCTTCTTGGCTTCTTTTTTCAACTGGTAGGCTTCCACTTATTGGATCCATTAGCACTTAGCATTACACCTGTCATATGTCCTAGAATTGAAATACCCTCTGGAGGTTTGGCCTTCACCAAATTCACTCCATTGTAAATAGCTTTTTGATGTGGTTGCATGGGCATCCCTTGCATTGAATCCAGGGGTGTCCCTAGGGTTGGTGTAACCTGGTGCCGGAACACTTGGTGACACCACCTCCGACGATCCCCGCAGGATGGATAGGATCTGCGGATTGGGGAGGAAAATAAATCGGACTCCTGCGGGGATCGTCGGCTTGCATTAAAACTTACGTTTCCATGGAGTGGGTCCGGTGTCACCCTGTGTAAAAGGTGTCACCCGGTGAATCCAGTTTACATCCTGAGGCTGATGGTGGGGAACACACTCAGGTTACATTCCAATATACTGATTATTAATCCACCACCATATTATTCTCTTGAAGGAGACTCATACTCCTTGAGAG
The DNA here is from genome assembly GCF_062004578.1 of Staurois parvus. Taxonomy (NCBI): domain Eukaryota; kingdom Metazoa; phylum Chordata; class Amphibia; order Anura; family Ranidae; genus Staurois; species Staurois parvus. The sequence goes on from NW_028318233.1 coordinate 2,678,025, forward strand.
TGTTGGGGCTCATTCTCACAAGACCGAAAGTTAACTCTGTTGAAGGTCTTTATACATGTATAACAACATTTATACGTGTGTCCATTTTACGAGGACCATGATTTTGTTGGTCTTTTTTTTATAATTTTTTTGTACAAATAAAATGTTGCTGATTTTATATGGCATTTTAATATTATTTATTGTGTAATAAACTTAAGTGCCTAAAAAATCCCATCCCACATACCACAAATTTCCTTCCTTTATTATTACTAGGGATCTGGCAACTTTAGTTTATCCAGGTTCGGGTAAGAACCGTTCTTTCTATAAAAAGTTATAATGGAGCATTCTTGCCTCCATGCAGGGAATGAAAATGAATGACAAACACAAAGCCCAACAGGTCACAGCTCATTATTCATTTGCACTGGTGCAAATATACATTTTCCCTTAGTTTAACAATGAGAGAGAGTCAAAACTATGTGTACGAAAGGTCAGGAGAATCAAAGACATAGAGAGAGACATAGAAATACTCCCCAAGCTGTAGCCCGGGGTAGATAATTTTTAATAAGGAAGGAGCAGCACCTCAAAAGAAAATAAAAGGAGTAACATTTTAGTTAGTGCCCCTTTGTTTAATGCACTGACTTACATATTTGAGGAGGGACTCTATGCACTGTGCTTCCTGTCCACAGGAAGGAAATATGAAGAACAGTGCATTCACGACCTAGAAATATATCCATCATTTGAGCTCCTATTCAGATCTGCGTCTTTACTCAACATTAAGCACTGTGTTTCTACATCCCGATTGCTACTGTATCTGTTTTATCTATGCCCATTTCCCTTTGTATCCATCCATGTCTGCTGTCATCACTCATTATTTTCCTCTATTTTCATCCATGCCCAACATCCTTCTACCTGTGATCATTCTCTTGCACTTTTATCAATAACTGCTCTCCTGTCTTACTGTTTTCCGTCACTTCCATCCAGCTTGTTCTCCTCTCTGTGATCATTATTCTTCGCTTCCATCAACAACCACTTACCTGCCCTTTGTGATCATTCTCCTCCACTTTAATTATTGTCTGCTGTTTTCTCTGGATTTCCATGATTGTTCTCGTCTCATTATTTTCTTCCACTTTTATCTCTGTCAGCTGTCCTTTCTGATCAATTCTCATCATTTCCAACCATGCTCACCTACATGATATTTCACTTCCACTTTCATACCTGCTCATTCTCCTTTCATACAACACTGACATCCATGCCTGCCACCGCTCCTTCCTCTGTTATTCACTTTCACTTGCATGCCTACTCTCCTTTCAGATAGTTCTCTTTCTCTTCCTTCCATTGCTTTCATCTGTCGTATGTGATCATTCTCTTCTGTTCATTGAAATCTACTGTCCTCACTGTCCTGGAAATCATTTTCCACCACTTCCATGCAAGGTCAATGTCCTTTTCTCTGTAATCTTTTCCCCTACTTTCATGACTGCTCTCCTGTCTATCATTTTTCTCTTTTTTCATACTCTCCTGTTCTCCTCCTCTTTGTGGTCATTGTCTCATACTTCTCCTCGCTGTGACCATTCTCCTCTACTTCCATTCATGTTTGCTGTTCTCTTTTGTCATTATCCTATATTCCCATCCATGTTCAACTCTGCGATCATTCTCCTCCCCTTTTAAGCATGCTCATCTTTTTTTCTGGTTATTCTACGCTTCGATCTACAGGACAGTCATTTTCCTTCTACAGTCATTGCCTTTTATTTCCATGCATGTGTTTATGTATGTACAGTATGTGTGTGTATGTATATGTATGTACAGTATGTGCGTGCATAGTGTATTTAGTGTATGTGTATATATATATATATATATATCAGTATGTATAATATAATATTTCAATATCATATACTGTACATCTTTGTTAAATGCAAAATGTCAAAATATAGTTGAAAAAAGTTCTTTCTTTTTGTGGTATTGTCTCTGTTTTGATAAATGGCAGAAGTCTATTCATTTCTGTATGAAATTAATTTGTTCAACAATTACAGTATGGAGATACACAGACAGCCTTTCAATCAGACCTGAACAAAGTACAAAAGATTAATAAAAAGAAAACCAAAAATCCTCAAAGTTCCAGTAGCTAAAAAAAGAATTATAGGATCAAAATGTAAAACATATTACAGTGTGCATAATTGTGCTTTCTGATTATACTGTTAGGAAGGGATAAGATGCAATGAACAATAAACTACAAGCATGGAATTAAACCATTAGCGTCAGAGGGACATTTAATGCTGTGGAACTGAGGGGATTATCTTTTCTGTATTAAAGGTTCAGCAGAAATATGAAAGAGATAACCACAGCAGAGCCGAGGATGCCGAATGCATACCAAGTGACTTTAGGCAATAAGAGATGCTGGAATGAGTTTGTCAAACTCTACAAGCTATTGTATATACATGGACTGCTAGTACAGACCTGTCACCAATGTTTCTGCAATCATCCTAGAAGAGCTTTTGAAAAATCTTTAAAACCCATACTATCCAGTTTAGGCATAAAACTGAAATTGAGGGCAGCACTTCTTCAAAGTCATATGAAGAAACACAAGTGAAGTTAGGGTATCATTTAATACATAGATGTAATTCTATAATACATATAGTAACTCCTCTCACATTCCATTATCTATGTGCTGCCAATATCTATTGATTTAGACAAACAATATTCCTTGGGATTATTTTATTTATATGCCACGACATATAACTTTGTGGTGTAGGACAAGATCTGCCGCTAATGCTGCCATGTCCTTTGTCAATGTTTGTAAAGAAGCTTCCAAATATGACGCTTTGGCTTACACACAACTCACTAATGCACATTATAATCAGCAAACATATACTCTGCTCCAGTCTGTGTACTATGGCACCTTTCAGGTGCCACCATATTGCTTCTTGAATAACAAAGAAAAAGGCGAAGTCACTCACAGTCACTCACAGACACCTGTGCCCTTCTTGTGATTATTATGTGCCTGTGATCTCCACATACATCAGTGACCAAGGGGAACATTTAGAGCTAGAACACAGGGTTCAGAGTTCTGACAAAAGTAAGAAGCATTTGAGCATATGTATATGTATATGCTGTGCATTTAAAGTGGAGCTCCACCCAAAAGGAGAAGTTCCACTTTAAGGATTGGTCCCCCGCTCCCCGTTAAAGATTGCCACCTTTGGGGAGCGGGGGGGGGAGTGGTTTCCGAAAATTGACAGGTACCCACTCTCACTTCCACTGCGATTGCCTAGCTGATCGGAAACAGAAGTTGTCCCTCCCCTCCCTCCCCGTAGTCTTTTGGTACACGTGACAGGTTCCAGGAGACTATGGGACAATTCACAAAGTGCAGCGCTTCTCACGCATGCGCAGTGTGCACCCGCCTGTGAAGCCATGAGTTGTCACAAATGGGTGCCCACACTGAATATGCCAGCGCCGGACGCACAGGGCGACTGGTGAAACGGGTGGTGGGGGGGGCACAACAGGATCAAGGGACAGGTAAGTGTTCATTTTTTAAAAGTAGCTGCTGACATTTATTTTTTTATTTGCACTGGAACTCCACTTTAAGTTAATGTGTTACTAAACCCCGGGCCCTGCATTCACTATATCTGGTCTCCCACAGTACACAGAACTTGGAAATTCAATTATTTTAGTAAATATAAACTGCTAAATACCTTTTCTCATCAGAAATTAGAGCAGTCTTGTGACTTCTATCAGTGTCCAGCGGAGTACTGATTAAAGCTTGTAGGAGGAGTTTTCATATTTCTCTAGGAGGATGCAGAACCCATAACTTCTGTCTGCAGAGTGCTGATTGACCCTGTGCTGATCACATGCACTCTCCCAAGAAAAAAAAAAACCTCTCTAGAAATACACACCAAACTGATTATGTGCAGAATGACTCCACACAATATAACTTATCAGGAGATAAGAGGGGGGCACTGGAAGAAGGGAAGGATCAGAGAAGACAGGATCAAACCAAATTTTTACACAATGCAGAGGATTAACCTCTTAGGTTCCATGGTGAGTATAACAAGCATGCTTTACTGCATATACAGACTGATTTTACTGTTGTGGGTTTAGTAACACTTTGAGGAAGGTGAATGTTTGGAACAGATGATGGAGCAGTTACTAAATCTACCACTATGTTTTTACATAATTGAGGCATGTAAGTTTATCTTTAAATGCACTTGAGAAAGGGTAGCTACAGTCCAAAACATTGTGATACACCATGAAAATGTAATATGCTGGTAATCCCAGAAGGTAGCAGAGCTGCTGGAATTTATTTTACTTCACACTGGAAAACTGGACTCCAAATTGTTTGATGTCTCCTCAATATATTTTGTATATTATGTATTATGAAAGCATTCCCCAGAACTCTCACTGTTTCACATTCCCTGGGTAACCAGATTCGAGGACATTTGAAATGAGGCTGGCAATGAGATTTTCAGATGAAAGATAACACTGCATAACACCTACAATGAGTTTACATTGCTTGTAGTATATGGTTGTGTTGGCTACAAAATGAGATTGTACTGGATGCCTTATTAGGTTAAAATTCCAGGACTGTATGGGGTCTCTTTATCAAGTCAGCAAGTCATGCTGCCTTTATAACAGGATCATATGTGTCCCTAGAATGTTGACTCTCTGGTCTTATACATAATGATGTAAATACATTTCTCTCGTGTAGAAAGGAAGATATGTTAGAAGTGAACACATGACAAGTGTAGTGCTACCTCTGAAGGAGTCACTTGGTATGATGGGTCCTCTGTTCTGCCTCGACTGTTTAACCACTTCTTGACCGCGCCATAGCCAAATGACTTTGTCCAGTTCTGGGAGGGCGTTATATGACATCCTCCCAGAATGCACCACCTGCGCGCCCCCAGCGCCGTGCATCTGCTGCTCTCTGTGATCACTTTGGAAACAGCTGATCACATGACACAGTAAAGGGCCAATCACAGTGCCCTCTTACCACATGATCAGCAGTGTCCAATCACAGCTGATCACCATGTAAATACACTTGCTGGTTATCAGCAGTACTTTCCTCGCGCTGGCAGAGTGTGAGGAAAGTGCTGCAGATAGCCGGCAACTGTGAGAGGAGACATCTGCACTGATTATCAGTGATCTGATTATCAGTGTAGCCCCAAAAGTGCCCAACAGTGCTGCCCATCAGTACCCAGCAGTGCTGCTAATCTATGCCCAGCAGTACTGCCAATCTGATCCTATCAGTGCTACCAGTCTGTGCCCATCAGGGCTGCAAATCTGTGCCTGTCAGTGCTGCCAAACTGTGCCAATCAGTACCCTTCAGTGGTCTCTATTAGTGCCCTTCAGTGCTGCCCATCAGTGCCCATCATTGCCGTCTATCAGTGCCCATCAGTGCTGCATATCAGTGCAGCCTCATCAGTGCCTCCTCATCAATGCCCACCAGTGCCCCCTCACCAGTGCAGCCTATCAGTGCCACCTAATCAGTGCCCATCACTGCTGCCTATCAGTCCTATCAGTGCCTATCCTTGCAGCCTCATCAACTCATGTCAGTGAAGGTGAAAAATGACCTGTTTGCAGAATTTTATTACATAAACAAAGAAAAACTTTTTTTCCAGAATTTTCTGTATTTTTTCATTTGTTTAACAAAAAATAAAAAACCCAGTGGTGATTAAATACCACCAAAGAAAGCTCTATTTGTGTGAAAAAAATATAAAAAATTTCATATGTTGCATGACGGCACAATTGTCATTCAAAGTGCAACAGCATTAAAAGCTGAAAATTGGCCTGGGCAGGAAGGGGGTAAAAATGCTCAGTAGGCAAGTGGTTAAACTGCTTAGTCCCCACTGACACACTTGGTTGTAAATTGTAGACTGCTCACACCTGTGTAACTTAAAGTGGCTCTAAAGTCTTAAGGATTTTTACCTTAATGCGTTTTCTGCATTAAGGTAAAAGTCCTTCTGTGTTGCAGGATCCCTCACAGCCTCCCTTACCTTACACTTACCTGAGCCCAGCCTCAATCCATTGCTGTGCCCGAGAGCAGCGGCCCTCTCCCTCCTGACAAGGCAGATTGGTAGCAGCAGGAGCCATTGGCTTCCACTGCTGTCACATTTTGTGATGAGGAAGCATAGGGTGGGGCTGGACAGTGCTGTTTGTGTCTATAGATGTAGGGTGCGTGGCTAATCATCAAGCCTGCAGGTGTGCCACAATAGAAAACTGCTTCCTATTATGGCACACTGAGAAAAGGAGGAGCCAGAGGAGTGGTTGGGGGACCCAAGAAAAAGAGGATTTGGCCCTTCTGTGCAATTCTATTGCACAGAGCAGGTAAGTAAAACTTTTTTTTTCGTTTAAAAATAAAAAAAAAACATTTACAATCACTTTACGTATTAGTATGTTATGATTCTATGACAGTACACAGAATACGAAAGTTGATGGTAGATAGAAAAGATATATTATGGCAAGGCAATTTAAACAATGTATGAATCAGAACAATGACCAACTTGAATATGAGTCCCTCCCACGGCCATCAAATTACACCACAATAAGGCTAAACTCCATTAAGCTAGTATACACAGCATTGGTAAGAACAGCTTTAACCGTGAAGCATGAAAGGAATAAAGATAAGTATTACTGTGGCTCTCGACAATAGCTATTCAAAAAACAAGAATTCCCAAGTTCACTCTGCACATACACCCCTAAAAGTGGGTAAGTGTGCATGTTTCTGAGAGGGGTACCCATGGGAATGGCTGCAAAGTACTTTCTGCTTGAACTAGCAGATTTAAGCTGGCTAACATTGGGGCCCATCTGTAAGGTGGAGCACAAGAGCTGTCCCTTTAGGACTAAACACAAGGGATGGATGATGGGCTATGAGGGATGGTCTCTATTGCTGTTAACTGTAGACATTTGTGCATTTGGCTGGGTGGTTCCACTTACCACTCCTGGTATGCAACAGATCCAGTCCCATATGCTTGGCAGTCAGTCGTCCTGGAAGGTTCAGTCCTCACAATTAGGTACTCACTGGCTGTAGGCAAACATGGCAACAGGTTTCCCAGCTCTGGTCCAGCACTTGGGAATCCAGACCTCTTATAGATCCTCAGTGGCTCTGACTCAACTCTCACAAGCTTTCTTTCTCTCCCCCAGTGGAAGCACAGACCTAGACAGCAATAGGTCTTTTTTGCGCTGCCCAGATCTTCATGGAATTGCCTGGATAAAGTCCTGTGCTCTTATTCCCTGTGTCCCAGGAATCTTGGGTATTAAATTCCACAACTCCATTCATTTGTACTGTGCTGCAATGCTTGAGGACTACTTGTATTATAGTTTTGCCTCTGATTGGATCTGAACCGCTGCTGCCGGGAGTGAGGGGGGATTTACAGCTATTCTGTGCAGCAGCAGAAGAAAGGGCAGTCACAGGCACACAACCCACTCTCAGGGCTGCATAGCCCACCCCTCCAACTGCAGCAGCATCCAGCTAAACAAGGTTGCATCAGTAACACAAAACGATTTTGCTGGACCCACAATGGTTATATTGGATATTGGAAATGGATGAATTGGACACAATATGATTTTTCTTTGGATATAGCACAATAGCCTTAAAAATACCCTGTATGCCTGTGTTGGTTGTAATTTAGTTTACAGCAGGGTTTCTAAAAACATGGGGGGAGTGCACCCCCTTGGATGTATTGCGGCACTGGAGAGGAGGCAAGTGTGATAGAATGCAAAGCAGTAGTGTTGCCGAGCAAAAAAAAAATCAATATGCAATCACAATTAGCATCCAATAGTGATCTAATTAGGCTGTGGTCATGTGTTGTAAATTGTCCTCTAGAGTGTGGCACTATGGGAAAGAGGAGCAACAGCATAGACCAAAATTGTCTGCTCCTGTGGACTTAGCAGCTATTTTGAGTAAGTCCATTTTCTATTTTACCATGATGCATATTGTACATAAGGCTGGCCATACATAATACAATTTTCTTGAGAATTTTGCTTTAGATTTACCAAAAACCATATAATATGAGTAGAGATGAGCGAATCGAAGTAGGCGAAGTGGAATTCGTTTCGAATATTAGGAAAATTTAGATTCGCGTCGAATCCGAAAATAAGCAGACTTCGGATGCGCGAATCGAAATTTTTCCTAAAATGGCGGCGACATGTGCGGCGACGGAGCGGGGATGTCTGGGAAGGCGCGCAGACAAGGCGCGCTAACCCATAATGCATTCATTCATGACATGTGATCGCATTAGCCAATCAGCAGCCAGCCAGCCAGCACAGTGTAATGGTCGAGCTATAAATAGCGGCCATTTTAGAGATTCTCCATTTGCCTCCAGTCTTTCAACAGAGGCAGACCTGGCTGTATGCAGGGAGAGAGTTAGGGACACAGAAACGTTACTTAGGGACAGAGAAACGTTAGTTAGGGCCACAGAATCGTTACTTAGGGCCACAGAAACGTTTACTTAGGGCCACAGAATCGTTAGTTAGGGCCACAGAAACGTTACTTAGGGACACAGAATTGTTACTCAGGGACAGACAGAATTGTTACTGAGGGATACAGAATTGTTACTGAGGGCCACAGAATCGTTACTTAGGGCCACAGAAACGTTACTTAGGGCCACAGAATTGTTACTTAGGGACAGACACAGAATTGTTACTGAGGGACACAGATTTGTTACTGAGGGCCACAGAATCGTTACTTAGGGCCACAGAATTGTTACTTAGGGACAGACACAGAATTGTTACTGAGGGACACAGATTTGTTACTGAGGGCCACAGAATCGTTACTTAGGGCCACAGAAACGTTACTTAGGGCCACAGAATTGTTACTTAGGGACAGACACAGAATTGTTACTGAGGGCCACAGAATCGTTACTTAGGGCCACAGAATTGTTACTTAGGGAAAGACACAGAATTGTTAGTGAGGGACACAGATTTGTTACTGAGGGCCACAGAATCGTTACTTAGGGCCACAGAAACGTTACTTAGGGCCACAGAATTGTTACTTAGGGACAGACACAGAATTGTTATTGAGGGACACAGAATTGTTACTGAGGGCCACAGAACCGTTACTTAGGGCCACAGAAACCTTACTTAGGGCCACAGAATTGTTACTTAGGGACAGACACAGAATTGTTACTGAGGGACACAGATTTGTTACTGAGGGCCACAGAATCGTTACTTAGGGCCACAGAATTGTTACTTAGGGACAGACACAGAATTGTTATTGAGGGACACAGAATTGCTACTGAGGGCCACAGAAACGTTACTTAGGGCCACAGAAACATTACTTAGGGCCACAGAATTGTTACTTAGGGACAGACACAGAATTGTTATTGAGGGACACAGAATTGTTACTAAGGGCCACAGAAACGTTACTTAGGGCCACAGAAACGTTACTTAGGGCCACAGAATCGTTACTTAGGGCCACAGAAACGTTACTTAGGGCCACAGAAACGTTACTTAGGGACACAGAATTGTTACTCAGGGACAGACAGAATTGTTACTGAGGGATACAGAATTGTTACTGAGGGCCACAGAATCGTTACTTAGGGCCACAGAAACGTTACTTAGGGCAACAGAATTGTTACTTAGGGACAGACACAGAATTGTTATTGAGGGACACAGAATTGTTACTGAGGGCCACAGAACCATTACTTAGGGCCACAGAAACGTTACTTAGGGCCACAGAATCGTTACTTAGGGCCACAGAATCGTTACTTAGGGCCACAGAAACGTTACTTAGGGACACAGAATTGTTACTCAGGGACAGACAGAATTGTTACTGAGGGATACAGAATTGTTACTGAGGGCCACAGATTCGTTACTTAGGGCCACAGAAACGTTACTTAGGGCCACAGAATTGTTACTTAGGGACAGACACAGAATTGTTACTGAGGGACACAGATTTGTTACTGAGGGCCACAGAATCGTTACTTAGGGCCACAGAAACGTTACTTAGGGCCACAGAATTGTTACTTAGGGACAGACACAGAATTGTTATTGAGGGACACAGAATTGTTACTGAGGGCCACAGAACCGTTACTTAGGGCCACAGAAACGTTACTTAGGGCCACAGAATTGTTACTTAGGGACAGACACAGAATTGTTACTGAGGGACACAGATTTGTTACTGAGGGCCACAGAATCGTTACTTTGGGCCACAGAATTGTTACTTAGGGACAGACACAGAATTGTTACTGAGGGACACAGATTTGTTACTGAGGGCCACAGAAACGTTACTTAGGGCCACAGAATCGTTACTTAGGGCCACAGAAACGTTACTTAGGGCCACAGAAACGTTACTTAGGGCCACAGAATTGTTACTTAGGGACACAGAATTGTTACTCAGGGACAGACACAGAATTGTTACTGAGGGATACAGAATTGTTACTGAGGGCCACAGAAACGTTACTTAGGGCCACAGAAACGTTACTTAGGGCCACAGAAACGTTACTTAGGGCCACAGAATTGTTACTTAGGGACAGACACAGAATTGTTACTGAGGGACACAGAATTGTTACTGAGGGCCACAGAACCGTTACTTAGGGCCACAGAAATGTTACTTAGGGACACAGAATTGTTACTCAGGGACAGACACAGAATTGTTACTGAGGGACACAGAATTGTTACTGAGGGCCACAGAACTGTTACTGAGGGCCGCAGAACTGTTACTTAGGGCCACAGAATCGTTACTTAGGGCCACAGAATCGTTACTTAGGGCCACAGAAACGTTACTTAGGGACACAGAAACGTTACTTAGGGACACAGAAACGTTACTTAGGGACACAGAATTGTTACTCAGGGACAGACACAGAATTGTTACTGAGGGACACAGATTTGTTACTGAGGGCCACAGAACCGTTATTTAGGGCCACAGAAACGTTACTTAGGGCCACAGAATTGTTACTCAGGGACAGCCACAGAATTGTTACTCAGGGACACAGAATTGTTACTGAGGGACACAGAATTGTTACTGAGGGACACAGAATTGTTACTCAGGGACACAGAATTGTTACTCAGGGACACAGAATTGTTACTGAGGGACACAGAATTGTTACTGAGGGACACAGAATTGTTACTCAGGGACAGACACAGAATTGTTACTCAGGGACAGACACAGAATTGTTACTGAGGGACACAGAATTGTTACTGAGGGACACAGATTTGTTACTGAGGGCCACAGAAACGTTACTTAGGGCCACAGAAACGTTACTTAGGGCCACAGAATCGTTACTTAGGGCCACAGAAATGTTACTTAGGGCCACAGAAACGTTACTTAGGGCCACAGAATTGTTACTTAGGGACACAGAATTGTTACTCAGGGACAGACACAGAATTGTTACTGAGGGATACAGAATTGTTACTGAGGGCCACAGAAACGTTACTTAGGGCCACAGAAACGTTACTTAGGGCCACAGAAACGTTACTTAGGGCCACAGAATTGTTACTTAGGGACAGACACAGAATTGTTACTGAGGGACACAGAATTGTTACTGAGGGCCACAGAACCGTTACTTAGGGCCACAGAAACGTTACTTAGGGACACAGAATTGTTACTCAGGGACAGACACAGAATTGTTACTGAGGGACACAGAATTGTTACTGAGGGCCACAGAACTGTTACTGAGGGCCACAGAACTGTTACTTAGGGCCACAGAATCGTTACTTAGGGCCACAGAATCGTTACTTAGGGCCACAGAATCGTTACTTAGGGCCACAGAAACGTTACTTAGGGACACAGAAACGTTACTTAGGGACACAGAAACGTTACTTAGGGACACAGAATTGTTACTCAGGGACAGACACAGAATTGTTACTGAGGGACACAGATTTGTTACTGAGGGCCACGGAACCGTTATTTAGGGCCACAGAAACGTTACTTAGGGCCACAGAATTGTTACTCAGGGACAGCCACAGAATTGTTACTCAGGGACACAGAATTGTTACTGAGGGACACAGAATTGTTACTCAGGGACACAGAATTGTTACTCAGGGACACAGAATTGTTACTGAGGGACACAGAATTGTTACTGAGGGACAAAGAATTGTTACTCAGGGACAGACACAGAATTGTTACTCAGGGACAGACACAGAATTGTTACTGAGGGACACAGAATTGTTACTGAGGGACACAGATTTGTTACTGAGGGACACAGAACCGTTACTTAGGGCCACAGAACCGTTACTTAGGGCCACAGAAACGTTACTTAGGGACACAGAAACGTTACTCAGGGACACAGAATTGTTACTGAGGGACACAGAATTGTTACTGAGGGACACAGAATTGTTACTCAGGGACACAGAATTGTTACTCAGGGACACAGAATTGTTACTGAGGGACACAGAATTGTTACTGAGGGACACAGAATTGTTATTCAGGGACACAGAATTGTTACTCAGGGACAGACACAGAATTGTTACTGAGGGACACAGAATTGTTACTGAGGGCCACAGAACTGTTACTTAGGGCCACAGAAACGTTACTCAGGGACACAGAATTGTTACTCAGGGACAGACACAGAATTGTTACTCAGGGACACAGAATTGTTTAATTAAAGAGTATGTCAGACAACATGCAGAGGAGTGGCAGAGGAGGCAATGTTTTAGGAGCGAGCAGACGTGGCAGCAGAGGAAGGGGTCGAGGCAGCACTATTCGCAGCCAGAGGCCAGTGCTCCCGGTGTCATCCAGCGGTCGTGTCTCCACCGACAACCCTGCCGTCATTGATTGGTTGGCTCGGTCGTCTTCCTCTTCCCAGGTCACCTCTGACACCTACAGCCAACGGTCGGTGGGTACGTCAGACACAACCGTTAGTTGGCATGGCCCGGGACCAAGCCCACTGAAATCATGTGTCCTCTACCTGCCCCTGTCCTTTGGTGTTCCCTCACCAAGCGAAGTATCGCATGCTGTGGGCTCAGCCCCACTGTACAGTGAGGAAGAGCAAACAGAGGGCGGTCAGGAACGGGGGGAGACATCCGCCTCTTCAGCAGCCAGGCGAAGAAGTAGTTGCGAGGAGAGTGGCTCGGTAGCCGGTCTAGAGACAGGTCTGTCTCCTGACCCACACGCAGCCGAGGGGGCTAGTAGTGAGGCGGAGACACTAATTGATGATGAGGAGGCTGATTGCACTTGGCAGCCTCGTCGTCATCAGGCTATTGCTTCCGCATCATCAGGAGAAGAGGGTGGCAGCTTGGCAGCGAGCAAAACAGTCGGTGGGTTGCCCAGGAGGCAGCAGGGTCGCAGCAGTGTCAGTGGAGGCAAACGGCCACGGAGTACAGCACCAGCTCCACTGCAGCCTACCACCACGGCCAGTAATGGTGCCGGTGTGCACGGAGGAAGCAGCAGTCAGCCAGTGAGGAGTATCGGGGGCAAAGTTTCCTACTCGGCGGTGTGGCAATTTTTTGTCAAGCCGCCCGAGGAAGTAAACGTAGCCGTATGTCGACTATGTGGCCAGAAAGTCAAGCGTGGCCAGGGGGCCCATGTTGGGACTACAGCGTTGCAGCAGCATATGCAGCGTCGCCATTTGGTGGCCTGGGAAAACCGTGATAAAGATACGGCGGTTCTGCCCGCCCCAGCCCCCGCTCCATCACCCGCTCCGTTACTTGCTCCGTCACCCGACGTCAATCGCCCTCTATCAGCCAGTCAAGGCTCCAACACCTCTGCTGAGGGGAGTTGTCGCTCGTTGGCATCTTCCGCTCGTTCAGATGCTCCTTCTCCTGCTACTCCTGTTCACGGATTCCGTCAGCAGTCTTTCTTGGAATCCGTTTCCAAGAGACAACAGTTTGCGAGAACGCACCCGACGGTGCAAAAGCTGAACGTCCTCCTGTCCAAGTTGCTGGTGCTGCAGTCCCTCCCTTTCCAAGTGGTGGACTCAGCACCTTTCCGAGAAATGATGGCTTGTGCCGCGCCGCGGTGGAGAGTGCCAAGCCGTCATTTCTTCGCCAAAAAGGCAGTTCCAGCCCTGCATTCACATGTAGAAGAGATGGTGGGCCAGTCTTTAAGCATGTCGGTCTCTGCCAAAGTGCACGGCAGCGCCGACGTGTGGAGCTGTAACTACGGTCAGGGACAGTACATGTCATTTACGGCCCACTGGGTGAACGTGGTGCCGTCACAGCCGCACCAGCAACTTGGACAGGTCACGCCGCTTTTGCCTCCACGTTTGCACGTCCTTGGTCCACAAAACATGTCCGCCTCTACCACCTCTTCTTCCTTCGTGTCCTCAGCCGCCACCCCCGTGCCAAGTCCCATTACCTGACCGGCATATCACATGTGCAGGGCGCAACGGTGTCACGCTGTGCTGCACCTGGTATGCCTTGGCAAACGTAGTCACACAGGGGAGGAACTTCTTAGTGTAATGAACAGAGAAATCGACAGATGGCTGTCTCCGCGCAAACTGAAAATCGGAACCATGTTGACCGACAACGGAAAGAACATGGTGTCTGCTCTGCGTCAAGGAAGGTTGTGCCATGCGCCATGCATGGCTCACGTGTTCAATCTGGTTGTCAAGCGGTTCCTAAAATCCACCATCCCACTGCAAGACATCCTTAAAATGTCACGTAAACTTTGCATGCATTTCAGCCATTCCTACACCGCAAAGCACACCCTCCTTGAGCTGCAGCGGCAGAACGGAATTCCACAGCATCGCCTGATCTGCGACGTTGCAACAAGGTGGAATTCAACCCTACACATGTTAGACCGCCTTTACGAACAGCGAAAGGCCATCACCGATTTCCTGATGGTACAAGCGGATAAAGGTACTCCCCTGTGTAACTTCGATGTCAGCCATTGGCAGCTCATGCGTGACACCTGCGCTTGCTCAGGCCCTTTGAGGAGGCCACGCTATTCGTGAGTCGCCAGGACTATGGGATGAACGACGTCATTCCTCTGTTGCACGTCCTGGAACAAATGCTGTTAACAATGGCTGGTCAGGGTGCGGTAGACGTGGCGCACAGATCTCAACGCCACATGACCCCTGTGGGGGCAGGACAGGAAGAAGAGGAGGAGGTAGAGGAGGACATTTGTGCTCAGGAATTATTGAGTGAAATGGGTGGTTTTTCCACTCAGCGGACAGGAGTGGAGGAGCAGGAGCATGTGGTAGAGGAGGAGGAGGAGGAGACAGAGGACCCAGACGCACCGTGGCAGTATGCTGTGGAGATGGAGGCAGGGAGTCCCTCGCATTCCTTGGCACAAATGGCCCATAGCATGCTCGGTTGCTTGCGTAGCGACAGCCGAATAATAACCATGAGAAAGAGGGATGACTTTTGGCTGTCCACCTTGTTGGACCCTCGCTACCGTTCAAAAATGATGGCCTTTTTCACACCTGCTGAGAGGGAGGCCAAAATAACGTACTATAAAAACCACCTATGTAGTCAGTTGGTCTCAGCCTTTGTGCGCCAACGTCCATCCTCAGACACTGTGGGCCCTGTGCGCTCGCGTTCCGCTGCCATGGCAGCAGGGGAGGGGTGGGGTGGAAGGAGCAGTGGTAGCTCCACCAGCAGCGGCTGCCTCAGTCTGCAGTCGATGATGAGTAGCTTTCTTCACCAGCGCAGTGAGGAAACTACTAACCAGCCGCAGCAGCAGCAGCATCAGGTGGACCTGGAGCAGGACCTCAAACAACAGGCTTGGGCCTACTTGGACAGCACCCTGCCAACCGAGGTAGACAATCCCCTTGACTACTGGGCAACGAAACTTGACCTTTGGCCCCAACTAGCTGAATTTGCCCTTGAAAGGCTGTCATGCCCGGCCAGTAGCGTGGCATCGGAGCGCGTGTTTAGTGCGGCAGGAGGTATTGTAACTCCGCGGAGGACACGACTGTCCACCCAAAGTGTGGAGAGACTCACGTTTGTGAAAATGAATCAGGCGTGGATTAGTCTGGATTTCAAACCACCAGTTCCTGACACAACTGATTAAATCCGCCATGAATCATGCCCCTGCCATGTGCCACTTTCAGGTCTACTCACACTGCTGGTGTGTTCCATTTTTTGTCATAGGGTGCTGGCAGATTACGGACCTCCCATAGCTGCTGCCAGGCCCCTAATCTGCCATGGGCCCCTATACCACCTCCTCATGCTGTTGCCAAGTCCAGAGTCTCTAATGGGTCCCTGTACGGCCTCCCATTGCTGCTGTCTCCATCGCCACACTCTGCCATGTGCCACTTTCAGGTCTCCTCACACTATGGTGTGTTCAATTTTTTGACATAGGGTGCTGGCAGATTACGGGCCTCCCATAGCTGCTGCCAGGCCCCTAATCTGCCATGGGCCCCTCTACCGCCTCCTCATGCTGCTGCCAGGTCCAGAGTCTGTCATGGGTCCCTGTACGGCCTCCCATTGCTGCTGTCTCCATCGCCACACTCTGCCATGTGCCACTTTCAGGTCTCCTCACACTGCTGGTGTGTTCAATTTTTTGACATAGGGTGCTGGCAGATTACGGGCCTCCCATAGCTGCTGCCAGGCCCCTAATCTGCCATGGGCCCCTATACCGCCTCCTCATGCTGCTGCCAGGTCCAGAGTCTCTCATGGGTCCCTGTACGGCCTCCCATTGCTGCTGTCTCCATCGCCACACTGTGCCATGTGCCACTTTCAGGTCTCCTCACACTATGGTGTGTTCAATGTTTTGACATAGGGTGCTGGCAGATTACGGGCCTCCCATAGCTGCTGCCAGGCCCCTAATCTGCCATGGGCCCCTCTACCGCCTCCTCATGCTGCTGCCAGGTCCAGAGTCTGTCATGGGTCCCTGTACGGCCTCCCATTGCTGCTGTCTCCATCGCCACACTCTGCCATGTGCCACTTTCAGGTCTCCTCACACTGCTGGTGTGTTCAATTTTTTGACATAGGGTGCTGGCAGATTACGGGCCTCCCATAGCTGCTGCCAGGCCCCTAATCTGCCATGGGCCCCTATACCGCCTCCTCATGCTGCTGCCAGGTCCAGAGTCTCTCATGGGTCCCTGTACGGCCTCCCATTGCTGCTGTCTCCATCGCCACACTGTGCCATGTGCCACTTTCAGGTCTCCTCACACTATGGTGTGTTCAATTTTTTGACATAGGGTGCTGGCAGATTACGGGCCTCCCATAGCTGCTGCCAGGCCCCTAATCTGCCATGGGCCCCTCTACCGCCTCCTCATGCTGCTGCCAGGTCCAGAGTCTCTCATGGGTCCCTGTACGGCCTCCCATTGCTGCTGTCTCCATCGCCACACTGTGCCATGTGCCACTTTCAGGTCTCCTCACACTGCTGGTGTGTTCAATTTTTTGACATAGGGTGCTGGCAGATTACGGGCCTCCCATAGCTGCTGCCAGGCCCCTAATCTGCCATGGGCCCCTATACCGCCTCCTCATGCTGCTGCCAGGTCCAGAGTCTCTCATGGGTCCCTGTACGGCCTCCCATTGCTGCTGTCTCCATCGCCACACTGTGCCATGTGCCACTTTCAGGTCTCCTCACACTATGGTGTGTTCAATTTTTTGACATAGGGTGCTGGCAGATTACGGGCCTCCCATAGCTGCTGCCAGGCCCCTAATCTGCCATGGGCCCCTGTACCGCCTCCTCATGCTGCTGCCAGGTCCAGAGTCTCTCATGGGTCCCTGTACGGCCTCCCAATGCTGCTGTCTCCATCGCCACACTCTGCCATGTGCCACTTTCAGGTCTCCTCAAACACTGCTGGTGTGTTCAATTTTTTGACATAGGGTGCTGGCAGATTACGGGCCTCCCATAGCTGCTGCCAGGCCCCTAATCTGCCATGGGCCCCTATACCGCCTCCTCATGCTGCTGCCAGGTCCAGAGTCTCTCATGGGTCCCTGTACGGCCTCCCATTGCTGCTGTCTCCATCGCCACACTGTGCCATGTGCCACTTTCAGGTCTCCTCACACTATGGTGTGTTCAATTTTTTCACATAGGGTGCTGGCAGATTACGGGCCTGCCATAGCTGCTGCAAGGCCCCTAATCTGCCATGGGCCCCTATACCGCCTCCTCATGCTGCTGCCAGGTCCAGAGTCTCTCATGGGTCCCTGTACGGCCTCCCATTGCTGCTGTCTCCATCGCCACACTGTGCCATGTGCCACTTTCAGGTCTCCTCACACTATGGTGTGTTCAATTTTTTGACATAGGGTGCTGGCAGATTACGGGCCTCCCATAGCTGCTGCCAGGCCCCTAATCTGCCATGGGCCCCTATACCGCCTCCTCATGCTGCTGCCAGGTCCAGAGTCTCTCATGGGTCCCTGTACGGCCTCCCATTGCTGCTGTCTCCATCGCCACACTGTGCCATGTGCCAATTTCAGGTCTCCTCACACTATGGTGTGTTCAATTTTTTCACATAGGGTGCTGGCAGATTACGGGCCTCCCATAGCTGCTGCCAGGCCCCTAATCTGCCATGGGCCCCTATACCGCCTCCTCATGCTGCTGCCAGGTCCAGAGTCTCTCATGGGTCCCTGTACGGCCTCCCATTGCTGCTGTCTCCATCGCCACACTGTGCCATGTGCCACTTTCAGGTCTCCTCACACTATGGTGTGTTCAATTTTTTGACATAGGGTGCTGGCAGATTACGGGCCTCCCATAGCTGCTGCCAGGCCCCTAATCTGCCATGGGCCCCTATACCGCCTCCTCATGCTGCTGCCAGGTCCAGAGTCTCTCATGGGTCCCTGTACGGCCTCCCATTGCTGCTGTCTCCATCGCCACACTCTGCCATGTGCCACTTTCAGGTCTCCTCACACTATGGTGTGTTCAATTTTTTGACATAGGGTGCTGGCAGATTACGGGCCTCCCATAGCTGCTGCCAGGCCCCTATTCTGCCATGGGCCCCTATACCGCCTCCTCATGCTGCTGCCAAGTCCAGAGTCTGTCATGGGTCCCTGTACGGCCTCCCAATGCTGCTGTCTCCATCGCCACACTGTGCCATGTGCCACTTTCAGGTCTCCTCACACTGCTGGTGTGTTGAATTTTTTGACATTGGGTGCTGGCAGATTACGGGCCTCCCATAGCTTCTGCCAGGCCCCTAATCTGCCATGGGCCCCTGTACCGCCTCCTCATGCTGCTGCCAGGTCCACAGTGTCTCATGCCATGTGCCACTTTCAGGTCTCCTCACACTATGGTGTGTTCAATTTTTTGACATAGGGTGCTGGCAGATTACGGGCCTCCCATAGCTGCTGCCAGGCCCCTAATCTGCCATGGGCCCCTATACCGCCTCCTCATGCTGCTGCCAGGTCCAGAGTCTCTCATGGGTCCCTGTACGGCCTCCCATTGCTGCTGTCTCCATCGCCACACTGTGCCATGTGCCACTTTCAGGTCTCCTCACACTATGGTGTGTTCAATTTTTTGACATAGGGTGCTGGCAGATTACGGGCCTCCCATAGCTGCTGCCAGGCCCCTAATCTGCCATGGGCCCCTGTACCGCCTCCTCATGCTGCTGCCAGGTCCAGAGTCTCTCATGGGTCCCTGTACGGCCTCCCATTGCTGCTGTCTCCATCACCACACTCTGCCATGTGCCACTTTCAGGTCTCCTCACACACTGCTGGTGTGTTCAATTTTTTGACATAGGGTGCTGGAAGATTACGGGCCTCCCATAGCTGCTGCCAGGCCCCTAATCTGCCATGGGCCCCTACACCGCCTCCTCATGCTGCTGCCAGGTCCAGAGTCTCTCATGGGTCCCTGTACGGCCTCCCATTGCTGCTGTCTCCATCGCCACACTGTGCCATGTGCCACTTTCAGGTCTCCTCACACTGCTGGTGTGTTCAATTTTTTGACATAGGGTGCTGGCAGATTACGGGCCTCCCATAGCTGCTGCCAGGCCCCTAATCTGCCATGGGCCCCTATACCGCCTCCTCATGCTGCTGCCAGGTCCAGAGTCTCTCATGGGTCCCTGTACGGCCTCCCATTGCTGCTGTCTCCATCGCCACACTGTGCCATGTGCCACTTTCAGGTCTCCTCACACTGCTGGTGTGTTCAATTTTTTGACATAGGGTGCTGGCAGATTACGGGCCTCCCATAGCTGCTGCCAGGCCCCTAATCTGCCATGGGCCCCTATACCACCTCCTCATGCTGCTGCCAAGTCCAGAGTCTGTCATGGGTCCCTGTACGGCCTCCCATTGCTGCTGTCTCCATCGCCACACTGTGCCATGTGCCACTTTCAGGTCTCCTCACACTGCTGGTGTGTTGAATTTTTTGACATTGGGTGCTGGCAGATTACGGGCCTCCCATAGATGCTGCCAGGCCCCTAATCTGCCATGGGCCCCTGTACCGCCTCCTCATGCTGCTGCCAGGTCCACAGTGTCTCATGCCATGTGCCACTTTCAGGTCTCCTCACACTATGGTGTGTTCAATTTTTTGACATAGGGTGCTGGCAGATTACGGGCCTCCCATAGGTGCTGCCAGGCCCCTAATCTGCCATGGGCCCCTATACCGCCTCCTCATGCTGCTGCCAGGTCCAGAGTCTCTCTTGGGTCCCTGTACGGCCTCCCATTGCTGCTGTCTCCATCGCCACACTGTGCCATGTGCCACTTTCAGGTCTCCTCACACTATGGTGTGTTCAATTTTTTGACATAGGGTGCTGGCAGATTACGGGCCTCCCATAGCTGCTGCCAGGCCCCTAATCTGCCATGGGCCCCTGTACCGCCTCCTCATGCTGCTGCCAGGTCCAGAGTCTCTCATGGGTCCCTGTACGGCCTCCCATTGCTGCTGTCTCCATCGCCACACTCTGCCATGTGCCACTTTCAGGTCTCCTCACACACTGCTGGTGTGTTCAATTTTTTGACATAGGGTGCTGGCAGATTACGGGCCTCCCATAGCTGCTGCCAGGCCCCTAATCTGCCATGGGCCCCTGTACCGCCTCCTCATGCTGCTGCCAGGTCCATAGTATCTTATGGGTCCCTGTACGGCCTCCCATTGCTGCTGTCTCCATCGCCACACTGTGCCATGTGCCACTTTCAGGTCTCCTCACACTATGGTGTGTTCAATTTTTTGACATAGGGTGCTGGCAGATTACGGGCCTCCCATAGTTGCTGCCAGGCCCCTAATCTGCCATGGGCCCCTGTACCGCCTCCTCATGCTGCTGCCAGGTCCAGAGTCTCTCATGGGTCCCTGTACGGCCTCCCAATGCTGCTGTCTCCATCGCCACACTCTGCCATGTGCCACTTTCAGGTCTCCTCACACACTGCTGGTGTGTTCAATTTTTTGACATAGGGTGCTGGCAGATTACAGGCCTCCCATAGCTGCTGCCATGCCCCTAATCTGCCATGGGCCCCTATACCGCCTCCTCATGCTGCTGCCAGGTCCAGAGTCTCTCATGGGTCCCTGTACGGCCTCCCATTGCTGCTGTCTCCATCGCCACACTCTGCCATGTGCCACTTTCAGGTCTCCTCACACTATGGTGTGTTCAATTTTTTGACATAGGGTGCTGGCAGATTACGGGCCTCCCATAGCTGCTGCCAGGCCCCTAATCTGCCATGGGCCCCTATACCGCCTCCTCATGCTGCTGCCAGGTCCAGAGTCTCTCATGGGTCCCTGTACGGCCTCCCATTGCTGCTGTCTCCATCGCCACACTCTGCCTTGTGCCACTTTCAGGTCTCCTCACACTATGGTGTGTTCAATTTTTTGACATAGGGTGCTGGCAGATTACGGGCCTCCCATAGCTGCTGCCAGGCCCCTAATCTGCCATGGGCCCCTATACCGCCTCCTCATGCTGCTGCCAGGTCCAGAGTCTCTCATGGGTCCCTGTACGACCTCCCATTGCTGCTGTCTCCATCGCCACACTGTGCCATGTGCCACTTTCAGGTCTCCTCACACTATGGTGTGTTCAATTTTTTGACATAGGGTGCTGGCAGATTAAGGGCCTCCCATAGCTGCTGCCAGGCCCCTAATCTGCCATGGGCCCCTGTACCGCCTCCTCATGCTGCTGCCAGGTCCAGAGTCTCTCATGGGTCCCTGTACGGCCTCCCATTGCTGCTGTCTCCATCGCCACACTCTGCCATGTGCCACTTTCAGGTCTCCTCACACTATGGTGTGTTCAATTTTTTGACATAGGGTGCTGGCAGATTACGGGCCTCCCATAGCTGCTGCCAGGCCCCTATTCTGCCATGGGCCCCTATACCGCCTCCTCATGCTGCTGCCAAGTCCAGAGTCTGTCATGGGTCCCTGTACGGCCTCCCATTGCTGCTGTCTCCATCGCCACACTGTGCCATGTGCCACTTTCAGGTCTCCTCACACTGCTGGTGTGTTGAATTTTTTGACATTGGGTGCTGGCAGATTACGGGCCTCCCATAGCTGCTGCCAGGCCCCTAATCTGCCATGGGCCCCTGTACCGCCTCCTCATGCTGCTGCCAGGTCCACAGTGTCTCATGCCATGTGCCACTTTCAGGTCTCCTCACACTATGGTGTGTTCAATTTTTTGACATAGGGTGCTGGCAGATTACGGGCCTCCCATAGCTGCTGCCAGGCCCCTAATCTGCCATGGGCCCCTATACCGCCTCCTCATGCTGCTGCCAAGTCCAGAGTCTCTCATGGGTCCCTGTACGGCCTCCCATTGCTGCTGTCTCCATCGCCACACTGTGCCATGTGCCACTTTCAGGTCTCCTCACACTATGGTGTGTTCAATTTTTTGACATAGGGTGCTGGCAGATTACGGGCCTCCCATAGCTGCTGCCAGGCCCCTAATCTGCCATGGGCACCTGTACTGCCTCCTCATGCTGCTGCCAGGTCCAGAGTCTCTCATGGGTCCCTGTACGGCCTCCCATTGCTGCTGTCTCCATCGCCACACTCTGCCATGTGCCACTTTCAGGTCTCCTCACACACTGCTGGTGTGTTCAATTTTTTGACATAGGGTGCTGGCAGATTACGGGCCTCCCATAGCTGCTGCCAGGCCCCTATTCTGCCATGGGCCTCTATACCGCCTCCTCATGCTGCTGCCAGGTCCAGAGTCTCTCATGGGTCCCTGTACGGCCTCCCATTGCTGCTGTCTCCATCGCCACACTGTGCCATGTGCCACTTTCAGGTCTCCTCACACTGCTGGTGTGTTCAATTTTTTGACATAGGGTGCTGGCAGATTACGGGCCTCCCATAGCTGCTGCCAGGCCCCTAATCTGCCATGGGCCCCTCTACCGCCTCCTCATGCTGCTGCCAAGTCCAGAGTCTGTCATGGGTCCCTGTACGGCCTCCCATTGCTGCTGTCTCCATCGCCACACTGTGCCATGTGCCACTTTCAGGTCTCCTCACACTGCTGGTGTGTTGAATTTTTTGACATTGGGTGCTGGCAGATTACGGGCCTCCCATAGCTGCTGCCAGGCCCCTAATCTGCCATGGGCCCCTGTACCGCCTCCTCATGCTCCTGCCAGGTCCACAGTGTCTCATGCCATGTGCCACTTTCAGGTCTCCTCACACTATGGTGTGTTCAATTTTTTGACATAGGGTGCTGGCAGATTACGGGCCTCCCATAGCTGCTGCTAGGCCCCTAATCTGCCATGGGCCCCTATACCGCCTCCTCATGCTGCTGCCAGGTCCAGAGTCTCTCATGGGTCCCTGTACGGCCTCCCATTGCTGCTGTCTCCATCGCCACACTGTGCCATGTGCCACTTTCAGGTCTCCTCACACTATGGTGTGTTCAATTTTTTGACATAGGGTGCTGGCAGATTACGGGCCTCCCATAGCTGCAGCCAGGCCCCTAATCTGCCATGGGCCCCTATACCGCCTCCTCATGCTGCTGCCTGGTCCAGAGTCTCTCATGGGTCCCTGTACAACCTCCCATTGCTGCTGTCTCCATCGCCACACTGTGCCATGTGCCACTTTCAGGTCTCCTCACACTATAGTGTGTTCAATTTTTTGACATAGGGTGCTGGCAGATTACGGGCCTCCCATAGCTGCTGCCAGGCCCCTAATCTGCCATGGGCCCCTGTACCGCCTCCTCATGCTGCTGCCAGGTCCAGAGTATCTCATGGGTCCCTGTACGGCCTCCCATTGCTGCTGTCTCCATCGCCACACTGTGCCATGTGCCACTTTCAGGTCTCCTCACACTATGGTGTGTTCAATTTTTTGACATAGGGTGCTGGCAGATTACGGGCCTCCCATAGCTGCTGCCAGGCCCCTAATCTGCCATGGGCCCCTGTACCGCCTCCTCATGCTGCTGCCAGGTCCAGAGTCTCTCATGGGTCCCTGTATGGCCTCCCAATGCTGCTGTCTCCATCGCCACACTGTGCCATGTGCCACTTTCAGGTCTCCTCACACACTGCTGGTGTGTTCAATTTTTTGACATAGGGTGCTGGCAGATTACGGGCCTCCCATAGCTGCTGCCAGGCCCCTAATCTGCCATGGGCCCCTATACCGCCTCCTCATGCTGCTGCCAGGTCCAGAGTCTCTCATGGGTCCCTGTACGGCCTCCCATTGCTGCTGTCTCCATCGCCACACTGTGCCATGTGCCACTTTCAGGTCTCCTCACACTATGGTGTGTTCAATTTTTTCACATAGGGTGCTGGCAGATTACGGGCCTCCCATAGCTGCTGCCAGGCCCCTAATCTGCCATGGGCCCCTGTACCGCCTCCTCATGCTGCTGCCAGGTCCAGAGTCTCTCATGGGTCCCTGTACGGCCTCCCATTGCTGCTGTCTCCATCGCCACACTCTGCCATGTGCCACTTTCAGGTCTCCTCACACTATGGTGTGTTCAATTTTTTGACATAGGGTGCTGGCAGATTACGGGCCTCCCATAGCTGCTGCCAGGCCCCTAATCTGCCATGGGCCCCTATACCGCCTCCTCATGCTGCTGCCAGGTCCAGAGTCTCTCATGGGTCCCTGTACGGCCTCCCATTGCTGCTGTCTCCATCGCCACACTCTGCCATGTGCCACTTTCAGGT
Organism: Staurois parvus; assembly: GCF_062004578.1. Taxonomy (NCBI): domain Eukaryota; kingdom Metazoa; phylum Chordata; class Amphibia; order Anura; family Ranidae; genus Staurois; species Staurois parvus. The sequence goes on from NW_028318233.1 coordinate 2,702,793, forward strand.
CTCCTCACACTATGGTGTGTTCAATTTTTTGACATAGGGTGCTGGCAGATTACGGGCCTCCCATAGGTGCTGCCAGGCCCCTAATCTGCCATGGGCCCCTATACCGCCTCCTCATGCTGCTGCCAGGTCCAGAGTCTCTCATGGGTCCCTGTACGGCCTCCCATTGCTGCTGTCTCCATCGCCACACTGTGCCATGTGCCACTTTCAGGTCTCCTCACACTATGGTGTGTTCAATTTTTTGACATAGGGTGCTGGCAGATTACGGGCCTCCCATAGCTGCTGCCAGGCCCCTAATCTGCCATAGGCCCCTGTACCGCCTCCTCATGCTGCTGCCAGGTCCAGAGTCTCTCATGGGTCCCTGTACGGCCTCCCATTGCTGCTGTCTCCATCGCCACACTCTGCCATGTGCCACTTTCAGGTCTCCTCACACACTGCTGGTGTGTTCAATTTTTTGACATAGGGTGCTGGCAGATTACGGGCCTCCCATAGCTGCTGCCAGGCCCCTAATCTGCCATGGGCCCCTATACCGCCTCCTCATGCTGCTGCCAAGTCCAGAGTCTGTCATGGGTCCCTGTACGGCCTCCCATTGCTGCTGTCTCCATCGCCACACTCTGCCATGTGCCACTTTCAGGTCTCCTCACACTGCTGGTGTGTTGAATTTTTTGACATAGGGTGCTGGCAGATTACGGGCCTCCCATAGCTGCTGCCAGGCCCCTAATCTGCCATGGGCCCCTATACCGCCTCCTCATGCTGCTGCCAAGTCCAGAGTCTGTCATGGGTCCCTGTACGGCCTCCCATTGCTGCTGTCTCCATCGCCACACTCTGCCATGTGCCACTTTCAGGTCTCCTCACACTGCTGGTGTGTTGAATTTTTTGACATTGGGTGCTGGCAGATTACGGGCCTCCCATAGCTGCTGCCAGGCGCCTAATCTGCCATGGGCCCCTGTACCGCCTCCTCATGCTGCTGCCAGGTCCACAGTGTCTCATGCCATGTGCCACTTTTAGGTCTCCTCACACTGCTGGTGTGTTCAATTTTGTGACATAGGGTGCTGGCAGATTACGGGCCTCCTATAGCTGCTGCCAGGCCCCTAATCTGCCATGGGCCTCTATACCGCCTCCTCATGCTGCTGCCAGGTCCAGAGTCTCTCATGGGTCCCTGTACGGCCTCCCATTGCTGCTGTCTCCATCGCCACACTCTGCCATGTGCCACTTTCAGGTCTCCTCACACACTGCTGGTGTGTTGAATTTTTTGACATAGGGTGCTGGCAGATTACGGGCCTCCCATTGCTACTGCCAGGCCCATAATCTGCCATGGGCCCCCGTACCGACTCCTCATGCTGTGACGTTGCAACAAGGTGGAATTCAACCCTACATATGTTAGACCGCCTTTACGAATAGCAAAAGGCCATCACAGATTTCCTGATGTTAAAAGCGGATAAAGGTACTCCCTGTGTAACTTAGATGTCAGCCATTGGCAGCTCATGCGTGACACCTGCGCTTGCTCAGGCCCTTTGAGGAGGCCACGCTATTCGTGAGTCGGCAGGACTATGGGATGAACGACGTCATTCCTCTGTTGCACGTCCTGGAACAAATGCTGTTAACAATGGTTGGTCAGGGTGCGGTAGACGTGGCGCACAGATCTCAACGCCACATGACCCCTGTGGGGGCAGGACAGGAAGAAGAGGAGGAGGTAGAGGAGGACATTGGTGCTCAGGAATTATTGAGTGAAATGGGTGGTTTTTCCACTCAGCGGACAGGAATGGAGGAGCAGGAGCATCTGGTAGAGGAGGAGGAAGAGGAGACAGAGGACCCAGACGCACCGTGGCAGTATGCTGTGGAGATGGAGGCAGGGAGTCCCTCGCATTCCTTGGCACAAATGGCCCATAGCATGCTCGCTTGCTTGCGTACCGACAGCCGAATAATAACCACCAGACAGAGGGATGACTTTTGGCTGTCCACCTTGTTGGACCCTCGCTACCGTTCAAAAATGGTGGCCTTTTTCACACCTGCTGAGAGGGAGGCCAAAATAACGTACTATAAAAACCACCTATGTAGTCAGCTGGTCTCTGCCTGTCTGCGCCAAGGTCCATCCTCAGACACTGTAGGCCCTGTGCGCTCGCGTTCCGCTGCCATGGCAGCAGGGGAGGGGTGGGGTGGTAGGAGCAGTGGCAGCTCCACCAGCAGCAGCTGCCTCAGTCTGCAGTCGATGATGAGTAGCTTTCTTCACCAGCGCAGTGAGGAAACTACTAACCAGCCGCAGCAGCAGCAGCATCAGGTGGACCTGGAGCAGGACCTCAAACAACAGGCTTAGGCCTACTTGGACAGCACCCTGCCAACCGAGGTAGACAATCCCCTTGACTACTGGGCAACGAAACTTGACCTTTGGCCCCAACTAGCTGCCCTTGAAAGGCTGTCATGCCCGGCCAGTAGCGTGGCATCGGAGCGCGTGTTTAGTGCGGCAGGAGGTATTGCAACTCCGCGGAGGACACGACTGTCCACCCAAAGTGTGGAGAGACTCACGTTTGTGAAAATGAATCAGGCGTGGATTAGTCTGGATTTCAAACCACCAGTTCCTGACACAACTGACTAAATTTGCCATGAATCATGCCCCAAACATAGGCCACTTTCAGGTCTCCTCACACTGCTGGTGTGTTCCATTTTTTGTCATAGGGTGCTGGCAGATTACGGGCCTCCCATAGCTGCTGCCAGGCCCCTAATCTGCCATGGGCCCCTATACCGCCTCCTCATGCTGCTGCCAAGTCCAGAGTCTGTCATGGGTCCCTGTACGGCCTCCCATTGCTGCTGTCTCCATCGCCACACTCTGCCATGTGCCACTTTCAGGTCTCCTCACACTGCTGGTGGGTTCCATTTTTTGTCATAGGGTGCTGGCAGATTACGGGCCTCCCATAGCTGCTGCCAGGCCCCTAATCTGCCATGGGCCCCTATACCGCCTCCTCATGCTGCTGCCAGGTCCAGAGTCTCTCATGGGTCCCTGTACGGCCTCCCATTGCTGCTGTCTCCATCGCCACACTCTGCCATGTGCCACTTTCAGGTCTCCTCACACTGCTGGTGGTTTCCATTTTTGTCATAGGGTGCTGTATTGCCTCCCATTGCTGCTGCCTCCACCGCCACACTGTGGCTCCACACTCTGGTTTTGGCCCCGTGACTGCCCAAATGAGTGAAGTGTGTGGTGATTCTAAGATCGACGGCACTCATCTGCATGTCATACTGACTGTCAATATTATTTCTCTTCCCCAGCAGACTCCAAGGGCATTTAATTTAAAGGTACAGTGTTCTGCACTAATATAAAGTCTCTCTGAAGCCTAGAAACACCCTTTTATAAGTTAAATTTGCAGCAAATATATTCGACTCGAATCAAAATTTTTCCACGAATTCGCCGAATCAGTCGAATCGAATTTTTGAATACTTCGCTCATCTCTAAATATGAGGTTAAACGTAAACAACACTTTCAATTGTATCCAATCAGGCAGGCCCTTTCACTGCATAGTTGAAGGTAAATGTAAAGAAAACTGGGCAGAAATTGGACAGAAAAAATTTAAGAAAATTGTATAGTGTATAGCCAGCAAAGGCTAACTGCTCGTAGTAAACCGGTGAAATGCAGGAGACAACAAAACAGACACAGTAAAGGAGGTCAATTTGTGTTACTCTTGGATGCCTACACTTGCGGTAGGCGGGTATGACTGCTTTGTGAATTGTAAGGCTTTACAAATGTGTCTTGACATATATGCATCTATTTAGCTGAACCTACATAAATATCTGTGTGTATGCGTGCGAGTTAACATTTTGGAGAAGTAACCCTTTGGTGGGATCCCATATGGATTCCATGCAATGGAACATTAAATCCACTTTGTAAGGATGGATTTTAACTAATTTTAAAGGTATGATATCGCAGCACAACCAAAGACCAGCATGGTGTTCTTTATGGGAGAGAATAGAAGTGTGAATCAGGATTTGTACTACATTGAAGCTGTACCAACAAATTACATCTTTTATTCAGTAAACAGTCACTAGTGAAGAGACAATAGGCTCCATTCACTAAAGCAGATAATATGTGGTATTTAGGTCCCTAAATATCACATAGGATCCTGAAACTGTCAATTCACTAAGTCGTTTTGTGGAATATACTGCAAAACGCTTGGGAAATACCGCATGAAAAGAAGATAAAGTCCATTCACAAAAGGAAATAAATAATTAAATGCATGCGGTAATTAAGCAGCCATCAAGACATGCAGTACTTAAGGAATGTGGAAATATAAAAAGCCGATTTGGAGAAGTCTCTACCTTTTTGGTTCATTTCTTTCAACAGTAATGCATAGAAACCTAAATATGGAAATATGGAAATATGGAAATCATTGGGCATTGATTTACTTAAAGTATAACTAAAAGATTTTTTTTTTTTTTTAGTTTTGGATAGTGTGGAGGTGGATGTTATACTATTAAGTAAATACAGAATATCTCTAAATGTCAAATATTGAATGAAAATACTATCAGAAATCACACACATACAGTATAAATACTCATCTTCTGCAACAATGTATTTTTATTAGTGGAGGAAGGGTATTTATATATATATATGCGTGATTTTGTATACTATTTTCATTCAATATTTGACATTTAGAAATATTTTGTATTTGCTTAATAGTATACTGTACTAGAGGAAAAATCTTTTTTTTTAGTTTTCCATAGGGTAGAGAGGTATTAAAACACCTATTAGGTTTTTACTGCTGTCTGTCCCTTCATTTGTCCTGTTTACCATTATCACTGAAAGTGAAAGTAAAAGACAATCCCAAATTTTGGGTTGTCCCCAGAACAGTAGTAAAGGGGAATTTTTCCAATGGGGACTCTCTGGTTCTGGTGACCTGTGGGCCCCAAGGGATTCCTTTAATTTGTAGGGATTTCCACTCACTTCCTAATTTGTCTATGAGACAGGAAATGAAGGTAAATCTCCCAAATGGAACACAGATGGCAAAAAAACCTCACAGGGGTTATAACCCTCCCTTAGTCTATCCAAAATGAATAAAAAAAAGTTTTGCCTATATTTATCCATTTTCTCTTGTCATTTTGCCAGATCTTCAGATACTTTTTTGTGTATATACAAGTATATACATCATTTGCTGCAAAAAACCTTCCAGTCACTCCAAACATTATACAATATCCATGCATATCACAATGGTCTAATCCCTTGTTAGAACATATGTCATATGTAGTGGGGATACTTTACTTTTTCACAATTATTTTTACAGAGATCTTCCCACTGACAAATTCCCACTGAAACCATTGATCTTTTTAGCTATCTACGGGTGAAACTCGAAAAATTAGAATATTGTGCAAAAGTTCATTTATTTCAGTAATGCAACTTAAAAGGTGAAACTAATATATGGGATAGACTCATTACATGCAAAGCAAGATAGTTCAAGCTGTGATTTGTCATAATTGTGATGATCATGAAAACCCCAAATCCACAATCTCAGAAAATTAGAATATTACATGCAATCAATAAAACAAGGATTGTACATAGAATAATATCGGACCTCTGAAAAGTATAAGCATGCATATATACTCAGTGTTTGGTTTGGGCCCCTTTTGCAGCAATTACTGCCTCAATGTAGAGTGGCATGGAAGCTATCAGCCTGTGGCACTGCTGAGGTGTTCAATAGCGGCCTTCAGCTCTTCTGCATTGTTCGGTCTCATGTCTCTCATCTTTCTCTTGGCAATGCCCCATCGATTCTCTATGGGGTTTAGGTCAGGCGGGTTTGCTGGCCAATCAAGCACAGTAATCCCAGGTGCTTTTGGCAGTGTGGGCAGGTGCCAAGTCCTGCTGGAAAATGAAGTCAGCATCCCCATAAAGCTCGTCTGCGGAAGGAAGCATGAAGTGCTCCAAAATCCCCTGGTAGACGGCTGCATTGACCCTGGACTTAATGAAACACAGTGGACCAACACCAGCAGATGACATGACTCCCCAAATCAACACAGACTGTGGAAACTTCACACTGGACTTTAAGCATCTTGCAGTGTGTGCCTCTCCATTCTTCCTCCATACTCTGGGTCCTTGCTTTCCAAATGAGATGCAAAAGTTGCTCTCATCAGAAAAGAGGACTTTGGACCACTGAGCAACAGACCAGGTCTGTTTTTCTTTAGCCCAGGTAAGGTGCTTCTGACGTTGTTTGTTGTTCAGGAGCGGCTTGGCAAGAGGAATACGACATTTGAAGCCCATGTCCAGGATCCGTCTGTGTGTGGTGGCTCTTGATACACTGACTCCAGCCTCAGTCCACTCCTTGTGAAAGTCTCCAACACTTTTTAATGGCCTTTTCCTGACAATCCTCTCCAGGCTGTGGTCATCCCTGCTGCTTGTGCACCTTTTTCTTCCACACTTTTCCCTTCCACAAAGCTTTCTATTAATGTGCTTTGATACAGCACTTTGGGAACATCCAACTTCTTTTGCAACTACCTTTTGAGGCTTTCCCTCCTTATGGTGTGTGTCAGTGATGGTTTTCTGCACAACTGTCAGGTCCAGGGGTGGACTGACCATTTGGAAACTCGGGCACTGCCCGAGGGCCCGGGGTCAGTAGGGGGCCCCATGAGATGCCCCTGGTACCTTTTTCATAGGCTTTTTTGAGTTTGGGCAAGGACACAGGGGCCCCATGATCACCTATTGCCTGGGGGCCCCATGAGTTGTCAGTCCGCCCCTGGTCAGGTCAGCAGTCTTTCCCATGATTGTGATTCCTACTGAACCATGAACCAGACTGAGAGACCATTTGAAGGCTCAGGAACCCTTTGCAGGTGTTATGGCTTAATTAGCTGATTAGAGTGGGACACTTTGAGCCTAGAATATTGCACCTTTTCACAATATTCTAATTTTCTGAGATTGTGGATTTGGGGTTTTCATGAGCTGTAAGCCATAATCATCACAATTATGACAAATCACGGCTTGAACTATTTTGCTTTACATGTAATGATTCTATCTCATATATTAGTTTCACCTTTTAAGTTGCATTACTGAAATAAATGAACTTTTGCACAATATTCTAATTTTTTGAATTTTACCTGTATAAGGGGATAATTCTTCCAAGTGATCACAAGTGTAAGGAGTATTCTTCCCACTGACCATCACACTAATGTATCATGAGTTGTAAATATAGTCATTTTAGCAGGAGTTTTCCTGTGATTGGAAAGTTATTTCAAAGGATCCTCTGTGTTGAAAAGGTTGAGAAAGGCTGCTTGAAAGTGTAATTAAAGACAAAACGTTATTTAATATTTTGAATAGAGTAATGGAGGGTTTTTGTCATCTGTGTCCTATTGGGTAGATTTACCTTCACCTCCTGTCCCACTGTCAACACAGGAAGTGATAGAAAATCCCTACAAATTAACTAGTTGCCGTCCGCAGATAGCCGAATGACGGCTGCACTGCGGCCGGCCAGTTCTGAGTGGATGTCATATGACGGGGCGCGCACCCAGGGGGCGTGCACCCGGCGATCTCCGTGATCGCTGTGTCCTTCGGACACAGCTGATCACGTGATGTGGTAAAAGGCCAATCACAGCGGCCTTTTACCACATGATCAGCGGTGTCCAATGACACGCTGATCAGAGGGAAATGCAAGTGCCGGTTCTCGGCTGCACTTTCCTCACGCTGTCAGATCGTGAGGAAAGTACTGCCGAGAACCGGCAGTTGTCAGAGCGGGGATCGGCACCGATCACCAGGGCACTGATGATCAGTGCCCTGATGATCGGTTCCCAGCAGTGCGCCCACTAGCTCCGCCCACCTGTGCCCAGCAGATCACCCACCTGTGCCCAGCAGTGCACCCACCTGTGCCACTCTGCAGTGTCACACACCTGTGCCCAGCAGTGCCACCTACCTGTGCCCACCAGTGCCACCCACCTGTGCCCATCCACCAGTGCTGCCCACCAGTGCCACCCACCAGTGCAGCCCAGCAGTGCTGCCAGTCAGTGCCGCCAATCAGTGCCCAGGGGTTGTGCCAGTCAGTGCCGCCAGTCAGTGCCCAGCAGTGATGCCAGTCAGTGCCGTCTATCAGTACCCATCATCAGTGTCACCTATCAGTGCCGCCTATCAGTGCTGCATATTAGTGCCGCCTATCCGTGACACCTCATTAGTGCTGTCTATCAGTGCCGCCTATCCGTGCCACCTCATTAGTACTGCCTATCAGTGCCCTTTAGTGCTGCCTATCAGTGCCCATCAGTGCTGCCTCATCAACGCACATCAGTGAAGGAGAAAAAATACCTGTTTGAAAAATTTTATAATAGAAACAAAGAAACTTTTTTTTTTTTTCAAATTTTTTGCACTTTTTTAATTTATAGCGCAAAAAGTAAAGCGCCCAGTGGCGATTAAATACCACCAAAAGAAAGCTCTATTTGTGAGAAAAAAATGATCAAAATTTCATATGGGTACAATGTTGCATGACCGCGCAATTGTAAATCAAAGTGCGGCAGCGCTGAAAGCTGAAAATTGGCCTGGTAAATAAGGGGGTATAAGTGCCTGGTAGACAAGTGGTTAAGGGAACCTCTTGGGGTCCCCCAGGTCACCAGAACTAGTGTCCCCATTGAAAGATGTCCCCTCTATTTACTTTTCTGGGGACAATCCGAAATGTGGTATTTTCTTTTCATTTCACTTTTAATCGCTTTAGCTCTGCCCCATAGCAGAAATACTGCTACAGGCTGTGTGCAAAATCAATATACATAAGTGATTTTGCATTTCCTGGTAGGGGTTGCGCTCCCTACTCACACCGCCATTTGCAGCCATGGCTGTCAATCACCAGGTCCCGGCCAGTGATTATTCGTCTGCACCCGGTGATTGCTGAGCATCTCTGACAGGGGGAGAACTGTTAGCAAACAAAACAGTTCTCCCTGTCAGCTCCTGCACACTGCTTTGCATGGCTGTGCTCAGCACCGCCATGCAAAGCAGTGTGCTTACAGTGAAGCACACACACCGAACATAATGTAAAATGACACACAGCACACAGTTAACCCTTTGATTGCCTCAGATGTTAACCCCTTCATGCCCAGTGCCATTAGTACAGTGTCAGGGCTTTTTATTAGCACTGATCACTTTACTGGTGTCACTGGGGATGTCAGTGACACCAAGTCAGTTCCCCCCAGTATCTAAATGCCTGTTGCAATCCTGCAGTCCCGCTATAAGTCGCCGATTGCTGCCATTACTAGTAAAAAAAAAAATGCCCAGTATATATACTGCCATTAGTAAACACTATAACTTTCACGTAAACCAATTAATTTACATGTATTCTGATTTTTTTTTTACCAAAGACGTAGCAGAATACATTTTGGCCTAAATTTATGATGAAATTTGATTTTTACAATTTTTTTTACTGGACATATTTAATAGCAAAAAATCAAAAAGATTGTTATTTTCTCAAAATTGTCGGACTTTTTTTTATAAAGTGCAAAAGATAAAAAACGCACAGGCAATCAAATACCACTGAAACAAAACTCTATTCGTGGGAGAAATAGGATGTAAATTTAATTTGGGTGCAGCGTGGCATGACTGCCAATTGTCAGTTAAAAGTAACACAGCACCGTAATGCAAAAAATGGCCTGGTCAGGAAGGGGGGTAAATCCTCTGGAGGGCAAGGGGTTAATGATAAACAGCACAAATGCAGGGGGTCAATCTCCCTAATAGGTTGTGACAGCAATAAAAACCTAATAGGTGTTCTAATACCTCTCCACCCTATGCAAATAAAAAAAAAAGTTTTTCCTTTTAGTTATACTAATAAGCAGGGGCGGACTGACCATTTGGAAATATGGGCACTGCCCAAGGGCCCGGGGTCAGTAGGGGGCCCCATGAGATGCCCCTGGTACCTTTTTTATAGGCTTTTTTGAGTTTGGGCAAGGACACAGGGGCCCCATGATCCCCTATTGCCCGGGGGCCCCATGAGTTGTCAGTCCTGCTAATAAGTAAATACAAAATATCTCTAAATGTCAAATATTCAATGAAAATAGTATAACAAAATCACACATATATATTCCATGTTGTAGAAGAAGAGTATTTACATATGTGTGTGCTTTATGGTACTATTTTCATTCAATATTTGTCAATTAGAAATATGGTTTTATTTAATTTAACTTAGTTAAATTAGTATTTGATGCACCGTGTATGTCCTGTGAAAGCAGCTTCCCTTTGACTCGTATTCCAGTCACCTTTTTTATTTTGATTAATACATCTGCTGCAGGGACCGCACTGACTTAGTGAGTTGGCATATTTCTACAGTTTAAACCATTTTACCTCTTTATTAGGAATAAAATAAGACGGGGTTCTAAATCTTCTCTACTGTATCCATCCCACTGGACATCGTATGAGATAAAATAATATATTGGAAAAATACAGCATGCAGTATTTTAGAAGCATTTTTTGTGACTGCCAAAAAAACCTTTTGAAAAATGCTAAACAATATTTTACCTTATTTTTTAAAGCGCTTTGTGAATGAAGTGCATTGTCTAGACTGAATTACCTGGCAAGAGAATGTTTTTGCAGTGTGTTAAAGAACTGGGGAATGAAGAGTACCATCTTAAAATGGAACAAGGTGTTTATTATGGTTAACCCTTGAAGTTATGAAGCAAGGAGTGTCAAGAAGGAGGAGAAGCCACATTGGGTGATGGTGGGTCCTTAGGTGGGGGTTAGTCTGGCACTAAGTGTTCCCCACTGGGTGGAAGGGTCCTTGACTTAGGGCTCATGTACTTACTGATAAACTCACATTCAGGAGCTTTTCTACATTTTATTTTAGCAGCACCTGAACTCTCCCTAATGTTTTCCTATGTCTATGTACACATAGTCGTTTACAGTCGTTTACAGGCAGTTGAGTTTACAATCTTTTATTTGAACGCATCAAACTTGCGTTCAGGAACAGATTTTACCGGCGTTTCAAACGCCAACCGCTTGTAAACACGGTTAACCGCGTTTATAAGCATTTGCGTTTAGAAGCGTTTTTAACTGTTCCATGTCCAGATGCTGTCCAGAGCCTTTTTTCATAATCAGAAATGCATGCAAAGAGTTTTCCAGGCACTCAAATTGAACCAGCACACCAGCGCAGTCAGTTCCAGGTTTCTCGTGAAGGAAAAAATGGTAGAATGTGCCGCATTCTGTTCATGATGGGATCCATAGTGAATACAACCAGAAAAGACAGCTAATCTCAACACATACTGCTCTCTCTGCTTCTGCTCTCTCTATTTCTCTCAAAATGTCTGAAATAGTTAATTTTCTATTGTTTTTCAGTGCATTCTGGGCATTTGGGAAGGTCTCCTGAGGTTATCTTTTAAAAACGCTTCTAAACGCAAACTCTCATAGACGCACATAAACGTGGTATGCTAACGCAGCTAAACTGATGTTTTTTAACCTACGTTTTCCAGCAGTCAGTTTCCATCATTCAGAAGAGTTTTCCAAACGCCCCGAGTGAATGAGCCCTTAGAGCCCGCAGCAGGATTGAATTCCTAGGGATTGGGCCTGGAACCACGTGTATGCGGGGACCTGCGAACTAAATGCAGCAGCTTCAAAGCTTACCTTTAGGGCTGGGCACAGTGAAAATACACTGCGTTGTGAAGAGCTAAAGGAGACAATTGGTGTTCAGTGCTATTTCCACAAAATGACTCTAAAGTCAAAGCCAGGACAGATGTCACTGGCAGGTGAAAACCACGTGATCCTTCAGTGTGTGGGGTCCTGGGATGTAATATGGCCTCCGGCCATGGGGTGTCGCTAAACCAGGAGCAGTAGTATATAGATGTCAGCATGCAGTTCCCCCATGCGGCTTTAGCACCTAACACACATATTGTCATGTTTGTGTTTATACTCACACAAGCATACTTCATTCTGCTTTTAATTAGTCTGCAAATAAATAGTCTGACATCTGTTAATTGGGTTGAAAAAATAATCTGTTAATGTTTACATTTCTGCCTTAACTGTAATTACCTTACTATTTCCATGTGTCAAGTTTTCTATTGAATTTCTTAAGCTGCTCATGTTTGACAGCCAAGACATCAAGGCAAAGTATTAATAGATGGCTTTCTTATACACACTTATCCAGGCCACTTAGGAATAGTGCAGGACAAGCAGATTTAAGGCTCAAGTATATTCATTGCACTGTAGATCCACAGATTGGGGTATAGACAAGATAATGTAGTTGAGGCTAAAAATAGGACTTCCAACCAATCACAGAGGGATTTGATTTTTTTTTTTATTTATTAAAAATAAACATTTTCAGTTGACTATGAGTTATTACTTCATTTTACAACTGGACAGGAGAAATCAATTGCAAATCGAAAGCACTGGGGAATTTTAAGCTGCATTCACAATTAACTAGACATGTATCACTAGCCCTTGAGATCCTTATTAGAGTGCATGGAATCCTTGGGGCGAGAACTGGATTGTTTAATCGTTATTTATTTACCCCATGACTCATATAATATATGGTCGATGTACAATTTTTTTTTTAATCTAACCCTTTCAGAGTCCTTAAATTATATAGCTTTAGATTTATAGTATACAATGTAGCCTACTGACTGTTGCTCCATTTACACTCTATATACACATCTTTCTATAGAATTGACTGTTTTGCAGTTTCCAAAGACTTCTTACCAACACACTTTTAGATCTTCAATTCCTTGAACCGCTTCACTGTAATTATTTTAAAGTGCCCCCGTTGATGTGCTGCTATGGCCTGACAGTTCATTAAAGTCCTCATTGAAAGGCTACTTCAAGATGATCAGCATGCAGCTGATGTGTTACCCTCATTTCTGATCATTGTTAACAGCATTTGATGGACTGCTGGTGGTCCTTTATGAGACAGCAATTTTGAACAAGTAATGGTCCTGTCTTACACTAAACCTCCTATTTCCCAAAAAACTCCACAATCGCTAATCAAGAAAGGCAAACACTTTATTGCTGATCTGATTCTTAATACTCTTGGGTTGCTTTATTCACTTCAAATAACCAATCAGACTCCAAAGAATCTGAAATTTGCACGAAACCTGATTGGGCATGAATGGAAAGGGCTACTTTACTAAATCAACTTCTGGGTGTTAAGGGGAGACTTGAATGATTTTGGGCTCCATAGTATTAGTCATATACACTCACTGCTCACTGTCTTAGGTACACCTGTTCAATTGCTTCGTAACACAAATTGCTAATCAGTCAATCACATGGCAGAAACTCAATGCATTAAGGCATCTATATGTGGTGAATATGACTTGCTGAATTTTAAACCAAGAATTAGAATGGGGAAGAAAGGGGATTTAAGTGACTTTGAACGTGGCATGGTTTTTGGTCCCAGATGGACTGGTCTGAGTACTTCAAAAACAGCTGATTTACTGGGATTTTCATGCACATCCATCTCTAGGATTTACAGAGACTGGTATGAAAAAGAGAAAATATCCATTGAGCGGCAGTTGTGTGGACAAAATTTCCTTGTTGAGGTCAGAGAAGAATGGGCAGACTGGTTCGAGATGATAGAAGGGCAACAGGAATTCAAATAGTCAAGAAGACCACACTGGGTGCCACTCTTGTCAGCTAAGAACGGAGGCTACAATTCACACAGGCTCACCAAAACTGGACAATAGAAGATTGGATAAACGCTGTCTGGTCTGATTAGTCTCAATTTCAGCTGCAACATTTAGATGGTAGGGTCAGAATTAGGTGTAAACAACATGAAAGCATGGATCCATCATGCCTTGTGTAATGGTGGTGTAATGGTGTGGGGGATATTTTCTTGGCACACTTTGGGCCCCTTAGTACCAATTGGGCATTGTCCATGCCTACAGTGTACCCATCTTCTGAGGGCTACTTCCAGCAGGATAATGCACCACATCACAAAGCTGAAATCATCTCAAACTGGTTTCTTGAACATGACAATGAGTTGTGCTCCAATGGCCTCCACAGTCACCAGAACTCAATCCAATAGAGCACCCTTGGGATGTGGTGGAATGGGAGATTGGCATCATGGATGTGAACCTAACAAATCTGAAGCAACTGCGTGATGTTATTATATCAATATGGACCAAAATCTCTGAGGAATGTCTTCAACACATTGTTGAATCTATGCCACGAAGAAATAAGGCAGTTCTGAAGGCAAAAGTGGGGTCCAACCCAATACTAGCAAGGTGTACCTAATAAAGTGGCCGATGAGTATATGTATAGCATTCCTCCTCTTGGGGTGATGCAAAATGACCACCTAAAGAGTGCAGCAAGGTAACACATTCATCTCAGGGCCTGGTTCTTGGTGATTGGTGGGGAGCAAAGGAAGTTGGTTGCAAACCATCTTCGTCTTTGTACATTTTATTGCTAAACTCAAATATAGTAGAAAGGGTTTATAGGTACAGGATACCTCAAAACAAAATAAAACTATGACAGATATTCCAAAATAGGAGTAGGCCCTTTTAAAGTAGTCTCTTGTATTATTGGCCTTGTCAGAACAGCCAGACAGATCTATGACCCTGTAAGAACAGTCAGTCTTTTTTAGTTTTAGTAAATTTCTCTCTAATAAATATGGTCCTTAATTGATGGGCGATGAATGCTTCTCACAATATCCAGACGGTAGCTTCTACCCAGCATCTCTGTGACACTCTTCAGCAAGAAGATTCCGTACAAGCTCAGCTCCATTCCAGATGCTGCTAAAGTACAGGACATCTAGTATATGCTGAGGCATGGGACTGATAGCTTACAGGAGGAACATAAAATTGTGTTTGCTTTTAGTTCAGCTCACAGAAAGTGACAGACACAGCATTTCTGGCAAGATCAAGGTATTTCCTGCGCTTGCTAAAAATGTTTTAATCCTGGTTCACACGGAGCGTTCTGGTTGTAGGTGTGGGGATCGATGTAATTCCAGCACTCGCAACCACCCACAGCCAAATTGTGCTGCTCTTTTGAAATGCATGGGAATGCCATTTATTCTAAATGGCATCCCAACGCATTTCAGCCCACAGCGTGATCTGGGTGCAGGACCTGCAAGGAAACCAAATGGTCAAAAAGATCATGTGGTTTCCCTGCGGTCTCATTTTTAAATAGGTGCATGCACCTTATTTCTGCAGTTCACATGGCACAGCAGCCCATTCAAATGAATGGGCTGTCGTGCCAAAGCAAACACGGGCTGCGCAGCCTGAACTAGTGTGAAGCACAGCAAGGATTGCAATACGTTCTTGAGTTTAGTTATCCTTTAGTTTTACTTGCTTAAAAAAATATTAAATGCACTCCCTGCTTTTTAATGTTTAGGAGGGTGCTGTGAAATAATGTTTAACACAATTAACCCTGTCTGTACTGTGCTGGGCTCTGTGTGTCCACTGACACATATGGTGCAGCTTGGCTCCGTTCTCTCTGCTCTCTCCTCACAGGCTGTGACTGACAGCAGCAAAAGCCAATGGCTACTGCTGCTGCATCTGTGTCCAGTCAGGAGAGAGCCACAGATCTTAGGCACAGTGCTGGATCGAGATCAGGCTCAGGTAAGTATTGAGGGGGAGCTGGGGAGGGAGCTGAATACAGAGGTTAAAAAAAAAAAAAAACCTGTGGCCTAAACAACCAATTCAAGTTTAGGTACAGTGTAGGGACAAAGACAATTGAGACTGTCCTGAAATTTTTAGAAATCTGCCATGACACCTTCTCCTTAGACACATCTAAAAGGTGTATATATATATATATATATATATATATATATATATATATATATATTTGTATTTATTTATTTTTTTTGTTTAATGTGAATAACAACACACAGCAAACAATTAGTAGGATTTTCTTTAACTTGTCTGCAAAAGTGCAAAAACGCTATAAAGTTTTATTAAACCCAAAAGCAAACATTTATTATATTGCAGTTTACAAACTAATAGATGTGTTGGCTGCATTAGGCTTTCTTTTCTTTATTTTCATATGATAATAATGCTAGTAAGTCTGTTGTTTTTCAGCTGCACAAGCTCTCATTGCTATTAGAGGGATAAGACAAACCATTTCACCCTGACAGGGGTGCTTACAATGATCAGCTTTTATTTTTTTATGTATAACCTTTATCCCAAAAGAACATAGACTTTTGGTGTAACTGCAGTGCACCTGCCTCCTACACCACGGCCATGCTGCTATATCATGAGCATCAGGAGGACTCACAGATACATTTGAGAAAGGAGGCCAGGTCCTACAAAACCTGTCATGTCGATGGTAACTTAATGCTCCTTCCAGGGGGAACACTGTCCTTACAGAGCTGGTTAATGGCTTTATCCATTGGCTTAAGTGCCTGTCGGTCTGATGGTCACTTAGGGTTGCAGTGTAGAGCTGCTGCCAGTTTCCTCTCTGGGCTCCAGCATCTCCAGGAGCCACTGTCAAGGTGGCTTGGTTGATGTCCTCTTCAGGTTCTCAGCATTTATCACAGAGCTGGTGTTTGGTGGTCGGGCTGGTCTCCTCCTCAGGCTTCAGTGTTGGACACATAGGGGTTTATTTACTAAAGCTGGAGAGTCCAAAATCAGACTCCCTTCTGCATAGAAACCAATCAGCTTCTAACCTCAGCTTGTTCAATGAAGCTTTGGCAATGAAACCTGGAAGCTGATTTCTATGCAGAAGTGAGTCTGATTTTGCACTCTCCAGCTTTAGTAAATAAACCCCATAGTGTCACGTACCTGATAGGAGACTGAATTGACGAGGTCGGCCTCACTTGTGACACTAGCCCTGACCCCGCTGAGGTTGGAACAGAGGGAGTCTAGGGGCCAGGGGGACAAGAGCGCCAGTGGTTGTTGCTTGCGGCTCTTGCAGATGATGACCTTGGTAGGTAGAGTATCCTTTGATTTGGGTACCATAGTAGCAGACAGAGCAGGTTCTGGGTAATGCCCAATGTGCAGCAGAGCAATGTAGGTAGCCACGACACAGGACAGGAGCAGGGTCATAGGATAGCCAGGGTCATCAACAGTCAGGCAGCGCGGTACAGAATCAGTAGGAAAAGCCGAAGTCAGGAGCAGAGCCGAAGTCAGGAACCAGGAGCAGGAGAGCAATCGGAGTCGGTTCAGGAACAAGCCGGGTCAGCAACAAAGGAATCGTACAGGAGTAAGCAGGACACGGGGGAGCTGAAGACCAGTCAGCACTAAACCTGAGCAGAGACCCTCTTTAAATAGCCAGTCTGGCGCCAATCTTCGCCATGCGTGTGCACGTGTGCATGCATGTGCACGATCGTGCATTCCTGCGTGCATCCGCATAACCAGCAGCTCTTCTGTGGAATCTCTTTTGCGCATGCGCATACGCGTTCCCGATCGCAATTCTCTTTACCGGAAATCCCTTACACATAGATTCCTGTGTGGTGGCTTGGCCGATCCTTTTCTCTCCATACACACCATTTGGGATTGCATAAGGATTCTAGGCTACAGAGCGCGTTTTCAGGATGATGCCCTAACATCAGCCCTTGGAGGTGGAATGTTATATATGACTGCTTTCCATATGAATTTAAAGCACGTGAATGCATATTGTTGTGTGTTATATTTTTAGTCATTAAAGTTAATTGCGGTAGGGTTGTGCTCCTTTTTGTTTCTCTTTTTCTTCTGTAGACTACATGAAGTATATGACTTTCCATCTCTTTCCACTATACCTTTGTGTCTACCTTACCAGTTCGGAGTAGAAACTAGATTGCTACACATTGTGAGAGATTTACTAAAACTGGAGAAGGAAAACTCTAGTGCAGCTCGGCATAGAAGCCAATCTGTTTTATTATCAAAGCTTATTGAACAAGCTGAAGTTAGAAGATGATTGGCTACCATGTACAGTTGCACCAGTTCCTGAGTGCTCCAGTTTTAGTAAATCTCCCCTGTTGCTCTTCTCCCATAATAGGTAGTGCATTTTCACAATTAGAAACAATTGCAGTAGCAGTAAGTTTTACAAATGCAATCCTGTAAATTCTGTAAGACTATATATAGTATATAATTAACAATCAGTTATTTTATCGAATTTGCCTAGGTGTATGTAGTGATTTACCCTTGCAAGTGATTTTACATGTGCCTTTGCTTCTTTGTCAATTCTATATTTTGTCAATTATATATAATTCAATAGTTAGATCCAAAATACCTGCATTAATTTTATTGCAATCCAGTGCTGCCTTTGTGACACCAACAGATTATATGTATAATTTGTCTGGATGAGAATGTCTCATTAGGTCTATTGGACTTGAAACTAGTGTTACATCTTATAGTGGTTGTAAACCTCTGACAGGAAATATGAACAAAACACATTCTTCTATAGTTTGTACTTGTCTCAATCCAAAGCACCAAATGTCATTTCTCTTTGCTGTCTAGTTTATCTGCTATCTGCATGAGTCATTTCTGACAGGTTTGCCCAACTCCAAGAGATAAAAGGGTGACTGGAGAGGGTGCTCCAACACACAGCCTGTAATTGATATTCTAAGCTTTGCATTGTTCCTGTGTGCTGTGTCCTTTCTGGGAAAGAGAGGGGGTGTCCCTTTCCTCCAATCAGCTCTTAGAGCTCTCTTTGCTGAGCTCTACAGTGTGTAAGTTGAGATCCCTGCCCCATAATTTGTACTTCTGTACTTCTAAATCCTTTTTAGCTTTGTGTTTTAGAAGGATTTACAGAATAAATGTCTGATGATATACAGGTACAATTTATGTATCATGAGGATAGTCTCACTATATGTAAGGGTTATGGGAGATGTCAGGGTTTAAAACCACTGTAAATTACAGAAATGTGTTGGTTCCAGGGGCAGACTGACAACTCATGGGACCCCCGGGCAATAGGGGATCATGGGGCCCCTGTGTCCTTGCCCAAACTCAAAAAAGTCTATGAAAAAGGTACCAGGGGCATCTCATGGGGCCCCCTACTGATCCCGGGCCCTCGGGCACTGCTTCTAGTTTCCAAATGGTCAGTCCGCCTCTGGTTGGTTCACCGCAAATTTGACATCATGGGACTTCACAAACTTTAAAAGGGAAAAGGGAAAGCACAGGGCGATGTATCAAAACAGCTATTAGCAGAGGAGCAACTTGAAGGATTAATATGTATGTTGCAACTCCTTTTCCTGAGGCATGACTGAAATCTGTTCAGTTCTGCACTCTTCCCCAGTGCCAGAGATATGAGGTTGCAACAGCTGGTGTATAAGGCTGAGAATATGTTGATTCAAATTGGTATAACTGGCTCATAAACACTTCAGATATCCCACTATTAGCATGAATTAAAATTTGCTTTGCCTTTGTTTATCTTTAAACGTTTTAAACTTTTTTTCGCCTTTTTTTTATTTCTACTTGACATGCATCACCTGACAACAAAGCATTACAACACAACCACCAGCTACATCAGTCATCCAGCTGCTCATGGCTTTGTACTGCTCTCTTAATGACATCTCAGAGGACATCAGCAAGTGCATGGCCCTCAGATTCTCTCCCTGCTTCTTATTTCAACAAAAATGAAATAAATATATATCAGTCCCTGTGCCCTCACAGATCAACTATATATAATTTTGTTCGTGCCTGGATTTTCTGCATCGCCCTACTAGACTTCTAGTACAACTTTAGAAAGTTCCCCAGAGCAAAGTCTATTTATACAAGAGAACATCTCTTCCACGCATTGTCTGCCCTAGCAGATTAACCGGGCACTTTAAATATAAGTGGATTTAAATGTCATTGTGGAAAATTCCCATCAGAAATATTTCCAGTGAGTTGATTTACAGACACAAATTTATCCTCATTAAATGGCAAAATTTAAATTAGTGTATAATTTAGAGTTTGTTTAATGGCTCTTCTAGTGTGCCTCTGGGAATCACTTGCTTATTTACTTCAACTATAAAAATGCAACATTTCGCAAAGTTTCCCCGCAGAAGAAAAAAGTCTACTTTTCACACCAAAGTCGGAGCTTGCTAATTATTCATACTCAGAATAAACCCACAAAAGGAGCAGGCAAATTATTTATACAGCTATATTTAGCCTCTTTTAGCATTTGTAAAGCTGGTGTTGAATCACGGGTTAAGGAGAGCGACTTGCATTATCATAGAGATCTGGCAATTAACACTGCAAAGTAGTTGCTGCTGAGGCTCAAATCCACATAAGAACTTCAGAGCCGTCAATCACGGAGAGAGTTTTCGGAGTTGATGTGTTTGCTGGCAACCTGCATTCCCAAAGTCTTACGAATTACCAAGGTATATTTGAGAATTAAAATATTCATAAACGTTGAACATGATTGACAGCCTATTGTTCACCTGCCAAAGTATGTTTAAGAAATCATCTTCTGGATGCTTCATTTCTCCTGGGTGGATAAGTGGCTTCCCATGGAACGTCCGTATATAAAACTTTTTTCAGTACACAGATTACGATGTGACATTAATTATGATATGATATAACATGTGAGATGTTACATTATGTTCCTAGGGGTTTATTAAGTAAATCAGTGATAGGAGCAAAATATAAACTGGAGTTCCTTCAGTAATCAGAATCAATCATGTACAGATCAGGCTTCAGGAAGGTGATTGATGACTGGTTAAAGTGGATGGTATAGCAGAGGATGGCATAGCAGTGGCCGGCAGGCATTCATGGGTCACTCCTAAGGCCTCTTTTTTTTTTTACTGCAGAATAGTAATTTTACATTGCAAGACTGCACCACAACTGTGAATCAAGTGTTTGGCTCAGGGTTGCAGAGCAGCCCAAATAAACACAATGCGTGAGTTTTGACAAACTCTGCATCCTGAGTTAAAAATGGTGTTGCCCTAGGCAACACAAAAATCAGACGTGACCACCCGAGAGAGCCTTCCACTGACACCCCCCTTCCCCCCCACTTCCCCCTCCATGGTGACAGAGAGAAAGACACTCACCTTTACAGCTCTGGACATCCCTGGGAACAACAATCGGACTCTCCATACACCATCAAGCAGCCCGCAGCCTCTCTCGGATCTCACCTGGTCCCCATGCCGCATATGTCCCTTCTTCGAGGGGGAAGTGCTGCCCCCTAAAAAATGCCGCCCTAGGCACATGCCTTATTTGCCTTGTGGTAAATACACCCCTGCTAGAGAGGCTGTAAAATTGCAACTCAACCACCTGTTTTATTGCTCCTTTCCCTAAAAGAGCCTTTCCTGTGAGGCTTCATAACCCTGAGGCCTAAAAAGATCTAGATGTGTTTTAGTGTGCAATATATAATAGAGGATACTTATTTTTCTGAAGAATAACATTGTAGAATGATAATCCAGTGACTTCTCCAGTTGCCTTTAGAGATCAGGAAGGATGTTTCACCCTATGTTCACACTTAAGCCTTTTCTGCAGTGTTTTGCAGGAATACAGTACTGTCCATTTAACATGATTTCCTATAGGACATGTTCTCAGCGTTTTTACCTGGTGTGTTTTTTGGAAAGGGTCAGGGACTTTTTTAAACAAGGAAAAGAGGGAAAAAAAATCGAATCTCCAAACACGGAAAGGTTTCTTCACAGTGAGGGCTATGAAAATGTGGAATAGACTCCCTCAAGAGTTGGTTCTGGCCAGCTCAGTGGATTGCTTTAAAAAAGGCCTGGATTCTTTCCTAGATACACAGAATATAACTGGATACTAACATTTATAGGAATCCAGGGAATATCTGATTGCATCTTGGGAGATCAAGAAGGGATTTTTCCCCCTGCAGGAGCAAATTGGATCATGCTTTGCTGAGTTTTTTTGCCTTCCTCTGGATCAACTGTGGGTATAGGATTATACATTTTTTATTTTTATGGTTGAACAGGATGGATTTTTGTCTTTTTTTCAGCCAGACTATGTAACTATGTAAGTTTCATTTTTGGTTCTATAGACTTCAATGGAAACGCTGCAGAAAAGCATGTACTGCGTTTTTGCTGCATTTTTGATGCGTTTTTTGTTTTAAATCTGCCTAGCAACAATAAAAATTTAAATAAATGAAAAAAAAACTGCAAAATGCATCAAAAACACAGGTGCAAAACGCAATGCAGAAATGGCTCAAACACAACCTGCATAGGTGTGAACCTAGCCTTATCCATGAGAACAAAATGATCCCTGCCCAAAGATTTGTGTCTTCCTCTGGATCAGCAGCAGATTTAGGTTCTTTTTTTGGCCAAAAGTAACCATCTATGTATAACGTTTAGTGAAAGGACAAGTGTAATTTAAAGTCATTCTATGTGGATTGTGCAATCAAAAATTGTCTCTAAAAGCTGTGCTAATAGAATTTTTGATCCTGAGAAAAAGAATAAGGTTACTTTTTATCCCAGAGCCACACTACCAGTTACAGTAAATGTAATGTAAGCCAACACTCTTGAGCGCTCTTAAAAAGCTGTCTGTATTTATGTATCCGATAAACAGGAAGAAAGCCACTTACACTTATCAGGCATACAAGCCCTTAATCATAAGAAATGGATTAGCTGTGGTTAGTTACAAACTCAAAAGGAAAAGAGGTAATTCTCAGACACGCATAAACATGATTAGAAATCCAAGGGAAGCCTCACAGTGACATTTACAGTGATTCTAAACACCTTCATGCATTCTCTGCATGTCTTATTGTTGTTTGTTATCTTCCTGTACCCCATCCTTGTTTGTGGGGTACTCCTTTCTGGTGGGGGGGGGGTTCACATCATGGCAGTAAACAGATTGGCACAGCATAACTTCCAGTACGGAAGTTCAATACAAAACTAGATTCAGGAAACAGTTATCCGACGCCAGTTTACTTCGAGGCTGGCCCAGGCATCAAATAATGAAATGTTCTTTTCTCAGTAATTTACACAAATATATAGAGCCTATCTAGATAAATCCATATCACTAACTAATTGCAAGGATGATTACATTCAAAGGTTAAGTGTTAAGTTTATACATCATTATATTGTGAAGCGCTGAGCAAACTGTTGGTGCTATATAAATCCTGTATAATAATATAATCATCTGTAAGAAAGCAGAGTTAATGTACAAACACTATAGTATAATCAGATCTTGGAGTACTATCTCCATGAGGATAGCTCTCCAGCAGAACAGTTTATCATAAATCCTATCGTTCATTGCTAAAAGGGTATAGCCAAAAAGTCCATATTTACTTTAACACTAGTAGCCAACATACTGCCCCTAACAGGCATGACACATGGAACTTGTCATCCATTGTCGTCGAGCCCTGGAAAAAAGCAAAAAGATACATCCTAACTAACCTAAAATCCCAACTAACTAACATATATACAAGTACTGCAGATCAGTATTACTCTCTAGCCAGCTGCAGCAAAACAAGGTAGCACAATTCTAGAAAAGCAATCCAGTGAACTTAGTGTATATAAATACTGTTTGTTTGGTTTTTTAGTCTATGAGAGAACTCCTGCCATACAGGTATGAATGCAAAGGACTCCCTTCTTCCAATGTACCAAAACGCAAGCAAAAAATACAACTGTCTAGTGGGATGTTGTTTGGCTTGTTTGAACTGAATCATCAGGATCCCACCAATTTCTTGCCAAAGCAACAGCCTGTGTGGTAAAGTTGGAACCTGCATATCAGGCAACAAGCCCCTGGCAATTCTTGATGTTGTGCTGGGCTGGCTGATTCCCTGCAGTATTCTGTGTCCCAGTCGACTGTGTAGGTGGTGGGGGGACAAACCGCTAGGTACCAGTTCAGACAGTGGTTTTCTACAGTGTCCATAGTAGCTCCAAAGTCCAACCCCCATGGTCGGCTTTCTACACACAGATGCTCAGCCCCCTGAACGGTGCCTAGGGCAATGTGACCTCTATGTTGGGGCTGTGCTCCTTCTACTGAACAAGCAGCTCCTTTCTTTCAGTGCTCAGAAGCTGTTTAGCTGTCGGTTAATTACCAGCCACTCATTCTCTCTACAGTGACTCACCTGGATACCATTACCTGCCTCACCTGGATACCATTACCTGCCTCACCTGGATACCATTACCTGCCTCATTAGTCCAGCCTATAGCCAGCCCTTTGTGCTATTTTAGCAGCTTAGCTTTCCTCTTTGCCCTTGAGTGGTCTGTGATCTCCAGTATGTTCCTGCCTCTGTTCCTGTGTACAACTCAGTCTGGATGACTTTTCTTCCAATTCCTGTTCCTGATTTTTGGCTCCTGACTATGCTGACCTCTGGTTTCCTGACCCTGGCTCATCCGATTACCCGCTCAGGCATCCAAACCCTGGCTTCTCTTTTGATTACGTTCCTAAACTGTGTTATTTTTGCTATTTCATTTAAGGTGTAGTTTTAATTGCACTTTCTGTCTCTGCCTGGTTTATGGTTCCTGACATTCTATGAACAAGTCTCACTCTTGTGTCAGTAAGACACTCTTGCTCCTCAGCTAGCCAGCTCAGTCATTCTACAGACATTCCCCAATACTTCCAAACGTTGCGATCCACTGTATTCGTACTCCTTATCACATGTAGGTGTACTTAGCTCTCAGCACATACGCCATAACTCCACCCTTCTTCCTCCAGTCCCTGCTGCACCAAAGCCTCTCCTGACTGTTAACCCTTTCCCATCTACTCAAATCTGCATATAGCAAAAATTTATACCATTAAAGGGTGCCATCCCTATATAAAACATAGTGAAAGTACATGTAATGGGACTTTGAATGTCCCTCCAAAGGTAAGATATACATACAACAAAAATATATGTTTAGAAAAATCTACAAATCTTTGTTGCATAAATGTAAAAACATTCCAGTTAAAAGAACTAAAAATTCATAATCAGACACCACATTTACCACTTGTCCTCCACATAAGAGAGTACAAGAATTATAACATAGGGACTCTTGGAGATCATTGCATGTAGGATGACACGTTTCACTGGAAAGTCCACTTTATTAGGGACTTAGATCTCAGATATGGACAAAACTGATCACTGAAATAATATTGAAAAAATATATACAAATTAAAATGACATAATACAATCAATACACCATAAAGAAGAATACTTTTATATTCATGGACAATGATCAATATAGAAATCTGTGCTCCAATAAGGAAGAAAAACACACCTTAAGTTGGTGAGGAGGTGGGGAGGTCTGTCCAAATATGTCTCACCAGCTCAAAGGAAGACAATAGGGTAAACTAGAAAAAGATAACATAAAAAGATGTGGCCACTCATAAAAAAATATCTCAAAGAGCTATCGCCGCTAGTAGGAATGACCTTATAGGAGGCTCCTTGTCAAGCACCTGTGGTAGTGAGACCTTAAATAGTCAACTTGGGTTCCCCATGGTGTAGAGTCTAAGCCCCAGCCTGCTTCTTCACCAGAGCCCCTGATGGTGGGGATGGACATGAAGCAAGTGGGACCAGGTCGCGGCCCCCAGGTACGCCCAGCTGAGGATGTGGAGACCGCTCGCGGGAGCAGAGTACAACGAGAGGAGACAAACGGAAATCTGATAGACTAGCCGAGGTCAGGACAGGCGGAAAACAAGCACAGTCAGTGAATGAAGCCAGGGTCAGTACACGAGTAGTCAAATGCAGGATACAGAAGTTAGCAACACACAGGACTTCAGACAACTAACAACTGGTATGGCGGCGTTTAGTGCACACTGGTTTGGTGATTAGGGCACTGGTATAGCAGTAAACAGGACCCACTGCAATCAGGAACACTGATTCTGGCAGCACTGGTGACAAGTGACAGCTGGGCACTGATCAGGGACACTGTGAAGAGGCTGGTGTTTATACTTTGGACACACTTTAGAATGGTCACACTGGTTGGCTATGCAGAAACGGCTCCTTGACTTCTCACAGACAGATCTCTGTGTGAGGAGTCGGAAGCCGCACAATACAGCTTTTGTTTACATTTACATTGTGTCCTCATTGAACACAGTGGTCACATGGTATAGGACCAATTAAATTGGTCCTATACCATGTCATGTGATCCGCTGTGTCCGAGGGACACGGCAATCACCAGGCTTGTGGATGCGCTCTAACATACTGGTACATTATCCCGCATTGGTGCTGCTCTCATCTCTATGTTCTTTGGACAGATGGGAAGCAGTTAAAGAACACATTTGATTCTGTGCAGTGCGGCAAGATGTTTGTTTAAGTACACCCCATATTCCTTTTGCACACCATATTGTAATCGACCATGTGGTTTAAAGGGTGCTGAAATGACTCTGTCTGTTAACAGTATACTACAACATGAATAAAATATGTCATCAGCACACCAACAAGCTTGTTTCAACGTGCAAAGCGTATTATTTTTGTATAATTACATAGAAAAGCAATATTTTCAGATAGAGTACATGCCCTTTTTTAGGCATCTGTTATTCATGATGAGTAAAGGGGTCTGTTCTAATTGGAACACTAGTTTTAAAATGTTTCACGTTTATCTAAACCCAAGAAAAAAGGCATCCAATTATCCAAGGACATTAGTGGGTACAGACCAGCGTGTGAGATCCCAGTGACTGTGTGCTGCTGCTGTCCATCTTGCATCAGAGTCAGCGATTACTTAAAGTGGACATGGTTCAAGTTGTTCATTTTGCTGCTGGAAGGAATGTGTTCAGAATCTTTAGGAAGAAGATAGTTGTCCTCAAGTTACTATTTAACATTGCTAGAGTATCCAATGGTTACCCTGCACCCATCCAAGTTCAAGATTTCAATAAAGCATGGTATAGGGTCAATTTAATTGGTCCTATACCATGTGACCACTGTGTTCAATGAGGACACAACGTAAATGTAAACAAAAGCTGAATTGCGCGGCTTCCGGCTCCTTCTCCTCACACAGAGATCTGTCTGTGAGAGGTCAAGGAGACATTTCTACAAAGCCAACCAGTATGACCATTCTAAAGTGTTTCCAAAGTATAAACACCAACACCAGCCTCTTCACAGTGTCCCTGAACAGTGCCCAGCTGTCACTTGTCACCAGTGCTCCCAGAATCAGTGTCCCTGATTGCAGTGGGTCCTGTTTACTTCTATACCAATGCCGTAATCACCAAACCAGTGTGCACTAAACACCGCCATACCCTTTGGTTTCTGATCACCGCAAAACCAGTTAGGTTCCTGATCACTGCCACGCCAGCTGGTTCCTGATCACCACCACGCCAGCTGGTTCCTGATCACCGCAACGCCAGCTGGTTCCTGATTACCACTACACTAGCTGGTTCCTGATCACCCCCATGCCAGCTGGTTCCTGATTATTGCTACACCGTTTGGGGTTCCTAATCACTGCAAAGCCAGTTTAGTTCCTGATCACTGCAAAGCCAGTTTGGTTCCTGATCATGCCATGTCAATTTTGTTCCTGATGATCGCCACGCCAGTTTGGTTTCAGATTACCACCATGCCAGCTGGTTCCTGATCACTGACAAGTTAGCTTGGTTCCTGATCACCGCCATGCCAGCTAGTTCCTTATCACTTCCATGCCAGTTGGTTCCTGATCACTGCCATTGTCTGTGAGTTGTTACTAGCTTACACACATACACACACAACAATGCCAGCCAGCTCATGGAGTCCCTGATCTCTGCTCAACAGTGTCTAGTATGAACCAACCACAGTGCCACCAGTGCTACCAAGAACAGTGTCACTAATAGCAGTGACGTCACACCGCTAAACTCCAGCACCATCATCCTGATCACCGCCATACAAGCTGGGTCCTGATCACCACTATTCCAGCATCCCAATCACCACACCAGTGGGTTCTGATTACCATCATCCTCTGTGAGCCGTTACAGCTAACTGTGAGTAATTTTCAGCCTCTGCACACAGTTTACACACAAACACAAAACATTGCCAGTCAGCTCACGGTGTCCCTCATCTCTGCCCAACAGGGTCTAGTGTGAACCATACCAGTGGGTCCTGATCACCACCATACCAGTGGGTCCTAATTACCGCCACACCAGTGGGTCCTGATCACAGCGACACTAGTGTCAACACCATGTAAAAAACCTACACCACCTAGGAGGCCTGCGGTATAGTTTGACGTAGTTGGAGGGGTTTCCCACAGCAACTAATTGCCACCAGGCTGAATTGGGGGGTTCAGCCAGTTTGAGGAATGATGAGATCTTGGCCCTTAAGTGGTGAGACAAATGAGGTGTTTATGTCCTTTCCTCTATCTACAACAGCAGCTCATTGAAAATTCAAAGAAGGCATGGGCTCATCTAAAAACCCCAATGCATACAAGATTACAACCTGTTCGTGGGAGGAGTGGATTTAAATGATCAGATGATACAGCCCTTCTTAGCCACCAGAAGATTGATCCACTGGTATAAAAAAGTATCCATCTACCTTTTTCACCTGGCCCTGTACAATTCCTAAGTAGTCTACCAGAAATCCACAGAAAGACCCTTAACCTTCTTACACTATCAGGAAGAGTTTGTCACAACCCTCATCTATCAAGATGCAGTGATGCACGAAAGACATTTTCCCGATATCCTCTCCGCTATCCTAACAGACTGCAAGCCACAAAGAACATGCCATGTATGTTCCAAAAACAGAATTCGCCGTGACACCCGATACTATTGTCCCCAATGTCCTGAACAGCCTGGCCTCTGTATAGGTGAATGCTTTCATTGCTACTACACTTCAAGTAGAATTGATGAAGGTATGGTGATGATATTTCCCTTGCACATCCCACTGACTATGTTCCTGCGAGACACTGGTGCCGCACATCCTCTGTGGACAACTGCTCGACTGAAACCACAGGTACTCTTTGGTTTACCCTTTGTTCAACCTCCTGTACTTCCTGATGAGTGAACATAGTGCTATGTGGGCAGCCAGGTATCAGTAGGTTAGGCTTTTAGAAACAGAGACTGCTGTAGATGACACTACAGTATGCTATATTGATATACTGTATAGTGTTGGTTGATTTTTGTGATACACAGGTTGCAGTGTCCGGTACATAATTAGTAAGCATTGAAAAGGTCTTACACACGTGATATCCCTATACTCAGGAAGAGTAGCAAAATGTGTTTTAAGGTGGTATTCTAAGAATGTCTATGCGGGGTGTCAGAAAATATCTTTCTAATTGACAACATTGCATAAAAAAAATTAATTTTGATTTTCTTTCCACTTTTTTCAAAAACTTGTGGCAAAAAATTAAGTCTTCAAAATACACCATGTGCCTATTAGAAGATACCTGGAGTCATTTTCAGTGCATTCCACTGTTCTGGTGCTCCAGGGCCTCCAAAAATGTGATAGGTAGTCAAGAAATTAGATTTTTGCCCCTTGAAAGCCTAAAGCTGCTACTTGGAGGTGGGGCCCCTCTATGTGGCTAGGATGTGAAAAAGTCTCACACCTGTGGTATTGCTATACTCAGGAGGAGTTAGAGAATGTGTTTTGAGGTGTAATTTTAAGAATGCCTATGCTGTGCATTAGAAATATAACATAGATTGACAACTTTGTGTAAACAAACCCCCACATTTTCATTTTCTTTCCACATTTTACAAAATCTTGCAGCAAAAAATAAAGTCTTCAGAAGACTCTCCATGCCTCTTAAAACATACATAGGGGTGTTTGCTTTCCAATTTGGGGTAGCTTTGTGGGTGTTTCTACTGTCCTGGCACTCCAGGAGCTCCAAAACTGTGAGAGGTAGTCAAGAAATTAGATGTGTAATTTTTGCCCCTAGAACGCTTAAAGCTGCTTATTGGATATGGGGCTCCTCTACGTGGCCAGACCATGGAAAAGTCTCACACATGTGGTATTGTCATGCTCAGGAAGCATTAGAGAATGTGTTTTGAGGTGTAATTTTAAGTATGCCTATGCTGTGTATTAGAAATATCACATACAGTTGCAAGAAAAAGTATGTGAACCCCTTGGGATTACGTGGAGTTTTGCATGAATTGGGCATAAAATGTGCTCTGAACGTCATCTAAGTCACAACAATAGAAGAACACAGTCTGCTGAACATAATACTACACAAACATTAGATGTTGCCATGGTTTAATTGTACATAACATGTAAACATTCACAGTGCAGGGAGGAAAAAGTATGTGAACCTTTGGACTTAATAACTGGTTGACCCTCCTTTGGCAGCAATAACCTCAACCAAACGTTTCCTGTAGTTGCAGATCAGACCTGCACAACGATCTGGAGTAATTTTGGACCACTCCTCTTCACAAAACTGTTTCAGTGTAGCAATATTCTTGGGATGTCTGGTGTGAATTGCTCTCTTAAGGTCATGCCACAGCATTTCAATCGGGTTGAGGTCAGGACTCTGACTGGGCCACTCCAGAAGGCGTATTCTGTGCTGTTGCAGCCATTGTTTTGTTGAATTACTTGTATGCTTTGGGTCATTGTCCTGTTGCATCACCCATCCTCTGCGGAGCTTCAGTTTGCGGACAGATGGTAGTATGTTTTCCTGCAAAATGTCTTGATAAACTCTGGAATTAATTTTCCCATCAATGACAACAATCCGTCCAGGCCCTGAGGCAGCAAAGCAGCCCCAAAACCATGATGCTCCCTCCGCCATGTTTTACAGTGGGGATGAGGTTTTGATGTTGGTGTGCTGTACCTTTTTTTCTCCACACATAGTATTGTGTGTTCTTCTCAAACAACTCAATCTTGGTTTCATCTGTCCACAGTATATTTTGCCAGTAGTGCTGTGGAACATCCAGATGCTCTTTTGAAAACTTCAAAGGTGCTGCAATATTCTTTTTGGACAGCAATGGCTTCCTCCGTGGTGTCCTCCCATGTACTCCATTCTTGTTTAATGTTTTCCTTATTTTAGATGTGTCAACAAAAATGTTAGCATGTGCCAGAGATTTCTGTAGGTCTTTAGCTGACACTCTGGGATTCTTCTTTACCTCATGCAGCATTCTGCGCTGTGCTCTTGCAGTCATTTTTACAGGACGACCACGCCTAGGGAGAGTAGCAACAGTGCTAAACTTTCTCCATGTGTAGACAGTCTGTCTTACCGTGGACACATGAACATCAAGGCTTTTGGAGATACTTTTGTAACCCTTTCCAGCTTCATGCAAGTCAACAATTCTTGATCGTAGGTCTTCTGAGAGCTCTTTTTTGCGAGGCATGGTTCACATCAGACAGTGCTTCTTGAAACCAGTAAACCCTAAACAGGTGTGTGTTTTTTAAGGGCAGGACAGCTGTCAGCAACACATCCAATATCATCACACTGATTGGAGTCAAGGTTGGCTCACTCCTGGCTCCAATTAGCTCTGGGAGAAGTCATTAAGCTAGGGCCTCACATACTTTTTCCTCCCTGCACTGTGAATGTTTACATGTTATGTGCAATTAAACCATGGCAACATCTAATGTTTGTGTAGTATTATGTTCAGCAGACTGTGTTCTTCTATTGTTGTGACTTAGATGACGTTCAGAGCACATTTTATGCCCAATTCATACAAAACTCCACGTAATCCCAAGGGGTTCACATACTTTTTCTTGCAACTGTAGATTCTGTAGATTCTGTAGACACAACTTTGAGTGAAAAAAATACATTCTCATTTTCTTTCCACGTTTTCCAAAACGTGCTCAAAAAATTAAGTCTTCAGAAGACTACCCATGCCCCTTGAAACATGGGCATGGGTTGTTTGCTTTCAAAATGAGTGTTTCTACTGCCCTGGTGTGGCAGGCGCAGCACCCTTTGGTGCCTAGTGCGCTGTGGCATTAGAAAAATTATGCAATTGCTGTTTCTTTGTTTGATTAGACTGACTTTACTCTGTAATTCCTCCAATGCCGCTCTATGGATGCAGTAGGTTTAAAGAGCACACCGAATACTTTAGTTAACTTCTTTAATAACTTCAATCTTCTTCATATAACACTGCTTACAATGGCTTATTTCTTTCATATTACAATGGTTTAATTCCTATTACATTGGGTTGATTCAATAGCTTATCTCGATAGATTCGTTAGCTTATGTTGTTAGATTAATTTAGTATTATTTAGTGATAAATTCGATAGGTTCGATTATGATTACTCTACAGTGACGATTTGTAAGTTCGATAAGTTCGTAAATTCGGTGGAACTACAAGTAAACACATACAAAATTTTTAGACACAGATCTACCTGCACTGTTAAACAATAGAGGAAAACACAAGTGCATTAAATACCTATTTGGCCTGCTCTGCTTCCATAAAGCTTTTCTGATTGGAACTGTCTGTTTCCTGTTCTGTCTGGTGAGCATGTGTCTCTAGAAAATCCTAGCAGGGAGTTTTACACAGGCACAAATGTGAAACTGGCTGGGATTGGTTAAGGCTCTGTACAGTGTGAGGCTGTCTGTGATTGGCTCACCTTATACTAATGCAGGCCATAGATGGGTCGAAAATCGGCCGATTTTTCTTTTAAAAAAACGAACAATCGGTCGTTCAAGTGGCCGACGTTACCACCAATGGTAAAAAAAATCGGCCGATTTTCATCCCGTCTACAGCCGGCAAAAAGTGTCCCTGCAGAGAGCTCTGCTATTTCTGACAGTTCTCTGACAGTTCCTTGACATTTACAGCGGTTGCAACATTGTATCTATTTGTTTCCATTTAGGATACAGATGTTTTTATTCGGAAACAAATAGATACAATGTTGCAACCGTTGTAAATGTCAAGGAACTGTCAGAGAACTGTCAAAGAAATAGCGGAGCTCTCTGCAGAGACACTTTTGCTGGACTGGAATTCCTCTTATTTTCATCCTTCTTCTTCTTCTTCTTTTTTCATCCTCACCTCTTCTTCTTCTTCTTCTTCAGCCTCATCCTCTTCTTCTTCTTCTTCATCTTCATCCTCATCCTCTTCTTCCTCCTCCTCATCCTCTTCTTCTTCTTCATCTTCATCCTCAGCCTCTTCTTCTTCTTCATCCTCATCCTCTTCTTATTCTACTTCTTCTTCATCCTCATCCTCTTCTTCTTCATCCTCATCCTCTTCTTTTTCTTCTTCTTCCTCATCCTCATCTTCTTCTTCATCCTCATCTTCTTCTTCTTCTTCCTCATCCTCATCCTCTTCTTCTTCTTCATCCTCATCCTCTTCTTCTTCTTCTTCTTCATCTTCATCCTCATCCTCTTCTTCTTCATCCTCTTCTTCTTCTTCTTCATCCTCATCCTCTTCTTCATCCTCATCCTCTTCTTCTCCTCCTTCTTCTTCTTCATCATCCTCATCCGCATCCTCTTCTTCTTGTTCTTCTTCTTCATCCTCATCCTCTTCTTCTTCTTCATCCTCTTCTTCTTCCTCTTCTTCTTCTTCATCCTCTTCTTCATCCTCTTCCTCTTCTTATTTCTTCTTTTTGTCTTCCTCTTGCAGGTCACTGCTCATGCGCAGTTTTTTTATCGGTAAAAAATCGGCCGATTTGCCCACTAATTGCCGCGAAAATCGGCCGATCGGCAAAATCGGACAATTTTTTTCCAACTTTACCAAAAAAAAAAAACGACCAAAATACCGAAAAACGGCCAAACAAATAGCCCACTAACGATCCGAAAATCGGCCGATTTTATTTTCGGCCGAAAAATCGGCCGATTTTCGACCCATCTATGGCCTAAATAACTCTTAAAGGCATATTTTCCTTTTCTGCCTCTGCTAACACAATGAATATAAAAATGTCATATAACAATCAAAGACATAAATTACAGCAATGATTCTGCTTTTGGCTTTAACATATACACATATACACTGTACTGAGGTTATTGGCAGGTTTGGTATACACATATATATGAACCATATTAACAACCTAGGACTGGTCTTAGCTGGCCAGCTACACTCCCACCAAAATTACCTATAATTCTATGTTCTCAGTAATGGGATTCGAACATGAATTTGAGGAATTTTCCATCAGTTTCTCAACTCTCAAGTGTCTTTGTTACTCTCAAGCAGAACAACTAACTTTTGTATTGGACGTTCCAACTTGAGTGGAGTTGTGAGAGTGGGAGTTAGAGGTTCCAAGCTTGTTGGGTCGTTGATGTTGTTGACTGTAAGTGGACGACTGTTAACAATAGACATTACTTCATAGAATAGTGTCCTAAGTGAAGCATCATCTAATCTTCCGGCGTTCTTTGTCAAAACTGAACTTAGTACGTTTCTTACAGTTCTGATTTGCCTCTCCCAGACTCCGCCTGTATGGCTTGCATGTGGAGCATTCATGTGAAAATCACACTGTTTCTCTAACAAGTACTCAGTTACTTTTTCTTTATCAATCTCTTTTAGAGCCTTGTTCAATTCGTTCTTTGCTCCAACAAAATTAGATCTAAGTTCTCTGACAGTACCTCTAATGGCTATGAAACATCTTAAGTCGTTGATAAAGGCGTCGGTTGACATATCTTCCAACATTTCCAGGTGAATTGCTCTGGAGCTTAAACACGTAAATATCAGTCCGTATCTCTTGTACTCCTTGCGGTTTTGTTTGGTGATAAGTGGGCCGAAGCAATCCATTCCACTATAAAGAAATGGTGGTGATGGGTTTACACGATCAGCTGGTAGATCAGCCATTCTTTGTTCTTCTGTAGGTCTACGTGTCTTTCTACAGATTACACATTTGCTTATGTACTTTGCTATAACTTTGCTTCCTTTCACTATCCAGTAACCACCTTCTCTCAAACAGCTTTGAGTAAAGCTTCTTCCTTGATGCAAGGATTTGTTGTGGTAGTGACTGATAATCAATCTTGTGAAGGTAGAATTTTTGGGTAGAATTGCTGGATGCTTAACTCTGTTAGGTAGCGACGCATTTTCCAGCCTCCCTCCCACCTTCAGTATACCATCCTGCAGAATAAGATTACGCTTGTACAATGGGTGGTTGTTTAGAAGTCTCTTAGGTTCTTGACTAAGTCTCTTCAATTCTTCACTGTAGAATCTTTGATGAATGAGTCTTATAACCGTTTCTTCAGCTTTCACTCTTTCCTCTACATTCAAAGATTCTTTCTTTCTGATTCCTTTAGCTAAGCATTGTATTCGAGCTACTATGTTTATGACTGTATTCCACTTTGAACATCTGGCTAGTCGTGCTCAATGTTTGAACTACCTTTACTTCTGGATCACCCATAGACAGTTCTGTATAACCTTCACTGGGTATGATTTCCCTTTCCCAAAGGAACTCTGGACCGGTGAACCAGTTTGAATTCTTCAGTTCTGTTACATTTAGGCCTCTTGAAGCATGATCTGCCGGGTTTTGCTTTGTGTCAACATAGTGCCAATGTTCTGGATTCGTTGTTTTCCGCATTTTTTGAACTCTGTTAGCGACAAAAGTGTGGAATCTTCGAGCTTCATAGTTTATGTAACCTAGGACAACTTGTGAGTCTGTCCAAAAATGCTCTTCATCTATTTTCAATTCCAATTCTTCTTTCAAAAACTGACTTACTGATGCTGAAATGACTGCTGCCGTTAGTTCGAGTCTTAGTATTGTCTGAATATTGTTGGGTGCTACTCTGGCCTTTCCCATAACTAGGGCACAGTCTATCTTTTCTTCTCCTATTACTCTGATGTAGGAGCACTGACCATAACCATGACTACTGGCATCTGAAAAGTGATGAAGTTCTATTTTCTTGTACTTTCCGAAATCAGGAGGTACAAAACATCTGGGTATCCGAATTTCTTTCAAATTTTGCAAGTCTCTTATCCAACTCTCCCACCTTGGCCTCAATCCTGCAGGTATGGGTTCGTCCCATCCCAACTTCTGTCTGCATAATTCTTGCAGTATTTCTTTTGCTCTGAGGATTACTGGTGATAGGAATCCCAACGGATCATATATTGAGGCTACTGCGGAAAGAATGGTACGTCTAGTTGGAACTTTCTCTTCCATGGATATTTCAAAGAAAAAATTGTCGTTTTCTACATTCCATCCCAATCCAAGTACATTCTGAACTGGAAGAGGATCATAGTTAAGATCCACATTCTTCATTGTTAATGCACGTTCGGAGTCACTGATGGATTCTAGTACCTCTCTGTCGTTTGAGATGAATTTGTGAAGACGCAGGTTTCCCTTTGCGCATAACTCTTGGCTCTCTCTCACCAATTGAATTGCCGATTTTGAGGATTCTAGGCTTATAAGACCATCATCTACAAAAAAGTTTTTCTTCAAAAAATTTGCTGCTGATGGACAATCCTTTTCATTCTGATTGGCCAGATACTTCATACCATAATTGGAACAACCTGGGGATGATGCTGCTCCAAACAAGTGTACTTTCATTCTGTATTCTGCTGGCTCTGTATCTGTATCTCTGTCTTCCCACCATAGGAACCTCAGGAAGTCTCTATCTTCTTCCTTCACATGAAATTGGTGGAACATCTTTTCAATGTCGCACATGACTGCTATGGGATACTTTCTGAATCTACAGAGTACTCCAGGTACAGTGTTTGTAAGATCTGGTCCCTTAAGTAGATGATCGTTCAATGCAACATCATTGTACTTTGCTGAGCAATCAAAAACTACTCTGATCTTATCCGGGTTCTTTGGGTGATAGACACCTTGATGTGGGATGTACCACACTTCTCCATTTTTAGGCTGACCATCAACTTTCTCTGCGTGCCCTCCTTTGAGGATTTCTTTCATGAATTTCAAATAATCATCTTTGAGTTTGGGATCTCTTCTCATCCTTTTCTTTAAGCTTTTCAATCTTGCCAGGGCAAGATCTCTGTTATTTGGCAGATGAGGTCGTTCTCTAAAAGGTAGGGGCATTTCAAGATGACCTTGTTGATTTTGCTGAATATTATCTTCTAGAACTTGTACAAACTTTATGTCCTCTTGGGATACACTCTTTTCATTACAACTTACGTCTGCAAAGTCGGATTCTAGGATTTTGAGTACTTTCGCTGGACTTACAGTTGGTAACTCTTGGACATATATTCTATGACACAAAACTGTCACCTGTCCTGAATCTGCAATCTGTCGTTTTCCTCCAACAACACCCCATCCTAGATCAGTTTGGACTGCGTAGGGTTCACCCTTTCCTCCTGTGATTATCTTTCGTGGCACCAATGCCTCGGGACAGTCATAGCCTATCAACAGTCCAACACCAAATTCCTTCAGCGGGGACATTTCATGAGATATGACAGATAGGTGTTCCCATTTGTTGGCTGTTTCACAGGTAGGTATGCGATCTCGATCTAGAGGTATGTCGTCTTTTGTATAAGCTGGAGGTAGATCTAATATGCAGTTTGAGTGGAGTCCTCTAACTCTCAGTCCTTTGACTCTTTGACTGTTCACCAATGTGTCTCTTCCTGTCATTGTGGTGAGTTTGAGTTTCACTGGTTCTGCGGCCACTTGTAATTTCTTGCAGATTTCTTGATCAATGAAGGTGATGTCACTCTGGGCATCCAGTAGCGCATAGGCGTATACCTTCTTGTTCTTCCTCTTAGGATTTGAAATACACACTGGTACAACCATTGACGTGCCATTGATTTCTCTTTCTCTCACTCTGCAAGAGAATACTGTCGCTGTATTTTCTTCCTCAGTGTCCTTGGGCATTAAGGATTTCTCTTTCTTTGGACGTTCTTCATGTAGTGGTGTAGGATGACGTCCTTTACAAACGCTGCAAGTGGCCTTTTTCTTGCATTCTTTAGTAATATGGCCTTTTCTTAAACATCCAAAACACAGCTGATTATCAAACACAAACTTTTTCTTTTCATCTGGAGACCTTTCCTTCAATTGTTGGCACTTATGTGTGGAGTGATTCTCTTCACAGAACATACACTTGAAGGTAGTCTGAAGACTTGTCGGTTCTGACTCTTTACTGATCCCAGTAGTGATGTTGAACTTGCTCTCATGGGCATCTGGACCTTTAGTAGCTGTGTTGGTTGCAAAGCTAGTTGCTCTTGCACATCTTATCTCTCTTGTAGGCCTTTCTTCTAAGGTTTTTAAGGCATAAGATGCTGTTACTGGATTACACGCTATTCATGCTTCCTCATTAACAAATTCAGAGAACTCTTTGAAACTTGGGAAGTTTTTGCCTTGATCTAACTGTTTAGTCACATAGCGATTCCATCCAGAAGCCACTTGTTCTGGTAGCTTGGCTAGCATCCTGTGGTTTTCTAGATAGTCGTTCAATACTTCTAGTCCTTGAACATGTGGGATAGCATTGCTGCATGCTTGCAGGAAATCGCCATACTCTTGGAGCTTGAAGTGTTCTTTAGGACCTATTTTAGGCCAGTTTATCATCTTCTCTCTGAAAGCTCTTTGTACTAAGAAGGGATGACCATATCTTGCATTTAATTTTTCCCAAGCTTGCTTGTAGGCTTCTTCATCTTTCCTATAGAAGTTACCTTCAAGAACCTTTTTTGCTTCTCCGCCAGTATACCGCTGGAGGTAGAATAACTTGTCCACTGGACGGGAGCAATTATGTTCAATGATCATTTCAAAACTTGCCTTCCATTCTATAAACTTCAGTACGTCTCCGGAGAATATAGTAGGTTCCGGAACAGGAAGTCTAGTGAGAAATATTCTCTGAGGTTTCACCAGGTCAACAGTTGTAACATCCTCGTGACCACTGCCATGACATATGGGAGTTGAATTATCTGGTTCTCTTTTTCCACTTTGTTCTGAATCAGGTGAGTCTCTCTTCATTTCTCTCTGAGCAGGGATGGAAGGACTATGACTTATTTCTTTACTACATGCTGGAGATTTCCTTCCATTTTCCTGGGCGTAAGGAAGAACGTAGGAGTCAGCTTCTCCACTTAGTACTGATTTGGATCTATGACTACCCTGATTCGTATCCTCTTCGTGCACTCTGAGTCTGGCTTCTATAATCTTAACTTCCTTCTGCCTTTCCAGACTTTCCATTTTATGGCGCTGAGCTTCCAGTTCGGCTTCCATTTTATGGCGCTGAGCCTCCATTTCGGCTATCTGTAGACGCTGAGCCTCAATGGCAGATTCCATCTCAACTTCTGCCCTTTTGGCAGCGAGTTGTTCAGCTAATTCCTTTCTTTTGGCTGACGTACTTGAGAACTCTGTTTTGTGGCTGGCGCTTCTGCTAGTGATGGAAGTCAGACTTGAGATTGTGGTTCCTCCTAAGGACCTAGCATAGTCTTTCATGAAGAGCTCATTCATTCCCTTTCGTGCCTTGACTTCATCATACTTTGCTGCAGAAGATAGTTCTCTCATAAGCTTCACTAAATCCCTAGTGACTGCGGTACATGTATCCATGTTCCTTACAATATCCTGGGAGGGTGTCAAGGACGACCGCAAGTTGACATATGCTGTCATAAGCTCTGACTCAGAATCTTCTACTGTCTCTATTATTTCACTCAAATTCTCCTTTATGCTTTCTTGTTTTAGCTTTCTGCGAATGTCTTTGATGTATGCTTTCCACCTCTCATACATTCGGGCGAACTTTTTTCTCTCAGTGCTGCCTCTTGCTCCAAATTTTCTAGCACCTTTTGGGTCGGTTTTCTGTCCCGTGATGAACGTCTTAGTTCACCTGTTTCAGCTATATTTGTTTGGGGCGAGACTACCGTTACATTGCACCTTTCAGATTCAGACAGGTTCTCTTGCTCTTCACCTTCTACCATATCTATCATTGCATCCGCTAACAGTGGGGTGGCAATGCTAGGCTCAGCCATTTCTGAATGCTATAACAATTAATATGAAAAAAAAGGACCTGTCACTTTAAATGCAATACTATCAAATGCAAGAATAAATGACTTTCACTTTACATGTAATAGCACCAAAACGCAGGCAATAAAATTACTTTCACTTTAAATACTTTAGAGTCATATACTTTAACTGTCTCTCTTTTATTAAAAGTCTGTATTCTCTTGAGCACAAAAATGTCTCTTGCAGAAACCTATGTGCATAAGTGAGTAATAAAGGAAAGCTCTGACCTTAATTGAAAAGCAGGATACCGTGATCTGAAGGTTGCAGAAACAAATGTCAGTCTTAAAGGAGACTTTTCTTGATGCGGTGACTTGCGATGCTCTGCGGTGACTTTGCGATGTTCTGTGATGACTTGTGATGCTTTGCAATGCTCTGCGGTGACTTGCGACTAGTATCGTGAACTCTCTGGATGCAACACGTGGTCTCTTGATGGATAGCGGTGCGGGCACTCTAGCTCTGGACTGTGGCCCTCCCCTCATGCATCTCTTTCTCTCTCTAGGGGTGCAGGAGGTTTGGCGCTCTTTCTCTGACTGTCTTGCCTTTGCCGTTATGCCACTTTAAGAGTCGTCTGCAGTCTGACTAATGCGCACGTGCTATGGCCTGTACTGTTGTTCCGCTGAGGTGTCTCCGCGTGGCGGTATATGCTGGCGCTCTGTTTCTCTAGTGTACTCTTTACTGTGCAAGTTGAGGAGCTCTGTTGCTTGACCTCTGAGGGTAATAGTTCCACTGTGGCAGGCGCAGCACCCTTTGGTGCCGAGTGCGCTGTGGCATTAGAAAAATTATGCAATTGCTGTTTCTTTGTTTGATTAGACTGACTTTACTCTGTAATTCCTCCAATGCCGCTCTATGGATGCAGTAGGTTTAAAGAGCACACCGAATACTTTAGTTAACTTCTTTAATAACTTCAATCTTCTTCATATAACACTGCTTACAATGGCTTATTTCTTTCATATTACAATGGTTTAATTCCTATTACATTGGGTTGATTCGATAGCTTATCTCGATAGATTCATTAGCTTATGTTGTTAGATTAATTCAGTAGATTGATAAATTCGATAGGTTCGATTACGATTACTCTACAGTGACGATTCGTAAGTTCGATAAGTTCGTAATTTCGGTGGAACTACAAGTAAACACATACAACATTTTTAGACACAGATCTACCTGCACTGTTAAACAATAGAGGAAAACACAAGTGCATTAAATACCTATTTGGCCTGCTCTGCTTCCATAAAGCTTTTCTGATTGGAACTGTCTGTTTCCTGTTCTGTCTGGTGAGCATGTGTCTCTAGAAAATCCTAGCAGGGAGTTTTACACAGGCACAAATGTGAAACTGGCTGGGATTGGTTAAGGCTCTGTACAGTGTGAGGCTGTCTGTGATTGGCTCACTTTATACTAACTCTTAAAGGCATATTTTCCTTTTCTGCCTCTGCTAACACAATGAATATATAAATGTCATATAATAATCAAAGACATAAATCACAGCAATGATTCTGCTTTTGGCTTTAACATGTGCACATATATACTGTACTGAGGTTATTGACAGGTTTGGTATACACATATACGTGAACCATATTAACAACCTAGGACTGGTCTTAGCTGGCCAGCTACACCTGGTGCTCCAGGACCTCCAAAACTGTGATACGTAGTCAAGAGTTAGATGTGTAATTTTTGCCCCTAAAACACCTGAAGGTACTTATTGGATGTGGGGCCCCTCTATGTGGCTAGGCTGTGAAAAGGTTTACACATGGTATCTCCATATTCAGGAGGAGTAGCAGAATGTGTTTTGGGGTGTAATTATAAGTATGCCTGTGCTTTGTGAAAGCAAATAACTTGTTAAAATGGGAGCTTTGTAAAAAAAAAAAAGGACAACTTCAAAAAACCCACCATGCCTCTTATTACGTACCTCAGACAGTCTATTTTCCAAAAATTGGTAATTTGCGGGGGGTATTTTAGGGCCCCCAAAAATTATATAGGTAGTCAGTACGTCAGAATTGATCAATTTTCAAATATTTATTGTGTGCGCAATTATTAGGCAAGTGAGTATTTTGACCAAATCATAATTTTTATTGTCCAACTCCAAACTGTATAAACTTGAATGTTTCTTGGATTTAAGCATATCAGGTGATGTGTATTTGTGTAATGAGGGAGGGTGTGGCCTAAGGAGATCAACACCCTATATCAAGGTGTGTATAATTATTAGGCAGCTTCTTTTCCTCAGGCAAAATGGACCAAAAAATAGACTTAATTGACTCTGAAAAGTCAAAAATTGTAAGACGTCTTTCAGAGGGATGCAGCCAGCACTCTTGAAACTGCTAAGATATTGGGGCGGGATCAGAAAACCATCAAACATTTTGTTGCAAATAGTCAACAGGGTCACAAGAAACATGTTAAGAAAAAAATTGCAAATTAACTGCCAAAGATTTTAGAAGAATCAAACGTGAAACTACTAGGAACCCATTATCCTCCAGTGCTGTCATATTCCAGAACTGCAACTTACGTGAAGTGCCCAGAAGTACAAGATGTTCAGTGCTGAGAGATGTGGCCAAGGTATAGAAGGCTGAAACCCGACCACCACTGAACAAGACACATAGGTTGAAACAAGACAACAACAAAAATATCTAGATATTTTTTCAGATTGCAGACAGATTTTTCAAACGTTTTATGGAGTGATAAGATGAGAGTGACTCTTGATCGACTCATACACCAGCAAGGTGGAGGTGGGGTACTGGAATGGGCTGGTATTATTAAAGATGAACTATATGGACCTTTTCAGATTGAAGATGGACTCAAAATCAATTCCCAAACCTACTGCCAGTTTTTAGAAGACACTCTCTTCAAGCAGTGGTACAGGAAAAAGTCTGCATCTTTCAAGAAGACCATGATATTTATGCAGGACAATGCACTATCGCATGTATCAAAGTACTCCACTGCTTGGCTAGCCAGAAAAGGCCTTAAAGATGAAAGAATAATGACATGGCCCCCTTCCTCACCTGACCTAAACCCTATTGAAAACTTGTGGGCCCTTCTTAAATGGGAGATTTGTGGTGAATTAAAACAGTCTACCTCTCTGGGAGGCTGTGGTTGCTGCTGCACAAAAAGTTGATCATCAACAGATCAAGAAACTGTCAGACTCCATAAAAGGAAGGCTTATGACTGTTATTGAAAAGAAGGCTCTTTTGGTCTCTTATTTATTTATTTTTTTAAATGTCAGAAATATTTATTTGTAAATTTTGAGTTGTTTGTTTATTATTTTCACTTTAACAGATGAAAATAAACAAGTGAGATGGGAAAATTTTCATTTTCAATTTGCATAATAATTTTGCACACTAATAGTTGTCCAATAATTGTGCAAACATAGATATTCTCCTAAGAAAGCCAAAACTTCACTTTTACTTTCTTAAATATTCAGGTTTGAGGTTTATTAACATTTTTTATTGACCAAGAGCACTGTAGCTGATCAATAATGAAATTAATCCTCAAAAATACAACTTGCCTAATAATTGTGCACACAGTGTATATACCATGGTTTGTAGACTATAACTTTTACACAGACTAAATAATATACACTGATTTGGGTTATTTCTACCCACAAAAGGTAGCACAATACATTTTGGCCTAAATACATGAAGAAAATAATTTTTTTTTGCAAAATTTAATAGCAAAAACAAAATTAACAGTCTCTTTTGATTTATAGCACAGAAGATTAAAAACCCAGTGGTGAATAGATACCACCAAAAGAAAGCCTCTATTTGTATGAAAAAGAGAAAGATAAAATTTTCATTTGGATACAGTGTTGCATACCTGAGTCATTCAAAGTGTTAGAGTACTGAAAGCTGAAAATTAGCCTGAACGGGGAGGGATGAAAGTGTCCGGACTTAAAGTGGTTAAATACAATTTTAGCTCTTCTGGGGTACAAAAATATAAGTATGCATATACAGGTAGCAGTCTATACAATGAAACTGAGTACAGTGCTGCTATACAAGTGAGCAAGTGGGCTTCTGCCAGAGTTATGCTTTAGAGCAGGGGTTTCCAAACTTTCTAAACAAAGGGCCAGTTTACTGTTCTTCAGACTTTAGGAGAACCGGACTGTGACCAGTAGGAGTGGAAAATGCACTGGCATCAGTGGAAGTAGACAATGTCTCAGGAATGGTGGTCAGCAGGATTAAAACAATTATATAGGGCCTATGATCAGTAGAAGGAGGAATAATGCCCAATCATTGGTGTCAGTGGGAGGAATGGTGCCCCATCATTGGTGTCAGAGAGAGAGGAATAGTGCCCCAATCAATGTTGTCAGTGGGAGGAATAGTGCACTATGATTGGTGTCAATGGAAAGAATAATGCTCCAGCATTGGTGTCAGTGGGAGGTATAGTGCCACATCATTGGTTTCAGTGGGAGGAACAGTGCTTCATTGTTTATTACCTATAAAGTTGGTAAGGTTAAAAAAAAGATACCAGTCCATCCATTTCAACCTGAGAGCATGTGTGTTTGTGGGCGTACATGCTTGTTTTTAAATCAGTGGGATGAATTATGCCCCATCCTTGGTGTCAGTGGAAGGAATAAGGCTCCATCATTGTTGTCAGTGGAAGACTTGTGCCCCATAATTATTGTTAGAGGGAGAAATAGCTCCTCATATCACTGAGAAGAACAGTACCCCAAGAGCCAGATAAAGGCAAGCAAAGGGCTGCATCTGGCCCGCAGGCCACAGTTTGGAGACTCTATTCTATGTTTTTTCTTTGAGTTCTCTCAAAGTTTTCTTTGTTTCAACATTCTCACAAGAACATAGATATCCAGGCATGCAGCCAGGAGTGATCATGCATGTTAGGCATACAGTTGTACTTTGTAACAGCCAATGTGATCTAACCTTATCTCTTAACAATACAAAACCATTGTAAGTTACAGAATAGACAAGAGAACTCTCTTGTAACCATATGGACTGCACATTTTCTCTTTCTATGTACACAATACGGGCTTCTTATTTCCTATACAACAGTCACTTGCCATACAAAATATGTGAAAAGAGTAACAATATTTCTGTATCTGATATTAAATTATTACACTGTCCTTTAGAAAAAAAATCAGCTACAAGTTAAAGTGATATTAAACATTTATTTTTGTTTTTCATTAAAATAACAAGCATATTTATACTTACCTGCTCTGTGCAATGCTTTTGCACAGAACAGCCCCGATCCTCCTCTTCTGGGGTCCCCTGTTGGTGCTCCTGACCCCTCCTCTTCGGTGGATGCCCCCATGGAAAGCCTCGTTCCATGGGGGCACCCGTGCTGGCTTGCTTCCAAGCCTCCCTGTCTGCATCCATTGACACAGAGCAGGTAGCCTGGCCCCACCCCCATTCCCATGTCACAACATTTGATTGACAGCAGCAGGAGCCAATCGATCCGACTGTTATCAGCCTTCCCAATGAGGAGGGAGAAAGCAGCTAGAGCCATTGCTCTTGTGCACATCACTGGATAGGAGAGGGCACTGGTAAGAAAGGGGGGGGGGCTGGGGGGGATCTGCAGCACAGAA
This sequence comes from Staurois parvus, assembly GCF_062004578.1. Taxonomy (NCBI): domain Eukaryota; kingdom Metazoa; phylum Chordata; class Amphibia; order Anura; family Ranidae; genus Staurois; species Staurois parvus. Next base: position 2,747,684 of record NW_028318233.1, read on the forward strand.
TGTTTTTCTCCTTAATGCATAGAATGCATTAAGGTGAAAAAAAACCTTAAGGCTTTAGAACCACTATATATCCTACTGATCCTGAAGTCTAACTAGGCTTCCTGCATCATTACACAGTTTAGAGATTCATCAAAGTTTTAATGCTGCACAAGTAGAGCTGTTTGGAACTTTAAATATGTGAGTGTACCTGTTACTTAATTTTTTATTTGATTTTAATAAAGGCAGTTTTATATTATGTGCATCTGTAGTTGTGCCACATTTAATTCAAGGAATCATTTAATTATTTTGGAGGAAAGTGGATATTACCACAGGCGATTATTGGAGTGTATATGTCTTTTTTCTATAACATAGTGGTATATCCTATGGTGCGAGAGCTTCTGATTTCAGGTGAGAGTCTTTGGTGGATCAGAGAACTTAGTTTTGCATAAAAGGGATATTTTGGAAGCTTGGTTTTGGTAAAAAAAATCAATACGATCTTTGATTTTATTATATAATATTGGATAAACACATTATATAATAAATGTGTGTATCCAGTAACAAGAAATATGGTTACAGCCAGCTTCTTTTCTATAAAATATATACAGTGGAAGATGTTATGTTTTATTGATCAATAAAAGAAACATAAAAAGGAATGCAAGTAAAAGCAGAATAATAAAAAGAACATAAAACTAGCTTAGATAAATGTATAGGGAAACATACAATAGCTGACTCCTCACACACACTGTACAATATGTGTGTGTCCATTTTACAGGAAACTAAAAGTTGACATAATGATTTATTACAGTTTAATAATTACTTTCAGAGCAAAAAATTGGATGAGAAAAAAGAATTTGGTAGTCTGGTAGCAGTTTGTATTCACCAATAGAGCAGAACTGGTTTCTAATGTAACATAGATAAATGCACTATAGCAGAAAAAGTTAACAGGTGGTGTGAGTCTCAAAGATCACCCTGCTGGCAGTCTAGCCACAGCTGTCACAGATGATGGAATGCATTTTTTAATGTATCCATGATTTGAAACTTGACTGGTTGGGGAATGCATAATGCTAGTCACATTGGGGCTTGCACAGGGAATGCACGCTGCATGCACTCCACCAGCCCTTTTCTCCTGTTCTGTAAATAGAACTTTTTTTTTTAATCATCAACAAACTGAAGTGTCAGAGACTCAATGTGCCAGCAAACTTACATTTTCTTTAGCTCTGATGCTACAATTGCTCCAGGGGAGGCACCATATGCATTGACAAAATTGATAATTTGAAGATTGTGTGAGTCTCTTCTAACACATTTTGTTTCAGAACTATTGGAATTACTGGCCTGAACAAGAACTCTGTTCAGGAGTTCTAACTTTTCTTCTGATTTCACTGGTTTCACGCTTGTTCTTGGATGTGACTACAAAAGGATTGAGGCCAAGTAACCAGCATTTTCAAAAAGAGGACAGCAATGACGGCCTCAGTATGGGTTTCCTTTAAGAAAACAGTGTGCTGATTTTAGCAACAGATGGTGCAGTGAGAGTGACAGTGATTGCCACAAAAGACTACACAAGGACATGCGGCTGATTTTTCCCGTGTCTAACAAGTAAATCCTGACAGATACTGCACTGTGGCTTACCTCAATAGAACATTTGTTATAGATGTTATCAAAGGGTTCATGTACATTAATTATTTAGAGGAACATATGTCAAAAATACAATTTGGGAATCTTGAAACATGTTTGGAATGCAAATAATTGTTAGGCATTTATTTAAAATAGGCTATGGCACTTGTCGACCTGTTCAATTAACTAGCATAACAAATATTGAGTTCTGCATTAAGATGCATAGACAAGAGCATTAGGCGCATTGGATTTGTTCTTCAGGTAGCCTAGCTTGCTTAGAATCCTTTCTTTTTTTGGTTCTTTCAATGTATTATTTATATGGTTTATTATGGAGGCTGTGCCACTGCCCAGTTGATTAAGGTGAGGCATTTCACCTTAATCAGCTGGGCATATACTATGCACCCCATTTCAAGTGGAGGGACCTTTGAACGCACTGTGGTCATCATCCAGATTCCAGTCACAGCTCTCCTGGACTCAGGAAGTATAATGACCCTGGTACAGGACACTCTGGTCGGTCAGGTGGGATCTGTAACCAAGACACTGAAGGGGAGATTTACTAAAACTGGAGCACTCCAAATCTGGCGCAGCTGTGCATGGTAGTCAATCAGTTTCTAACTTCAGCTTGTTCAATTAAGCTTTGACAAGAAAAACTGAAAGCTAAATGGTTTTTGTGCAAAGCTGTTCCAGATTTTGCACTCTCCAGTTTTTAGTAAATTTTTCCCTTTATGTCATCTGCCAGCCATGGGAGTGCAAGGACCTACCCACTGCTGTCCATGTCTATTACTATTATTATTATTTTGGAACTGTTGAACACAGAAACAGACTGGCAAGAAATCTGGTACTGCCTGCAATAATGGGATGTAATTTCCCAGATTTTGGGAACTGTGGGAAAGAAGGAGTCTGACCAGATGCATAAAACAGACCTCCAACTTTCAGATGATGTTTATCATAGATATGTCAAATGATGTTGAGTATGATGAATGGTCTGCTTGCAAAGACCGCAGTGAGAAAGTTGCCAGTATATTGCTCAGATGCAGAACCCTACTCTGGCTCAGGCTAGAGAACAGATAGTGGCTTAATTTTACAGCCAACAATGGTACAAAGATTCATAACCTGAAATGAAAAATGAACAAAGCATACTCTTTTGTAATGTGTACTTGCCTCAACCAAAATCACCTAATGTGATCTCTAACTTCTCTTTCCATCCTCTGCTATCTGCATAAGTCACTTCTGACAGTCTATGCGAACATCAAGCAATCCCAGGAGATGGCCCCACCCCTCTTCCAGTACACAGCAGATGACTGACAGCCTCATATGTGCATGTTTCCCTATGAGACTGTGTATTTGCGGGTGGGGGGAGTCCATCCTTTCCATTCAGGTCTCAGATTACACTCACCTCCCTGCCCTATGCTGTGCAGTGTATGATGTCAGATCCCCAACTCCGGCCTTCTGAAGTTCAGAAATGCAGTGTAAATTCTGGACTTTGAATCACTGTAGAGAAGAGATCACTGCAGATAAACAGGTACAACTTATGCAGAAGGATTTTTTTTCATCCCTGTGTATCACCTGAGGCTAGTCACAGTGGGTATATGTATGGTTTTACAACCCCACTTTAAACAGCTTCACACATTTGTCTACTATCTGCAGATGTTAGTCGAACACTACAAAAACTCTAAAGATCAGAAACACTAGAACTTCCTTTTTTCAGCACACCTATTTGAGTAAGGTGAGGTGCCGCAGGCTTCCATTGGGGTTTCACACTTTGAGATGATATATGGATGGAGATCAGAGGGTTGCTTGACCCTGTGGAGGAAGAATGGAAGAGCGAGTCCACGCCCCACTAGAGTGTTTTAAAATATGTCTCCCAGATGCAACATCAGATAGCAGACATGATGCCTCTGGTCAGGGAACGCAAAGTGCTCCAATATGGTACAGCTTCAGGTTGGCTAAAATAGTCACTTCAGGTGCACTTTTCCCCTGTGAAAAGCCAATTTCAGGCCAGACAAGGTCCATTTGAGCTTGTGGCTTAAGCACAGAAGGTGAATTTCAGGGTCATCAAACAAGAGGAAGCCCCGTTAGTTCTACCATAAAAATTTGTTAAAGCCCTGGAAAGAAAGGGAACAGGTAACTGCCCTGGTGAGGGTGAGACTTGAGCCTTAATTGGTGAGGACATTGTCCAGGTAGCCAGTACTCTGTCAAAAGCCCAGACAAAGGAAGTGAAGGCATTTCTGCATAAAAATAAGAAAAGATTCTCCAATTTCCTAGAACTCAGTTATGTGATTGAGCATAATATCATTACTGAGCATGGTGTCAAGGTTTGTGTGGGCCTTACCAAATCCCAGAGGCTCAGAGGAAGACTGTTTCAGATGAGATGAATAATATGTTGCTGCTAGGAGTAATTGAAGAAGGCAGAGTGAATAATCGAGCCTGACTGTGTTGGTCCCCAAACCCAATGCCACTCTAGTTCTGCAAGGACTCTCAGAAATTTAAGGAGATGTCAAAATTTATACACTCCCTCCTAGATTGTAAGCTAAAGGAGCAGGGCCCTCCTATCCCTCTTGTATTGAACTGTATTGTCTCTCGTTTATATTGTAAAGCGCTGAGCAAACTGTTGGCGCTATATAAATCCTGTATAATAATAATACACATACCCCATCCCCAGTGTGGATGAGCTCATTGAAAGACCAATTTGGACCTTATAAAGGGATGTTTACAGGCACCCTTAATCAAGGCTGCCTAGGAGAAAACTGCTTTCTCCGCCACAGAAGTGCATTTGCAGTAGAAAAGAATGCACTTTGGCCTTCATACTGCTCATGGATCAAACATGACTAACCCATCAGGATCACACCTCAGTGTTTTCGGATGACATCTCAGTAGGGACTAGGAATCCCATTTGCCCAAAGTCCAGGCAGTATTAAACTCCCCGAGGAGACGGTGGTTTACCATGAACTCTAAAAGTGTGCAGTAGGCATAGAGGAAACAAAGTTGTGTTTGTTACACTGTGAGAGGCCCCATGTCAACAATTGGGATGAGCTCAGGCATGTTTGGACAGAAGTCTAAACCAGTCTGAGCTATATCTCCAAGAAAGGGTCAATGAGAAAGCCAATCATTAGCTGTAGAGACATTTCCCACCCTGTAGATGTATGTTTACACACTCCATGTACAGTAGATGTGTGACTGTGGGGTGGAGAAAGTCTCTGCCACTTATGATTGTATGATCTGTAGTGACAGCCTCCTTGCAGGATAGCTCAGGCCGCTGGTCTGCAAGGTAGAGGCTATACAATTCCGGGCCCCATCTCCTCACCACAAAGCAGGTGTGTGTGTTCTTGGGCATAGTCAGAAACTACAGAAGATTTGTGCCTAATTTTTCCACCCTGGCAGAGCAGTTGACTGATGTGATTAAGGGGCAGACATTGATCATGATCGAGTGGAGCACAGATGCTGAAAAAGCTTTCCTGGAGCTCAAGTCAAAGCTGTGTCTAAATCCTGTCATAATAGTTCCCAATTCTTAAAGGGATTTATTGTTCAGATAGACACCATGAGTGCTGGACTTGGAGCTTTCTGTTGCAGGATATTCATAATGAGGCTCTCGGCAGTAGAGCAGGAATGTTTGGTTTCACTGCTGGCTGGGTCTTGTGTTTCCTTCATGATATTGGCCTTGATTGTTCGGAGGCTGAGATGAGCTCATTACTGTTTCGTTGCTGGGACTGTGTTAAAGAGTAAAAACAACCATTTCCTGGGTGATCTATGTACATTGCTGTACTTGGAAGGTTTCAAACCCCTTTAAATGTGATTAACCCTCTGTGAATATCTCTCCAATAGTGAAGTATTTATTGCAGAGGATGCCCAAAAATCTGATTTATATCTTAGTGCAGACTTCCGGGAAAATCAGTGAGCCGATCACACAAGCAGGAAATTAAATTTCAGGGAGGTGTTCCATATAAAATCTGTGTACAGAACGCCTCCGAATTGCCATATTGTATTGCAATTTGCAGACAATTACAGAGCTGCAGATTGAAAAGGAAAGGTAATTTTTAATGAGGTTATATTACAATATGGCTTGTGTTGCAATTGTTCATGCTATATTATTTTTTTTTTTGCAATTCTTTTCTTCCCATAAAAGTGGAGTTATCTGGGGTTTTTACTTTTCAAATCCATTCAGGAAAGAAAAACTTTTGAACTAAGAATGATAATTTGACACAAGAGATAAGGGCCTTAATTTGGACATGGGATTCCTCAATCATTATCCGACATTTTTATGACTATTAGCTGTAGCTTGACTCCCTCTGTGTGAGTGTAGTATCCCCCCCCCTCCCCCCTCGCTTTGACTGCATCTTATCTCTAGCCTCCTTTTTTTTTTTTTTTTTCGTTCATTTCTTCTAACATTCTGCTAACTTTGTGAGTAGTACTGCTTAGACCTTGAAAAAGGGGACATTCCCCAAAAGCTTGTCCTCAAAATTGTGTGTTAGTGCAAATAAAAAAAGTATCACGGACAGTACTCAATTACTTTTTACTTTATACAGTATACACATTACCAACCATGTTTTCATGAATAGGAGGTAACTCCAATGTCTTGAAGTTTCACAATGACTTCATGCACACTAGACGTTTTTACAGCTGCTGTTTGTGGCATATTTTTCTACAGCCAGTAAACCCCCCAGCATGTTATCCTATGTGTCCATACAAACATAGGCTTTAATCAGCATTTTGTTGGCAGGGGCGTTTTTTGACTGGAAAAAATACCCAGAACTAGTGGGTTTATAGAGCTGTTTTTTTAGCTGTAAAAAAGCTCTAATGCTGGTAAACGCAGATACACGCAGAACGATGCAGTAAAACACAGTAAAACATAGCAAACCAGTTTTTTTGGGCGTTTTTTTCAGCAAAAATTTTATTTTTTTGGGTAAAAAACACAAGCGTGGAAAAATGCGGAAACAAATGCGGAAAAACGCGGCTAAACGCTAATGCAAAAACACTGATAAACTGACTTTATACAGCTAATGCTACTGGCATTTTTAAAATATCCAGTGTGCATGAGGACTTACAGAGACAAAAAGTGAGGGAAATACAAAATGTTAGAGTTATCACCAAAGCGAAAGAAGGGCGAATTATCCCATTGGGAGAAATGTTTCAGTGACACTTGTCTAGGGTGGGAATTCTGTTCTGTTATCTCTCATTTCCAGTTGTGTTTCCTGGACAGGAAGTAAAGGGAAGTCATCATAACAGGACACAAAACTAACAGGAGTTGAATCCTCCCGCACTATACTGTATACCCAAATAAAAAAGGCTTTAGCTTTACATACACTTCAATTTTGTGTAAGAGGAAGGAAAGCTATCAGAACTCAAAGCTACTACATAAGGACAGCATAAGCCACTGTAGTCAGTTTAAAGCCCAACTACAGCCAAAAAAACTTTTTTTTATATCTTTGTCAGGTTATTATTGACATCTGTGTCCCTATTTTAACCTCTTCCATACAGGGCACTTTTACCCCCTTCCTGCCCTGGCCATTTTTCAGGTTTCAGCACTCTCACACTTTGAATGACAATTGCGCAGTCATGCAACACTGTACGCAAACTAAAATTTTATCATTTTCTTCACACAACTAGAGCTTTCCTTTTTGGTGGTATTTAATCACCACTGGGGCTTTATTTTTTGCTAAATTAACAAAAAAAGACCGAAAATAATGAAGAAAAAAAATAAGTTTTTCTTTGTTTCTGTTATAAAAGTTTGCAAATAAATAATTGTTCTTCATACATTTAGGCCAAAATGTATTCTGCTACATTTCTTTGGTGAAAATAACCCAAATTAGTATTTATTATTTAGTCTGTAGGAAAGTTATAGAGTTCACAAACTATGGTATAGATCTGAAAATTGATCAATCCTGAAGTACTGACAGCCAATCTAATTTCTTGAGGCCCAAAAATGTCAGAACAGTACAGATATCCCACAAATGACCCCTTTTTGCAAAGTAGACAGTTCGACGTATTTCATAAGAGGCATGGCAAGTTTTTTGAAGTTGCAATTTTTTTGTCATAATTTTTTGGAAAATGAAGAAATTAAAAAACAATTTTCACAATTTTGTTTTTACATACTGTCACCAGTGCAGTACAGCATCAGCATATAACTGGTGTGGCGGTGATCAGGGACACTGACTGGTGACAATATGAAAAAACAAAAAAATTGATAATTTTGTTTTCATTTTTTTTATTTTATTATAATTTTTTTTATTTTTATTACATTTTTTTCTCTTATTTTAAGATTTGTTTTCAAATTACACTATGACCAAAGTAGTATAATGTTACCATAGTAACATACTACTGTGGGGAAGTGATCAGTATTTTTTTTTACACAATTTGCTTATAGCAAAGAATTTCTTTGCTATAAGCAAGCATTTAACAAAGAATTTCTTTGCTATAAGCAAGCATTTAACTGAATGAAATAGATTCATTCAGGGGTTTTTTTTTGTGATTAGCTGTGATTGGCCATGGCTAATCACATGACACAGATGGGCTGTGATTGGCCCAGCCTGTGCAAGTGATAGCTGTGACCATTCACAGTTAGACACACTTGTATACAATGGATGACATGAAAGGAAGCCATCCTTTGTATACAACTGTCATGTGACCTGCTGTGATTGGCTGAATACATTTTGGACAATTATCAATGAAGAAAGATAATTTATTTGCAAAAGTTTATAAACTTTAGAAACCAGACACAGCAGGCACCAGACCACGGTGCAGCGCGCTCCCAGGGAGACAGCACATGCAGTGAATGTGGGGGCCATTTATAAACGGCGACCTGCTTCGGCACTGCTCCCGTCCGGCCGTTTATGTACATGGGCCAGACGGGAAGTGGTTAAGGTTTATTGTATATTTTGATGACACTGCTATGCATTTGCTGTGGGATTTGAAGGTGGGCTCTTTCCAAAAGAAATGTTTTATTGTATGTATTTCAAAGTGACAGGTATAAAACGCATACTGTAACCTCAGTTTATTTGGTTATATTGCACCAGAACTAGTATCCCCATTAGAAGATTTCCACTTTATTACTTTTCTGAGGAAAACCCAAAATTTTAGATTTTCTCATGATGGTAAACAGGACAGATAGAGAGGGTTAATCTCCCAAATGGGGGTGCAGACAGCAATAAAAACTAACAGGTGTTCTAATCCCTCCCCACTCTGTCCAAAATTTCCAAAAACATTTTGCCTTTAGTTATACTTTAAGGTTTCTACACAGTAGATATGCCAAACAGCAGAGTTTTCATCAAATTTTCAGTATAGGGTGGTCAGAAAACCTTGCACCAGATTAAATTTGTATTACTAAAGATGGATAATGGAAGGAACTTAGTTAAAATTATATGTAAGTTCAAGTCTTAACATTTTTTTACTGAAAGCAGTTTTTAATTATCACGCTTCAGCATGGCCAACACGCATCTTTTAAGCTGATTCTTGAACTCAGGAAATACACTGCAAAATTGATGTACTGATACTACTTGAATTGTGTTTGTTATTCTAAGTTGAATTCATCCAAAGAACGAGGTTTTGATGAGTAGATGGGTGTTTTGATTTGACCCCTTCTAGAAAAGAAACAAGGTGGCCAAGCAATTGATCTGTCTCTATGGATTAATTTGTTTGAGAAGCCATTATTCAAAAACTGTCACACATTCAATACATAATAACAGGATGCTTTATCTTGCTGAAAGGAATTTAATCTCAAACCCAACCCAAGGAATTAAAGTGTTTATCATATAGCCATACTTACTCATCTTGTCTGCTCTTCATTTCATCACAGAATCCTTTTTTTTTTGGGGGGGGGGGGGGACAATATGACTACTGTTTTTGCAGTAGCTTCTACAGTCAGGTCCATAAATAATGGGACATCGACACAATTCTAACATTTTTGGCTCTATACACCACCACAATGGATTTGAAATGAAACAAACAAGATGTGCTTTAACTGCAGACTGTCAGCTTTAATTTGAGGGTATTTACATCCAAATCAGGTGAACGGTGTAGGAATTACAACAGTTTGCATTTGTGCCTCCCACTTGTTAAGGGACCAAAAGTAATGGGACAATTGGCTTCTCAGCTGTTCCATGGCCAGGTGTGTGTTATTCCCTCATTATCCCAATTACAATGAGCAGATAAAAGGTCCAGAGTTAATTTCAAGTGTGCTATTTGCATTTGGAATCTGTTGCTGTCAACTCTCAAGATGAGATCCAAAGAGCTGTCACTATCAGTGAAAAGAAACCCATCAGAGAGATAGCAAAAACATTAGGCGTGGCCAAAACAACTGTTTGGAATATTCTTAAAAAGAAGGAACGCACCGGTGAGCTCAGCAACACCAAAATACCCGGAAGACCACGGAAAATAACTGTGGTGGATGACCGAAGAATTGTTTCCCTGGTGAAGAAAACACCCTTCACAACAGTAGGCCAGATCAAGAACACTCTCCAGGAGGTAGGTGTATGTGTGTCAAAGTCAACAATCAAGAGAAGACTTCACCAGAGTGAATACAGAGGGTTCACCACAAGATGTAAACCATTGGTGAGCCTCAAAAACAGGAAGGCCAGATTAGAGTTTGCCAAACGACATCTAAAAAAGCCTTCACAGTTCTGGAACAACATCTTATGGACAGATGAGACCAAGATCAACTTGTACTAGAGTGATGGGAAGAGAAGAGTATGGAGAAGGAAAAGAACTGCTCATGATCCTAAGCATACCACCTCATCAGTGAAGCATGGTGGTGGTAGTGTCATGGCGTGGGCATGTATGGCTGCCAATGGAACTGGTTCTCTTGTATTTATTGATGATGTGACTGCTGACAAAAGCAGCAGGATGAATTGTGAAGTGTTTGGGGCAATATTATCTGCTCATATTCAGCCAAATGCTTCACAACTCATTGGACGCTTCACAGTGCAGATGGACAATGACCCAAAGCATACTGCAAAAGCAACCAAAGAGTTTTTGAAGGGAAAGAAGTGGAATGTTATGGAATGGCCACCTGACCTGAATCCGATTGAGCATGCATTTCACTTGCTGAAGACAAAACTGAAGGGAAAATGCCCCAAGAACAAGCAGGAACTGAAGACAGTTGCAGTAGAGGCCTGGCAGAGCATCCCCAGGGATGAAACCCAGCGTCTGGTGATGTCTATGCGTTCCAGACTTCAGGCTGTAAATGACTGCAAAGGATTTGCAACCAAGTATTAAAAAGTGAGTTTGATTTATGATTATTATTCTGTCCCATTACTTTTGGTCCCTTAACAAGTGGGAGGCACATATGCAAACTGTTGTAATTGCTACACCGTCCACCTGATTTGGATGTAAATACCCTCAAATTAAAGCTGACAGTCTGCAGTTAAAGCACATCTTGTTCGTTTCATTTCAAATCCATTGTGGTGGTGTATAGAGCCAAAAATGTTAGAAATGTGTCGATGTCCCAATATTTATGGACCTGACTGTATCTCTATGGAGCTACCACAATATACATGGCCCTCCCCCTGGGACTACACAGCAACCAAAGCCAGCACAAATCCTGTGATATACAGCATACAGTCTGATATTAAGTACATGCACAATACAGGATCTGACTCTCTGTGATATACAGTGCACACTCTTTGATATTCAGTGCTCACTCTTTGATATTCAGCGTACATGTGCATTACCCATTCTGCCCGTGGGACATATAGTTCCACTATGGGCATCAGGGTGAGATAAAGTGCATGCTCCTCAGCAAGAAGTGAGGGGGAAGCTTTGCACAAGGAAGGAACAGATTACAGATAGGTAAATAAAAGTTTACAAAACAAGTAGCAAGAAAATAAGGAATTATTGATGATAAGAGGTGCATTTAAATAGATAACTAGTTTTTAAACAAGGGTTTAAAACTACTTTAGGGGTAAAAAATGTAATATAATTTTTCATAAAAGGTTTTGTCCTTTGTATAACCTTATTTTTAAAATTTAAAATTAGTGCAGAGCTTTATAACCACTCTGTTTGCTTTTTATGGTTAGATCTAACAATTGTGTATTTGCCATTCAGGTTCCATGTAAATCACTGAACAATAAAGCAGAAGCAGAGAGCTGGTTTAGAGTGGAACTCCAGGCTAGCTGCAAAAATAAATGACAGCTCCCCCCTTTCCCTGCATATACAGGACCTACTGCTCATTTCTTTTCTAGGGTGCTCTAATATAGTGCTTTTCTTACCCTGCTATATAGCCACTGTTTGCTTTAGCATGCGCTGACCCCACTTTGTCATTTAATGTGGCCGACCACTTCCTGGCTGAGTTGCTGTTGTTCCCAGTTGTTTCCACTTTGTTATAATATCGCTAACAGTTGACCATGGAAAATTTAGTAGCAAGGAAATTTCACATATGGACTTAATGCACAGGTGGCAACCTATCATGGTACCACGCTTAAATTCACTGAGCTCCTGAGAGCGGCCCATTCTTTCCCAAATGTTTGTAAAAGCAGTCTGCATGCCTAGGTGCTTGATTTTATACACCTCTGGCCATGGAGGTGATTGGAACACCTGAATCCAATGATTTGGAGGTTGTCTCAATACTTTTGGCAATATAGTGTATAACAACAATGTCTTTGTGAAGGTTATCCTTCATTCAGGTCATGATATAGCTATATAGCTTTTTCCAGTTAGTTGCATTCAACTGGAGTTGGACTGTAATGTGAACGATATTTAGATAAGCTGTGAAACAAGTTCCGCTAAATGTGACTAACTACTACTAGCAATAGCATTGTCCCTAATGACCTTGATTTACTTGTAGGACATCACATTAATGTTGTTTCAGGGCTGCACAGGAACTCTTTTGTAAAGACGAATCAATAATGACCCGAGGATAACATGTATTATTTACCTAATTTGCATTATTTACATACAGTATCTCACAGACGTGAGTACACCCCTCACATTTTTGTAAATATTTTATTATATCTTTTCATGTGACAACACTGAAGAAATTACAGTTTGCTACAATGTAAAGTAGTCAGTGTACAGCTAGTATAACAGTGTAAATTTGCTGTCCTCTAAAAATAACTCAACACACAGCCATTATTGTCTAAACCACTGGCAACAAAAGTGAGTACACCCCTAAGTGAAAATGTCCAAACTGGGCCCAAAGTGTCAATATTTTGTGTGGCCACCATTATTTTCCAGTACTGCCTTAACCCTCTTGGGCATGGAATTCACCAGAGCTTCACAAGTTGCCACTGGAGTCCTCTTCCACTCCTCTGTGACGACATCACTCAGTTGGTGGATGTTAGAGACCTTGCTCTCCTCCACCTTCCATTTAAGTATGCCCCACAGATGCTCAATAGGGTTTAGGTCTGGAGACATTCTTGGCCAGTCCATCACCTTTACCCTCAGCTTCTTTAGCAAGGCAGTGGTCATCTTGGAGGTGTGTTTGTGGTCGTTAACATGTTGGAATACTGCCCTGCGGCACAGTCTTCAAAGAGAGGGCATCATGCTCAGCTTCAGTATATCACAGTACATGTTGGCATTCATGGTTCCCTCAATGAACTGTAGCTCCCCAGTGCTGGCAGCACTCATCCAGTCCCAGATCATGACACTCCCAATACCATGCTTGACTGTAGGCAAGACACACTTGTCTTTGTACTCCTCACCTGGTTGCCGCCACACGTGCTTGACACCATCTGAACCAAATCAGTTTATCTTGGTCTCATCAGACCACAGGACATGGTTCCAGTAATCCATGTTCTTAGTCTGCTTGTCTTCAGCAAACTGTGGGATTTCTTGTGCAGTATCTTTAGAAGAGGCTTCCTTCTGGGATGACAGCCATGCAGACCAATTTGATGCAGTGTGCGGCGCATGGTCTGAGCACTGACAGGCTAACCCCCTACCCCTTCAACCTCTGCAGCAATGCTAGCAGCACTCATACGTCTATTTCCAAAAGACAACCTCTGGATGACACTAAGCACGTGCACTCAACTTCTTTTGTCGACCATGGTGAGGCCTGTTCTGAGTGGAACCTGTCCTGTTAAACTGCTGTATGGTCTTGGCCACCCTGCTGTGGCTCAGTTTCAGAGTCTTGGCATTCTTCTTATAGCCTGGGCCATCTTTATGTAGAACAACAATGCTTTTTTTTTTCAGATCCTCGGAGAGTTCTTTGCCATGAGGTGCCATGTTGAACTTCCAGTGATCAGTATGAGAGAGTGAGAGGGATAACACCAAATTTAACAAACCTGCTCCCCATTCACACCTGAGACCTTGTAACACTAAGGAGCCACATGACACCGGGGAGGGAAAATGGCTAATTGGGCCCAATTTGGACATTTTCACCTAGGGGTGTACAAGCTGTACATTACACCTAGGGGTGTACAAGCTGTACGTGCTTACATTGTAGCAAAGTGTCATTTCTTCAGTGTTGTCACATGAAAAGATAGAGTAAAATATTTACAAAAACATGAGGGTTGTACTCAATTCTGTTAGATCTCACATACTTATTTGTCTTTGTCATAGTATTTGTCTCTCACATAGTCTTTTACATAGTAATTGTCCCCCTTTATGTACTGGCATTTGTCACCTTGGTAAAACACTATATCCTATATCCCTTAGTGTAAAGTAAATACAGGCTATTCACTTGAATTTTACTCTAATGTGTTGGTTTCCGCTTTCTTCACAGCCTGAATTTGCAGTACCTCCGCTCCTGGGCACCCACATTCAAATGTATAAGCATTGGGTTATTGTGCATTATAGCCTCTATTCATTTTTAGCGTGACAATGCAGATCTCAGTGGAAGTGCCTGAGCTAAGGCCCTCGTGACAGGATTACTATGTATTCTTTTAGAAAGATGCATACGGGGTACAGTGCTAGGCTATTAAGCCTGCATTGTATTTGGTGGAGGCAAGAGTGTGACCACGGCTGGGAGCATCTTTCAGAGGAGACTGCAATGGACTAGTCGCACAGATTGGAGGAGCCCACTGGAGTGGGGAGTCAAGTAAGTAATACAAACTCTTCTGCAACCCCCAGACTTAACAAGCATTTAACCCTTGCCCCACTGCAAGTATATGTTTTTTGGTTGTACACAGAGTTGGCCATAAAGTTTATTTACATTTATAATGGGTTTACTTTTTACCAAACAGCTCAGCTTAACCTGTGATATAACATGTCCATATTGTTCTGAGATTATTCACCTTTGTGATCACTTTATTCCCCAGATGCTGCTTTGCTACAGAAAGGCAAAGTATATATTGGTATAAGGATGTATGCTTATACATCCTAAGAGGCTGCACATTGTAATCTGCTCCTTCCCGAACAAGGCCGTTCATAAACAAGGTAACAAAAAGGCACTTCCTCACTCAGAATCTGCCAAGCCTAATCTGAACCTGCAATATACACCATAACATCATATCATTCTGCTGGTATTCTTCTTAACCAACTCCTTGCACACATGCAGTTTCTCTCACCCCCCCTACATCTTCAAGCGAATGGGCATCAGGTTTGTGTTGCGATATAAAGAGAAATCTTTTGTTTTCACTCTTTTATCCTTGACTAGCAAATACCAGGAGACTAACTTCAAACTGCTCTCCAGGTGGTACTGATGCCCAACAACCCTTCACAGGATGTACCTACAGGCTGTGACCGTTGCTGGCGTTGCCTTATGGGCATCGGTTCTCTTTTGCATGTTTGTTGGGAGTGTCCTCCCATACATGTCTTCTGGGATCTAGTTCTATGCATTTATACTGCTGTCATGGACTCAAATGTCCATAAAATGCCCCAAATGGTTCTGCTCTCAGTTCTCCCTGGGTCTTATAGGTGTATTAAATGGGGGCATCTTATGCCACTGCTTGACATCTGCCAGGCTTGTTATACTTTGCCAACGGTGAACGACCCATGTTCCTACTCTCCTGGAGTGGATGGAAGAGATGAATCACATAGAATACATGGAGTCTCTCCTGGCACAAGAACTAGGTACATACGAGCACTGTCATCATGCTTTGCTCCCCTGGAACATGTACAGAGAATCTTCTGCACTTCAGGATTTCCTTCCTGGGTCATGGCTGGTTGGCTATGCTAAGGATTGCTTCTTCTGGTGGATTTTCCCGTTATTTCTGGTCGCCCTCCTTAGGCTGTACTTTTTCCCCCTTTTTCTTCTCTTTCCTACTTTTCTGCTTTCTTCTATTACTACAAAGTTTTTTTTTTTTTTGGACTATGATGGGGCTCAGGGGTGGCCTGTTATTACCAACTGTGCACTTCATGCTTGCTGGTAACGTGGTAACTTTATGGAGGTGCCTTTTTCACTCACTGTATACTTCTTTTACCTTTACCTGGTTCTTATTACTATTATTGGTATTATCCTAATTAATTAATTCAAAGGCTTTTTGTTTTTGTGCTGCCTCAACTGGACCCTATACTGTATACCCCTAGCTGTATTTTGCTTTATCCCCATTTTGTTTTCTGTATATACCTCCCTTCCTTTTTTATATTTTTGTATGTTCTATTTTATGGAGACACATTTTCTGTTTTTTTGGGGGGATTTTGTCTGTTTAAAAACTTCAATAAATTTAGATTGAACGCAGAAATAATGTCATCCATTAGTGCATCAAGAGGTTTTACACATGTTCTATGCAAGACAAATTATGCAGTAACACCCAATAGTTTTTATTGAGAGCCTTCCCACACGCAAAACACAGCATGGAGACTCCATATTAATTTATGTGACACAGTGGGGGTAGCAGCCTAGGTCTCCCACAAGATTTGTGGTTTTGAGAACAGCTAAAACTGTGCTTACAATGGGCTATGTATTATTATTATAATGCAAAACTAAATATATGTTATCTGGCTCTCTGAGTTTGGAATTCTTGTTAGTCTCTTTTGTGAATCAGTGATCAGAGCATCTAGTTCAGCTGGAGAGTAATCCAAGGAAAATACATGCTACACAGTAATCCGCATATTTCAACATGAAACATCAAAGCACAGATGTACTTTTTAATGTACAATTATAGAACTAAATCACTATAGGTTTGAGCATAAGATGAATTCCTTGAAGAGGATGGAAACTATGGGAGGGTAAGACACAATCAATGTGAAAGTGTATGATGTGATGATTTATGTGTCTACCTATGCTTTTATCCAAATGACGACATCAGCCAAACAGAACAGTAATCTGTATGATTGTTTGTTTTTTTTACTGTAGCATATGACAGTTTTATCAGATTTATAATTTGATTAAATTAAGTTATCGTGATTTTGACAAATTGGGTTTCTGGTTTTAGCCAATTCATGTAGTTGCAAGAACAGATTACTCCTTTGTATTCTCATAAGTGATCACAGGAAACTGTCCCTTCTTGTGCCACTTTATTTTTGGCAAACTAAAATGTATCCTTCTGCATACAGTGTGGCCTTGTCTTCTTTTATATTACATAACTGGAGGACCTGTTTTATAACTGCAGTCCAGTTCTGGAATAACTGGTATGAGTTTTGAAATTGAGATCTATAAAGGAGAAGGGAGTCTTGGCATACTGTACTGAGAAGTCCATGGCAATAGCCTAATCTTGCTTCTTGAGGAATTATAAACTCTCAAACTGGGAGGGGAAATACAATTCAAGCAGACATCACACCTTCAAAAATCAATGTAAGCAGATATCCAAAAAGTAGACTTAATACACATTTCTAAATTCAGTTGTGCTTAAGTTGCCATTTTTTTTTTCAGATAATACATAACATTATTCAGCATAACATTAATCAGAAATTCTGTTAAATATTGTAGAACCATAGAGAACATGATTGGTATCTATAGAAGAAAGGTGGCGGGGGGGGTGTTAAATCTCCCACAGGTCAATTGAACAATGCTATTTCAGCAAATGACAATCGGAACTGAAAGAATAATAGGGGCTTCTTAATTATAATAATGGTTATTTATATATTGTCAACAATTTACACAGCGTTTTACATTTTGTAGATTCACCTCACCTTAGACTCTGCCTTCAAGGAGGTTACAGTTTAAGGTCCCTATCTCAGTTTAATTTATATAAAGACTAGGGACTTCTATCTACAAGTACCTGGCAGAAAAAAAGTATACTTTTTACTTAGAGAAACTCCTAAATGTATACAGATAGGTTGATTGCAGCCTACTGTTTTTATAGATCACACAAAAATGCAAAAAGGGAAGTTGGCTAAATACCAAACCCCTGACTTGTTTTCACCTTTTTTTCACTTTTCTTTATATCTCAGGGCTGCTGATCTCCTGCGGCTCCTTTAAAGCCATATCCCACCTACATGCACCCACTCCAGCAATGGTGTGAGTAGAAATATAGAGGTCTGATAAAGGAATGTTCTAATATACATATATACTTATAAGTGTTTTTACTGCAGTTCCTTTTTTCTCTTCTCAGGAAATGTGATTTGAAGTACGTCTGAAGACGCAAACCCAGCCGGCTGAATTTAAAGATTAACTTCCTCTTTCAAGTT
This sequence comes from Staurois parvus, assembly GCF_062004578.1. Lineage (NCBI taxonomy): Eukaryota > Metazoa > Chordata > Amphibia > Anura > Ranidae > Staurois > Staurois parvus. Next base: position 2,765,711 of record NW_028318233.1, read on the forward strand.
TAAGAAAAGCATCTTATGGTCACACCAGTTTGACCCAACAACCGTCTATTTTGGACTGATTTTGAACTATTAACCTGCATTTAACTCTGAGTTTGCTGTTAAGCATATGAGAATTTGATTGGATCAAGACTATATGACCACGCCTGAACCGCTGTACGATCACGCAGCATTCTACGCTGTGCTCTTGCAGTCATTTTTACAGGACGACCACGCCTAGGGAGAGTAGCAACAGTGCTAAACTTTCTCCATTTGTAGACAGTCTGTCTTACCGTGGACACATGAACATCAAGGCTTTTGGAGATTCTTTTCAGCTTCATGCAAGTCAACAATTCTTGATCGTAGGTCTTCTGAGAGCTCTTTTCTGTGAGGCATGGTTCACATCAGACAGTGCTTCTTGAAACCAGTAAACCCAAAACAGGTGTGTGTTTTTTAAGCGCAGGACAGCTGTCAGCAACACATCCAATATCATCACACTGATTGGAGTCAAGGTTGGCTCACTCCTGGCTCCAATTAGCTCTGGGAGAAGTCATTAAGCTAGGGCCTCACATACTTTTTCCTCCCTGCACTGTGAATGTTTACATGTTATGTGCAATTAAACCATGGCAACATGTGATGTTTGTGTAGTATTATGTTCAGCAGACTGTGTTCTTCTATTGTTTTGACTTAGATGACGTTCAGAGCACATTTTATGCCCAATTCATGCAAAACTCCACGTAATCCCAAGGGGTTCACATACTTTTTCTTGCAACTGTATACGTTATGTCTATATTTGTAATATTCTAAAGCTTAAGAGTCAGATATATATTTTGTATTACCTTAGTTCATCTCACATGAGGTGAACTTCTGTATGCTATATTATCTCCACTGCAGTGTAATAAATGCACCTTTCTTTATCAATTTGGACTCCGCATCTCATCTAAAGGTCTCGCTTGGAGACACCCCAACATGAAGTTACAGGTGGCATGGCTGTTCTCAGAGTGGGTATCATAATGGTGACAATAAAGCTTGTATGTGTTTTAGTAGTTGGGTTTACATATACTTTTCAGCTCCAGTATTTCCTTTGCGGCAAAGATGTATCATGCCAAATTGTCAGCTCTGAAAATTTGTATGCTGAATATAAGTGAACTGTAATGCCAGCTGTTATTTTTATTACTGTAAGTATAAATCATTTAGTGCTCTGGTGCCATTATACTCTGACCCACTGAGAGCTGAAGTAGCAAGACCTCATTTAGCAATGTATGAACTAATATGCCTATTGGGGTCTCATTGGAGATAAATCACCTGCTACATTATTACACATTATATTCTTTTAGTGTTTTAAAGCAAAATAAACTGTTGGGTCAGGCCAGGTTGACAAGGTGGTGACATCTCTTAAGGTGTTCTTGACATACGTTCAAATCAATGTTAAGGTTATATACAGAATGCATAAAACATAAATACTTTGAATGTTGAACCGTAGAGGAAAATAGAATTTGGGCTTAAGTCTCTCCAGATTACCAACATGTGTATTTATGAGAACAAGTGAGAATGAGAAGCTTGCTAAAGAATCTATGGTAAATGTATGCCCTAACGCAATTTTCTCTGTTGCTTTACCCTCAAGCCAGCCCTATACCAAATGCTAGAATTTAATGCAACCGGCAGTAATGTCATTTGTGCTCCAGTTTACAGCAGTGAAATTGTTTACATCTAAATAAAGAATCAGGTATATTTATATGTAAAAAAAATAAAAAAACAAAGCCAAAGTAGTGTAACCCACTCAAATACATTAATTGAGATATAAAAAGGGAGATCTGGGAACACAGTCAGTAAATTATAGTATCAAAATAACTTTTAATAGACTTCTTAAAAATAACAAAAGAAGTACAAATAATAATCTTTATAGTCCCCAAGCACCCATCCTGGTACTATGTTCCCATAAACAGATGAGAAGACTATCAATAATGTTATATAACTATAATGCTTGCCAATTCCAGCTTCAATAGGTAGCTAAAATGCGTCCAAGTGAGGCTTGTTCAAAAACACATATAGCAAGACCACCGCAAGGAATCACTGCAAGTACAGGATCTCACAGAAGTGAGTACACCCCTCACATTTTTGTAAATATTTTATTCTATCTTTTCATGTGACAACACTGAAGAAATGACACTTTGCTACGATGTAAAGTCGTGAGTGTACAGCTTGTATAACAAAAGTGAGTACACCCCTAAGTGAAAATGTCCAAATTGGGCCCAATTAGCCGTTTTCCCTCCCTGGTGTCATGTGATTCGTTAGTGTTACAAGATCTCAGGTGTGAATGGGGAGCAGGTGTGTTAAATTTGGTGTTATCGCTCTCACTCTCTCATACTGAACACTGGAAGTTCAACATGGCACCTCATGGCAAAGAACTCTTTGAGGATCTGAAAGAAAAAAGAATTGTTGCTCTACATAAAGATGGCCTAGGCTATAAGAAGATTGCCAAGACCCTGAAACTGAGCTGTAGCAGGGTACCCAAGACCATACAGTGGTTTAACAGGACAGGTTCCACTCAGAACAAGTCTCACCATGGTCGACCAAAGAAGTTGAGTGCACATGCTCAGCGTCATATCCAGAGTTTGTCTTTTGGAAATAGGTGTATGAGTGCTGCCAGCATTGCTGCAGAAGTTGAAGGGGTGAGGGGTTAGCCTGTCAGTGCTCAGACCATATGCTGCACACTGCATCAAATTGGTCTGCATGGCTGTCATCCCAGAAGCCTCTTCTAAAGATGCACAAGAAAGCCCGCAACAGTTTGCTGAAGACAAGCAGACTAAGAACATGGATTACTGGAACCATGTCCTGTCGTCTGATGTGTGTGGCGGCAACCAGGTGAGGAGTACAAAGACAAATGTGTCTTGCCTACAGTCAATAATGGTGGTGGGAGTGTCATGGTCTGGGGTTCATGAGTGCTGCTGGCACTGGGTAGCTACAGTTTATTAAGGGAACCATGAATGCCAACATGTACTGTGATATACTGAAGCAGAGCATGATCCTCTTTCTTCGGACACTGGGCCGCAGGGCAGTATTCCAACATGTTAACGACCACAAACACACCTCCAAGACTACCACTGCCTTGCTAAAGAAGCTGAGGGTAAAGGTGATGGACTGACCAAGCATGTCTCCAGTCCTAAACCCTATTGAGCATCTGTGGGGCATCCTCAAACGAAAGGTGGAGGAGCGCAAGGTCTCTAACATCCACCAGCTCCATGATGTCGTCATGGAGGAGTGAAGAGGACTCCAGTGGCAAGCTGTGAAGCTCTTGTGAACTCCATGCCCAAGAGGATTAAGGCAGTGCTGGAAAATAATGATGGCCACCAGGGGCGGACTGACCATTTGGAAACTGGGGCATTGCCCGAGGGCCCCAGGTCAGTAGGGGGCCCCATGAGATTCCCCTGGTACCTTTTTCATAGGCTTTTTTGAGTTTGGGCAAGGACACAGGGGCCCCATGATCCCCTATTACCCGGGGGCCCCATGAGTTGTCAGTCCGCCCCTGGTGGCCACACAAAATATTGACACTTTGGGCCTAATTTGAACATTTATAATAAAATATTTACAAAAATGTGAGGGGTGTACTCACTTCTGTGAGATACTGTAGTCCTTTTGGTAATCTTGATTTATTTAAATGTATTCACTAAGGCCCCAGGATAATTGTTGCACTATTTTGTTATTTATTAGATTTTAAGAGCTCTACTAAAAGTTACTTGATAAATATAATTCACTGTGTTCCAGGATTTTGCTTTTTTTATGATACTTGGTTAGTTTTTTCATCCTAAGTTGAACACTATGGGTTGTCTTTTGGTGCTTTATTTAGGTGACCCACTGATATGCAGCAATGCGAGAGTTTCAGCAGAAATTGAAAGTTAAAACTGCCAACAATATGTATAGTTATGCCCCAGTCTCAACTATACCCAGATGCCAGACTGAAAACTGAACTTGGCGATGGCAGCTTTCCAGGACATCCCTTTTTGGTCTGTTTCCTGCTCACAGATGGCGTATACTCTGTTGGCCACCATGCTTATTGTATTGCTCTGCAGACGTTCCTTTGAAAGTTTAAATTTAAACACACCTTCCATGCTAATTGATTAAATATTTAAATTCTTCCGCAGATGTATCCTCGGTTCTGGAGAATAGATAATTCCCTGTTATTATGCATTACAGTGAGACTACCAGGTTTAAGTGCTCATTTTAATTTTATTTTTTGCAAAGGAGGAGCCAATCAGACAGCGGGCCACAGCTCAGTGTGCTGAAGCTGTACAGCAATAAACAGTATACACAGCAGCTATGTTCAGCAAGCTGTGGAATTAGAAAAACAGTGTGTATGGAGCAGCATGCAGCTGTACTTATCAAGCTGCAGCAATCAAGAAGCTAGAATTATAAGACAATTATGTAGCCGCACTCAGCTGTAATCATTAAACGACGACGTGGTAGTTCAGCAGTCTATGAAAAGGCAGACAATGTAGCAGTGATCAGACTGTTGTATAAGATGAGATTTCACAACATCAGAGGTAGATAGCCTGTGGATTGCCTGCTAATATGTAGAACTACAGTTTTCAGCATGCCCTGCTCTCCACAGCTGGAGACCCCTAATTGCCCAAGACTGCGTTGTACGATGAAAGGACAGACAGAAAGGGGAAATTAGCTAACATCAGGTAGTAAATAATGTGCTAGTAATCAGTGTGCTAAATTAATGGATCCATAGCAGGATTTTACAGCACTTAGGCTGGCCATACATTATACAATTTTCTTGAGCTTTTTGCTTTAGATTTACCAAAAACCATATAATAAGAGGTCAAACCTAAACAACACTTTCAACTGTATCCAATTAGACATGCCACTGCACTACATATTTGAAGGTAAATCTAGAGAAAATTGGGCAGAAATTGGACAGAAAATTGTATAGTGTATGGCCAGCCTTATGCTAGAAATGGGAAGCCACCAAGAGACATTGCTTTGCTTTGTGCTGTAACAATCAAGTCAGTTTAGAATTTAGTTGTTTTGGGTTTTTTTGAATAGTGGAAATTGATAACCATTCCATGGGTTTAAAATCATAAAATGAACATTAAAGTGGCTCTAAAGACTGAAGGTTTTTTCTTACCTTCATGCATTCTATGCATGAAGGTAAAAAAACTTTTAGTGTGCAATTTCTCCCTTAGCCCCCCTAGTACTTACCTGATTTCAATCCAGAGATGTGCATGAGAAGAGATGCTGTCCCGGGTCTCTCCTCCTCATTGGCTGAAACATAGCAGCCAATCACAGCCAGCGAGGAGGGAGTGGAAGGTGAGATAGAGCCATGCTCTGTGTGTGTAAACACACAGAGTGGGGCTTGGGAGCCAGCATGCACGAGCACCCACAGAGAAAGCAGGGGAGCACTCAGTAGGGGGGAGTAGCCAGGAGCATTAGTGGGGGGCCCAAGAAGAGGAAGATCGGGGATGTTAAGTGCAAAACCATTGTATGCAGGCAAATATAACATGTTTGTTATAAACAAAATTTTAAAAAATGAACTTTTAATATCATTTTAAAGTAATTAATTACTTTGCAGGAGTTATTGTAAATGCATCGTTTTTTATATCTTGTAGTAACTTTTCATGAAAATGTTCAATTCACAATCTTAAATATAGATCACATGCTGGATCTTTTGAAAAAAATGAATGGTTTAAAGTGGAATTCCGGGCTTAACCCTAGCTACTCTTAAAACTGCTCCCTTCCCCCTCCTAACACCTGTGCTTACTAACCTGTTTAACCCCTTCGCACCGGTGCCTCCCGGCCCTTTAAGAGTTTCAGAAGCCGGGAGGTGGGGTTTAGGGTCATGTGACCGCCGTGACGTGCTGTCACAATGGTCACATGATCAGGAAAGGTCCCAATCGAAAGAGGAGATCGGGACCTTTCCGTGAGTACCGGACATGTGTGCTGGGAGCGTGCAGGGTGCGTGCTCTTGACACATGTCCTTTTTTAACAGAACGCAAATGTGCGGCCACTCGGCGTCTAAACCCAGACGCCAAGAGGCCGCACATTTGTGTTCGGCCAAAGTGGAGAGGTTAAGAAAAATCTGTATGCTTACCTATTTTCAGCCTGCTCCTGTCCAGTCACCTGAGCTCCCCTGTATTTACTAGACCCACTGCAGGGGAAAGGAGAGAGGGCTCTGACAACAGCCAGTAAAGCTTGACGTCACCCATAAGTTTCAATGACCCAACCTGTTGTTGGCGCTCCCTCCTCTCCCATGCAGCCATGCTGGCTGACACATGGGATCCGGAACATGTGACCAGACTAGAGCGGCCTGAAAATAGCTAAGTATACAGCTCTTTCCTACACAGGTTAGTAAGCAAAAGTGTTAGAAGGGGCAGGGAACAGTTTTAGCAGTTAGGCTTAATCCTAGAATTCTACTTTGACAATTACAAGCTTCTATTTCTTATAAATTGTTATTTTATCTCACAATACATTACTTGTCACTGCCATCCTTTGTCTACTCTCCTCACCCCACAGAACCTCACAAATATGACGAGCTGAACGCTAGCAGCATTTTAAAGTGAACCTGAACATGAATCACAAAGCAACAGGTTATAAATAAGTAAACGTAAAAGGACATACTGTAATGCAATCTCATCTACATTCTTCAGATAACTCTTATGCCAAACACCATTAGTTATTGAAATGATGATGGTATCCAGGGGCAGACTGACCATTTGGAAACTCGGGCACTGCCCGAGGGCCCGGGGTCAGAAGGGGGCCCCATGAGATGGGTACCTTTTCATAGGCTTTTTTGAGTTTGGGCAAGGACACATGGGCCCCATGATCCCTATTGCCCAGGGGCCCCATGAGTTGTCAGTCCGCCCCTGATGGTACCAGTGCTCCTACTAAAAATGTACAGTAATAGAATATAATAAAGAACATTCCTTTAAGAATGATAAATAAATAATGAATCATTTAAAAACTAGATCAGAACTTGCATACAACTTTATAGAATGCATTCAATGCTTTACAGCTGTTGTCAGCCTTGTAAGTGGCCATCTAAGCCTTCAAAGAATAAGTTGACCTTTCCTAACATGTTACATGTTACACCCATCTTCAGGGTGTAATATGTAACATGTTACGATCAGCAGGGGTCTCCACTTCTCCTTGCTCCCTGCTTTGACAGCCAGCAGGGACTCTTCTCCCAAGCTGTCATTTTTGACACGTCACTCGCTCACAGTCATCAGTGAATGAGAGACTACAAGTCCAGACAGCCTTATCAGCTGTCAGTTTGTAGTTCTCAATGAACTACCAGGGCACTGTGGAGCATCGTGGTACCTCTTTCAGTCTTCCTCTCAGTATATCTGCTTGCTTGTACATATTTATGACAAATCTGCAGGAGACCTACATGGCACCAGTGATCTTCTGATTGCTGGTGTAATGCTTTAAAGGCTCCTGCAGACAAAAATACAAAAATGCTCATTTTTGTACTTGCAAAGATATGTGTATTTATTATTCTTTACTAAAAAGGTGAACTTATCCTTTAAGCCACAAACCCTGTCTATGCAAGCACTTGGCAGCTTTCCATCAAGCTTCCTATTCACACATTGCCTGCTCTGAAATGTAAACCGGAAACCAGATATTAGGTTCTACAAGTGTGCCAATCGTCTCTTATACTGCATCACAGAGGGCGCAGATACTGACAGAGCATTCCGTTTGTGTGATGGAACATAGGATCTAAGAGAAACCCAGAATTAAACAGGACTTGGGTGCATCCATAAAATACTAACAAATATATCATAATTAATTTACTTAATTTCAAACACACCTTATTAGGGAATATGGGGGGAAAGTATAAGAGTTAAACATACTGTACAGTGCCTTGAAAAATTATTCATACCCCTTGAAATGTTCCACATTTTGTCATGTTACAACCAAAAGCATAAATTTATTTTATTGGGATTTTATCTGATAGAACTATACAAAGTGGCACATAATTGTGACGTGAAGGGAAAATGATAAATGGTTTTCACAGTTTTTTACAAATAAATATATGAAAAGTGTGGCGTGCATTTGTATTAAGCCCCCTTTACTCCGATACCCCTAACTAAAATCTAGTGAAAACAATTGCCTTCAGAAGTCACCTAATTAGTAAATAGAGTCCACCTGTGTGTACTTTAATCTCAGTATAAATACAGCTGTTCTGTGAAACGCTTAGAGGTTTGTTAGAGAACATTAGTGAACAAACAGCATCATGGAGACCAAGAAACACACCAGACAGGTCAGGGATAAAGATGTGGAGAAGTTTAAATCAGGATTAGGTTATAAAAAAACTCCCAAGCTTTGAACATCTCACGGAGCATTGTTCAATCCATTATCCATAAATGGAAAGAGTATCACACAACTGCAAACCTACCAAGACATGGCCATCCACCTAAACTGACAAGACGGGCAAGAAGAGCATTAATCAGAGAAGCAGCCAAGAGGCCCATCGTAACTCTGGAGGAGCTGCAGAGATCCACAGCTCAGGTGGGAGAATCTGTCTACAGGACAACTATTAGTCGTGCACTTCACAAATCTGGCCTTTATGGAAGAGTGGCAAGAAGAAAGCCATTGTTGAAAGAGATCCATAAGAAGTCCCATTTACAGTTTGCGAGAAGCCATGTGGGGGACACAGCAAACATGTGGAAGAAGGTGCTCTGGTCAGATGAAACCAAAATCAAACTTTTTGGCCTAAAAGCAAAACGCTGTTTGTGGTGGAAAACTAACACTGCACGTCACCCTGAACACACCATCCCCCTTGTGAAACATGGTGGTGGTAGTATCATGTTGTAGGGATGCTTTACTTTAACAAGGACATGGAAGTTGGTCAGAATTGATGGGAAAATGGATGGAGTCAAATACAGGGCAAACTTAGAAGAAAACCTGTTAAGAGTCTGCAAAAGACTTGAGACTGGGGAGGAGGCTTACCTTCCAGCAGGACAACAACCCCAAACATACAGCCAGAGGAACATTAGAACGATTTAGATCAAAGCATATTCATGTGTTAGAATGGCCCAGTCAAAGTCCAGACCTAAATCCAATTGTGAATCTGTAGCAAGACTTGAAAATTGCTGTTCACAGATGCTCTCCATCCAATCTGACAAAGCTTGAGCTAAAGAAGAATGGACAACAATTGGACTCTCTAGATGTGCAAAGCTGGTAGAGACATCCCCAAAAAGACTTGCAGCTGTAACTGCAGCTATAGGTGGTCCTACAAAGTATCGACTCAGGGGGGCTGAATACAAATGCACACCACACTTTTCACATATTTATTTGTAAAACATTTTGAAAGCCATTCATCATTTTTCTTCCACTTCCCAATTATGTGCCACTTTGTGTTGGTCTATCACATGAAATCCCAATAAAATACATTTACGTTTTTGGTTTTGACATGACAAAATGTGGAAAATTTCAAGGGGTATGAATACTTTTTCAAGGTACTGTATATGTGCATGTAAGTGGCCAGCTTTCACCACTGGTGATTCAATCAGTTGACTTACGATGCAATAGTCAATCAACAAAATAATAATAAAATAATAAAGTGATATAATGATGATATAAATAATAGTGTAACAACATAAAATAGCCAATTAGTGCAGTGCTTAGTATAAATAAAATATAAATAACAGTGCCATTAACCTCCCAAGCGGTCTGATTATGTCAATATTTCTGTGCTTAACCTCCCTGGCGGTATGATTATTTCAGATTTTTGGTGCTGAAAGCGGTACCATTTTTTTGCATGGAAATATGTATTTTTTTTATTGTAGGCTGTAATTTTTAGGAAAAACTCACTGAAATCTGTCCGAACAAGAGTCTAGTAAGCATCCCGGGTATGATAAAATTTGAAACACAAAATCATAAATTATAATTTAATAAATAATCATAAAAATAATATAAAAATAATAAAAAATTTAATTCAATAATATAATCAAACCAAAAACACTGAAATGTGAAATAGAGCGCCAAGTTCGCACATTGCTGAGCTCAGTCGCAAAATCGTTTTCAGTTTCTGATGACGAATTTCCCCCACGAATCATTATCACTCAATTCTGCAAGTGGTTCTGATTTACTATCGCTGTTCTCTAGCTGATCTAAAACCGCTTTTGACCTAAAGGGATGCTTTTTGAACGCCATGGACTTTTTTTAGTTTCCAGGCAGAAAGAACGGTAAAAATGCAGGCAGGGCACAGGACAAAGGAGTAGGGACAAAATATATACGAAATGCTTTGATACAGCAATGTTTTACTATGTGATTTTAGTGTATTGAGTGAATGTCACTTTTAAAATTTTTGAATTTCCCACCGATTCCGTCCCCCATACGTCCCGTATGCCCTGGCACTCGCAGGGAACAGAACCTGGAAGACAGATGCCGACATCGGCCGGAGGAGATGGTCGGGGACGGTGCAGGGGGACATCGCAGGACAAGGTAAGTGAAACAGGGATCCCGGAGCAATGCTGCAGGGTATTCCCGAGTGTAGCTCGGGGTTACCGCTTTTGGTACTGAAAATTTACCCCGAGCTAAAAAAATTAAAACACCTGTAGTGACACCATTCATGTTTAACACCCCAGTCTCACTGGGTGCGACGTGGCATGCGATTTGCATGCCATGCGACTTGCAAATTGTATGCCAAGTAGCACCCTATTGTCTGCAATTAAAGCAGTCATATCGGTGCAGTTCCAACGTGGTCAGAGCCGCACCAATTTCTAAAGTAGTAAATGCACTGTCTATGTCACATGCACTCTTTGTCAGGTGTCTTGCAAATCGCACCTGAAATCCGCATGTCCCTCGACTTTGAAATCGTGCAACTTACCTGTACGTTCGCACGATATCAGAGTCGGGCTTGATGTGACTGGGGTGTAAAACAACTTTGTGCTGGACACACCACTACCAGATGTCTGCTCACCTCAAACAAATGACCTCACAATTTAATGTTTGGTCAATAAAAGCCTTTTTGTCCCTCGGTGGACTGTATGGGTTTCCTCTGCGGGTTTGGAACACTGTGCACAGCTTCCATTAAGTCTCCATCAATCCACCACTCCACATAATACAAACAGACTTGACATAGTGCTTTATCCTTAAAACTTTTATTTTTTATTTTTTAAAACATATACATTTTGAACTCACTTGTATCAGGTGCTCAATAACACCAAATGTAAACAGCGTATTACAACTGAGAGAGACCGGTGTTCTTGTGCAGTGCCATCTCTACTGCTAGATCAGTATCCTCACAGCCAGCAGAACATCATGGCGTCATCCAAGTCCCCTCCCTGACGCATTTTGTCACAGTCCACGCGACTTCAGGGGGATTGTGATCACGATAGACCCTCTAAAATGTAATTTATGCCTCCACAGTGCAAAAGGGTCATAGCTCCCTAAAAATAGGGTCTCAATTGGTAAGTGTAGCCCCTATATGATCCCTACTCAAGGATTCATATTCTACACATGTCCCCATGTGCCGGCCAGATTGTATGTAGCTATGTAAGAATTCATCTTTAACTAGTTGCAGACTTTGGGCGTGCTACACACACCCAAAAAAAGGTCATCATTGTACACAGGGTGTGTATAGCATGTCTAGTCCTTCTGTATGCTCCACCCTCCCAGTACACAGCAATTAAGATAAGATTAATCAAAGCCCTATCGCTGTGTAGAAGGTTGGCAGCTTTAACTATCAAAAAAAAGAAATTTCACAGGGTTCATAAATAGCAGTCTGAGCAGTGCCGCTCAGACTACAGAAAGTTACAATGTTATATATTGTAATATTTGTATCATTCTGTTAATTTTTGTTTGTTTGTTTTGTTTGTTAATAATTTACACATTTGACATATAGTTAAATGTTTCACATTTAAAAAAATGGAAAACTGAAAAAAAACCCAGTTTATTCGACTTGTAAATAACTTTGCTAGAAATAACTGCACAACGCTCCTGATCCAACCACCCAGACACCACTCACGCCGACCCAAGCTCAGCTTGACCTAAAGGACTAGAACTCTAGCTGAATGACACTACAACGAGAAACCCCACTGCACGCTAGACAATCTCCAATCAAGCTCCCCTGGAAACCATCTCTCCACACCCGATCCCCACTCCCTACACCCTTAATCTCTAGCTATCGGAAGACACAGCGATGAGATACGCCACTACATGCTGGACTATCCGCAGCCAAGCCTCCCACCACACCTACCCGCCACCCCGTGTACCTCCCTAAAATGCCTCTTCCACTCCTCCTCCTTATATTCCTCTCCTCTGTTCCCAAAATCTCTTCTCTATATCCCTCTGTTCCTCCCAAACAACTGTATATTATGCCCTCACTGCTTCCTTTGCCCCTCTATGGCACCTACCACCTCCTCCTAATACTCCACTCTCCCACTGACCCGAACACTTCCACTGGTAGACTTACACGCTCCTGCACATCCCGCTCCCATGCCACCTTTCTTACCCTTCTTCTCCTCCTAACCGCGGGGGACATTTCCCCTCCACCACCTCGCTCACCCACACGGCACCCTCCCACTTTCACGTCCTGCTACAACCCCCTCAACCTAGTATCTGTCCCCCTGCTCCCTAAAACCCCCCCCCCATTTTCGTGTGCACTCCTGAACGGCCAATCGGTGTGCAACAAGCTCACCGCCATCCACGACCTCTTTGTTTCCCGCTCCCTCAACCTCCTATCGATCACGGAAACCTGGATCCAAGCCACTGACTCTACCTCCCTTGCAGCACTCTCCTATGGAGGTCTCATCTGGACCCACTCACCCAGAACCAACGGTCGTAAAGGTGGGGGGGTTGGTCTGCTCCTGTCACCACAGAGCACCTTCCGAGTCCTCCCAAACCCCCCCTTTCTATCCTTCTCCTCCTTCAAGGCCCACTGCATCCGACTATTCTCCCTAACCCCCCTGAGGATTGCTGTAATCTACCGGCCTCCTGGACCCGTATCCCGCTTCCTTGATGACTTTTCCACCTGGCTACCCTTCTTTCTCTCCTCTGAACTACCCACCATCATCCTTGGGGATTTCAACATTCCTGTCAACATCAACAACCCGGCCACATCCCAACTCCTCCACTTAACCTCCTCTTTTGCACTCGCACAGTGCATACAATCCACCACCCACTCCGACTGGGATATCCTGGACCTTGTCGTCTCCCATCTCTGCGCTCCCCACAACCTCACTAACACCCCCTTCCCTCTCTCTGACCACAACCTTATTACCTTCTCTGTCTCCTTGTCCTCTAACACCTACCCCTCCTAACGTCATACTACTACCAGCCGTAACCTCTGCAACCTGAACCCTGCCCCCCTCCACTCTGCAGTTGATTAACTCCATGACAGCATCCTTCCCCTGTCCTGCCCCGACCTGGCCATGACCGCCTATAACAACTCGCTGTCAACCTTGACTCGCTTGCGCCTTTAACCGCACGAAACATCAGACCCCGACCGCTCCAGCCCTGGCAGACTGATCACACCAAAACTCTTAAACGACACAGTCGTGGGCTGGAGCAACTATGGCGCAAAACCAGATCCCAACTAGCATTCACCAGCTATAAATCTGCCTTTCACACCTACACCTCCTCCCTCCACGCTGCCAAACAAGCCTACTTCCTGACCCTCATCAAGACCCTCTCCTCCAATCCTCGCCGGCTCTTCTCCACCTTCAACTCTCTACTCTCTCCACCCTCACCTCCACCCAGCACCTCACTCACCGCCCTTGAGATTGCCAATCACTTCAAAAACAAGATTGACGCAATTCGCAAGGACATCGCCGCTGCTCAAACTTCCTCTCCACCCATCCCCTCTCACTCAGCAACCCCCTCATCACCCCTCTTCCTCGGCCTCACCACTGTTCAGACCTCCACTTCAACTAACATTCTTCACACTGAAGCCCCCTCAACACTCCACTCCTTCGACCTTACTACCATTGAGGAGGTCACCAAGCTCTTCTCTGAAGCCCGTCCCACCACCTGCCCCCTCGACCCTGTCCCCTCACAACTCCTACGACCTCCCTCCTCCTCCATCCTACGCTCCCTCACCCACATATTTAATCTCTCCCTCTCTTCCGACACATTCCCCTCCCCTGGATCCCACCGACCCGAGCAACCTTAGACCCATCTCCCTCCTGCCATTCGCATCCAAACTCCTCGAGCGCTTGGTCTACAATCGCCTAAGCTCCCACCTCAACAACAGCAACCTCCTCAATCCCCTACAGTCCAGCTTCTGTCCCCTACACTCCACCAAAACCGCCTTAATCAAACTCTCCAACGACCTGCTAACCGCCAAGCTAATGGCCACTATTCAGTGCTCCTACTACTCGACCTCTCCGTGGCTTTCAACACAGTTGACCACCCCCTCCTCCTCAAAAAACTACACTCCCTTGGCCTCATATATTCCGCTCTCTCCTGGCTCTCGTCCTACCTATCACAACGGTCCTTCAGCGTTACCTATAACGCTACTACCACCTCCCCCTCACTCCCCCTCTCTGTTGTGGTCCCTTAAGGCTCTGTCCTCGGGCCCCTTTTCTTCTCCATCTACACCTCCTCCCTTGGCCAACTCATACACTCTCACGGCTTCAACTACCACCTCTATGCCAACGACACGCAAATCTATCCTCGACCCGTCGCCTCACCCCCTCAGTCTCCACCCGAATCACAAACCTAATGAACGACATATGAGATTGGATGTCGCCCCACTTCCTTAAACTGAGCCTCTCCAAAACTGAGCTCCTAGTCTTCCCCCCAGCCCGCACACCACCCCCCACTGACTTCTCCATCACGTCCAACAATGCCACCATCCGGCCCACCCCGCAGGCCAGAGTACTTGGTGTCATTCTAGACTTCAACCTATCCTTTCAGCCCCAAGTCCAATCACTAACAAACTCATGCAGACTCCACCTCTGCAACATTGCCAAAATACGCACATTCCTAACCCCAGAAACCACTAAGCAGCTCATCCACTCCCTCATCATATCACGACTCGATTACTGCAACTCCCTCCTCACTGGCCTGCCTCGCCACAGGCTATCCCCACTTCAGTTGATCCTGAATACAGCAGCCAGACTCATCCACCTTACCAACCGCTCCGTTTCCGGATTATATTGTATTGTATTGTATTGCTAGAGATTTTTTTTGAGGGGGGTGCATGTAATCAGCGCAGCACCGATCAGCGCAGTCCAGACAGAGGGTCAGGGGTCATGCCGAGGAAGATGAAAACTCCTACAACATTAACCAGTGCTCAGTAGGACACTAACAGAAGTCACAAGACTGCTACCTGTGTATACTGTTGATGAAAAAAGGTATTTAGCACTTAATATTTACTAAAATAATTGCACTTCCATGTTCAGTGTACTGTGGATGACCAGATATAGTGAATGCAGGGGCCTGATTTTAGGGATCGATTTGTGGGATATCTTCTCTTAGAGCATAATAAGTCTAAATACGTTACTATTCAATTTTGGAGGAATGGCATTGATGCCCAGTTAACTTTTTGAATGGGAATTCATCAGGTTGCCCTTACTAACTTGGACTATCTTGGATATAGTATGCTACTATTTTGTCCTTTAAAGGGACCATTTGATACATATTTGAATATCTAGAACAGCTAAGGCTTGCATATGTGTTTGTGTGACAGAGAAGTCAGGGTGGCCTAAGGTTTTTATTGGGATATTGTTTCAATGGTGTATTACAAATAATTTGAGGAACTAAAGATCTAAACAAGTCTCTATGAATATTATTGTGTTTTGGAATATACAATACATTGGATATCAAGTGTATAGCCCACTGTAGTCTTTGAAACAGATCTTTATACTGTATATCCCCATGCTGAAGAAGCATAATGATCTGCAATTTTTCCACAGGTAAGAATATTTGCATCATATGAACATAAGATGTATGCTTGTGTTTTAGTTTAGCGTGATTTAAATAATTAAAGCCCTTTGCTATAAATACCTTGAAATCACTATGAAAAGAGAAATAGGTATGCAAAATTATGCAAATCTGCTACTGTAAGCTCACAGAAAACCTTGCATAGTTAAAGTTGAACTCCAGGCAAACCATGAAATACATAGTTGAATGCAAATATGGGAGCTGTTTTACCTTCCAAAAAGACTTGTATTTCTGTCCATCCGGTCCTGAGTTTAAAGCAGGCCATATATTATGTGATTTTCTTTCCTTCTACCACGTGTTGCTGGAAAGAAAATTGCTTGATTCCCCCATCAATACATTCAGTGTTGATGGGGGGAATACCTCTCATAGCGCTATTGTGTTTTGCCAGCAGGGAGCCTTCCCAGTCCGCGGAACACAATGATTACTCCTAGCGGCTAAAGCTGCCAGCAGTAATTGCATGTAAAAAATGTGACAAGCTGGTGGTAGCTAAGTCGATCAATGGATCAACTTGGGTAAACCAGACTGCCCACAGTTGGATTAAATCTTGGCTGGTCTCTGAATCCATCTATGGCCTGCTTAACCATTTGCCTACTGGGCACTTTCACCTCCTTCCTGCCCAGGGCAATTTTCAGCTTTCAGAGCTGTCGCACTTTCAAGAACAATTGCATGGTCATGCAACACTGTACCCATATGAAATTTTTTTATAATTTTTTCAAGACAGATAGAGCTTTCTTTTGGTGGTATTTAATCCCCTCTGGGTTTTTTATTTTTTGATAAACAAACCAAAAACAACTGAAAATTTTGAATAAAAAAGTTTTTTTCTTAGTTTCTGTTATAAAATTTTGTAAATGAGTAAGTTTTCTCTTTCACTGATGTGCGCTAATGAAGCTGCAGGGATAGGCACTGATAGGCTGCACTGATGGGCACTGATAGACGGCACTGATGGGCACTGATGTGGAGGCACTGGTAGATGGCACTGATGGGCATTGACAGACATCACTGATAGGCACTGAAAGGCAGTACTCATATATGGCACTGATAGGCGGCACTGATAGGCACTGACTGGCACTGTTAGGTGACACTGACTGGAACTATTAGGTGACACTGACGGGCACTGATAGGCGGCATTGATAGCACTGAAAGACGGCACTGACTGGCACTGATTGGCAGCATTCATAGGTGGCACTGATTGCCACTGATAGTTGGCACTGAAAGGCAGCTCAGATGGGCACTGATATTATTATATTATTATTATACAGTATTTATAAAGTGCTAATGGTTCACTCAGCGCTGTACATTACAAAGGGGGACAGAGCATGTGACAGAACAATACCAATACAATGCAAAACATGAGGGGATCGAGGGCCCTGCTCTTTCGAGCTTACAATCTAGGAGGGAGGTGGCATGGATGTGCACTAGTAGGCACTGATATGTGGCATTGATGTGCACTGATGGGCACTGACAGGTGGTATTGATGGGCAATGACAGGTGGCATTGATGGACACTGACAGGTGGCACTGATGGGGCTACACTGATCATCAGGTCACTGATCATCAGTGCTCTGATGATCAGTGTAGATGTTCCCTCTGAGGAATGCCAATTACCAGCTCTCCTCTCCTGGCGAGCTGTCAGCATGACAGCTCATGAGAAGAGAAATGCCAACATCCGGCATTTCCTTATTTACATGCAATCAGATGTGATTGGACACAGCTGATCACATGACAGAGCCGAAGTCATCAGCTCTTTCTGCTGATCGGTGATCTGCTGTGTCCCCAGAACGAGAGAACCACCTTGCATCCGTCATTTCCTTATATGGCGAGCGGGAGGCGGTTAAAGCCCCCTTGATAGACAGTCAGTCTGGTGACTTGCCTTTTCTCCACTGAATTTAAGTAACACAGTTAGGTCACCTCCCTGCCCTCAGCTTATGACTGGACAGTGACGGAGCAACAGATTGATTTTATATAGATTGTTCAGATAAAGAAAATCATCATGTCTCTCTTTTCTGCCCATTATTAGCATTTGTTTAATGTCATAATTATTATGAAATATGTTTTTGTTTATAGAGGAGTGTGTGTGTGTGTGTGTGGGGGGGGGGGTGTTAAAATAGGACTTCTCTGTGTATCAAATCATTTCTTTTAGATATTTCACTGGGTTAGCCAATGTATGCATGTTAAAATGACTCTGTCATGAGAGAAGTAGGAGGGCTGCCATTGCAGGGCTCCTTCTGAAAATGCTTGATGCCTGGCTGAGTCTGACTTTGGAATGTTCCTGTCACAGTCCTGGAACAAGCATGCTGTAAATAAGTGAGAACTACTTATCACTAAAATAGTTTTGGTTCAGCCACTTAGACAGCATTGATGTCAAGGCATCAGAATTACAGCCATGGAGCTAGCATTCTCAAAGTAGCGTTCAGTAAGAGCGGCCCTGACTATGGCTCATTACAGTGGCTTAATTATTGCAGGTATTTATATAGTGCTTTACATAATATTCATTCACATCAATTCCTTCTCTCTCTCGGAACTTCCAGTCTAAAGTTCCAACCTCACAAGCACACAGTACATTCACATACTAAGGCCAATGTACACAGGGGTCAATTAACCTCCCGGCGTGATCAAGGATCAAGGATTATTGTATGGGTTATCCTTACAATACAGAGTCAAAAGTGAGTGAGAAACAGTAGAACTTTTGACTGTTTTTATTGCTGTCTGTGCTAACCTGTCCTGGAGATAACTCCCATAGAATCTCCTCAATGGACACTCATACAGGAGTAAAAATCACACATACATTTTACAAAACCACCAACACCAAAACTGTCTTAATTTTGACATTAAAGCAACTCTGTGCTTTGTCCATGGAGGTCAAAGCAACAGGTTATTTTAAATTGAATTTTAGTTTTGAAGCAAGTAAGGGTTAACCCTGTCAAGTTTTTATTCCTTTCTGTGTCCAACTGGGGAGATTCAAGGCTCATTTACATTATGTTCCATGACTTTAATCTTTTCTCACTGGATAAACACAGCAAGACTAGGGCAGTACAGGAAAAGTCAGCATGTCTGCATTTTACTACAGCATACTGGATGACACCACATGTCACTGCACAGCAGCTCAACCAATCCTGCTGCTGTGCAGCAACGAGAATGAAGTGTCACTGTGAGACTTCAAACAAAAACATAAAATATACAAAAAAGAAGAAGACTAAAAACTCGATAAAATTTGCATTGCACTGTTCCCTGCTGCAGCTAACACTAGCCTGAGTGATAAAACACTGCTCTTTACCATGCAGCTATCAGGACCTGGTTCACCTGCTGGCTGTACTGTGGTTGGCTGGGCAGAACATTGTAATTCCTGTGTCCACCAGCAGGTGTCTCCCAGCAAGCATCAGTTTCTAGTAATTAGTTGCCATCTGGTGCTGAGTGCTGGCAAGGCATTTAGCCACTCTTCTGCTTGTGCATTGTGCGTCAGTGTAATGTTTCTTTGCTTTGCTTTGCTTGCTGTCAGATACTGAGTGCCGTTTATCTTGCTCTTGATCTTACTCTTGTCCTGCATCCTGTACTCTGCTGCAGTATTTCTGCTCCCCTTGTACCTGATCCCAGTCCTGGTTCCCCCTTCACATTTGTTCTTTGCATCTCCAGATTACCCTGTTTATCCTTGTTCCCTATATTTGTGCATATTGTATATAGTTAGTTGGAAGGCTTCCTGGTTCTTAGGCATTTTGGTCATATGGTTCTGCAAGAGCACAATGATACCAATTGTTCTCTATATGCCCTGTTTACACTACAAAACTAGTATCAACGCAGATTGTCATGTGACATGTGGTGTCATGTGCATATACTTTGAAAAAGCAACAAGCGAAATGCGTTGAGAAGCCTCATCCATGACTAAAATCTCAATATGTACACAATGTACATTTGCATTACCTGTATTGAACTTCTGATGCTCTGGGTGACAATAGGACACTGAGCCCGTGTTAGAATTGTTTTTTGTGTGAAGTATGGGCCACTAAGGGGTGCTAAAAGGAGTTAAATTAAATATACGCTTTTACACCTGTGCTTTAAAAGTGTATTTAATCTCTAATCAATAATAAAAATGTGTTTTTTACAATGTCTTTGAGAGTAATACAGCAGTAAAGTCCCATGTACTTATATTATGTCCTTATGGACATATAATCCAATACATAGATACCTGGTCCAGCTTGAACCAATGTAACGGTGCATATACTATACCTTTGGGAGGCTGGAAATCACTTTAACAGATACAGCTACTCAAGTGATCTCCACTAGCATCTGGGTCCCATGCCAAGGGGTTGCCATGCTGCATTGCAAACACAGGAGATTGTCCGCTCAGCAATTTTTGGTTTTGGTTTTCTTAATGAATGCAAAGCATTGAGCAAGGTGGAGAGGCGGGGAGGTGATTTCTCTCTTTCTACCACATCCAGTCAAAGAATGGTAAGTGGGCGACCACCTGTGTTCACAATGCAGCAGGGCAGGCACTCAGCTCGGGATCCAGAAGCAAGTGGAGATCATTGAAGTAACTGTGCTGCTACAGTGATTTCCAGCTTCCACAGGTATGGTATAAGCATAGATATATTGATCCAAGTGTCTTGGAAATTCGCTTTAACGAATTTCTCCTTACCGTGAGTACTCGCAGTTGGATGCGCAGAAATCCCCCATAAAGCTGTGCGAATCTCGCTTACCACGACTGCAGCCAAACTACACGATTCCTGCCCATCCAAATACTTTGGTTCTGTTGAATTTGTGGGTGATGGAGCTCCGTTACCCTGGAATGATCACACGACACTCTAAGGCTGGTTGCAACTCACATAAGGGCCGGCTTTAGGCTCAGCTCTCTGTTTTTATTAAGAATACACACATGCCCCCCACATGAATAAAGTCAAACCCTCCCACCGAACAATACAATGGGGATTGCCTATACAGAGGATATACATTCCAATTGGAGCATAGCCTTTGCTATTATCTATCACTGGTCCTCCCCCATGAGTCTTCTGAGGTCAGCAGACTTCCTCCCCTTCCCCCCTATGAGCCATCTGAGGTCATATTTCCTGTCCTACTAGCTTCTATTGGTATGCAAAATTCTCTGCACAAGCACTCCCTAAAAATATCAGTCTGTACCTGGATGGGCCCGATACGATCTTTATTAAAACACATCCATCCAAGATACAGTTTCAAGTTGGTAATGGGTTGTAAGATATGCATAAGCCTACACGTGGAGTTCACACCGCTTGCGCATTGCGTTATGAAGCCCACGTGGTACCATGCTGCTGATATGTGGATACAGGCCCACGGTCTACTGACAGCAGCATTCGCATGGAATGCCGTGGTGGTATACACGCCGGTCTATAAGCGCAGATCTGCCATCTCATCCATTACCAAGCTGAGTACTGTAATACATACATTGTACATGGCATGGCCCAATTGCAGCCTTCAGAGCTTTAATTAAGCCACACGAGAGACATATGAATAACACAAATACATGACACATTTAAAGTTCGACCAACAATACAAAATTTCCATGACATTCCCTCCTGTTTTATCATATTCTCCTCGTGTCCCTTCTTGATCTTCTTCAGCTTGATGGGTGTAGTCTCAAACTTCAAAGAGTTCCTGTAGTTGTCCCTGAGAATAAAGCTCCACGGGGTACCTGAAACAACAAGACCCGACGCAGACTCGACGCAAACAGGCTTGATTGAAGCGATGATCCTCAAGAGCGTTGGAACCTTCACTACAGGAAGGCTCTTGCAAAAACCACAAACAGACTTGTGGTATGAATAAAGCTTGTGATCCCACGGTGGTCTGGGGAGATCCAGCAACAGATTCTCAAATTGCCCCTGCAGACGGGGCCACACAAGGCTGGTCTCGACCCAGACAGTTTTCCAAATCGCAGACACAAACCATGATGAGGCTTGAAGCTTGCTTGAAGGTCTTGGAGAATGTGGTCTTCAGAGAGATAAATTAGAGGGAAGCCAGGACGTAATCTGTAGAGAAGGTGGATGGTTGGTGAGGTCTTCCTCCGATCAGTGGTTGGAGTGGGATCCCAGGAGCGGGCATGGAGATGTGGTCGTCTGCCCGAGCTTGGTTTACACGGTCGATGAGGCAACAGGAACATCTCACCGCGGCATATAAAAGGCAGATGAAAAAGAGAAGCATCAGGATATACACTCCCACTTCCTTCAACCAAGATCCGATGGAGAACAGGAAATCTCCCAATCCTCCCAAACCCTTGAACGGATTCCAACCCTCACTAGCTATAGCTCCAGCTTTTCCCTGTAGTTCACTAACTTTGTCCATATGGGCCTGGACCTTGTCATCGGTGTCTTCTATCCAAGTACAACAATCCTCTCCGATGAACTCACAGAACCCCCCTTTGGCGGCTAAAAGATAATCGAGGGCCATCTTCTCCTGAAGCACTAAAATTCCCATCTGCCGTTGTTCTTGGGCAATTTCTCTGACAGCCTCTACGGTCTCGTTAAACATACTATCCACGATGACAGAAAAATTGTTCAGGCGCTTCATAAGTTCTATTCCCCATCCTGTCCATGAGGGGAACCAAGCCCATGCCTGGTCGCCCTCAGAGAACAGCTCCCTGCGAACTCTCCCTGCCATCCTTACCTTCTTGTGGACCATCAACTCTTCATGGTCCATCACTACATAGGATGCGGGGACTAGCTTTATGAGGGCACACGAACCTTTCGCGTTCTGGGGAAATGTTCTATAGGCTGCCGAACCACACAGAAAATAGTATGGACCTGTCAGAGCAGAACAGGAGGAGTTCCTCGTTCGGCCTCTGGTACTGAGCAACAGTTGCACAGACTGGGGGATTGCTCCCTCAGTCTGCACATCACATCCGTCCTTCCAACACACGTGGTCTGGTCGGTCAGTGTGGTTACTCAGAAAGGAAGTCTGGTTAGTCAGATTGACAGTTATACCTCCCTCGCAGGTGGTAATCCCAACAAACTTGTTACCTGTGCCAAAGCTGATGTTAAAGCACACCTGAGGGCTGCCTAGCTGCCCAGTTACCCATAATGGACTGGTGAGGGCCCTACAGGAGCTAGAGCTAATATTGGTGCTGAAACTGATGTTACCTGCTAAAAATGTGTCATTAAGTTCTACCGACAAATGTCTACGTGGGGGCTGACCAGGGGTCCCTTGCTTTTTCATGCCGACGCGGATGTCATATAGGGCATGAACAGCGGCCATTGCGGACATGTGATGACTGGGTGGGGGCTTTGAGCATACCCAACAGTTGGTTTTGTTGGCGGTTCTGGCTAAACGCAGGTGCATTTTAAATAAAAGGTTGGGGTATCTGCCGTCTTTTCCTCCGTTCACACACATGTATGACATACAAACAAAAAGAAAAAGGAAAATGACACCCCTCATTCTCTGGTGTAGCTGAAAAGCTTCTTGCAGTGGCTTGCGTGCACCCAGTTGTCTCGTCCCTCGAGCTTGAGTGAGGTAGGTGTCGTCAGCTGGACTTGGTATGGTCCGGTGAACCGTGGCTCGAGTCCGGTTCTTTGATGTTTCTTTAGGACGACCCAATCACCTGGCTCAATAGAAAGAACACCTGTTATTGTATTTGGATCGGGGAGCGATTCGCGAACCCGATGGTGTATCTTCTGCAGCTCCCGTTGCAGAGATTGCACATAACCTGTAAGCTGTGAATGCAAAGATGACAACTGTTGAGGAAAGTACAACCCTGTTTTGGGAGGTCCCCCAAACAACACCTCGTAGGGTGACAGCCCATGTGGTTGCCGAGGGGCATTCCGGATGGAATAGGGGGCAATGGGGAGACACTCAGGCCAAGGTTTTTGGGTATTGGAAGACGTTCAACCTTACCGCTACTCTCGGGGTGATATGGGGTGTGTCGCCGCTGACTCCAGTTCCACCAAAGAAATGCAGTCGTGTCCTTTGGAAGAGAGATTAGTAGTGGACAAAGAAGACATGTTAGCAGAAGAGGTGTTAGTATTGTTAGTCGTGTTGCAAAATTCAGCACTGTCATTGCTGTCCTCCCCCCCCTTCTCATCTTCCGACACAGGAAGAAGAGAAGCTGGGTTAAGAATAGTGCATCGTTTGATAGTGAGGTTAGTAGGGGTTAGGAGGGCTTTCCCCTGAGAGGGGTACCTTGCCTTGGATGTCCTGTTTTCGCAGGACCGTTCTTGCTGCACCGGTGTCAGTGAGGCAAGGGAGGGGATATTTTAATTCCTCTAGAAAAAGATGGATCTGGGCCGACACCGATTTGTCAACTTCCTATGAGAATTCATAGGAGTTACTTACCATGGTGGTCATAGGGGCGGAGGACTCATCAGGAATGAACTGCCACCGACCTTTAGGTAATTGGGGACAGCTCCTCCTCATGTGCCCCGTTTGGTGGCACTGGAAGCACCTGGGTGGGGGCCTATCCTTCCTGTGACCCAGATCCCTTGGTTTTTCGTGTGGGGTCTGGGACATAAGAACTTTGGCCTTGTCTTGTTTTCTTCTATCCATTTCCCTCTCTATTGCCGCAAGAGTGGAAAGGATAGCAGGGATAGACATCTCATTATATTCGGGTCGGGCCAGAACCAGCCTTTCCCGAATTTTAGTATCGATGCCTTCCAAAAATTTGGCCCGCAACAGAATGTGCGTCGCGGTCACCTTTACCCCTTCAGTTGGAGCATCAGGTCCAACTTCCAGATCCGCATCCAGTGCCGTCTGCTTGAGACGGCGCCAGAAGCAGGCGCTTTCCTCATTAGGACCCTGGGTGAGCTTCATCATGTCCGTAGTAGAGGTAGCACCATACATTTCTGGAAGCTTTGCCTTTAGCTGTGTACAGAACTCTTTGCCCCCTGAAGTCATCTCCTCATGCGTGGTTATAGAGCACCCTGCAATCACTGTACTGGCCACTTCCATGCCCACCTTTGCCCGTAGGATCTGTGCACAATCTGACCCGCTCATACCATAGCTGAACTGGTTTTGTCCAAACATTCGAGCAAATCCTCTCGGATTGACTCGATAGTCCGGGAGCTCAGCCAGAATAGTGCGGATCTCTGCCGGGGTGAAGGGGACATGCCAAACTACCCGTTCCCCTAAAGTCCGTTCCCCCCGTGCATTGGGAGGACCTTCAAATTGCTGCACCCTGACTGGATAGGCCTCGGTCCGGGAAGAGTGCAAGGGCTGACCCAGCATCATCGGTGGGCTTAGATTAACCACCTCGCTTACTGCACCTTCAGGTTTGAGGTCCCTCAGATCAGGGTATAGCTGGGGGGCAGGGGTCTGATCAGTGGTTCGTAGCGCTTTGATGCAATCCGCCCTGTTTTTTAACCGGGTGTCTATTCCCCTTGATTCACAGATAGTCTGCAAATCGGTTGTTGAGTAGGCTTCATAGTTGGAAACAGAAGGAGCTGGGGTGAAGCAGGAAGAAGGGAGAGGTAGAGGTAGAGGCTGAGGCATAGAGACAGAAGACACAGAAGGTATGTCAAGAGTGACGTCACTAACAGAAGAGACAGGTGCAGTTATACTTATCTCAGCCACTGTTGGTTGTTGGGGGACCCCAGTAGACCCTGATCCTGCCTGCCTTAGTAGAGTCAGCCCTGAAAGAGCTTCCTCCACCTCTGACACTGGATCCTCCTGTTTTATTCCCTCTGGAGGCCAGGTATACATCACCTGGTTCTTCCGGACAGACACCAGTTTATGTATGCCCTGCTTCCCTAATCGGATTGACCTGTGAAGCCATAGCTGTGCGATCTCTAGTTCTGACGCCTGCATCCGTGGTTCAAATTCAGAGATGAATTTTTCCCACCTCCATGCGTCAAATGTACCTTCCCGGGGAATTTCCCATCTGGTACCCTTCGACCATTTATTCCACCTTTTGAGGGGTTCTGTAGACTTCCCCCCCAAACTCACCTTCATCAGTTGTGCAGCTGTCCTTACCCTGAAGAGGGCTGGTTCCCCCTCTCTCTTCATGGACTGACTACTGCCCATCGTGACTAGTCACTGGTATATATCCCGCGTCCGGGTACCTGTTTACCCCCTGGAGCACTCGGTGGGATCCTACCGAGAGGCCTGATTCCACCACTTTCCCAGCACAGCGTAATTTATGTGATACTTATCGATCACCCGAAGCGCATCAAGTGGCGGTCAGACTGAGAGCACACCTCCCACTCCCACAGCGCAATTTGTGTGATCCTGACCACCCGAAGTGTTTGTGGTAACCAGGACTTCCCTGGACCGCCCACTCACACAGCGTAATTTATGTGGTTCTCATCACCCACTGTGTTTGGCAGGCCACACCGCACAATGATGAAAGTGGCTTTTCTCTCCCTGCACACAGTAGCTAACACAAGTCAAAACAAAAAGAGGGGTTCTTGGATGTTACTTAGGGGTCACTGGTTGGGCAGAAACCTGCTAACTGACCTTTAGGAAATTTGTGTAAAAAGAAAAAAAACTTTCCTAATACACACAGAAAAACCCTTTTTCAACCTGAAAAACTGTTAAAAAGGACAAAGTGGATCCTTATGAAAAACACGGGACGTTTCACAGTAAAACAATTACACAGAGGTAAACCGAAAAACTGCGCCAAAAGTAACCTTGTTGCTGACGCAAAAATCACTCCTATCAGCACCGCTAAACGATCCACGTTATACACGCAATCTTTACTGCAACCACCTTGAACCGTTTACACAAAAAGTCTGCTGGACGTGAAACACGCGACACAGCAGCTTAAAACAAACCCGCTTTACAATAAGGAACTACTTTTAACAGGAAAAACACAAGAAAAACATAATCACTATACAAGAAATCTATGTGCAAAAACCCAGACTTCACTGCGCTCACTAAATGTGGAACACGTGAAGGGAAAACTCGCTTAATACACTTTAAATTGGCTGGCAATACGCAAATTTAAAGCTAAAAGCAAACAAATGAAACTGTAAAAAATTTGGATTAAAAACACAATATGGGTCAAATGCATATAGGAAACTTCATGCACATTGCATAGAGATTACTGCACATTTGGTAGCCAACAAAATGGCCACCAAACAAAAGGAGTCCATGTGGTTTGTCAAGAAGATGACCCCCCACAGAGGAGCACATGGCAGATACTAGAATGACCCCCCACAGAGGAGCACATGGCAGATACTAGAATGACCCCCCACAGAGGAGCACACGGCAGACTCTAGCCTCAAAATTGCCTCTTACATAAAACAGACTTTTAGACAGAACATACACTGGACAATTACACAACAATATGAAGCACACATACAACACAATTTGGGCACAATCACAGAACGGACATAAAACACCAACATATCACACTAACATGCACATGTAACAAAAAGGACCCCCTGCTGCATGCTTGCTGGGAGCAGTGGTACCACAAAACATTGTACAGACCACATAACACAGATCTTACAACAGTTAACAATTAACCTAAGCCTTTCAGCACTGTAATAATTACCTCACGTGGAGGGGGGTAAAGCAATCACCACAGTACCTACAGCCCACAAATACTTACCTAACACTATGCAACAACTTTTACCCACTAAAACATATACCCGTTTAATTTTTGGTTGGAAGATTTTTTAAACTTGACCAAATCCAGCCAACCAAAACCCCCCCCTCTGCTGCGTTCCGCAGAGACAAACCCTTGTCTTTCACCCACAAATCAAGAGTTTAGGACAAAAAACGAGGTCCTTATTAAGCGGTATTTCTTGTTAGCTAACAGAGAGCGAAATCAGCCACACGAACACGCAAAAAGCGATCCTCTTAATGGCAGAGAGACCTGAAATGTGCCGGCATACTTTTTGCTAGTTCATGATGGCCATTCCCCCCTCGTTCTAGGTTAGCTACGCAAGAATACGCGTTAGTATCCACCAGGCTCGCCAAACTGTCTTGGAAATTCGCTTTAACGAATTTCTCCTTACCGTGAGTACTCGCAGTTGGATGCGCAGAAATCCCCCATAAAGCTGTGCGAATCTCGCTTACCACGACTGCAGCCAAACTACACGATTCCTGCCCATCCAAATACTTTGGTTCTGTTGAATTTGTGGGTGATGGAGCTCCGTTACCCTGGAATGATCACACGACACTCTAAGGCTGGTTGCAACTCACATAAGGGCCGGCTTTAGGCTCAGCTCTCTGTTTTTATTAAGAATACACACATGCCCCCCACATGAATAAAGTCAAACCCTCCCACCGAACAATACAATGGGGATTGCCTATACAGAGGATATACATTCCAATTGGAGCATAGCCTTTGCTATTATCTATCACTGGTCCTCCCCCATGAGTCTTCTGAGGTCAGCAGACTTCCTCCCCTTCCCCCCTATGAGCCATCTGAGGTCATATTTCCTGTCCTACTAGCTTCTATTGGTATGCAAAATTCTCTGCACAAGCACTCCCTAAAAATATCAGTCTGTACCTGGATGGGCCCGATACGATCTTTATTAAAACACATCCATCCAAGATACAGTTTCAAGTTGGTAATGGGTTGTAAGATATGCATAAGCCTACACGTGGAGTTCACACCGCTTGCGCATTGCGTTATGAA
Organism: Staurois parvus; assembly: GCF_062004578.1. Taxonomy (NCBI): domain Eukaryota; kingdom Metazoa; phylum Chordata; class Amphibia; order Anura; family Ranidae; genus Staurois; species Staurois parvus. The sequence goes on from NW_028318233.1 coordinate 2,794,115, forward strand.
GCCCACGTGGTACCATGCTGCTGATATGTGGATACAGGCCCACGGTCTACTGACAGCAGCATTCGCATGGAATGCCGTGGTGGTATACACGCCGGTCTATAAGCGCAGATCTGCCATCTCATCCATTACCAAGCTGAGTACTGTAATACATACATTGTACATGGCATGGCCCAATTGCAGCCTTCAGAGCTTTAATTAAGCCACACGAGAGACATATGAATAACACAAATACATGACACATTTAAAGTTCGACCAACAATACAAAATTTCCATGACACAAGTTGGACCAATGTAACTATGTAAAAAATATCCATACCTAGAATTTTTCTTTATTTAAATTGCTATTAAGTCTATGAACAACATAGGCATATCAGTTTTCAAGTGCAACTTCCAACCAGTATTTGTCTGAACAATGTCCCTTCAATAAATGTAAATGTATGGATCTCCAATGAAATAAAACAGCTTTTACCAATGGATTCCCAGGATATACACTTTGAAGAATGTGGTAGTAGTATTAGGAATCAATGTGGCTATATATAAATCCCATATAATTCAGCAGGTACCTGCCCAAATGATCCCAGGTTAATGTTCAAAATCCTGTTATAATCAAATCATAGGCTCTGCTGTGAGTTCAGTAATATTATTTTGTGTCTATCCTATGAGATGTGAGATGAAGTGCTGCATCCAACTCTATAGCAAATAGTTTTTCATATATACTGGCATTAGGATGGTACTTGTGTTATTTAAAGGTGTAGTTATTATCAGGTCACTGGAAATGTGATACATTAAAGTTGTGCTAAAGGTACAAGGTTTATCAGTGGTCTATCCAATATACCTTCACACAAGATGAACAACGGACAGGGGGGAGATACATAAGTACAGCACAGGGGCAGACTGACCATTTGAAAACTCGGGAACTGCCCGAGGGCCCGGGGTCAGTAGGGGGCCCCATGAGATGCCCCTGGTACCTTTTTCATAGGCTTTTTTGAGTTTGGGCAAGGACACAGGGGCCCCATGATCCCCTATTGCCTGGGGGCCCCATGAGTTGTCAGTCCGCCCCTGGTACAGCAGCTGCATTTTTTAATGGCCACTCTTTATCCTATATTTCTTTACCCTCTATGTCTGTCCCTCTTCTTGGAGAGCTCTCAGTCCAATTATTAATATATCTATAGAGTGTAATTATTAACCACTTGACCACCAGGTACTTATACCCCCTTCCTGCCCAGGCCAATTTTCAGCTTTCAGCACTGTTGCACTTTTATGACAATTGCGCGATCATGCAACACTGTACCCATATGACATTTTTATAATTTTTTTCACACAAATAGAGCTTTCTTTTGGTGGTATTTAATTGCCACTGGGTGTTTTATTTTTTGCGCTATAAACAAATAAATAGCAAAATATTTAAAAAAAAAAAGTTTTTCTTTGTATCTATTATAAAATTTAGCAAACAGATAATTTTTCATCTTCACTGATGTGCGTTGATGAGGCTGCACAGATAGGCAGCACTGATGGGCACAGATAGGCAGCACTGATGGGCACTGATAGGTGGCATTGATAGGCGGCACTGATGATGCTGCACTGATAGGCGGCATCGATGAGCAGCACTGATGGGAGGCACTGATGGGCACAGGTGGGTGGCACTGCTGAGTGGCACAGATGGGTGGCACTGCTGCAAGGCACAGGTGGGTGGCACTGCTGAGTGGCAGGATGGGTGGCACTGATGGGCACAGGTGGGTGGCACTGCTGAGTGGCACAGGTGGATGGCACTGATGGGCATGGGTGGGTGGCACTGCAGGGCACGTGGGTGGCACTGATGGGTACAGGTGGGTGGCACTCCTGGGCACAGGTGGGTGGCACTGATGGGCACCGATCATCAGGACACCCACCACCTTCCTAAAATTTATAGAAGAAATTGTCATGTCCCTTATCTACCAGCAAGGATCCCCCCCAGAAAGCATTTATTCCGATTCTGTGAGCAGACTTCAAGAGCGCCACATCCCTGAAAGCATTCCACCAACAGAAGCAGGCCGAAGACGCCAAAAAAGATGTCGGGTATGCAGAAGAGGAGTTAGAAGAGACACAAGTTTTCATTATATAAACATACAGGTGTAGCGCTATCCCTAAACTAATTAAATATATGCCATACCACTAACTAATCAAAATATGACAATGTTCTATAAATACCACTAAAGTGCAAAGTCTCTGTGCAATATGTGCAAAAAAATATAGTATAATATATAAATTGTGCAATCCGTGTACTGCCAACTATAAATATAGTGCAATAGTGCCAATCATTAGCAAAAATCACTGCACACGTCTGTAAAAATATCGTCCATAAAGAAAAAAATGTCCAAATCCGACAAAAAACACACAAATCTTCATGCATATGCTCACACGTGTCCACTCAATGTGAATCCAAAATAGCTGAAGTGGCCCCTCACCTCCTTGCCAAGACCCCACAGGGTCAGCTCACTTTATAACCAGGACACCACTTTGATGACTCACCAGGTCCTCCCCCGCTTCTTACACTTTATCAGCCGCCTCTTCCTCGTTTCATATACGGACAAAAGAACTTATATAGTGTAATACTGTTTAATCATTAATGATATAGATATAAAACAAATTGCCCACTCACATTTGTTATCTCTCATTACATGCCTTCAATACCCCATGCTGTGAATCTCCTGCATGGGTATTAGATACAGGGATCCCAAATATGGCCGCCACGCCGGAACTGACGTCACCGCGCTCCCAGAATCCTCCTCGCGTACCGACGCGTTGCGTCACGTTATCACGTGACTTCCTCAGGAACCCTGAGGAATATGTTTTTGGGGTGTGGTTGCAAGTATGCATATGCCGTGTGAGAAAAATAACCTGTTACTTTTTACTTAATTTTCAATAGAACTGTATGAAAAAATTACAACTTCAAAAAACTCACTATGCCTCTTACTAAATACCTTGGACTGTCTACTTTCCAAAAAGGGGTAATTTTGGGGGTATTTGTACTGTCCTGGCTTGTTCTGCAGGCCATAGATGGGTCGAAAATTGGCCGCTTTTTCGGTAATTTGGCAGATTTTTTTTATCGGTAAAGTTTGAAAAAAATCGTCCAATTTTGCCGATCGGCCGATTTTCGCGGCAATGATGGGCAAATCGGCTGGTCGTTTTACCGATAAAAAATCTGCGCATGAGCAGTGACCTGCAGGAGGAAGACAAAAAGAAGAAGAAGAAGAAGAGGAAGAAGAAGAAGAAGAGGATGAAGAAGAAGAGGATGAAGAAGAAGAGGATGAAGAAGAATGCCAGTCCGGCAAAAAGTGTCCCTGCAGAGAGCTCCTCTATTTCTTTGACAGTTCTTTGACATTTATAGCGGCTGCAACAATGTATCTATTTGTTTCCGAATAAAAACATCTGTATCCGAAATGGATGCAAATAGATACGATGTTGCAGCCACTATAAATGTCAAAGAACTGTCAAAGAAATAGCGGAGCTCTCTGCACAGACACTTTTTGCCGGCTGTAGACGGGATGAAAATCGACATTTTTTTTTTACCGTCCCTGGTAAAGTCGGCCGCTTGAACGACCGATTTTTCATTTTTTTAAAGAAAAATCAGCCATTTGTCTCCCCATCTATGGCCTGCATTAGTGTCTCAAGAAATGAGATAGGATGTCAGTATATCAGGTGTGTTCAGGTGTGATCAATTTTCAATGATTGATACCATAGCTTGTAGACTCTATAACTTTCACACACACCAAATAATATAGACAGATTTAGGTTATTTTACCAAAGAAATATAGCAGTATAAATTTTGGCAAAAATTTATGAAGAAAAACTTCTTATTTTTTTTGTCTTTTTTCATTTGTAGCACAAAAAATAAAAACCCAGAGCTGAATAAATACCACAAAAAGAAAGCTCTATTTGTGTGAAAAAAGGACAAAAATGTCATATGGGTGTAACATTGTATGACTGAGTAATTATCAGTCAAAGTATTCACATTCATACATACACATACTAGGGACAATTTAGACAGGAGCCAATTCACCTACCAGCATGTCTTTGGAGTGTGGGAGGAAACCAGAGTACCCGGTGGAAAGCCACACAGTCACAGGGAGAACATGCAAACCCCAGGCAGGTGGTGCCAGGGTTGGGATTTGAACCAGCGACCCTAGTACTGCCAGGTGGAAGTGCTAACCATTTAGCCACTGTGCTGCCCATATATATATATAGTTACATAGTTAATCTGGCTGAAAAAAGACAAAGGACCGTACAGTTCACCCATTAATAAAAAATAAAAAGTTATAGTCCTATATACACAGTTGATCCAGAGGAAGGCAAAAGAAACCAGCAAAGCATGATGCTATTTGCTCCTGCTGGAAAAAAAATCCTTCCTGATCCCCCGAGAGGCAATCGGATATTCCCTTGATCAACTTTACCTATAAATGCTAGTATCCAATTATATTCTGTGTATCTAAGAAAGAATCCAGGTTTTTTTGAAGCAATCCACTGAGCTGGCCAGAACCAACTCTTGAGGGAGTCTATTCCAAATTTTCACAGCTCTCACTGTGAAGAAACCTTTCCCTGTTTGGAGATTATATTTATTTTCCTCCAGATGTAAAGAGTGCCCCCTTGTCCTCTGTGATGACCTCAGGGTGAATAGCTTTACACCGAGTTCGCTATATGAAGCACTGATGTATTTATACATGTTGATCATATCCCCCCTTAATCTCCTCTTCTCAAGAGGGAATAAATTCAGTTCCTCTAATCTTTCCTCATAGCTGAGCTCCTCCATGACTCTTATCAGTTTGGTTGCCCTTCTCTGTACTTTCTCCAGTTCTCCAATGTTCTTTTTGTGAGTTGGTGCCCAAAACTGAACTGCATATTCTAGATGAGGTTTTACTAATGATTTGTACAGGTATCTCTCTCTCTGGAGAATATACCTCTTTTAATACAAGAGAGGACTTTACTCGCTTTAGAAACCACAGCTTGGCATATATATACAGTATATATCTATATATATATACAGTATATATATATATATATCATATCCATATGGACTCCTGATATTGGTACCGCATTTTTCAATTAAAAAAAAATGTAACAGGCTCTCATTGGAGAATTGTTCTTTATTTTTCCTATGTTTGCTTATTCTTCTATCTAAACATATTAAAAGGACATTGTTTGGGTAAATACTGGTTGAAAGGGGCATTTGAAATATGTATAAATGTATGCTGTTCCTGGACATAATAGTAATCTATTTCAGAATCTATTTCAGAATTACTGTGTCGGATATTTGCTCTTAGAGCATATTAAGTGAAGTACCTTTAAGACTTAGGTGGAAGTATTGCAATTGATTAATTAGAATTCACCAGGTTAGGCATACGGTACTATCTTAGACAATGTATGCCATTATGCTGTCCCTTAAAGGAACCATTTGATACAACTTTGAATTAGTTTATGTGACCTAGGATGCAGGGTGGCCTAAGTTTTTTTTTCCAAAGATCATTGTTACAATGGTGTTTTAACAATAATTTGGAGTAATAAAGATTTAAACAAGGACACATAACTATGAATATTATTATTTTTGGTATACAGAGAACACTTAATGAAAAATGTTTATAGTAGTTCAGCATGAGTTTGATGTATACAGATTATAAATATGGATGAGCAAATCAGGCTGGGTTCAGTTTGTGGGCCGTTCATTAAACACATCATAAAGTCAAAAAATTGCTAACGCAATTGAAGCCTTTAGGCAAATTAAAATTAATTCTGGCCATTTCCATGTCTAATAGGCAACGGAAAGACAAACATAGGCCATAGGGAGCTGGGCACTGCCATGAGGGACATGGTTTAATGCAAAAAAAATACCATACATCGGAGAGGCGCAGAAGCTTGCAATGGTGGCAAGCCATCGGTTGTAGCAGGAGATTGTAATGGTGGCAGGTCAGCAGCAGCAGCAAGAGCTGGTAATGGTGGCAGGCCAGCACAGGCAACAGAAACTGGTAATGGTGGCAGTCCAGCAGCAATGGCAGAAGATGGTGATGGTGACAGACCTGCAGTGATGGCAGGAACCGGTAGGTACTGATGTCAGGCCAGCAGTGGTGACAGGAGCCGGTAATGGTGGAAGGCTAGCAGATGCAACAGAAGCTGGTAAGGGTGGCAGTCCAGCAGTGATGGCAGGAGATGGTGATGGTGGCAGACCATCAGCATTAGCAGGAACTGGTAATAATGTCAGGCCACCAGTAATGGCAGGGGCTGGTCCTTCGACCTTGCCACTGTCCAGACCTCCACCCCACCTAACATTCCTCACACTAAAACCGCCTCAACACTCCACTCCTTCGACCCTGCTACAACTGAAGAGGTCACTAAGGTCTTCTCTGAAGCCTGCCTCACCACCTGCCCCCCTTGACACTGTCCCCACACAACTCCTACGATCACCCTCCTCCTCCATCCTACGCTCCCTCACTCACATCTTTAATCTCTCCCTCTACTGGCGCATTCCCCTCCCCTCTGAAGCACGCGCACATCACTCCCATACATAAAAAACCCTCCCTGGATCTCACCAACCTGAACAAACTTAGACCCATCTCCCTGCTGCCGTTTACATCCAAACTCCTTGAGCGCTTGGTCTATAATCGCCTGAGTTCCCACCTCACCAACAACAACCTCCTTGATCCCCTACAGTCTGGCTTCCTCCCCTACACTCCATCGAAACCGCCCTACTCAGACTCACCAACGACATGCTAACCGCCAAAGCTAATGGCCACTACTCAGTGCTCCTACTCCTCGACCTCTCCGTGGCTTTCGACATGGTTGACTACCCCCTCCTCAAAAAAAACTATGCTCTCTTGGCCTCAGGGACTTCGCTCTCTCCTGGCTCTCTTCCTATCTATCACAGCGCTCCTTCAGTGTTACCTATAACGCTGCCACCTACCCCTCACTCCCCCTCTCTGTTGGGGTCCCTCAAGGTTTTGTCCTCGGGCCCCTTCTCTTCTCCATCTACACCTCCTCCCTTGGCCAACTGATACACTCCCATGGCTACAACTACCATCTCTATGCCAATGACACGCAAATCTATCTCTCTACCCCTCGCCTCATCCTTTCAGTCTCCGCCTGAATCACTAGCCTACTGAATGACATATCAGATTGGATGTCACTCCACTTCCTCAAATTAAACCTTTCCAAAACCGAGCTCCTAGTTTCCCCCCCAGCCCCCCCCCCCCCCCCGACTTCTCCATCACAAACAACAACGCCACCATCAGTCCCACCCCGCAAGCCAGAGTACTAGGTGTCATTCTAGACTCCAATCTGTCCTTCCAGCCCCAGGTCCAGTCGCTGACAAATTCATGTAGACTCCACCTCCGCAACATCTCCAAAATACGTCCATTCCTAACCCCAGAAATTACTAAGCAACTCATTCACACCCTTATTATATCACAAATTGACTACTGTAACTCCCTCCTCACCGGCTTACCTCATCACAGGCTATCCCCGCTTCAGTCTATCCTGAATTCTGCGGCCAGACTCATCCACCTTACTAACTACTACGTATCCGTCGCCCCCCTCTGCCAATCCCTCCACTGGCTTCCGATTGCCCAACGCATAAAATTCAAATTGCTAACATTGACGTACAAAGCTGTTCATAACACTGCTCCAAACTACCTCACCGACCTGATATCCAAATACCACCCAAAACGTACTCTCCGCTCCTCACAAGACCTCCTACTCTCTAGTTCCCTAGTCTCCTCCTCCCATGCCCATCTCCAGGACTTCTCCAGGGCTTCCCCCATCCTCTGCAACTCACTACCCCAATCCATCAGACTGTCACCTACTCTCCTCAAGTTTAAATGTACCCTGAAAACCCATCTCTTCAGGGAAGCCTAACCCGCCCTCACCTAACTGCCGATCTCCTCCACTCTTCCTACCACTCCATCCCTCACAGCTATTTCCTCCTGTACCACTATCCCCTCCCTTCTAAATTGTAAGCTCCAAGGAACAGGGCCCTCGAACCCCTCGAAAATTGTATTGTATTGTTACTGTACTGTCTCATGTACTGTCTCCCATTATAATGTACAGCGCTGAGCAAACTGTTGGCGCTATATAAATACTGTATAATAATATAATGGTGAAAGGCCAGCATAGACAACATAAACTGGTAATTATGTCAGGCCAGCAGTGGTGGCAGGAGCTGGTTATAGTGGTAAGCCAACAAAGGTCACCGGAGCTGGTATTGGTCATAGGACAGCAGAAGTGGCAGGAGCTGATAATGGTGGTAGACCAGTAGCAGTGGTAGGAGCTGGTAATGGTGTGTGTTATAATTCTGGGGGGGAAAAGGGGTGCAAGATTACAACAAAAATGTAGTCATTAGAATTAGCTGCTGGGTTGTGTAATCAGGATTGGTTCTTATTTATAAAACTGAGCAGGTTGACTGTGTCAGGGGACAGGCAGATTTGCTCTGTGTCACAAAACCACTGCAGCATGGAATGCCCACTCTGACAGCACAGTGGTCAGGTGCTGATCCTGGAAGCTAGGAAACCTAACCAGGACCTGTTACACCACCAGGTTGAGGATGTGTGCCAGGTAAGGCATGGTATGTGTGAGTTTTCCCTGCCGAAAGGTGGACAGCAGCTTGATGATCTTGCCTGGTTCAAAATAGTGTGGGAGTAGCTACCTCTTGGCCTGCCCTAAAAATATGCCAAAATTTATGTGGCTGCTATCCCCCAAGCATACCAATTACATTACAATTACAACAGCATTACTCTGGGATGCTTGGGAAGGGGGAGGGTAAACTGGTGGTTCTGGGGGTATCCAAAACATTTGCTAGCTAGCTAGCAAAATCCCTCAAACAAAACTGTTTAACTGCTGGGGTAAAAATGGAGGGTTTTTTAATAATTTCTTTTTATTAATTTTAAAGTAGAAAAACATGCAAAAATACAAAATACTAGATCCAACAACTTACTGATGGGAAAATATACAAATACCATTAAATTAACAGCTGAAGTAGGGCATCAACCCACTTAACTTTAATTTAGCCTTGCAGGGCTCAAGATGAAGGTGCAACCAAAAAGGGGGCACAAAAAGTGCAGAAATATAAAATAAGATAAAAAAAAAACAACTAAATTTTAAACACTCCCACACACTCTCCCCACCACCCACTTCCAAACTGCACCAACCAGTAGACAATCATCTGAAGAATAGGTTCTCAGTATTTGTACTGGACCAGGCCCTCAGAAATCCTTTGGAGTGCTGTATTAGTGCCTCACTTAAATGTGCAATTCACCTTTTGTCATTTCAACTTTGTTACATTCCTGTCATTTTAGGAAGAAAGGGGTTGTAGCATGTATAGTAGACTAAGTTGATGGGCCAGGAATAGATATACAGTTGTGTTCAAAATAATAGCAGTGTGTTGAAAAAAGTGAATAAAGTTCAAAATCCTTCTAATAGCTTTTATTTCCATACACACAAATGCATTGGGAACACTACACATTCTATTCCAAATCAAAACATAAAGAAAAATATATCAAATTTGTGTTGTTCCTCTAAAAAAATTGAAGAAAAGTGAATATTAGACTGTTAAAAAAAATCGCAGTGTTTGTATTCTTCATTACAAACTCAAACATTCACTATATAAGCTGAAAAATGTTTGAAGATTTTGCTTTCCTTTGAATCACTTAATGAATATTTAGTTGTGTAAGCACTGTTTCTGAGAACTGCTGTACATATGTGTTGCATGGAGTCAACCAACTTCTGGCACCTGTGAACAGGTATTCCAGCCCAGGATGATTGGACTGCATTCCACAGTTCTTCTCTATTTCTTGGTTTTGCCTCAGAAACTGCATTTTTGATGTCACCCCACAAGTTTTCTATTGGATTAAGATCCGGGGATTGGGCTGGCCACTCCATAACGTCAATCTTGTTGGTCTGGAACCAAGATGTTGCACGTTTACTGGTGTGTTTGGGGTCGTTGTCTTGTTGGAACACCCATTTCAAGGGCATTTCCTCTGCAGCATAAGGCAGCATGACCTCTTCAAGTATTCTGATGTAGTCAAACTGATCCATGATCCCTGGTATGCGATAAATAGGCCCAACACCGTAGTATGAGAAACATCCCCATATCATGATGCTTGCGCAACCATGCTTCCCTGTCTTCACAGTGTACTGTGGCTTGAATTCAGTGTTTGGGGATCGTCTGACAAACTGTCTCCGGCCACTAGACCCAAAAAGAACAATCCTACTTTCATCAGTCCACAAAATGTTGCGCCATTTCTCTTTAGGCCAGTCAATGTGCTCTTTGGCAAATCATAACCTCTTCAGCACATGTTTTTTTCAACAGTGGGACTTTGCGGGGGCTTCTTGCAGATAGCATGGCTTCACATAGGCGTCTTCTAATTGTAATAGTACTCACAGATAACTTTAGACCTTCTTTGATCTTCCTGGAGCTGATTGTTGGCTGAGTCCTTGCCATTTTAGCTATTCTTCTATTCATTTGAATGGTAGTTTTTCGCTTTCTTACACATCTTTCAGGTTTTGGTTGCCATTTTAAAGCATTTACGATCATTTTAGCTGAGCAGCCTATCAATTTCTGCACTTCTTTATATGTTTTCCCCTCTCCAATCAACTTTTTAATCAAGGTACGCTGTTCTTCTGAACAATGTCTGGAACGACCCATTTTCCTCAGAATTGCAGAGAGAAATGCACTGTAACCAGCATGTACAACATTTGCTGCCTTCCTTCCTTAAATAAGGGCAATAATTGCCACCTGTTTTTCAAAGAATGACTGACCTCACTAATAGAACTCCACACTGCTATTATTTTGAATATGCCCCTTTCAATTAGTGATTCAATTACACAGAATCAGCAGCATGCATGTCATGACTGTTGGGTCTGTTGGATTTCTATTACTCTACTACACCTGCTAGTAAATTATTTGCCATGTAGAAATATCATTTGTACCAAAAACAGTGATTGATCAGGTCAGTGATGTCTGACTGCTATTATTTTGAACACAACTGTATATCATGTGGGTACAACCAAATTATAAAATAGCTGAAAGAGCTTACAGAGGCTTAGACATTGTTGGAGGGGCTGAGCTGCCAAACCTTGACAAAATTGTTTGGTCATTCTCTACTTAAAGCGGAGCTTCACCCAAAATGGGAAATTCTGCTTTAAGGCCTCCCCCCCCCTCCTCTTTAAGAAATGGCACTTTTATTGGGGGGAGTGGGTACCTGGTTTTGACAGGTACCTGCTCCCACTTGGTTACTTGGTTTACCTAGACACATGCCTTACGCATACACAGTGGTTATCCGCCTATTAAGCCGCAAGCTGTCACATCTGAGTGCCCACAATTGAGATACCGGCACTGGGGACAGAAAATTGATGGGCAGTTTTTGTAGCTGTTAACGTTTAATAAAAACAAAAATGACTGCAGCTCCTCTTTAAATAGGTGACTTGGTAAAATGGTACCTTTTTTTTACTCAAACCCTTCCAAAAGGCCAGAGAGGGCACAGCTTCTTTTTTTTTCCAGTGAAGAATGATAGCTTTATGAGCATAAATCAGAAGAATTCTTAGGATGGTCATCAGCGCTCTATTGGGAGCCACCCCCTCTACTGACCCCAGTTGGCATACTGATGCTGTTAAGGGAACTGGGAGAGTCATGACTCAGACACCTCCCTCCAGAATCCCTGGACCACTGGCTAATACCAGAATATGTGACCAAAAAAAATGGAGGTTTCATTAGACAGTGAAGGTCATAGGCTAAAAGGTCCTAGCCAATCAGAGTGTCTCTGTGCCTTCAGATCGCTTTGATGGCCAATCACAGTGATCACTAATGTTTGTTGAGCACTGAGATTTCTGAGTTGAAGTTCTCTATTATCTCTATTGTGCTGCATAATTATTGGTGAAAAAAACTTTCATGAATGTGTTATAATTCAGTGAAGAAAAAAGTGGTCTTCCTATTGATGTGCCTGACAACCCATTTCCTTTGTGAGTACAACTTGTATTATTCTTTCTGATAAAATATGTATATATACTTTAAGTGGTTCTATTTTTATTAGGTACACCTTGCTAGTGCCAAGAAAATATCCCCCACATCATAACACCTCCGCCATCCGCCTGAACAGTTGATACAAGGTAAGATGGATCCATGCTTTCATGTTGTTTACGCCAAATTCTGACCCTACCATCTGAATGACGCAGCAACCGGTCTGCCCATTCTGCTCTGACCTCTGAAATCAAAAAGGCATTATTTGTCCACACAACTGCCACTCACTGGATATTTCCTCTTTTTTGAACCATTCTCTGTAAACTCTAGAGGTGGCTGTGCGTGAAAATCCAAGTACATCAGCAGTTTTTTAAATACTCGGACCAGACCATCTGGCGCCAACAACGATGCCACAGTCAAAGTCACTTAAATCCCCTTTGTTCCCCATTCTAGTGTTCAATTTGAACTTCAGCAAGTTGTCTTCTCCACGTCTAGATGCCTAAATGCATTGAGTTGCTGCCATGTGTTTTGCTGATTAGCAATTTGTGTTACCAAACAGTTTAACAGGTGTACCTAATAAAGTGGCCGGTGAGTGGATATGTCTATACACTGAAAAAAAACATGCTGGTATGATAGTAGTTAAATGTGGACTGTTAAACATTATTACAGAGGACACATTCAGATTTTTTTTTTTTTTGGGGGGGGGGTTGTATAAATAGAATAAGGGAGTTTTATGATATCTGTCAGTTTTTGTAGACATCTATATCCCATATTCCCATTGGGACGATTTTCCTAAGCTTTCTGCCCCATATCCAAAACAGGAAGTAAGAGGTAATCCTTCTAAATTGAATTAGTATACCCATTGGAAGATTTTTTCTCTATTGCTTTTCTGGGGTCAACTCAAATTTGTTTTTTTTTAACTTTCAGTTTTGATGATATTGATAAAAAAAGGACAAATCGAGGGAGTGAATGTTCCTAATGGGGGCACAGACAACCATAAAAACCTAATAGATGTTTGTATCCATCTCCACTCTGTCCAAAACTAGCAAAAATACATTTTGCCCAAAATTTGGGATTTTCTTTCAGTTTCACTCTTGGTGATAACTGTAAACAGGACAACTTAAGAGGGTGAATCTCCCTAAGGAGGGCACAGATAGCAATACAAACCTGACAGGTGTTCTAACCCCTCCCCATTCTATCAAAAAGGAAAAGAAAAGTTTAGCCTTTAGTTATACTTTAATTGCAGCACAGGGTTACAATGGTCCATTTTATAGTTTTCAGCAACAGAATTAAACTGAAGAGAATCTCAGTTAGGGAGACCTTCAATATAATTTTTTTTTTTTGCATTTAACTAAAAGGTCTACCATGGGGAAGAAGAAAACTCCATATAAACAAGTTGCAGGTGTCAAATGGATTTAAAATAACCTTTGAGAGGCCAACGCTTCATTTAATAAACACTATGACACACCCGGATGCAGCAGCTGTGTTTTGGGAGCCCCTCTGCTTGCAAAAGCCCTTTTTGAAAGCTATTGATAGCACTGAAAACCTTTTACTACCAGGAATCAGCTACTAAGTAATTGCAGCTGCTTTGGTACATAGAAATGACCTTATAAATAGCACAGCATTATTACATCTCCCACATAGAATCCCTCTTATGCATACTTACATTGGTTTTCACAGAGAATCCCTCTGGCCTGAGGTTTTTCTTTTTTTTGGTAGGGTTATTTTCCCTCGCCAATAACATTAGTACATCTTCCTATGATTCATATATTAACTCTTAGTTCTTAATAACAGTCTTAAGATATGAGTGTGAAGTCATTTGTTAGTCTTTCAAAGGAAAAGTAAATGACTAGAATGAACTAGACTGCTACGTGTGAACAGTATGTTCTGAGAGCATTTGTTTCTGTGAAGTCATGAGTTCTGTATACATGCTGCATTTTGGCCCTGCTTAAAGTGATTGTATAGGTTTAACGTTTCATTTTTAAAAAGAACACACATGGTATACTTACCTGCTTTGTGCAATGGTTTTGCACAAAGCAGATGCCATCCTTCTTTTCTCGGGTCCCCCGCCAGCGCTTCTCACCCCTCTCCCCTGCCAAGCGCCCACCATAGAAAGCCGTTTGATTTGGGTGCACTCGTGCCTGCTTGGACCCCAGCCCCTCTCTGTCCAATGGCTCCCACTGCTATGTCTGAGGAGGCAGAGAGCTGAGAGAGCCTCCGCTCTCATGCACTTCACTGGATTGAGATTAGGCTCAGGTAAGTATAAAGGGGGCTGACAGGGGAAGCTGCATGCAGAAGGTTTTTACCTTAATGCGGGGAATGCATTAAAGTGGAATTCCACTCAAATCCTAACTCTAAAGCTACTCCCAGCCCATTCTAAGCCTAATCTATCCAACTCTGTGAAGAAAAGATCCTTATACTTACCTATTCCGGTCCCCAGTGGCAGCTTCTGTGTAGAGAGAGGAAGCCAACAATGGCTAGGAAATGAAGAGGAGATGACGTTTCCCATAGACTTATTATGGAGCATCCGTTGACAGCTGCCTCTGCTCTACACAGAAGCCGCGACTGATATCTCAGCATGGGGCCGGACTAGAGCGGCTTCAGAATAGGTATTCTGACTCCAACTGTTGTATTAGTGACTTATCCCTTTCTGAGACCTCCATGCCTGGCCTGCATAAGCAGATACAATCACCGCAGACAGTCTTTATCAGATAGCTGAACTCACCAAACACCTGTTTTCTCATCCACAAAATCTTTATTGCATTCAGCAGGTTAACAGCAGACAACAGGTGCGGCAGATGAGTGAAAAGATGGTATTTGTAGGTCAAAACATGGTAATGTGTTCCTGAATGCTAGAGATGAGCGAAGAAATGAAAAATTCGATTCGGCTGATTCGGCGAATTCCAGTGTGAAATTCGATTCGATGCGAATTTCTCCGCTACGAAGATGACTTATTTAAAGGGTTTCTAGGCTTCAGAGAGCCTTTAAATTAGTGCAGAACACTGTACCTTTAATTTAAATGCCCTTGGAGATGAGGAAGGAGAAGGAGAAGGAGAAGGATGAGAAGAAGGAGAAGGAGAAGGATGAGAAGAAGGAGAAGGAGAAGGGTGAGAAGAAGGAGAAGGATGAGAAGAAGGAGAAGGATGAGAAGAAGGAGAAGGAGAAGGATGAGAAGAAGGAGAAGGAGAAGGATGAGAAGAAGGAGAAGGAGAAGGATGAGAAGAAGGAGAAGGATGAGAAGAAGGAGAAGGATGAGAAGGAGAAGGATGAGAAGGAGAAGGATGAGAAGAAGAAGGCTGAGAATAAGGAGAAGGATGAGAAGAAGGAGAAGGAGAAGGATGAGAAGAAGGAGAAGGATGAGAAGAAGGAGAAGGAGAAGGATGAGAAGAAAGAGAAGGATGAGAAGGAGAAGGATGAGAAGAAGAAGGATGAGAAGAAGAAGGATGAGAAGAAGGAAAAGGATGAGAAGAAGAAGGATGAGAAGAAGGAGAAGGATGAGAAGAAGGAGAATGATGAGAAGAAGGAGAAGGATGATAAGAAGGAGAAGGAAGAGAAGAAGGAGAAGGAGAAGGATGAGAAGAAGGAGAAGGATGAGAAGAAGGAGAAGGATGAGAAGAAGGAGAAGGATGAGAAGAAGGAGAAGGATGAGAAGAAGGAGAAGGAGAAGGATGAGAAGAAGGAGAAGGATGAGAAGAAGAAGGATGAGAAGAAGGATGAGAAGAAGGAGGAGAAGGATGAGAAGAAGAAGGATGAGAAGAAGGAGAAGGATGAGAAGAAGGAGAAGGAAGAGAAGAAGGAGAAGGAGAAGGATGAGAAGGAGAAGGATGAGAAGAAGGAGAAGGATGAGAAGAAGGAGAAGGATGAGAAGAAGGAGAAGGAGAAGGATGAGAAGAAGAAGGATGAGAAGAAGGATGAGAAGGATGAGAAGAAGGAGAAGGATGAGAAGAAGGAGAATGATGAGAAGAAGGAGAAGAAGGAGAAGGATGAGAAGAAGGAGAAGGATGAGAAGAAGGAGAAGGATGAGAAGAAGGAGAAGGATGAGAAGAAGGAGAAGGAGAAGGATGAGAAGAAAAAGGATGAGGAGAAGGAGAAGGATGAGAAGAAGGAGAAGGAGAAGGATGAGAAGAAGGAGAAGGATGAGAAGAAGGAGAAGGATGAGAAGAAGGAGAAGGAGAAGGATGAGAAGAAGGAGAAGGAGAAGGATGAGAAGAAGGAGAAGGAGAAGGATGAGAAGAAGGAGAAGGATGAGAAGAAGGAGAAGGATGAGAAGGAGAAGGATGAGAAGGAGAAGGATGAGAAGAAGAAGGCTGAGAATAAGGAGAAGGATGAGAAGAAGGAGAAGGATGAGAAGAAGGAGAAGGATGAGAAGAAGGAGAAGGAGAAGGATGAGAAGAAAGAGAAGGATGAGAAGGAGAAGGATGAGAAGAAGAAGGATGAGAAGAAGAAGGATGAGAAGAAGGAAAAGGATGAGAAGAAGAAGGATGAGAAGAAGGAGAAGGATGAGAAGAAGGAGAATGATGAGAAGAAGGAGAAGGATGATAAGAAGGAGAAGGAAGAGAAGAAGGAGAAGGAGAAGGATGAGAAGAAGGAGAAGGATGAGAAGAAGGAGAAGGATGAGAAGAAGGAGAAGGATGAGAAGAAGGAGAAGGATGAGAAGAAGGAGAAGGAGAAGGATGAGAAGAAAAAGGATGAGGAGAAGGAGAAGGATGAGAAGAAGGAGAAGGAGAAGGATGAGAAGAAGGAGAAGGATGAGAAGAAGGAGAAGGATGAGAAGAAGGAGAAGGAGAAGGATGAGAAGAAGGAGAAGGAGAAGGATGAGAAGAAGGAGAAGGAGAAGGATGAGAAGAAGGAGAAGGATGAGAAGAAGGAGAAGGATGAGAAGGAGAAGGATGAGAAGGAGAAGGATGAGAAGAAGAAGGCTGAGAATAAGGAGAAGGATGAGAAGAAGGAGAAGGAGAAGGATGAGAAGAAGGAGAAGGATGAGAAGAAGGAGAAGGAGAAGGATGAGAAGAAAGAGAAGGATGAGAAGGAGAAGGATGAGAAGAAGAAGGATGAGAAGAAGAAGGATGAGAAGAAGGAAAAGGATGAGAAGAAGAAGGATGAGAAGAAGGAGAAGGATGAGAAGAAGGAGAATGATGAGAAGAAGGAGAAGGATGATAAGAAGGAGAAGGAAGAGAAGAAGGAGAAGGAGAAGGATGAGAAGAAGGAGAAGGATGAGAAGAAGGAGAAGGATGAGAAGAAGGAGAAGGATGAGAAGAAGGAGAAGGAGAAGGATGAGAAGAAGGAGAAGGATGAGAAGAAGAAGGATGAGAAGAAGGATGAGAAGAAGGAGGAGAAGGATGAGAAGAAGAAGGATGAGAAGAAGGAGAAGGATGAGAAGAAGGAGAAGGAAGAGAAGAAGGAGAAGGAGAAGGATGAGAAGGAGAAGGATGAGAAGAAGGAGAAGGATGAGAAGAAGGAGAAGGATGAGAAGAAGGAGAAGGAGAAGGATGAGAAGAAGGAGAAGGATGAGAAGAAGAAGGATGAGAAGAAGGATGAGAAGGATGAGAAGAAGGAGAAGGATGAGAAGAAGGAGAATGATGAGAAGAAGGAGAAGAAGGAGAAGGATGAGAAGAAGGAGAAGGATGAGAAGAAGGAGAAGGATGAGAAGAAAGAGAAGGAGAAGGATGAGAAGAAAAAGGATGAGGAGAAGGAGAAGGATGAGAAGAAGGAGAAGGATGAGAAGGAGAAGGAGAAGGATGAGAAGAAGGAGAAGGAGAAGGATGAGAAGAAGGAGAAGGATGAGAAGAAGGAGAAGGATGAGAAGGAGAAGGAGAAGGATGAGAAGGAGAAGGATGAGAAGAAGGAGAAGGAGAAGGATGAGAAGAAGGAGAAGGAGAAGGATGAGAAGAAGGAGAAGGATGAGAAGAAGGATGAGCAGAAGGAGAAGGATGAGAAGAAGGAGAAGGATGAGAAGAAGGAGAAGGATGAGAAGAAGGATGAGAAGAAGGATGAGAAGAAGGAGAAGGATGAGAAGAAGGACAGTTCTGTGACAGTTTCTGTCTATTTCTGACAGTTCTGGGACATTCACTCCATACAGCGGTTTCAACCGCTGTATGGAGGGAATGTCATAGAACTGTCAGAAATAGACTATTAATGACAGTTCTGGGACTGTCCTTCCATGCAGCGGTTGAAACATTGTATGTATTTGTTTCCATAAATGGATCCATTTATGGAAACAAATACATACAATGTTTCAACCGCTGCATGGAAGGACAGTCCCAGAACTGTCATTAATAGTCTATTTCTGACAGTTCCATGACATTCCCTCCATACAGCGGTTAAAACAGCTGTATGCAGTGAATGTCCCAGAACTGTCATAAATAGTCTATTTCTGATAGATCTGGGACATTCACTCCATACAGCTGTTTTAACCGCTGTATGGAGGGAATGTCATGGAACTGTCAGAAATAGACTATTAATGACAGTTCTGGGACTGTCCTTCCATGCAGCGGTTGAAACATTGTATGTATTTGTTTCCATAAATGGATCCATTTATGGAAACAAATACATACAATGTTTCAACCGCTGCATTGAAGGACAGTCCCAGAACTGTCATTAATAGTCTATTTCTGACAGTTCCATGACATTCCCTCCATACAGCGGTTAAAACAGCTGTATGCAGTGAATGTCCCAGAACTGTCATAAATAGTCTATTTCTGATAGATCTGGGACATTCACTCCATACAGCTGTTTTAACCGCTGTATGGAGGGAATGTCATGGAACTGTCAGAAATAGACTATTAATGACAGTTCTGGGACTGTCCTTCCATGCAGCGGTTGAAACATTGTATGTATTTGTTTCCATAAATGGATCCATTTATGGAAACAAATACATACAATGTTTCAACCGCTGCATTGAAGGACAGTCCCAGAACTGTCATTAATAGTCTATTTCTGACAGTTCCATGACATTCCCTCCATACAGCGGTTAAAACAGCTGTATGCAGTGAATGTCCCAGAACTGTCATAAATAGTCTATTTCTGATAGATCTGGGACATTCACTCCATACAGCTGTTTTAACCGCTGTATGGAGGGAATGTCATGGAACTGTCAGAAATAGACTATTAATGACAGTTCTGGGACTGTCCTTCCATACAGCGGTTGAAACATTGTATGTATTTGTTTCCATAAATGGATCCATTTATGGAAACAAATACATACAATGTTTCAACCGCTGCATTGAAGGACAGTCCCAGAACTGTCATTAATAGTCTATTTCTGACAGTTCCATGACATTCCCTCCATACAGCGGTTAAAACAGCTGTATGCAGTGAATGTCCCAGAACTGTCATAAATAGTCTATTTCTGATAGATCTGGGACATTCACTCCATACAGCTGTTTTAACCGCTGTATGGAGGGAATGTCATGGAACTGTCAGAAATAGACTATTAATGACAGTTCTGGGACTGTCCTTCCATGCAGCGGTTGAAACATTGTATGTATTTGTTTCCATAAATGGATCCATTTATGGAAACAAATACATACAATGTTTCAACCGCTGCATTGAAGGACAGTCCCAGAACTGTCATTAATAGTCTATTTCTGACAGTTCCATGACATTCCCTCCATACAGCGGTTAAAACAGCTGTATGCAGTGAATGTCCCAGAACTGTCATAAATAGTCTATTTCTGATAGATCTGGGACATTCACTCCATACAGCTGTTTTAACCGCTGTATGGAGGGAATGTCATGGAACTGTCAGAAATAGACTATTAATGACAGTTCTGGGACTGTCCTTCCATGCAGCGGTTGAAACATTGTATGTATTTGTTTCCATAAATGGATCCATTTATGGAAACAAATACATACAATGTTTCAACCGCTGCATTGAAGGACAGTCCCAGAACTGTCATTAATAGTCTATTTCTGACAGTTCCATGACATTCCCTCCATACAGCGGTTAAAACAGCTGTATGCAGTGAATGTCCCAGAACTGTCATAAATAGTCTATTTCTGATAGATCTGGGACATTCACTCCATACAGCTGTTTTAACCGGATCCATTTATGGATCCATTTATGGAAACAAATACATACAATGTTTCAACCGCTGCATTGAAGGACAGTCCCAGAACTGTCATTAATAGTCTATTTCTGACAGTTCCATGACATTCCCTCCATACAGCGGTTAAAACAGCTGTATGGAGTGAATGTCCCAGAACTGTCATAAATAGTCTATTTCTGATAGATCTGGGACATTCACTCCATACAGCTGTTTTAACCGCTGTATGGAGGGAATGTCATGGAACTGTCAGAAATAGACTATTAATGACAGTTGTGGGACTGTCCTTCCATACAGCGGTTGAAACATTGTATGTATTTGTTTCCATAAATGGATCCATTTATGGAAACAAATACATACAATGTTTCAACCGCTGCATGGAAGGACAGTCCCAGAACTGTCATTAATAGTCTATTTCTGACAGTTCCATGACATTCCCTCCATACAGCGGTTAAAACAGCTGTATGCAGTGAATGTCCCAGAACTGTCATAAATAGTCTATTTCTGATAGATCTGGGACATTCACTCCATACAGCTGTTTTAACCGCTGTATGGAGGGAATGTCATGGAACTGTCAGAAATAGACTATTAATGACAGTTGTGGGACTGTCCTTCCATACAGCGGTTGAAACATTGTATGTATTTGTTTCCATAAATGGATCCATTTATGGAAACAAATACATACAATGTTTCAACCGCTGCATTGAAGGACAGTCCCAGAACTGTCATTAATAGTCTATTTCTGACAGTTCCATGACATTCCCTCCATACAGCGGTTTAAAACAGCTGTATGCAGTGAATGTCCCAGAACTGTCATAAATAGTCTATTTCTGACAGTTCTGGGACATTCACTCCATACAGCGGTTTCCGGCAAAAAGTGTATGTGCAGAGTTCCTCTATTCTGCAGATACACTTAGAGGAGCTCTGCAGATACACTTAGAGGAGCTCTGCACATACACTTTTTTCCGGTTTGGAATTATTCTTATTTTCATCCTACTTCTTCTTCTTCTTCTTCATCCTCATCCTCATCCTCTTCTTCTTCTGAGGATGAGGATGAAGAAGAAGAAGAAGAAGAAGTAGGATGAAAATAAGATTAATTCCAAGCCGGCAAAAAGTGTATGTGCAGAGCTCCTCTAAGTGTATCTGCAGAGCTCCTCTAAGTGTATCTGCAGAATAGAGGAACTCTGCACATACACTTTTTGCCGGCTTGGAATTATTCTTCTTTTCATCCTACTTCTTCTTCTTCTTCTTCTTCATCCTCATCCTCAGAAGAAGAGGATGAGGATGAGGATGAGGATGAGGAAGAAGAAGAAGAATGAAAAGAAGAATAATTCCAAGCCGGCAAAAAGTGTATGTGCAGAGTTCCTCTATTTCTGACAGTTCTCTCACAGCTTCTTCACATGTACAGCGGTTGAAATATCTGTATCCTAAATGGAAACTAATAGATACAAATTGTATCTATTAGTTTCCATTTAGGATACAGATGTTTCAACCGCTGTACATGTGAAGAAGCTGTGAGAGAACTGTCAGAAATAGAGGAACTCTGCACATACACTTTTTGCCGGCTTGGAATTATTCTTCTTTTCATCCTACTTCTTCTTCTTCTTCTTCTTCTTCTTCTTCATCCTCATCCTCATCCTCTTCTTCTGAGGATGAAGAAGAAGAAGAAGTAGGATGAAAAGAAGAATAATTCCAAGCCGGCAAAAAGTGTATGTGCAGAGTTCCTCTATTTCTGACAGTTCTCTCACAACTTCTTCACATGTACAGTGGTTGAAACATCTGTATCCTAAATGTAAACTAATAGATACAATGTTTCAACCGCTAAACATGTGTTCCTTCTGTCAGAGAACTGTCAGAAATAGCGGAGCTCACTGCAGGGACACTTTTGCCGGCTGATCGGGAAATGTTCGATTCGCGCACCCGAAGTAGGCAAAATTTCGGTTTCGACACGAATCGAATATTTCCTGAAATTCGACTCGAATTCCGGTTCGCCTAGTTCGATTCGCTCATCTCTACTGAATGCGAGCACATTAAATGTGGCCTAAAGACAAGTGACCATATTCATCCTAATAAAGACAGTGTAAAAAGGAAAAGGACATACATCACAAGTTTGAAGAACACAGGGTGGAAGACAGAAAAAGTTGGTGCCATAGCCAAAATAACAACAAGATGGCACAGTATTACCAACTATAATGAAACTAGTAAACAACGGCTAAGGAATTTAACTATATAAAGTCTCAATTCACAGTAATATTAATATTAACCATGACCACGTTAGGAAGGTTGCATGTAATAATCTCCATGTTCTTTTATTAAGGTAATCAATAGTCAATTTGTAGAAAGGTGATGGAACTTACAGGAGTTCTATTGTCAATGTTTACACTTTTTTTTTATAACATCAGCATTGTAATAACAATATAAACAATAGTTATTTTTGACAACACAGTATATGATTATTTGAAAAATTTCCTTTCATGTTGTAAGTGTTTGCCGTCTGCTGGCCACTTCTTTCCACAACTTTGTGGATTGCATGCATACTTTTGCACTTTTCTTCTGCTATTTACTTTTAATTTCTAAGGACTATACTGTATATCCCATGGTACCTTGCTGCCTGTAAGAAGTGATGTCTTTTACTTACCCCTCTTTCTCTCTGCACCTTTGTATTTCAGATGGCAGACTCTCTAAAATGGGTGACACAACAGTGCATACTCACAGAGCATAGCAAATATGCATCACAGAATTCATGAAAGTAAAAGTGTGGAGATCAAAGTAACAAAGTAATTTTATAAACTTCAGGATTGGTCAGATTAATAGGAGTAGACAAGAAATAATTGAAATATAATGTGGAAATTAATATACTGAAGGATTTTAAAGGTTGATCATAGATATGCTTTAAATATGCCCTTATAAAACACCCATTTTCTAACCACCCACTAATTGTCTACATCTTAAAACCTTTAGCAACACTCCTAAGCCAACAAGAAAGTCTAAAACATCACATAGCAATAGTTGCTCAGCTTGGCCAAACCTTTGCACCAAATGCTCAGTAATGTGCTACAGAGATTTTCAGTAGACAGTCCCAACCACTCCGCACCAAGTCTTATCCTCACTCTGCCGACTGATGGGTGCTAGCTCCAGGCCGTCCATGATCCGTTCACAATTGTAGGAACAGAAAAAATTCAGCCAATCTCCATCTAAAAGCCTAGAATAAATGTTCTTGATGTAATCCAATGTAGGGATGAGCCACTTCCTTCTCTTACGCTTTTCTCTCTGTTAGAAGCTTAGTCATAGAGATTTTCAGAAATTTAAAAAAAAATGATGGGGTAGGGTCTCTCCAGGTAACTATGTTTATTGCAAGTCATTTAGCAAGCCTTATCAAAGGATATTAATCTCGCTCCACTCCTGTAAATATTGAGATACATCACTTTTGCTGAAATCTTGTGAGTGCTAGGTGGGAAGTTTTGTTAGTATTGTAAATAAGAACAATGTCTCCTGACCATTCCTTTACACTTGTACTCTGTCAG
The DNA here is from genome assembly GCF_062004578.1 of Staurois parvus. NCBI lineage: Eukaryota > Metazoa > Chordata > Amphibia > Anura > Ranidae > Staurois > Staurois parvus. The sequence goes on from NW_028318233.1 coordinate 2,817,658, forward strand.
CAATGGTAACATTCCCAGTGCACTAACCCTAAGACCGTTGCCGAAGATGCCTGTAATTTGAACTCAAGCTCTAAGTAGATTTCAAAGAAAGATAAAATTGAATTCTTAAAAGATCCTGCTTGTAGACTATTGACAGGTTTCAACAAAAAATCTGGTCACATTTAAAAAGCATCGTTGAAGGGAGGGAACATTTTAATATCAATTCACTGTATATATCAGTTCTAAATAGAAATGTTTTCATTTTAGAAGATTACTCTTTCATGGGTAAAGTAAACACGGTACAAAATGTATTGACCGAAATCTCATCTCCAAAATAAGCATTTAAGTCAGTGAAGTCAAACATTCTTCTATAGTTTATGCTACCAGTTCCTGTTGTTGAAAACCTGTTACGTAATGACAGCTCTTACAAAAACAAATATATATATCTTCTTACAAAAGCAGCGAAATGTATGGTACAAACCATGTACTCAGTTACACAGTACAAGCAAATTGTAGGATATTTGTTACGCTTTAAAAATTTGCAGGCATAAGTAGTAAAAAATCTGATGATAGCCCGGCTCTGATGACCTCCTGCTGGTTGTAGGACATCATAGAAGGAGAAAAACATTCCTTCTTATAAGAAACAATTCTGTCTGAGGCCTTCCCTGGTGAGACCACCCGGAGTCTTCATCAGTCATGTTCCTAGCAAATGCTCTTCCAGTGCCAATTGTAATCTGCTCTTGACAATAATAAACTGCATTACTGCTTTCATATTTGCATTAGGAATTCGGGTTGGCAACTGAATATTTCAGTCCTATTATCAAGTGTCTAGGAAAGTGTCACTTAATGTTTCTTTATTTATGAACAAACTGGTACTAGTTGTGGTAAACAATTGGGGAACATTACATACAGACTTTTTCACACTGTGTATATAGTATAACATCTTATAATAACATTATATATTATTATTATAACTTTTTATAATATTACAAGAAAGCAGAATATGAAATAATGTCTAATCAAAATGGCATGTAAATTCAAATGACTTTGTGCTGAATGCAGCATAGACACAAATGTAGCTGAAACAACATTTAGGACAAAAAACAATAGGGTTGTTTCTGGACTTATCATTTTTCTGAAGACAGGCTCTCTAAGCATTGTTTTATTCTACTCTCACGTTTATAGCCCATTTACACAGTTCGGTCTGTTGATTAATGTTGTTGTGTTGATTTGTATTGCATTGTTAATAATGTTTATGGACACTTAGGGGTTGATTTACGAAAATTGGAGAGTGCAAAATCTGGTGCAGCTGTGCATGGTAGCCAATCAGCTTCTAACGCCAGACTATTCACTTAAGGTTTGTCAATAAAACCTGGAAGCTGATTGGTTGCTATGCAGAGCTGCACCAGATTTTGCACTATCTAGTTTTAGTAAATCAACCTTTGAATGTGTGTCCACAGACCAAAAACCGTTCCTGACTTATTTCTTGGCAATGCAGCACACCACAACATGTGTATTCCCATCTATGTATTGTGATGGGTTGACTTTCGCTGGAAGCCCATTTAAAATGAATGGGATGCAGCCAAAAATGCATGTATTCTAGTAAGATGCAGGGCCAATGACACACCCTTTCTAAAAAATGTAAACGGTTTAAATGGTGAGAATCTTAAAGCTGAACTCCAGGCAAACAGCTACACTAAATACACGGTAGGAATACATATATGGCTGTGGTTTTATCTGCCAAAAGATTTGAATGTCTGTCCATCCAAACTTTAGCCTTGCTGTTCATCAAAACTAATTTGGTGGCTTCACCTTTCTTGACTGCAGTGAAGGACTATAACTAGGTCACCCAGCCTGATTGCACAGTGAAGAGGCAGCAGCAGACTGAAAGGGTAACTTTGTGTTCTTTCCTCCTATCAACATGTTTCTTTTTAACATGCAGCATACCTGACTGGCCCTGGTGTAAATCCTTTGACTTAGTCTAACTCAGGGACGTCCCTAGTGTTGGTGTCCCCCGGTGCGATAACACTTGGTGATACCCCCTCCGATGATCCCCACAGAATGGATCAGATCTGCGGATTGAGCATAATGGATCGGACTCCGATCCATTATGCTCCCCAATCCGCAGATCCGATCCATCCTGCGGGGATCCTCGGCGTGCAACCTATACAGGGTGACACCGGACCAGCTCCATGAAAAGGTAAGTTGTAAAGAAAGCCGACCATCGTCGTTGGCTTGCTTTACAACTTACCTTTTCGTGGAGCAGGTCCGGTGTCACCCCGTGTGGTAGGTGTCACCTGGTGCGGTTCACACCCCCCGCACGTGCCTCAGGACGCCACTGGTCTAACTATTGCTGTAGAGGTAATTACTTGAGGCCATTACAAAGTCACTTACACCAGTTGCATTTCAAAACATTTATTGATTTCTAATAAATAGATAATTGCATGTAAAGGTGTCTTTTTATAGGTGCCTGGAGTTCATCTTTAAAATATGACTGTTGAAGTTATGAACAGTGTAAATGGGGCTAAGTGCTGAAGCCAAACTTTTAAATTTCCTGGGCCACATTGAAAGAAGAGGAATTGTCTTGGGCCACAAATAAAATACACTAACAGTAAGGATAGCTGATGAGCAGTAAAAGTTGGGCAGATCACAAGTTAATGATCACTGATATAGCTAATGTAATTATCTGAGTAAAAAAACTTACATTTTTAAAAATATTTTTAACCACCTCCCGGCCAACATATAAGGAAATGATGGGTGCAAAGTGGTTCTCTTGTTCTGTTCTGTTCTGTCCTACTCTCCCTGGGACACAGCAGATCACTGATCAGCAGAAAGAGCCAATGACTTCAGCTCTGTTATGTGATCAGCTGTGTCCAATCACAGCTGATCGCATGTAAACAAGGAAATACAGGTTATCAGCATTTCTCTCCTCACGAGCTGTCAGTAGAGGAGAGCCAGTAATAGGCATTCCTCAGAGGGGACATCTACACTGATCATCAGGGTACTGATGATCAGTGCCCTGATGATCAGTGTAGCCCCATCAGTGCCACCTGTCAGTGTCCATCAATGCCACCTGCCATTGCCCATCAATGCCACCCGTCAGTGCCCATCAGTGCACATCAATGCCACATATCAGTGCCCAACTATCAGTGGCAGTCAGTGCCACCTATCAGTGCCAGTCAATGATGCTTATGAGTGCTTCTAATCAGTGCCCATCAGTGCCACCTATCAGTGCCCGCCAGTGCCACCTATCAGTGCCATATATGAGTATTGCCTTTCAGTGCCCATCAGTGATGTCTGTGAATGCCCACCAGTGATGCCTGTCAATGCCCATCAGTGTCACCTACCAGTGCCTCCTCATCAGTGCCGCTTATCAGTGCCCATCAGTGCAGCCTATCAGTGCCCATCACTGCAGCCTCATTAGCGCACATCAATGAAGGAGTAAAATTACTCATTTACAAAATTTTATAACAGAAAACGTTTTTTTTCAAAATTTTCTGTTGTTTTTGGTTTGTTTATCAAAAAATAAAAAAACCCAGTGGTGATTAAATACCACCAGAAGAAAGCTCTACCTGTCTCAAAAACATAAAAATTTCATATGAGTACAGTGTTGCATGGCTGCGCAATTGTCATTAAAGTGCAACAGCGCTGAAATCTGAAAATTGGCCTGGCCAGGAAGGGGGTGAAAGTGCCTGGTAGGCAAGTGGTTAATTATAATAGTAAAAGAGGGCAACATAAAACAAGTGCTATATTTGACACTGTTTTTGATAAACGAATGCATCTATTTCTGGTTCGATGGATGAAGTAGCAATTCTCAATGAATTCTCAAGGTGCTCCTCAAATATCATGGTTCTAAAGTTGCCCTTTGTATGCTTCATCCTTGAAAATAGTTGCTCACAAATATAGGTGCTGGCAAACATTGATGACATGAATAAGACGTGATTGTGAAAAGTGGGATATTTTTGGGAAGATGAAACTTATAAAAGTCCAGTAAAGAGACACTGTCAAATATTTATTTGGCTGCATGTGTTTGCTAAGTGTAAACATATTTTAACAAAAAAATCCCCCCAAAAATCAACATTTTTAAGTAAGTTTATGATTTTGTGTTGCACCGCATTCATAGCCGTCTGGGGCTTTCCTGCTAGAGTGTCTTTTTTTTGCTACTTTACAGAATTCTGGTTTCACTCATATCTTAAGGGGATTTGCTGGTTTGTGTTTGTCACAAATGCAAGTGAATCCTAATTTTCTAGTTAGATATTTGGTCATCAGACATGTTCAAGCAAATCAATGGATCTGCTAAACATTTGCTGGTTTCTCGATCAGCTAGTGTTAAATAGCAGGAATATGTGTGGTGAACATGCAGTGAAATCTTCAAAATAAACCCCTACGGGAAAGGGTCATGTTTAGTGGTTACACAATGATGCAACTTTTATCATTTTCCCAGCTGCCTATTCTACAAAAAAAAAAAAGAAAGAAAACAGTTTGCTGGGAACACATATAGAAAGGAATCAGTCAGCAGAGATTCTCAGCAGACAAATTCATGCTAAATCAGAACTTAAAACTGGACAGTTCCAGTGCATGTAGTGACAGGTACATTTCTAAATGGCTCATTGTTGCTGCCTGAAAATGGATTTATAATACTAATGTGATTAAGCATTCTGCCACTATATATATATATATATATATATATATATATATATATATATATATATATATAAATATATATTAAGTATATATTGGCATCTAACCTTGATGTGATTTCAAGAGGCAGTCTCCGAAGAAGATTGAAGTTTTATGTCTTCAAATCTTTGCCCCGGAAAATATCTACTTAATAATTTTAGAAAACTATTCTTTGTAATTTTAGATCTGGTTCTGATCAAATGTATATATTCTGTGAGTTTTTAGATTATTATGTCTTGAAGACTATGGCTTTAAATGCCGAACATATTTTAGAAGACAAAAATGGACAAGTGGCTTGGGATCGTTTAGGGACAATATGGAGAGAGTTTGGTACAGATTTAGTGGGTTCACCAGCAATATGTCTCTTTTACAATGTTGGCAGCTCTGATGCCTTTCTTCAGCATCTGGTACATCTTTTGCCTCCCTTCTGTCAGCTTGCATCTAGCACTAGATTTTGTGCTTGTCCACACTGTACAACATGTGCACTCCCAAAGTGTCCAAAAATCTCCATCTTGTCTCTGCTCCCTTGGTCACTGATGGATATATGTGTCAGTAGGACAGCAGGACACACACAACAATTTGGCCTCGAAGAAGAGGACTGAAAAAAAATAAATTCACTTAGGTGCTATGGACAGAATTTTCGCTTTTTATTGCTCCATATTTATAGATCACCGTAACAATATTATGGGATATATTTTCAAGCTCCTTGATCCTTATGACTAAATAAATTGTCTTTTAGAATTGCCTTTGTTGCCTATATAAAAACAAAAATATATCTTATGGAGAAACTGTTTGCTATAGGAAACAAAGTTATTCCTTCAGACCCACTCTATCCTAAGTCCACAGTAACAATTTTTTCTTTAAGAGCCGATATGTAAGGAGAAGAAAAACGTCAAGCTCCAAATAAAACATTGTATTTTATATACAGCTTGACAGAAAGCTAAGGCGGCCAATTCAGTAGAATAAAAAAGAAGGCAGATTTATAAGAGGGTGAAATTATGGAGAAAAAATATGGCAAAGAAAAATATGAGTCAGAGATCAGCATGTAAAGGTTACAATACTTAACTTTGGAGAGTGTTTGTATGCTCAGTCCATTATGAAAAGTTCTTTTTTAGGGTTTAAAAAGCAAAAAATAAATTCTTGCCTCAGCTCTATACAGTTTACTGAATCTAATTTAATATTGTGGTGAAAAGAATAAAATGAATTACTTGTACCAAAATATGGTTTAATTAATTAATTATGAAAAATGAAATAGCCTACACTGTAGAGTGGGTATTATAATTGAGGACCGGCATCAAGAATCTGAGAATTTTTATATGAGTGCATATATACTATTTTATATATATATATATATACACATACTTGTTGCTCTGTCCTTTAACGGAGCTCTGATTACTTGCATTTGTAATACCGACTGTATTTGTTAAAAGTGTGTGTATGTACTGTATATGGCTCAAACAAGGAATCAAATGAGCCCTTACACACCAATAACTACTGTACTGAATATCAAATAAAAAATATGGCCATAGAGTAAACATAAAAAATAGTTAGCAATGAGCAAAAATAAAGTCCTTGTTGAAAGTCCATTTAAAAAGCAAAAGCGCACAATTGAAAGGCTGCTCCACCGAGAGACCAGGGGAATCTCTGAAATGCAAACAAGAAACACCAGGAGATGCCATCTAAGTGCAGTATGAATAAACCTTTAATAAATAAAGACATATGGCAACTCACATCTTAGAATATGTAATGCGCTGATTAGTAGAGTAGAAGAGAAGCTGGTGAGAGGACCCTAATGCCCGGGAGGCATAGGCCGGAGTGATTTCATTCAAGTTCCTGGTCTGGCTGCTGAGTGGCTCTTCTTCCCCACTGACAGACATAGGGTGGAGTTTCACTATATGCTTCCTGGGCATGAGGACCCTCTCACCAGCCTCTGCTCTACTGATAAGTGCATTGCATATTCTAAGATGTGAGTTGCAAATTGTCTTTTACTTATTAAAGGTTTATTCATACTGTACTTAGTTGGCTCCTACAGGTGTTTTTTGTTTGTTGAGTGCAGCAACCCATATTTACCAATATACAACCACGGCTTAAGGCTTAGGTAAACTTTATGGAAGGAAGTGCATTCTAAAAGAAAAATTCTGGTTGCCATTGCTGGTCTCTTTCTGAACATTTTAGTTTGCTAGTTGTATCATGTGTCATCTAGTATCCCCACAACATAAATCTGTAGCTCTCGTTATATTCCTACATCTTTATGTAGCCTCAGTAAAAACGTTTGGCTTGGGCTCATAGATTTGTTTTTCTGAAGTCAAGAGAATAAAATATGAATTGTGATTGATGAACAAGTGTTACTAAACTTTGTTTTATCCTACTAAAATCAATGTATTGATTTATTCAGTTTGCAATGCAAAATAGCAATGAAGAGATGCAAAATGTACTAACCCACATTACTACCATCAAATGACTTCAGAAATAAGTTCTATTGGTTGCTATATATAAGCAGCTTCGAATTATCATACTATTTAAAGTACACCTGTCCTAAGCCCAGATAATTCATAATGAGCATATGATAAACAATGCACATTCAGTGAAAACCGCATATGAAGACAAATCAATAGTTCCAGAGACAATGGAGTTGATTTACTTAAAGCAAATCCAATGTTCACTTTGCAAGGGAATTTTGAAAGTAAATGAGATGAGGCTCCGCGGACTTCCATCATCCAATTGTGTGCAAGCAAACATACGTTTTATTTATTTTATTTTTCCTTGTACATGGTTATGTATTCCTTGCAGAGTAAATTTTCAACACATTCACCACATCCCTTGCAAAGTGAAAATTGCCTTGCAAAGAAAACAGCTTATTTGCCTTTAGCATACAGTTGTGTTCAAAAGTTTGCATACCCAGGAAGAAATTGTGAAATTTTGGCATTGATATTGAAAATATGACTGATTATGCCAAACAATGCTCTTTTATTGAAGCATGATAATCATATGAAGCAATTTATTATCAAATAGTTGTTTGGTTCCTTTTTAAATCATAATGATAACAGAAATCACCCAATTGGCCCTGATCACAAGTTTACATGCCCTGGAATGTTTGGCCTTGGTACAGACACACAAGGTGACACACACTATTAAAATGCCAATTCGAGGTTAATGTCCCACATCTGTGGCTTTTCAAATTGTAATTAGTGTCAGTGTATAAATAGTCAATGGGTTTGTTAGCTCTTAAGTGGAAGCACTGACTAGGCTAGATGGTGAGTCATGGGGATCAGAAAAGAACTGTCAAAAGTCCTGCATAACAAGGTAATGGAACTTTATAAACCCAAGGATGTGTCCCCATTGGAAGAATTTCCTCTGTCCTAGTTCTGGTGACAGCTCAAAATTTTGGGTTTTTCTCCACTTTTATTCCCAGCAGTCATCAGATCGAGGGTATATTTAGACATGTCTCTAAATCTCCCTTTCCTCTGAAGCCTAATCTGCATTGGGATCATGCTTCAGCAGCTATTGACATTGTATGCAGTTGCAGGGACTTTTCCATCTACTTGAATGTGTAGCTGTTAGCGGGCTTACCACTCGTCGATTACTATATATTGAGTAAACTTTGCCAGAGCAGTGTACCCATGGCATGTAAACACCCCCATCCATTGCTTATTTTGGCTTAAGGGGGGCTGTTGGCTGGTGGCTCAACTGCACATTTTTTTCACCCCCCACTCCCACCCCAACCGAATATCTAAATGAAGACTAAATCTCACTAACCTGGACAAAGGTCAAATCACTCTATCTAAAGTTTTGGGTTTAGATACACTTCAAATGTACTTTTCCAAACACATTAAACCTTCATAACTAAAATAAAGTAGCAACTACCCCCATCCTTTGCAAACATAGTGTTTTCTTCAGAATGACAGCTAGACATCGTTCAAATTAGCCCAGTAGTGTTTTCCCAAATATTTGTGCTAGGAACACATATTTACAGATTATTTGCTTGAATAACTTTCCATATACAACTGTGTCTAACATGCATATAACCTGCTGGCAATGGTGAAATTCCTCTGCACAGTTTCTACCTTACAAGGAGCAACTGCTTAAAGCTCATGGTGAGAATCCACATTTGGTTCCCATCCAAAGATACGCCCACTGTACAAGTTCTGTGCTACCCCCTATAATTCTTCTGACTATTGTCTAAAATATTTTGTCTCTGCCTTGTTTTTCTGTGCTTGTTACCAGACATGTTTGAACAAATTAATTTCAAGGCCAATAAAATAAATGCAAGGGAATATGTTCCTCTGAAATTATTAGCTCAGATAAAAAGCTGCACAGCCTGTGTGCAATTTCAGAGAAGCATAGTAAATAAATAGAGCTTTAATACATTATTTCTTTGTTCATTTCTTCTGTGAAAGTAAATGCTTATTTTCTCTTTGGACCTTGTTACAGTGACAAAGATGAAAGTCACTCCAGAGTACCGCATTGGATATGTTCAATAAAGCAGTGCATTGATCATGTGGAAATACAGGTAGCTCATTGCTGCCAATAATATTTTGAGTTTACTGATGAAAGATGAGCTGTGGTACAAAGTCTGTATATTAGAACATTTTTTAGATCCAAGGCACGAGAAGGGATCGAACACTCACTGCTGCGACCAATGTGACCTCTGCTATAGTTAGAATTTACCATGAGTTTAATATTTTATGATCTTTGGCATTAAACCAAAATGGTTGTAAAGTTTAGGCACTGTTTAAGAACATTGCCTCTCATTGGGTAGAAATTAAATAATGGGATGAAAGCAAAGGTCTCCCTTCCTCAAACATGTGGACATCAGGTTTTTCAAAGGCACACTTTCATTTCCGTAAATTATGCAGCTTGCATGGTGCTGTTACCTATATGCAAAGTTTGACTTGGATCAAAAGTCAACAGTTTTTAACTCTATTGCTTTACACTCATTCCGGCCACTGATGCTTACAGAAAATAGGGTAGCAATACCCCTGAAGGAGCCACTTGGTAATCTGGGTTCTCTGTTCTGCACTTCAATTCCAAGAACAACGTAAGGCCCTCTGACATACCTGGTTGTGTGAAAGTTGGAATAAATGGTGGTTTGAGCATAAATGAGCACAGAGTAACACACAGTCCACTAGACCACGGTAACATAGAATAGAGTACTGTACCACTAGACTCAAGAATCAGCAAAGTCAGCAACAAACAGTGCATATAAGCATTAACCACAATGTGAATAACAATACTATAACTAGTTTAGAGTACACTCTAGGGGAATGGCTAGGATATGGTGCAATGTCCCCTGAGAGGTACCCCTTAGCATAAGCAATAGGTGAAGGTCTCTGTGTAACAGCTGTAAGGGACAGTCTTTAGTCCGAACTCTTCAGCCAGCTAGCTTCGAGGCCCAATTGTACCTTTGATACATGTGATAATAGTCCCAGTCGAGCCTGCAGGCAGCAATAAGCCTACTAGATGGCTGTATCGTCAGTTCCTAAATGACTCAGTCTGTCTATCAGCAGATAGTAAATCCCCACAGCAGCAGCTCACAAGTACCAGTGGCATTGCAGCTCACCATCCGGTCACAGAAAGTGATTGGTCCACTCTCTGCTCTGCACCCAGGTGACCGTAGCTGTCAGTACATCTGGACGCAGCACTCCAGATCCTGCTCAGGCCACCATTACACCGCAGTGGTGCTGCACATTGGACAGTAATGTGCACTCTCTGGGCTCCCTCATGGGAAAGAAAGCTGTGTCCTGTACAGCCTGAGAAAATGCAGCTCTATTCCCTCCTCCTGGCATTCTCCCTCTAGGAAATACAGTTCAAAAGCTTTTGACTACAGTGCAGTCTCTCTCCTCTGGACTACAGTTCCTACAGTGCATTGCTGCCTTACTCAGACTATTGAACTCTTCCTGCTCAGCACCTCCCTTCTCCTGCTAATATATATCTGTTAACCAGTTCAGTACTGCAGGGCAACAGCCACAGAAGACCAGCTGCAGCCAGTGTTTCTCTTACTCCTCATTCTTAGCCAAGCACCTGGCTCCAACAGCAACGTGTGACTGTCATAGAAAAGGTGACATGTGGGTTATGATTGGGCTGTGATTGACAGCCTGACATCACCTATAAATACATTGTGAGAAGCAAGATGGCAGCCCCCTGCATGGTAATAACTAGGTCTTGGGACAGACTACAACATTCATTTTTGCACTATTTATGCACAAGTTAGTTTATTGTAGGTTGAATAGTCAACATAAAGGCACAGATTCTGTATTCACTAAAAAAAGGAAAGGGTTGTTTTATGAAACAATGGGTTGTGTATAGGCAAGAAGGTCATTGTGGACTTTAGGTGATTCAGCAAAACCTGTCGGTAGCAGCAGAAGGATATTGTGCCCCTTAAAATAAGGGTTGCTGGTCTTGGGGCCATTTCTCCCGATTTGAAAACTACTAGTTATAAACCCCCTGAATTGCCCTCAGACCAACCAGAAGAGGGTTGAGTATTACCACCATGCCTGATATTGTGGAGGAAAAAGTGTACAGACTTGTGACAGGCCCATTTCATGTTGTGATACTGTGGATGCGTTATATTTTTATATATAACGGTCTCTCTGCAAAATCTGGTGGACTTTAGTTTTGGCTTGTTGAACATATCTTTGATGTACAGTGCTTGCTAAGATTAGCAGCTGGAGGATACATTGTGTTCTGATTTATAGTGTGACCTTTCCTCTTTCATTACAAAGCTGCTTCCCCCTGTATCCACTCTTCACATGTCACAGGTTAGTAGGGTTATCCTCACCTATTCTGTTTGCTACAAATTGGGTATCACATGGCCAAAGTCATTTAATGGTGGACATTCCATCATGGTTTACATTGTTTGAAGATAAAATGTGAGGTGGCCAAAACATGTTATACACATTTGGCTGGATATCAAAAGAGAACTGTAGGATTATAATGAGTAACAAATAATGTTTAAGATTATTATCTGTGCTTGAAATTTGTTTCTGGGGAAAGGAAACATCAAAGATATAGACGTGTAGCAAGAAACACAATCTATTCAACACATGTTGTTCCTTGTATATGCTAATGAGGCCATCTAGCCTTTGTACTCAACAAAGTCTGGTTCACCAATGAACCCTTCCACTCAACCCCCCATCAATGAACTGTTGTATTGCCAGAAACTGTCTGAACTACAAAAAAAAGGTGCTGTTAACATATTTCATAATGACTAGAGATGAGCGAATCGAACCAGGCGAACCGGAATTCGAGTCGAATTTCAGGAAATATTCGATTCGCGGCGAAACCGAAATTTTGCCTACTTCGGGTGCGCGAATCGAACATTTCCCTATCAGCCGGCAAAAGTGTCCCTGCAGTGAGCTCCGCTATTTCTGACAGTTCTCTGACAGAAGGAACACATGTTTAGCGGTTGAAACATTGTATCTATTAGTTTACATTTAGGATACAGATGTTTCAACCACTGTTCATGTGAAGAAGCTGTGAGAGAACTGTCAGAAATAGAGGAACTCTGCACATACACTTTTTGCCGGCTTGGAATTATTCTTCTTTTCATCCTACTTCTTCTTCTTCTTCTTCTTCTTCATCCTCATCCTCATCCTCTTCTTCTGAGGATGAGGATGAGGATGAAGAAGAAGAAGAAGCAGTAGGATGAAAATAAGAATAATTCCAAGCCGGCAAAAAGTGTATGTGCAGAGTTCCTCTATTCTGCAGATACACTTAGAGGAGCTCTGCACATACACTTTTTGCCTGTTTGGAATTAATCTTATTTTCATCCTACTTCTTCTTCTTCTTCTTCTTCTTCTTCTTCTTCTTTATCCTCATCCTCAGAAGAAGAAGAAGAGGATGAAGAAGAAGAAGAAGAAGAAGAAGAAGAAGAAGTAGGATGAAAATAAGAATAATTGCAAGCCGGCAAAAAGTGTATGTGCAGAGTTCCTCTATTCTGCAGATACACTTAGAGGAGCTCTGCACATACACTTTTTGCCGGCTTGGAATTAATCTTATTTTCATCCTACTTCTTCTTCTTCTTCTTCTTCTTCATCCTCATCCTCATCCTCAGAAGAAGAAGAAGAGGATGAGGATGAAGAAGAAGAAGAAGAAGAAGTAGGATGAAAATAAGAATAATTCCAAGCCGGCAAAAAGTGTATGTGCAGAGCTCCTCTAAGTGTATCTGCAGAGCTCCTCTAAGTGTATCTGCAGAATAGAGGAACTCTGCACATACACTTTTTGCCGGAAACCGCTGTATGGAGGGAATGTCCCAGAACTGTCAGAAATAGTCTATTTCTGACAGTTCTGGGACATTCACTCCATACAGCTGTTTCAACCGCTGTATGGAGGGAATGTCATAGAACTGTCAGAAATAGACTATTAATGGGGACAGTTCAACCGCTGTATGGAAGGACAGTCCCAGAACTGTCATTAATAGTCTATTTCTGACAGTTCTATGACATTCCCTCCATACAGCGGTTGAAACAGCTGTATGGAGTGAATGTCCCAGAACTGTCAGAAATAGACTATTTCTGACAGTTCTGGGACATTCACTCCATACAGCGGTTGAAACATTGTATCTATTTTTTTCCATAAATGACATTCTGCAGATACACTTAGAGGAGCGCTGCAGATACACTTTTTGCCGGCTTGGAATTATTCTTATTTTCATCCTACTTCTTCTTTTTCTTCTTATGAGGATGAGGATGAAGAAGAAGAAGTAGGATGAAAATAAGATTAATTCCAAGCCGGCAAAAAGTGTATCTGCAGCGCTCCTCTAAGTGTATTTGCAGAATGTCATTTATGGAAAAAAATAGATACAATGTTTCAACCGCTGTATGGAAGGACAGTCCCAGAACTGTCATAAATAGTCTATTTCTGACAGTTCTGGGACATTCACTCCATACAGCTGTTTCAACCGCTGTATGGAGGGAATGTCATAGAACTGTCAGAAATAGACTATTAATGACAGTTCTGGGACTGTCCTTCCATACAGCGGTTGAAACATTGTATGTATTTGTTTCCATAAATGGATCCATTTATGGAAACAAATACATACAATGTTTCAACCGCTGTATGGAAGGACAGTCCCAGAACTGTCATTAATAGTCTATTTCTGACAGTTCCATGACATTCCCTCCATACAGCGGTTGAAACAGCTGTATGGAGTGAATGTCCCAGAACTGTCAGAAATAGACTATTTCTGACAGTTCTGGGACAATCACTCCATACAGCTGTTTCAACCGCTGTATGGAGGGAATGTCATACAGCGGTTGAAACAGCTGTATGGAGTGAATGTCCCAGAACTGTCAGAAATAGACTATTTCTGACAGTTCTGGGACAATCACTCCATACAGCTGTTTCAACCGCTGTATGGAGGGAATGTCATGGAACTGTCAGAAATAGACTATTAATGACAGTTCTGGGACTGTCCTTCCATACAGCGGTTGAAACATTGTATGTATTTGTTTCCATAAATGGATCCATTTATGGAAACAAATACATACAATGTTTCAACCGCTGTATGGAAGGACAGTCCCAGAACTGTCATTAATAGTCTATTTCTGACAGTTCCATGACATTCCCTCCATACAGCGGTTGAAACAGCTGTATGGAGTGAATGTCCCAGAACTGTCAGAAATAGACTATTTCTGACAGTTCTGGGACAATCACTCCATACAGCTGTTTCAACCGCTGTATGGAGGGAATGTCATACAGCGGTTGAAACAGCTGTATGGAGTGAATGTCCCAGAACTGTCAGAAATAGACTATTTCTGACAGTTCTGGGACAATCACTCCATACAGCTGTTTCAACCGCTGTATGGAGGGAATGTCATGGAACTGTCAGAAATAGACTATTAATGACAGTTCTGGGACTGTCCTTCCATACAGCGGTTGAAACATTGTATGTATTTGTTTCCATAAATGGATCCATTTATGGAAACAAATACATACAATGTTTCAACCGCTGTATGGAAGGACAGTCCCAGAACTGTCAGAAATAGTCTATTTCTGACAGTTCTAGGACATTCACTCCATACAGCTGTTTCAACCGCTGTATGGAGGGAATGTCATAGAACTGTCATAGAAATGGATCCATTTATGGAAACAAATAGATACAATGTTTCAACCGCTGTATGGAAGGACAGTCCCAGAACTGTCATTAATAGTCTATTTCTGACAGTTCTATGACATTCCCTCCATACAGCGGTTGAAACAGCTGTATGGAGTGAATGTCCCAGAACTGTCAGAAATAGACTATTTCTGACAGTTCTGGGACATTCACTCCATACAGCGGTTGAAACATTGTATCTATTTTTTTCCATAAATGACATTCTGCAGATACACTTAGAGGAGCGCTGCAGATACACTTTTTGCCGGCTTGGAATTATTCTTATTTTCATCCTACTTCTTCTTTTTCTTCTTATGAGGATGAGGATGAAGAAGAAGAAGTAGGATGAAAATAAGATTAATTCCAAGCCGGCAAAAAGTGTATCTGCAGCGCTCCTCTAAGTGTATTTGCAGAATGTCATTTATGGAAAAAAATAGATACAATGTTTCAACCGCTGTATGGAAGGACAGTCCCAGAACTGTCATAAATAGTCTATTTCTGACAGTTCTGGGACATTCACTCCATACAGCTGTTTCAACCGCTGTATGGAGGGAATGTCATAGAACTGTCAGAAATAGACTATTAATGACAGTTCTGGGACTGTCCTTCCATACAGCGGTTGAAACATTGTATGTATTTGTTTCCATAAATGGATCCATTTATGGAAACAAATACATACAATGTTTCAACCGCTGTATGGAAGGACAGTCCCAGAACTGTCAGAAATAGTCTATTTCTGACAGTTCTAGGACATTCACTCCATACAGCTGTTTCAACCGCTGTATGGAGGGAATGTCATAGAACTGTCATAGAAATGGATCCATTTATGGAAACAAATAGATACAATGTTTCAACCGCTGTATGGAAGGACAGTCCCAGAACTGTCATTAATAGTCTATTTCTGACAGTTCTATGACATTCCCTCCATACAGCGGTTGAAACAGCTGTATGGAGTGAATGTCCCAGAACTGTCAGAAATAGACTATTTATGACAGTTCTGGGACATTCACTCCATACAGCGGTTGAAACATTGTATCTATTTTTTTCCATAAATGACATTCTGCAGATACACTTAGAGGAGCGCTGCAGATACACTTTTTGCCGGCTTGGAATTATTCTTATTTTCATCCTACTTCTTCTTTTTCTTCTTATGAGGATGAGGATGAAGAAGAAGAAGTAGGATGAAAATAAGATTAATTCCAAGCCGGCAAAAAGTGTATCTGCAGCACTCCTCTAAGTGTATTTGCAGAATGTCATTTATGGAAAAAAATAGATACAATGTTTCAACCGCTGTATGGAAGGACAGTCCCAGAACTGTCATAAATAGTCTATTTCTGACAGTTCTGGGACATTCACTCCATACAGCTGTTTCAACCGCTGTATGGAGGGAATGTCATAGAACTGTCAGAAATAGACTATTAATGACAGTTCTGGGACTGTCCTTCCATACAGTGGTTGAAACATTGTATGTATTTGTTTCCATAAATGGATCCATTTATGGAAACAAATACATACAATGTTTCAACCGCTGTATGGAAGGACAGTCCCAGAACTGTCATTAATAGTCTATTTCTGAGAGTTCCATGACATTCCCTCCATACAGCGGTTGAAACAGCTGTATGGAGTGAATGTCCCAGAACTGTCAGAAATAGACTATTTCTGACAGTTCTGGGACAATCACTCCATACAGCTGTTTCAACCGCTGTATGGAGGGAATGTCATGGAACTGTCAGAAATAGACTATTAATGACAGTTCTGGGACTGTCCTTCCATACAGCGGTTGAAACATTGCATGTATTTGTTTCCATAAATGGATCCATTTATGGAAACAAATACATACAATGTTTCAACCGCTGTATGGAAGGACAGTCCCAGAACTGTCAGAAATAGTCTATTTCTGACAGTTCTGGGACATTCACTCCATACAGCTGTTTCAACCGCTGTATGGAGGGAATGTCATAGAACTGTCAGAAATAGACTATTAATGACAGTTCTGGGACTGTCCTTCCATACAGCGGTTGAAACATTGTATCTATTTGTTTCCATAAATGGATCCATTTATGGAAACAAATAGATACAATGTTTCAACCGCTGTATGGAAGGACAGTCCCAGAACTGTCATTAATAGTCTATTTCTGAAACAGCTGTATGGAGTGAATGTCCCAGAACTGTCAGAAATAGACTATTTCTGACAGTTCTGGGACTGTCCTTCCATACAGCGGTTGAAACATTGTATCTATTTTTTTCCATAAATGACATTCTGCAAATACACTTAGAGGAGCGCTGCAGATACACTTTTTGCCGGCTTGGAATTAATCTTATTTTCATCCTACTTCTTCTTCTTCATCCTCATCCTCATCCTCATAAGAAGAAAAAGAAGAAGTAGGATGAAAATAAGAATAATTCCAAGCCGGCAAAAAGTGTATCTGCAGCGCTCCTCTAAGTGTATCTGCAGAATGTCATTTATGGAAAAAAATAGATACAATGTTTCAACCGCTGTATGGAGTGAATGTCCCAGAACTGTCATAAATAGTCTATTTCTGACAGTTCTGGGACATTCACTCCATACAGCTGTTTCAACCGCTGTATGGAGGGAATGTCATGGAACTGTCAGAAATAGACTATTAATGACAGTTCTGGGACTCTGACAGTTCCATGACATTCCCTCCATACAGCGGTTGAAACAGCTGTATGGAGTGAATGTCCCAGAACTGTCAGAAATAGACTATTTCTGACAGTTCTGGGACAATCACTCCATACAGCTGTTTCAACCGCTGTATGGAGGGAATGTCATGGAACTGTCAGAAATAGACTATTAATGACAGTTCTGGGACTCTGACAGTTCCATGACATTCCCTCCATACAGCGGTTGAAACAGCTGTATGGAGTGAATGTCCCAGAACTGTCAGAAATAGACAGAAACTGTCACAGAACTGTACTTCTTCTCATCCTTCTCCTTCTTCTCATCCTTCTTCTCATCCTTCTTCTCATCCTTCTTCTCATCCTTCTCCTTCTTCTCATCCTTCTCCTTCTTCTCATCCTTCTCCTTCTCCTTCTTCTCATCCTTCTCCTTCTCCTTCTTCTCATCCTTCTCCTTCTTCTCATCCTTCTCCTTCTCCTTCTTCTCATCCTTCTCCTTCTCCTTCTTCTCATCCTTCTCCTTCTTCTCATCCTTCTCCTTCTCCTTCTTCTCATCCTTCTCCTTCTCCTTCTTCTCATCCTTCTCCTTCTCCATCTTCTCATCCTTCTCCTTCTCCTTCTTCTCATCCTTCTCCTTCTTCTCATCCTTCTCCTTCTCCTTCTTCTCATCCTTCTCCTTCTTCTCATCCTTCTCCTTCTCCTCATCCTTCTCCTTCTCCTTCTTCTCATCCTTCTCCTTCTCCTTCTTCTCATCCTTCTCCTTCTCCTTCTTCTCATCCTTCTCCTTCTCCTTCTTCTCATCCTTCTCCTTCTTCTCATCCTTCTCCTTCTCCTTCTTCTCATCCTTCTCCTTCTCCTTCTCCTTCTCTTTCCTCATCTCCAAGGGCATTTAAATTAAAGGTACAGTGTTCTGCACTAATTTAAAGGCTCTCTGAAGCCTAGAAACCCTTTTTATAAGTCATCTTCGTAGCGAAGAAATTCGCATCGAATCGAATTTCACACTGGAATTCGCCGAATCAGCCGAATCGAATTTTTGAGAAATTCGCTCATCTCTAATAATGACCATTGGTCTCTTTTGTTAAATTTATCACACTGGTAAATTGTGAAGGAATTAAACCTGCAGCTATCCAGCATGAACAAAAAGTGTATGTATGAGATATAAGCTTTCTCTGTATGTTTTAAAGCTGAAGTTTATTTCTTACCTGTATTCTGCCTTCCCTGCCTTCTTTATGTGCCTTATATTAGACCCCATGATATCATCTCTAGGTCTCTGTGCTTCTCTATTATTATTATACAGTATTTATATAGCGCCAAAGGGTTTGCTCAGCGCTGTACAAAGGCAGGGGGACAAGACATGAGACAAGACAGAGACAGTGCGATACACGAGGGGTTCGAGGGCCCTGCTCTTTCGAGCTTACAATCTAGGAGGGAGGGGAAAGTGGTACAGGAGGAAGTGGCTGTGGGTGATGAGGTGGTGGGAGGAGTGGAGGTCAGATGTTAGGTGAGGGAGGGGTTGGCCTCCCTGAAGAGGTGGGTCTTCAGGGTGCGCCTGAAGGTGGTGAGGGTGGGTGACAGTCTGATGGATTGGAGTAGGGAATTGCAGAGGATGGGGAGGTCCTGGAGAAGTCTTGCAGTCGGGTGTGGGAGGAGGAGATCAGGGAGCTAGAGAGTAGGAGGTCCTGAGAGGAGCGAAGGGCACGGGTAGGGTAGTATTTGAGTATCAGGTCGGTTAAGTAGGTTGGGGCAGCAACCTATGCAATGCAGACAGATAATGCATAGTGGGAGCAGACAGCAGGGTGCTACACATACAGTAGCTTCCTGAAAACATCACAGCACCCTGCCTCAGTACTACTCTCTAGAGCTCATCATCCTTATACAAGTGGTGGGCTTGCACTTAGGAGGAACAAATATAAATATCAAAATGCCTAGATAGGTGGATGTCAGTCTGTAGCAGCAGGCATTCCTAGGCAGGCTACATTTTCATATGGGCTGCCCTAGCTAAGGTCACATGTGATGCCGAGCCTCCATGGTTGAAAGATTTGAAGTCCAATGAATGAAAGGAGCAGGCCAGGAACAGTAAGGGCCCATTCCCACCAGGCAGCACTGTGGCTAAATGGTTAGCACTTTCGCCTGTCAGTACTAGGGTCTTTGGTTTGTATCCCAACCACAGCACCACCTGCCTGGAGCTTGCATGTTCTCCCTGTGCCTGCGTGGGTTTCCTATGGGTGCTCCAGTTTCCTCCCACACACCAAGGACATGCTGGTAGGTTAATTGGCTGTTGTCTAAATTGGCCCTAATTTGTGTATGTATGAATGTGAGTTAGGGACCTTAGATTGTACACCCCTTGAGGGTTAGAGACCGATACGAATGTACAATATATATATGTAAAGCGCTGCGTAAATTGATGGTGCTATATAAGTACCTGGAATAAATAAGTAATCAGCTGCACATAACTGTGCGGTTTTTCTTTGTACCTATGCATGCATTTGGTGCATGTTTTACATGCAGTTGACACACGATTTTCTATCTGCATTTGACCTATGAAGTCACTTCCTTCTTTCTTTCCTTGTGCTTCTATGTCTACTGTGATGTGTTGCAGTGCATTTGCATGCTTTTTTGAGCATTTGCAGTTTGGACAAATGCAGCATGCGCTGTACTGCACTGCAATGGTGTGGACCAAGGGTCCTCAAACTACAGCCTGCGGGCCACATGCGGCCCACCGAGGCCATTTATCCGGCCCGCCGGCAGGGGCATATTTTCTGCGAGAAAGGGACACTAAGTACAGGGTTGGGCAGGGGGCTGCTGTATCTTACCTGGCTCCGGTCTTGGTCCCAGTCCCACGATGATCCAGTCCAGGAAGCGCTGCTCCTTCATTCACTCCAGCCACTCCCTCACTCCTGCCGCTCGGCTCCGGCTCCTCACCGGTGATTGGGCGCCAGAACTGTAGCTCAGGAAAGGCACACAGGCGGCTATTCACCTGCGAGGAGGCGGAGCCGAGTGGCCCCGCGAACATCGAGTGAGGGAGAGGCCGGAGTGAAGAAGGACAGCTGACAGGTAAGTGTGCTGTGCTGATGGTGCTGCTGCAACCAGGTATGCTGGCTGCAGCAACACCATGCTGGAGCAGGGGTCAGCAAGTTAAGTGTCATTAGTTTCAGTGGGAGGAATAGTGCCCCATCATTGGTGTCACTGATACTAATGATGGGGAATTATTCCTCCCACTGACACCAATGATGGGGCACTATTCCTCCCCCCACTGACACCAATGATGGGGAACTATTCCTCCCCCCCATTGACACCAACGATGGGGCACTATTCCTCCCCCCACTGACACCAACGATGGGGCACTATTCCACCCCCCACTGACACCAACGATGGAACACTATTCCTTCCCTCACTGACACCAATGATGGGGTACTATTCCTCCCACTGACACCAATGTTAGGACACTATCCTCCCCCACTGACACCAATAACGGGGCACTATTCCCCCCCCCCCCACACTGACACCAATGATGGGGCACTATTCCTCCCCCCACTGACACCAACAATGGGGCACTATTCTTTCCCCCACTGACACTAATGATGGGGCACTATTCCTCCCACTGACACCAATGATGGGGCATGTTTCTTCCCACTGACACCAATGGTGGGGCACTATTCCTCCCACTGACACCAATGATGGGGCACGTTTTTTCCCTCTGACACCAATGATGGGGCACGTTTCTTCCCACTGACACCAATGATGGGGCACTATTCCTCCCACTGACACTAATGATGGAGCACGATTCTTCCCACTGATACCAATGATGGGGAACTATTTCGCTCCATAAGACACACATGGGGTGAAATGTCTGTGCGTCTTATGGAGCGGCCGGCCCAGTATTCCCGTTGTATGTCTGCAGTCTCTGGTCATCTCCTGTACTGTGACTGCATTTGTTTATAGTTTTTTTTTTTTAAACTATAGTCCGACCCTCCAACAGTCTGAGAAACAGTAAACTGGCCCCCTGTTTAAAAAGTTTGAGGACCCCTGGTTAGGACTATGCCCATAGGATATCCTGGATTTTGGACTGTCTATGCAGTTGGAGTGCAGTCCAAAATGCCACCAACCGCATCCCACTGCAATAGGTGTGAATAGACCTTAAGGCTGAAGAAGGAATTGAATAAAGCTGATCATCCTCCAGCCAGGAAATAAGGCAGGCTCTGTCTGACTTGCTGAAACTTTTACTGCACACTGAAAAGCTCACAGAGTGCATTGAAATCAGAATAAGCTATATTAGTGCAGGAGAGAAGATAAAGATGGACATAACCGAACACATTGCAACAGATGGGTTGGTTTACTAGAAACTGGAGAGTGCCAAATCTGATGCAGCTCTGCATAGAAACCAATTCACTTCCAGGTTTTTTTTTTTTTGTCAAATCCTAATTGAACAAGCTGAGGTTGGAAGCTGATTGGCTACCATGCACAGCTGCACCATATTTTTTATTCTTCAATTTTAGTAAATCAACCTCTCACGGTATACACCTGAAGATACCTGCTGTGGGTGACATGGAAAATCTTGTTTTTTTTAATGCTTGGATGTGCTCTGAGGACCTATATAAGAAATTGATAGGCACATGTGAAAAGGCATATATACACACCAGCAATACATACTCAAAGATGTGAACGCACCCTAATGCAGGCCATAGAAAAAAACGAAAAATCGGTTGTTCAAGAGGTCGACGTTACCAGGAACGGTAAAAAAAATCGGCCGATTTTCATCCCGTCTACGGCCGGCAAAAAGGGTCCCTGCAGAGAGCTCCGCTATTTCTTTGACAGTTCTTTGACATTTATAGTGGTTGCAACAATGTATCTATTTGTATCCATTTAGGATACAGATGTTTTTATTCGGAAACAAATAGATACATTGTTGCAACCGCTATAAATGTCAAGGAACTGTCAAAGAAATAGCAGAGCTCTCTGCAGGGACACTTTTTGCCGGACTGGAATTCCTCTTCTTCTTCCTCTTCTTCTTCATCCTCTTCTTCTTCTTCATCCTCTTCTTCATCCTCTTCTTCATCTTCCTCTTCTTCATCTTCCTTTTCTTCTTCATCCTCTTCTTCATCCTCTTCTTCTTCTTCATCCTCTTCTTCTTCATCCTCTTCTTCTTCATCCTCTTCTTCATCCTCTTCTTCTTCATCCTCTTCTTCATCTTCTTCATCCTCTTCTTCATCTTCTTCATCCTCTTCTTCATCTTCCTTTTCTTCTTCATCCTCTTCTTCTTCTTCATCCTCTTCTTCTTCATCTACTTCTTCCTCTTCTTCCTCTTCCTCTTCTTCCTCTTCTTCATTGTCTTCATCCTCTTCTTCAGCTTCTTCATCCTCTTCTTCATCCTCTTCTTCATCCTCTTCTTCTTCATCCTCTTCTTCTTCATCCTCTTCTTCATCCTCTTCTTCTTCTTCCTCTTCTTCATCCTTTTCTTCTTCATCCTCTTCTTCTTCTTCCTCTTCTTCATCCTCTTCTTCCTCCTCTTCCTCTTCTTCTTCTTCTTCTTCATCATCCTCTTCTTCCTCTTCTTTTTGTCTTCCTCTTGCAGGTCACTGCTCATGCGCAGATTTTTTTATCGGTAAAAAGATCGGCCGATTTGCCCATAATTGCTGCGAAAATCGGCCTATCGGCAAAATCGGCCGATTGTTTACCAACTTTACCAATAAAAAAAATCTGCCAAAATACCGAAAAACGGCCGAAGAATTAGCCCACTAACAATCCGAAAATCGGACGATTTTATTTTCGGACGAAAAATCTGCCGATTTTCGACCCATCTATGGCCTGCATAAATCACCATCCTTGGTGCTTTTGTAATTTTTTTTTTTTTTGTAACAGACATTTTTTCTTCTTATAAACATAAGCACTGATAAGCCAATTGAACAATGAATATATACTGAGCTGTTGCCCCAGTCTTGTAGTCAACAAATACATCATCTATGTCAGTGTGGATTTGTATTTCTGCATACCATTATCCTGGTGTTTGTTATAATGGATGTGAAGTTGTCATCTTGGCTCCTCTTCAAATACCTTTGCCAAGATATTTTATCCACAGTTATATCCACCAAGGAAATTGTGCCTTCAAAACCTTCTTTTTGCATGAGATGGCTTGTAGGTCTGTTGTGGTTGGTGGTCTTCAGTGTGCAGAGATTAATTGTCTGAAAGGTAGTTTTGAAACAACAGGTTTATATTTCTTCAGATAAAACCATAGCTGGAAAATAAATGTTTAATTTGCAAAAAAATAAAAAATAAAGCTAAAAAGCTTTTATGACTGCACCTGGTGTCAGAACAAAAGCTCATTAAGCTTGCCATCACACTCTGCCTCTAGCAGATTTTGCTAGGAGTTGTAGGTCAAAGGAGATTCTCAGTTTAAATTAAAATCAGAGTTAAAAAAATACCCAGCCGGAAGAACTTCTAAGCTGGTTGTGCTTGAAGGTTCCAGATTTTCAAATTTCAGGTGTTGACTGAAATTTGTGGTAAATTGTGGCAGCATTCATTCACATATCCATTGTATTACAACAATAGAGGACACACTCAGTGCACAGCTAAATCGTTTCAGTTTACTATAAAGCCACAGCAATGCGAAGCAGCAGAAAATCAGCGCCGGGGATTCGTGCCTCTGTACTGTGCTAAAATTGCTAGTCATTTATAGTGATGTTAAACCCCAAATCAAACATTTATTATATTGCAGCTAAGCTGTCTCTGATTCTCATCTGTCCCATTCGTCCAGAGTGTAGGCACTCTAATAGAGGAGCTGTGTTACTGGCTAGATCACCAGATGAAAAGAAAACAAATGCAGCCACCAGATCTAATAATTTGTAAGCTGCAATGTATAACATTTTTGGTTTTATGTTTAATACCACTTTAATCCCAATTTTTTTTAAAGAATTAAAAAAAAGTTAAAGTAGATGTAAACCCTGACATTCCTGCTGAAGTGACTTGCCTCGGGTGATACACAGAGATGAAACAAATTATCCTACATAAGTTGTACCTGTTTATCAGCAGCCATCTCTCCTCTTTAGCCATTCTAAGTTCATATATCAAAGATTATTTCTTAGCTGCAGAAGGCAGGAACTGAGGATCTAACGTCACACAGTGCACAGCACACAGCACAGAGCTGAGTGTAATCTGAGATCTGAGCTTAGGGAAAGTACACACTCCCCTCTACACAGCTGCATAGGAAACATGCACAGCTGATATTGTAATGTGTCAGTCACCTTCTGTGCACTGGATGGGGGCATCTCCCAGGATTGTTTGATGTTAAGATTAACTGTCAGAAGTGACTCATGCAGATAGCAGAGGAAGGAGAAACCAAGCAGGATTCAAACTAAGTGCTATGGACCAGGGGCGGACTGACCATTTGGAAACTCGGGCACTGCCCGAGGGCCTGGGGTCAGTAGGGGGCCCCATGAGATGCTCCTGATACCTTTTTCATAGGCTTTTTTGAGTTTGGGCAAGGACACAGGGGCCCCATGATCCCCTATTGCCTGGGGGCCCCATGAGTTGTCAGTCCGCCCCTGCTATGGACTAAGGTAAGCGCACACTATAGAAGGATATGCTCAGAGGTTTGCAACCACTTCAAATCTTAACTCCAGTATTAATAAATACTGTCTGAATGTAAAAGGCATGTGTATTATAACTTTGATCTTATAGTGTGCTTTGTGTATTTCTTTCAGAAACAAGTATAAAACTTTGTCTTCTATGTGCTGGAGCTTCTTGTTATAAGAACCATTCACTGCTGTTCTCTTGCCTCGTGTTGGGTTACTAGTCTTGTTTCCAACCTTACCTCTCCTTTCTGTAGTTTTCTGCAACCAGCTTTTTCATCTTCAATCGTTTCCATTAGAAGAAATGGAAGGATACAATATATGAATTTTTGCATGTTATAGTTAAATTAATACCTTTTTTTTAAATTATCACCGATCAAGTTGGGAAAGAAATAACACGTTTTTCAGTTCATCTCTCATTTTGCCTTTAAAAGAGAAGTATGGCCAAAGTTTTTTCTGGCCATACTTCTCTTCTGGGTCATAAGAGTGCACTTGTGTTCTCCTGTGACCCAGAATCGGCTAGTCGGCTAAAGCCTGCTGTTGGCTGAAGTCACAGAACGAGGCAGCCGCTCCCATCCCCTCCACAGCCCGGTGCTCCAGTGAGTGCTGGATGCGCAGAGCAGAGAGCAGGGACTGTCAGAGAGGACTAAAAACTGAGCAATCAGTGGTTACAGTATATGATTGTCCAGTTCTTAGAGCCAGTGTGCGACAGCTATAGGATCAGACTGATCATGCAGCAAGGAGATAAGTATATGTGTTTGTTTTTTACAATTCCACACTTCTCCTCTAAGTGTGTAGTAACATATCTATGCATGCTCCTCCACTGCACCAACATGCACTACCTCACTCTTTCCCACTTCACTGAAGGTTACATCCTCTCTCTTCACCACTCCATTGACACACACTTCTTTCACCCACTGCATCAATGCAGACCTTTTCTCTGCCATTGCACCAGCCTACACACCTCTGAACAATCAGACATTTGCTATTTTGATAGTGTATGTATGTGTGTTATTTGACTAAATAGACTATAGATGAAATGTGAAAATAGCTCTGGGACTTAAGGTATTACTAAACCCACAACAGTAAAATCAATCTGTATACGCAGTAAAGCATGATTGTTATACTCACTGTGGAACTTTAAGGGGTTAATCTTCTGCATTGTGTAAAAAGGATGTTTGATCCTGACTTCTCTGATCCTCCCCTTCTTTCAGTGTCCCCAACTCATCTCCTGATAGAACAGATCAGTTTGGTGTGTATTGCTAGAATGTTTTTTTATTCCTGGGGAGGGTGCATGTAGTCAGCGCAGGGCCAATCGTCACTGTCCAGACAGAGGGTCAAGGGTACTGCAGCCTCATAGGACAGTGAAAGGAGAATGAAAACTCCTCCTACAAATTTTAACCAGTGCTCTGCTGGACATTGGTAGAAGTCACAAGGCTGCTCTATCTGCTGATAAGAAAAGGTATTTAGCAGTTTTTGTTTACTATAATAATTGCATTTCCATGTTCTGTGTACTGTGGGAGAGCAGATGGAGTGAATGCAGGGTCCTGGGTTTAGTAACACTTTAAATGGGTAACAAACCAAGTCAGTAACAGGTCAAGTGCCAATCCATATAAAGTATGTATCATCTGTAATGTATCTGAACTTAGAACTGTCTGCGAAGCACCATAGCACAGAATCCAGTGATCACTAAACTTTCACAATATCAGTGCAGAAATCATATGCAAACACATTGACTGTCAGATATGGTAGAGAAACAGTGCATTTGTTTCACTGTACATTAACAATGAGTATGGTCAAGAGGCATACTTGCAAACAGAGCTACTGTATATACAGCTTAATCTTTATATAGAATAGCTGGCTGTCCTGTCTAATCCATTATTATTTCTATCCATCCCATGGGTATAGGCTGTATTTAGTGTATTCCATGAATGTGCTCTCTGATTTACAGCACAAGGTAAAAAAGGAACCATCTCATCGGTCACTACTAGGCAACCTAGTTATTTCAGGCACTTTGATAAACGAGAATCAGCTCGATTTACTTCAATCTGAAGCAAGGATCAGCAATGATTCACATAAATATGAAGTGAGGGGAACATTCACTTCAGATATGCAACAATTGTTCCAGGTTGCCATATTGTATTGAATTTTACTGAAAATTACAGCACTGCAAATTAAAAAGGAAAGGTCATTTTAATAACATTAAATTATAATATGGCTTGTGTAGCAATTATATATGCAATATTATTTTTTAATTTGTAATTTTGTTTTCACAAAAGTGGAGTTCTCTTTAATTTCCTCCAAAAACATCTGACGGTTGAGGTACATGTATTTAAACAATTGTGCTCACCAAGGTAATTGTAATTGTGTTCATCCAGCCTTATAATCCAGGTATTCTTGACATGCTACTTAGGTTGGGGACCTTTTTTTCCGCTACAATCAGCAGCACAGCTTGGTCCCTAACCTGCCCTATCCTGTTCCTGGTCTATGGAGTAGAAGCAACAAACTGATTAAGTCATAACAATGTCTTTCTGTAATCATGTACAAAAAACTACTGACTTAAGCTGGCCATACATGGGTCAAATTCCGAAATAATTTTCTTTTAAAAATCTTTTCTAAGAATTTTCATTCGAATTCCGTACCATTAGTGGGTCACAGAAATGGCTGATTTTTTTGTGACCATCGAAATTGATTGATCTGGCATGTTGGAAAGTTTTTGAAAAATGAAAAAATCAATGATAGGAATATTGTGTGAGAAATATAAATGAAAAAGAAATGAGCATGAGCTGTGACCTGGAAAGAAAAGAAAATTATTGGCCAAGAAAATTATTTTCTGAAACAAAATGAGGTGAAATTGAAGGCTTGGTTTTTTTGAATTTCGAAATCAATGTTGGTACCGTCGGATTGCAAAACGCACAAAACTTCCATTTTTCTAAAGAAAATTGTTTTGGAATTTGACTCATGTATGACCTGCATAAGGATCCATACACAGGTCGAATAGTGGCTGAAATCAACATTCAGCCTGTGTACAGATCCTTGTTTGGCAGAAGCCAATCTCAGGACTGGCTCCTGTCAAACGAGCATGCTTGAAAACCAGCAGCTGATCAGCATCTGATCAGCGCTCGCAGCCATTGGCTGCGAGCGAGCGCTTGCTGGTGTGTTCTTGTAGGGGGGCATCCCCCTGTCAGAACACAATAGCTCAGTGGGGAGATCGCTGTACTAACATCACATCATTAGTACAGAGACCTCTTTGCAAGACTTACTGTATGTACCAGGCTTTACAGCACTTCACAAAGCTACATAAGCCTGACTGTCTCAAATTGCTGTCCCTCCCTTTTGCCAGAATGCTACTGTAAAGGGGTGGGGGTGTTGAGGGTAGTTGGAGGTTGGATATCAAGACAGATTTGGGTATCTATGCTAATAAATATAGCTCTATTGATTTTTAATTATCACATAACTGCATGAAATGTTTTTTTTTTTTTTTTAGAACTAACCAGAGCTCAGCTTGAAATTCATACTTTAGTAAATCAACCATTGAATGGAAACTGAAGGGAGAGAGCATGTGAATTGACAACGGGCTAATACGCTATTCGAAAAAATGCACAATAAAATTGTTAGCTGCCTCTCGAGAAAGGAAACAACTATGGCAGTGTCCCTTTACAATCTATCATGGCTCATTTCAGCCAAGACACAGTTCACTTGCACACTGTGTGGGTAGCAAATGAGTTATAACAAGCAATTTGAGTTAATGAAAATTTGTAGTTTTCAGATAATCATAGGAAAGCTGTATAGCTAGATACAGCCTATAATAGCAGTTCAACATCTCTGCCTTTCAAATTCCATCTATTATTCTTCTTCCCAGTGGTGTAGCAACAGGGGTAGCAATTGTAGCAACTGCTACTTGGGCATATGGCTTTAGATGGTTTGGAGCTGACACTTTTTCAACAATGCTTGTTTCTTTGTCCCTTATTGCACCAGTGGAAGCATCATTATAGTGTACTTATCACTGCAAAGAGGCTTTCATGCCTACAAGTTTGTTTTGTGTGTCAGATAGCTGTGACTAA
Organism: Staurois parvus; assembly: GCF_062004578.1. Taxonomy (NCBI): domain Eukaryota; kingdom Metazoa; phylum Chordata; class Amphibia; order Anura; family Ranidae; genus Staurois; species Staurois parvus. The sequence continues at coordinate 2,846,679 of NW_028318233.1, forward strand.
TAAAAAGAAACCATCATGGGGCTTTGGTTTACCTATTTCATAAGAATTCAGACGTGCAGAGAGATACCAGGCTAATCTTTTGTAATATCATATAGGGCTCTTTCACACAAGCATTGCATTCTAAAGCAGTTTTTGATGCACATTAGCGCAGCTATTCAAATCAATAAAGTGCAAAGTGTCCACTTCACAGTAGCGCTGTAATATAATAGTATCAAAGTGTATAAAAAAAGTCCTTATAATGACAGTCCATGATAGAGGAGGTGTGAAAAGAGGTGATCCACTCTTTCCCAAAACTACTCCTTTCCACTAAAACACCATTTGTGCTTGTGCAAGCTCCTCTCCCTTATGGACAAATGCTCATGAAATCGCCATGCCTCCCACTCTCATGGTTGGCATAGCTCACTTTAGAAATTCCACATCTGCTGTCTGATAGCTGTTCTTCACTAATTTCCTCAATCCAATTCACTATGTATCATCAACATGAAAAAGATGCCTCCAATGGTACAATAGCCAATATAAAATGCTTTAAGTATTATGTGAAAAGCCACTCACAAAATTAAAATAATAAATGTGCTCATCTCTGTTAAATCAAGAATAGGCATCAGGTTATATTGTAAGTAGTGATCCCGTATTGTCTCACCACCTCTGGATTGCCTGGATTGCATTGCTTTGCTGGATTGCTGCATCACTTCCAGTTCCAGTCCTGACCTGCGCAGCCAGGAGACGTGGCTGTGCAGCGACCACAGGTGATGTCCAATCACAGCGGATTATAATTGTAAACAAAAAGCGGTAACTCACACACTGATCCTGTGTGAGGAAGAGAACCCAAGAACAGTGAGTTACCAGTTAACCCCTTCACTACTGTGCACCACACTGCCTTAAATAAAAAGTACCTGCCAGATCCGCCCATCAGTGGACTTGTTTGTGCAGCTCATCAGTGGACCTGTCAGTGCATCCCATCAGTGCTGTCATCAGTGGACTTGTCAGTGCAGCCATCAGTGGATTTGTCAGTGCAGCCCATCAGTGCAGCCATCAGTGGATCTTTCAGTGCAGCCATCAGTGTACCTGTCAGTGCAGCCCATCAGTGCATCCATTAGTGCAGCCTAATCAGTGTACCTCTTCACAGAGCTGACATCATTGCCGCCCACCAGCAGTATACCCATCACAGCCACCCATCAGCACTTTACACATCATACATCCAAAATCAGCAGAGCCGCCATGTCCAAAACATATTTTAATAGGGAGGAGGCATTTCAAATCCTCAGTATGTCAGGTGAGAGCAGCAGGGAGCTTTTGCCATCCAATTCTGATTCGGAATATGAGCCAGTTGAAAGTAGTGGATCAGTGACCGAATGAGGGGAGGAAGCAGTCCCTCCTAAAACAATAAGACGCTCTGAAGACCAGGCAAGCTCCAGCAGTGCCATACACCTAATGGTCAATAGACAAACAGTAGTGGCGCTAGACCCCAGGATGAAAGGCCCAGTACCAGACCCAAAGAATGACCCCGGACGTTTTATGGGCCATGTTCCTGCCTGCTCTGCTGACCATATCTCTGCCTACTGCCTGTAATGACCCAGGACTTTTTATTGGGTATATTCCTGCCTGCTGCCTGAACAATTTCTTTGGCTGTTGTTGACCACATCTCTGCCTGCTTCCTGGACCAGTGCTCTCCTCTGCAGACAACTGCTCTACTGTAACCACAGATATTCTTTTGTTTACCCTTTGTTTAACTAGGCTGTGAAAAAGTCTCACATGTGGTATCACCATACTCTGGAGGAGTAGCAGAATGTATTTTGGGGTGTAATTCTTGCTACGTCCGTGCTGTGTTATAGAAATATCTTATAAATTGGCAACTTTGGGTAAAAAAATATTTTTTCATTTTCTTTCCATATTTTTCAAAAATAAGAAAATAATGCGTTCAAAAGATTTATTATACCTCATAGAATATGCACTGTATTGCCAAAAGTATTGGGGTGCTTGCCTTTACACGCACATGAACTTTAATGACATCCCAGTCTTAGTCTGTAGGTTCAATATTAAGTTGGCCCACCCTTTGCAGCCATAACAGCTCCAGCTCTTCTGGGAAGGCTGTCCTCAAGGTTTTGGAGTGTGTCTATGGGAATGTTTGACCATTCTTCCAGAAGCTCATTTATGAGGTCAGGCACTGACGTCAGCCGAGAAGGCCTGGCTTGCAGTCTCTGCTCTAAGTCATCCCAAAGGTGTTCTACTGGGTTGAGGTCAGGACTCTGTGCAGGCCAGTCAAGTTCCTCCACCCCAAACTCGCTCATCCATGTCTTTATGGACCTTGCTTTGTGCACTGGTGCACAGTCATGTTGGAACAGGAAGGGGCCATCCCCAAACTGTTCCCACAAAGTTGGGAGCATAAAATTGTCCAAAATATCTTGGTATGCTGACACCTTAAGAGTTCCGTTCTCTGGAACTAAGGGGCCAAGCACAACCCTTGCAAAACAACCCCACACCATATTCCCTCCTCCACCAAACGTTACACTTGGCACAAAGCAGTCAGGAAAGTACCATTCTCCTGGCAACTGCCAAACCCAGATAAGTCCATCGGATTTCCAAACAGAGAAGCATGATTTGTCACTTCAGAGAACACGTCTCAACTGGCAGCATGCTTTACATGACTGCATCAGACTCTTTGCATTGCTCTTGGTGATGTAACACTTGGATGCAGCTGCTTGGCCATGGCAACCCATTCCATGAAGCTCTCTAAGCACTGTTGTGCTAATCTTAAGGCCACACAAAGTTTGGAGGTCTTGATTTATTGACTTTGCAGACAGTTAGCAATATCTGCTCGCTGTGGGCTTCAGCATGTGCTGACATCTCTCTGTCATTTTACGTGACCTGCCACTTCATGGCTGAGTTGCAGTTGTTCCCAGTTGCTTCCACTTTGTTATAATACCTCTAATAGTTGACACTCGAACAATTAGTAGCAAGGAAATTTAACGGATAGACTTATTGCACAGGGGGCAATTTATCATGGTACCATACTTCATATTTCACTGATCTCCTGAGAGCGACCCATTCTTTCACCGATATTTTGTAGAAGCAGTCTGCATACCTAGGTGCTTGATTTTATACACCTGTGGCCATGGAGGTGATTGGAACACCTAAATCCAATTATTTGGAGGGGTGTCCCAATACTTTGGGCAATATAGTGTATGTTGGGGTGTTTTCTTTCCTAAAGGAGGTCATTTTGTGGGTGTTTCCACTATCCTGGTGCTCCATGGCCTTCATAAATGTGATAGGTAGTCAGGAAATTAGATGTGTAATTTATGTCCCTAGAACACCTGAAGGTGCTACTTGGATTTTGGGCCACTTTATGTGGTTAGGTTGTGTAAAAGTCTCCCATATGTGGTATCGCCATACTCAGGATGAGTAGCAGAATGTATTTTGGGGTGTAATTCTTGGTATGTACATGCTTTTTGTTAGAAATATCTTTTAAATTCACAACAAAAAAATAATTTCTCATTTTCTTATCACATATTTCAAAAACTTGTAGAATAAAATGACATGTTCAAAAGACTCATAATGCCTCATAGAATATACGTTGGGGTGTTTGCTTTCAAGCATGGGGTAATTTTGTGGGTAATTCCATTGTCCCGGTGCTCCAGGGCCTTCAAAAACATGATAGCCAGTTAGGAAATTAAATGTGCAATTTATGCTGCTTGGATGTTGGGTCTCTGTATGTGATCAGGCTGTGGAAAATTTGCGCACATGTGGTATCGCAATGCTCAGGACGAATAGAATAATGCATTTTTTCATCTTCTTTTCACATTTTCCAAAAACTCGTGGAAAAAAATGACATGTTCAAAAGATTCATTATGTTTCATAGAATATACGTTGGGGTGTTTGCTTTCCAAAATGTGGTATCACCATTAGAGATGAGCGAAGTATTCAAAAATTCGATTCGACTGATTCGGCGAATTCGTAGAAAAAATTCGATTCGAGTCGAATATATTCGCTGTGAATTTAACTTAAAAAAGGGTGTTTCTAGGCTTCAGAGAGACTTAATATTAGTGCTGAACACTGTACCTTTAATTTAAATGCCCTTGGAGTCTGCTGGGGAAGAGAAATAATACTGTCAGGCAGTATGACATGCAGATGAGTGCCGTCGATCTTAGAATCACCGCACACTTCACTCATTTGGCCAGTCACGGGGCCAAAACCAGAGTGTGGAGCCACAGTGTGGCGGTGGAGGCAGCAGCAATGGGAGGCCATGCAGCACCCTATGACAAAAATGGAAACCACCAGCAGTGTGAGGAGACCTGAAAGTGGCACATGGCAGAGTGTGGCGATAGAGACAGCAGCAATGGGAGGCCGTACAGGGACCCATGACACACTCTGGACCTGGCAGCAGCATGAGGAGGCGGTACAGGGGCCCATGGCAGATTACGGGCCTGGCAGCAGCATGAGGAGTCGGTAGGGGGGCCCATGGCAGATTACAGGCCTGGCAGCAGCAATGGGAGGCCGTACAGGGACCCATGACACAATCTGGACCTGGCAGCAGCATGGGGAGGCGGTACAGGGGCCCATGACAGATTACGGGCCTGGCAGCAGCATTTGGAGTCGGTACGGGGGCCCATGACACACTCTGGACCTGGCAGCAGCATGAGGAGGCGGTACAGGGGCGCATGACAGATTACAAGCCTGGCAGCAGCAACTTGGACAGGAGGACGTTCAGTTTCTGCACCGTCTGGTGCGTGCTCGCAAACTGTTGTCTCTTGGAAACGGATTCCAAGAAAGACTGCTGACGGAATCCGTGAAGAGGAGTAGCAGGAGAAGGAGCATCTGAACGAGCGGAATATGCCAACAAGCGACAACAGGGGCCCATGACAGATTACGGGCCTGGCAGCAGCATGAGGAGTCGGTACGGGGGCCCATGGCAGATTAGGGGCCTGGCAGCAGCTATGGGAGGCCCGTAATCTGCCAGCACCCTATGACAAAAAATGGAACCCACCAGCAGTGTGAGGAGACCTGAAAGTGGCACATGGCAGAGTGTGGCGATGGAGACAGCAGCAATGGGAGGCCGTACAGGGACCCATGACACACTCTGGACCTGGCAGCAGCATGAGGAGGCGGTATAGGGGCCCATGGCAGATTAGGGGCCTGGCAGCAGCTATGGGAGGCCCGTAATCTGCCAGCACCCTATGACAAAAAATGGAATACACCAGCAGTGTGAGGAGACCTGAAAGTGGCACATGGCAGAGTGTGGCGATGGAGACAACAGCAATGGGAGGCCGTACAGGGACCCATGAGAGACTCTGGACTTGGCAGCAGCATGAGGAGGCGGTATAGGGGCCCATGGCAGATTAGGGGCCTGGCAGCAGCTATGGGAGGCCCGTAATCTGCCAGCACCCTATGTCAAAAAATGGAACACACCAGCAGTGTGAGGAGACCTGAAAGTGGCACATGTTTGGGGCATGATTCATGGCGGATTTAGTCAGTTGTGTCAGGAACTGGTGGTTTGAAATCCAGACTAATCCACGCCTGATTCATTTTCACAAACGTCAGTCTCTCCACACTTTGGGTGGACAGTCGTGTCCTCCGCGGAGTTGCAATACCTCCTGCCGCACTAAACACGCGCTCCGATGCCACGCTACTGGCCGGGCATGACAGCCTTTCAAGGGCAAATTCAGCTAGTTGGGGCCAAAGGTCAAGTTTCGTTGCCCAGTAGTCAAGGGGATTGTCTACCTCGGTTGGCAGGGTGCTGTCCAAGTAGGCCTAAGCCTGTTGTTTGAGGTCCTGCTCCAGGTCCACCTGATGCTGCTGCTGCTGCTGCTGCTGCTGCGGCTGGTTAGTAGTTTCCTCACTGCGCTGGTGAAGAAAGCTACTCATCATCGACTGCAGACTGAGGCAGCCGCTGCTGGTGGAGCTGCCACTGCTCCTACCACCCCACCCCTCCCCTGCTGCCATCGCAGCGGAACGCGAGCGCACAGGGCCCACAGTGTCTGAGGATGGACGTTGGCGCAGACAGGCAGAGACCAGCTGACTACATAGGTGGTTTTTATAGTACGTTATTTTGGCCTCCCTCTCAGCAGGTGTGAAAAAGGCCACCATTTTGGAACGGTAGCGAGGGTCCAACAAGGTGGACAGCCAAAAGTCATCCCTCTGTCTGATGGTTATTATTCGGCTGTCGCTACGCAAGCAACCGAGCATGCTATGGGCCATTTGTGCCAAGGAATGCGAGGGACTCCCTGCCTCCATCTCCACAGCATACTGCCACGGTGCGTCTGGGTCCTCTGTCTCCTCCTCCTCCTCCTCCTCTACCAGATGCTCCTGCTCCTCCACTCCTGTCCGCTGAGTGGAAAAACCACCCATTTCACTCAATAATTCCTGAGCACCAATGTCCTCCTCTACCTCCTCCTCTTCTTCCTGTCCTGCCCCCACAGGGGTCATGTGGCGTTGAGATCTGTGCGCCACGTCTACCGCACCCTGACCAGCCATTGTTAACAGCATTTGTTCCAGGACGTGCAACAGAGGAATGACGTCGTTCATCCCATAGTCCTGCCGACTCACGAATAGCGTGGCCTCCTCAAAGGGCCTGAGCAAGCGCAGGTGTCACGCATGAGCTGCCAATGGCTGACATCTAAGTTACACAGGGAATACCTTTATCCGCTTTTAACATCAGGAAATCTGTGATGGCCTTTTGCTGTTCGTAAAGGCGGTCTAACATATGTAGGGTTGAATTCCACCTTGTTGCAACGTCACAGCATGAGGAGTCGGTATAGGGGCCCATGGCAGATTAGGGGCCTGGCAGCAGCTATGGGAGGCCCGTAATCTGCCAGCACCCTATGTCAAAAAATTATACACACCAGCAGTGTGTGAGGAGACCTGAAAGTGGCACATGGCAGAGTGTGGCGATGGAGACAGCAGCAATGGGAGGCCGTACAGGGACCCATGACAGACTGTGGACCTGGCAGCAGCATGAGGAGGCGGTATATAGGGGCCTATGGCAGATTAGGGGCCTGGCAGCAGCTATAGGAGGCCCATAATCTGCCAGCACCCTATGTCAAAAAAATTCTACACACCAGCAGTGTGAGGAGACCTGAAAGTGGCACATGGCATGAGAGACTCTGGACCTGGCAGCAGCATGAGGAAGCGGTATATAGGGGCCTATGGCAGATTAGGGGCCTGGCAGCAGCTATAGGAGGCCCATAATCTGCCAGCACCCTATGTCAAAAAATTCAACACACCAGCAGTGTGTGAGGAGACCTGAAAGTGGCACATGGCAGAGTGTGGCGATGGAGACAGCAGCAATGGGAGGCCGTACAGGGACCCATGACAGACTCTGGACCTGGCAGCAGCATGAGGAGGCGGTATATAGGGGCCTATGGCAGATTAGGGGCCTGGCAGCAGCTATGGGAGGCCCTTAATCTGCCAGCACCCTATGTCAAAAAATTCTACACACCAGCAGTGTGTGAGGAGACCTGAAAGTGGCACATGGCAGAGTGTGGCGATGGAGACAGCAGCAATGGGAGGCCGTACAGGGACCCATGACAGACTCTGGACCTGGCAGCAGCATGAGGAGGCGGTATATAGGGGCCTATGGCAGATTAGGGGCCTGGCAGCAGCTATAGGAGGCCCATAATCTGCCAGCACCCTATGTCAAAAAAATTCTACACACCAGCAGTGTGAGGAGACCTGAAAGTGGCACATGGCATGAGAGACTCTGGACCTGGCAGCAGCATGAGGAAGCGGTATATAGGGGCCTATGGCAGATTAGGGGCCTGGCAGCAGCTATAGGAGGCCCATAATCTGCCAGCACCCTATGTCAAAAAATTATACACACCAGCAGTGTGTGAGGAGACCTGAAAGTGGCACATGGCAGAGTGTGGCGATGGAGACAGCAGCAATGGGAGGCCGTACAGGGACCCATGACAGACTCTGGACCTGGCAGCAGCATGAGGAGGCGGTATATAGGGGCCTATGGCAGATTAGGGGACTGGCAGCAGCTATGGGAGGCCCTTAATCTGCCAGCACCCTATGTCAAAAAATTCTACACACCAGCAGTGTGTGAGGAGACCTGAAAGTGGCACATGGCAGAGTGTGGCGATGGAGACAGCAGCAATGGGAGGCCGTACAGGGACCCATGACAGACTCTGGACCTGGCAGCAGCATGAGGAGGCGGTATATAGGGGCCCATGGCAGATTAGGGGCCTGGCAGCAGCTATAGGAGGCCCATAATCTGCCAGCACCCTATGTCAAAAAATTCAACACACCAGCAGTGTGAGGAGACCTGAAAGTGGCACATGGCAGAGTGTGGCGATGGAGACAGCAGCAATGGGAGGCCGTACAGGGACCCATGACAGACTCTGGACCTGGCAGCAGCATGAGGAAGCGGTATATAGGGGCCCATGGCAGATTAGGGGCCTGGCAGCAGCAATGGGAGGCCCATAATCTGCCAGCACCCTATGTCAAAAAATTCTACACACCAGCAGTGTGTGAGGAGACCTGAAAGTGGCACATGGCAGAGTGTGGCGATGGAGACAGCAGCAATGGGAGGCCGTACAGGGACCCATGACAGACTCTGGACCTGGCAGCAGCATGAGGAAGCGGTATATAGGGGCCTATGGCAGATTAGGGGCCTGGCAGCAGCAATGGGAGGCCCATAATCTGCCAGCACCCTATGTCAAAAAATTCTACACACCAGCAGTGTGTGAGGAGACCTGAAAGTGGCACATGGCAGAGTGTGGCGATGGAGACAGCAGCAATGGGAGGCCGTACAGGGACCCATGACAGACTCTGGACCTGGCAGCAGCATGAGGAAGCGGTATATAGGGGCCTATGGCAGATTAGGGGCCTGGCAGCAGCATTAGGAGGCCCATAATCTGCCAGCACCCTATGTAAAAAAATTCAACACACCAGCAGTGTGAGGAGACCTGAAAGTGGCACATGGCATGAGACACTGTGGACCTGGCAGCAGCATGAGGAGGCGGTATATAGGGGCCCATGGCAGATTAGGGGCCTGGCAGCAGCTATGGGAGGCCCATAATCTGCCAGCACCCTATGTCAAAAAATTCAACACACCAGCAGTGTGAGGAGACCTGAAAGTGGCACATGGCATGAGAGACTCTGGACCTGGCAGCAGCATGAGGAAGCGGTATATAGGGGCCTATGGCAGATTAGGGGCCTGGCAGCAGCTATAGGAGGCCCATAATCTGCCAGCACCCTATGTCAAAAAATTCTACACACCAGCAGTGTGTGAGGAGACCTCAAAGTGGCACATGTTTGAGGCATGATTCATGGCGGATTTAGTCAGTTGTGTCAGGAACTGGTGGTTTGAAATCCAGACTAATCCACGCCTGATTCATTTTCACAAACGTGAGTCTCTCCACACTTTGGGTGGACAGTCGTGTCCTCCGCGGAGTTACAATACCTCCTGCCGCACTAAACACGCGCTCCGATGCCACGCTACTGGCTGGGCATGACAGCCTTTCAAGGGCAAATTCAGCTAGTTGGGGCCAAAGGTCAAGTTTCGTTGCCCAGTAGTCAAGGGGATTGTCTACCTCGGTTGGCAGGGTGCTGTCCAAGTAGGCCCAAGCCTGTTGTTTGAGGTCCTGCTCCAGGTCCACCTGATGCTGCTGCTGCTGCGGCTGGTTAGTAGTTTCCTCACTGCGCTGGTGAAGAAAGCTACTCATCATCGACTGCAGACTGAGGCAGCTGCTGCTGGTGGAGCTGCCACTGCTCCTACCACCCCACCCCTCCCCTGCTGCCATGGCAGCGGAACGCGAGCGCACAGGGCCCACAGTGTCTGAGGATGGACGTTGGCGCACAAAGGCAGAGACCAACTGACTACATAGGTGGTTTTTATAGTACGTTATTTTGGCCTCCCTCTCAGCAGGTGTGAAAAAGGCCACCATTTTGGAACGGTAGCGAGGGTCCAACAAGGTGGACAGCCAAAAGTCATCCCTCTGTCTGATGGTTATTATTCGGCTGTCGCTACGCAAGCAACCGAGCATGCTATGGGCCATTTGTGCCAAGGAATGCGAGGGACTCCCTGCCTCCATCTCCACAGCATACTGCCACGGTGCGTCTGGGTCCTCTGTCTCCTCCTCCTCCTCCTCTACCACATGCTCCTGCTCCTCCACTCCTGTCCGCTGAGTGGAAAAACCACCCATTTCACTCAATAATTCCTGAGCACAAATGTCCTCCTCTACCTCCTCCTCTTCTTCCTGTCCTGCCCCCACAGGGGTCATGTGGCGTTGAGATCTGTGCGCCACGTCTACCGCACCCTGACCAGCCATTGTTAACAGCATTTGTTCAAGGACGTGCAACAGAGGAATGACGTCGTTCATCCCATAGTCCTGCCGACTCACGAATAGCGTGGCCTCCTCAAAGGGCCTGAGCAAGCGGCAGGTGTCACGCATGAGCTGCCAATGGCTGACATCTAAGTTACACAGGGGAGTACCTTTATCCGCTTGTAACATCAGGAAATCGGTGATGGCCTTTCGCTGTTCGTAAAGGCGGTCTAACATGTGTAGGGTTGAATTCCACCTTGTTGCAACGTCGCAGATCAGGCGATGCTGTGGAATTCCGTTCTGCCGCTGCAGCTCAAGGAGGGTGTGCTTTGCGGTGTAGGAATGGCTGAAATGCATGCAAAGTTTACGTGACATTTTAAGGATGTCTTGCAGTGGGATGGTGGATTTTAAGAACCGCTTGACAACCAGATTGAACACGTGAGCCATGCATGGCGCATGGCACAACCTTCCTTGACGCAGAGCAGACACCATGTTCTTTCCGTTGTCGGTCAACATGGTTCCGATTTTCAGTTTGCGCGGAGACAGCCATCTGTCGATTTCTCTGTTCATTACACTCAGAAGTTCCTCCCCTGTGTGACTACGTTCGCCAAGGCATACCAGGTGCAGAACAGCGTGACACCGTTGCGCCCTGCACATGTGATATGCCGGTCGGGTAATGGGACTTGGCACGGGGGTGGCGGCTGAGGACACGGCGGAAGAAGAGGTGGTAGAGGCGGACATCTTTGCCGGACCAAGGACGTGCAAACGTGGAGGCAAAAGCGGCGTGACCTGTCCAAGTTGCTGGTGCGGCTGTGACGGCACCACGTTCACCCAGTGGGCCGTAAATGACATGTACTGTCCCTGACCGTAGTTACAGCTCCACACGTCGGCGCTGCCGTGCACTTTGGCAGAGACCGACATGCTCAAAGACTGGCCCACCATGTCTTCTACATGTGAATGCAGGGCTGGCACTGCCTTTTTGGCGAAGAAATGACGGCTTGGCACTCTCCACCGCGGCGCGGCACAAGCCATCATTTCTCTGAAAGGTGCTGAGTCCACCACTTGGAAAGGGAGGGACTGCAGCACCAGCAACTTGGACAGGAGGACGTTCAGCTTTTGCACCGTCGGGTGCGTGCTCGCAAACTGTTGTCTCTTGGAAACGGATTCCAAGAAAGACTGCTGACGGAATCCGTGAAGAGGAGTAGCAGGAGAAGGAGCATCTGAACGAGCGGAAGATGCCAACGAGCGACAACTCCCCTCAGCAGAGGTGTTGGAGCCTTGACTGGCTGATGGAGGGCGATTGACGTCGGGTGACGGAGCAAGTAACGGAGCGGGTGATGGAGCGGGGGCTGGGGCGGGCAGAACCGCCGTATCTTTATCACGGTTTTCCCAGGCCACCAAATGGCGACGCTGCATATGCTGCCGCAACGCTGTAGTCCCAACATGGGCCCCCTGGCCACGCTTGACTTTCTGGCCACATAGTCGACATACGGCTACGTTTACTTCCTCGGGCGGCTTGACGAAAAATTGCCACACCGCCGAGTAGGAAACTTTGCCCCCGATACTCCTCACTGGCTGACTGCTGCTTCCTCCGTGCACACCGGCACCACTACTGGCCGTGGTGGTAGGCTGCAGTGGAGCTGGTGCTCTACTCCGTGGCCGTTTGGCTCCACTGACACTGCTGCGACCCTGCTGCTGTCTCCTGGGCAACCCACCGACTGTTTTGCTCGCTGCCAAGCTGCCACCCTCTTCTCCTGATGATGCGGAAGAAATTGCCTGATGACGACGAGGCTGCCAAGTGCGATCAACCTCCTCATCATCAAGTAGGGTCTCCGCCTCACTACTAGCCCCCTCGGCTGCGTCTGGGTCAGGAGACAGACCTGTCTCTAGACCGGCTACCGAGCCACTCTCCTCGCCACTACTTCTTCGCCTGGCTGCTGAAAAGGCGGATGTCTCCCCCCGTTCCTGACCGCCCTCTGTTAGCTCTTCCTCACTGTACAGTGGGGCTGAGCCCACAGCATGCGATACTTCGCTTGGTGAGGGAACACCAAAGGACAGGGGCAGGTAGAGGACACGTGATTTCAGTGGGCTTGGTCCCGGGCCATGCCAACTAACGGTTGTGTCTGACGTACCCACCGACCGTTGGCTGTAGGTGTCAGAGGTGACCTGGGAAGAGGAAGACGACCGAGCCAACCAATCGACGACGGCAGGGTTGTCGGTGGAGACACGACCGCTGGATGACACCGGGAGCACTGGCCTCTGGCTGCGAATAGTGCTGCCTCGACCCCTTCCTCTGCTGCCACGTCTGCTCGCTCCTAAAACATTGCCTCCTCTGCCACTCCTCTGCATGTTGTCTGACATACTCTTTAATTAAACGATTATGTGTCCCTGAGTAACAATTCTGTGTCCCTGAGTAACAATTCTGTGTCTGTGCGAGTAACAATTCTGTGGCCCTAAGTAACAGTTCTGTGGCCCTCAGTAACAATTCTGTGTCCCTGATTAACGTTTCTGTGGCCCCAAGTAACAGTTCTGTGGCCCTCAGTAACAATTCTGTGTCTGTGCGAGTAACAATTCTGTGTCTGTGCGAGAAACAATTCTGTGGCCCTAAGTAAAGTTTCTGTGGCCCTAAGTAACAATTCTCTGGCACTCAGTAACAATTCTGTCTGTCCCTGAGTAACAATTCTCTGGCACTCAGTAACAATTCTGTCTGTCCCTGAGTAAAAATTCTGTGGCCCTAAGTAAAGTTTCTGGGGCCCTGAGTAACAATTATCTGGCACTCGGTAACAATTCTGTCTGTCCCTGAGTAACAATTCTCTGGCACTCAGTAACAATTCTGTCTGTCCCTGAGTACAAATTCTCTGGCCCTAAGTAAAGTTTCTGTGGCCCTGAGTAACAATTCTCTGGCACTCCGTAACAATTCTGTCTGTCCCTGAGTAACAATTCTCTGGCACTCAGTAACAATTCTGTCTGTCCCTGAGTAAAAATTCTGTGGCCCTAATTAAAGTTTCTGTGGCCCTAAGTAACAATTCTCTGGCACTCAGTAACAATTCTGTCTGTCCCTGAGTAACAATTCTCTGGCACTCGGTAACAATTCTGTCTGTCCCTGAGTAACAATTCTCTGGCACTCAGTAACAATTCTGTCTGTCCCTGAGTAAAAATTCTGTGGCCCTAATTAAAGTTTCTGTGGCCCTAAGTAACAATTCTCTGGCACTCAGTAACAATTCTGTCTGTCCCTGAGTAACAATTCTCTGGCACTCCGTAACAATTCTGTCTGTCCCTGAGTAACAATTCTCTGGCACTCAGTAACAATTCTGTCTGTCCCTGAGTAAAAATTCTGTGGCCCTAAGTAAAGTTTCTGTGGCCCTGAGTAACAATTCTCTGGCACTCCGTAACAATTCTGTCTGTCCCTGAGTAACAATTCTCTGGCACTCAGTAACAATTCTGTCTGTCCCTGAGTAAAAATTCTGTGGCCCTAATTAAAGTTTCTGTGGCCCTAAGTAACAATTCTCTGGCACTCAGTAACAATTCTGTCTGTCCCTGAGTAACAATTCTCTGGCACTCGGTAACAATTCTGTCTGTCCCTGAGTAACAATTCTCTGGCACTCAGTAACAATTCTGTCTGTCCCTGAGTAAAAATTCTGTGGCCCTAATTAAAGTTTCTGTGGCCCTAAGTAACAATTCTCTGGCACTCAGTAACAATTCTGTCTGTCCCTGAGTAACAATTCTCTGGCACTCCGTAACAATTCTGTCTGTCCCTGAGTAACAATTCTCTGGCACTCAGTAACAATTCTGTCTGTCCCTGAGTAAAAATTCTGTGGCCCTAATTAAAGTTTCTGTGGCCCTAAGTAACAATTCTCTGGCACTCAGTAACAATTCTGTCTGTCCCTGAGTAACAATTCTCTGGCACTCAGTAACAATTCTGTCTGTCCCTGAGTAAAAATTCTGTGGCCCTAAGTAAAGTTTCTGGGGCCCTGAGTAACAATTATCTGGCACTCAGTAACAATTCTGTCTGTCCCTGAGTAACAATTCTCTGGCACTCAGTAACAATTCTGTCTGTCCCTGAGTAACAATTCTCTGGCACTCAGTAACAATTCTGTCTGTCCCTGAGTAAAAATTCTGTGGCCCTAAGTAAAGTTTCTGTGGCCCTGAGTAACAATTCTCTGGCACTCCGTAACAATTCTGTCTGTCCCTGAGTAACAATTCTCTGGCACTCAGTAACAATTCTGTCTGTCCCTGAGTAAAAATTCTGTGGCCCTAATTAAAGTTTCTGTGGCCCTAAGTAACAATTCTCTGGCACTCAGTAACAATTCTGTCTGTCCCTGAGTAACAATTCTCTGGCACTCGGTAACAATTCTGTCTGTCCCTGAGTAACAATTCTCTGGCACTCAGTAACAATTCTGTCTGTCCCTGAGTAAAAATTCTGTGGCCCTAATTAAAGTTTCTGTGGCCCTAAGTAACAATTCTCTGGCACTCAGTAACAATTCTCTCTGTCCCTGAGTAACAATTCTCTGGCACTCAGTAACAATTCTGTCTGTCCCTGAGTAAAAATTCTGTGGCCCTAATTAAAGTTTCTGTGGCCCTAAGTAACAATTCTCTGGCACTCAGTAACAATTCTGTCTGTCCCTGAGTAACAATTCTCTGGCACTCGGTAACAATTCTGTCTGTCCCTGAGTAACAATTCTCTGGCACTCAGTAACAATTCTGTCTGTCCCTGAGTAAAAATTCTGTGGCCCTAATTAAAGTTTCTGTGGCCCTACAGTTGTGGCCAAAATTATTCAACCCCCACTGAAATTGAGTGTTTTGGCCAGTTTGACATTGCTTTTGATCATTCAGTCATCTTGCTTACATTTACATTAAAGAGGCACTTGTAGGTCAGACAAATATAACATAACAGTTATAATGAAATAACCACAAATGTCTTTTCTGTGCTCACAGCATTATCAGTTTTATTCAACCCCCAAGTGACATTCAATCTTAGTACTTAGTACAGCATCCTTTTACAGTTATAACAGCTTTTAAACGTGAAGCATAGCTTGACACAAGTGTCTTGCAGCGATCTACGGGTATCTTCGCCCATTCTTCATGGGCAAAGGCCTCCAGTTCAGTCACATTCTTAGGCTTGCGCACTGCAACTGCTTTCTTTAAGTCCCACCAGAGGTTCTCAATCGGATTTAAGTCTGGTGACTGCGATGGCCACTCCAAAATGTTCCAGCCTTTCCTCTGCAACCATGCTCTAGTGGACTTGGAGGTATGCTTGGGATCATTGTCCTGTTGAAAGGTCCAACGTCTCCCAAGCCTCAGGTGTGTGACGGACTGCATCACGTTTCCATCCAATATCTCCTGGTACTGAAGAGAATTCATGGTACCTTGCACACGCTGAAGCTTCCCTGTACCTGCAGAAGCAAAACAGCCCCAAAGCATGATTGACCCTCCACCATGCTTCACAGTAGGCAAGGTGTTCTTTTCATCATAGGCCTTGTTCTTCCTCCTCCAAACATAGCGTTGATCCATGGGCCCAAACAGTTCTAATTTTGTTTCATCAGTCCACAGAACACTATCCCACAACTTTTGTGGTTTGTCCACATGGCTTTTGGCATACTGCAGTCGACTCTTCTTATTCTTTGGAGACAGCAAGGGGGTACGCCTGGGAGTTCTGGCACGGAGGCCTTCATTACGCAGTGTGCGTCTTATTGTCTGGGCTGAAACTTCTGTACCCACATCTGACAAATCTTTTCTCAGTTCCTCAGCAGTCACACGGGGACTTCTCTCCACTCTACGCTTCAGGTAGCGCACAGCAGTCGAAGTCAGCATCTTCTTTCTGCCACGACCAGGTAGCGTTTCAACAGTGCCCTTTGCCTTGAATTTGCGAATGATGCTTCCTAAGGTGTCTCTTGGTATGTTTAACATCTTTGCAATCTTCTTATAGCCATTGCCCTTCCTGTGAAGAGAAATCACCTCTTCTCTTGTCTTCCTGGACCATTCTCTTGCCTTCACCA
Source organism: Staurois parvus (assembly GCF_062004578.1). Classification (NCBI taxonomy): domain Eukaryota; kingdom Metazoa; phylum Chordata; class Amphibia; order Anura; family Ranidae; genus Staurois; species Staurois parvus. The sequence continues at coordinate 2,862,937 of NW_028318233.1, forward strand.
TGTTTGTAACCACACCAGTAAATGTCTAGAAGGAGCTGAGTATCACAGTCATTTTAAAGCTGCCTAATTGGTGCTTATTATGCTTGATTGCTGCTCGGTGACATCCACAGGTGTTTTCAATACCTGATGGAAAGCACCTGTATGAACCTCTGTTCTTCAGAGTGGTAGTCTTTAAGGGGTTGAATAATTGTGGCAATGAAGAAACCACATAAGAACCATTTACTACTGTATTACATAAACAATTGATGTCATTTTAGTTGCATTTGGGTAGTTACAACGTCCTTGTAGGATTTGATTCTGAATACAATTCCAAATGTACACTATAGTCCCTAAACCCCTTTACAGCATTGGGGGTTGAATAATTTTGGCCACAACTGTAAGTAACAATTCTCTGGCACTCATTAACAATTCTGTCTGTCCCTGAGTAACAATTCTCTGGCACTCGGTAACAATTCTGTCTGTCCCTGAGTAACAATTCTCTGGCACTCAGTAACAATTCTGTCTGTCCCTGAGTAAAAATTCTGTGGCCCTAATTAAAGTTTCTGTGGCCCTAAGTAACAATTCTCTGGCACTCAGTAACAATTCTGTCTGTCCCTGAGTAACAATTCTCTGGCACTCCGTAACAATTCTGTCTGTCCCTGAGTAACAATTCTCTGGCACTCCGTAACAATTCTGTCTGTCCCTGAGTATGAATTCTGTGGCCCTAACTAGCGTTTCTTTGTCCCTAAGTAACAGTTCTGTGGCCCTCAGTAACAGTTCTGTGTCTGTGCGAGTAACAATTCTGTGTCTGTGCGAGTAACAATTCTGTGGCCCTAAGTAACAGTTCTGTGGCCTTCAGTAACAATTCTGTGTCTGTGCGAGTAACAATTCTGTGTCTGTGCGAGTAACAATTCTGTGGCCCTAAGTAAAGTTTCTGTGGCCCTAAGTAACAATTCTCTGGCACTCAGTAACAATTCTGTCTGTCCCTGAGTAACAATTCTCTGGCACTCAGTAACAATTCTGTCTGTCCCTGAGTAAAAATTCTGTGGCCCTAAGTAAAGTTTCTGTGGCCCTGAGTAACAATTCTCTGGCACTCAGTAACAATTCTGTCTGTCCCTGAGTAACAATTCTCTGGCACTGAGTAACAATTCTGTCTGTCCCTGAGTAAAAATTCTGTGGCCCTAATTAAAGTTTCTGTGGCCCTAAGTAACAATTCTCTGGCACTCAGTAACAATTCTGTCTGTCCCTGAGTAACAATTCTCTGGCACTCAGTAACAATTCTGTCTGTCCCTGAGTAACAATTCTGTGGCCCTAATAACGTTTCTGTGGCCCTAAGTAACAATTCTCTGGCACTGAGTAACAATTCTGTCTGTCCCTGATTATGAATTCTGTGGCCCTAACTAGCGTTTCTTTGTCCCTAAATAACGATTCTGTGGCCCTCATTAACAAGTCTGTGTCCCTGAGTAATGGTTCTCTGTCCCTAAGTAACTTTTCTCTGTCCCCAATTATCGTTTCTGTGGCCCTAACTCTGTCCCTGTCCCTAGTACAGAGCGGTCTGCCTCTGTTCAATAACTGCAGGCAAATTAAGAATTCCAAAATGGCCGCTATTTATAGCTCGACCATTACACAGTGCTGGCTGGCTGGCTGCTGATAGGCTGATGCGATCACATGTAGTTGAGGCATGCATTATGGGTCAGCGCGCCTTGTCTGCGCGCCTTCCCAGACATCCCCGCTCCGTCGCCGCACATGTCAGCCGCCATTTTCTGAAAAATTTCGATTCGCGCGTCCGAATTAGGCTATTTTTCGGATTCGGCACGAATCGAAATTTTTCAGATATTCGACTCGAATTCCACTTCGGATACTTCGATTCGCTCATCTCTAATCACCATATTCAGGACGAGTAGCAAAATGTGTTTTGGGATGTAAATTCAAGTATGCATATGCCATGTGTGAGAAATAACTTGTTTAATATGACAATTTTTTGTTTAAAAAAAAGTAATTTCTTTACTTTCCCAAGAATTGTGGGAAAAGTACAATTTAAAATAAACTCACTGTTGTCATATTACGGAAAGAGGAGAGATAATGATTGTTGTTGAGGTAAGAGTTCGCTAGTCGATATGGAATGTCAAACTCCTCTATCCAAGAAATGAACTTTCCAGCAGCAACTCGATTCATCCAAAGAAAGACATTTTTATTCGGTTCCAGAACAGTACAAAAGATACTTGCAACAGATGACAAAATCCCAGCAGAATATTTGTAAATATTACAATGAACAACAGTTCTCAGAGTCCCATTTAAAATACTTCATATCAAGCATAGAGATACTATACTGTCCAGCATTTATATCCAACCTATAATATGCACCTAGGTAGCTTTCATGCAGCAATAATGTGAGTTATGATCTATGCCTGTGCATCCATGAATCATGGTGTGTAAGCACTCAAAAAAATCTTTTCTTGATATACAGTTTCTACCCCCCATCTAAATACAGCTGATTGGTTGGTCAAGCACTTTTCATCCTAACATGAAAAGACCCTATTTGCATTTTACAAAAATCAACAATTAAGACTTACAATCAAGGTACAGTGTCTACAAAGCTGGTTACCCAGGACAGTAAGCAACTGAACATCTAACCAATTAACATTTTTCACGTTACAGTTATATAAGTACCATCTGCCTATTAAGAAGAATTAGCATAGGAGTAGTCTGCCAGCTCTATCAATCTTAGTGACCTCTCTTTTAATGTGTAAATGGACTTGTCACTGGCCTATGTTTGTTCATTCAATATCTATCTATCTATTTATAAAATAAAGTGAAAACTGCCATTAAAAAAATCAGTAACAAATTAAATGTGTAATGGATAGAGATGAGCGAAGTATTCAAAAATTCGATTCGACTGATTCGGCGAATTCGTGGAAAAATTTCGATTCGAGTCGAATATATTCGCTGCGAATTTAACTTATAAAAGGGTGTTTCTAGGCTTCAGAGAGACTTTATATTAGTGCAGAACACTGTACCTTTAATTTAAATGCCCTTGGAGTCTGCTGGGGAAGAGAAATAATACTGACAGTCAGTATGACATGCAGATGAGTGCCGTCGATCTTAGAATCACCACACACTTCACTCATTTGGGCAGTCACGGGGCCAAAACCAGAGTGTGGAGCCACAGTGTGGCGGTGGAGGCAGCAGCAATGGGAGGCCATACAGCACCCTATGACAAAAATGGAAACCACCAGCAGTGTGAGGAGACCTGAAAGTGGCACATGGCAGAGTGTGGCGATGGAGACAGCAGCAATGGGAGGCCGTACAGGGACCCATGACACACTCTGGACCTGGCAGCAGCATGAGGAGGCGGTACAGGGGCCCATGACAGATTACGGGCCTGGCAGCAGCATGAGGAGTTGGTACGGGGGCCCATGGCAGATTACGGGCCTGGCAGCAGCAATGGGAGGCCGTACAGGGACCCATGACACACTCTGGACCTGGCAGCAGCATGAGGAGGCGGTACAGGGGCGCATGACAGATTACGAGCCTGGCAGCAGCAACTTGGACAGGAGGACGTTCAGCTTCTGCACCGTCGGGTGCGTGCTCGCAAACTGTTGTCTCTTGGAAACGGATTCCAAGAAAGACTGCTGACGGAATCCGTGAAGAGGAGTAGCAGGAGAAGGAGCATCTGAACGAGCGGAATATGCCAACAAGCGACAACAGGGGCCCATGACAGATTACGGGCCTGGCAGCAGCATGAGGAGTCGGTACGGGGGCCCATGGCAGATTAGGGGCCTGGCAGCAGCTATGGGAGGCCCGAAATCTTCCAGCACCCTATGACAAAAAATGGAACCCACCAGCAGTGTGAGGAGACCTGAAAGTGGCACATGGCAGAGTGTGGCGATGGAGACAGCAGCAATGGGAGGCCGTACAGGGACCCATGCGAGACTCTGGACCTGGCAGCAGCATGAGGAGGCGGTATAGGGGCCCATGGCAGATTAGGGGCCTGGCAGCAGCTATGGGAGGCCCGTAATCTGCCAGCACCCTATGACAAAAAATGGAACCCACCAGCAGTGTGAGGAGACCTGAAAGTGGCACATGGCAGAGTGTGGCGATGGAGACAGCAGCAATGGGAGGCCGTACAGGGACCCATGACAGACTCTGGACTTGGCAGCAGCATGAGGAGGCGGTATAGGGGCCCATGGCAGATTAGGGGCCTGGCAGCAGCTATGGGAGGCCCGTAATCTGCCAGCACCCTATGACAAAAAATGGAACCCACCAGCAGTGTGAGGAGACCTGAAAGTGGCACATGGCAGAGTGTGGCGATGGAGACAGCAGCAATGGGAGGCCGTACAGGGACCCATGACAGACTCTGGACTTGGCAGCAGCATGAGGAGGCGGTATAGGGGCCCATGGCAGATTAGGGGCCTGGCAGCAGCTATGGGAGGCCCGTAATCTGCCAGCACCCTATGACAAAAAATGGAACACACCAGCAGTGTAAGGAGACCTGAAAGTGGCACATGTTTGGGGCATGATTCATGGCGAATTTAGTCAGTTGTGTCAGGAACTGGTGGTTTGAAATCCAGACTAATCCACGCCTGATTCATTTTCACAAACGTGAGTCTCTCCAAACTTTGGGTGGACAGTCGTGTCCTCCGCGGAGTTGCAATACCTCCTGCCGCACTAAACACGCGCTCCGATGCCACGCTACTGGCCGGGCATGACAGCCTTTCAAGGGCAAATTCAGCTAGTTGGGGCCAAAGGTCAAGTTTCGTTGCCCAGTAGTCAAGGGGATTGTCTACCTCGGTTGGCAGGGTGCTGTCCAAGTAGGCCTAAGCCTGTTGTTTGAGGTCCTGCTCCAGGTCCACCTGATGCTGCTGCTGCTGCTGCTGCGGCGGCTGGTTAGTAGTTTCCTCACTGCGCTGGTGAAGAAAGCTACTCATCATCGACTGCAGACTGAGGCAGCTGCTGCTGGTGGAGCTGCCACTGCTCCTACCACCCCACCCCTCCCCTGCTGCCATGGCAGCGGAACGCGAGCGCACAGGGCCCACAGTGTCTGAGGATGGACGTTGGCGCAGACAGGCAGAGACCAGTTGACTACATAGGTGGTTTTTATAGTACGTTATTTTGGCCTCCCTCTCAGCAGGTGTGAAAAAGGCCACCATTTTTGAACGGTAGCGAGGGTCCAACAAGGTGGACAGCCAAAAGTCATCCCTCTGTCTGATGGTTATTATTCGGCTGTCGCTACGCAAGCAAGCGAGCATGCTATGGGCCATTTGTGCCAAGGAATGCGAGGGACTCCCTGCCTCCATCTCCACAGCATACTGCCACGGTGCGTCTGGGTCCTCTGTCTCCTCTTCCTCCTCCTCTACCAGATGCTCCTGCTCCTCCACTCCTGTCCGCTGAGTGGAAAAACCACCCATTTCACTCAATAATTCCTGAGCACCAATGTCCTCCTCTACCTCCTCCTCTTCTTCCTGTCCTGCCCCCACAGGGGTCATGTGGCGTTGAGATCTGTGCGCCACGTCTACCGCACCCTGACCAGCCATTGTTAACAGCATTTGTTCCAGGGCGTGCAACAGAGGAATGACGTCGTTCATCCCATAGTCCTGCCGACTCACGAATAGCGTGGCCTCCTCAAAGGGCCTGAGCAAGCGAAGGTGTCACGCATGAGCTGCCAATGGCTGACATCTAAGTTACACAGGGAGTACCTTTATCCGCTTTTAACATCAGGAAATCTGTGATGGCCTTTTGCTGTTCGTAAAGGCGGTCTAACATATGTAGGGTTGAATTCCACCTTGTTGCAACGTCACAGCATGAGGAGTCGGTACGGGGGCCCATGGCAGATTACTAGCCTGGCAGCAGCAATGGGAGGCCCGTAATCTGCCAGCACCCTATGTCAAAAAATTCAACACACCAGCAGTGTGTGAGGAGACCTGAAAGTGGCACATGGCAGAGTGTGGCGATGGAGACAGCAGCAATGGGAGGCCGTACAGGGCTCCATGAGAGACTCTGGACCTGGCAGCAGCATGAGGAGGCGGTATAGGGGCCCATGGCAGATTAGGGGCCTGGCAGCAGCTATGGGAAGCCCGTAATCTGCCAGCACCCTATGTCAGAAAATTGAACACACCAGCAGTGTGTGAGGAGACCTGAAAGTGGCACATGGCAGAGTGTGGCGATGGAGACAGCAGCAATGGGAGGCCGTACAGGGACCCATGAGAGACTCTGGACCTGGCAGCAGCATGAGGAGGCGGTATAGGGGCCCATGGCAGATTAGGGGCCTGGCAGCAGCTATGGGAGGCCCGTAATCTGCCAGCACCCTATGTCAAAAAATTCAACACACCAGCAGTGTGAGGAGACCTGAAAGTGGCACATGGCATGAGACACTGTGGACCTGGCAGCAGCATGAGGAGGCGGTACAGGGGCCCATGGCAGATTAGGGGCCTGGCAGCAGCTATGGGAGGCCCGTAATCTGCCAGCACCCAATGTCAAAAAATTCAACACACCAGCAGTGTGAGGAGACCTGAAAGTGGCACATGGCAGAGTGTGGCGATGGAGACAGCAGCAATGGGAGGCCGTACAGAGACCCATGACAGACTCTGGACTTGGCAGCAGCATGAGGAGGCGGTATAGGGGCCCATGGCAGATTAGGGGCCTGGCAGCAGCTATGGGAGGCCCGTAATCTGCCAGCACCCTATGTCAAAAAATTCAACACACCAGCAGTGTGAGGAGACCTGAAAGTGGCACATGGCATGAGACACTGTGGACCTGGCAGCAGCATGAGGAGGCGGTACAGGGGCCCATGGCAGATTAGGGGCCTGGCAGCAGCTATGGGAGGCCCGTAATCTGCCAGCACCCAATGTCAAAAAATTCAACACACCAGCAGTGTGAGGAGACCTGAAAGTGGCACATGGCAGAGTGTGGCGATGGAGACAGCAGCAATGGGAGGCCGTACAGAGACCCATGACAGACTCTGGACTTGGCAGCAGCATGAGGAGGCGGTATAGGGGCCCATGGCAGATTAGGGGCCTGGCAGCAGCTATGGGAGGCCCGTAATCTGCCAGCACCCTATGTCAAAAAATTGAACACACCAGCAGTGTGAGGAGACCTGAAAGTGGCACATGGCATGAGACACTGTGGACCTGGCAGCAGCATGAGGAGGCGGTACAGGGGCCCATGGCAGATTAGGGGCCTGGCAGCAGCTATGGGAGGCCCGTAATCTGCCAGCACCCTATGTCAAAAAATCGAACACACCAGCAGTGTGTGAGGAGACCTGAAAGTGGCACATGGCAGAGTGTGGCGATGGAGACAGCAGCAATGGGAGGCCGTACAGGGACCCATGAGAGACTCTGGACCTGGCAGCAGCATGAGGAGGCGGTACAGGGGCCCATGGCAGATTAGGGGCCTGGCAGCAGCTATGGGAGGCCCGTAATCTGCCAGCAGCCTATGTCAAAAAATTGAACACACCATAGTGTGAGGAGACCTGAAAGTGGCACATGGCAGAGTGTGGCGATGGAGACAGCAGCAATGGGAGGCCGTACAGGGACCCATGAGAGACTCTGGACCTGGCAGCAGCATGAGGAGGCGGTATAGGGGCCCATGGCAGATTAGGGGCCTGGCAGCAGCTATGGGAGACCCGTAATCTGCCAGCACCCTATGACAAAAAATGGAACACACCAGCAGTGTGAGGAGACAAGAAAGTGGCACATGGCTGAGTGTGGCGATGGAGACAGCAGCAATGGGAGGCCGTACAGGGACCCATGAGAGACTGTGGACCTGGCAGCAGCATGAGGAGGCGGTACAGGGGCCCATGGCAGATTAGGGGCCTGGCAGCAGCTATGGGAGGCCCGTAATCTGCCAGCACCCTATGTCAAAAAATTGAACACACCATAGTGTGAGGAGACCTGAAAGTGGCACATGGCAGAGTGTGGCGATGGAGACAGCAGCAATGGGAGGCCGTACAGGGACCCATGAGAGACTCTGGACCTGGCAGCAGCATGAGGAGGCGGTATAGGGGCCCATGGCAGATTAGGGGCCTGGCAGCAGCTATGGGAGGCCCGTAATCTGCCAGCACCCTATGACAAAAAATGGAACACACCAGCAGTGTGAGGAGACATGAAAGTGGCACATGGCAGAGTGTGGCAATGGAGACAGCAGCAATGGGAGGCCGTACAGGGACCCATGAGAGACTCTGGACTTGGCAACAGCATGAGGAGGCGGTATAGGGGCCCATGGCAGATTAGAGGCCTGGCAGCAGCTATGGGAGGCCCGTAATCTGCCAGCACCCTATGACAAAAAATGGAACACACCAGCAGTGTGAGTAGACCTGAAAGTGGCACATGGCAGGGGCATGATTCATGGCGGATTTAATCAGTTGTGTCAGGAACTGGTGGTTTGAAATCCAGACTAATCCATACCTGATTCATTTTCACAAACGTGAGTCTCTCCACACTTTGGGTGGACAGTCGTGTCCTCCGCGGAGTTACAATACCTCCTGCCGCACTAAACACGCGCTCCGATGCCACGCTACTGGCCGGGCATGACAGCCTTTCAAGGGCAAATTCAGCTAGTTGGGGCCAAAGGTCAAGTTTCGTTGCCCAGTAGTCAAGGGGATTGTCTACCTCGGTTGGCAGGGTGCTGTCCAAGTAGGCCCAAGCCTGTTGTTTGAGGTCCTGCTCCAGGTCCACCTGATGCTGATGCTGCTGCTGCTGCGGCTGGTTAGTAGTTTCCTCACTGCGCTGGTGAAGAAAGCTACTCATCATCGACTGCAGACTGAGGCAGCCGCTGCTGGTGGAGCTACCACTGCTCCTACCACCCCACCCCTCCCCTGCTGCCATGGCAGCGGAACGCGAGCGCACAGGGCCCACAGTGTCTGAGGATGGACGTTGGCGCACAAAGGCAGAGACCAACTGACTACATAGGTGGTTTTTATAGTACGTTATTTTGGCCTCCCTCTCAGCAGGTGTGAAAAAGGCCACCATTTTGGAATGGTAGCGAGGGTCCAACAAGGTGGACAGCCAAAAGTCATCCCTCTGTCTGATGGTTATTATTCGGCTGTCGCTACGCAAGCAACCGAGCATGCTATGGGCCATTTGTGCCAAGGAATGCGAGGGACTCCCTGCCTCCATCTCCACAGCATACTGCCACGGTGCGTCTGGGTCCTCTGTCTCCTCCTCCTCCTCCTCTACCACATGCTCCTGCTCCTCCACTCCTGTCCGCTGAGTGGAAAAACCACCCATTTCACTCAATAATTCCTGAGCACAAATGTCCTCCTCTACCTCCTCCTCTTCTTCCTGTCCTGCCCCCACAGGGGTCATGTGGCATTGAGATCTGTGCGCCACGTCTACCGCACCCTGACCAGCCATTGTTAACAGCATTTGTTCCAGGACGTGCAACAGAGGAATGACGTCGTTCATCCCATAGTCCTGGCGACTCACGAATAGCGTGGCCTCCTCAAAGGGCCTGAGCAAGCGGCAGGTGTCACGCATGAGCTGCCAATGGCTGACATCGAAGTTACACAGGGGAGTACCTTTATCCGCTTGTAACATCAGGAAATCGGTGATGGCCTTTCGCTGTTCGTAAAGGCGGTCTAACATGTGTAGGGTTGAATTCCACCTTGTTGCAACGTCGCAGATCAGGCGATGCTGTGGAATTCCGTTCTGCCGCTGCAGCTCAAGGAGGGTGTGCTTTGCGGTGTAGGAATGGCTGAAATGCATGCAAAGTTTACGTGACATTTTAAGGATGTCTTGCAGTGGGATGGTGGATTTTAGGAACCGCTTGACAACCAGATTGAACACGTGAGCCATGCATGGCGCATGGCACAACCTTCCTTGACGCAGAGCAGACACCATGTTCTTTCCGTTGTTGGTCAACATGGTTCCGATTTTCAGTTTGCGCGGAGACTGCCATCTGTCGATTTCTCTGTTCATTACACTGAGAAGTTCCTCCCCTGTGTGACTACGTTCGCCAAGGCATACCAGGTGCAGCACAGCGTGACACCGTTGCGCCCTGCACATGTGATATGCCAGTCGGGTAATGGGACTTGGCACGGGGGTGGCGGCTGAGGACACGAAGGAAGAAGAGGTGGTAGAGGCGGACATGTTTTGTGGACCAAGGACGTGCAAACGTGGAGGCAAAAGCGGCGTGACCTGTCCAAGTTGCTGGTGCAGCTGTGACGGCACCACGTTCACCCAGTGGGCCGTAAATGACATGTACTGTCCCTGACCGTAGTTACAGCTCCACACGTCGGCGCTGCCGTGCACTTTGGCAGAGACCGACATGCTTAAAGACTGGCCCACCATCTCTTCTACATGTGAATGCAGGGCTGGCACTGCCTTTTTGGCGAAGAAATGACGGCTTGGCACTCTCCACCGCGGCGCGGCACAAGCCATCATTTCTCGGAAAGGTGCTGAGTCCACCACTTGGAAAGGGAGGGACTGCAGCACCAGCAACTTGGACAGGAGGACGTTCAGCTTTTGCACCGTCGGGTGCGTGCTCGCAAACTGTTGTCTCTTGGAAACGGATTCCAAGAAAGACTGCTGACGGAATCCGTGAACAGGAGTAGCAGGAGAAGGAGCATCTGAACGAGCGGAAGATGCCAACGAGCGACAACTCCCCTCAGCAGAGGTGTTGGAGCCTTGACTGGCTGATAGAGGGCGATTGACGTCGGGTGACGGAGCAAGTAACGGAGCGGGTGATGGAGCGGGGGCTGGGGCGGGCAGAACCGCCGTATCTTTATCACGGTTTTCCCAGGCCACCGAATGGCGACGCTGCATATGCTGCCGCAACGCTGTAGTCCCAACATGGGCCCCCTGGCCACGCTTGACTTTCTGGCCACATAGTCGACATACGGCTACGTTTACTTCCTCGGGCGGCTTGACAAAAAATTGCCACACCGCCGAGTAGGAAACTTTGCCCCCGATACTCCTCACTGGCTGACTGCTGCTTCCTCCGTGCACACCGGCACCACTACTGGCCGTGGTGGTAGGCTGCAGTGGAGCTGGTGCTGTACTCCGTGGCCGTTTGCCTCCACTGACACTGCTGCGACCCTGCTGCCTCCTGGGCAACCCACCGACTGTTTTGCTCGCTGCCAAGCTGCCACCCTCTTCTCCTGATGATGCGGAAGCAATAGCCTGATGACGACGAGGCTGCCAAGTGCGATCAGCCTCCTCATCATCAATTAGGGTCTCCGCCTCACTACTAGCCCCCTCAGCTGCGTGTGGGTCAGGAGACAGACCTGTCTCTAGACCGGCTACCGAGCCACTCTCCTCGCCACTACTTCTTCGCCTGGCTGCTGAAGAGGCGGATGTCTCCCCCCGTTCCTGACCGCCCTCTGTTTGCTCTTCCTCACTGTACAGTGGGGCTGAGCCCACAGCATGCGATACTTCGCTTGGTGAGGGAACACCAAAGGACAGGGGCAGGTAGAGGACACGTGATTTCAGTGGGCTTGGTCCCGGGCCATGCCAACTAACGGTTGTGTCTGACGTACCCACCGTCCGTTGGCTGTAGGTGTCAGAGGTGACCTGGGAAGAGGAAGACGACCGAGCCAACCAATCAATGACGGCAGGGTTGTCGGTGGAGACACGACCGCTGGATGACACCGGGAGCACTGGCCTCTGGCTGCGAATAGTGCTGCCTCGACCCCTTCCTCTGCTGCCACGTCTGCTCGCTCCTAAAACATTGCCTCCTCTGCCACTCCTCTGCATGTTGTCTGACATACTCTTTAATTAAACGATTCTGTGTCCCTGAGTAACAATTCTATGTCTGTCCCTGAGTAACAATTCTGTGTCCCTGAGTAACGTTTCTGTGGCCCTAAGTAACAGTTCTGTGGCCCTCAGTAACAATTCTGTGTCCCTCAGTAACAATTCTGTGTCCCTCAGTAACAATTCTGTGTCTGTCCCTGAGTAACAATTCTGTGTCCCTGAGTAACAATTCTGTGTCCCTCAGTAACAATTCTGTGTCCCTCAGTAACAATTCTGTGTCCCTGAGTAACAATTCTGTGTCCCTCAGTAACAATTCTGTGTCCCTGAGTAACAATTCTGTGTCCCTAAGTAACGCTTCTGTGGCCCTAAGTAACGGTTCTGTGGCCCTAAGTAACGGTTCTGTGTCCCTCAGTAACAAATCTGTGTCCCTCAGTAACAATTCTGTGTCCCTCAGTAACAATTCTGTGTCTGTCCCTGAGTAACAATTCTGTGTCAGTCCCTGAGTAACAATTCTGTGTCCCTGAGTAACAATTCTGTGTCCCTCAGTAACAATTCTGTGTCCCTCAGTAACAATTCTGTGTCCCTGAGTAACAATTCTGTGTCCCTCAGTAACAATTCTGTGTCCCTGAGTAACAATTCTGTGTCTGTCCCTGAGTAACAATTCTGTGGCCCTAAGTAACGTTTCTGTGGCCCTAAGTAACGGTTCTGTGGCCCTCAGTAACAAATCTGTGTCCCTCAGTAACAATTCTGTGTCTGTCCCTGAGTAACAATTCTGTGTCCCTAAGTAACGTTTCTGTGTCCCTAAGTAACGTTTCTGTGGCCCTAAGTAACGTTTCTGTGGCCCTAAGTAACGATTCTGTGGCCCTAAGTAACGTTTCTGTAGCCCTAAGTAACGTTTCTGTGGCCCTAAGTAACGTTTCTGTGGCCCTAAGTAACAGTTCTGTGGCCCTCAGTAACAGTTCTGTGGCCCTCAGTAACAATTCTGTGTCTGTCCCTGAGTAACAATTCTGTGTCCCTAAGTAACGTTTCTGTGGCCCTAAGTAACGGTTCTGTGGCCCTCAGTAACAATTCTGTGTCCCTCAGTAACAATTCTGTGTCTGTCCCTAAGTATCAATTCTGTGGCCCTAAGTAACGTTTCTGTGGCCCTAAGTAACGTTTCTGTGGCCCTCAGTAACAATTCTGTATCCCTCAGTAACAATTCTGTGTCTGTCCCTGAGTAACAATTCTGTGTCCCTAAGTAACAATTCTGTGGCCCTAAGTAAAGTTTCTGTGGCCCTAAGTAACGTTTCTGTGGCCCTAAGTAACAATTCTGTGGCCCTAAGTAACGTTTCTGTGGCCCTAAGTAACGTTTCTGTGGCCCTCAGTAACAAATCTGTGTCCCTCAGTAACAATTCTGTGTCTGTCCCTAAGTAACAATTCTGTGGCCCTAAGTAACGATTCTGTGGCCCTCAGTAACAAATCTGTGTCCCTCAGTAACAATTCTGTGTCCCTCAGTAACAATTCTGTGTCTGTCCCTAAGTAACAATTCTGTGGCCCTAAGTAACGTTTCTGTGGCCCTAAGTAACGGTTCTGTGGCCCTCAGTAACAATTCTGTGTCCCTCAATAACAATTCTGTGTCTGTCCCTAAGTAACAATTCTGTGGCCCTAAGTAATGTTTCTGTGGCCCTAAGTAACGATTCTGTGGCCCTCAGTAACAAATCTGTGTCCCTCACTAACAATTCTGTGTCTGTCCCTAAGTAACAATTCTGTGGCCCTAAGTAACGATTCTGTGGCCCTCAGTAACAAATCTGTGTCTCTCAGTAACAATTCTGTGTCTGTCCCTAAGTAACAATTCTGTGGCCCTAAGTAACGATTCTGTGGCCCTCAGTAACAAATCTGTGTCCCTCAGTAACAATTCTGTCTGTCCCTAAGTAACAATTCTATGGCCCTAAGTAACGTTTCTGTGGCCCTAAGTAACGATTCTGTGGCCCTCAGTAACAATTCTGTATCCCTCAGTAACAATTCTGTCTGTCCCTGAGTAACAATTTTGTGTCCCTAAGTAACGTTTCTGTGGCCCTAAGTAACGATTCTGTGGCCCTAAGTAACGTTTCTGTGTTCCTAAGTAACGGTTCTGTGGCCCTCAGTAACAATTCTGTGTCCCTCAATAACAATTCTGTGTCTGTCCCTAAGTAACAATTCTGTGGCCCTAAGTAACGTTTCTGTGGCCCTAAGTAACGATTCTGTGGCCCTCAGTATCAAATCTGTGTCCCTCAGTAACAATTCTGTGTCTGTCCCTAAGTAACAATTATGTGGCCCTAAGTAACGTTTCTGTGGCCCTAAGTAACGATTCTGTGGCCCTCAGTAACAATTCTGTATCCCTCAGTAACAATTCTGTCTGTCCCTGAGTAACAATTCTGTGTCCCTAAGTAACGTTTCTGTGGCCCTAAGTAACGTTTCTGTGGCCCTAAGTAACGATTCTGTGGCCCTAAGTAACGTTTCTGTGGCCCTAAGTAACGTTTCTGTGGCCCTTAGTAACAATTCTGTGTCCCTCAATAACAATTCTGTGTCTGTCCCTAAGTAGCAATTCTGTGGCCCTAAGTAACGTTTCTGTGGCCCTAAGTAACGTTTCTGTGGCCCTCAGTAACAATTCTGTGTCCCTCAATAACAATTCTGTGTCTGTCCCTAAGTAACAATTCTGTGGCCCTAAGTAACGATTCTGTGGCCCTCAGTAACAAATCTGTGTCCCTCAGTAACAATTCTGTGTCTGTCCCTTAGTAACAATTCTGTGGCCCTAAGTAACGTTTCTGTGGCCCTAAGTAACAGTTCTGTGGCCCTCAGTAACAATTCTGTGTCCCTCAATAACAATTCTGTGTCTGTCCCTAAGTAACAATTCTGTGGCCCTAAGTAACGTTTCTGTGGCCCTAAGTAACGATTCTGTGGCCCTCAGTAACAAATCTGTGTCCCTCACTAACAATTCTGTGTCTGTCCCTAAGTAACAATTCTGTGGCCCTAAGTAACGATTCTGTGGCCCTCAGTAACAATTCTGTGTCTGTCCCTAAGTAACAATTCTGTGGCCCTAAGTAACGTTTCTGTGGCCCTAAGTAACGATTCTGTGGCCCTCAGTAACAAATCTGTGTCCCTCAGTAACAATTCTGTGTCTGTCCCTAAGTAACAATTCTGTGGCCCTAAGTAACGATTCTGTGGCCCTCAGTAACAAATCTGTGTCCCTCAGTAACAATTCTGTGTCTGTCCCTAAGTAACAATTCTGTGGCCCTAAGTAACGTTTCTGTGGCCCTAAGTAACGATTCTGTGGCCCTCAGTAACAATTCTGTATCCCTCAGTAACAATTCTGTCTGTCCCTGAGTAACAATTCTGTGTACCTAAGTAACGTTTCTGTGGCCCTAACTAACGATTCTGTGGCCCTAAGTAAACGTTTCTGTGGCCCTAAGTAATGATTCTGTGGCCCTAACTAACGTTTCTCTGTCCCTAAGTAACGTTTCTGTGGCCCTAACTAACGATTCTGTGGCCCTAAGTAAACGTTTCTGTGGCCCTAAGTAACGATTCTGTGTCCCTAAGTAACGTTTCTGTGTCCCTAAGTAACGTTTCTCTGTCCCTAACTCTCTCCCTGCATACAGCCAGGTCTGCCTCTGTTGAATGACTGGAGGCAAATGGAGAATTCTAAAATGGCCGCTATTTATAGCTCGACCATTACACTGTGCTGGCTGGCTGGCTGCTGATTGGCTAATGCGATCACATGTCATGAATGAATGCATTATGGGTCAGCGCGCCTTGTCTGCGCGCCTTCCCAGACATCCCCGCTCCGTCGCCGCACATGTCGCCGCCATTTTAGGAAAAATTTCGATTCGCGCATCCGAAGTCTGCTTATTTTCGGATTCGACGCAAATCGAAATTTTCCTAATATTCGAAACTAATTCCACTTCGCCTACTTCGATTCGCTCATCTCTAGTAATGGACTACTGCTAGCATGTGTACCACATCACAGTAGCAAAATAAATAAAAAAACAAGTGGTACAGCGCAATCCCAATAGTAATTGATACTACAACCCATAAATATACTTAATAATAACCCAGCACGTACCACACTGTGCCATAAAAATCAGCTTAAACAGTACATAATCAAAATGAAATCACAATTCATAATAAACATTAAAATATGAGTAAAAAACTTCAATAAGTGTAGAAAAGGTGTAAAGATCAAAGTAAATAATCATTGGTAATCCACACTTAGTATGGTATTCATATAAGTGCATGAGAATAAAAATCAGCAACCAGTCCACATTCACATAAAGTTTGTGTTTTTCAATACCTTAGTCCAGGAGTGATATCACCAATTGTGTCACCAAAAACAATCAAGCTCCACCACATGTGCAAATTGGCCACTCACCTCAGATGGAGACCCATATGCACATACAGATCAAATGCACTTGAAGTAAAACCCCTTGATCTTGGTAACAGATTCTCCTTCCTAATATACTTCTCAGTCCTATGGTAAAAACATTCCTTCCTAAAGATCAATGGATGCTCCAAAGAAAAGATAGTGAAGAGAGGGCGGCCATAGTGTAGTAGTTAAGATGAGGTTTATTTAAGTAAAAGGTCATTACACTCACAAGGATAAAAACAGTAATCGCTTATCTGCATTCCAAACTACGGATCAATACCTCCTTCCGGTCTCAGCCATGACCAGAAGCATATTTATTACACTCACCATGCCTCTTACTCAATCTCTTGGACTTTCTACTTTCCAAAAAGTGGTAATTTAGGGGGTATTTGTACTGTCCTGACATTTTAGGGCCCCAGGAAATCCTTCAGTACATCTGGATTGATCAATTTTCAATGATGTGTAGCATAGCTTTTAGACTCTATAACTTTTACACAGACTAAATAATATACACTAATTCAGATTATTCAGATTATTTTTACTGAAGATATGTAGTAGTATAAATGTTGACCTAAATTTATAAAGAAAATTACTTATTTGCAAAATTTTATAGTTGAAACTAAAACAAATTTTTTTTTTTTTTAATTTTCACTCTCTTTTTGCTTATATTACAAAAAAAACATACTCAGTGGTGATTAACATACCACCAAAAGAAAGCTATATTTGTGTGAAACAAAAAAAAAGATTTTGTTGGGGTACAGTGTAGCATGACTGAGTAATTGTCATTCAAAGTGGGAGAGCACTGAAAGCTGAAAATGAGTCTGGGCAGGAAGGGAGTAAAAGTGCATCAATACCTGCCAAATTCTGCAGGCAGCATTATTGTAGTCTCGCCATGAAGCGAGGCAATGTTAATTATGCAATG
Source organism: Staurois parvus (assembly GCF_062004578.1). Classification (NCBI taxonomy): domain Eukaryota; kingdom Metazoa; phylum Chordata; class Amphibia; order Anura; family Ranidae; genus Staurois; species Staurois parvus. Next base: position 2,879,903 of record NW_028318233.1, read on the forward strand.
TGTACAGGTTTGCTAAATCAGATAAATTGGGTAAATCAGATTTCTATATAAAATTGGTTCAGCAGAATTTATTACTGCTTAAGCCAATACAGAAGTAATTGGTTTCTTTCTCTTTGAACGCATAATCTGCAACAGAAAATGTGTCGAAATGGCTAGAGCCCCAAATATAAAGAAGTCACTCATCCAAAAGTGATATGTTAGTCATAGATGAAGACTGGTCAGCCTTTGATTTCATATGTGTTTTGAATATTCCTAAAGGCAAACTCTCCTACTACACTTCTACGTACTCGGAAATATATATCAGTGGTGTTGGATTCAAATTATTAGTAGTTCATAGTTATGACTTACTTGAGTTCATGTAGAGCGCAGTAACTCCGGCAAGGCTACTCTCAACAAAATTACAGGGTGCCCCTTACCTAGGGGACCCAAATTTTAAGATTAATGGGTGAAAGAAGTAAGAGTGTAAGGCAAAGATCCAGGAGTCCAAAATCCTTTAATATTAGTGTTCACTCAAAACAAAAAAACAGGAGCCAACGCGTTTTGGCATGGACACTCCCCCTTATCAGGGCTATTGCCATGCACCGCCCAGCGGAATCTCTAGTGACCCACAGAACGGGATTCCCCAGGACGTGGAGTCAAGCCCCAGTCTGCCTATTCACCAGAGCCCCTGATGGTGGGGGTGGACTTGGCACAAGACTGAGACCAGGTCGCGGTCCCTGAGTGCACCCAACTGTGGTAGAGGGGTCCCGCTGAGGGTATGTGCCAAGGGTGAGCCTGACGTGAAGAGGCTGGCAGGTCCTGGACCCGTGCGGGATGGATGGATGACAGTCAGGGGTATGCGTGGTCAGACAAGCCGGGTCGGTAACGGTAGAGGCAGATCAGTACAGAGCAGTAGGCGAAGGGTAAACGGGTCACGAGCCAGGGTTCAGCAACAGGAGATCCAGCAACATAAGGGTAGGCAGAGGAGTAGTCAGGGACGAGCCAGGGATCAGAGCAGGAGATGGTCAGCAGGAATCAGGAAAGGCAGGGAACTTCACTTCAGAAACGGATGCACAGGAACTAGACTTTGCGGCAATCTGATCACCGCCTGGCTAGTTTTCAATAGCGCGCCCTGCACCGTCATTGGTGCCAGGCGTGCGCCCGCGTGCGTGAGTGTGCATGTGTGGCCACAATTGCCGCCACGGACGCCCAGGTCCTAGTGCCTGCACATTGGTGTAGAAAAAATGAGGAACGGTTGTAACAGCGCAAACACTGCAAAGTCCTGGGAAATGGTAGTATGGGTGATGGTGGTATTAGTGGCTACTGTATGAAGAGCGTAGGATTCCGTGTGGCACTGAGGGCAAGGCTTCCAAATAAGCTGTAGCAACTTCTGTAGATGAGAAAAAGGAGAGAAGCGCCTCTAAGTGCAATAAGTCTTTTAATTCAAGTCTAAATGTAGAAACACTCACATGTGTGAAGTAATCATAAGCATAAAAACCGTGGTTAACAATAGTTAACGGTGGGGTGGTAACCCGGGTGAAGAGCCGTCATCTCTCTGCGATGTGGGGAGGTCAGCTCTCGGCTGGAACAGCGTGGTGGCTGGAGGGGGAACAGTGGTGAGGCCAGCCTTCATGCACGTCCTCCCTCAAAGCCGGATGGAACGCACGCTGGAACGTAGCGGCGGCGTGGCCGTGATGACGTCAGATCCCAGGGTGCACTGCGACGCGTTTCGGAGCATGCACTGGCCGTGGAAGGCGGAAGTGCACTCCTTTTTCAAGCAGGGGGAAGTGGATGAACAGGGGTGAATATATAGGGAACGTGAGTCTAATTGATCAATTAACCAATTAACCAGTGATTGACCATTGCTGTCAGGTGAATAGTGTAAAGTCATGGATGTTAACTGGGGGGTAAAAGGAAACCAAATGGAAAAAAGAGAAGATGTAATAAATAAGAAAACGGAAGACGAAAGAAAAAAAAAAAAAAAAATTATGTTCTGGGAGATTAGTGGGGTAAAATGTTCACCTTGCAGCACTGGCACATCAATTATGTAACAGTAGTGAGCAGATATTTAGTGGTAATACAGCATGATTGCAAGATGATACAGCATGATTGCAAGATGATAAACATATTGGTAATAATACATGCAGATGACATTATAAAAAGTAAATTGCATTGTAAAAAATTGTAAAAAATAGAATAAAATATAAATAATGAACAAAAGGTTATAAATAATAAACTAAAAATTGGATAAAAAAAAAAAAAAAAAAAAAAAAAAAATTCGATAAAAAATTTGAATAAAAAATTCGATTAAAAAATTCGATTAAAAAAAAAAAAAAAAAATTATAAAGAAAGGGGGGGGGGGGGGAAGTATCATTGTGAGTGTTGAGTGGCTGTGAATGGGAGATTGTAGTGTTTATAGTATAGTGTTAATGTCTAATTCCTCGTTGAGTCCGCCTGGGGACAATGTATCTAATGTAAATATCCAATAAGTTTCTTGTGAACAGAGTTTTTTGAAACGATCAGACTCAGAGAGATTGTTGTGTATGGATTCTAAGACCCATACTTGTAGGCCATCAGTGGATTTTTGGTGATATTCAAGGAAGTGGCGGGGGACGCTATGTTTGTCTTTACCATCTTCAATAAGACGTCTGTGCTCGCCAAACCTGGCGCGGAGGGGTCTGATGGTTCGTCCCACATATAGGAGGCCGCAAGGGCAGGATATACAATAGATCACATGATCAGTGGAGCAGTTGTAAAATTCTTTGAATGAATAGGTTTTTCCTTTTGTGGTGAAGTTTTTTTGTCCGTGTTTAACGAATTGGCAAGTTTTGCATAGCGCTTTGTTGCATCTATACATGCCGACAATGGGTATCAGGCAGATTGTGTTGAGTGTGTTGGTGGGTGGGTTGTATTTGCTGGGGGCAATCTTGTTTTTAAGGTTGATGGCTTTGCGGTAGGTGAATTTTGGTTTTTTATCTAAGATGTCTATTAAATGTGGATCCTGTAGTAGTATCGGCCAATGTCTATTGATGATAGACTCCATTTTGTGAAAGTTGTTGTGGAATTTGGTTATAAATCTGACCTGGTTGGGAGGCTCTGTGTTATTGTGTGTTTGGGGTCTACCCTTGTGGTAGAAGGAGTGGGCCTCATCTACTAGCTTGTGTGGGTAACCTTTGTCTAGGAATTTCTTTATTAGAATGTCACTCTGGAGATTGTAATCTGAATCTGTGGTGCAGTTTTGTCTGAGACGACAGAATTGTCCTTTAGGTATATTTTGGATCCATTTGGGGTGGTGGCAGCTGTTGAAGTGGAGGTATGAGTTGCCAGATACGGGTTTGAAGTGGTTTTTTGTTAATATTTGGAGATTGTCATGGTATAATTCGAGATCTAGGAATACAAGAGTATGTTTGTGGTGAGTGGAGGTGAAGGACAGTCCAAAAGGATTTGAATTGCAATGGGTTACGAACTGGTCTACGTGTGATATTGGTCCATCCCAGATGACGATAATGTCATCTATGTAACGGCCGTAAAAGATGATGTGGGCGGCAAAGGGATTGTTGTGCCATATGTGTTTGTCCTCCCAGAAACTCATAGTCAAGTTGGCATATGAGGGTGCAAAGTTGGCTCCCATGGCTGTACCTTGAGTTTGTAAGTAGAAAACGTGGTTGAATGTGAAGTAATTGTGTTTGAGGCAAAATGAGGTGGCGTCTACTATAAAGGAAGATTGTTTGGGGTTGAGTGATGGATCCAAGGATAGATAATGCTGGATGGCGGTGATGCCTACATCATGGGGTATCGAGGTGTATAGGGAGCAGACATCTAACGAGACCCAACAATAGTCGGGTTCCCAGGAGTATGTTTGGAGTAATTCTAGCAAGTGTCCGCTGTCCCGGATATATGAGTGTTGAGCCTGTGCAAGGGGTTGTAGGAAGTGGTCGATATATTGGGAGAAACCGCTGGTAATGCTCCCTGTGGCCGCTACGATTGGTCTTCCTGGTGGATTATTTGGATTTTTGTGTACTTTGGGGAGAAAGTAAAAATACGGGGTGTTGTAGAAGTCTTTAGATAGAAAAGTAAAATAGAAAAATATTAACAAAAAACCACTTCAGGGACAGCGGACCGATAAAGGCGGCGGCATTGTACTTCTTAATACCACTGACTACATAGACGAAGCCCTCAGACTCCTCTCAGACACATCCACGTATACCAAATTAACTAAAGACCCACTACCCGAATTCAAACAGGACGCACTACTACTAACGAACACAGCCTTACTTGATGGTGTCATCACCAAGCAGGAAGCCTCTTTTCTATCTAAAGACTTCTACAACACCCCGTATTTTTACTTTCTCCCCAAAGTACACACAGGGAGCATTACCAGCGGTTTCTCCCAATATATCGACCACTTCCTACAACCCCTTGCACAGGCTCAACACTCATATATCCGGGACAGCGGACACTTGCTAGAATTACTCCAAACATACTCCTGGGAACCCGACTATTGTTGGGTCTCGTTAGATGTCTGCTCCCTATACACCTCGATACCCCATGATGTAGGCATCACCGCCATCCAGCATTATCTATCCTTGGATCCATCACTCAACCCCAAACAATCTTCCTTTATAGTAGACGCCACCTCATTTTGCCTCAAACACAATTACTTCACATTCAACCACGTTTTCTACTTACAAACTCAAGGTACAGCCATGGGAGCCAACTTTGCACCCTCATATGCCAACTTGACTATGAGTTTCTGGGAGGACAAACACATATGGCACAACAATCCCTTTGCCGCCCACATCATCTTTTACGGCCGTTACATAGATGACATTATCGTCATCTGGGATGGACCAATATCACACGTAGACCAGTTCGTAACCCATTGCAATTCAAATCCTTTTGGACTGTCCTTCACCTCCACTCACCACAAACATACTCTTGTATTCCTAGATCTCGAATTATACCATGACAATCTCCAAATATTAACAAAAAACCACTTCAAACCCGTATCTGGCAACTCATACCTCCACTTCAACAGCTGCCACCACCCCAAATGGATCCAAAATATACCTAAAGGACAATTCTGTCGTCTCAGACAAAACTGCACCACAGATTCAGATTACAATCTCCAGAGTGACATTCTAATAAAGAAATTCCTAGACAAAGGTTACCCACACAAGCTAGTAGATGAGGCCCACTCCTTCTACCACAAGGGTAGACCCCAAACACACAATAACACAGAGCCTCCCAACCAGGTCAGATTTATAACCAAATTCCACAACAACTTTCACAAAATGGAGTCTATCATCAATAGACATTGGCCGATACTACTACAGGATCCACATTTAATAGACATCTTAGATAAAAAACCAAAATACACCTACCGCAAAGCCATCAACCTTAAAAACAAGATTGCCCCCAGCAAATACAACCCACCCACCAACACACTCAACACAATCTGCCTGATACCCATTGTCGGCATGTATAGATGCAACAAAGCGCTATGCAAAACTTGCCAATTCGTTAAACACGGACAAAAAAACTTCACCACAAAAGGAAAAACCTATTCATTCAAAGAATTTTACAACTGCTCCACTGATCATGTGATCTATTGTATATCCTGCCCTTGCGGCCTCCTATATGTGGGACGAACCATCAGACCCCTCCGCGCCAGGTTTGGCGAGCACAGACGTCTTATTGAAGATGGTAAAGACAAACATAGCGTCCCCCGCCACTTCCTTGAATATCACCAAAAATCCACTGATGGCCTACAAGTATGGGTCTTAGAATCCATACACAACAATCTCTCTGAGTCTGATCGTTTCAAAAAACTCTGTTCACAAGAAACTTATTGGATATTTACATTAGATACATTGTCCCCAGGCGGACTCAACGAGGAATTAGACATTAACACTATACTATAAACACTACAATCTCCCATTCACAGCCACTCAACACTCACAATGATACTTCCCCCCCCCCCCCCCTTTCTTTATAATTTTTTTTTTTTTTTTTAATCGAATTTTTTAATCGAATTTTTTATTCAAATTTTTTATCGAATTTTTTTTTTTTTTTTTTTTTTTTTTTATCCAATTTTTAGTTTATTATTTATAACCTTTTGTTCATTATTTATATTTTATTCTATTTTTTACAATTTTTTACAATGCAATTTACTTTTTATAATGTCATCTGCATGTATTATTACCAATATGTTTATCATCTTGCAATCATGCTGTATCATCTTGCAATCATGCTGTATTACCACTAAATATCTGCTCACTACTGTTACATAATTGATGTGCCAGTGCTGCAAGGTGAACATTTTACCCCACTAATCTCCCAGAACATAATTTTTTTTTTTTTTTTTTTTTTTTTTTCTTTCGTCTTCCGTTTTCTTATTTATTACATCTTCTCTTTTTTCCATTTGGTTTCCTTTTACCCCCCAGTTAACATCCATGACTTTACACTATTCACCTGACAGCAATGGTCAATCACTGGTTAATTGGTTAATTGATCAATTAGACTCACGTTCCCTATATATTCACCCCTGTTCATCCACTTCCCCCTGCTTGAAAAAGGAGTGCACTTCCGCCTTCCACGGCCAGTGCATGCTCCGAAACGCGTCGCAGTGCACCCTGGGATCTGACGTCATCACGGCCACGCCGCCGCTACGTTCCAGCGTGCGTTCCATCCGGCTTTGAGGGAGGACGTGCATGAAGGCTGGCCTCACCACTGTTCCCCCTCCAGCCACCACGCTGTTCCAGCCGAGAGCTGACCTCCCCACATCGCAGAGAGATGACGGCTCTTCACCCGGGTTACCACCCCACCGTTAACTATTGTTAACCACGGTTTTTATGCTTATGATTACTTCACACATGTGAGTGTTTCTACATTTAGACTTGAATTAAAAGACTTATTGCACTTAGAGGCGCTTCTCTCCTTTTTCTCATCTACAGAAGTTGCTACAGCTTATTTGGAAGCCTTGCCCTCAGTGCCACACGGAATCCTACGCTCTTCATACAGTAGCCACTAATACCACCATCACCCATACTACCATTTCCCAGGACTTTGCAGTGTTTGCGCTGTTACAACCCTTCCTCATTTTTTCTGAATCATTTTGTGCTCATGTAGCAGTACCAGCAGCATCCACTCACTTAGTCCTCCACATGTACATGCCTGTGCATAGGTTGGCAAACATATGTGTGTTTAATGTGCATATATGTGTACATGCATGTATACCTAGACATTTATTTGTAGTATTTAGTTATTTGGTCGTTTTCTGTAATTTGACCATCATTATGATTTAACATTTTTTAACTCATTGTATTACCAACACTATTTTACTCATTCACTACTCCATAACTAATTGTCAATTAACCACTCTCTCCTTTCCCTTTTTTTTTTTTTTTTTTTTTTCTCCTCTCCTTTCTTTTCTCTCAAACAATTTTGATACAATCTATTTTTGACACAATTCAATCATTATATATATATATATATATATATATATATATATATATATATATTTTTTTTATTTTTTATTTTTTTTTTTTTTTTATCGAATTTTTTTTTTATCGATTTTTTTTTTTTTTTTTTTTTTTTTTTCCCCTCTCTCATACACCACTGAATACTTATCCATCTATTCACCTTCATCATGGAGCTACTCCATGATATTGAGGCAATCAGATACGATATCCTAGACAATTTCTTTACCCTCTTTCCATCTGATTTATTTTCTGATCTTGTCATATTACCAAGGAAGACACGTTATCTCTTTGGGGGCAAATTTAAAAAATTAGAAAGACTCATTTCCATCGCCAACCACCAATGGTGGGACAAATTCTTCCTCAATCAATATCTTACATACAAGATTACCCCTAGAGGCCTGAGAATCTTAAAGGCCTGCCCCTTCTTGGATCCTACAAACCACAAAAATTGGCAAAATCTCTCTGAATTTTGTACCACCAAGTGGATAGAAGTCATCATCTCCCAAAGAGAGAACAAATTCCAACAGCATACACATCACATCCAAATCATGTTACAAGAATTCCTAGACAGCGGACACAAATTACCCACACAGTGGCTAAAAACTCTAAAAAAGAACACCAAACATCAAGAGAACCTCATAGTATCAAACAAAATTGCCAAATTTAAAAGAGATCTAGATGACTATAACCACAATAGAGTTTTCACTTGGAAAAATCACAGCATCCCCGCCCTCATGGATTTAGTCCTCCCCCGCACATCTAGAACACCACAACAACATACCACACCACGACAACCCATCCCCCCTCTCATTCAAACACGATTCACCAAATCATATCCCACACAACACACTAATCACTTCAACCACAAAAGCTTGCACAATAAAGACACACCCAAGTCTCGCCCCAACACTAAAACACCTCCCAATAACACTTCCACAAACCAACAACAAAAAAACCCTATAAATATACCTCAGACCATCACCACCCCTATACCCATAACTGGTGACACCACACCTAATGGCACTCAGATTCCCATCACCCACACAAACACCCCTCAACCCATATCCCCATCCACCGATGCCCATACTGTCATCACCCTTGGCCTTCCGATTTCGAACAATCATCTTAACCCCACTCTCATTTCTGCTCACCACTCCCCCACCAACACCTCACCGTCTTTTTTAGGTCAAAATCCCCCCCACGGAAAAAGAAAACACACAGAGGCTGTAGGGGGGGACGAAATAAACACCGCAACACACACCAAACACAAACACCGCAAACTGTAAAAATCTTCAACTTATCCAACCATCAACTATCACAAACTGAAATCTCTCTGCTCAATCACGGTCTAAACTTTGCCCCAACTTCCCCACCCAACTTATTCACACTATTCAAAGACCTGAATAAATTTATACGCAATCTCACCTTAAAAAGATTCTTTCACATTCAATCCAAAAAAACTCAGCCTACAGCCATTTCACCTGACACAGACAATATCAACCCCTCAACCCCATCTGACTCAGACGCCTTAGACATATTAGAACAATTATTTGCTGAGTCTCACCCTGATGATGGCCCACCTTTAGATTTTACACTCACTTCACAACTTTTATACCCCCCACCTGTGGCACACACTACGCTCAGACCCAAATCAGTATTCAATCCCACACATTCTAAGGGCCCCTACCTGGAAAGTTTTTATAGAGTAGTCTACTCGGAATTCATCAAATTGTGCAATCCCAACCAGCACCATTCCGCCTCTAATCTACCAAACACTGTAAAAAAATCCATTACCACTTTATCAAACAATAAGGACATTATTATCAAGCCCGCCGATAAAGGCGGCGGCATTGTACTTCTTAATACCACTGACTACATAGACGAAGCCCTCAGACTCCTCTCAGACACATCCACGTATACCAAATTAACTAAAGACCCACTACCCGAATTCAAACAGGACGCACTACTACTAACGAACACAGCCTTACTTGATGGTGTCATCACCAAGCAGGAAGCCTCTTTTCTATCTAAAGACTTCTACAACACCCCGTATTTTTACTTTCTCCCCAAAGTACACAAAAATCCAAATAATCCACCAGGAAGACCAATCGTAGCGGCCACAGGGAGCATTACCAGCGGTTTCTCCCAATATATCGACCACTTCCTACAACCCCTTGCACAGGCTCAACACTCATATATCCGGGACAGCGGACACTTGCTAGAATTACTCCAAACATACTCCTGGGAACCCGACTATTGTTGGGTCTCGTTAGATGTCTGCTCCCTATACACCTCGATACCCCATGATGTAGGCATCATCGCCATCCAGCATTATCTATCCTTGGATCCATCACTCAACCCCAAACAATCTTCCTTTATAGTAGACGCCACCTCATTTTGCCTCAAACACAATTACTTCACATTCAACCACGTTTTCTACTTACAAACTCAAGGTACAGCCATGGGAGCCAACTTTGCACCCTCATATGCCAACTTGACTATGAGTTTCTGGGAGGACAAACACATATGGCACAACAATCCCTTTGCCGCCCACATCATCTTTTACGGCCGTTACATAGATGACATTATCGTCATCTGGGATGGACCAATATCACACGTAGACCAGTTCGTAACCCATTGCAATTCAAATCCTTTTGGACTGTCCTTCACCTCCACTCACCACAAACATACTCTTGTATTCCTAGATCTCGAATTATACCATGACAATCTCCAAATATTAACAAAAAACCACTTCAAACCCGTATCTGGCAACTCATACCTCCACTTCAACAGCTGCCACCACCCCAAATGGATCCAAAATATACCTAAAGGACAATTCTGTCGTCTCAGACAAAACTGCACCACAGATTCAGATTACAATCTCCAGAGTGACATTCTAATAAAGAAATTCCTAGACAAAGGTTACCCACACAAGCTAGTAGATGAGGCCCACTCCTTCTACCACAAGGGTAGACCCCAAACACACAATAACACAGAGCCTCCCAACCAGGTCAGATTTATAACCAAATTCCACAACAACTTTCACAAAATGGAGTCTATCATCAATAGACATTGGCCGATACTACTACAGGATCCACATTTAATAGACATCTTAGATAAAAAACCAAAATACACCTACCGCAAAGCCATCAACCTTAAAAACAAGATTGCCCCCAGCAAATACAACCCACCCACCAACACACTCAACACAATCTGCCTGATACCCATTGTCGGCATGTATAGATGCAACAAAGCGCTATGCAAAACTTGCCAATTCGTTAAACACGGACAAAAAAACTTCACCACAAAAGGAAAAACCTATTCATTCAAAGAATTTTACAACTGCTCCACTGATCATGTGATCTATTGTATATCCTGCCCTTGCGGCCTCCTATATGTGGGACGAACCATCAGACCCCTCCGCGCCAGGTTTGGCGAGCACAGACGTCTTATTGAAGATGGTAAAGACAAACATAGCGTCCCCCGCCACTTCCTTGAATATCACCAAAAATCCACTGATGGCCTACAAGTATGGGTCTTAGAATCCATACACAACAATCTCTCTGAGTCTGATCGTTTCAAAAAACTCTGTTCACAAGAAACTTATTGGATATTTACATTAGATACATTGTCCCCAGGCGGACTCAACGAGGAATTAGACATTAACACTATACTATAAACACTACAATCTCCCATTCACAGCCACTCAACACTCACAATGATACTTCCCCCCCCCCCCCCTTTCTTTATAATTTTTTTTTTTTTTTTTTTTTTAATCGAATTTTTTAATCGAATTTTTTATTCAAATTTTTTATCAAATTTTTTTTTTTTTTTTTTTTTTTTTTATCCAATTTTTAGTTTATTATTTATAACCTTTTGTTCATTATTTATATTTTATTCTATTTTTTACAATTTTTTACAATGCAATTTACTTTTTATAATGTCATCTGCATGTATTATTACCAATATGTTTATCATCTTGCAATCATGCTGTATCATCTTGCAATCATGCTGTATTACCACTAAATATCTGCTCACTACTGTTACATAATTGATGTGCCAGTGCTGCAAGGTGAACATTTTACCCCACTAATCTCCCAGAACATAATTTTTTTTTTTTTTTTTTTTTTTTTTTTTCTTTCGTCTTCCGTTTTCTTATTTATTACATCTTCTCTTTTTTCCATTTGGTTTCCTTTTACCCCCCAGTTAACATCCATGACTTTACACTATTCACCTGACAGCAATGGTCAATCACTGGTTAATTGGTTAATTGATCAATTAGACTCACGTTCCCTATATATTCACCCCTGTTCATCCACTTCCCCCTGCTTGAAAAAGGAGTGCACTTCCGCCTTCCACGGCCAGTGCATGCTCCGAAACGCGTCGCAGTGCACCCTGGGATCTGACGTCATCACGGCCACGCCGCCGCTACGTTCCAGCGTGCGTTCCATCCGGCTTTGAGGGAGGACGTGCATGAAGGCTGGCCTCACCACTGTTCCCCCTCCAGCCACCACGCTGTTCCAGCCGAGAGCTGACCTCCCCACATCGCAGAGAGATGACGGCTCTTCACCCGGGTTACCACCCCACCGTTAACTATTGTTAACCACGGTTTTTATGCTTATGATTACTTCACACATGTGAGTGTTTCTACATTTAGACTTGAATTAAAAGACTTATTGCACTTAGAGGCGCTTCTCTCCTTTTTCTCCTGCACATTGGTGTGCCTAGGCCACCTGCGCATGTGCAGACCCATGCGCCGCGGCGAGCCCCGCAATCCCTGACAGCTATAGTAGAAACTAGAAAACAAAAATTAAAATGGATGGAACAATCATGAAAACTTGCAGAATACAATATATTATACCAAAATATAATCTGAAAGGAATTCATATAGCCTTAACAGGTAAAAATACATATGTGGTGCATTTACAACATATTCAGACCCCCCTTCACTTTTTTCAATTTTGTTATGTTGCAGCCTGATACTACAGTTTAAATTCATTTTTTTCTCATTAATCATTACATCATCTCATTACACTCGGTACTCCATAATGACACAGTGAAAACAGAATTGTAGAAATTTCTGTGAATTTATTAAAAAGAAAAAACTGAAATATCACAGGTATTTAAGTATTCAGACCCTTTACTCTGTTGACTCTTACTTTGTTACTTACTTCAGACTCTTTACTTTGTTGAAGCACCCATGGCAGCAATAAGAGTCTTGAGTCTTATTTTGGGTATGACTCGACAAGCTTTGCACACCTGGATTGGGGGGATTTTCTGCCATTGTTCTTTGCAATTCCTCTCAAGCTCAGTCAAGTTGGATGGGGATTGTCGGTGGCCGTTTTCTGGTCTCTCCAGAAATGTTCAATAGGGTTCAAGTCAGGGCTCTGGCTGGAGCTCAGTCAGAGTTGCCATCGGGTTCTTGGTCACCTCTCTTGCTTAGGCCCTTCATATCTCTCTTACTTGGCACATACTAAAATGAGAAGATCTGCTAGTACAATACCTAATGTTTAAAGTCTGCTATATCAACAAGATGGCATTACTGGCTGTTCAACACAAAGAAATGCAACCTAATAAAACATCAGAAATAGGAAGCATGGTCACTGAATAAAAGTTACAAACAGTGTACCAGAAATGTAAACCTTATATCTAAATGACACAAAATATTTAGTAATTTTCCTTATGAATATCTCCGTTTCCAAGAAGATATACTGTATACAACCATAAAATCATTTATTAAGAATGAGTAAGTCAAAGTGTATAAGAAAAAAACTTAAAGTGGTTGCATATATCCAGTTAAGGGACTGGCCTCAGGTGACAAACAGATATGAAACTAATTCTTCTACATAAGTTGTACCTGTCTGTCTTTTTTTCTCTACATCTGTTCAAAGTGCTGAATTTATACAGCTTGTCTGAGAGTTGAGAAAAAAAGGAGGTAGGGAGCTGAAGTTAAACTCTGAAGAGCTCATGAGGAGAGCTCTGAGAGCACACAGGAACAGAGCTGAGGCTGTCAGTCTGCTGGAGCTCACTCCAATGTCACCATTTTTCACTTGGTGTCAGGAAAACTTGTCAGAAGTGTCCATGCTAATAGCAGAGGAATAAAGCCACAGACGGAAATGGCACTTAGTGCTCTTAATAGATACAAGTACACACTATAGAGAAATATGTTTTGTTCATATTTCATGTCTGAGGTTTACAACCACTTTAAAGTAATTGGTGAGCTTAACCAATTCTCTTCAAAGGAACATATATGCATATATGTGACTCTTGGCTGGTGGGCTTTAATGCAGGGAGGCTGCATTTCTGTGCTGATAGTGCACTCCCTGCTTGCTCCCAGCATAGTTACCTGTGGGTACTGGAAAGTTCCCGATGCATTCTTGTGATCAAGAGCTTGCTGATCATGTGATAGCTGTAACTACCAATCATAGCAGTCACATGATCAGAATGCCTGCTTCCGTCTCCTGGCCAGTCTTGACGTTGTAGTTGAAAATATTTTCATCAACGAAATTAAAACAATTTTAGTGGACTAAAATACGACTAAAACTAAAACAATTCAGATGACTAAAATACAACTAAAATTAAAATGGCATTTTAGTCAAAAGACTATGACTAAATCGGCATTAAAATTAACACTGCACTACCACATAAGAATACGTAGGGGGCGTTTACTAAACTGCTGAAAGAAAACAAAATGAAGAAAAGTGTTTTTCTTATTTTTTCTTAATATTTAATGTTGGTAATATATTTAGATGATATGAGCAATGGCATTACAGCCAATACAGTTTACAGTTTTTTAGATTTTTTTTTTTTTTTTTAGATTTTAAAGTTGCACTTCTGTTTGTCAAAAAGCAATATTTTTGTTTGTTTCTGAAACTTGGTTTTATTTCTAAGGACATTATATATCACATTGGCTAAATCTGTGTCTGTAGTGCACGTTCAAACCTTATTACCATAAATAATAATGCTATTAGATTTTACTCCAGCAGTATATAATGAGTTTGGAAATTCTAGAGAAATGCTTAAATAGTGCATTACAATTTAACTAAACCAATTAGATTTTGTTCAACTAAAATGTACTGCAGATTTTAGTCGACTAAAGTGGGACTGAAACTAAAGCAATTCAGATGACTAAAATATGACTAAAACTAAAATGGCATTTTAGTCAAAAGACTAAAACTAAACTGAAATTTGACATCACAATTAATCCTGCTGCCTGGATTTAGTACCTTTTAAAGGTCTAGGAGGGAATGGAGTAAAAACAGTTTGGGAGGATAAATAACAGGATTAGTTTAAATTAAATATAAATACCATCAGACTTAAAACAAAACAAAACTAAGAGTGCCTAAAGAGAGAATGTATAAAAAAAAGGTACTTTCTACAGCTATTTAGAGCAGGGGTCAGCAACCTGTCGAATGAATTGCTGTCAGGGCTAGTTCACACTACAAAAATGCACTCCGGATGATACGTTTTTGCTTACAGTTCAATCCACAGTTTTGATGCAGTTTGCTATGTTCCAGTATGGTTCTGTGCAGAAAAAATGCAGCATGTTCTACTTTGTTCTCTTCACCGGAAATTCACTGTAACTGACTGCACTGGTGTGAACTAGGGCCATTGGAATACATGGAAAACACTGTGCATGCATTTTTGATGTAGAAATAAAGTGCACTGCACTGCATCTAGTGTGAACATGTCCTCAAATGGAACACAGGACCTGTCTAGATCTTGCAGTTTATCACTTCCCAAAGAAACTATTTACATTCCAGCCCTCCTCACCACACTTGTGCTCCCTGTAAGAGAGGCTGATAGAACAGCATGAGGGTGGGGTAGCATTGCAGGAATGGGTCTTGAGGTAAAGTCAAATCACTGAACACCTATGTTGGGTTTTTTTTGCTGCACCAACACATTTCCTGGGGATATTTTACTGCACTGACACCAATCTAGGGGTATTCCGCTGCACTGACACCAATCCTGGTGGTATTATGTTGTACCAACACAAATTCTGGGAGCATTTTGCCTCACTGATACTAATCCTAGGGATATTTTTCTGCACTGACACTAATCCTAGGGATATTTTTCTGCACTGACACTAATCCTAGGGATATTTTTCTGCACTGACACTAATCCTAGGGATATTTTACTGCACTGACACTAATCCTAGGGATATTTTACTGCACTGACACTAATCCTAGGGATATTTTGCTGCACTGACAGTAATCTTGAGAGTGTTTTGTTGCAATGACACAAATCCTAGGAGTATTTTGCTGCAGTGACACTAATCCTACGAGTATTGTGCTGCAGTTACACAAATCTTGAGAGTATTTTGCTGCAATGATATCAATCCTGGGAGTATTTTCCTTTGCAAACATTAATCCTGGGGCTATTTTGCTGCAATGACACAAATCCTGGTGTTATTTTGCTACACTAACACTAATCCCGGGGCTGTTTTACCAGGAGGTATCCTCAGTCTAAGAGAGATTTTTCATAAATCATTTCTTATTCTTGGTTAGTTTTGTTTTGTTTTAAGTCTGACAGTGTTACTATTTCATTTCTTCTAGACCTCTTCTATTAACTGCTTCGCCTCTCACACCTGTTCACCCCTATGGACCAGAGCAGTTTTTACATGTGTGCTATTGACCTGTGGGTGATAACTTTGTCATTATTAAAGACAACAAGGTGATACATATATTTTTTTTTAAGGCCATACAAGGTTTTTCATGATATTGTCTTGCAACAATGATTTTTTTTTCTCGCAATCCTTAGACAATAAAACGCAACAAAACACTTTATTTAGCAGTGTTGCTTTAAAAATAAAAAGTGTTACTGAAAATAAAATGTGCACATTTGATTCTGTAATTTGTTCTGTTTAAAACAACACTAAAATTATGATTCTGGTACAATGCACTGCAAAGTTACTCTATTTACAAATTATTTTTTTTTAACAGTTGTGCACTTTTTTTAAATGGGAAAGGTGTAAAATGTGTAAAATATTAACAAACAAAACAATGAGACTATGGAGTTAGTTACATCACCTGCAGATTTAAGGTCAACCCTTTGATCTGCAGATGAATGAACAGAAGATACAAATGTAACAATATGTAGTTCTATATCTTGAACTTGGAGCAGTGTTGTTTATAAACACTTTTGACAGCTAGACCTGCCGACTTCTCCAAGTATACTGTAATGCCAGCTGTGATTATTCCCAGCCAACAACTATGGTATACTGGGAGGGGGGTCCTAAAAGCAGGGCAGAGAAACTGGACAAACTACACAAACTCTATGTACAACTTTGGGTGTATGTAGCATGCCTAAAGTCTACAACTAGTTAATCAACCCAAACTGAGTACTGTTTTCAAGCTCACCAAATATTAAAGTTATCTATGCTATCATTCTTATTTTTAACATATGATTTTATGGTTGTATCTACTGTACCTTCTTAGTAATTCACTTATAGCATTTTTAAAGGATAAGTGTACCAAATAAAATTTTATTGAATAGATCAACAGAGCATGGGAACATAAGCGATACATAATTAAACAGTTGTTCAAAAGAAAAAACTATGTACAGATTCATAGGAGCAATTAAGACCCACACAGGGGTCCACGTAACAGAGAGCAGCTTAATGTTTGGTCATCTAGAGTAAGAACTTAAAGATACACTGAGCTCATGACCAGATGTATAGCAAAACCTGGTAGACTACAGTAAGTATCCACTGTAGTCATAGAACCTGATCACCAGGATGTCTCCCATCAATATCCCATCATTGGGTCACCCCTGGGAGAAAAAGAAAGGGGGGGTCAATTCTGTAATCTTTAGAAAAGAATAAAGAAAGATGGGGGAACATTACAATTGACGATACCAAACAGTGGCCCCAGGGGCCCTAGTAATAAAACCGGTTAAGAGAAAATAAAAAGGAGAAGAGAGAGAAAATGAATAAAAAATAGCGAGGGAAAAGAGAGATCCCATCATCTCAGAAGGAAACAAAAAGGTGAAATGGAAAAGAGGAGAAAGAGGTAGAGGGATATAGGCTAGGAGAAGAAGAGGAGTTCACCAATGAGGAATGCAAGAGCATATCGACCCCACGAAGGGGAGTAGGGGGAGCGTTACACTGTAGGTTAGAGATGGGTCAATCTCCTGGTGAAGTGGGGAACGGGGTGATAATCCAACCAGGGTTGCCAGATAGAAAGAAACTTGTCATGGCTATCTTCCAACACCGCTGTTAGTTTTACATTGACAAAGAAGCCCTGGACTCTAGATTTGACTTCCTCAAATTGAAGAGTGGGGTATTTCCAAGAATATGCTATGGTTTGTTTAGTTGCCATGAAAAAAAAAACGAATCAGAGTACAGATTTTACGAGGTACATCCTGAAGGGGTTTAAGAATGCTTCACTAGGATTTTTCTTGAGGTTGATATGCGTGAAAGAGTAAATAGGATAAATGCACTTTCAAACAAAGTACACGTATCCTGCATGCCCTTTTAAGTTGGCTTAATAGATCCAACCCTCCCTCTGTATGCATAGTGTATGTAAATTCAAGTTAGTTAAAATGTAATTTGTCAAAGCACCATAGACAACACATAATTGCAATGTTATTTTTTAAGTACTGTTTCAAATATTTTATTGTGTTTTGCATTTTATTTATGATGATTTCTTCCAGCCTCTTTCCAGAAACTCAATAATCTTCAGCAAAGGCTTTACATCATTTCTCAGGGTGGACTTCCTGATGGTGACAATACACCATGCCTGTGCATTGTAGGCATGTGGCCATGTCCTCTTGTTTTCGATGTGAGGTTATATGACAGGATAACAGCCTGCATGAGATGTTAGTGACCGGGTTTACAAAGTTCTCTAGTGTGATGTCCAATTTGTACTCCCATACATCAGAGTAGTATAAAAAAGTGTTGGTGGAGCACAGGACCTATGTCTCCAACTTTGGAATGAAGACTATTTTATGGACACCAGGTGACAGTCTAGTAATTTTTATGAGGCATAAAAATATCATCAAATAGAAAACACATTTAACCCCTTCACGCCTAAGGGTAAAACAAATCTTAATGCCTAACGACGAGTTTGCACCTTTAATACGTGTTAGAAAAACCAAACATATCATCACAACTACTTGCATCCAGGTGGATTATACCTTGTTTTATTCAGGACAAATTGGGCTTTCATTTGTTGGTAAAAGGTAATGGATATATCCTGATTTTTTTTTTAATCAAAGGAAAACAGGCCCAAAATAGTAAAAAAAAAATCTTAAATTTAGCTGTATATTTCATGCAACTACCATAACCTACCACCAAAGAACAACCCAAAATAATTTCTCCTGCTCCTGACGATCACAGTGATATGTGTATGTTAGGTGTTGTTTGTACCCCTAGTGTGGCCCAGAAACAGTAGTGCGCACTAACTGACACTGATACTAATTTATAAATTCCTGACCAAAAAAAAAAAATACTGACCCTGACCATTGACCCTGTACTTAACCTTTTTTATTATTTTATTTTTACACACACACATAGTTACATAGTTAGTCTGGCTGAAAAAAGACAAAGGTCCACCAGTTCAACCATAGAAAAAAAAAAGTTATAATCCTATACCCACAGTTGATCCAGGGGAAGGCAAAAAACCCAGCAAAGCATGACCAAATTTGCTCCTGTTGGGGAACAAAATTCCTTCCTGATCCCGCGAGAGGCAATTGAATATTCCCAGGATCAACTTTACCTATAAATGTTGGTATCCAGTTATATTCTGTGTATCTAAGAAACAATCCAGGCCTTTTTTGAAGCAATCCACTGAGCTGGCCAGAACCAACTCTTGAAGGAGTCTATTCCACATTTTCACAGCTCTCACTGTGAAGAAACCTTTCCGTATTTGGAGATTACATTTCTTTTCCTCCAGGTGTAAAGAGTGCCCTCTTGTGCTCTGTGATGACCTCAGGGTGAATAGTTCTACACCGAGTTCACTATAATAACCACTGATGTATTTATACATGTTGATCATATCCCCCCTTAATCTCCTCTTCTCAAGAGAGAATAAATTCAGTTCCTCTAATCTTTCCTCATAGCTGAGCTCCTCCTTGCCTTTTATCAGTTTGGTTGCCCTTCTCTGTACTTTCTCCAGTTCCCCAATGTTCTTTTTGTGAATTGGTGCCCAACACTGAACTGCATATTCCAGATGAGGTCTTACTAATGATTTGTACAGGGCTATCACAGTGATCAGGTGACCCAGAATCTGGAGTTCCGGGTCCCGATTGTTAGAACGGGACCCAGGGCTTTCAGTGAGACCCCGGTCTCTGTGCTGGGAGCGTGCTGTGCGGCGCGCTCCCAGCACAAAGACAGGCACGTAAATATGCGGCCACATGGAAAAAAGCCCAGTCCAGTGGGGCTGTATATTTGCATACGGTCAGCATGAAGGGGTTAAAAGGTTTCACCAATTCCTCTTCACCATAATGTGTAAAGACAAAGAAGTAAAAGAGAACTGGACCAGAGTAGGTTTTCTTGAAAATAAATAATGTTCATATTTAAAGGATCATTTAGGTTGCTGGTTTAACAGCTATTATAGGAAAACATAATAATAATAGCAATAATTAATAATTAAAAAGATCATTCATAATAATAATAATAAACAACTCTACAGAAAAGTTCTAAAACTCTGCCGCTGTTGGAATCAATGTCTGTTTAACTTAAGCCAGTCATTTAGTATTACGTTTTTCAACTAAGATAGCTATGTGATTTCAGCTGTCTCATTTTCTTATGTGAAATGGTTAGCATTGGTGTGCACAAAGAAAAACATCAACTTGTGTATTACCTTTATAAATATAATTTATCAGGTTGGTGTTTTGTTGAAACTACTGGCAATAAATGTTTTTCCCAGTATAATCCATTCAAAGATATCACATTTACTTGTGCACCTGTGGCCTGCTTGAATTTGATTTGCTTTTTTCCTTTTGCAGTCTCTGTAAAACATTACCAGTCTGATAAGTTTTTATTGCATTTACAGAAGTAGATTGTTTACGTGTGGTTTTTCAATTGATAAGTCACTTGACTCAGTATTAGATGCTGCATCGATATCTTGCTTATATTTGGGATGATGAAGCATAGTGATTGCTCTTTTTGAATTCAGAACGCAACTGACCTTTTGCAGGACAGGCCTGTCTTATGTGTAATTTATCAAATCTGCCACTTTTTTTGAACAGTTTATATCTAAATCTCCAATATAAGTGCAAACACTGATCAACTTTAAGTTCCAATAATTGTGCAGTCAATAGTGGTGTTGTGCAATTTTCTTCCAAAACCATAAAGTGCCAAAGTTACTGTGCAGTTCTCCCCTCCTTTGTTCCCCCACTCACCAACAGTTGTAGACTCTTATGTGTAAAGAGTCTAATGTGTATTACAGATTTCCTGTGATCGCTGGGAGTTGTGTTCCCGTCAGTCAATCTCTCCTTTACGGCATTTCCTATGGATGTACGGCTGATGTTCTCTCACATAGAAAAAAGGAATGGCAAGAAGGCCCACATAGCGTAATACCATTTATTATAAACAGTTTTAAATTCGTGGCACTTACATAGATCAATTGTTAAATTGGAACTTCTAAAACCAACTCTCCACTGGCTGCACTCACTCCATGGCAGACACGCTCAGAGTGGGGTTTTGCACAATGCCACTATTGATTTCAGTTGATTAAGTTGATCAGTGTTTGCACTTATATTGGATACTATGTGGATATGTATTAAATGTATAGGGCAGCACTTTGAGTTGTTTTATCTTGGTTTGTTTCTTAAGGGGGTTAACCCTCCTCTAGCAGCAGCCCTAACAAATCTTAAAGGTTATTATTAATAATTTGTAGGGAGTCACACTTTTTTTGTTACACTTTTTACATTCAAAATTTAGCAATTTATTTTTAACACCTTACAATCCAAGCACGGGTAGTTGTGATATATATATCTAAGTCTAGTTGTTCCTATTTGGGAGCAGTGGGTTGCTTGCCTACTTGGTGCACTTTGAATCAGCCAAATATTTGTGCCTTAGTGGCTTTCTCAGTTACAGCATGATGGCTTGCAATGGCTTTACCCAGGATACAATCAGCGCTTTCTAAATTATCTTAAATTAGCGTAGTTGTCTTTAAATATAGTTCATGTATGAATAATATCCATATCTGCATAAGCAGTATCTATGGGTTTAATGTCTGTAACAATCTATTCACATGGTTTAGTTAGAAAGACGATTCGTTACCTGGTAGCGCTTTTATTCCAAGTTTCAGTATTAATGTAAAAACTAGGAGGTTACAAAAATGAAAGCCACCATTACTGGTTTATGTGAGTTCTGGAGATATCATCTCTCAGGCTTCGTTACCTGGCAATTCACTGACCTGGAATAACTTTGCAAGATGTACATTTAGACTTATAAAGACTGGATGTTTGTACCCAATCAGTGACTCGTTAAAAGCCAGGGCCAGGAGGAAGGTCCCCAACATTACACTTTAAAAAAACTCTAATATTTCTATTAACACGTGTCTACTTTAAATGACAGGTTCACTTTACAATAAAACCTCTCAAGCCCCCTAACCTATTCTAAATTAGACTCTTGTCCTAACCAGGTGCCTACATATCTCTCTCTGAAAATGGCCATTTAACACACCAACTACAGACAATCGTGGCTTTCCAAAAAGGGTCAGCCTTGCTGTTCCTCACCAGCCTTTTAACTAGGAGTTTTTTGCTTTATTGTATAAAGTGGAAAACTTCTTTAAAAAACTTGATTTAGATCAGTAAATTGATCTTACTTACATTTTCTGTTTGATAAGCATTGCACATTACCTTGTTTTTTAGTTTCAAACTTTACATCACTGTTCTAAGAAATACAAGGAGAGCATACTGCAATAAATTACAGAACACGATTTAAGACAGCGAAACATCTGCGGCACACACATAGCTTGATTGTAAGAAAAACATTTTGACATTAACTGAGCATTATGGATGAGATCTCATATGGCATTATAGACTAAGAACAAGAACAGATTCACACAGAGCAAACAGCATGCACGGGTACATTTGGGTACATGTAAAAATATTGGAAATAAAGTAATTGTCAATTACATACAAATCAAAATGTCAACATTTTCCAATAAAATGTAACTTTTATGGGATGCATATATAAGTAAAGACAGTATCATACTGTGAAAATGTGGTTTGAATTATGTTATCTCAGAGTGAAACTAAAAATGCACTGAGTATCTTAGAAAATTCAACATAATTAAAAACCCACAGGAAACATTTAAAATATTACAGTCATGTAAGGATACCAAGATTTACAGTATTGTGTAGATGTGTAGCTAAACTCCTAACAGTACAAAATTTAAATCAGTCCCACATGAAATGTGTTGCTATTTACACTTCATTCAAAGTACAGAGATAATGACTAAGCCACAAATGATCATAAGATGACAGCCTTCTCTCCATCGACAGGCACCTTGCAATTGGGATCATGGCCCACATACTGTAGATAGTGACGTATGATATTGATTTTATTAAAATGTATGTAAACCATAAAAGTTAACTTCTTTATTGTGCGCACTTTTGGCCAACCCACAACTTTCGCAAAAAGATACAATTTTGATTCCTCAGCAGAAGGTAATCATAAAAAAGCAACTTTAGCTATTATCCTGACCTCCTCTCCACAATGTCCTACAGACTCAACCTCTCAGGGATCTAGTACTTTAAGGTTGAATGAGGCCCAGTGGCATTCAAACTACTTCCTGACTGAACATTTACCTGTTCAATGGAAGTCGAACATCATGCATGTCAGCAGAATTGCTACTGCTATTATATATATGACAGCTTCCGGCTCTCAATGAATGTTAAGGACACCAAAGAGTGCAGGCACTGCTAAATCCCTATCAACCAGTGACATCACAGAACTCATTCACTTAGATGGCCAGGAATCCTCAGACATGTAAGTAAAAGGGCTTTGGTGGTTGTGACAACACTGACCAATTATGGCCATGGTCACAGAACAAATATGGCCATGTTCATAATGAGTCACGGTACTTACTCATTCAAAGGAGGGGATATCTGGTGGCCCCCCTTATCTTAATGGGGGTTTCCAAATTCTGATAAGTCCCCCCACAACTACTGGGCCAGGTTTGTGGGGAAGAGGCCCTTGTCCTCACCAACACACCCCTCCCGCCACCCTTTCCTCATGTTGAAGCCATGTGTCTTGTTATAGTTCATTTCTGGCCTGCCAGGCTGCTTATCTGGAAAAAGGGTCACTCTGAGTGTAAGCTCTGAAGGGTCTAGTATTCATTTTGCAGGGGACCCCATGTCATCCATACCAGATACGAAGGTATAGCAAGAGAGACCTATAGGGAAAAAAAAGCCATTAATTCCCTCTCCATTTTCTGTATTTTGTAAATAACGCAAATGATAGGGGGGTCCTCTTTGATGAGGGTCTGGTATGTATTTTGGAGGGCCCCCATTATAATATTTGTACAATAAAGCATGATTGCTGGGAAATGTGAGTTAATAGAATTTTAAGCTCTGTGTCAGAATATAAAACAAATCATAACACCTGAACACAATTTTGCAACTTTGACACGTGTTAGTAAAACTGTACATATCAGAAGTACTTGTAGTAACCAGGTGAATTCTTTTTTTTCTTCAGGACTTTCATTTTCTGGTAATTGACCATGGATATCTCCTAATTTTGTTTTTCATTATCAGATTTAACAAACCCTGGCTCAAAATTGTAAAAAATGTTTTCTTTTTTTAAATTCAGCTCTATATTTTTTGATATTACCACAATCTACCACCAAGGAAAAACCCAAAACAAAATACTCTTTGACTCTGACCTTTGACTCTGACCTTTACCCCAAAGCCTGGTACACACAATGAGAATAGGTGGAATAAAAAATTTTTTCATATCGAAAATGAATAGATTACTAGAGTTACAAAAATTCTTGTAAAACAGAATACAACTTCCCGCGATGATGTAGTTTACTGTATTGTATTAAAAATGCAAATTAATTAAATACTTGTGAGCCACTAGAAGTTTTCTTACTAATAAAGCAATTAATTCCGTGTTTAAAAATAATATTAGATAATGAATGAAGTGAACCACTAATAAATCAATTAACGTGCTTAATTAGATTTTTAGATCGCCAGGTACTTTTTACACCCTCTCTAGGTGTATGGATGTTAATTACCTATATCTATATTGTACCGCGCTCCAAACTATATAAGTGCTCTAAATAAATTATGAATAAATATTGTGTATCACCAATAATTCAATAATAATCTATAACCATAATGCTTGAATCCATAATTGCATAATACTTAAATCCATGATTAAAGTGAATCAAAAAATTCTAATAATATTTGTAAATCAGTGCATAAAAAACTGCGTGCATACAAAACTAATAAAAAGTGAAAAAATGAAAAAATATAAAAAAATGAAAAATATAAAAAATATATAAAAAATAAAAAAATAAACTGAAAGAAAATTTATATAAGTGAATAATAGTTCAGTTCATACGAATTGAGATAGTAATGTAGTTCAATCTAATCTGCGTAGTAAGTCAATGTTCATGACATGAACCTCTCTCTCCTTCCTCCTCTCCTTTCTCCTCAACACAGCTTTTCTCAATAAGGACTTTCTCCTCTAGTTGCTTGGCTTATTCCTCCATAACCGATACATACAGAGAAGGGAAAAAAGAAACATAGTGTCTTATCCTGGGTAACAAATGTTTAATGAGCTTCTGATCTCCCACTCACATGGTATCAACAAAAGTAGCGCTTTGTGTAAATATATCCAAATCCTCCTGCAAACAGCCCTGCAGGTGTGTGTATGTTCACTCGATATACTCGCCGTTCCTCTGTGGATGCGTGATGACGTCACCGCCCCTCCCCTACGCGTTACGCTACAGGGACTCGTAGCTTCCTCTGGGGGATGTAAATATATTTATTTACACATTGTGTAAATATAAATAGCGCTTTGTATACAATGTATCCAGATCGTGCTTCAGACAGCCTGGCTGGTGTGTTTGCTTTCAGTAAATATACTCGCCGTTCCTCTATTCCTCTGTGGATGCATGATGACGTCACCGCCCCTCCCCTATGCGTTAGGCTACAGGGACTCGTAGCTTCCTCTGGGGGATGTAGTTTTCTACATCCCCCAGAGGAAGCTACGAGTCCCTGTAGCGTAACGCGTAGGGGAGGGGCGGTGACGTCATCACGCATCCACAGAGGAACGGCGAGTATATCGAGTGAACATACACACACCTGCAGGGCTGTTTGCAGGAGGATTTGGATATATTTACACAAAGCGCTACTTTTGTTGATACCATGTGAGTGGGAGATCAGAAGCTCATTAAACATTTGTTACCCAGGATAAGACACTATGTTTCTTTTTTCCCTTCTCTGTATGTATCGGTTATGGAGGAATAAGCCAAGCAACTAGAGGAGAAAGTCCTTATTGAGAAAAGCTGTGTTGAGGAGAAAGGAGAGGAGGAAGGAGAGAGAGGTTCATGTCATGAACATTGACTTACTATGCAGATTAGATTGAACTACATTACTATCTCAATTCGTATGAACTGAACTATTATTCACTTATATAAATTTTCTTTCAGTTTATTTTTTTATTTTTTATATATTTTTTATATTTTTCATTTTTTTATATTTTTTCATTTTTTCACTTTTTATTAGTTTTGTATGCACGCAGTTTTTTATGCACTGATTTACAAATATTATTAGAATTTTTTGATTCACTTTAATCATGGATTTAAGTATTATGCAATTATGGATTCAAGCATTATGGTTATAGATTATTATTGAATTATTGGTGATACACAATATTTATTCATAATTTATTTAGAGCACTTATATAGTTTGGAGCGCGGTACAATATAGATATAGGTAATTTACTGTATTGTATTGTAATGTATTCTTTCTTTTGCTAGCATGTACGGTCTTGATCACTCAATTTTTTATAGATGAATACTATACCGACTAATTTAAAATCGTTCATTCTGTTGTCTTACGAGAAAAAAATGTAATGCTTATACCTTTGATAATTCTGCATGATCAGCTCACGTAAATTGTGTACTAACGATCAGATTATCGCTCTGAAAGCATTTTGTTGTTCAATTTTCTCATGGTGTCTACTAGACTTTACTTTAACCCTGACACTGACTCAAAGCAAGTGACCTGATCTAGCTATTTTTTTCAGTATTTTTTTTAACATATATTTTTCTTTGTTTATATTTTTCTTCTCTAGCACGGAGAAAAACACACAATGGGGGAGATTTAGTAAAACTGGTACACCCACAATCTGGTGCAGATGTGCATGGTAGCCAGTCCGATTCTAACTTTAGTTTGTTCAGTTACACTTTGGCATTACAATGTTGAAGCTGATTGGTTTCTATGCAGAGCTGCACCAGATTTTGCACCATGCAGTTTTAGTAAATAACCCCCAATGTATCTTTCTCTCCATTCAGAGGAGAAAACATACACAGGGATGAGCTGTACAATGAATGATCACTGTGATAGCCAATCAGAGGCTATCACAGGGATCAGATAATCTAGAATGGGGCCTCCCTATTCCCAGTTATTAGTACAATACTGTCAGTGCTCTCCCAGCAAAAACACATGTATGCATACAGTGGCAAGAAAAAGTATGTGAACCCCTTTGGAATTAACTGGTTCTCTGCTGTAACTTGCCATACAATGTGATCTGATCCATATCAGTGACAACAATAGACAATCACAATGTACTTAAACTGATAACACACAAACAAATCTAATTGTGTGTGTATTTATTGAACACACTCCTTAAACATTCACAATGCTGGAGGAAAAACATACATGAATCCATAGACTAATTTCTTCAGCAAAAGCTAAATGGAGTCAGCAGTTTGCACCCCTGGAGTCCAAATAATGAAATGAGCTTGGAGGTGTGGTTTAGAGCTACTTTTATTTATAAAAGGCACTAAAACATTTTAAAATTGCTGTTCATAAGAAGCATCAGTTGATGTAAACCATTCCTCGCAAACAGGAGTGCTCTGAAAACATACAATAAGGGATACAAATCCATATCACAGTGTTTAGGCATCTATCAGTTGGCAGACAAATGTTCTATAAATGGACAGTTTAGTACTGTGGCTTCTCTTATTAGAAGTGGGTGCAAAGCCAAGATGACTCCCAAAGCACAATGCAGAATCCTCAATGAGGTAAAGAAGAACCAACAAGTAACTGCTAGAGGCTTGAAGACACCACTGGAACTGGCTAACATCCCTGTTTATGAGTCTACCATATGTAAGTCTTTTAACAGGCAGGGTGCCCATGGTAGAATACCATGGAGGAAGCTCCTGTTGTCCAAAGGAAGACATTGCTGTACGCATGAAGCTTGCCAAAGAGCACCTTGGAAAACAGCAACGTTACTAGGAAAATGTTTTATGGATTGATTAAACAAAAGTTGAATTGTTTGGGAAGAATACTCAGCACTATGTATGCTGCAAAAAGGGCATAGATTACCAACATCAAAACATCACCCCAAGGGTGAGGCATGGAGGAGGGAACATCATGATTTTGGCCTGCTTCACTGCCTCAGGGTCTGGACCACTTGCCATCAATGAGGGGAAAATTAATTCCCAAGTTTACCAAAATATCCTATCAGATAATGTCAAGATGGCTGTCCATCATCTGGAGCTTAGCAGAAGCTGGGTGATGCAGCAGGACATTGACCCTAAGCATTGAAATAAATCTACCACAAACTGGCTTCAAAAAAAGAAAATACGTCTTTTGGGGTGGCCCAGTCAGAACCCAGACCTTAAACTAATAGAAATGCTGTGGAATTACCGCAAGAGAGGTATTCACACCAGACACCCTACAAATGTGTCTGAGGTAAAGCAGTTTTGTAAAGAGGAATGGTCTATAATTCCTCCTGAACATTGAGTAGGTCTAATTCAGAGCTACCAAAAGTACTTGTTTGAAGTCATGCTGCCAAAGGAGGTTTGACGAGCTATTAACTCCAATGGTTCACTTTTTTTTTCCTCCAGTACTGTGACATTGTATATGCAGCGCAATACTATAAACTCACAAATATCGCTAAATAAATAAATCAAAAATGCATAAGTGAATATTGAAACATAAAATTGTGCTATGTGACAATATAATTGAACTAAATAATAACCCATATACGTGCAAAAACTGCATATAACAGTGCTATATATATTGTGTATCCAAACACAAATGAATCATCTCAATGGTCAACTGTTCTTTTAATACTCCACAATCTTCACTTGTGCTGATGCGATATGTCTCCTGTGCATCATATATCAAATATCATCAAGTGTCCCAATACTATGATAACAAAATCCTGGTGAACCGTCCCTTTAAGACCGCTGTGTTCCAAGTGCATATGTGCAATCACTCCACTGCGTATACACATACAGTGCTCCTATGTGGCCCCCCAGTGCTTATCTGCCTCCGACACACTTATGTGCTCACCTTCTGGTTTGACCCGAATAATCAGGTCAAACTGCGCCTTTCCCTTTAACCCGGGTGGGTATGCTGGTACACAGAACTCCACCTCCTTCAGCACTTCTATGCTCCAAAACGCTCCACAGATAAATGAAAAAAATGCTCCAAATAGTAAAGTATATCCAAATGTGTAAAACTTTATTAAAATAATGTAAAACTGCACTCACATTCGTTTGTGTCCACCTGGGACACTACAGGATCAAGGTCTCTCTCTACAGTGTTATTTCATGAATGAAATACATCTATTTATTTCAGGTACTTATATAGTGCCGTCAATTTACGCAGCGCTTTTCATATATATATTGTACATTCACATCAGCCCCTAACCCTCAAGGGGTGTACAATCTAAAGTCCCTAACTCACATTCATACACATACTATGGACAATTTAGACAGGATCCAATTAACCTACCTGCATGTCTTTGGTGTGTGGGTGGAAACCGGAGAACCTAGAGGAAACCCACGCAGGCACAGGGAGAACATGCAAACTCCAGGCAGGTAGTGCTGTGGTTGGGATTCGAACCAACGACCCTAGTACTGCCAGGCAGAAGTGCTAACCACTAAGCCAACCGCCCCATGGATCCCTTATTCAAAATGGTGGTACGTGCACTTCCGGTTCTACGGCTTGACGTCATCGGCATTACATCACGATATGTGACTTCATCAGGAAAGCCAATTGGAGGTGAAGCCTTCCATTTATACCCATTCACTAATTGCAATGTGTAACACTTGTATCGGCACCATTTTGTCAGAGACCGTCTCATGGTCTCGGGCGCCAATTTCTTGTGGACCTATGCTACCATCTATGTCAATACACGTCCGTTCGAGGTGACAAGCACAAGGGGATCCTGTCCTCCTGTATAACCACCTGTGCTTCCTTAAACCTGGATAAATTCTTAAATCTTTGCATACCTACTAATATATAATTAAAATCATAAAATCATGGGCAGAATAAATAACTATTAAAAATTCTGGCTAATGTAACCTGCTTACTATTGCCCTCTGCTGGATATAATATATATGAACAGTAGGAGACCATGAATACTCCAATTAATCAAGAGCACCATAGATCCGCCTAAAGAGAATAAGACCTTATTTTGTGATGAAAAAGGTTTTTTTCCATGTGGCCGATGTTTTGGGTGTAAAAACAAAATGCACAAAATGCATGCTGGCCAAGAGAATACAAGAACATGTCAGCAATATTAAAAAAGGATGTAGCAAACATAACTTGTCGAAACATTTTGCAGTACATCATAACAAGAACCCAGTAGGATTACAATTTTGGGGATCAAAAAATATCAACCCCACTGGAGAGACAGTAACAAAATTAGAACTTTAAGCCAAAAGGAATCAAAATGGATCTTTCAATTACAAACGATGGTGCCACAAGGGTTAAATGTGGATTTTGACCTTAATTGCTTCAAAGAAGATTTTTAATACCACCATTAAAAAAAATAATCAAAAAAAAATAGGCATATTATGATTTATTTTTGTCTATATATAGGGAATCCTGGGCATTACTTCACACATCACGTTCTCAGCATAGCTAAAGACAACATAGGACATGCATATGCATGGCACAGCGAATGGTTTTTGGTATCATCGGTATGGTGTCATTGGGGATATCGTTTATATTTTACGGACTTTACATATGGCATACATAATACCTCCTTTACATTTATTATAATAGTGATTATACCCAGAGCATACAGTGCGATTATAGTAGACAGGAACTCAGGAGTAGAAATAATTATAATATTTATTGACAATTTGTAGGGGCATGTTGGTTATGTACATACATAACCCTTCACTCGATCTTTCATTATTGATTACTAGTATTTGTGGATTGCACCTGTATAAGGCAGACTCCGCTAGGAAGAGTTGTGGGTGTTATTATTATTTACATTGGGAGATGGTTATAACATTATGCATTTACTCCCATTGTGGGACACAATGTATGCACACATTAATTTCATGGCTTATAGAGCACATATATGATTGATTATATGTATAACACATTATTTCTCTCTTTTAATTACGGACATTTCAGGTTTATTCATAACATCATTTATCTATATAGCACTTTTATCTGTGACATACAAATAATCTATATTTATATATTCTTATATGGTTTTAAATATGAGCTACATATAACTTTGTTGTTATATGGAGTATTTATGGTCCCCTACTGTTCATATATATTATATCCAGCAGAGGGCAATAGTAAGCAGATTATATTAGCCAGAATTCTTAATAGTTATTTATTCTGCCCATGATTTTATGATTTTGATTATATATTAGTAGGTATGCATAGATTTAAGAATTTATCCAGGTTTAAGGAAACACAGGTGGTTATACAGGAGGACAGGATCCACCTGTGCTTGTCACCACGAACGGACGTGTATTGACATAGTTGGTAGTATAGGTCCACAAGAAAATGGCGCCCGAGACCATGCGACGGTCTCTGACAAAATGGTGCCGATACAAGTGTTACACATTGCAATTAGTGAATGGGTATAAATGGAAGGTTTGACCTCCAATTGGCTTTCCTGATGAAGTCACATGTCGTGACGTAACAGGTAGGGTACGCCAATGATGTCAAGCCGTAGAACTGGAAGTGCATGTACCGCCATTTTGAATAAGAGATACATGTATTTCATTCATGAAATAACACTGTAGAGAGAGACCTTGATCCTGTAGTGTCCCAGGTGGACACAAAGGAATGTGAATGCAGTTTTACAATATTTTAATAAAGTTTTACACATTTGGATATACTTCACTTTTTGGAGCATTTTTTTCATTTATCTGTGGAGCGTTTTGGAGCATAGAAGTGCTGAAGGAGGAGGAGATCTGTGTACCAGCATACCCACCCGGGTTAAAGGGAAAGGTGCAGTTTGACCTGAATATTTGGGTCAACACAGAAGGTGAGAGCATAAGTGTGTCGGAGGCGGATAAGCACTGGGGGGACACATAGGAGCACTGTATGTGTATACGCAGAGGAGTGATTACACATATGCACTTGGAACACAGCGGTCTTAAAGGGACGGTTCACCAGGATTTTGTTATCATAGTATTGGGACACTTGTGGAGCATTAAAGGAACAGTTCACCATTGAGATGATTCATTTGTGTTTGGATACACAATATATGTAGCACTGTTGTATGCAGTTTTTGCACATATATGGGTTTATATTTAGTTCAGTTATATTGTCACATAGCACAATGTTATGTTTCGATATTCACTTGTGCATGTTTGATTTATTTAGCGATATTTGTGAGTTTATAGTATTGCGCTGCATTTATTTGTTTTATGGTTTCTATGTGGGAACACATTACATGTTAGCTGCAATATTTGTTATATAGGAGATCCATTGCTCTGTAGGTATTCCATATACATTGTATATGCTGCCTTGCTTTGGTACATGTTCCCTGGGGCAGTAGCCAGTCCCCCCATGCACTGTTTTTAAAATTCCTGTTAACTTTAAAAATTGAGAAAATTGATTTGACAGATTTGGCTCACATTGACTTCAGAGGGGTTTTGATTCAGCTTCTGATATGTCAAAACATGTGCAAACCAAACCCTGATGTGTTCAGCTCATCCCTAATTACATGGCCTGCCTCGCCACATGCTATCCCCGCTTCAGTCGATCCTGAATATGGCAGCCAGACTCATCCACCTTACCAACCACTCCATTTCCGCCACCCCCCTCTGCCAATCCCTCCATTGGCTTCCAATTGCCCAACGGATCAAATTCAAAATCCTAACACTGACGTACAAAGCTGTCCATCATACTGCCCCAAACTACATCACTGACCTAATATCCAAGTACCACCCTACATGCACTCTCCGCTCCTCACAAGACCTCCTTCTCTCTAGTTCCCTAGTCTCCTCCTCCCATGCCCGCCTCCAGGACTTCTCCAGGGCGTCACCCATACTCTGGAACTCCCTACCCCAATCCATCAGACTATCACCTACTCTCCTCTCCTTTAGGCGCACCCTGAAAACCCACCTCTTCAGGGAAGCCTACCCCACCCCCTGCTAATTCCCGACCTCCTCCACTCTTCCTACCACCCCATCCCCCACAGCTATCTCCTCCAGTACCACTATCTCCTCCCTCCTAGATTGTAAGCTCCAAGGAGCAGGGCCCTCGAACCCCTCATGTATCGCATTGTATTGTTATTGTACTGTCACATGCTTTATAAATACTGTATAATAATAATAAATAATAACATGGAATAAGGAAAAGGAATACATTTTATTTTTCTGTAATCTTACCATACCTTTCACAAATATTGCACAGCCTTGGATGTTAACCTCAAAATATAACTTTCAAAGAATTGTGGTTTAAAAGATATCACATCAATTTTATTTTTTAAATGTAAAGTAGCACAAGGGTAATTATTATATTGAATGTCTGTGGTTTCATACTGCCCCTTCCAACACTACATTGAAACACATGCAGGAAAGTCTGTTAACACTGAGGGTGTCCTTAATTATAACTTACCATGTAAGTTACAATGTGCATACCAAGCACATGTTACATTTCGTGACACTCTTTAATCATGCATTTAAAGTCAAACACCCTATATGCCATGGTGCCCAAGCCATCCCTTTCACCTTTACAGAAGTGACCAAGATTTTTGAAAGATGAGTGGACATTTAGTGCACCAGATCTTTTTCCGGATTTCCATTGGGACTGCCTACACTCTACCCAAAATCAATATTTACAATGATGACCAAAAATTATATAAACATTGC
Organism: Staurois parvus; assembly: GCF_062004578.1. Taxonomy (NCBI): domain Eukaryota; kingdom Metazoa; phylum Chordata; class Amphibia; order Anura; family Ranidae; genus Staurois; species Staurois parvus. Next base: position 2,913,648 of record NW_028318233.1, read on the forward strand.
AAGCTGATCTGAAAATTAAATAAAAATATATATCCACTCCACAGTGCCTGTGACAGACTAAACAGTTTCTCCTACTGAACTGAATTACACCTAAATTGCAAAAATATTTTGAGATCCCCCTGTGTCAGCAGCTACACACCTATTGCGACTCTCATATTTTTCAGCAAACAAAACTGTAACCAATTTGTGCAGCGCTGATTAAAATGATGACATCTTATACCATATCATATAATGACTGTAATAGTGAATAAATTTGCACTCACTTGGAACAGGTGTTAGATTGCACCAGGCACAGTATGTACAGCATATGTATGAAATTCGCCAATCCTGTGCAATACCACCTCCTATTGTTCAAACGAGTGTAGTAATCATATAGCGGTGGAGGTGGTATTGTACAGGATTGCAGAATTTCATACATATGCTGCACATATCTGGTGCAATCTAGCACCTATTCCAATGTATCTGTTTTATGAAATCATTAAACATTTTTAAAGGATAAAGCACTATGCAGAGTTTTATTTGCATGTGGTAGAGTGGATATTCAGGATGAGGTGAGTGGAAAGCTATAGACATTGGCATTGGATACACACAAGCAGGGGCGGACTGACAACTCATGGGGCCCCCGGGCAATAGGGGATCATGGGGCCCCTGTGTCCTTGCCCACACTCAAAGCACACCCAAAAAGCCTATAAAAAGGTACCAGGGGCATTTCATGGGGACCCTTACTGACCGTGGGCCCTTGGGCAGTGCCCGAGTGTTCGAATGGTCAGTCCGCCGCTGCACACAGGAGATCCACATGGTCCATTAAAGGGACAAAGGAGCATTGTGACCAAGCAATTGTTGTGAGGTCATATAGTGGAGGTGAGCAGACATCTGGTGGTGGTCTTAATATAGTTGGATCAAGCACAAGCAGCGGCACACATTTAAAGACACAGGAGTTTGTTTCATTTGATCAACTGTTTTGATGAATATTCATGTTTATTCACTATTACAGTCATTATATGATATTGTATAAGGTGTTATTATTTTAATCAGAACTGCATAAATTGGTTACAATCTTTACAATGATGCATGCTCAGTTTGGCCTCCACCCATTACAGTTCAGTGCCTGTCAAGCTATAGTTGGGTTTTCCTTTAAAGTAAATCAAGGCTGCAGTGCACACGTGTGTGCATCATCATGAAGACCCCTTCCACATGGGGCTGACTCTGCCAGGAGTCTGCTTGCTTAGCAGGGGATCTGTCTGCTGATCAGTGCTGAGCAGGTGGATGGCTAGCTCTGCTTATGAAGAACAGGCACAGACACAGCCTGCTCTCCTCTATGGGCAGTCAGATGTAAATGGCATGCATGTCTGTTTACACTCGACAGCCATCTAATCCATTAGACATAGACAGAAGGGGAACATACATCAATCTATCTGTTTTTAGAGGATCAGAGTAGGGGCAGGTGAGTGTTAACGGACACGCGTCCATTTACGCCCGCCACTCCAGGAGAATAGAGGATCCAACCAGGTCCACCTGAAAACCTGACAGCCAGAGCTGATCAGTACACTCATGGGAAAGGGGATGAAAGTTACTGTCCCAAAATTTTAATTTCCTTTATCAAGGATATCAATTTCTCATGTAATACACACAACGGTTTCATGTTTCAAGTTGTCTAAAAAAGAAAGTCTTAAAGTACTGTATATTTAAATACATTTTATTTCTTTTTGGATAGAATGGAGAGGGATTAGAAAATCTGTCAGGTTTTATTGCTGTCTGTGTACCTGTTAGGAAATTCACTGCCTCTCTTTGTCCTTTATATCATTCTCACCAACTTGAAAGAAAACCCCAAATTTTGGGTTGTCGCCACAAAAGGAATGGGAGGAAATATTCCAATGGGGCACCAGTTCTGTTGACCCTGGTGAGAACTAGGATTTCCCACATTATTGAGGGATTTCCTCTCACTTCCTGTTTTGACTATTGGACAGGAATTTAAATCTCCCCAACAGGGCACAGATGTCAAATAAATAAATAAATATAAGGGGTTATAACAACCCCTTAGGCCCCTTTCACATGGGCGTTCCATATGTCTGTTTTTCATCTGTCTGTTTACAGATGAAAAACAGACACCCGTGTATTTCTGTGGACTAGCAGATGTAAACGGATGATCATCTGTTAAAGTCTGCATCCGTTAACATAGTTTTTTTAACAGAAGAAACCCCTATTTTTCTTCTGTAAAAAAAAAACGGAACGGATGAAAAATGGATGTAAACGGACACATGGTCCATTTTTTATTGGTAAAGAATGTAAAAAACAGATGTAAATTGATGAAAAACAGATGTACAGTGCATTCACCACTCTTAACTTTTCCACGTATTGTTATGTTACAGCCTTATTCCAAAATGGATTAAATTCATTTTTTTCCTCAACATTCTACAAACAATACCCCATAATGACAACGTGAAAGAAGTTTGTTTTGAAATCTTTGCAATTTATTAAAAAAAAATAAAAACACATGTATAAAAGTATTCACAGCCTTTGCCATGACACTCAAAATTGAGCTCTGGTGCATCCTAGACCCACTAATCATCCTTGAGATGTTTCCACAATTTGATTGAGTCCACCCGTGGGAAATTCAGTTGATTGGACAGGATTAGGAAAGGCATAAACCTGTCTATATAAGGTCCCACAGTTAACAGTGCATGTCAGAGCACAAGCCAAGCAATGAAGTCCAAGGGATTGTCCGTACACCTCTGAGACAGGATTTTATCAAGCCAGAGATCTGGGGAAGGGTACAGAAAAATGTCTGCAGCATTGAAGGTCCCAATGAGCACAGTGGCCTCTGTCATCCATAACTGGAAGAAGTTTGGAACCACCAGGAATCTTCCTAGAGTGGGCTGCCCAACTAAAATGAGTGATCGAGGGAGAAGGGCCTTAGCCATGGAGGTAACCAAGCACCCGATGATCACTCTGAAAGAGCTCCAGCATCTCTCTGTGGAGAGAGAAGAACTTCCAGAAGAACAACCATCTCTGCAGCACTCCACCAATCAGGCTTGTATAGTAGAGTGGCCAGATGGAAGCCACTCCTCAGAAAAGGCAAATGGCAGCCCTCCTGGAGTTTGCCAAAAGGCACCTGAGGGACTCTCAGACCATGAGAAACAAAACTCTCTGGTCTGATAAAAACAAAGATTGAACTCTCTGGCCTGAATGCCAAGCGTCATGTCTGGAGGAAACCAGGCACCGCTCACCACCTGGCCAATACCATCCCTACAGTGAAGCATGGTGGTGGCAGCATCATGCTATAGGGATGTTTTTCAGCGGCAGGACCTGGGAGATTAGTCAGGATCGAAGGAAAGATGAATGCAGCAATGTACAGAGACATCCTTGATGAAAACCTGTTCTGAAGCACTCTGGACTTAAGATTAATTTATTAATTAAATTAATTACAGTGACGGTTCATCCTTCAACAGGACAATTACCCTAAGCACACAGCCCATGTAAGATGGGGAAACAGCCTTCATTGTTTGAACACTGTTTGGAGTAAAACAAACGTTTTGACTGACATTCTGCGGTTTAGCCACAAGATGTCACTGTTTTTCTAACACAGCCTCAGACTGCATAGATACTTCTATATTCATGAAGAGGTGGGGTTTTCACACAGGAGTTGAGTGAACAGGAAGAGGAGACAGCAGCCATGCTTTGGAGAATGGGGCTGTGTGTGAGCTGAGAATCCGATGCCATCCAGGTGTGAGAACATCCCTCCGTAATCAGAAATGCAGCTAAGTGAAGCTGATGGTGTTCAAGACGCTGACCTATTCAGAGAAAGGAAGATTGGTGCCAGGAATGCTGATGAGATTGCTGCTTGTTGGAGAGACATTTGTTCTGTTCAGAGTCACCAGCGAATCCAAAGCAGACCCGGGTCGGTAAGATCGTGCACACACCTCATTTCAGTGTTGGCGCCTTGAGACTGAGACAGACCTAGTCAGTTAGTTAGGGTCTCTGTTTGTGTCAGGCCACAAGTGTTGTTACTGATCATTGGAAGGACTCCACAACTTAAAGTGACATTTCACATTGGAGAGCTGATAAATCCCACAAACTCAAGCCAGACTGGCGTTTTGCTCAGAAGGAATACTCAGGCACATGCTACAGGACCAGTTATGGGAGAGGGAATACTGTAGATTTGTGTAAGATTGTAAGCTGTTGTGCTGCACTGCAGGCTAGCCCATACCATACACCCATACACTGATTCCTGCTCTTTTAGGGTAATAACGGGTAAGGTGCAGCAGCTTATTTGTGCCCGCTAGTAGGTAAATTACTACACTTTCTACCTTCACCAATCAGAAGGCGCCGTGCTGTGCAGCACAAGGGTCTCAGCCTTTGGGCTAGGTGTATGTAAATTTATTGTATGTTTCCAGAATTTGAGGTTGGGTTTATTTGCCACATCTAAGTAAAATTCTGTTGTTGCAAAAGCTGGTGTCAGGTTTGCTTTCCTCGTTCGTGATTTCACTGTATCCTGGGGAGCCCACCCTGGTACACGGCTTACACCCACATAACAAAGAGTGCCAACTCTGTGAATTTCCTAGAGTGGAACAGCCAGAGCCCAGACTCGAACCCGATTGAACATCTCTGGAGAGATCTGAAAATGGCTGTGCACCAATGCTCCCCATCCAACCTGATGAAGCTTGAGAGGTACTGCAAAGAAGAATGGAAGAAATTCCCCAAAAATAGGTGTACCAAGCTTGTAGCATCATACTCAAAATGACTTGAGACTGTAATTGGTGCTAAAGGTGCTTAAACAAAGTATTGAGCAAAGACTGTGAATACTTATGTACATGGGTTTTTTTTTTCATTTTTTATTTATAATAAATTGAAAAGATTTCAACATGGACTTCTTTTATGTTGTCATTATGGGGTATTGTTTGTAGAATGTTGAGGGAAAAAATTGACTTAATCCATTTTGGAATAAGGCTGTAACATAACAAAGTGTTACAAAAGTTAAGTGCTGTGAATACTTTCTGGATGCACTGTAAATGGATGAAAAACGTATGTAAACTGATGAAAAACTGAAATAAATTGATGAAAAACTGACGTGAACTGATCCATTTTATCTTGGAAAAAATGTGACTGAACTGCTGAAAAAAACAGTACGCCCGTGTGAAAGGATTCTTACTCTATCCAAATCCAAAAAAACAAATATTGCCTTTATTTCTACTTTAACTTGCTCAGTAGGTCCAGAGCTATGTTACTGGAGTGATTTTTATTAGGCACAGCTCCCATGAAATTATCCTCAGGATGCTGAATGCTATGGAAAAAAGCTAGTGTAATGCAATATTCTTAAGTACATACTTTTGGTCCTGTGTCATCATTGACTGATTTTGTGTTCTCTTAAAATATAAAGGTACTTAATGAGCCGGTCACACAGACTCCATATATTATGAGTGATTGATCGTTATTATGGACCTGGTTCTATTCTGAGGAAACCATTACCACTGCTCTTCTGTGACCTTGGCATTATTTATCATCATCAGTAATCACAATTCATCAGTTTTATTGCAGAGGGGCTTTTCATTTTAAATGTCTCGTGTTAATTCAGCATCCTTCCATGCTAACAATAACTCATGACGCTTGCGGCAGCAAAATGGTTACAATGTGATGTTGTATGGCACATAAGTACCTCTGTCCTTGCCATTCCTAATTTTTTTTTTTAATACCCACGTGACATTTGTGAAAAGATAATAAAGCAGTCTCCATAAGCCTCTGCTTTTCATTTTGTTCAGTATGCTTTTATTAATGATGTATATAGAAAATAAAATCTGTAGCTTGCTTGCTGCTGAACAGGGAGATTGGATTTTTAATAGGGTATTTGTAAATTACTTTCACTATTTACAAACTAGCTCTGTCCAAATATTTCTCATTAAATCTTTTGATTGATTGTTGTTTTTGTTTTTAACCTGCATCTTACAATCCATGCAAAAGAGATGCAATGCTTATAATCTTTCTCTGCTGCATTTAACTGTAAATAACAAGACTGTTCTCTATTAAAATAGGGAAAAAACTATTGTGTTTCCATGCTTGTTTGGGTAGATTCAAAATAATAATAAGCAGATACGATTAACATTTAGAAATGTATCATTATAGAGCTGTAAAGGAGACGTATACTGGAAGTGTGCTTAGAGCACATTTAAAAGGAGCTGTGGTTGTAAGGATTACTGGAATCTATTACCATCTGTGTCAAGCACAACTGAATAGGGTGCTAAAGGAACGCAGGGCTTGCCCTATGACTGATACCACGTTTATCCCTTTATCGTCTAAGATTTCTCACCTGGACCCTTGATGGCCATTACACCACCTCTGTCTGACTGTAGATAGATTCTAAAAGAGCTTCCAAATAGAGTAACTAGTGATGAGCTTGAAGCATTTCTAAACAGAATATTTAGGCCCTGTGTCCACAGACCTTTATTGGCAACAGACAGGTTTTGCATTCCCATGCATGTCATTGGCAATGCAAAACCTGCTCAAAGCAGGTCAAATGCACATGGCTCCTCTCAGCTGCAAGCCTCTTGCTATGGGGACACTCGAGCAGGCTCACTTCTGAGTTGCGCTCTGTGTGTCCATTCAAACATAAAGCACGGCTTGGCCCTGCCCACACCCTCCCCTCATTGGTTCATTGGTTGTGATTGACAGCAGCAGGAGCCAATTACTTCCGCTGCTGTGTGACTCAATGAGAGAGACTCCAGAGAGCCGCTACTCTCATGCACATCGCTGGATCGAGATGGGGCTCAGGTAAGTAAAAGGGAAGGGGGGGATCTGCACCCAGAAGGTTTTTTACCTTATTGTAAAGAATGCATTAAGGTTAACCACTTGCCTTCCAGAGGATTTACCCCCCTTCCTGACCAGGTCATTTATTGTGATATGAAGCTGCGTTATTTTAACTGACAACTGCACAATCATGCAACACTGCACCCAAATTAAATTTATGTACTTTTTCCCATAAATGGAGATTTCTTTTGGTGGTGTTTGATAACCTCTGTGTTTTTTATTTTTTGCGCTATAAACAAAAAAATACGAATTTGAGAAAAAAACTATATTTTTGATTTTTTGCTATTAAACATGTCCAGTAAAAAATGTTTTAAAAATCAAATTTCATCTTAGATTTAGGTTAAAATGTATTCTGCTACATGTCTTTCCTAAAAAAGAATCCAAATATGTGTAAATTAATTGGTTTACATGAAAGTTATAGTGTCTACAAATGGCAGTATATATACTGTATTTTTTTTAATATATATATATATATATATATATACTAGTAATGGCAGCAGGCAGCAATCAGCGACTTATAGTAGGACTGAAGCGGGGATTCTGAAATTGGGGGGGGGACTGACTAACTGTCACTGGCAATACAGTGATCAGTGGTAATAAAAAGTACTGACACTGTACTAATGACACTGGGCAGGAAGGGGTTAACATCGGGGGTGATCAAAGGGTTAACTGTGTGCTGTGTGTGTTTTACTGTATAAGCATGCTGCTTTGTATTGCTCTCAGAGCAATACAAAGCAGTGTGCTTGTGCTGACAGAGGAGAGATCTTTATTGTTTACATACAGACCTCTTGTTATGGCTTTGATACATAAAAATCCATAAATTATCGCAGAATATAACTCCGTGAGACATTTTAAAAGCACCAGCATTTTTCCCGGGGAAAGAAGTGTCTTTTCTTTACAATAGGCCATTTAAACAAGAGACGCTAACAATTGTTGACCAACCAGGTACACACAAGAACAAGGTAATGTTAATGAAAACGCTATGTTCACTGAGTCTAAATTTCTTATTTAACTCTCAGAATTGATAAAAAGAGACACAATGGTTTCACACAGCCCTAACCAAGAATATACTGGCCAGTATTGACCAAAAGACTTCCAGACGTCATAAAGATCCATTGTGAAGACACATCATATATGTATCTGGATTATAAGAGAAATAACACGTACAGACAATAAAAGACCTTGAGAATGGTTGTCCCCAAACAACCTTATTAACCAAGTAAAGCTTACAATACATTTTTACAATTGTTAAATAGGACAAGGAGATGAACACATCGGGAACTTTAACACTCATTATCAACAAATATATCTGCTGGGATGTCAACTGAGTGCTTGCCAATGAGCCACATAGACAATGGCCCTCTTAAAGATGAATAGATCAAGCCACACTTACAATCCTCTAGTGTTTATATGGACTGTAAAATTATTCAATTCACATGCAAGAACCAAAACTCCTTAACTAAGCAATATACTGAGCTGGTTGGAGGTTTAGCCTGGGTTCACACTAATGCGGCGTGGAATTCGCAGCACTTTCTGTGAGAATTCCGCACCGCATCAGAATCATGCCCTGTTGCCAATGCGGGTGTGTATGTTAACTAGTTGCCGACCGCAGATAGCCGAATGACGGCTTCACTGCGGCCGGCCAGTTCTGGGTGGACATCATATGACGTCCCCCCAGAACGCGCTCTCCTGCGCGCCCCAGGGGGCGCGCACCCAGCGATCTCCGTGATCGCTGTGTCCTACGGACACAGCTGATCACGAGATGTGGTAAAAGACCAATCATACCGGCCTTTTACCACGTGATCAGCGGTGTCCAATGACACGCTGATCAGAGGGAAATGCAAGTGCCGGTTCTCGGCTGCACTTTCCTCACGCTGTCAGATCGTGAGGAAAGTACTGCCGAGAACCGGCAGTTGTCACAGCGGGAATCGGCACCGATCATCAGGGCACTGATGATCAGTACCCTGATGATTGGTGCCGAGCAGTGCCACCCGCAAGTTCCGCCCACCTGTGCCCAGCAGTGCGCCCACTAGCTCCGCCCACCTGTGCCCAGCAGATCACCCACCTGTGCCCAGCAGTGCACCCACCTGTGCCACTCTGCAGTGTCACACACCTGTGCCCAGAAGTGCCACCTACCTGTGCCCAGCAGTGCCACCCACCTGTGCCCACCCAACTGTGCCCACCAGTGCCACCCACCTGTGCCCACCAGTGCCACCCACCTGTGCCCACCCACCAGTGCTGCCCACCAGTGCCACCCACCAGTGCAGCCCAGCAGTGCTGCCTGTCAGTGCCACCAGTCAGTGCCCAGCGGTTGTGCCAGTCAGTGCCGCCAGTCAGTGCCCAGCAGTGATGCCAGTCAGTGCCATCTATCAGTACCCATCATCAGTGTCACCTATCAGTGCCGCCTATCAGTGCTGCATATTAGTGCCGCCTATCCGTGACACCTCATTAGTGCTGCCTATCAGTGCCGCCTATCCGTGCCACCTTATTAGTACTGCCTATCAGTGCCCTTTAGTGCTGCCTATCAGTGCCCATCAGTGCCGCCTATCAGTGCCCATCAGTGCTGCCTCATCAACGCACATCAGTGAAGGAGAAAAATTACCTGTTTGAAAAATTTTATAATAGAAACAAAGAAACTTTTTTTTTTTTTTCAAATTTTTTGCACTTTTTTAATTTATAGCGCAAAAAGTAAAGCGCCCAGTGGCGATTAAATACCACCAAAAGAAAGCTCTATTTGTGAGAAAAACCGTGCAATTGTCAATCAAAGTGCGGCAGCACTGAAAGCTGAAAATTGGCCTGGTAAGGAAGGGGGTATAAGTGCCTGGTAGGCAAGTGGTTAAGTTAACAACACCCCAAAATCAGTCCGCAAAACACAGTGTGATGTGCAGAATCAGATCCGATTCTAATGCGGACCCAAAAAAGGGTCCTGCACCTTTTTGGTGCGGGTGCTGAGCGATTTGAGCCATACAAAATGATTGCACCACACACAAGCCGCATTTGATTTGCAGAGGAATGCGGTGAGTTTCCCGTGCGAATCACATGCAATGTACAGCACCGCATGAGTGTGAACCTAGCCTCAAGCAGACATATCCATAGCTACATATTATGGTCAAAGAATAAAATCACATCAATTTCTCAACTAAAACAAATGGACTTTATCAAGAAGGATATCTATGAAAGCCACTTTGATATTTCATCATGACACACATTTCATTAATGCAATACTACTTAAATTTCACATAAACAGAAATTCAAATCTTCATTCATGGAACATGACTGCCTCTAGTGGACAGGTAAAGAACATCTAAAATCAACAGCGTATTCTGACTGTCCAATCAACATGTACTATGGGTGGGCCCAACAGACAATGGATCCCCACAGTATTTATACAGAAGCAGAGCTTTTGGAAAAAAACACTTTTGTTTTGGAAAATCCTTTTGTTGGAAAAAAAGAATCCTTTACCTACTAAAGAAAAAACCTTTGCCTATTGAAAAAAAAACCTTCTGCTGAGGAAAAGAAAAGAAACGCTGCTTTTGCATTTAAAAGAGAAATAGCTTTTGCTGGCTTACTGAAAAGAGGAGAACTTTTACTGGTTGGAGAGACTGCTGCTTGCTAAGGAACAACACTTTTCACCTGCCTACTGTTCCATCCAAAATCTCAAAGACTGCTATCCCTCAGAGTGGTGAGATATTGTTGCCAAAGTATCATAACTTTTATTCATACCAAACTAGAACTTTATAACTATTTTATCGAGCTGTAGTGCTGGTACTGTGTATGGTGATATAAACTGCTAATTATTTCGTAATTATATAGAACTTGTTGTACCATCAATATTAGATGGTGTATAGGAAGAATGGGTGCTAATTTATCATATTGGGTTGTATTGGTTGTAGAATAGAAATTATTTTCTTTTCTCTATATTGGTATGCTGTAAACACATTGTTCTTAGGACACATTTGAAGTGTGTTTCAGTATGTGTAATATCAGAAATATTTTTCCTAACTCTCTTCGACCACGAGCGTTGTGGAAAAATACACTGAATGCTGAAATATAATATTTTGCAAATCACTGAGAAATCAAGGGTTTTGTTATTTACTTCGCTATGCTATACATTTTAAGACTGACCTAATTGCAATTTATCGTGGGTTATTTCTTTGATTGTGTGTAGGAAATACGAATCACCAGTTAATTAGTTTGTATTGAAATATATACAGTGAAAGAAATAAGTATTTGATCCCCTGCTGATTTGAATGCTTGCCCACTCACAAAGAATGATCAGTCTATAAATCAAATGGTAGGTGTATTGTAATATAGATAGAATAGCAACAAAAAAATCTAAAGAAATGCATGTCTAACAAATTATGCACTGCTGTCTACCTCTGTGTGTTTTTGATCACAGAACTCTGCTCTAAGTCAGATCAGTATATCTGGGGATTCCATATGGGGTTATCAGGCCCACAGTTGAGGCAATTTTTCTTAACACATCTCTGGAGTCCCACTGTTAAAAGTACATAGAAGACTTCTGGGTTGAGGTTTTCCTCATTGCTATTTAAACAACTGTGGCTACCTCCATTCTAAAGGGGTTATAATGCCTTGAATCATTTGTGGTCTTTAGGAGTTCCCCTGGCATAGTTTTATTTGGTCCCCCTTTGAGTTTATGCTGCTGGGCTTTTATTTAAAAAGTTTGAGTAGCCATTTCCCCATGGTCATATCCCTTTACCTCTTCCTTTCTACATCAATTTCTATGAGGGAAGTTTTTTCTAACTCCAAACTCTAGATGGCACTGTAGTATTATGCATGCGATAGGTTAAATATGTCAAAAGCTCAAGTTATTGTTTACTTTTATTAATGAAGCCTGGGTGCAGTGTTTGACCAGAACTCCTCTAAAACATTGAAAACAGCTTAAATGTGTGCATTGCTCATCCTATCATTTACATTTGCCCAATATACAACATGTTCACACAAGAATAATGAAGTTTACTACTGAAAAACAGAGATTTTTATGTAAGTATTAAAAAAAATCTCAATCTAACGTAACACACCCGCCACTCTGGTGATGACTGGAACAGCATGGGCGCATGTGATGGACCTTTTTTTTCACATGGCTATATATTGCAATGCAGCCATATAGATCACTGTTCCTCAAACCTGCTCCCTTTATAAAGCCCAGATCTGTAACATGTTCTGGTTGTGGGTAGAAGAGGACTCCAAGGTAGAATCAATTCTACAGATTCAGCAGGATAGGGTGCCCATCATATAAAGGGTGCTCTGTAGTCAGGCAGGAGAGCCCAAGTGACATAGCATTGTGTTTTCAGTTAGTGCTCAGACTTCTTAAAGAATGGCAGAATATACCTTGTAACCAGTATTCTGTTCAGCAGCCTTCCTGTGTACAGGAGGCAAAAGCCTTCCCTTATATATGGTCAATGCATCTTAATAGTGCAGAGTGTAACTGTTTCTTCAGCACTAATCTCTTGAAGAACATTATCTTTACATACTATTCCTCCTATGGATTTATTTGGCCAACAGCCCATAATTTCATACTAGACTCTCTACACACAGATGGCTATTGTCTGTCTTCTATGTTAACTGAACAACTGCTGTGCATTCAGGTAATAGTACAGTTTTTTTCTTCTGATCGGCCATGTCTGAATCTTTATTGGGCACCCAATATGTTGTAGCAGGTCTTCTTATGTTCTGTGCAAGCTGAGCAACCATTTAGCCCACAGCAATCATTCATAGGTACAAAAAATCTGGACAGCCTTTGACATTTTGCATTATCCCCTCAAATAATATCTAAACAGCTTGTATTCTAAATGACAGAATAAAGTTCAGCTTTACAATAATGGCATAGCAGTGATACAAGTGTGTTCTGCCCTTACTTGTAATAATTAAGATCCACCACTAATGTGTGGCATACAGGATGTGATAGGAGTTTAGATCAGCCATTCTCAACCAGGGTGCCAAGGCACCCTGGGGTGCCTTGAGGTTTCTTCAGGGGTGCCTTGGCAAAACTTGTTTACAAGCCAGCAGGTGGAGCAAGCCTGCTTTTTACTTACACAAAGCCACAGGTTTTCATTGTATACCATTATAACTTTCTAGACGCTGGCATCCTGACAACCAATGACCTTATCATCAGTTGATAAGGAGGATGGGAGCTGCCTGCACAGTATCCTAGTTTGACCCTCTCCTACCCCTCTACATCAGTGCTGGGGTCACATTATCTCAGTGATGGATAAAAACTGAGGGAGAAGAGAAACACTGGAATACTAGTCAGTACCAGTGTGCAAAGGTGTATTTGCTTTGAAGGAATAAATCACCCCTAATGTTGGGTATCCTACATGTGTGGATGTTGCTGCGTTATATAAAACTATTAAAATAGTTTTTCATATTTTAGAATGGGGTGCCTCAAGACTGTTTATAATTTTAAAGGGTGCCTCGGGACTGTTCATAATTTTAAAGGGTGCCTTGACTGAAAAAAGGTTGAGAAACATAGTTTAGATTAATGCTCAGCAACAACAGATGTCTACATTACATTATTTACCTCTAGTAGATCCTTTAAAGTGTATGTGTAGCAAAAAGGTTTTTTCGTTTTTGGATAAAGTAAGCAAGAGTTGAAACCTTTGTCAATGTATTTTTTTTATTCCCTATGTATCATTGGGGATGAACCCTTTGCTATCTATCTCAGAGACGCAACAGGGAGTTAGAGGAAATCTCCCTAAGTGAAGGGATATTCCCTCTTAGAAAGCTGTCCCTGGAATAGAAGCCCCCCATTGAAAAAGTTCCCCTTATTATTATTACTATATTATTAAAATTATTATTATACATGATTTATATAGCGCCAACAGTTTGTTCAGCGCTTTACAATATAAATTACCTCTTGTTCTGGAGACAATTCTAAAACTTAGGATTTCATCTCACTTTCTTTCTCATTGACAATGGTGAGAGAGGAGTGAATCTCCCCAGTGGGGATATGTATATCAATAAGGACTTGACAGGGGTCTAATCCTTCTCCACTGTATTCAAAAACTATAAAAAAAAAAAGTTGGCCTAGAAATACACTTCAAAGTTCTCAAGATATATGTAACTAAGATGAACTTTTCACATGCACTGCCAGCAAAATCTTTTTTCTATAGCCAGTAGTGACTGAACAATCACCTCTATTGACAGACCCAGCTGCTTTTGTGCAGGGAAATTAATTTTCCAGTATTTGGGGGACTGGTATAAATCATAGACAGGGATCTAGTGGCTACTGATGTTGACGCACAGCTTACTGACTGAGTTAATGAGATGAATGTCTCCTTATAATTTCTGTGCAAGGTGGTCCTAGATGCTAGCCATGTTATGTCTTAGGTAACCCTTCTTTACAGATACCCAGGGTGTTTTGGCTTAAGTACTAATCTGTGAAGCAAGTGTAAAAAGTTATGGGAAATGGTCTTTTTGGCTCTTTGCTGCACAACTTCCTTAAAGTTGTGGTGGGGAGAAAGACTGCTCCATTACCTCAGCTATATTAAGCCTCTGTAACAATCCAAAGGATACAAGCCTTTGCATAAATCTTCCTCTGCATACAGGTCCACTCTCACCAGTCCTATCTGAGATGTGGGGGATGTCCATAGCTGTGGGAAGTTTGCATAGCTGAAGCATGGTTGCTGGAGGTAGTAACCAAAAGCAAAGGCTAATAAATAATTTACCCTTCATCCTCCATTTCATTGCTTCTTATTTTGTCTTTCCATGTGTCAGCATCGTAGGTTGGACTTCTTTTTAGCCTTTCAGGTCTTGCTGTCCCAAGGTGTTATCAGTTCTGTTCCTTTAACGGGAAGGTTTCTAGATTTTTTTAAAGCAAATCATTTTATAGCTCCAAAAGTCAAAAAGTAGCCTTCATCCCCTTGTGGACCTAAAACTGACAAAGCCTTTGTATATCTTCTGATATATGTGTCAGTTGCCTCCTTTCAAAGTGGGAACATACTGGAATCCAGCAACATAAATGCCATCAGCGACTTTTTTGCTTTTCTGTGAAAGACAGCCACTAGGCTCTAAGACTGCTCATAAAGGTCCTTTTATCAGTTTTCAGGTCTCCATGTCCAAAGTATTGCAGTCATTGAATACTTTAATGATCTGCTGCTACATACTTAGACATCTGTGACTTTGGACTTGAATGTGTCAATCTTGATGCAGGCCTTGGAAGACTTTGGATGATGCAATTACAAGCTTGAATCAAAATGTATCAGTCACGATGGCTTCTGATCCTGGCATTGTTGAGGACAGGGTTTTCTCTTCCTTTTATTAGAAATTTATTAGAAATTGACACATTGGATGCTAGGCATCTGGACTGTTTAGGTTTGTTGGTATCAGGAAAAAATGTGTGCTTCCAATCAACATCCTGGCGTTGTGATTGCCTCATCAGTTGTTGCTTCAATTGATCTCCCTTCTGTTGGGGTTCAATTGAACATGCACATAGGTGGCTTCCATCAGTCATAAGGGGGGCACTGAAGGTGTTGTGATGGCAACAGAGGTAGACTCTGGATGGAGTTTCATATTTTAGTGATCTCCATGCTTCATGGAATGGAGCACTGGCAGGCATTTTTTTCTCAGAAGACAACACAAGGATCCAGGGGAATGGTCATTGCACCAGGTGGTATTCTGGGTATCTGCATTTGAGGATGCCAGATATGATCTGCTAAGTTCTTGGTTCCACAAGAAGCTGAACTGATTTGCCTAGGCTGCAGGATCTGACAGTAGATGCATACTTTAGCAGCATACTATTGGATCAGTAAAGTGCCCCCTTTTCCTGTTAAAACCCATTCCACTAGAGCAGTGAGTATTTGGATTTTTGTCATTAGTCCTACATGTTATCTGCCTGTGCAGGTGCTAATATTGGTTCTGCAAGTGGCTATTTAAAACATTTGGTTTCCTTTTTGCTTTGGTTTTATTTGTTGGGCTGGTTCACCTATGTATATGTTGGTGTTTTTGTCCCTGTATTTGGACATCCCTACACTAAAAGTACATTCCATGATAGTGTATACAAACTTGAATTCAAAGCACTAAATCTTGTTCCTCTCTAACCTGCATGATTCACTTCCAATATATTAGACCAGCGGTTCTCAACCTGGGGGTCGCGACCCCTTTGGGGGTCGAACGACGCTTCCACAGGGGTCGCCTAAGACCATCGGAAAACACATATTTCCGATGGTCTTAGGAACCGAGACACCGCTCCTCGCCGCCGCCGCCGTCTCCAGGTGTGGGCGGGATGACATGCCTCCCCTGTCATCTGGACACACCTCGAGATCAATCCTCGCCTGTGATTGGCCGCCGGCACTGTAGCTCAGGAGAGGCACACAGGCGGCCAATCACCGGCAAAGAGGTGGAGCTTGGAGAGGAAGAGCCGAGCGGCACCGCGAAGATCGAGCGAGTGAAGAGGAGGAGAGCGGCCGGAGAAGGAAGACAGCTGACAGGTAAGTGTCGGTACCATGGGAGAGGGAGGGAGCGAGCGAGCCCAGGCTGGAGCAGGGGTCTGCAAGGTAAGTATCATTGGTGTCAGTGGGAATAGTGCCCGATCATTGGTGTCACTAATACCAATGATGGGGCACTATTCCTCCCACTGACACCAATGATGGGGCACTATTCCTCCCACTGACACCAACGATGGGACACTATTCCTCCCACTGACACCAACGATGGGACACTATTCCCCCCACTGACACCAACGATGAGGCACGATTCCTCCCCCAAATGACACCAACAATGGGGCACGATTCCTCCCCCCACTGACACCAACGATGGGGCACGATTCCTCCCCCCACTGACACCAAGGATGGGGCACAATTCCTCCCCCCACTGACACCAAGGATGGGGCAGTATTCCTCCCCCCACTGACACCAAGGATGGGGCACTATTCCTCCCCCCACTGACACCAAGGATGGGGCACTATTCCTCCCCCCACTGACACCAAGGATGGGGCACTATTCCTCCCCCCACTGACACCAAGGATGGGGCAGTATTCCTCCCCCCACTGACACCAAGGATGGGGCACTATTCCTCCTCCCACTTATACCAATGATGGGACACTATTCCTCCCACTGACACCAATGATGGGGCACTATTCCTCCCACTGATACCAATGATGGGACACTATTCCCCCCCACTGATACCAATGATGGGGCACTATTCCTCCCACTGATACCAATGATGGGGCACTATTCCTCCCACTGACACCAATGATGGGGCACTGTTCCTCCCACTGATACCAATGATGGGACACTATTCCCCCCCACTGATACCAATGATGGGGCACTATTCCTCCCACTGACACCAATGATGGGGCACTATTCCTCCCACTGACACCAATGATGGGGCACTATTCCTCCCACTGATACCAATGATGGGACACTATTCCTCCCACTGATACCAATGACGGGGCACTATTCCTCCCACTGACACCAATGACGGGGCACTATTCCTCCCACTGACACCAATGACGAGGCACTATTCCTCCCACTGACACCAATGACGGGGCACTATTCCTCCCACTGACACCAATGACGGGGCACTATTCCTCCCACTGACACCAATGAAGGGGGCACTATTCCTCCCACTGACACCAATGACGGGGCACTATTCCTCCCACTGACACCAATGACGTGGCACTATTCCTCCTACTGCAAAATTACAGTTATGAAGTAGCAACGAAAATAATTTTATGGTTGGGGGTCACCACAACATGAGGAACTGTATTAAGGGGTTGCGGCGTTAGAAAGGTTGAGAACCACTGTATTAGACCAACACCTAGGAGATGCCACCCTCCCCTCAGATGACTCATGTCCTCTTTGTTTCTCGGATCCTGTGGGGGCGGGGTCATTTTCTTCAGTCCACAAAACTAAAAAAAAGTTTTGCCTTCAGTTCTACTTTAAGGCAGAGCTCCCTCCCACCTGCCCAGTTGTAGCAAGCAGTCTGAAATGATAGGAGGGAATTATGTCCCTCAATGGACTCAAAGAAAGAGATTTTACGTGAGTACAAATATCCTGTTTTCTCTATCGTTCATTAAGGGATACAGCTTGAGGATAATTAAAGTGGTTGTAAACCCTTACATATACCCACTGAAATGACTAGTCTCAGGTGATACATGTGGCTAGTGTCTACTTCCCTGTGTCAGTGTGATGATAATGAGCCAACCGGTAAACTAAGTGGCAATGTGATGTTAATCTGAACATTTGCAGCTCTGTGACACTATCCACCACCTAAAGATTGTGCATCTCATTACAATTACCACAGGCAGTGAACCCACAGCAGAAGACAATCCAAGCAGATAATAATAAGAACAGTTCACTAAGCTACAAAAGGGACCATTAATCCTACTTGGTAGTCCCTACCAATGGCCAAGGCTGGGATCACATATTCAGGGGCGGACTGACCATTTGGAAACTCGGGCACTGTCTGAGGGCCTGTGGTCAGTAGGGGGCCCCATGAGATGCCCTTGGTACCTTTTTCATAGGCTTTTTAGAGTTTGGGCAAGGACACAGGGGCCCCATGATCCCCAATTGCCCGGGGGCCCCAAGAGTTGTCAGTCCGCCCCTGCACATATTGTATATGCACATGCGGGAATGCATATACATCGCACCATTTCCCACACCCACAGGTAATGTGCTGCTTTTCAGCAGAGGCGTGGGGGCGCCAATTATTCTCAATGGAGCCCCAACACATCAGAAAACACAGTGCATTTTTTAGTGTGGGAAATCGCATACTGCAAAAGCACTATTTGATTTATGTGCAGCTATGATTTCAAAAAGGTGCAGAGACCTTTTTCCTGCATTCCAAAGAATAGGCTGCTGTGCCTATGCAAACGCGGCTCACACCAACCGCATATGTGTGAACCTAGCCTTAACCATTAAATAGCAACACTGAAACCTTTTAATGGTTAATTATTGCCGTAATGTCACCAAGTTTGTGACATGTTATGTGCAATTAAACCATGGCAACATCTAATGTTTGTGTAGTATTATGTTCAGCAGACTGTGTTCTTCTATTGTTGTGACTTAGATGACGTTTAGAGCATATTTTATGCCCAATTCATGCAAATCTCCAAGTAATCCCAAGGGGTTCACATACTTTTTCTTGCAACTGTAGATAATCACACCAAAACCCATGAAAATTAGGATAACCATATTGTAATTGTGTTAGAAATATTCCAATTTCTGCAACACTTCAGACATAGAGTAAAGTTCAATAACAACATCTTGCTTGTATTAAAACCTCTTGCACAGGAATAATTGATATCATAAAGCCATTTATGCCTGTTCTGTACTCAGTTTTCAAAATTTATACACACTATTTATAAAAATGGATATGATAGATCTATGTTAAAAGAGAAGTATAGGAATAGCAAGAAAAAAAATCATACTCACCTATATGGCTGCAGCACCGATCATAGCTGCAGCTGTCCCCTGCTGGCTTTACACCAAGAACTGAAAAATCAAACACCCCTGATAGCTCAGTTCTCCCCTTCTGCTCTAAGTAGTGACTGTAAGTCCCTGGCTCTTTCCTCTGCCACTCCAGCACTCACTGGAGTGCCAGGCTGTGGAGGAGGAAAGATGGACTGGCTCAAGTCCAGGCATCTGGATAGATCTCAGTCGTAAAGTTGAGATCTTTCCTGAGCCTGGACCAGCTAAGTGACAGCAGACAGTAGGCTTTAGGCTGCTAACACACACGCATGCTACTTATAGATGAGTCAGCACCAGCAGCATGATCTCCATGTGAGGGGTGTTCGCTCAGTCGCAGCTGTAGTGATCAAGAGAGGAAAGGAGTCCAGATAGATGCACTCCCAATATGATATCCAAAAAAGCCTTTATTGATAATGTGAAAAAAAGCACACAGATGTACAAGCAGGGGAAAGAGGGCTAATGCGTTTCAGACGCTGTGCTTTGTCAAAGCTCCAAAAGCATAGCCTATGTGTGAAACGTGTTAGCCCTCTTTCCCCTGCTTGTATAGCTGTGTGCTTTTTTGATATTATCAAAAAAGGTTTTTTTTGGATCTCGTATTGGGGAGTAAAGCTATCCGGACTCTTTTCCTCTTTTGATCACTGCAGGCTTTAGCCCACTGTCGACTGAAAACAGGTTGCAGGAGTGAAGAAAGAACTGTCCTCCTGTGATCCATAGAAGTATAGCCATAATATCTTTGGCTATACATCTCCTTTAATGATAAGCCTCGAACTGGAAGTATTAACACCTCACTAGTAGTCTGGTACTAAGCTATCATATACAAGAGGTGGGATAGATGCATTCCATCCCCTGTATGATGTAGACCTCTGAATTATATAATTCTTAGTCTCTATGGAAAGGTAATTTCAGGTGACATAACATGTGGGCTATTGAATGCTCAAAATAAGTGAAAGGAGGATGAATGAAAGGTCTGTCTCCTCTATTCACAGAGCACTTTTAATTGATGGAAGCTCTAGTATAGATAAATGGAGTAAGGGGCAGAAAGGGCCGGCATGGTCTTAATGAGTGCCCGTGACAGGTCCAGCTGATCATACTGACCCCAACAGCACAGTAGGATTATGATTGCTGGGGTATGGGGGGAGGGGGCAGAGGACTTCAGATTTCAGCTAAGTAGCCTAAAATGAGGCTTTAAACCTGAACTCAGGGCACAAAAACAAACAATTCATTTACATATACTTCTTGGTATCCACAAGGGATTAAATCCATTTTGTGTGCACCCACTGCCTTTGCAAACCCAGAACTTACCTTGTAAGGGCTCGTTCACACTTGGCTGTTTTACCAACGCTTGCCAAACGCCCCTATAGCGTTTGGCAAGCGTTGGTCCGGTGTTTGCGGAGCCTTTTTTTTTAACGCTCCGTAAACGCCGCACGCGCGGTTTAGCGGCGGTTGCTAGGTGTTTGCCGAGCATTAAAAACGCCCCACAAACGCCTATAATGCAGTTTGAATGGTGTTGCCGCTCCGCAACCGCATCGCAACCGCACCGCAAACGCCGGCCATAGACTAGAATAGGAGGCTTCAACACCTCCTGACTCGACCAGAGGCATCCGTTTTGCCGCGACGCGACGCAAACGCTCCCATTAGAACAGCACCATGTGCTGTAATGTGCAGAATTGGCAGAGGCGTTTGGGAAGCGGTAAAAACGCTTCCCAAACGCCTTTCTGCCGCCTGCACACAACGCTAGTGTGAACGTAGCCTAAGAATAGCATCTACATCATCACTGATAGACACATAGCCTGGGCAGAGAGCAGAGCTGTAGGAGGGACCCAGCAGGTTCCACCCACTACAGGCTGCCTGCAGTAAACTACAGGACGGGTGGAGACAAGATCAGTCACCCTGTACAAGGAAAGAGAGCAGCAGTAACTGGTTTGTTTTATAGGATGCTCCTACACAGAGGACAAGGTTCACACTGGACTACTGCTCAGATCTAGAAGAGTTACACAAAGCACACCAAGATTCAGGAACACACATGGCTCTTATATTTAGACAATATTTGCTTAGCCTGGAGTTCAGCTGAAGGTTTGTGGCTATTCAGTTATTGGTTCTATGTACAGCAGAGTGTAAATAACTAATGTATTTAATTTTTCCTTTCATGTTTCAAATGCCTCTCAGCTCTCTGGATCAGATTTCCATTTGAGCTGTAGCAGATGCATATCTTCCCAGGATAAGTGTAGAGCTGTCATTTGAAATAAAGGACAACAGGTTGCCTCTAAGGCTGGCACATTGTTTAGGTCTGTAGCTTAGATGACACAGCTTTGTCTAATGTGAGATCAGGATTAACTAGCAGGTGTCTTTCAAAGCCGGTTTGATAACGCTGAGCAAAACTGAATTTCTAAACAATAAACCTACAGTCTCTGCAAATTCATAATTCTTCACAATCCGCTTCAGTTCATTCTGGCATTGACTGATAGACTACATAGTTTTCTGAATGTTAGTAACACCTCTTCTATGGTGCTAATTGAAGATATGAATATACATTACATTGCCAAACGTATTGGGACTCCCCTCCAAATCATTGGATTCAGGTGTTCCAATTGCCACCATAGCCACAGGTGTATAAAATCAAGCACCTAGGCATGCAGACTGCTTCTACACGCTTTTGTGAAAGAATAGGTTGCTCTCATGAGCTCAGTAAATTCAAGCGTGGTACCGTGATAGGTTGCGCAAGCTGAAGTGCACAGTGCGCAGAAGTCTCCAACTGTCTGCAGAGTCAATAGCTAAAGACCTCCAAACTTCATGTGGCCTTCAGATTAGCACAACAACAGTGCATAGAGAGCTTCATGGAATGGGTTTCCATGGCCGAGCAGCTGCATCCAAGCCTTACATCACCAAATGGAATGCAAAGAGTCAGATGCAGTGGTGAAAAGCACAACGCCACTGGACTCTAGGGCAGTGGAGACGTGTTCTCTGGAGAGACAAATCACACTTCTCTGTCCAGCAATCCGATGGACATGTCTGGGTTGGGCAGTTGCCAGGAGAATGGTACTTGCCTGACTGCATTGTGCCAAGCGTAAAGTTTGGAGAGGGGATTATGGTGTGGGATTGTTTTTCAGGGGTTGGGCTTGGCTCCTTAGTTCCAGTAAAGGGAACTCTTAAGGTGTCGGCATACCAAGACATTTTGGACAATTTCATGCTCCCAACTTTGTGGGAATAGTTTGGGGATGCCCCCTTCCTGTTCCAACATGACTGTGCACCAGTGCACAAATAAAGGTCCATAAAGACATGGATGAGCGAGTTTGGGGTGGAGGAACTTGACTGGCCTGACCTCATCCTGATAGAACACCTTTGGGATGAATTAAAGCGGAGAGTGATGCAGGCCATAGATGGGTCGAAAATCGGCCGATTTTTCGGCCGAAAATAAAATCGGCCGATTTTCGGATCGTTAGTGGGCGATTTGGTCGGCCGTTTTTCGGTATTTTGGCCGTTTTTTTTTTTCGGTAAAGTTGGAAAAAAATCGGCCGATTTTGCCGATCGGCCGATTTTCGCGGCAATTAGTGGGCAAATCGGCCGATTTTTTACCGATAAAAAATCTGCGCATGAGCAGTGACCTGCAAGAGGAAGACAAAAAGAAGAAAAAGAAGAAGAGGAAGAGGATGAAGAAGAAGAAGAGGATGAAGAAGAAGAGGATGAGGATGAAGAAGAAGAAGAAGAGGATGAGGATGATGAAGAAGAAGAGGATGAGGATGAAGAAGAAGAGGAGGAAGAAGAAGAGGATGAGGATGATGCTGATGAAGAAGAAGAGGAGGATGAGGATGAGGATGAGGATGATGAAGAAGAAGAGGATGAGGATGATGATGAAGAAGAAGAGGATGAGGATGAAGAAGAAGAAGAAGAAGAAGAAGAAGAGGATGAGGATGAAGAAGAAGAAGAGGATAAAGATGAAGAAGAGGATGAAGAAGAAGATGAGGATGATGAAGAAGAAGAAGAAGAAGAAGAGGATGAGGAGGAGGAAGAAGAGGAGGAGGATGAGGAGGAGGATGAAGAAGAAGAAGAGGAGGAGGAGGATGAAGAAGAAGAGGATGAGGATGATGAAGAAGAAGAGGAGGAGGATGAAGAAGAAGAAGATGAGGATGATGAAGAAGAAGAAGAAGAAGAAGAGGATGAGGATGAGGAAGAAGAGGAGGAGGAGGAGGATGAAGAAGAAGAAGAAGAGGAGGAGGAGGATGATGAAGAAGAAGAGGATGAGGATGAAGAAGAAGAGGATGAGGATGAAGAAGAAGAAGAGGATGAGGATGAAGAAGAAGAAGAAGAAGAGGATGAAGAAGAGGATGAAGAAGAAGAAGAAGAGGATGAGGATGAAGAAGAAGAGGATGAGGATGAAGAAGAAGAAGAAGAGGATGAGGATGATGAAGAAGAAGAAGAAGAAGTAGGATGAAAATAAGAAGAATTCGAGTCCAGCAAAAAGTATCTCTGCAGAGAGCTCTGCTATTTCTGACAGTTCTCTGACAGTTCTTTGACATTTACAGCGGTTGAAACATTGTATCTATTTGTTTCCGAATAAAAACATCTGTATCCTAAATGGAAACAAATAGATACAATGTTTCAACCGCTGTAAATGTGAAGGAACTGTCAGAAATAGCGGAGCTCTCTGCAGGGACACTTTTTGCCAGCTGTAGAAGGGATGAAAATCGGCCAATTTTTTTTACCATTGATGGTAACGTCGGCCGCTTGAACGACCGAATTTTCGTTTTTTAAAAGAAAAATCTGCCGTTTTTTCTCCCCATCTATGGCCTGCATGAGAGCCAGACCTTCTGGTCCAACATAAGTGCCTGACCTCACAAATGTGCTTCTGGAAGAATGGTCCAACATTCCCATAGATACACTGCTAAACCTTGTGGACAGCCTTCCCAGAAGAGATGAAGCTGTTATAGCTGCAAAGGGTGGGCCAACTCAATATTGAACCCTACGGACCAAGACTGGGATTCCATTAAAGTGCATGTGCGTGTAAAGGCAGGTGCCCCAATACGTTTGGCAATATAGTTTATATAAACACTATCAGGGCAATTCATAAAGAATGTCTAAGACACGCTTTGAAATTCAGTCGTGCCTCCACACAGCGAACATTGGTGCAGACAACAAACAGGTACAATAATTAGGGACAAGCACCATGTGCAGAGCTCTCTTACACTGATCTGCTGTCACAGTGCGGCATCAGGGAGCTTTATGGTTAGGTGGCCATAGCTGGATGGGGAAGTTAAGACACTAGTTACTAATTAGCTCTGCTCACCTTGTGATTGACAGTAGGCAGACTGCCCTCTGCCTGGTGTGAATTACAAGGGGTGCAGCCCTGTTGGGGAACAAGTATCTCTGCTTCCCCTTCAGGCTGTACCCACTCTCAGTGTCACTGGTTGCTAGGAGCCTGTCTGGTGTGAAGCAGATTAAAGTGGTAGTAAACTCATTTCTGGTATTTGTACCTACAGGTAAGCTTATAATAAATTGCCTTGCAGGGGGAAATGTTTTTTTTTTTTCAAACTTTACTATCGCTTTAAAGTGATTCTGAAGGCAGAAGGTCTGCATACATCCATTGTATGCATTAATGTATAAAACCCTCTGCATACAGTTCCCCTCAGCCCCCCTAAAAGCTTATCTGAGCTGAATCTCAATCAATTGATGTGCACAAGAGCAGCAGATCCTGGTTCTCCTCATTGAAGGCAGCACTGGGAGCCATTGGTGGGGACAGATTGGAGGGCGGTACTGGCTCAGGAGCGAGCACACACAAGTGCCCCCATAGCAAGCAGACCCAGGTAAGTATAATATGTTTGTTATTTTTTATCCACTTGCCCTCCAGAGGATTTACCCCCCTTCCTGACCAGGCCATTTTTTGTGATACAACTCTGCGTTACTTTAACTGACAATTGCGCAGTCATGGAATGTTGTACATAAATTAAATGTATGTAATTTTTTCCCCACAAATAGAGCTTTCTTTTGGTGGTATCTGATTACATCTGCGTGTTTTATTTTTTGCGATATAAACAAAAAAATACCGACAATTTTGAAAAAAAAAAAACACTATTTTTTACTTTTTGCTATAAAACATATCCAATAAAAAAGTAAAAAAATCAAATTTCTTCATAAATTTAGGCCAAAATGTATTTTGCTACATGTCTTTGCTCAAAAAATCTCAATAAGTGTATATTGGTTTATGTGAAAGTTCTAACATCTACAAATGGTGGTATATATACTGGAATTATTTTTTTTTAATACTAGTAATGGCGGCAATCAGAGACTTACTGTGGGACTGCGGCAGGCATTCTGACACTGGGGGGGAACTTACTAACAGCCAGTGACATCCCCAGTGACACTAATACAGTGGTTGGTGCTAATAAAAAGTACTGACACTGTACTAATGACACTGGGCAGGAAGGGATCAACATCTGGGGTGATCAAAGGGTTAACTGTGTGTTGTGTGTGTTCTACATTGTGTGCTGTGTGCTGTGTGCTGTTTTACATGGGAGACATGCTGCTTTGTATGTCTGCTGTGCAAAGCAGCATGTCCATGCTGACAGATGAGAGATCACAGATTTCTCCTCTCTCAGCCCTGCCGACGATCACCGGAATCGCCGGCCGGGACCCGATGATTGACATCCCCAGCAGCCAATAGCAGCTTTGATCTGGAAATGCAAATCACATATATATATATGTGATTTTACGCAGTTGTGCTGCCCTGTAGCAGTACATCTGCTATAGAGTGGTGGACAAGTGGTGAAAAAATAATTTTTTTTGCATTTAATAACCAGTGACGGGTGGGGGAGGGGTAGCTGCGGCAAATATGCCACCTGCTACACAATGTACAGAGACAGGCACAATGCTGGTCTCTGTATGCTAACATAGAGTTGGTCTTAATTACTTCTATGTTTGTTATCAATGAACTGGAGGTAATTATTCAAGAATTTATTGCGCTAATAATGCTATTAAGAACCACCTGAATCTGCCATATGTATTGGTAAAGCTACTAAAACGGGCAACAGGAATTTTTTAATTTGGCACAGGCCATGTTAGAGAGCCATACCACCAGAAAAGTGTTATTATTGAACTCTCCCCTGTGTTTCAGTGTTGTCCAAGTCTGTGGCAAATATAAAAGGCATGACCAGCTCACTCTTTATTTGCCCAGTTCTGCACCATTGAATGTGCGTTGCAATACTTGTATCTTTTACACACTTTTTCCCATTAAATTCACTAAGCTGACTCAAATACAGTTGACTTACTCCCACATTTGATTGTAAAAATCTTCAATGGGATATCTAGATCTGAATAACATTCCCAGTATTAGTGATACAGCCAATGCTACATTTTTAGCACTAGCTCACTAGCTGTTTTTAAACATTTGCTGTCTTAAAAATAGTGAATCATTGATTTTATGATTTGATTCACCATTGATTCCCAGAGAGACCTGCCATGCTCAATACTAAACCTTAATTACATTCTCTGCACATTTGACACACTGCAAAAAAAAAAAAATCATAATAGTAAAAAATAAATAAATAAATATATATATATATATATATATATATATATATATATATAGCCTAAAATTGTCATTTGCAGACACTAGCATTTACCCTCTCAACTTGCTCCAGATCTATATTATAACTAATATGGACCCTTGCTGGAAAACAGACCACGAGGCTAGGTTCACACCTATGCAGTCTGCATTTGATCTGTTTCTGCAATTCCTTTTTATGCCATGTTTTTGATGCATTTTGCTTTTTTTTTTTTACTTGTTGCTGGGCAGATTAAAAAGCAAAACGCATCAAAAACACGTAAAAAATGCATCAAAAATGCACTACATGCTTTTCTGCAGCATCTCCATTGACGTCTATAGAACCAAAAACCCACTGTTTTGCATTCAAAGAAGTCCCTGACCCTCTCCAAAAACTGCACAGAGTGAAAACTCAGAGATGTGAACCTGTCCCATAGGAAATCAAATGAAATTGACTGCTGTGCGTTTCCGCAAAACGGAAAATGCAGTGGAAAACGCATAGGTATGAACCTAGACTAAATGTGGGTCATGCTAGGCATGCAAATGCCTAATATCATACAATATAAAAGATGCGGCGCTATAGATAAAATGTCCAAAATATCAATATATGGTGGTTAGGTGATTAATGTGATCACAAAAGAGTTATATCACAAGCAAAGTGACATGCGGTGCAAAACCAGTCTTTGTGACAATTATTTTTCTTCAAAGTGCTGCTTCCATGCAGTAAAACGTGAAAAGGATAAGGCTGTGCACTCACCAGATGCACAGTGTAACTGCGCATTTAGAGATATATTATCTCCACTAAATCCACAAATGGCTTCAAAAGGTCAGGTCAGGCCGGATATTCCTCCATCCGCTGAATGTTGCTAGTAATCCACGGTCTCTCTCTTAGGTGGCTCTATAGGTGATGAGTGACTCACCAAGGGCCACAAAGAAAGGAGACCAATAGCGTGATACCGTTTAAGGAATATTTATTTCATATACAGTATGATATAGGAAAACAAACAATCACTGACCATGAGGTGAATAGAAAGGTGGCCGCCGGGACCTCCGTGGTGCCGGCGGCAGAGAGATAGTGACGCTGTAGCTCCTACACTGACGCGTTTCGTGCTAACCGCACATCATCAAAGGGGATAAGCTGCAGCGTCTGCTCCCGACTGTATCCATTAAATAACGTGAAATGGATACAGTCGGGAGCAGACGCTGAAGCTTATCCCCTTTGATGATGTGCGGTTAGCACGAAACGCGTCAGTGTAGGAGCTACAGCGTCACTATCTCTCTGCCGCCGGCACCACGGAGGTCCCGGCGGCCACCTTTCTATTCACCTCATGGTCAGTGATTGTTTGTTTTCCTATATCATACTGTATATGAAATAAATATTCCTTAAACGGTATCACGCTATTGGTCTCCTTTCTTTGTGGCCCTTGGTGAGTCACTCATCACCTATAGAGCCACCTAAGAGAGAGACCGTGGATTACTAGCAACATTCAGCGGATGGAGGAATATCCGGCCTGACCTGACCTTTTGAAGCCATTTGTGGATTTAGTGGAGATAATATATCTCTAAATGCGCAGTTACACTGTGCATCTGGTGAGTGCACAGCCTTATCCTTTTCACGTTTTACTGCATGGAAGCAGCACTTTGAAGAAAAATAATTGTCACAAAGACTGGTTTTGCACCGCATGTCACTTTGCTTGTGATATAACTCTTTTGTGATCACATTAATCACCTAACCACCATATATTGATATTTTGGACATTTTATCTATAGCGCCGCATCTTTTATATTGTATGGTTTGTAAGGCTTTTTGGTATCCTTTTTGATGCTGTGGCTGCTTTTTGTTTTCATAGCGCTCACAACTTCTTTATATAAATGCCTAATATCGCTTTCTTTGTATAAATAAGCCTCAGTATCTTTCTCAATTATACCCATTTTCTGTTCCTCTGGGGATTTACTAGCACCAGCTAAAATCAAAGGATGGCCTTCCATTTTTACATAGGTTAACAGAGAATACAGTAAGAATCAGGGTTTAAACACTCCATAGCTATCAGACACTTCTTTTAGTTGAAATATTTTTTGCTAGTAAAAAGTTTAATTTTCTTTGTTTACTCTGGGGATGTCTGGCTGCAGATCCAGGAGCACATCTAAGCACCATATAATATGCTCTAATGGTCACTCTTCTTCTAAGATCATGTAGTGTTCTATTTTTCGACCATATGCTGTGCTGCATCAAAGACACCTCATGCACGTTTGTCAGGCTCTCTGGAGTATGTGGGTTCTGGTTAGGCAGACGGAGGAGAAAGCAGAACTGCAGTTTGACGATAATACTGATGATTTTCACAACACAACAGAGACTAACTGGAGAAGAACTCTGGAATACAGTACTAACAATGACACTATTAACCACTTGCTGTCCAGAGCATTTTTTTTATTTTTCACACAAGTATTACAGCATTTTTTGCTTGAAGATTCCTTGGAATCGCCAAACATTATATATTTACTGAAAGCAGAGGCCCTGGGGAATAAAATTGTGGCTGTTGGAATTATTTTTATGTCATTCGATATTTACGCAAGGTTTATCAAACGCACATTTTCAAGAAAAAATACACTAAAATGAATTTTAGTGCATATAAACACAATATAGTACACAATTTTTGTTAAAATATAAAAGATGATGCTGCATCACATAAATAGATACCAAATATATCAAGTTGTGAAATGGCAACAAACAAAAATTTTCTATTGGTGACCCTTTAAGATCATTTATAGGTTTTTATTGTAGTGTTAAAGGATAAGTTCACCTTTTAAAAGTAAATAAATAAATACATGCACATCCTTTTGCAGGTAGGAAACTGCATTTTTCTTTTTTTACTAGGAGCCTAGAAAGCATTGCACTTGCAATTAGCAGATCATGAGTGCCATGCAGGACTCCTGCAGACCTGTCAGTGTATCTGTCTGCTCCAGGGGCGGACTGACAACTCATGGGGCCCCCGGGCAATAGGGGATCATGGGGCCCCTGTGTCCTTGCCCAAACTCAAAAAAGCCTATGAAAAAGGTACCAGGGGCATCTCATGGGGCCCCCTACTTACCCCGGGCCCTCGGGCAGTGCCTGAGTTTCCAAATGGTCAGTCCGCCCCTGGTCTGCTCATACCTCATACGGACAAGCAGATATACTGACAGGTAGAATCAATTAACTACCACAGCGCTCAACAGCACCCTGGTAGATCATCGAGAACAACAGCTGCAAAGACTGTTGGTACATGTCGTTTTCCATTCACAGAATTCTGTGATGGCCATGTTCTTTTAACAATAGTAACAGCTAGTGGGGGGAGAAGATCCTCCGCTAGCTGTCACTAGATGCAGTGGAGCGAGCAGCAGCTCTGGGACATGTTACATGTTCCACCCTACAAATGGGTGGAACATGTAACACGTACTCAAAGGTAAACTTGTCCTTTAATCATAAATAATGGACTTCTAATTATTGCTCTCACTTTGACATTCACAGCAATATCTCACATGTATCTTACATACACATGCAGGACCTACATGCTCGACCTACATGCACATTTGCATTTTCGTGTGTATGCGGGGGGGAAAGAGGGTGTTTTTACATTTTTTTTTTAATTATTCCTATTTTATTAAAATGCATTTTTTAATACTTTTCATTTAACTTTTATGTTAACACAAGGGAGCTAACAAGCCTCTTATGTGTCAGCTTTGGGCCAATGACTCTTTATGGAGATATTTATTTTATTATTTATTACAGGTACTTATATAGTGTCATCAATTTTACAATTTTACAGCGCTTTACATATATATATTGTACATTCACATCAGTCCCTAACCCTCAAGGGGTGTACAATCTAAGGCACAGGTGTCAAACACAAGGCCCGCAGGCCGAATCCAGCCCTCCAGGCCATTTCATGTGGCCCTTGCACCTCTCCTGCAGGAACCCCTTGTCTTTGCCCCCACCTTGTCTCAGCAGTCAGCAGCAGAGAGGAGAACAGAACGCCTCTGCCAAATCCTGCACCTCTCAGTGCAGCTGCAGCACCCCCTCATCTTTGCCTCCCCTAGTCTCAGCATTCAGCAGTCTCTGACAACTGACTCCACTCCTCCTCTGGTCCTCCTCCAGACCCTGCACTTTCTGCATTCCAGCCCTGCTCCGAAAGGGGGTGCATGGTGATGTTAGGGAGGGTGTGGGATTCTTGATATCTGATGTAATTAGAGGGGGGGGTTGCTCTGGACATCTAGTCTTACAGATACAACCGGCCCTTGGAGGACAACCATAATGCTGATATGGCCCACGATGAAATGGAGTTTGACACCCCTGATCTAAGGCATCAAGAGTCTTATGGACTTTAATATCATTAGATGTAATTGAGACCTAAAGTGTATTTTCACTTTTGCAGCCAAACTGAGATAACACCTACAATTTGTTACATTTTTAATTCACATAGCAGAATCTTTAGAAAATATTTTTAAAAAGCAGTGTAGTTTTTTTATATGCTCTTATGTGAAAACTCCAGGATTGGAAAATCCTACGTAGTTCTTCCTTTCTATGTAATGTTTATGAGGGGGGGCTGTGGTGTTGTGTTTGCCATTACTAACCCTGTCTGTACTGTGCTGGCAGATTTCTGTATCACTTGTTAACTACATGTGCAGGACTGTCTGTCCTAACAAAGATCTGAGGATTGAGTGGTGTTGTATTTTAGAAGTGCAGACAGAAGTTTACTTCCCGTTCAGCCTCTTCCTTCTATCTCGTAAGACAAAAATGACATAGCATTTTCTTAAAAGGGCAATAAGCTGAACTTGGCAAATACACAACTGGTGGTACAGTGTATGTTAATGCACCTTTAAAATAAACTGTACCTGAGTTTGTCACTTATCTCAACCTTATCATCTATCCAAAGCAATATAAGCTGCCTATAAAGTAATGTATAAATTTGCTTCAAAGAATTGTCTAAAATATTAAGAAATATTTAAAAATGCCGTTTAAATGGAAAGATATAGTAAACACTGGATTTCTCAAATTTGGTATCAAAAGTACTGGGGCGCCTGCCTTTACACACACATGAACTTTAATGGCATCCCAGTCTTAGTCCATATGGTTCAATATTGAGTTGGCCCACCCTTTGCAGCTATAACATCTTCAACTCTTCTGGGAAGGCTGTACACAAGGTTTAGGAATGTGTCTATGGGAATGTTTGACCATTCTTCCAGAAGCGCATTTGTGAGGTTAGGCACTGATGTTGGACGAGAAAGCCTGGCTTGCAGTCTATAATTCATCCCAAAGGTGTTCTGTCAGGTTGAGGTCAGGATTCTGTGCAGGTCAGTCAAGTTCCTCCACCCCAAACTCGCTCATCCATGTCTTTATGGACCTTGCTTTGTGCACTGGTGTGCAGTCATGTTGGAACAGGACGGAGCCATCCCCAAACTGTTCCCACAAAGTTGGGAGCATGAAATTGTCCAAAATGTCTTGGTATGCTGACACCTTAAGTGTTCCCTTCACTGGAACTAAGGGGCAAAGCCCAACCCCTGAAAAACAACCCCACACCATGATCTGCCCTCCACAAACCTTTACACTTGGCACAATGCAGTCAGGCAAGTACCATTCTCCTGGCAACCACCAAACCCAGACACTTCCATAGGATTAACAGACAGAGAAGTGTGATTCATTACTCCAGACAAAACATCTCCACTGCCCTAGAGTCCAGTGGCGGCATGCTTTACACAAATGCATCTGACACTTTTAATTGCACTTGGTAATGTAAGGCTTGGATGCAGCTGTTTAGCCATGGAAACCCATTCCATGAAGCTCTCTGCACACTGTTGTTGTGGTATTCTGAAGGCCACATGAAGTTTGGAGGTCTTTAGCAACTGACTCTATTTCAACTATCAGTTGAAATACAAATCACT
The DNA here is from genome assembly GCF_062004578.1 of Staurois parvus. Classification (NCBI taxonomy): domain Eukaryota; kingdom Metazoa; phylum Chordata; class Amphibia; order Anura; family Ranidae; genus Staurois; species Staurois parvus. The sequence goes on from NW_028318233.1 coordinate 2,946,327, forward strand.
TTCACATTTCTATTAAAATTATATTCAAAGAATATCTTCCTATTTGCATAAATTATTTAAATCCCTCACCTCCACCTTCCCTCTTTCCCCTCCCCCCTTCCTCAGCTTCCCACTCCCCTCCCGCCCCCCCTCCCTCTCCCACTCTACGTTTTTTCTCTTCTCCTTTACACCATACATTTCTATTATTTCTAAATCCATTTCTGGGGGTATTATATCCTCATATATTTCACTTTTTCTCTATACTCTTCCCATTTTTTCCATTTTATGTTATACATCTCCATCTTATCTAAATGCATGTAATACAGTTTTTCTGTCCCACAGATCTGATTCATTCTGCCCATCCAATCCTCCTCAGTTGGCACCTCTTTTTTTTTCCAAAACCTAGGTATCAAGCTCTTCGCTGCACTCAAATAATACCATATCCCCGAGACCTTATATAATTTCAGTGGGAACTCTGTGATATGGAGAAGACATAACTCTGGGTCTAATCCTATATTAATTTTAGTGATTTTCCTTATTAAATAAACTATTTTCCGCCAAAACACCTGTATTCTTGAACACTCCCACCATACATGATACCACGTGCCCACCTCTCCACAACCTCTCCAACATAACCGTGTAATTTCCCCATTCAATTTATGCTCTACCTTAGGTGTGATGTGCCATCTCATCAAACACTTATAATTTATTTCCACCTCCCTCATACTGTTTTCGTGAATTAATCTAAGCATTTTCCTTTGCTCCTCCTCAACTATTTATCTTCCCATGTCTCTTTCCCATTTCTCTATGTATATTAGTTTTGTGTCGGTGTCTAATTCTATTAATATCTTGTGTATTTTTGCGATTCTGTGTCTCCCATTTCCCCGTGTCTCCAATAGTCTCTCCAATGGATTCCACTCTTTTCTAGTTCTTATAGGCTTTGGGAGACTCTCAAAAGAGTGTTTCAGTTGGTAATATCGTAATCTATCCATCTTATTGAAAACTTCTCCCTTTTTTTTCTCCATCTCTCTATATGATCCTAATTCTTCCCCAACTATTATATCTCTCAATTGCGCCTCTTGTTTTATAATCCATTTCCCTACGATACTTTCCTGTCCAGGGGTAAAATATTGTTTTCCTTAGTGGCATTAACTGTGAATTAAAAACCCATCCCTTTTGTCTGTGTAACATTTCCCACACTCTTAAAACATTAAAAGTATACGTGCTTGTGCTATCCTCTAATCCCCTATATTGTGCAAGTACCCATATAATCTTACATAAATTTTTTCCACTCAGTGTATTTTTAATTTTGACCCAACTTTTCTCAGGATTATGAGTCTAATCGAAAGTTCTCGCAATTATCACCGCTTTATAGTATCTCTTAAAGTCTGGTACACCCAATCCCCCTCTTTCTTTACTTCTAGTCAGTGTTTCATAGCGTATTCTAGGCTTTTTATTTCTCCATATATATTTTATTATCATTTTTGTAAGTTCTTTAAAATATGCCTCTGGAAGTTTGATTGGAATCATTTGAAATTTATATAATACTTTGGGCACAATTACCATCTTTATCAGGTTTATGCGACCTATCCACGATGGGTTTCCAGCTCCCACTCTCTTCAGCTACTCCTTAATCTCGTTTAGTAATGAAATATAGTTAGCTTTACACAGGTTCTTAATTGAGGCTGATAGTTTTATCCCCAGATACTTTAATTCTTTATCTCTCCGAACAAAAGGGAATTTGTCTTGTATTTTTTCTTTTTCACTATTTTTAAGGTTTATATTTAAGATTTCAGTTTTTGTCGGATTAATTTTTACATTTGATAGTTCCCCATATTCTTTCAGTATTTTCATTAAATTTGGAAGTGACATTCTAGGATTTCCAACATAGACCATCAAATCATCCGCATAAGCCGCTACCTTATGTTCTCTATCTCCTATCCTTATTCCTTTTACATCTATGTTCTTCCTAATCGTGGACAATAATGGCTCCAATGATAAAACATATAACAGTGGGGATAATGGACATCCCTGTCTTGTACCATTTGACATCTTGAAAAGCTCCGATCTTCCTCCATTTACCATGATGGTGGCAGTAGGCCCTCTGTATAGCCCTCCAATCCACTTTCTCATTCTGTCTCCCAGCCCCAACACTTCCAAGGTGTCCATCATGAAACCCCAACTCACTATATCAAATGCTTTCTCAGCGTCAATCGACATCAGTATCATTGGGGTTTTCCTTTTTTTACCTTCCTGTATGAGCAACAGTGATCTCAAACCATTGTCTCTACCCTCTTTCCCTGGGACAAACCCCACCTGATCTCCATGTATCCACTCCGGCATCAGATCTTCCAGTCTATTTGCCAAAACCTTTGCGTATAGTTTGGTATCTACATTCAACAGTGCTATTGGTCTATAACTTGCACATTGCGTGGGGTCTTTATCTTCCTCCTGAATTAAAACTATATTAGCCTGTAAGGATTCTCACCTTATCTCCATCCCATTTCCCAGAGCGTTCATATATGTCTTCAGCTTGGGTATTAGTAGCTCTTTATATTTTTTATAATATTTTACCGTATACCCATCTGGACCTGGGCTTTTCCCCACTGCAGTGCCTTTTAATGCTATTTTTATTTCCTCTAAAGTAATTTCTGCTTCTAGAGAGTTCAATTGTATTTCACTTAATTTCGGTAGACCTGCCTCCTTTAAGTATGTCCTTCTTTTTTCTCTATTTACTGTTTCCGTTTTATTTAATATATCCTGAGGTGTAATATTATATAACTCATTATAGTAATCTTTAAATACTCTAGCAATGTCTTTAGTTGAATGTACAAATTCCCCCTTGGGATTTCTTATTTTCTCTATATAATTCCTATTTTTCTTTTTTCTTAAAGTTCTCATTAAGTACTTTCCCGGCTTATCTCCCCATCTATACCTTTCACTTATTACTTTGTTAAAGACTCTTCTTTTTCCTCCTCCATTACATTCTCCAGTTCTTCTTTCTTCTTTATTATTTTCTGCATTATCTTCTTAGATCTTTCCCTTTTATGAGCCTGTTCAAGATCATATATTTCATTTAGCAATCTATTAATCTTTTCTCTCCTTTCTTTTTTCTTTTTTTCCCCTATTGCAATGAGTAGTCCTCTAATGTAGGCTTTGTGGGCTTCCCATACTGTTGCAACCGACACATCCTCTGTTTCATTCTCCTCAAAAAACCATTTAATTTCCCTCTCGATTTTTCGATCGATCTCTTCATCCATAAGGAGTGCCTCATTCATCCATCAGACATAACCTTCTCTCTCCTCTCTACCCCATCTTGACTTCATTGCAACAGGGGCATGATCTGACAGAGTACTTCCTCCAATTTTTACTTCTACTACAGACTCTAAAAATCAATGTTCTACCAATATCTAATCCAATCTAGAATAAGTCTCATGTACATGTGAAAAAAAAGTATAATCTCTATCTTTCATATTCCTAATTCTCCATATATCCACTAATTGACACTCATGCATCAGTTTATTTAATAGTCTTAAGGACCTACTCTCCTCCTTCCTCACACAGGAAGTAGTATCCATCCGCGGGTCCATACAGACATTAAAGTCTCCAGCTATTATCATACACCCCCTTTTGAAGTCCATCAATCTCTTCAGTACTCCTCTCAAAAATGTCTCCGGCTTCTTATTTGGACAATATTGGCTATTGTACACTCAATTTCCTGTAGTTTACCTCTCAAAAACAAAAACCTTCCCTCCGGATCCGTTATTCTCTTCTCCACCTCAAACCTTATATTCTTTGCAAAACCTATAGAAACCCCTTTTGCTCTTTTAATTGGTGAGTCCGCGTAATACCATGTCGGGAAATATCTAGTCTTCAGCCTAACCTTTGACTCCATTTCTAAGCGTGTTTCCTGCAAAAATACCACCGAAGATGTTCTGTATTGTAGTTCTTTAAATAACCTGAATCTCTTCCCAGGGCAACACAACCCCTTCATTATAGGTTATAAATTGGATTTCTTCCATCATACCCTACTCCTCTTAACTCCTTCTTCCTCCTTCCCTTCCTCTTTCTTGTTTCTCTTATCCCGTAGAGTGTTATTGTCCCACTACTCTTTTTTCTGACCTTATCCCTCTACCCCTCTCCCAGTAACCTCTTCCGCCCCTCTCCTCCCCCCCATCCGCACCCATTGCCCCTTCCCTCCCCCTCCTCCCCCCCACCCCTCCCCTCCCTCCCCCCTCTTTTTAGGCCTTCAATTTGCCTAACAATCATTTGTGGAAATAAGATCCACCTTTGATTTAATCCTTAGGGCTACACTCCTCCCATGGATGACTTCCCCTCTATCCATCCCCCCCCCCCACTGACCCCCAGTTTCTACAGAGACATCTCAAAAATGGAGATAGGCCGGAAAGGAGAGGGAAGAAGAGGAAGAGGAGAAAAAAAAAGGTTCTCTCCCTTTCTATCCCCCCCCCCCACCTCCTCCCCCCTACAAGCTGCCAATCTTCTTTTATTTTAAATCTAATTTCCCCATGTTCTTCTTCCCAATCAACGATTTCCATTCTTTGCAGTTCGAGTCTATCACAGAAATTTCTCAAGTCCTCTGGGAACCTCAATCAAGCTGTAATTCCATTCTTCCATCCTATTAGGCACTCCGATGTCCGCCATCTATATATCTATATTGCACATTCTTTTTTTTCATCTGTTCTCACAAAGGTCTCAGGGCTCTCCTTCTCCACAAAGTCTCCGGTGATAAATCCGCAAATATCTGAATGTCCATTTCTCCATATTTAATTACTGGTTTTCCCTTAGTTTTCCTCCAGATTTTTTCTTTATCTTGAAGCTCATAGAATTTAACCAGTATATCTATCGGCCTTTCCTTCCCAAGATTCCCATGGAGTTTCCCTTTTCTAGAAATTCCTTCTATTTTAGTCCTTTCCATATCAGAATCTTCCATTATAGAGTTTAGTATTTTACAAACTACCTCATACAATATTTCTCCTTTTGGGTTTTCTGGAACCCCTCATATCCTGATATTTCTCCTCCTATCTCTATTCTCTTGTATCTCCGCCTTATGCAGCAATTTTTCCTGAACTTTCCCCATACTGATTATCTTCTTTTCTAATTCGGAAATAACTTGGGTCTGGTTTTTAACTTTCTCCTCCGTTTCTTCCACTCTTATCAGCAGCTGCCCCAAATCATTCCGAATATTTACCATTTCTTGCTTTATTGTTCTCTCCACTTCTTTAAACATTTCTGCCATTTCTTTTTTGTTTGGTATTTGTAGATCTTTTTCCAACTCTATATTTTCTGATATTTGTTGACTACTAATATCCAGGTCCAATGATTGTCTAGGGCTACTTTGCAGACTAAGGTCTATTTCTCCTTTTTCATTCATACTCTGGGGCCTTTCTGAGGTCATGTTTCCCTGGGACGTGTATTTTTTAATTGTGCCAGTTTGGGTCCCTTTAACCCCACTTCCTTTAGCACTTTTATTTTTCATTTCTTCTGTGGCTTTTATTTTCCTTTATAGGCTCGTGGTTAGAAAGAGACAGCTATTAATATACAAGTCCCAGCCCTGTCTATTCACTTTTTCTTTAGCTTTTCCTTCACCGATCTTCTTCTCCTTATTTATATTCTCTGGGGGTCCCCCCTTTCTCTCGCACTCTGCTTTCCCCACCAACTCAATACAGGATATGTTATATGTGAAGCCTCAGACAGACTCACTCACCCTCCTTGCACTTCTCTTCTTGTGAGACGGCTCCAGGCTCCCTCCTTCAGTCCTTCCAGCAGGTCAGCTTCTCATCTTCTCCTCTCAGGGGGACTCCCCAGGGTTTTCCTCTGCTCCTCTCTCTTCGGGCCACATTGTCTCTCTCCTCTCCGCAGCACTCCAGCAGGGCTCCGGGGCAGCTGGCCGGCAAGCAGATCAGCATCTCTCTCTCTCCCCGTCAGACGCCGGCTTCCTCCCCTCCCAGCGATGCACAGCGGCCGACCTCGTGGTCACGCCGCTCCTCCTCGTCTCCCGGCAACCAGGCACGCTGTCACCGCATGGCTCCACACCAGCTGGTCTCCGACTCCCGGATCTCCCCTCCTGCGGGCCACCACTCATCCAAAGGTGCCCCTTAAGCAGAGGTAGGTCTCACCCTGCAGGGCTCCCGCATATCAAAGGAGCTTGGGGGCCTGGGGGGGTTGGACAGAGGAGCCTCATTCGAGAGCTCCTACATCGGGCTCTCCTCAGCCGCCATAGTCAGGCTCCGCCCCACAAGTTGATGGACAACGCCTCTGGCTGAGTTGCTGTTGTTCCCAGTTGCTTCCACTTTGTTATAACACCACTACCAGTTGAAAGTGGAATATTTAATAGCAAGGAAATTTCATAGATTGCACAGGTTGCCACACTTGAATGCACTGAGGTCTTGAGAGCGACCCATTCTTTCACAAATGTTTGTAGAAGCAGTCTTCATGCCTAGAGTGCTTGATTTTATACACCTGTGGTCATGGAAGTGATTGGAACACCTGAATCCAATGATTTGGAGGGGTGTCCCAATACTTTGGCAATATAGTGTACAGTCCACATTAATAATTATGCAACCAAAATGTGTGTGTGCTGTAAATTGTCTGCTGCATTGTTCCTGTTTCTTCTTGCCACAGGCTGCCATATTGCTGAAGCCAAGAGCCCCTGAGCAGCAGTAAATCTTTAGGATGTCAGCAGATCGGCCTCTACATTTTCAGCAGTCTCAAAAAATAGTAAGCAACTGAGCATGTACAGTGCAGGGTGAGACTAGAGATGAGAAGGTTTCGGGGTAAAACACGGGAAAAAAATGAGAAAAAAAGTTTATTTTCCATTTTATTCAAAGCTGATTTTTGGGGTTGTTTCCCGGAAAAATTGGGGGAAAAATGAAGTGTGGAATATGATCTTTTACAATGATAAATTATATATCTATGACATGGTATTTAAACTGTATAACATGAAGACCTTAATGAAAGATTTCTGAGACTTTATGTAGTCTTAAATTATTGCAAATGCTCTCTAAGAAACAAAAAAAAGAATCATGAATTTTCATATACCGTATTTTTCGCTCCATAAGACGCGCCTAGGTTTTAGAGGAGAAAAACAAGAAAAAAAATATTCTGAACCAATGGACTGCAGACACAGTACAGTGAATGACCAGAGACTGCGGACACAGTACAGGGGATGACCAGAGACTGCGGACATAGTACAGGGGATGACCAGAGACTGCGGACACAGTACAGGAGATGACCAGAGACTGCGGACATAGTACAGGAGATGACCAGAGACTGCGGACACAGTACAGGGAATGACCAGAGACTGCGGACATAGTACAGGGAATGACCAGAGACTGCGGACACAGTACAGGGAATGACCAGAGACTGCGGACACAGTACAGGAGATGACCAGAGACTGCGGACACAGTACAGGAGATGACCAGAGACTGCGGACACAGTACAGGGAATGACCAGAGACTGCGGACACAGTACAGGAGATGACCAGAGACTGCGGACACAGTACAGGGAATGACCAGAGACTGCGGACATAGTACAGGGAATGACCAGAGACTGCGGACACAGTACAGGGAATGACCAGAGACTGCGGACACAGTACAGGAGATGACCAGAGACTGCGGACACAGTACAGGGAATGACCAGAGACTGTGGACATAGTACAGGAGATGACCAGAGACTGCAGACAGTGCAGGAGATGACCAGAGACTGCGGACACAGTACAGGGGATGACCAGAGACTGCGGACACAGTACAGGGGATGACCAGAGACTGTGGACACAGTACAGGAGATGACCAGAGACTGCGAACACAGTACAGGAGATGACCAGAGACTGCGGACACAGTACAGGAGATGACCAGAGACTGCGGACACAGTACAGGAGATGACCAGAGACTGCGGACAGTACAGGGGATGACCAGGGACTGCGGACATAGTACAGATGACCAGAGACTGCAGACAGTGCAGGAGATGACCAGAGACTGCGGACACAGTACAGGGAATGACCAGAGACTGTGGACATAGAACAGGAGATGACCAGAGACTGCAGACAGTGCAGGAGATGACCAGAGACTGCGGACACAGTACAGGGGATGACCAGAGACTGCGGACACAGTACAGGGGATGACCAGAGACTGTGGACACAGTACAGGAGATGACCAGAGACTGCGGACACAGTACAGGAGATGACCAGAGACTGCGGACACAGTACAGGAGATGACCAGAGACTGCGGACACAGTACAGGAGATGACCAGAGACTGCGGACAGTACAGGGGATGACCAGGGACTGCGGACATAGTACAGATGACCAGAGACTGCAGACAGTGCAGGGGATGACCAGAGACTGCAGACAGTAAAGGAGATTACCAGAGACTGCAGACCTTTGGGGAGGGAGAGGGAGCGGGTACCTGAATTTGACAGGTACCCGCTCCCACTTCCGCGGAGTTGTCCTTCCTTCTTCTTCCCGCGGCGGCTTCTGTGCCCACTGCGCATGTGCGAGAAGCACTGCGCTTTGTGAATGGCCCGGAGCCTTCTGGGACCTGTCATGTATCCCAGAAGACGCCGGACCATTCACAAAGTGCAGCGCTTCTCGCGCATGTGCAGTGAGCACCCGGCTGTCACAGAAGCCGCAGCGGGAAGACTGCAGCGCTGGAGCGAGGAACAGGTAAGGTCCTGCAGGAGAGAAGAGCTGAGCGGCCGGCCCGATATTCCAACATGGTGGCGGCAGAAATATCGGACCGGCCGCTTTACATTCACTCCATAAGACGCACTGACATTTTCCCCCCTTTTTTGGGGGAAAAAAGTGCGTCTTATGGAGCGAAAAATACGGTACCTTAACAAATAGTAAATCCACAGGTTCTCAAAATTCCACTATATATTACAGATCAAAAACATTTGATTATTGCATTTACCCACTATATCTACTCGGCTCTCTGCTAAAGAGAAAAAATAACCACTTAGGTGTCCATTTATGAATCAGCAGGAAATCACCTCTGATATATTGCTGGCATTCTCCGAGTAAACTGTTCTACTTTCAGTGCTGTTTTATGAAGCTATATTGCTTCTGTTCAGGAGAACAGAAGCGATGTACAGACGTTCAGAATGCTTCAGACTGAATGCAAGGCTGTAGTCTCGGGAGAAATCACAAGGTTACAGTTTTGTTAATAAGAAAATCATGAAACACTACATATAATACGCTTCATTAAAGTCACATATTACAAATACACTCCCCCCCCTTATTTTAAAACCTAACTTTTATTAAAATTTTAAACAATAATTAGACATGTGGTTTTAATCTTATGACCGGAGTATAGTGAAATGGTTGATCCTGCATCTGTCAACCACCTATACACCAGTCATAAAATTTAAAATTCAATGTAAATATAAGTTAAATAAGTCAAATACATTTTTTAAAATTAATAATATTGAATTCTAAATAAAAAAAGTTAAATGAGATTCCTCTGTGTAATAAAATGGAACTGTCTATGAGTTTGAACCATACCTTAGGGGGGTTGAAAAAATTAAAATAAAATAAAATATAAAAATAAAAAATGTATGAAAATATAGCAAACATTTTTTAAAAATTACAATAAAATGAAATCATAACACACACACACACACACACACATATATATGCTCTCAATCAAACTCATCCAATAATAGAAACATGGTGCACGCCTGTGGAAGTTTATGGAAAAATAACATTTTTATTATTTGAGGGTTAGTAATTGTAGAGTATGGAGAGCATGGAGGGTTTAAAGAAATAATGAATGGCCAAGTTCAGCCATGCTCAAAATTGCATTCTAGTGTCAAGGGTTGTGAACAACTGGGACCGATTCTATGGATCCCGTTCCAGAACCTTATCACATTCCAAAAAAGAGGAGATCTGGAATTACAATGAAGGCAATAAGACAATGCTTCTGTTTGATGATGAAGGTAGGTAATTATATGTAATATTTTTTTTTAAATGCTTGCTGCCCACCCAGAGAACATTTACTGTGGGCAGGCAGCATGGACATGCTGGATCATGTACATGCATGTCATCCATCCTGCTCCTGTTTAACCAGTTCCCGCCTGGGCAATATCAAAATGACAGTAGAGCGGAACTTGAATTGATCCAGGTGGGCGTCATATGACATCCTGGAGCGCTGCGGCAAGATCTGTTGCCGTTACCATGTAACCTCTGTGACCAATCACAGTAGGTCACATGACAATTGTAAACAATAGATGGCTTCCTTTTATGCCCTCCATTGTATGCAATTGGTCACAGCAGTCACATGGTACAGACTGGGCCAATCACAGTCCATCTGTGTCATGTGATTTTCTGTGGCCAATCACAGCTAAAGCACAACAAAAAACACTGAATGAATCGATTTCATTCAGTAAATGCTTGCCTATAGCTGTGAAAAAAAAAGATCTCTTCCCTAGAGAATTACAATGTTACTATGGTAATATTATATTACCATGTTAACAGTGTTATAAAATGAAAAATGTTCCAAAAAAGTAATAAGAAAATATAATTAAATTTGAAAAAAAATTGTTTTTTTTTTGCATACTGTCACCAGTCAATGCTTCTGATCACCACCACGCTATACTGCATTAGTGACAGTATGTTAAAAAAAATGGGGAATAACATTTTTAATTTAATTTCTTTATTTTCCGAAAAATAATGACAAAAAATTACAACTTCAAAAAACACGCCACGGCACTTACTAGATATCACCCAAAATACTGCAGGCTGGTATTTTGGGTGATATCTGTACCGTCCTGACATTTTTGGTATGCAGGAAATGAGATAGGTCATCACTACAGCAGGATTGATCGATTTACAGATATATAACATAGTTTGTGCACTCTATAAATTTCCTACACACAATACTGTAAATACTGATTTGGATTATTTTCAACAAAGAAATGTAGCAGTAAATGCATGCCCAGGGTGCACATGTATATTTAAACTGAATTCGTAATAACCATGTGACATATGCATATTCTGCGAATGTCAGAGTTAGAGCAATAATTGTATCACAGGAGCTCACAGTTCATTCTAAACTGATGAGCCTTAAAGACTTTTAAAACATCATTTTTTTTTAGTGTACTGTAGTTTTTTGCGATATCGCGTGTACACTCAATTTTAAGACTTGGCATGTTTGGTATCTACAGTTGCAAGAAAAAGTATGTGAACCCCTTGGGATTACGTGGAGTTTTGCATGATTTGGGCATAAAATGTGCTCTGAACGTCAGCTAAGTCACAACAATAGAAGAACACAGTCTGCTGAACATAATACTACACAAACATTAGATGTTGCCATGGTTTAATTGCACATAACATGTAAACATTCACAGTGCAGGGAGGAAAAAGTATGTGAACCTTTGGACTTAATAACTGGTTGACCCTCCTTTGGCAGCAATAACCTCAACCAAACGTTTCCTGTAGTTGCAGATCAGACCTGCACAATGATCTGGAGTAATTTTGGACCACTCCTCTTCACAAAACTGTTTCAGTGTAGCAATATTCTTGGGATGTCTGGTGTGAATCGCTCTCTTAAGGTCATGCCACAGCATTTCAATCGGGTTGAGGTCAGGACTCTGACTGGGCCACTCCAGAAGGCGTATTCTGTGCTGTTGCAGCCATTGTTTTGTTGAATTACTTGTATGCTTTGGGTCATTGTCCTGTTGCATCACCCATCCCCTGTGGAGCTTCAGTTGGCGGACAGATGGTCGTACGTTTTCCTGCAAAATGTCTTGATAAACTCTGGAATTCATTTTCCCATCAATGACAACAATCCGTCCAGGCCCTGAGGCAGCAAAGCAGCCCCAAACCATGATGTTCCCTCCGCCATGTTTTACAGTGGGGATGAGGTTTTGATGTTGGTGTGCTGTGCCTTTTTTTCTCCACACATAGTGTTGTGTGTTCTTCCCAAACAACTCAATCTTGGTTTCATCTGTCCACAGTATATTTTGCCAGTAGTGCTGTGGAACATTCAGGTGTTCTTTTGCAAACTTCAAACGTGCTGCAATATTCTTTTTGGACAGCAGTGGCTTCCTCCGTGGTGTCCTCCCATGTACTCCATTCTTGTTTAATGTTTTCCTTATTGTAGATGTGTCAACAAAAATGTTAGCATGTGCCAGAGATTTCTGTAGGTCTTTAGCTGACACTCTGGGATTCTTCTTTACCTCATGCAGCATTCTGCGCTGTGCTCTTGCAGTCATTTTTACAGGATGACCACGCCTAGAGATTAGCAACAGTGCTAAACTTTCTCCATTTGTAGACAGTCTGTCTTACTGTGGACACATGAACATCAAGGCTTTTGGAGATACTTTTGTAACCCTTTCCAGCTTCATGCAAGTCAACAATTCTTGATCGTAGGTCTTCTGAGAGCTCTTTTCTGTGAGGCATGGTTCACATCAGACAGTGCTTCTTGAAACCAGTAAACTCAAAACAGGTGTGTGTTTTTTAAGGGCAGGACAGCTGTCAGCAACACATCCAATATCATCACACTGATTGGAGTCAAGGTTGGCTCACTCCTGGCTCCAATTAGCTCTGGGAGAAGTCATTAAGCTAGGGCCTCACATACTTTTTCCTCCCTGCACTGTGAATGTTTACATGTTATGTGCAATTAAACCATGGCAACATCTAATGCTTGTGTAGTATTATGTTCAGCAGACTGTGTTCTTCTATTGTTGTGACTTAGATGACGTTCAGAGCACATTTTATGCCCAATTCATGCAAAACTCCACGTAATCCCAAGGGGTTCACATACTTTTTCTTGCAACTGTATGTACTTAACACAACCACATCCTTTATAGTTTACCAAGCAATGCATATTAAATTGTGTGCGTTTGGACTAAAAATCATTTTATTAAATGTTTTCCAGAAAAGTGTTGTTTAATAAACAGTTGTGCAAATGTCAGGTGACATTAAAATTTCAACTTTCTTCTCACAGGATCTCTGCTTTTATAAAATGAACCATGACTCTTCTCTTCTATACTCCCTTTTTGACATTCTTGGCCTTCTCTTTTATGAGTGTCCTCATTGGAAGCCAGTTCCTTTTGATCCGCACCTGCATGCTCACTTTGAAGTTGGACTTTGTGCATTGATGTTGTTGTGTCATAGTGTCACTCTGCCCTGCCCCCCCCCCCCCCACACTCCCTCCTCACCGTATTTTATTGGCGGCAGCAGGATTCAGTGGCTACCCCTGCTGTCTGTGAGCCTGCTTGCAGCTAAAGTTTGGTTGAGAGGGCTGTCATCTAAGGATCTCTGGTAAAACCTGGATAAGCTGCCTGCAAGATACTGGTTGGAGGCAGCCATTTATGGGGAGAAATCCTAGAGATTGAAGTGCTACTACTGTCTTGTGTTCTATGAAGTCAGCAGTGTGTTTGCTAAGACGTTTTTACTGAAGAGCATAGCTTGTATGCTCACAGTGGCTGTAGCATGGACTGTGCACGAGGAAGGCTCAACCTCATCAATACACAAGGACAGTGTTTAGAGTTCCAATATTATCTAGTTTCAGGAAAAAGTTTGGCCGCAATGTTAATTATATGACGTTATAGGAGTATCCTGCTTTTTCCAATCCCTATCCAAGTACTACCCTTTAATAAAACATCAAAGCCAACAACCATAGACTGGTTCTTGAGTCAACAGAGAGAAAGTGTTTGTGTTCCTGGCTGCATGTCATCAATTGAGAAAAGGATCATGGGAATGTCCCTAGCGGCACCTATAGGGGTTGCACTACTTCATATATAGCGATCTTTGTCCCACAGATTTTATTTATTTCAGGTACTTATACAGCACCGTCAATTTACGCAACACTTTAAATATATATATTGTACATTCACATCAGTTCCTAACCCTCAAGGGGCGTACAATCTAAGGTCCCTAACTTACATTCATACATACACACACTAGGGCTAATTTAGACAAGATCCAATTAACCTACCAGCATGTCTTTGGAGTGGGGGAGGAAACCAAAGTACCCGGAGGAAACCCACGCAGGCACAGGGAGAACATGCAAATTCCAGGCAGGTGGTAACGTGCTTGGGAGAAGTGCCAAGCAGAAGTGCTAACCATTTAACCACTTTGCTGCCCTACATATGGACTTATGGTCCACATATATTAGAGTTACCTTATCATATGTATTATAACAGACTTGTTTATAGTCTGATTAATGTTAACTCCAAAAAATGTATGATTGTTGTGTTTTACAGATAGCACTCAAATCATATTTTCATATGGAAATGAAGATGCATGGTGAGTAAAAAATACCCTCATGTAGATCAATGATAACATATACCAGAAAAGAACAAAGCTTTGATACAATATGAAGATGTCAAAGTCGTTATAAAGCTTGAACATTATTTAACTTAATATATTCCTTGTAATAAGATGAGAAATGTTTAGGCATCAGCATCCCCCCCTCCACCTTTTACTTACCTGAATCCTCATTGATCCAGAGCTGTGCACGTCTGTAGCTCTTCTCTCCCCTCAATTCTGTGTCTCACTGGCTTTGCTGAGGCAGTGGGAACCATTGGCTCATGCTCATGTCAATGAAAGCTAGTGACAATGGAGTAGGGCACTGGGCCAAGTCCGGCTGTCTGTGTCAATGGACGTAGCAACAGGGCTCAGGAGCGAGCATGCACAAGTGCTCCCATGGGAAGGGAGTTCCCGTGGGGGCACTGTACAGAGAGGAGGAGCCACCGGCGCTGGTCCCAAGAAGAGGTTTGCAGCCGCTCTGTGCAATTCCATTCCACAGAGCAGGTCATTATAGAGATGTTTGTAAATTTAAAACATTTTTAAAAAATTACTTTTGCAATCTCTTTAAATGTTTTGTATTTTCTTTTTTTTTTTTAGGTCCTGTAGAAATTCATATTTCGGAAGAAACTCAAGCTAGACCATCGTATATGAGTAAGTATATGTAAATATTATATTAATTACTAATAATAATATAATAACAAAAATAATTTTAAGTAGGTTCTTTATAAAAAAATATATCTTCCATTTATTTTTTAGGACCACCAGTGGTTGAAGTTCATCAAAGAAATGACAGGAAAGTCGCAGAAGTACCACCAGTAAACCTATAAACCCTTCTAATACAGACATTTAAATATTTTTTATAATAATAATTTTAATACTTGCATTATTATTATGTTGCAGACAACGAAGAGGAAAGACAAATTCATGCTCCATCAGATAGTCGCTGTTCAACGCCAGGTGCCATATGCGTCCCAAGAGGTAGAGGAAGAAGAGAGCTCCTTGCTGAAAGATACGAACAAGCCAACAATACTTCACTACTTTTGGGACAAACACTGACCTCCCTGTTGGAAAATTTGAAAGACAGGCAAAGTCAACTGGATCATTCAGTACAAGAGTAGCAAAGTTATAGGAATGATCTTCTGTCTGAAATAAGACGCCGCAATGCTCTTGTTGAATCTCAACAAGGGATATTACAGGAAATACTGGAGGAGCAGAAAAAAAATGTTGACTGCTCTTCTTTACTTAGTGGGGTCAGTTACACCACTTAACCAACAGCTGGGGCCCATTGACATCAGAAAACAGTTAAAAATGAAAAATGTAAATAGTTTTTTACGTTCATTTATAACATGTTGTTATCACTTGCAAATGACAGTTTTATTTATTTTTAGTTTAGTTTCATTTTTTGTCATTTAAGTATGTCTGGTGTGGCCAGGAGATGGAGGAATCATTTCTATTTGTTGTTAGCACTAAAAGTCATTATCCAGGACACTGTGACATATGTGAATGTTAAATTTCATGTCCTCCAGACAGAAAGATTATCCCCTCAGTCTCTGTAATGACCTAACAGTGAATACCTTGACAACAATATGGACCACCTCTATACTGATAAATGTTGTTGATCTGGATTGAAGTTAATATGCTAATGTTTAGACATGTTTGTATTATTATTTAGCCATTTGCCCTCCTGAGGATTTAAAAGATTTGTGTTATTGTATTACCACATTAAAGTATTTGAACATAATGCTTCCTTTTTTTACATTTATATTTGTAAGAAAAATACCAAAATCTCCAGTAGTATCAAGGCTTGGCTGTATGTATATGCACCTTAGCTAATTTGCTATACTATCACGGGTTATCAAAAATATACAGCAGCTTATGAAGCAGTGATGAGAACAGAAATTAAAGTTTTCAAATTCTAATCACAGCTTCATGAGAAGCTGCATATGACAGCAATGCAAGAAAACATGTTTTTTATGTGGGATAGGGCATTTTTTTTTATTTAAAAGTGGCTCATGAGAGGTCACATAGGCAGTAAGAGACCTCATTATTACAATGAGTGGAAATGTAAAAAGACATTGGCCCTTCAAAAATAGAATGATCCCAATCAGTCTCTTACATGTTGTATACCCATTCTCAGGAGTAATACAATGTCTTTTGAGTTGTAATTATAATGTGCATGACAATTTAAAAAAAAATAATAATTCAGCATTTTCCAAGTATTTGTGGCCAAGCATTGATATGTGATATAGAATCACCCAGCCTATTAGACATCACCTTGGGGTGCTTGCCCTTTGTATGAGTATTTACACCACCTTGGTGCTCCATGGCCTCCAAAAATGTAACAGGTAGTCAAGAAATGCAATATTTGTGCGCAATTAATGCTCATTGGAAGCCTAAATGTGCTCCTTTAATTGTGGGCCCCTCCATACATCTAGTCTGTAAAACAAAAGAAAGTCTCACATATGTGCTACAAACATAACTGATAGGCATTGCATTTTTTTTTTTTGGAGGGGGGAGGGGGGGGTTGTATTTATAACCATGCCTATTCGGTGTGACATAACGTAATATATACCTTAGACTGTCAAAAAAGTGCTTCTTTTGGGGGCAGTTTATGCTGTCCTTGCATTTTTGGCAATATGATAAGCTGTTGGTACACTGGGACTGATAACCTATACTGTATATTACAGTATATATATACATTAGTTTGAAGACTCCATAACTATTACACAGACACAGTTTTGTATGATTTTTTACTAAAGAAATTTAACTAAATACATTTATGCATAAAGTGGTAAATAAATTTACTATATTTACAAACTTTTCTACCAGAAAATAATAATTTTTTTTAAAAATGTTTTGTTGGCATTTACTTTTTAGTAAATTAAACAGGTTTAACTACAAACAAAAGAAATCTTAATTTCATTGCAGCATGACTAATTGTCATTAAAAGGTGACAGCTTATAAAAACTTAGAAATGGCCAGGCAGGGAGGTACTGAAATTGTCCCGTAATGAGGTAGTTAACTTTGGACCCATCTTCAGCTGTGGTAGAGTTCCTTGTTGTTGGACAGCCTTTTTTTTCCCATTCTCCAGATCCACAGTGCATGCTTCAAAGCCCAGAAGATAGTAATGCAGTAAAGGGCCCTCTTTATTGGTGTGGCTGATGTGCCAGATTCATATTTTCCCATCTTCCTCCGCTGCTTGTATCTGTAAAATTGATACATGATATAGCACATATTAGCATAAAGGGAGAAGATTTCTTTTTTTAATGATATTTATACTCACCTGCATGTTGAAGCATCAGTTATATATTGTAGCTGTTCCATAAAAGCTGATCAAGCCTCTGGATGGACGCCGAAAATATTTTTTTGGTCCATAAAGAGACTACAGAGGGTCTGTGTCATCACCAGACAGCAGTCTTTTGCCTGCTTTCAGCTGATTCCAGATCACACCACAGCAAAAGTATTAAAAGTATGAGGAGACCAAGGAGAGTCACCTCATACTTTTAATACCAAAAATGATTGGTCATACTTCCCTTTCAATGATGGATTGTTCAGTAACCTAATATAAAGTCTATTATGCAATGTTTTAATTTTTAATTCATCATAGTACATGAGAACATTGAAACAGAAGTTCACAATAAAAAAAAATAAACCATTCTCACCCTGGTGGATGCAAGATCAATGTGATTATTCACTTGTTCCCTTGCCACGGCAAGGTTTAAGAACTGCATGATCGAAGACTGACGATCTTACAGTTCTCTTCTGTGAGCAGAGAGCTGCAGCTGTCAGTCATCAGCTCTTTGCTCTCACCTCCAGCTCTCACTGGAGCACCAGGCTGTGGAGGTGTCTTGAGTGGCTGATTCAGTCTCTCAGCGGCATACAGAAGTCGTAATAACCATGTGACATATGCTGCGAATGTCATGTGAGAGAATGAGCTGGCTGCTGCTTATGAGTCTTAATGGATCCAGACATAGAAGTCCGGATACCTCAAGAGTGTGGAACAGCTCCATGACACTCCTCCTCCTAACTGCACTCCTCTAAACCAGAAGAGAAGTATTGTGAAAAGATGTTTGCCCTTACTTCTCCTTTAAAGTTATATTACAGGTAAAAACGTTTTTTTTTTGCATAATAAACATATAATCAGGGGCGGACTGACCATTTGGAAACTCAGGTTTGGGCAAGGACACAGGGGCCCCATGATCCCCTATTGCCCGGGGGCCCCATGAGTTGTCAGTCTGCCCCTGCTTATAATACTTACCTGCTTTATGCAATGAGTTAGCACACAGCAGCACTGGTCCTACTTTTGGGGGGTACCCCGCTTGCACTCCCTGTTCCTCCCGCCACCGAGTGCTACCATAGCAAGCCACTTGCTATGGGGGGCACTCGTGTGTGCTTGCTCCCAAGCCAGGTCTGTAAGTCCATTGACACACAGACAGCAGCTAAGCCTTGCCACCTGCTCCATCCACAATTAAAAAATGAAATACAGAAATCACAGTACACATTTGACTTACGTATACAAACATAGGAGTCCACTTGAATAGGATAGGATCACAAACATTAAGCTAATTAGTCATCCTTCTTTGTAGATTCTAAAAAACAGAAAATTAAATTATACTTAAAACACATAGCACGTTACAACAACATCTACATTTACATGTAAATTAATACAGAATTACCCTGAAATAGTTGTGGATAAGTCGCTGACGTACATGATTCCCTAGGTCTGAGGAATCTTCAGAGGCAGCTACTAGTGCCGGTATTTCAGGTGGCAGATCATTAATGATGTGCAAGTCTACATTGTTTACAAGCGCAATATTGCGTAGAATTGCACATACAATAATGATATCTGATTCCAGTTCCGGAGAGTGCTGTAAAAAGCCACCAGTTTTCAATTTACACATTCCAAATGTTCTTTCGATAACTGAACGGGCACGTATATGTGCACTGTTATATCGAACCTCAGCCACAGTCTGAAGATTCAACAGAGGCGTCAGCAACCATGGTCGACATCCATATCCTGCGTCTCCTAGAATTAAACAAGAAAATATCATAAGTAAAAATCAACAATTACTTTACATAAATAATAAATTAAAGTTACTTACCCACCAGCCAGCCCTCTGGCATTTGTCTTCTTTCAAATCGTTCATAGAGAACTAATTGCTGCAGGATATGGCTGTCTTTGCAACTTCTGGGAAACCTCGATCTGATACTCATAATGTGCTGGTGGGAGTTCACCACCACTTGAATGTTTCAAGAGTGGTAGCTTTTTCTGTTCCTGAACTGCTCCTCTCTATTTTGTGGTGATATCAGGGCAATATGGGTACAGTCTATGGCTCCCAGCAGTTTGGAACCCCTCCTTGTCGGAAAAATCATACCTTCACCTCTTGCCACTCTTCCATGGTTCTAGGGAAATGGATATACCTATCCATAGGTCTCTTGATGGCTTTCAGAACTGGTTTCAGGAATCTAGAAAGACTGGGATGACTAATTCCAATGATGCGAGCACATGATGACTGAAAGTTAATCGTAGCCAAATAATTTAACACAGCCAATAACCTGACCATTGCAGATATGGGATGGGTTATTCTCATCAGGGGCTCAATTTCTTCAGCTATGAGGTTGTAAACCTCCATGACCCCCTGATGGTTCAGCTGAAACATGTCCTTGACATCACTGTCAAACAGCTCATCCAGGACTGCACGTGTTTGGAACACATGAGGCTGTCTGAGACTAACATTTGTGATCCTATCCTGCGCAATACTAACAGCTGCTGCTCCAACAGCTGTTATAGCTGTAAGTAGGATGGTCTCCTCAATATCCATTTTCAATGCTGTATGAAATGAATAATTATAGTATATATTAGATTTAAAAATTTTGAATAATTTTGCCATTATATATATATATATATATATATATATAATTGTTTTTTTTGTAAATGTAATGTATATAGGTGAGCGCTGAAAGTGAGGATAAAACAGCTAGCACACAAGGTAGAGGTAACTATCCCTATAAATATATGATATAAAGGTGCAGCGCTAAGATAAATATAAATGTATGTATAATGTCAAGTGGAACAGTCAAGTGCACCGCATAAGTGAAAAGAAAATATATTATAAAAAATAGTCTGTAAAATATATATAATATTATAACGATGTCCATAGGACTACAAAACAAAGAAACCACGATGATAATAATCAAATAAGTGAAGTAGATGAAATAAATATATTAAATATAATAATGTAGTCCATAAACATATATTAGTTTCCATAAGACTACAAAGCACAGCAATTGTAGGTGAAAGATAAAACATGATGGTGATCAAGTGAGGGAACCCACCACCTCAGTCAGATGTAAACTCACCAGAAAGCTACTGGTAAATAGCATGTATACACATCACATCAGGGAACTAAGAGGCAGCCAGAGGATCTAACATGAACTGCTCTGCCACAGGCAAAAATTGGAGATGGACCTTTTCCTAGGAAAGATAGCTCACCACAGGAGCCCAGAGATAGTATATAGTGCAGCAATTTTTATTGCAGCAAAAATGTTTTGTTTTGTAGTCCTAAAGGACATCATTATAATATTATATATATTTTATGGACTATTTTTTATATTTTATAATTATCTTTTTTGCACTTATACAGTGCATTTGACTGTTCCACTTGATATTATACATACATTTATATCTATCTTAGCGCTGCACCTTTATATTATATATATATAGATTTGTGTGTGTATTAATATATATATATATATTTTTATACTTATACTGCAGTACATCTTGTATTGCTGCATCAATCTCATCATATGCCCATAGAAAAAAATGAAAGGAGATGGGTGGTCAAAGAAGAAGGAAAAAAAAAAGCATCTTTCTGGATGGAGCAGCAATATGGTGTTGCATCGATCCCACAATGGCTTTAAAGTGGTTCTAAAGGCTCAAGGTTTCTTAAAAACCTTCTCTACGCAGCATCCCCTCCCCCAAGCCCCCCCCAATACTCACCTAAGCCCCCTCTTGATCCATCAATGTACACTGGAGTCTCAGCTATCCCTGTACTCCCTCTCCTCATTGACTCCCATTTCTGTCAATCACAGCCAGTGAGCCAATGAGAAGGGAGAGTGGGCTGGGCCCAGCTCTTTATGTGAATGGATACACAGAGCAGTGGGTGCCCCCATAGCAAGCTGCTTCCTGTGGGGGCACCCGACAGACAGGAGGGAGGGTCAAGGAGGACTCGAAAAGAGGAGGATCTGGCCTTCTCTGTGCAAAACTACTGCACACAGCAGGCAAGTATAGACATGTTTGTTTGTTTTTTACATAAGCCTTTAACACTTTAACACACAATAGAACAAAGTAATCATGTGACAGTTGATCGCTCAATTCATATTTATATAGTGTGTGTATATATATATATATGTATATATCTATATATCCTTACATATATACACACAAAAATATAATATACAATATTATATTATGTGTTTCTAACCTGTTCCCTTAATTTAATTAAAAAAAAAAATTCTCAGGAATAAGTAGGAATTAGGTTAGGGCCCCTTTAAGAAATCTGACAGGGAAAAAAGCTGGAATAGAATAACCACGTGACCTTGGAAAAAGCGGGAAAAATCATGTGACCTGGAACATTCTGGAATTTTTGGGGGCTCGTTATATAAAGGGCACTCCGTGACAGAATTCTCACAGTTGGTCAGAGTTGGCAACAGGCTCCAGGGGGCTATAATGCTAAGGAGCCCATTTGCGCTAATCCTGACCACGAAGACCCTCAAGTTTTGGAGCAAGCCAGGAGCAGCGGAGGAGAAGAATGGCTGTGGTGCTGCCTTGATATGGCAGCTGAAGGGGAAGAGCGACAGGAGCAAGAGCCAGAACACAGAACAGGGGTCGGAGAACTCACTGAAGCAAAGCGCTGGCAAAGGAAGAGCGGCCAAATGGAGCCTGTCACTGAAGAGTGGGAGTCGGTGTGGTCCCAGCGGTTGTCCGGCATCGTCAGCAGGGCAAGAGGAGTCCGGCCAAGCATCGGAAGAAGCGGTGGTCGGAAGAGCAAGCCAGTGTGAAAAGAGGAAGAGGCGGGTTCCTTCTCTGTCGGCAGAGTAAGTAGGCGTGGAAGTCCAGCGGCATCCCTCAGAGCTGAAAGTGAGGCTGTGGCCTCCAAAGAGATCGCTAGGCAAGAACCTCAACTCGAGCTCAGGAAAGAGAAACGAGCCTGTGCATGCAATACCAAATTTATCCAGTGGTGGCAGCAGAGGTCAGTACAGGGCTCCAGTGGATCCAGAAATCGAAACAGCGACATCTTTTAGAAATGGTTAGATTAACAGCTTATTAAAAATATTAGATTCCATTACAAAACTTACTAACAATTTAAACAAAAATGTTAATAGTGATTAGTTGTTAAATAGTAGTCATGCTAATGTGTGGGTTAATAAGGATATTAATGTTAATATTAATGATAAATTGCCTAGTAATTTAGGTAGCATGAGCATAGAAAAAATATTACGGGAATGAATATTAGTTTGTCAATACCAGAAACATGTTTGAAAGAAGTTTTGCAATGTGAAATATCCCCACTGGGATATCATTTATCAGTGCAATTAAAAGAAAAAATATGGAAAGGAGAATTTGTGGATATTCTGTCATCGTTACCCTCAGCAAAAGATTTCACAGGCAAAACAGATAGAAAATCCAATAATGAAGTTAGGCGTAGACCAATAGCGAGATCATTTCAAAATTGGCTACAAGCTTTTGCAATATATTCTAGCGTGCTAGGGGAAAAACACCCAGAGCATTGCAGTGGATTATTCCAACATTTGGAACAAGTTTAGGAGGCCTATAAAAATTTCGGAGGAGTAGGATGGTATCATTACAACAAATCTTTCTGGCAAAAACTATCTATATATCCATCACTAAAATGGGGTATGAAGGATGTAGGCTTGTGGCTAAACTTAATATTAACTCAAAAACAGACATTTCAAAAACCACAATCTTCCGTCACAGTATCCCCTTATAAAAGAGGATATTGTTACTCATTCAATGAAAGTCAATGTAAGTGGGCAGGGTTATGTAGGTACAAACACAAATGTTTGCATTGTTCAGGCCCACATCCATTTCTTAAATGTTTCAAAAGAAACATGGTTTTTCAAGGACAAAGAGAGCATGTATCAAAAAGCCAGCACACCAGTGAATTTGAAAAACATGCGCCAATGGCTGGAAATGTATCCAAACAAGGAGACAGCTAAGTTTTTAACAGACGGTTTTATGAAAGGTTTTTTGTTACCAATATTTTAAGGTTATGGATGTAATATTGTTGATCATTTAAAGTCGGCAGATAAATTTTCACATATTGTTAGAAGAAAATTAGAAACAGAAATAAAAGAAGGACGCATGGCTGGTCCTTTTAAGGAACCACCTTTTCATAATTTTAGGATATCGCCACTGGCTATTATTCCTAAAAAAGAACCAAATACGTATCGGCTTATTCCCCACCTATCATTCCCAAAAGGCTTTTCTTTAAACGACGAAATAGCTGAAGGATTAGCGTCAGTATCATATTGCAAGTTTGAAGAAGCCGTTCATAAAATAAGAACGTTTGGAAAATGAGCATTGCTAGCCAAGGCAGATATAAAGGCAGCATTTAGGCTATTACCTATTAACCCAGAAGCATTTAACTCATTGGGTATCCATTTTGAAGGTCAATTTTACTACGATAAAAGTTTACCAATGGGCTGTTCACTGTCTTGTGCATATTTCAAAATATTTTTAAAATGATTACAATGGGCTATTGAAAAGAAATCAGGCCAGAATGGAATAGCTCATTATCTGAATGATTTTTGTTTATAGGCCCAGCATTTTCGACAATATGTGTAGACATGCTGCAAATGTTCAGTAAGGTAATGCAGCATTTCAGTATACCATTAGCAAATGAAAAAATTATTTATCCAACCACAAAATTGGAATTTTTAGGAATATTGATAGACACAGAAAAACTTGAACTTCGACTGCCAAGAGAAAAAATAGAAAAATTGACAACAATAATGGGTTTTTTAAGAAGAAAAAAAGTATTATTAAAAGAATTACAGTCATTATTAGGCCTATTGGTATTTGCATCTAGAATAATGAGAGTGGGAAAAATATTTATTTAGTGATTTCAAGTTTAAAATCTCCTTTCTTACATGTAAGATTAACCTGTGAATTAAAGGAGGCTTTAGTGGTGTGGTTAAAATTGTTTGAGGAAGATAATGGTTGTTAGTTTTTTCAGGATAAATTTATCTTTGCAACTGATTTTGAATTGTTCACTTATTCAGCTGGCTCATTTGGTTTTGCGGCAATATGGAAATAATTTTTCCTCTAATAGTAGCGTTGGAATTATGGGGAGAGCACTTTTCAAACAAAAGGCTGTTAGGACAGACAGATAATAAAGGGGTTATGTATGCAGTAAATTGTTTATCAAGTAGGTCAATTTTTGTGGTAAAATTGCTTAGATATTTAGTTTTGGAATGTTTAAAACTTAATACTTGGATTAAATCAAGATATGTCCCAGGTAAAGAAAATCAAATAGCTGACACTTTATCTCGATTCCTGATATCAAGATTCAGACAGTTATTTCCGACAGCAGATTTAAAAGGTTTCGAGTGCCCAGATTACCTGTGAAACCTGATTTAAACTTAGTGATAAAGGCCATATAAAATTCGGTAGCTAACAGCACATGGGTTGAATATTCATCTTCATGGAATAAATGGCAGCAGTTTTCCAGAGAATTGGGTTTTCAGTTCGATTCCCCATCTAAGAATACAATTATTTCTTTTTTGTGCTCGTTAATGCACATGAATTTTGCTTATAGCCATATAGTTACAATTCTAGCAGGAGTTTCATTTTTCCTCAAGTTAAGTAATTTTCCAGTATGTACATCATTCTTTTCAGGGAAACAATCAAGGGATATAAAAAACAGCATTATTCTCCAGACACAAGACGTCCCATATCTATGGAATTGTTAAAAAAGTTATGTAGGATTACCAAAGAAATTTGTTTTTTAGAATTTCAATCTATACTGTTTAATGTGGCATTTACTCTAGCATTTTTTGGAGCATTACGCATATTAGAACTATTGCCCCCAAATAAAAATGTCTGGTCTGCTATTACAAAATGTGATTGTTTTGGAAAATGGAATTAGTTTGTTTATTCCATTTTCAAAAACAGATCAGGCTGGAAGAGGAAAATGGATCAATCTTTATACTTGTAGAGACATGCATATTTTCCCTTTCATCATGGTAAAAAAGTATTTGAATATTAGACCAGCCAGCCCAGATCTTTTTCTGGTGCATGCTGATGCATCACCTTTCACTAAGTATCAATTTAATGCCATATTTAAAGACATTAAAAAATTAGGTCTTATACAATTTAAATTCACATCTCATTCGTTTAGAATAGGTGCTGCTACGGAAGCTGCAAAAATGGGCTTAGATGATGAAATAATAAAGAAATTAGGTAGATGGGAGTCACAACGTTTCCAATTATATGTTAGACCTAACCTGTCTGTTTAATTCTTCAGGTGATAGAAGATATATATGGATACTGGGACATTCATTTGTCTACTGGGCTTTGAAAAGAGCAGCTCAGCGTTCATATTCAGCTAATTTAACAATGGATCCGGCAAAAATTCAAATTTTATGGAAAGTAATATGTGATCTTAAACGGTTTAACTTGTTTTTTCATCTTTCTAGGTTGTTTGAAGTTTGGCCTGCACCTGAGATATTAATCATACACCTTGGGGGAAATGACATAGGCAATGAGAAAACTCAAGAACTAATGTTCATGATGAAATGGGACTTACACCGTTTCCACTTATCATCCCTGAATACTACCATTATCTTTTCAGAAGTAGTCCCTAGACTTGTATGGTTAGTTAATCCTCAATTTAAAAATTAGGAGACGACTAAACAAGTCTATGGAAAAATTCATGCCTCTGATAGGTGGAATTTCATACCGTCACATGGATCTAGAAGGAGGAGTTGGTGACATTTATCGTTCAGACAGTGTGCATCTATCGGACATGGGTATAGACATCTTTAACCGCCTCCCGCCCGCCATATAAGGAAATGATGGGCGCAAGGCGGTTCTCTCGTTGTGGGAGGATGTCATATGCAATCCTCCCACTCTAACCACGCATGTGCGGCTCCGGGGGCGTGCAGCGTAGCGATCGGTGGTGCGCTGTGCCCATCAGACATAAAGGATCACCGATCAACGGAAAGAGCTGAAGATATTGGCTCGGTCATGTGATCAGCTGTATCCAATCACAGCTGATCACATGTAAATATGGCAATTCCGGTTATCAGCATTTCTCTCCTCACGAGCTGTCACGCTGACAGATTGTGAGGAGAGGAGAGCCGGTAATCAGCACTCCTCAGAGGGGACATGTACACTGATCATCAGGGCACTGATGGGTATTGATGGGCATATCAGTGCCCATCTGAGCTGCCTTTCAATGTCACCTATCAGTGCCATCTATCAGTGCTGCCAATCAGTGCCGCCTATCAGTGCCAGTCATTGCTGCCTATCAGCGCCAGTCAGTGCTGCCTATCAGTGCCGCCTAACAGTGCCAGTCAGTGCCACCTAACAGTGCCAGTCAGAGCCGCCTATCAGTGCCACCTATCAGTGCTGTCTATCAGTACCATATATGAGTGCTGCCTTTCAGTGCCCATCAGTGAAGCTTGTCAAAGCCCATCAGTGCCACCTACCAGTGCCTCCTCATCAGTGCCCATCAGTGCCCATCAGTGCAGCTTATCAGTGCCCATCACTGCAGCCTCATTAGCGCACATCAGTGAAGGAGAAAAATCACTTATTTATAAAATTTTAAAACAAAAACTAAGAAAAAACTTTTTTTTTCAAAATTTTCAGTTGTTTCTGGTTTGTTTAGCAAAAAATAAAAAACCTAGAGGTGATTAAATTCCACCAAAAGAAAGCTCTATCTGTCTCAAAAGAATGATAAAAATTTCATATGGGTACAGTGTTGCATGACCGCGCAATTGTCATTCAAAGTGCGACAGCGCTGAAAGCTGAAAATTGGCCTGGGCAGGAAGGGGGTGTAAGTGCCCTGTAGACTAGTGGTTGAAGAGGGGTTATTAGTTTGCTTTCACATTGATCCACAGGTGCGGTGCAGTGCACCTGTAGCTTTCCTGCGGGTAACTGCACTGAACCATAGACTTCTATTCAGGGGTGGACTGACAACTCATGGGGCCCCCGGGCAATAGGGGATCATGGGGCCCCTGTGTCCTTGCCCAGACTCAAAAAAGCCTATGAAAAAGGTACCAGGGGCATCTCATGGGGCCCCCTACTGACCCCGGGCCCTCGGGCAGTGCCCGAGTTTTCAAATGGTCAGTCCACCCCTGCTTCTATTATATGCTAAGAGTTTGGTGCTCTTCCTGAAAGTGCACCCTAATTCCTGAATGCAGGATTTTTTGCACCATACCTGCAACATGTCCCTGGCAAACTGCAGCTAACCCACAGGAAAGCCACAGGTGCACTGCACTGCACCCACGGTGCAGGTAAACCATAGTGTATCAGTGTGAAAGCAGCCTTATGAGGAGCTCAGGACAGTAAGGGCTCCTTTACATTTGCGGTTCAGGTAGGAGCAGTAAAACCCCATAGTTGAGACTTGTTTTTACCATCCCTCCAATCACCAACCCTGCCATATGCTCCAGGGGGCCCATGTGGGTCTGTACTTGGACAGGAGGGGCAGCGAGGTGGCATATACTGGATCTGTTCCTCTCCATTTTTCTCCAGCAAAGGCTAAAAGCTAGCTTCTCTTCCTCTCCTTCCCACTCGCACTCAATGACTGCAGGAGGAAAATAATCTTGATACTATTCAAAATGAAAAAAAAAGTGAAATTCTGAAACATTTCATTTCACTGTGGCCCACAAACGGTTACCAAATTACTTAAGTGCCCTTCGCTCCTCGAAAAAGGTTCCACACCCCTGAGCTAAAGGAACCTGTTAGAGCCAGCAGCCATCTCCCTGTAATGTAATCAAGGAAGATGGTTACATGGGAAAGCCCATGCAGGAGGGGAGGATTAGAGGGGAACAGGACAACACTGGATCTGCTGAGTCTGTAAGTATGCTATCAATGCATTAAAAAAGCACTGAAGGTAAATGGAGGAAAAGAAAAACATTCTCATTGTGAGGGTGACGTTCCTTTTTAAAAATGTTTTTAGAGGTCCATTGCCAGCATCCACAAAAGCATTATAGTTTGTTGTGACGCCTGTCACTTTTACTTTTGCTTGACAGCTTGGTTTGCATGTAAATATAAAGGAAACTTTACAGGCATGTTAAATAAATGAATATTATGAATACTATCTGTAGAATGTGCTAAGTTTGTTGGGCCTGGATTTCTGACCACAAAATTGTACTCCTACTTCCAGCTGGGCCCACAAATATAGTGGATAATAATTTAATTGGCTTCGCCCTGAAGATAAATCAATGACACTCCTTCACCAATATTTGATAGCTGGTTTATTACTTCTATATTCCTCAATCTGCAGTCTGTTCACCCGAAGGCATTTGTCAGTTTAACATCAAAGTGCATGGAAATCAATTTTACCAGCTCCAACACTATCATTATATATATTTATTGCTCACAGTCGTACGACTACAATGCGTTTCATGATTGTGGTACCTGTTTGACTTTATTTTTTAATGAGACAGCACACATACCTGTAAGCCCCTCTATAATTTACTGTTCCTGACAAAAATCAGGTTGTATGTTACTAAAAGTAAGTGACTGGACAGGATACATTTCATTGTATCTTCTGATTAAAACAAATAGGAAATGTTTGTAGTGATAGTATTCGAGTGCCTTTCTACTCAGAATCAAACTGCCATATGGGTCTATAGTCATGACTAATGCACCATAGATAGGCTTGTCCACTCTTACTTCCACCATTACCGATCCATACAACTCCCCACCCCTTAACCAATTAAACTTTACAAAAAAAATGACACCATTTGGAGTAAAATGGCCAACATGGCCTTTTATTAACAACTCACATTTTAAATACATCAACCGTTCCTTATAACGGAAACCAAAGAATTGTTGTTGGTCTTCGAAGGCACCCCCAAAAGATCCGAAATGCACCTGCGGACAACCATATACACTAGGCCTCCAGCCGCAACCAACCAGCTCGGAGACAACCATACTGTCCGCAGTGAAGCACCACCACCTTCCAGTTAAACCTTGGTTAACTGGGAATGTCCACCGGGCACCCCATACCACCGATGGGTCCCACACCATTGTTTTACCTTCCAAGATGAGAACCACCTCCAAAGACCAACAACCGCCCGCGAACCAACATAAGCCCCCTTTTTTTTTTTTCCTTCCTTCCCCCGGGAGGGACCCGATACCCAACAAAACAGGGAGGGCGGGAGGGAAGCTCTGATCCTTCCTCACGTCCAGCTCCACTGACGCCCCCTCCACAGAACCCCCCACCCTAAGGTGCCACAGACCCCTCCTACACTCCACCTCTGCCAACCAGATTATCCCACAATCAAATCCCAACCCCCTGGAGCTAACTTTAACCCTTTCCGTTCCCCTTCACCACTCTGGGCCTAGTCATGCATGCCCTGCGCTATTTTCATTCTTTCTTATCCGCTTTTCTTGACAAATGTTGGAAAATAAAAACTGCATGCTCCTCGTAGTGAACATGCTAACTGAACAAACAACGCAATGGTGAACCCAAAGGAAAGGCTACTTTATCCAATTATTGGAAATAATTTCTATTTTATGGAGTACACTGGCAAGAATCTCTTCACTTAGTAGGTCAATATACTTTGCTGTGGTGCTACTCCAAGCCATATATTAGACAGGTATGAATTTTCCAATATGTCCATGCCCATCCTCCTACACTGACTTTGACAGCTGTCAGTGACTCCCTGTAAACCTCCATTTACCTCCATGATTGATAGATACTACTTGAGGAAACAGCAGGTCAGCGAATTAGCACACCAGGAATGCTGGTAGAGCCTGGCCTGTTTCTGTTGACTTGCACTAATATGTGATCTGTCTGCAGTAAGCTATGATCATTATAATGATAAAGGTCAGGATGTCTGCAGGCTGCCACTGACAGACATCAAATTCAAAGTAGAAAAGCCAGTGGGAAGATTCTGGACCTTTACTCCTGTTAAGGAGCACCCTGAAAAATATATTTCTTTTTCACCTATCTTCTGACCAAAAACAGCTGAGAACAGTTTTATTAATATGAAGTTAAAAATATGCAAACTCTGTCCTTTTATTTCATAATCACCTGACCAGTTTATCATCCTCTGCAGGGCTGATGGTGGTATGAAGCTGGTGACACCATGACAGCTTCAAGTTTTAAAGTCCCAGCTTCAAGAAATGATAACTGTAAGCCTCTATATAAGAAAAAAATTGTAAAACAACACTTCAGGGCAGGCTGTTGAGCATCACAACAGGAGCTTGGAGGCATGCTGTGCAAAGGCATAGTTTCCTGTAGTCCCAAAACAGGAGCGCACATAGTGGAGTGTGCAGCCCATAGTGTTGTTACCCTATAGCACAAAGTGCTCAGAACTGGCAGTAGCCAAGAATGTTTTGTTATTGTAAAGTGCAGAAGCATTGGAACCTCTATTACTTTTTTTTTCCAGTTTGTGTCTCCAATGGAGTTTTTCCAATTTAAAACTTAAAGAAAAGGGGGCGCATGCGTGGCATCCAAGATGGTGGACGTGTAACGGGTCCTCAGCCTGCAAAAGCCTCCCAATCCTCTTCTGAAGCTGCCACAGACCCAGGAGAGCTCTCTTTCAACTCGGGATGACCACGAGCTCACACATGGAATAAATCGGGCGGTGGAAACCACCCACGCTACCTCTTCCGGACCCAAGGTCTTCCATGCTTGATCGCTTCTTCACCAGGCCTGCATCCCCGGCCTCGAGATGGCGGACGTGTAACGGGTCCTCAGCCTGCAAAAGCCTCCCAATCCTCTTCTGAAGCTGCCACAGACCCAGGAGAGCTCTCTTTCAACTCGGGATGACCACGAGCTCACACATGGGAAAAACCACCCAAGCTACCTCCTCCGAACCCAAGGCCTTCCATGCTTGATCGCTTCTTCACAAGGCTTGCATCCCCGGCCTCGAGTAGTTGCAGTGGCCCGAGCGAGTGCTCCGCAGCGCTTACTGAAATGGCAAGGACAGACACAGACACTGCAGCCACCCAGCCTCCTACGCCTCCACCCTCCTACCTGACGGTGGACTTACTGGAGGACAAACTACAGGTATTTCTACACAATATTACCCGCAGTATCTCCGCCAAAATTGGGAAATTGGCTCTGGAGCTCAGGGGGGAGAAAACTCAACTGGGGGATTGCACTGACCACTTTGAAGCAAAATTTGATGAATTGGTACAATACGTACATGTCTTGGAAGAAGATGATGCAAATTTGAAACATTCCGTACTCAATTACAGCTCCAACATAACGATCTGGAAATCAGGAAACACTGCCATAATATTTGTGTTCGTAGCATCCCTGAATTGGTCCCTGACCCCCAATTTACATGTTATTTGCTGTCTCTGTTTACTACTCTGGCCCCTAAGGTCCCAGATATTGATTGATGTATGAACCGGGCCCCCAGATCTTTAGGCCTAAAGCCTCCTGACGGTACTAGGCCCAGAGACGTTATCATTTATTTTCATTACTTTGACAGCAAAGACGCCTTGCTCAATTCTACTCGCAACAAAGCCTCCTTGGAATTCAAAGGGGACAAACTCCAGATTTTCAGTGACCTATCCCCCATCACTTTGGCCAAGAGGCCTATCGGTTGGGGTTCCCTTTTAAGCTTGTTGTCTCCAAGGACAATTCCCAAGTACTACTTCAGAAGTTATATAAAGCAGATGCCTTCTTCAAACAACTGGGTCTTCCCCTCCGGCCAGAAGAGGCCTAATTGCAACCACCTGCTTCGTCTAGACATTCAACCACCCCATGCAAGATCTGGACGCCAGCCATGTACGGGATGAAGAGGTTCCCCCGAACCCCCCAATGGCCTAGATTACCTGGCTCATCGGGATTCCCTACCTGAGCCTTCCCGCTCTTCTTTTTTTCCTGGTAACAGGTTCCTCACCTAGAAGTGTCCCAGACGATGCTCCTGCATTCTTTTGTTTACAATAGGAACTTCCTATCAACCTTTGTATTCATTCATATGTATGTCCTGAATATAGCCATTACAAGGTTAACTGAGGTAGGCACCTGTCATTTGGGGACAGCTGCCGTGTTGTCCCTCCGTATGTCAGGCTGCTAAACTGATGACTCAAGTCATTCTCGATGCCTCGGGTCTATATCTTTGATGATATCTTTAGCATTTTTTGTTCTTCTGGCCGTATCCCACACAGCCCCTGTTTGTTATGACACATTTGTTATTATTAGGTCTGTTGTCATAACTGAATTCTGGTTCTTCGCTTATGTTAACTTTCTTGTCTCATTAATGATATCTACCTTGTATACTCAGGTTGCACAGCTACCATACCCATTATTTCCTCATGATGGCTCTAAGGCTGTTATATAATGTCAAAGGGCTCAATTCAATCCAAAAACAATGGATGGCTCTGAAGGAGTTCAAATCCTCGGGAGCAGATATTACATTCATCCAAGAAACTCATTTTAAGCAGGATGGCTCTTTTCATTTTGCCTCCAAGAGTTTCTCTCAATCCTACTCAGCTTTTGATCCCTCTGGGAAAACCTGAGTCGCTATCTTGATCAGGAAAAACTGTTCCCTGAGGGTCGCCTCCTCCCGAGTCGACCAACATGGTCGCTATGTTCTACTGGAATGTATGTATGTATTCTGATACTCCATCAGTACTTTTGAATTTGTATGCTCCCAACTCTGGTCAGCTGCTATTTCTTTCTCAGACTTTAGACAAGTTATGCTCTATATCAACTCCTTGTATGATAGTTGGAGGAGATTTTAACCTGGGTATGTTGCCTCATAAAGACAAAAGAGTGCTCTTCACCCCCACTCCATTGAAGAGACTATGCTCCACATCTGCAGCTTTCTGCAAATTGAGAATGGAGCATCGCCTCTT
This sequence comes from Staurois parvus, assembly GCF_062004578.1. NCBI lineage: Eukaryota > Metazoa > Chordata > Amphibia > Anura > Ranidae > Staurois > Staurois parvus. Next base: position 2,979,648 of record NW_028318233.1, read on the forward strand.
TGACGCCTGGAGGATTAAACACCCCCTCCACAGGCAATTTATGTTCTACTCTAATCCACACCGCATGTACTTTAGACTAGATCACTTCTTTATCAACGGCCCCATGATCCCCTCTCTAGTCTCTTCGGAGATCAACCCGATAACATGGTCAGATCATGCCTCATTATCACTGGATCTCATCCTCTCTAAATCCATAGAGTTTGCCACTGGCACTTTAATGAATGCTTTCTGTGCACAGAGCAAATTCGAGAAGGAGCTGTACCAGGGTTTGGACACTTATTTATATTTAAATGTTGGCACAGTAGCCTCACCCTCTACCATTTGGGAAGTCATCAGAGGCCTCTGTATCTCTATTGGTGCTCATTTGAAGAAAAACTCTGTCCATGCCAGGCAATCCTTATTACGCCAACTAACCACAGCAGAATGTCGATTGCTTAATAGGCCCTCTATACCCAGGTTACCAAAGGTTTCCTATATACGTGATCAAATCAGGGCTCTTGATCTACATAAAACAGCTCAATCTCTTACCTGGGCCAGGCAGAAATTGTATGAGTTTTCCAACAAACCACACCACATGCTAGTGAATAAACACAAATATCAAACACCCCCTTCTGGTCATTTAAACCAGCCTGATGGCACACCCACATATGACCCACATGCCATGGCTATAATATTTGGGGAATATTACGAGAAGGTTTATAACTGACAATCATCCCCCCTTCCAGATGGCTACTTTCACCACTTTTTTTGACTCACTTCACCTACCAGGTTTTTCACCTTCCGATGTCAATTCTGTAATGCAGAGGTTTCTATGGAAGAACTTCTAGATGTTGTTAAGAACCTCCCCACGCACAAATCCCCAGGACCGGATGGTCTTCCCTACTCATATTACAAATCTTTTATTGGCACCTTAGCCTCCCATTTACTTGACCTGTTTCAGGCTCTCCTGAGAGGGACCCACCCACACAATGACTTTATGCACTCATACATCTCTGTGACCCCGAAGCCAGACAAAGACCATTCTCTCCCAGATAATTATCGCCCCATAGCCTTGTTGAACTCTGACTACAAAATATTCACAAAAATACTAGCCAATAGACTCCAATGTATCTCCAAACTTATACACAGAGGATAGGTGGGATTTGTCGTGGTAGATAATACTAGGAGGACCATTGACCTGATCGATCTCATCAACAAGCCCCGAAAACCCACTCTTCTGTTAAGCCTAGACGCCTAAAAAGCATTTGACAGATTAGGTTGGCCTTATATGTTTCAAACCTTGGAGAGATTTGGCTTCTGTGGCCTGTTTGTAAAGGCTTTAAAAGCCCTTTACTCCACTCCCTCTTCCCAGGTCAAATTGGCTTCGTACTTATCTCCTACATTTCAGATATCCTATGGAACATGCCAGGGATGCCCTCTTCCCCTTTACTATTTATCCTCTGCTTAGAGCCCCTAGCAATAGCTGTCCAATCCAATCATGATATTCATGGGATAAATGCCCACAGTTGTGAATTTAAGCTATCTTTGTTTGAAGATGATATTTTACTAACCCTGATGGAACCCCATACCACTCTTCCTGTTCTCCATCGCACTCTCCAACTCTTTTGTGCTTTATCCGAATATAAGGTTAACACTTCTAAAACTGAAGCATTACCACTTCAAATACCCCCCATCATCCTATCTTCCCTTAAGTCAAATTACCCTTACCACTGGTGTTCCCACTCCCTGAGGTACCTAGGTACAAGCCTCACCTCCTCCTATCATTCCCTTTACAAAACTAATTTTCCAAACCATTACTCAATCTTTGAAATCTTGGGACAAGCTTACCAACTCCTTCATGGGAAGGATTAATGTACTTAAAATGACCATACTGCCCAAACTATTGTACCTGTTTGAGATGCTTTCAGTCCCTATCCCCATGTCCAAGCTACGTTCCCTTCAAAATTCTTTCTTCCACTTCATCTGGCATAATACAGCTCACCGAATTGCCCACACAGTTCTACTTTTGCCATGATCTAAAGGAGGCCTAGGGGCTCCAGACCTTTGGCTACACACCTCCATATTATCGCTTCTTGGTCTTCCAAACTCCCCCCCGATAAATGGTCCGAGATTGAATGGTTGCAGCTACATCCATTACACCCCTGCTCCTTACTCTGGTCTATGACTCTCACTGAAATTTCCCCACATAAACACTGACCACTTGGGCCAATGCAATGTACGTTGTTAATATGGAGGCGTTGTGGAGATAGATTCTCTCTGTTCTTCCCTTGCTCGCCTTTAACCAAAATCATATTTAACCTTAATCTTCCTGATCGCTTAACCCTTATCCTGCCCGTATAAGGCCCTGGGCTAAAGCTAATTTATTTCAACTAAGACATCTGGTGCACCCGGTGTCTCAGAAGCTTAAATCCTTTACAGAGTTACAAAAAGCTACACATATGTCTCCTCAACAGAATTATGTTTACTTGCAGATACATGTTTTCTCCTCAAAGATCCCCTCCCTGACTCTAGAGAAGCCTACTCACTTTGAATGCATTTTTATTCAGGGTCCTTGCCAACGGGGCCTAATCTCCTCCATTTATAAGCTATTACAAGACACTTATCCCATATCTACAGACCTACATCTCTATATGTGGAAATGACTCCAAATCCTCCAACAAGATATTCCCCTAGATCACTGGAGTAAGATTTGGGAGGCTGCCTCCAGATCTTCTAAATGTGTGATATACAGTTGTGACCAAAATTATTCAACCCCCACTGAAATTGAGTGTTTTGGCCAGTTTGACATTGCTTTTGATCATTCAGTCATCTTGCTTACATTTACATTAAAGAGGCACTTGTAGGTCAGACAAATATAACATAACAGTTATAATGAAATAACCACAAATGTCTTTTCTGTGCTCACAGCATTATCAGTTTTATTCAACCCCCAAGTGACATTCAATCTTAGTACTTAGTACAGCATCCTTTTACAGTTATAACAGCTTTTAAACGTGAAGCATAGCTTGACACAAGTGTCTTGCAGCGATCTACGGGTATCTTCGCCCATTCTTCATGGGCAAAGGCCTCCAGTTCAGTCACATTCTTAGGCTTGCGCACTGCAACTGCTTTCTTTAAGTCCCACCAGAGGTTCTCAATCGGATTTAAGTCTGGTGACTGCGATGGCCACTCCAAAATGTTCCAGCCTTTCCTCTGCAACCATGCTCTAGTGGACTTGGAGGTATGCTTGGGATCATTGTCCTGTTGAAAGGTCCAACGTCTCCCAAGCCTCAGGTGTGTGACGGACTGCATCACGTTTCCATCCAATATCTCCTGGTACTGAAGAGAATTCATGGTACCTTGCACACGCTGAAGCTTCCCTGTACCTGCAGAAGCAAAACAGCCCCAAAGCATGATTGACCCTCCACCATGCTTCACAGTAGGCAAGGTGTTCTTTTCATCATAGGCCTTGTTCTTCCTCCTCCAAACATAGCGTTGATCCATGGGCCCAAACAGTTCTAATTTTGTTTCATCAGTCCACAGAACACTATCCCACAACTTTTGTGGTTTGTCCACATGGCTTTTGGCATACTGCAGTCGACTCTTCTTATTCTTTGGAGACAGCAAGGGGGTACGCCTGGGAGTTCTGGCACGGAGGCCTTCATTACGCAGTGTGCGTCTTATTGTCTGGGCTGAAACTTCTGTACCCACATCTGACAAATCTTTTCTCAGTTCCTCAGCAGTCACACGGGGACTTCTCTCCACTCTACGCTTCAGGTAGCGCACAGCAGTCGAAGTCAGCATCTTCTTTCTGCCACGACCAGGTAGCGTTTCAACAGTGCCCTTTGCCTTGAATTTGCGAATGATGCTTCCTAAGGTGTCTCTTGGTATGTTTAACATCTTTGCAATCTTCTTATAGCCATTGCCCTTCCTGTGAAGAGAAATCACCTCTTCTCTTGTCTTCCTGGACCATTCTCTTGCCTTCACCATGTTTGTAACCACACCAGTAAATGTCTAGAAGGAGCTGAGTATCACAGTCATTTTAAAGCTGCCTAATTGGTGCTTATTATGCTTGATTGCTGCTCGGTGACATCCACAGGTGTTTTCAATACCTGATGGAAAGCACCTGTATGAACCTCTGTTCTTCAGAGTGGTAGTCTTTAAGGGGTTGAATAATTGTGGCAATGAAGAAACCACATAAGAACCATTTACTACTGTATTACATAAACAATTGATGTCATTTTAGTTGCATTTGGGTAGTTACAACGTCCTTGTAGGATTTGATTCTGAATACAATTCCAAATGTACACTATAGTCCCTAAACCCCTTTACAGCATTGGGGGTTGAATAATTTTGGTCACAACTGTATAAGGAAAATGCCTATAAAGTTTTGATGTTTTGGTACAGAACCCCTGAGGTTCTCCATGCTCGCGATCCAAATGTTTCTCCTGTCTGCTGGCGATGTGGCAAGGAAATTGGTACTCTTTTTCACATTTTCAGGCTTTGCCGACATATTAAACCTTTCTGGAGAGAGATCCTAAGCCTTTTATGGCTTCTTTTGCAGGTTCACGTCACATTTCATCCTATTCACTTTTTATTAGACCTACCTTTTACAGGCCTCTCCAAACTTGCCAAGAAACTATCTTCCCATGTCTTAACAGCGGTCAACAGAACCAAAACCATCCATTACACCTCCCTCACAGTCAGAATTAATAAAACTTATTGGTGAGGTTAGAAGAATGGAATATTTAACTGCCATACATGCCAGCCTTGTCCCCCTTTTTGAATTGGTTTGGGAACCATGGGACCTTTCTACTTACAATATTTCCATTCAGATGTCCTGATTTCGCTGGCTAGCCCACTGTTATCCTATGACATTGTATGTGTGTATTTTTCATTGATGAGTCTACTCCTCTCTTCCTTTGTTTGTTTTGCGATTTATGTTACTGAGGTCTCACAATGCTATGCAGCTACTTGCCTGTTGTATGTTTTTTTTTTTTAAAACTCAATAAAAACAAAATTATAAAAAAACTTAAAGAAAAGCTTTATCTTTATCAAAATGGTTAGCATTTCTTCTTGGCAGTACTAGGGTTGCTGGTTTGAATCCTAACCACGACTCCATCTTCCTGGAATTTGCATGCTGTCCCTGTGCTTGCGTGGGTTTCCTCTGGGTACTCCGTTTTTCTCCCACACTCCAAAGACATGCTAGTAGGTTAAATGGCTCCTGTCTAAATTGGCCCTAGTATGTGTATATATGTGAGTTAGGGACCTTGTGGGTTAGGGACTGATGTGAATGCACAATAGATGTATGTAAAGCACTGCGTAAATTGACAGTGCTGTATAAGTACCTGTAATAATATATAATCTTTAGTTGGCCTTAAAGTCTGGTATAAGTAAGCAGAAAGCAGAGTCCTGTAAAAATAAGTTTTCTGTATTAATAAAGCACTAGGCTTTTAATTCAATCACAATCAATCAAAAATGTGAATAAAATGCATGATTTCTAGGGTGAGACATGCAACAATAAAAAATAAATGAGCCTTTTCAACTTATATTACCATATAAACCTGGGAGGTCATAATGAAAAGGAATGACTGATCCACACAAATGCCCATCAGATGAATAACAGAAGGGCAGCTGGGATGGATTACTATTATTACTATTATTCTGCAGAAATAGGAAAAAAAAAAGAAGCCTTTTATTGTAATAAAAAGCTTAGGTGTAATCTGATATTTAAACATAAGGTAATAGAGCTGTTACTGTTCTTCAAAATCCATATTCATTTTTTCATTCCTAAAAAAAAATAACACCCTTGTAATCTTCGGCAAAGTTAAAGATGTAATGCATATACTATATCTCCTGGCATGAATAAATTTGTACAGGCTTCAAAAGGGCTGCCATAAAAATACTTCATTAGAGATGCTTTATTTAAATAGTGTTTATTCAATAGGAGTTTTGCTTCAGAATGATTTTAATATAGTTTTAATTCCAATAGTTCCAGTGTGTAAAAACTTCTACATAGTTACAAATTGTGAATCAGGACAGTAATTTTGTAAGTATGACCATTCTTCAGTTGTGAAATGGGAAGAAGCAACCATTCTTGCATGAAGATTGGCAGTGGTTGCAACATGTGCCTGTTACCTGGGCACTGGTTATATACAGTATCAGGACAGATTATATTCTAGAACATGGATGTCATACTGGCGGACCTCCAGCTGTTGCCAAATTACATGTCCCATGAGGCATTGCAAGACTGACAGTTACAAGCATGACTTCCAAGGGCATAGGCATGATGGAACTTGTAGTTTTGCAACAGCTGGAGGGCTGCCAGTTTGACACCCCTGTTCTAGAAGGATTTCCACATGGTTATTGTGAAAAACTTGACTGCCTGAGTACACAGGCTTGTCAGTTATCTGTGATGTACTACTAAGCTTAGGGGTCTTTGGGTTAGGCAATCACTGGCTATGGCCTCCTATTAAAAAATATATATGGTGCAGCACTTACTTGTAAGTACATGTACACTTACAGTTTCCATTTTCAAAAAAATGTTTAAGGGGCATAATTACCAGATTTGTCACTGCTGATTGACAAGTCTGCAGCTTGTAAATCAGCACTTGACCATTCCTAGTCCCACCTCCTGCTTTTTGAATTGACAGCACTACTTCTGTTGCTGAATCCTTTCCACTATGAGCAACAATGTCTGAGAGAGGGAGTGTATGAGACACAAATGGAAGGTAAGGTAAGTTTTTGATTAGTTTTGAGGCTTGAGTATCAAACCCACTCAATACTAATATGAAAATTAGCCCTCAGCAACCCCGTTCCTATTGGTGACAACAGACTCAGTAATTTAAAAGAGCACCAAACTACCAAGTCTCAGGTGCACTGCTTTGTCACACTTACTTTTATTTTATTTTATTTATTGACCCTTTCTTTGCTGAATGAGTTTACTGTAGATTGGGAGGACCTTTGCTACAGCCCTCCAATCTATTTTCTTTTCCTGTTCAGACACCTGGATAGCGGACTTCTCTACACCATGGCAATGCGGCAATGCAACTGGCTTCAGACTTTGCCGCAGTATAATTTTAAGGCACTGACCTCAGCCTCTGGGAACATTCCTAGCCTAACCCTCATTTGGGAATGCCCAGTTCAACCAGATAGCCTTGTGCATAAGAAACTGGAAGGACCATGGTGTTTGCATATAACCCTTCCCCAAAGGTTTTCCGATCCTTGCAGTTTGTAAAACAGTATTTTGCTATCATGCCTGGTCAGAAAAACTTACATAGCCTGAAGGAAAACTGATCTAATGAACAAAGCCTCATCTAGTATAGAGTAGCATCAAGATAGGGTTAAGGTTCCTAAGAGAACAAAATGGAAAGTTTGCCAATTCAGGGTATCATTCATTAGGCGAACAAAGTGATAACATACCAGGAATGGGCAGTGATGGATGAGTAGTTAGAATATGCTACAACATTGTCAAGCAAGCAAGAATTATCAGAAGACCAGCCAAATGTTCACAAAAGTCATTGATATCCCAAAAAGGAATTCTGTGACTACACCAAAGCTTTATAATGGAGACCGCAGATTTCATATCCTCAGATTATGTTCACATCAGTATCTCAGCATGCTGATGTGAAATCACCGAACACTTCTTTCCTAATTTTTTTTTTTAATTTACTTACCTTTTTGGATTTCCACTTCCTGTTTTCTCTAAAGACAGTGGTGGCATAGCCCAGCCACACAGATGCCCTTACGGAAGTACAGTATAGGTAATATACAAGTATAGATAATATAAGTAAATACAGTCATGGCCGAAATTGTTGGCACCCTTGATATTTTTCCTGAAAATCAAGTATTTCACACAAAAAAGGTATTGCATTAACACATGTTTTGCTATACACATGTTTATTCCCTTTGTATGTATTGGAACAAATATAAAACAGAGGCAGAAAAGCAAATATGACATAATGTCACACAAAACCCCAAAAATGGGCTGGACAAAAGTATTGGCACCCTTAACTTAATATTTGGTTGCACACCCTTTGGAAAACATAACTGAAATCAGTCGCTTCCTATAACCATCAATAAGCTTCTGACACCTCTCACCCGGAATTTTGGACCACTCTTCCTTTGCAAACAGCTCCAGGTCTCTCTTATTGGAAGGACACCTTTTCCCAACAGCAATTTTAAGATCTCTCCACAGGTGTTCAATGGGATTTAGATCTGGGCTCATTGCTGGCCACTTCAGAACTCTCCAGCGCTTCTTTGCCATCCATTTCTGAGTGCTTTTTGACGTATGTTTGGGGTCATTGTCCTGCTGGAAGACCCAGGATCTTGGACGCAAACCCAGCTTTCTGACACTGGGCCCTACAGTGCGACCCAAAATCCTTTGGTAATCCTCAGATTTCATGATGCCTTGCACACAGTCAAGGCACCCAGTGCCAGAGGCAGCAAAACAACCCCAAAACATCATTGAACCTCCACCATATTTTACCGTAGGTACTGTGTTTTGTTCTTTGTAGGCCTCATTCCGTTTTCGGTAAACAGTAGAATGATGTGCTTTACCGAAAAGCTCTATCTTGGTCTCATCTGTCCACAAGACGTTTTCCCAGAAGGCTTTTGGCTTACTCAAGTACATTTTGGCAAACTGTAGTCTTGCTTTTTTATGTCTCTGTGTCAGCAGTGGGGTCCTCCTGGGTCTCCTGCCATAGCGTTTCATTTCATTTAAATGTCGACGGATAGTTCGCGCTGACACTGATGCTCCCTGAGCCTGCAGGACAGCTTGAATGTCTTTGGAACATGTTTGGGGCTGCTTATCCACCATCCGGACTATTCTGCGTTGCAATCTTTCATCAATTTTCCTCATCCGTCCACGACCAGGGAGATTAGCTACAGTGCCATGGGTTGCAAACTTCTTGATAATGTTGCGCACTGTGGACAAAGGCAAATCTAGTTCTCTGGAGATGGACTTGTAACCTTGAGATTGTTGATATTTTGCCACAATTTTGGTTCTCAGGTCCTCAGACAGTTCTCGTCTCCTCTTTCTGTTGTCCATGCTTAGTGTGGCACAGACAGACACACAATGCAAAGGTTAAGTGAACGTCTCTCCTTTTTATCTGCTTTCAGGTGTGATTTCTATATTGCCCACACCTGTTACTTGCCCCAGGTGAGTTTACAGGAGCATCACATGCTTGTAACATTCTTATTTATCCGCAGTTGTGAAAGGGTGCCAATACTTTTGTCCAGCCCATTTTTGGAGGTTTGTGTGACATTATGTCGAATTTGCTTTCTTTCCTCCCTTTATTTGTTTTGTCCCAATACACACAAAGGGAATAAACATGTGTATAGCAAAACATGTGTTAATGCAATACGTTTCGTGAGAAATACATGATTTCCTGGAGAAATATCAAGGGTGCCAACAATTTCGGCCATGACTGTATACATGCTCATATCTCCATTTTTACATATTATTGGACATTATATGGAGTAGGGGGGAGTTCCTCTTCAAGCAATCTCAGGATCCTACACATACAATTGAACCTTTTTCTCCTTGCTGTTATCATATCATTTTAGTTTCTATGGTGAAAATACGGCATTTTTCTGTTACTTACATTTAACTACATTTCACTTCATGGTCTCTAGAGGCACTGGTGATGTAGCCAGGGCTTCACAGATGCATCCTGGGAAGGTTACCTCACCCAGTGCCTCTTAAGAAATTTTGTATATGCACTGGAAGATCTTATGAGATTTATGGCAAAGACAGATTTTTTTTCCTTTACTCAGCTGAAATCAGATGTCACTTGGACAAGGGGGATGGCTTGGAATTCCAGAAAATAAGGGGAGATTGAATTTTCTGCCCGTTCTTAAAATGACCGCCAGGTGCTGGAGAGAAGAAAAGTGAGAAAAGTCTCAGAAGCAAAAACCTGAAGGGAAGAGTAAATACATCTTTGTTGTTTTGTCTTTTCACAATATTTTTCATAGTGGCTTTACTTTCTTTGTGATTGTTGCGGAAAAGGTCCACTTTAAATGAGAAGACCATTAGATCTAGTCTGTCATTAGCAAATTCAAGTATCCTCCAAAGTGTTTCAACTCTAACTTATTAAAGTTTTCCCCAATATATAGTTGTTGTAGGTCAGATCCAACAACAACTTTAACATTGACTTATAGAATGTAATGTAATGGCAGGTAATTAAGGTTGAGGTAGACTTAAGTATAGACAGGATGAGTGTGTGATGGCATACTAATGTCTTATTAGAATACAATTTGCATGGTATTATCACTGGACTCTGTTACCACAGAGATATACATTTAACGTGATTTATTGTCACTTAAAATGAGCAAACCACTGTAAAGAGGCAACATATTATGTTTTTCCTTGTAATTAACTTTGTCAACTGGTCTGTGTGAGAGCACCTAATAAGTATTTATTTGAAAGTCAAAGTGCACCTTTGCTGCTTTGTTTGCAAATATAAAACCAAAGAAATCTGCTACTCTATATTTGATCTACTTAAATCTATTTAAAACCTCCCCACATCTTCCATTTAAAAACTCCTAAATTCAGAGAATATTTAGTGTTTTGTGCATATTTTTTTACATTCATGCTAAGAATAAACATTGTGAAAATATTTGTATTTCTTTTTATTCAGGCAAATTTGAAATCTTGTATACAGGTACAGATCATTGTATTTACCATTTGCAGCCAGCAGGTGGTAAGTTCAACAGAGCATTCTAAGCACTAGTTTTTTCTTGAGGTTTTCTTACAGTTGTGCTGTAAATAGCCTGTGTTGTAACTGGATATCCGATTACATATGCAGTTTAATATTTGATTTAGAACAGAGAAACAGTCCCTCTATCTGCAGGAGCGGTGAACAAATGCAAAACTAGTGCTGTGATTTTGTAATGGATAGCCCAGCATACTTTCCAAATACTGTATCATATAAGCTCCCTGTCTTACTTATTTTTAATATTAAAATGCTACTAAACCCAGGACCCTGCATTCACTATATCTGGCCTTCCACAGTACACACAACATGGAAATGCAATTATGTTAGTAAATACAAACTGCTAAATACCTTTTCTCATCAGCAGTTAGAGCAGTCTTGTGACTTCTATCAGAGTACGGCCATCACTGGTTAATCCTGTTGAAGGAGTTGTCATTTTCCTCTGACTGTCCTATTAGGCTGCATGACCCCTGACCCTTTTCCCAGACAGTGCTGATTGGCCCTGTGCCGATCACATGCACCCTTCCAAAAAAAAGAACTCTCTAGCCATGCACACCAAACTGTGCATGTTCAGAGTGCCTCCAAGAGCACTGTATGTAGCTTTGTATCAGCAGATAGATTGGGGACTGTGGAAGAAGGGGAGGATTAGAAAAGACAGGATCAGACAGCTTTTTTACCTAATGTGGAGGAGTAACCCCTTTCCACAGTAAGTATAACAAACATGCATTACTGCATACAGAGACTAATTTTACTGTTGTGGGTTTAGTTATTAGTATTATTATTATTATTTATTGTTCAATAAGAAAACAATTTTATACAAATAAAGCATTATTTTACAAACTGGTAAAAGTTAGGGAAAAAAATTGCATACACTCTAAGTGTAGATAGTATTAACCACTTGCCTACCAGGCACTTATACCTCCTTATTTACCAGGCCAATTTTCAGCTTTCAGCGCTGCCGCACTTTGATTGACAATTGCGCATTCATGCAACACTGTACCCATATGAAATTTTGTTCATTTTTTTCTAACAAATAGAGCTTTCTTTTGGTGGTATTTAATCGCCACTGGGCACTTTACTTTTTGCGCTATAAATAAAAAATTGCCAAAAATTTGAAAAAAAAAAGTTTCTTTGTTTCTATTATAAAATTTTTTAAACAGGTAATTTTTCTCCTTCACTGATATGCGTTGATGAGGCAGCACTGATGGGCACTGATAGGTGGCACTGATGGGCACTGATAGGCAGCACTAAAGGGCACTGATAGGCAGTACTAATGAGGTGGCACGGATAGGCGGCACTGATAGACAGCACTAATGAGGTGTCACGGATAGGCGGCACTAATATGCAGCACTGATAGGCGGCACTGATAGGTGACACTGATGATGGGTACTGATAGACGGCACTGACTGGCATCACTGCTGGGCACTGACTGGCGGCACTGACTGGCACAACCGCTGGGCACTGACTGGTGGCACTGACTGGCAGCACTGCTGGGCTGCACTGGTGGGTGGCACTGGTGGGTGGCACTGGTATGTGGGCACAGGTGGGTGGCACTGGTGGGCACAGGTGGGTGGGCACAGGTGGGTGGTACTGCTGGGCACAGGTAGGTGGCACTTCTGGGCACAGGTGAGTGACATTGCAGAGTGGCACAGGTGGGTGCACTGCTGGGCACAGGTGGGTGCATTGCTGGGCAATCTGCTGGGCACAGGTGGGCGGAGCTAGCGGGCGCACTGCTGGGCACAGGTGGACAGAACTTGCAGGTGGCACTGCTGGGCACCGATCATCAGGGCACTGATGATCAGTGCCCTGATGATCGGTGCCGATCCCCGCTCTGACAACTGCCGGTTCTCGGCAATACTTTCCTCACAATCTGACAGCGTGAAGAAAGTGCAGCCGAGAACCGGCACTTGCATTTCCCTCTGATCAGCGTGTCATTGGACACCGCTGATCAGGTGGTAAAAGGCCGCTGTGATTGGCCTTTTACCACATCACGTGATCAGCTGTGTCCGTAGGACACAGCGATCACAGAGATCGCCGGGTGCACACCCCCTGGGGCGCGCAGGAGAGCGCGTTCTGGGAGGACGTCATATGACGTCCACTCAGAACTGGCCGGCCGCAGTGCAGCCGTCATTCGGCTATCTGCGGTCGGCAACAAGTTAAAAGCAGGCAAATTTAATCATAAAATGAACTCACAAGAGTAGCTTATTAAAAGCATGTCATGAGGAATGGTGGTCCGGTGGAGCTGATCATCCTATGCGATGGTGTTTTTTTATGTGTGTTTACAAGATGGTTAGGTGTCCGTTTATGAAAGAGAGAAAAGCCGAGATCCTGATGATCACAGCTGATCTCTCAGGTGTGCCAGTTTATGAAGCTGAGGTGAGGAGTGGAGAACATTTTCTTCACTTCTCATCATAGGACACACCCTTCTGTCATTCACTTTTACAGAGATGGTCAGTGAGATCTGAAGATCTCACTGACCATCTCTTTAAAATATCTCCATCCTAGATTCTCCAGCCCAGAGCTAGAGAATCTTGGAAAGAAACTGCTACTGATGTGATTTGTCATAATATCAGCACCAGCGGGGTTAAAGATTGATAGAAATTATAACTATATATGTTTATGTATGTATATTTGTTTTATATATAGTGTACAGTGTATATATATATATATATATATATATATCTATATATATACATACAGTATAGTTATAAGGTATTGTCATTTACAATACATTCTCACCTGAGCAATGCAGAATTGTTGGGAGAACTGCACAATTCTTGCCGCAATTCCAAATTGACGGCGTGACTTGCAAACAAATGGTGATATTGTGAAAACTATCAGGACTATGGCTTAGCCATTGACATTTTTAGTGGCAGCAGGGATAGCTGAACGTTTTGATATAAGATTTGTGTAGGTGGGCTTGAAAATGAGGGAGTGATGGCAGTTTAGAAATCATGTCCTGATTTTTCAGCTCCCACTCTAGTTTTGAACATTCCGCCATTCATTCCTATGGGACCAATTTCACCACAAAAACGCCGATATTTTGTGAACCATTCGGCGAAATGTTCCACAAAGTAATAGCACACCAATCGGGAACAATCCGCACATTTCCGTATATTACTGTCTATGTAGTGTAAAAACAGTGGGAGGAGTCAGGGTGGTACATTTGGCTATAATAATAGGAATATATATGTGAGATAACAGTACCGTAAGTGGTCTTGCCATGCAGGAACACTTAACTAGCAGGCAGCACTGGTTCACCCTGATGCGGTGCTGAATTCGCAGCGTTTGCAGTGTGAATTCCGCACTGCATCACAATCGCACCCCGTTCATAGGAACCCATGCGGGTGTGTATGTTAAGTTAACAACACCCCGACATCTGTCCGCAAAACGCGGTGCGATGTGCAGAATTGGATCACATAGGTGTGAATACCTATACAATCTGATTCTAGTGCGGATCAAAAAAGGGTCCTGCACATTTTTGGTGCGGGTGCGGTGCGAATAGAGCCATACAAAATATATGGCTCTAATCACCGCATACAAATCACATGTGATTTGTACAGGAATGCGGTGCGGTTCCTGTGCGAATCACATGGGATTTACCACACTGTTGTAGTGTGAACCTAGGCTAATTGACAAGAGCAGTACTAGAGGCAATCAGCTGTGCTGCATACATACACTATAGGGTGGCAAAGAACAATATTTCTAGGAGAGTGAGCGGAGGGTGAACTATTACTGCACCTTCACTGTACAGTGAACAGCATTACTGTACAGTCCCCAGTTAGGGGTAGGAGATGAGCTAGTTAACAGCAATAGGTGGTCACCAGGCTGACTGCACAGTCTTGCAGGATTGTGTAAAACACAGGACTGGATGAGCAGAAATACAAATTGTTTGGCAGGTATAACAGCTCACATATTCATATTATAATTGTGTATTTAGCTGTTTGTCTGCAGTTCAGCTTTAAAAACAGTTTTTTAATGCTGAACAGGTGCCTTTTTTCATTCTGGAATTCATGCAGACTTGTAAAGTTACTGATAAGTCCTCTTTAATAAACCTAAAACTGGGAACAATGGGAGGTCCTATTGGTAAGTCATTTCTTTCTATGCCCTCTTGTTTAGTTAGGTGGGCTGTGACGCCTTTCTAGAGTTATTTTCCTGCAGAACAATACACTGTTAGTGTACAATCATATTTTTGGCAAAAAATTGTTTTGAAGTCTGCCATAAAAAATGATTAGTTGCATTAGGATAATTAGGAACCTCTATGGCACAGAAAGGTTTTTAAAGCTTTTGTAGACTAAAATCAAAATTTCTCCCACACAATGCATACATAAATAAAAAATAGATTTGGAATAACATATTCTTGTATTTATTAGCTCATAAGAGGAAAACAAAATACTTTGTGTACAGCAGTGGTATTGCTCTTTAGTGTACCCCCTGGACATTCCATGCACTCCAAATGATCCAAAACTCTGTTACAGATATTGGGATTGATTTTTTAAAGGCAAATAGACTACAGTTGCTCCAGAGCATAGTAAATGAGCAGAAGCTTGGCTGACTTCCATCATCCAATCATGCGCAAACAAAAATGCTGTTTTTTTTTTCTTTGCACAGTGAACTGTACCTCTTTTACTAAGTTCTGGAGCAACTGCACTTTCCAAACTTCACAGTCTATTTGCCTTTAGTAAATCAACTCCATTATGTCTGTGAACTCCCAGCTACAGGTGCTGGCTCCAAAGGAAATCCATCAGCTGCTAAACATGCAAGCAATAATGAAGAAAAAAGGGACACAACGCACTACAAAGCTGCTGTTAAAATTTAAGTTCATTGCTCCATCCAATGCTATACACCAGGATTATTGAATTAAAATTCAAAGAGGTTTAGTAACTAAAATTTTTTTCCAGATGAGGTCCAAATTTTGTTTGATTCTTAAGCCTGGAATCACACATGTGCGGTGCGGCATTTTATATGCCTCAAATCGCATTGCATCCACACCAAAAAGGTGCAGGACCCTTTTTTTTGGTCCACACTAGAATCGGATCGCATGGGTATTCACACCAATTTTGCACATCGCACCGCGTTTTGAGGACCGATTTCAGGGTGTTGTTAACATATACACCTGCAGCGGTTCACATGAACGGGGTGCGATTGTGACGCGGTGCAGAATTCGCACAGAAATTGCTGCGAATTCTGCACCACTTCAGTGTGAACCCAGGCTCATAGCACCTTTGAACATCGGTAAATGCTGCACGTGCAGTGCAATTTAATAAAAAGGGTCAGGGACTTCTTTTTTTGTGTTTCTGCATTCGAGACAGCCATTGAAATGAATGGGCTGCCTACATGCAGAACATAGGTAACAATTATGTAAACCTAGCCTCAGATCGTTCTCACAATCCCGTTAATACAACAGTATTCTCAGACCCCCCCTCTGCACATCAAAACTCCCCCCCTTTACATCACAGTTCCGTCCCCTTTACATCAAGATCACCCCTTTACATCACAGTGTCCCCCTTCACAGCAGTGTCTTCACCCCCCTCCATTAACATCATCTCACCTTCACATCCCTGTCCTCTGCCTCCTTTATATCAGCCTCCTCCTTCAAATTATTGCCCTCAGGCCTGCTTCATATCACCCCCTTCACATCCCGGTCCTCACCCCTCCCCACACCTTGTATCATACCCCACTTCCTCTTTCAGATTTCTGTCCTCTGCCCAACTTTATTTCAGCCTCCTCCTTTAAATTCCTGTCCTCACTCCCCTTCACACTCCTCCCCCCCCCCCCCTTGTATCATCAGCTGAGTGGAATAGCCGGCTCTTATATGGCGGGACTGTGGCTGGTCCGGATGGGACAGTAACCCGCTATGGATCCGCACCACGGTCCCCCATTTAGTGATGTCTGCTATATGCGTTCATCTGTACCTTTGTCTTTTAACATGTTTCACTCAGCACAGAGCTTATTCACAGAGTTTTTTACTTTACGGCATTGATATGCTAAAGGGAAACAGGCTGTTCCCTTTGTAAGGGAAGTTGCACTTTGTAGGGGGGCAATTTTCCCATAACTTGGTGAATATACTGCAATTTCATTTTGCAAAGAATATCCAAATATGCAAGGAAAATACAAAAAATAGCATTTTTGTTTGCACGGTCAGTTGGGAGTCAGATGAGCTTTACCTCACTGACTAAGCTATGTAGATAATTCACTTGCAAAGTGCAATTTCCCTTGCAAAGTGAACAGTCAATTTTCTTTTAGTAAATCAGCCCCTTTGGCATTATAGGATTTATTTACTAAAGGCAAATAGGCTGTTCACTTTGCAAGGGAAGTTGAAGTTTGTAAGGGAATTTCCCCAGAGTTTAGTGAATTCAGTGTAATTTCATTTTGCAAATAATACCCAATAACATGCAAGGACAATTAAAAAAAAGGTTTTCTTGTTTGCACATGATTGGATGATGGAATTCAGCAGAGCTTCCCTCCGTTCCCTAAGCTCTAGGATAAATTCCCTTGCAAAGTGTAATTTCATTTGCAAACTGAACAGCATATTTGCCTTTCATAAATCAACCCCTATAAACATAAGAAAAACATGTTAGAGGACGGAGGTGTGGGTGAACTTGTACAGCAGTGGATGAAACAATAACATTTTAGCAGCAACTTTGGTCCCAGTATGCAACCTCTCCTTTTCTTAATCCCTGGACATTCTACTTATGGCAAAAAGCTGCAGCAGACATGTTAGGGTAAATGGCACATTGCCTTTTTTTAAACTTTTTTTTTTACTCTTTTTGCTTTCTGTTTTTTGTTTTCTTCCCTATTCTCTGTCCTCCACTTCCCCAGTACCTAGAGTAATACATGGTTTGTAGACTGTGTTAGCAGCAGACGGCACAATCATTCCTTATGTGAGAATATATCTATCTCCCTATGTGGTGTTTGGTCTCGTATGCTAAGCAGGAAACCTCTAATATATCTCCTGTCTGATGCTAGAGGCTGAACAGCACATGGCTAGACTTTCTCTCATACCAAATGACAGTTTCTCGCATGCTGCTGCACTCCTCTAGATAAAACAATAAATCTATTTTCCTTTGCAGTTTGTGATTCCGAGCTCAATGAACTTGGCAGGAGACCCAAACCAGTTCTCTAGCAGCTAGGGCCTAGTAACACCAATAGTGCAAATGTTAAGTGTCCTAAATTGTTCTGAATTAGAAAGCTCTGTCATTTTGTTATGTGACATAGTGATTTATACTTTAGGAAGGTTTATTACATTTGGTTCTACACAGGTCACAATGTGTTTAAAATGTGCTACAGCATCTTCAGGAAGAGCTTATAGTAATCCTGTACTGAGAGCAAAATCTAGGCTGTCATTGCTGAACGCCTTCTGAAAATGCTAGTTACCTGTCTGTCTATGGCTTGAATACTTTGACTCAATGACCTGGACCCAGCACCAGCAAGGTAAGTGAAATCAGAGCAAATTCAGAACTCTTGTTCTGCACATTTGTTCATATGTCAGTGCCATAGAAAGCATTGAATGCTCTGGATCAGTAAGCATGAAATCTAGATGTAGCGCACCCCCAAAGAAGGCACTAAATTGATAAGTCCTCGGAGACTGGTTTATTTCCCAGGTTTTTTTATATACTGCCTCTACCGCTCTGACACAACCCTATTTAATAAGATTCTCTCTCTACAACTCCTCCCTGGGCCAATTGATAACCTCCCATGGCTTCCAATACCACCTGACAAAACCCAGATCTATTTCTCCACTCCCCAGCTCACCCCCTCAATATTATTATTATTATACAGTATTTATAAAGCGCCAATAGTTCGCTCAGCGCTGTACATTACAAAGGGGGACAGAACACGTGACAGAACAATACCAATACAATGCAAAACATGAGGGGATTGAGGGCCCTGCTCTTTCGAGCTTACAATCTAGGAGGGAGGGGATGGTGGCACAAGAGGAGATAGCAGTGGGGGTAGGAAGAGTGGAGGAGGTCGGCAAGTTAGCAGGGGGTGGGGTAGGCTTCCCTGAAGATATGGGTTTTCAGGGTGCGCCTAAAGGAGAGGAGAGTAGGTGATAATCTGATGGGTTGGGGCAGGGAGTTCCAGAGGATGGGTGACACCCTGGGGAAGTCCTGGAGGCGGGCGTGGGAGGAGGAGACCAGGGAACTAGAGAGAAGGAGGTCTTGTGAGGAGCGGAGTGTGCGTGCTGGGCGGTACTTGGATATTAGGTCAGTGATGTAGTACGGGGCAGTATGGTGGACAGCTTTGTACATCAGTGTTAGGATTTTGAATTTGATCCGTTGCGCAATCGGAAGCCAGTGGAGGGATTGGCAGAGGGGGGTGGCGGAAACGGAGCTGTTGGAATAAGTCTAGCAGCCGTATTCAGGATCGACGGAAGTGGGGATAGCCAGCGGCGAGGCAGGCCAGTGAGGAGGGAGTTGCAGTAGTCGAGTCGTGATATGATGAGGGAGTGGATGAGCTGTTTAGTGGTTTCTGGGGTTAGGAACGTGCGTATTTTGGCGATGTTGCGGAGGTGGAGTCTGCACGAGTTTGTTAAAGATTGGACTTGGGGCTGGAAGGATAGGTTGGAGTCCAGAATGACACCAAGTACTCTGGCCTGCGGGGCAGGTTTGATGGTGGCGTTGTTGGATGTGATGGAGAAGTCAGTGGGGGGTGGTGTCCGGGCTGGGGGGAAGACAAGAAACTCGGTTTTGGAGAGGTTCAGTTTAAGGAAGTGGAGCGACATCCAGTCTGATATGTCGCTCAGTAGGTGTGTGATTCGGGCGGAGACCGAGGGGGTGAGGTGGGGGGTTGAGAGATAGATTTGTGTGTCGTCGGCATAGAGGTGGTAGTTGAAGCCGTGAGAGTGTATGAGTTAGCCAAGGGAGGAGGTGTAGATGGAGAAGAGAAGGGGCCCTAGGACAGAGCCTTGAGGGACCCCAACAGAGAGGGGGAGTGAGGGGGAGGTGGTAGCATTATAGGTAACGCTGAAAGAGTGTTGTGACAGATAGGATGAGAGCCAGGAGAGAGCAGAATCTCTGAGGCCGAGGGAGTGTAGTTTTTTGAGGAGGAGAGGGTGGTCGACTGTATCGAAGGCCGCAGAGAGGTCAATATCCTCACGTATCACAATTCTACTAAGCGACATATCAGTTTGGATGTCACACCACTCCCTTAAACTCCATCTTTCCAAAACCAAGCTTGTAATATTTCCTCCTCCCCGATCCCCCACTCCTGACTTTATTTATTTTATTTTATTTCAGGTACTTTTATAGCGCCGTCAATTTACGCAATGCTTTACATATATATTGTACATTCACATCAGTCCCTAACCCTCAAGGAGTGTACAATCTAAGGTCCCTAACTCACATTCATACATACACATACTAGGGCCAATTTAGACAGGAGCAAATTAACATATCAGCATGTCTTTTGGAGTGTGGGAGGAAACCCACTCAGGCACAGGGAGAACATGCAAACTCCAGGCAGGTGGTGCCGGGTTTGGGATTCAAACCAATGACCCTAGTACTGCCAGGCGGAAGTGCTAACCATTTAGCCACTGTGCTGCCCATTTTGCCATTAAGATCAACAGCATCACCATTGGTCCTTCCCCTCATGCCAGGGTGCTAGGTGTAATCCTAGACTCTGACCTCTCCTTCAGGCCCCACATCCAATCACTGGCTAAATCCTGCCATCTCAACCTCTGCAACATTTCTAGAATCCACAACTTTCTGACCAATGACACCACAAAACAACTTATCCACGCCTTGGTATTTTCCCACCTTGATTACTGCAACTCCCTCCTCACTGGCCTACTATTACACAGGTTTTCCCCTCTTCAGTCTAATATGAATACTGCTGATACACTTATAAACCTTACCAACTGATCAGCGACTGCTGCCCCTCTCTGCCAATCCGTTCACTGACTTCCACTAACCCAATGTATAAAATTCAAAATACTAACCACAACATACAAAGCCATCTACAACACTGCCCCTAACTACATCACAAACCTCATCCGCACATATCATCCAAATCGCCCGCTCTGCTCCTCTCAAGACATCTTGCTCTCTATCTCCCTTGTCACCTCCTCTCACGCTCGCCTCCAGGACCTCTCCAGAGCCTCTCGCATGCTCTGTAACTCCATGACAGCATCCTCCCCCTGTCCTGCCCTGACCTGGCTTTGACTGCCTATAACAATGCGCTGTCAACAGCCCTTGACTCACTAGCGCCTTTAACCACACGAAACATCAGACCCCGACTGCTCCAGCCCTGGCAGACTGATCACACCAAAACTCTCAAACGACACAGTCGTGCCCTGGAGAGACTATGGTGCAAAACCAAATCCCAACAAGCCTTCACCCGCTATAAATCTGCCTTCCACAGCTACACCTCCTCCCTCCACGCCACCAAGCAAGCCTACTTCCTGACCCTCATCAAGGCCCTCTCCTCCAATCCTCGCCGACTCTTCTCCACCTTCAACTCTCTACACTCGCCACCCCCACCTCCACCCAGCACCTCACTCACCGCCCTTGAGATTGCCAATCACTTCAAAAACAAGATTGACACAATTCGCAAGGACATCGCCCTGCTCACACTCCCTCCAAACCCGTCTCCTCTCACACAACTACCCCCTCATCACCCCTCTCCCACGACGCGATCCGCAGAGACTTCGTCGCTGCTCAAACTCCCTCCAACCCTGTCCCCTCTCACACAGCTACCCCCTCATTACCCCTCTGCCATGGCCCCACCACTGCTCTGACCTCCACCCCACCCAACATTCCTCACACTGAAGCCCCCTCAACACTCCACACCTTCGACCTTACTACCATTGAGGAGGTCTCCAAGGTCTTCTCTGATGCCTGCCTCACCACCTGCCCCCTCAACCCTATCGCCTCACAACTCCTACGACCTCCCTCCCCCACATCTTTAATCTCTCCCTCTCTTCCGGTGCATTCCCCTCCCCTCTGAAGCATGCACACATCTCCCCCATACTTAAAAAGCCCTCCCTGGACCCCAATGACCCAAACAACCTCAGACCCATCTCCCTGCTCTCATTCACATCCAAACTCCTCGAGCGCTTAGTCTACACTCGCCTAAGCTCTCACCTCAATGACAACAACCTCCTCGATCCCCTACAGTCCGGCGTCCGGCCCCTACACTCCACCGAAACTGCCTTACTCAAACTCTCTAACGACCTTCTAACCACCAAAGCTAATGGCCACTCTTCAGTGCTTCTACTCCTTGACCTCTCTGCGGCCTTCGACACAGTCGACCACCCCCTCCTCCTCAAACAACTACACTCCCTCGGCCTCAGAGATTCCGCTCTCTCCTGGCTCTCATCCTACCTATCACAATGCTCTTTCAGCATTACCTATAATGCTACCACCTCCCCCTCACTCCCCCTCTCTGTTGGGGTCCCTCAAGGCTCCGTCCTCAGGCCCCTTCTCTTCTCCATCTACACCTCCTCCCTTAGCCAACTCATACACTCTCACGGCTTCAACTACCACCTCTATGCCGACGACACACAAATCTATCTCTCAACCCCTCGCCTCACCCCCTCAGTCTCCGCCCGAATCACAAACCTACTGAACGACATATCAGACTGGATGTTGCTCCACTTCCTTAAGCTTAACCTCTCCTAAACCGAGCTCCTAGTCTTCCCCCCAGCCCGGACACCACCCCCCCATTGACTTCTCCATCACATCCAACAACGCCACTATCAGGCCCGCCCCACAGGCCAGAGTACTTGGTGTCATTCTGGACTCCAAACTATCCTTCCAACCCCAAGTCCAATCATTAACAAACTCATGCAGATTCCACCTCCACAACATCGCCAAAATACGCACGTTCCTAACCCCAGAAACCACTAAACAGCTCACCCACTCCCTCATCATATCACAACTCGATTACTGCAACTCCCTCCTCACTGGCCTGCCTCGCCGCAGGCTATCCCCACTTCCGTCGATCCTGAATATGGCAGCCAGACTCATTCACCTTACCAACCGCTCCGTTTCCGCCACCCCCCTCTGCCAATCCCTCCACTGGCTTCCGATTGCCCAACGGATCAAATTCAAAATCCTAACACTGATGTACAAAGCTGTCCACTATACTGCGCCAAATTACATCACCGACCTAATATCCAAGAACCACCCAACACGCACACTCCGCTCCTCACAAGACCTCCTTCTCTCTAGTTCCCTGGTCTCCTCCTCCCATGCCCGCCTCCAGGATTTCTCCAGGGTGTCACCCATCCTCTGGAACTCCCTGCCCCAACCCAACAGACTATCACCCACTCTCCTCTCCTTTAGGCGTACCCTGAAAACCCACCTCTTCAGGGAAGCCTACCCCACCCCCTGATAATTTGCCGACCTCCTCCACTCTTCCTACCACTCCATCCCCCACAGCTATCTCCTCCTGTACCACTATCCCCTCCCTCCTAGTTTTTAAGCTCGAAAGAGCAGGGCCCTCGAACCCCTCGTGTATCACATTGTATTGTTATTGTACTGTCGCATGTATTGTCTCCCATTGTATTGTACAGCGCTGAGCGAACTGTTGACGCTTTATAAATACTGTATAATAATAATAATAATAATAAAATGCCTTGAGCTTTGGCAAACTCATCTTGTACTGCCATAGATGCAGAATGGAGACCTGCGAACACTCCCTGCACTGCTAGAGAGGCAGTTTAATCCACACTGGTAGACAAATGCTTGGAGAGTTCTACTCTGGACATCTGGAAACAGTAGATTTCTTCCAGCGGTGGAGTGGTTCCACCTATACATAATGAAACTACACATCCCATAATCCTTCTCTTATCAGCATCTCTTGTTCAATGTCTAATGTCGAACAAAGAAGGAAATAGAATGTCAATAGGTACATAGCAAATGGACATGCCAGGACTAGTTGTCCCACAATAACAGTCTTGTGAAGTTCATCCTGGCTTTCTCTTTCTTAAAGGGGCCTGTATGCCAGCACCTGGCTACACAGACAATAACAGGAATGGTCACCAATGACAGCTAAGTTCCCACAGTAAATATTTTCTTTAAGTCTGCCCATGTGAACATGCTGTTTAGAGACAATTTGAGGAATATGAGGCTCATGTGGTTTATTATTTTTATTGGCTTGTCTTTTAACAACATGGTTTTATAGACAATTATCAGAACAATATTCAGATACTCTAAACAGGAATGGATAGCATTTCACTAAGTAATTTAAAAGGATTTACCGAGTTACTGCCATTTAGAGGCTTCTGTTCTTGCAGTGCTGTCCCTATGTGGTGTGCATAATAATCCACACAGTGTCCAATTAGGTGTAATTGTTTGCACATTGATAATAGAAAACAATTACATTGCACTTAATTAACTACATGATAACTGAACCAGCTCACTCCTCCTTATTCTGTTACTATAATGAATTGCACCTGGTTAGTGACATTAATTCCCATGGGTGTAAGGTAGCATTTAAAAGTCTGAAGTCAGCAGTTCACTCATTCGATATTACTATTGTACCCTAAAGGGACTGCCATATGACTAATGATTAATTGTTCATATTGCAGAGGGAATATAGGTTAGACCTAATATGATGGTATTCCTACATAGTGAATAAGATTAAATACCTAGGGATTCATGTTCTTTGTTTGCTTGCTGTTTGTCATACCATTTTCTTTGTATCCCATCCAAACCTACAATTACAGTACTTATTGCACTTGGGCAAATCCAGCCTTGAATTTGGAGACTGTTCTGTATAATGAAAGAATTTAATGAAATGTGAAGGAGACCACATGTCAGGACAACATAGACTTTAAAAGGATGATTAGACCTTTAAGGCTCGGTGCACATTGCCGCGATTTGAGATCCGACTTGTGAGACCCCAAGTCGACATGTGAAATCCCATGTTAATCAATGAGAGCTGTCTTAATTAGCACTACTGAAGTCGCTCCGACTTTAGAAAAGGTTCCTGTACTACTACAAGACGCATTCTATTCGACTTGTGCCCATGGACTTTAATGTAAGTTGCATCTAAGTTGGATCCTCATTTATGCAGGAAGATTACCTAGGCAAAGGCATGAAAGTAATACTCAAGTCGCATCAAGTCACCAGGAAGTCTCCTGGCAAAGGCACAACTTTCATGTCACAGTAGTGTGAATGAAGCCTAAAAGAAAAGTGAGGGAATTTAAAAAAAAAAATCTATACTCACCTAGATAGCTGCAGGATCAATCCAATGCTGCAGCTGTCCCTTTCTGGCTCTATACTGAAAACTGAGTGATCAAAGACTGCTGTTCACTCATGTAATGATATTGCACATTGGGCATGTGAAAAACTGTATGCAGCAACCATGTTGTTCAGGTCACAAGTCCCCCATTCAATTTTGCCATAAGAGTTGTAGCTCATAAAACCATCAGACTTGCAAGCCTGAGTAACTAGAGTTTTAACAGATATCCGGCCTGGTCTCAGTAATACCATTCATTTAACAGTTGTACATAAAGCTGGCCAAACGATTTTTTTGATCGAAAATTGAAAACATTGTTTGTTCTGTAATCCAATGGTGCCACCAATGATTTACAAAATTGGTAATTTTTCACGAATTTTCCAGCATGCCCAATAAACTAAATGAGGAGGAACCACGAAAATTGGACGGTGCCATTATTATTATTATTATACAGTATTTATAAAGATAGTTCGCTCAGCGCTGTACATTACAAAGGGGGACAGAACATGTGACAGAACAATACCAATACAATGCAAAACATGAGGGGATTGAGGGCCCTGCTCTTTCGAGCTTACAATCTAGGAGGGAGGGGATGGTGGCACAGGAGGAGATAGCTGTGGGGGATGGAGTGGTAGGAAGAGTGGAGGAGGTTGGCAAGTTAGCAGGGGGTGGGGTAGGCTTCCCTGAAGAGATGGGTTTTCAGAGTGCGCCAAAAAGAGAGGAGAGTAGGTGATAATCTGATGGGTTGGGGCAGGGAGTTCCAGAGGATGGGTGACACCCTGGAGATGTCCTGGAGCCAGGCATGGGAGGAGGACCATTGCACCACTAACAGAGCAAACATCGGCCGATTTTTCTTAGGTCCTATTTTCAAACGAAAAATCGTTCAGAGATCGACCCGTGTATGGCCGGACTAACTCAGCTGGTGGAGTGGCCAATACATATTCCTCATTGACTGACTGATTATTAGCAAAGACTCAAATCTTCAATGTATTTCATACTTTCTGAAATAATAACAGTATAGCCAGAATAAGGTCATATTTACCTCTATCAGTTAATTGGTAGCATTTTGAGTCCAAACATCCCTATGCTAAGAGGTACCAAAGTGGATTAGGCCCCCACATCCCTCCTAGGAGTAATAGATATCCGACGCCCCTCATACATATATCCATTCAAAAGGTACTTGCACGCTGGACAATAATATACAAGTTAGCAAACTGTAACATGTAGGTATTCAAAGATATTGATATATAGAAAACTGCATCTGGGACATGATCATAAACGCAATGACATCCCAGCAACCACACCTTAGACCGGATGATTGGTCAAGTCATTTCTGTCAATGGCCCATCGAGGTCCAGAAAAGGGGACTGCAACCACAGGTTAGAGCTCTCAAACAGAGGAACACCTGTCAAGCCATATGAGAGCCATTGTGCCATCTTGCTTATTGATTTGGACTCCACTGAACCAGAAATTGATAAGTATTTTCATTTTTCAACCTTTGTTGTTTTGCTGTTGCCCTGTTGTCCCTTTGTTTCTTTGGAATACCCTTTTCTGTAAATATTTTTTTTACACCTTTTTTTTTTTAACTTATTCATTATTAAACCATATTTTGAGAAGTGTTGAAATTGTTTCAATGTACTAAAGCAGAACGTAAAGAATCCCTGCCTCTTGAAAAGTGCTACTGTAATGTAAATCTCAGAATGTACCTGTCTGTGGTGACATCGTGTGTTACAGATGTTTATTCTAAAGTCATAATTGCTATTGCTAATTTTGTGAACATGTAATAAGCCTGAACTATTGGGAGGCAGTTTGGGGCACCTAGATTGCGGTCCTGTAAGCTGGAAAATCTTTATGCAGAGTGAGACTGTGAGTGTCCCTGATGCAAATCAGTGACAGCGCAGTATGAGGTTGACCGTCCATTTGTCACAAATTGGTGAAGAGAGCAGTGGTCTGACATATGTTTGTCTCCATTCTCAGGTTCTCTCTGAGCCCATAGCGGTGACTGTCAATCACTGCTCTGTGCTCTGCCCCTCCAGCGCCAGCGGTCCGGATGACCGCACTGATTACTGAAATCCACCTTTATTGATCATAAATAAAGTAGCATAAAAACACCATCAGAAGTCACAGTGGGGGGGATAAAAGGTTCACACATTTCACGCTTACCTCAGCGCTTAATCATAACCCATGGCATTGATCCCACAACCGTCTAATATACTAGAGTCTAAAAGGCATGTGCAGCTGATGATAATTAGATAATGATCAATGCCTAAAGACACGATACACATGATATCTACACGTAACATACACATATATACATTTAACTAACAGTTAAGTGAAAAAATGTCAATTAAAAAAAAACAGACATAATACAATACGTGTCTAAAACAACATGGTAAAATTGAAAGTATAAAGTATATATACAGCTATTAGTTCCATACTCAAGAATAATCATACATAAAACACTCTACTCTTAAAATGTAAAATATAAAGTTCATACAAAAGTGTAAACACCATAACCAGAAGCAATTAGTGAATGAGAAAAAAAATAAAAAACTCATAAAAATAAAAAAACTCATAAAAATGTGTGAGATCCCATTACAAATTTGGACATGTATTGTATTATGTCTATTCAGTTATTATTTCTATTTTTGCACTTTATTATTAAAAAAATATATATATATATATATATATATAGTGTTTGTGTGTATATGTATCGTGTCTTTAAGCATTGATCATTACCTAAAGGCTAAGTTCACTTTTATTTTTTTTCTACATTCTAGCTTCTCTGTGTACCAATATACCATTAATTTACTGTACCTCTTTTGCTGCAAAGAAAGACCTTTCTATAATATCCTACACCAGCCTTTACCTCAGCTTCCAGATTGTTGTATGATAAACTTCTCCATTACTTCCTGGACAGATCCAAGGACTCAAAAACTGTTAAAGTGTTACTTACCCCCCCCAGTCACATCAAGACCGACTTTGAAATCGTGCGACTTACAGTGAAGTCGCACGATTTCAAAGTTGAGTGAGATGCCGATTTCAGGTGCGATTTGCAAGACATCTGACATGTACCACTTTAGAAATCAGTGCGGCTCCGACCAAGTTAGAACCGTACTGATTTGACCGGTGTAATTGCGGATAATAGGGTATGACTTGGCATACGATTTTCAAGTCGCATGGCATGCAAATCGCATGCCAAGTCGCACCGGATGTGACCAGGGTGTAAACCCACAACAGTAAAATCAGTCTGTATATGTAGTAAAGCATGCTTGTTATACTCACTGTGGAACCGAAGGGGTTAATCCTCCAGATTGTGTAAAAATGCTGTTTGATCCTGACTTCTCTGATCCTCTCCTTCTTCCAGTGTCCCCCTCTTATCTCCTGATAAGTCATATTGTGTGGAGATTCTGCATATGCTCACTTTGGTGTGTATTGCTAGACACTAGAGATGTTTTTTTTTCTCTTGAGAGAGTGCATGTGATCAGCACAGGGCCAATCAGCACTGCCCAGAGAGAGTTCAGGGGTTCTGTATCCTCCTAGAGAAAACTCCTCCTACAAGCTTTAACCAGTGCTCTCCTGAACACTGATAGAAGTCACATGATTGCTATATACTGCTGATGAGAAAAGGTATTTAGCAGTTTATATTACTAAAATAATTGTTTTCCATGTTCTGTGTACTGTGGGAGACCAGATATAGTGAATGCAGGGTCCAGGGGTTTAGTAACACTTTAAGACACAAGAAGGGGTTCACCAGCTGACCTCATTAACACACATCCTGCACCTGCCCTCCTTCTTTCCAGAAGATTGCTCCCACCCTCCTCTGTGCGCACATACAATCAATGTCAAGGAACAACATTTTCTCTGAATACAAATTCTTAGATCTATCATACACTATGTAGTGCAAGGGCCTGCCTGATTGAATACAGAGTGATTGGATAGATGTGTGTCCCCCTATTGTATGGTTTTTGTAACTCTACACAAGATTGTACAATCTGATTGTATAGTGTATAGGAAGATCTCCTTCATGGGCTTGTGCCACGACAGTGCCTTTTCTTTCTGCATGATATAGGTTCTGTTCGGCATCTTTTTCCAGAAGAGCCCTGTTTCATCACAGTTGAACACTTGTTGAGCAACGTATCCTTCTGCATTCATGAATTCTGCTAATTCTTTCTCATAGGCTTCTGCAGTGGCCTTGTCAGAACTGGAAGCCTCACTGTGTCTTGTCACATTGTGGATGCCACTTCTCTTGCAGAAGTTTTAAAACCACCCTCTACTGGCTTTAAATTATTCACTTGCTACACTTGTAGAGGGATTTTTTTGCAGTAAATCACTGTGCAATTTTCTGTCATAGCTTCACTAACTCTATCGCCTGTCAGCTGTTTCTCATTCAACCACACTAACAAAAGTTTTTCCACCTCTTCCAGCACTTGCGTCCTCTGTTTGGTTAACATTGTTAATCCTTTTGCCACATCAGCTCCTTTGATGGCAGCTTTCTTCTTCAAAATAGTGGAGATTGTCGACTTCGCCATCTTGTACTCTGAGGCCAGATCAGTCAGACGAATACCACGGTCATGTTTTTCTACAATTTCCTTCTTCAACTCAGTGGTTATTTTCTTCACAACCTTATTCTTACCATTCTTGCTCTGCACTTTCTTTTTACCACCATGCTTGCTTTGCACGTTCTTATCACCTTCATTACCGCTCTGCACATTCTTGTCATCTTCATTACTGCTCTGCACATTCTTTTTACCACTATGTTTGCTCTGTACATTCTTGTCACCTTCATCACTGCTCTGCACATTCTTGTCACCTTCATTATTGTTCTGCAGATTCTTATCACCTTCATTACCACTCTGCATGTTCTTGTCACCTTCATTACTGCTCTGCATGTTCTTGTCACCTTCATTACTGCTCTGCATGTTCTTGTCACCTTCATTACTGCTCTGCATGTTCTTGTCACCTTCATTACTGCTCTGCACGTTCTTGTCACCTTCATTACTGCTCTGCACTTTCTTTTTACCACCATGCTTGTTCTGCACATTCTTATCACCTTCATTACCGCTCTGCACGAGTTCCGGTCACCTTCATTACCGTGCTGCACTTTCTTTTTACCGCCATGCTTGTACTGCACATTCTTGTCAGCTTCATTACCGCTCTACACGTTCTGGTCACCTTCATTACTGCTCTGCATGAGTTCCGGTCACTTTCATTACCGCTCTGCACTTTATTTTTACCGCCATGCTTGCTCTGCACATTCATGTCACCTTCAATACCGCCCTGCACATTCTGGTCACCTTCATTAGTGCTCTGCTTGAGTTCCGGTCACCTTCATTACTGCTCTGCACTTACTTTTTACCGTCGTGCTTGCTCTGCACATTCATGTCACCTTCATTACCGCTCTGCACATTCTTGTCACCTTCATTACCGCTCTGCACGTTCTGGTCTCCTTCATTACCGCTCTGCACGTTCTGGTCACCTTCATTACCACTCTGCACGTTCTTTTTAACAACATGCTTGCTCTGCACATTCTTGTCACCTTCATTACCACTCTGCACTTTCTTCTTACCACCATGCTTGCTCTGAATTTTCTTTGGAGCCATACTGGATGTCCAGTACAGTATGTGCTAAAAAGCTTTGCAGCAGGTGTGCACAGGGATTTGCAGTACATTACTGTACAGTATGTGATAAAAAGCACACCAAAAAGCTTCTCAGTATTGTAAGTGTCTTCACAGTACACTTTTCAGTGTCTGTTTGTGACCACGATCTCACCTACAGGAAGTCACAACTATGTGTAAGAGCAGGGAAGATGTCCACAGCTCATGTTCATCAACCAAAGCGGAGTTCACAAACAGAAGTTAATTTTTCTGAATTCTTCTGTTCACAAACTGAGTTGTTCGTGAACAGAAGCGTTCGTGAACCGAGGTATCACTGTGCAGCATTCATATATTTTTGTACTACTACATCAGTATCAGTATTCAGCAGAGATATATTCTTCAACCAGTAGATGGCAGTGCTTAGATGTTTGAGCTGCATCTATGGTTAACCTCTATGTCTTTTCTTTATAATAAAGGTTCCTGTTTCCTGTTAGCAGAGAAGCAGCAGATAAACACACGTGGACTTTGCACTGTCTGTTCTGTAGGGCAATATACAGAATATCTAACAAGAGGTATGCACTAAAGTGCATTGCAATAAGGCCACCTATCCATGAATGAGTTGCCAATATACTGCAGTGGTCAAAACATGGTCATAAATCTTTCTTCCAAGCAGTGCACCACAAACCATGATATGTCTGTTGCCATGCATTGGCTATTACTGAACAGTGCAATAGGGTGCCATTCACAATGAATAGCATCTCACAAAGAGCAATCTTTTCACCCATGTTGCAGCAATGCAATAGTCTGAATGAGCCCTTAGAATTGCTGATAAGGATAGTTGCAATGTGTGAGAAATTAAATCCTCTTGGAACACTGAAGCTAGGAAGCAGTGCCATGTCACAAGGTCATATACAACTATATGCAAAAAGTAAATATGCATCTAATGGTAACATTATGAGTTGTAAAGTTATAACATACCATGACAAATCCTATAATTAGATTTTTCATCCCCCTAATCCCTCTAATTCTAATATCTAAAGAGATATTGATTAGCTGTGAGAGTCATTAATATACATGAGGAAATTATTATTGTATCGGGTCTAAAATGAGCCAATCTGTCACAATTATTGGCTCTGCCATGGACATCTTAACACTGTTTTTTCCTTATTCTCTTTAAAGTGGACTGTCCTTTCTCCACACTGGGTGAAGCAAGAAGTTAATTTTATTTAAGCCCTCCCGGGCAGTCTTTATTTGCCTTTGCTTTACTTTCACACTCAGCTACCGATAGCAAAGGAAAATAATTGTGTTAGCGGTTAGTTACTGGAGTCATAGCTTACACATGGCTATGGACTCCATGTGTGACAGCATTGAAGGCCCCACCACTGGCTAAATTGCGTGCCGGGGAAAGGTAAATATATACTGGGAAGGAGAGCATTAATGGAAACCCAGTGCATTGCTCTGAATGTGCAAAGCACAGGTTTTCTTTAAAGCAAAACTGTATTTCCTCTGCTCTTTCCATAATGTGCAAATATATGCATTTGCTGTTTTCAAACTATGACAGATGAGAGCGGCTCCATCCCTCCGGCTTCACCGGTTCTTCCAGATTCCCACCTC
The DNA here is from genome assembly GCF_062004578.1 of Staurois parvus. Classification (NCBI taxonomy): domain Eukaryota; kingdom Metazoa; phylum Chordata; class Amphibia; order Anura; family Ranidae; genus Staurois; species Staurois parvus. The sequence continues at coordinate 3,011,743 of NW_028318233.1, forward strand.
TCCTCTTCTGCCTCTAGCTGGTCACTTCCAGTAGTGTACAGAGGGTGGGGCCAAGGGTGCTATGGTCCCAGGTATCCGTCAGGGAGGGGGGCATCCGGGGGCAGACTACCACTGGGCAGCCTCTTAGCCATTCTGCCACAGCCACTTCCTGGTGATTTGTCTCTAGTGGCCAGCCACCTGACTCACTGATATCAACATATCAGAAATCTGAACAGAACAGGACTGTCATTGCCACATTGAGTAAAGGGAAAATTATAAACCTGGTAAAGTCTGTCCTGGAAATCAGAGACACTTGGCACTATGAGCTAGAATTGAAACTGCAACCATGAACTGTCTAAATGTAGGGCACAAATACAGTGCAGTTGTGGGCACCAAACAGTACCATGTGTTTGAATAGTACTTGCACTACTTTTCCCATGTCTTGGAGCGTTTTGTAGCCATTTTGGGCTGTTAAAACGCAATGCTGGTAAATGAGCTGGAATCGCATAGGAAAGTGCACGTTCCAGTGTTCCAGTCCTCTTTCATAGGACATACACTATGATTATCACAACATTGTACCTTGCTGTATGATATATTTTTCTAAAGTAACACCAGAATGTGTGATAACAATTCATAATAGAGGGTCTCGGCTTTCAGTTAGGATGAAACTTAAATCTGCATTATTATAACAAATCCATAGTTGAGATACATGTTATTCCAAATGCCCATGGGTGACTGGTTCTTTTTAATAAGATGATGCAATATATAGAAGAATGCAGCATACACTATAATGACCCTGACTGACCAATTATGGGATAAATCTGTAATTCATATTACACCTCTAGCCATTTTCTGGGTGAGTAGATCGGGGCTGCCCTTCTCACCCTAGATACAATGCTTGTCTTTCAGAATGTGCTCTATATTCTTCCTTGTAACCCTTGATCAAATTGTACCATACATGGTAAGTAAAAGGCAATTTAAACCGAAATCCCACTTCACACTTCAGTGGTATCCCCGTCTCTCTGAACATATTCATCACACTTGTTTCCTTTTAAATTAATGAAAGCATCTCCATGACCCAGAGCAACAGCTAGAAAATAGGATCGGTGTTGCAAGGAAACACAGGGGTTCATTCAAGGAGAAGAGTGCAGAAGAATAAGACATTAAAAGTGAGCTAAAATTCTTACTTCATTGTCACATGAGACAGTGGTGGGAATGGAACTCATTTTAGAAATATAATTTATTCCCTCAATAATTTATATGTGATTTAGTTTAAAATTTCCCAGATAGGTTGGCTGTAGTTGGGATGATGGTTTAATTTTGATAAAGATGCATAATCTCTTAAAGCACAATGAAAAATTAGAGCTAAGCATACTTACTGTCTCAGAGAAGGTTCGGGAACATAGAACACTCTATTGTCCCAACCTGACACTCCCTGTTTTTTTGTTAAAGCAGCATTAAGCCCCAGAACAGAAATGTAATATATTGTAACTTTCCTGTCATTATATGTGGTGGCTGCATTTGTTTTTTCCCTTTATTTTAACATGTGGTCTGATCAGAAACACACTTCCTGTTTTAAGAGTCTCCACTCCACTGGAGGAGCAGTGGAAACCCCTTTGGACAGCAGGATTGTCAGCCAGGGGAGACGGTAGTGTTAAATGCATTAGCAAATTTTGATGGAAATATACTGTGGGCGGTCAGCACCTGCAGGCTAGATCACATACATGTATATCGTCCAGCCTGCTCCAGGTTAGGGGTGCACAGTGTGCAATTGCGGCTATATAATCACATGATCACAAAGTCAACAAAGCTGTTATGAAAGTTTCATTCATGGCAGCTGTGCTTCCAATACAGAGATTGTCCCACAGCTATCACATGGTACCTGGGCCAATCACAGCACCCTGTACCATGTGATTGGCTGTAGTCAATCACAGATCATTAGTAATCACAATGGAAACCATTCATGACAGTTCAAAACATTGCTGTTTGATCATTGTAACAGCAATCAAAGTGTAAAAAAATCCTCAATCACCCTCCCCCCACCAGAGTAGTACGGTGTTATTGTACATACTGTCACCAGTTGGTGCCCCTGATCCTGGCTACACCAGTCATATGATAACGCTCTACTACGCTGGTAATAGTATGTAAAAAAAGGGGGGAAACATTTTTTTTTAATTAATTTCTTCATTTAATTTAAAAAGAAATTGTGACAAAAAATTACAACTTCAAAAACCTTGCCATGCCTTTTGCTAAATAGCTCAGACTGCCTACTTTCCAAAAAGGGGTTATTTGGGGGGTATTTGTACTGTCCTGGCATTTTAAGAGCCTCAAGAATTGAGACAGGCCATCAGTACATTGGGACTGATCCATTTTCAGATATACAATATATTGCCAAAAACATTTGGTGGGTCGCCTGTCTTTACACGCACATGAGCTTTAATGGCATCGCAGTCTTAGTCCATAGGGTTCAATATTGAGTTGGCCCACCCTTTGCAGCTATAACAGCTTCAACTCTTCTGGGAAGGCTGTCCACAAGGTTTAGAAGTGTGTCTATGGGAAGGTTTGATCATTCTTCCAAAATTGTGAGGTCAGGCACTGATGCCGGACGAGAAGACCTGGCTCGCAGTCTCCACTCTAATTCATCCCAAAAGTGTTCTAACGAGTTGAAGTCAGGCCAGTCAAGTTTCTCCACCACAAACTCGCTCATCTTTGTCTTTATGGACCTTGCTTTGTGCACTGGTGTGCAGTCATGTTGGAACAGGAAGTGGCCATCCCCAAACTGTTCCCACAAAGTTGGGAGCATAAAATTGTCCAAGATGTCTTGGTATGCCGACACCTTAAGATTTACTTCACTGGAACTAAGGGGCCAAGCCCAACCCCTCAAAAACAACCCCCCACCATAATCCCCCCTCCACCAAACTTTACACTTGGCACAATGCAGCCAGGCAAGTACCGTTCTCCTAGCAACCGCCAAACCCAGACACGTCCATTGGATTGCCAGACAGCGAAGCGTGATTCGTCACTCCAGAGAACACGTCTTCACTGCTCTACAGTCCAGTAGCAGTGTGCTTTACACCACTGCATCCGACGCGTTGCAATGCACTTGGTGATGTAAAGTTTGGAGGTATTTAGCTATTGCAGACAGTTGGTGACTTCTGAGCACTGTGCACTTCAGCATGTGCTGACCCTGCTGTGTCATTTTATGTGGCCTACCACTTCGTGGCTGATTTGCTGTTGTTCCCAGTTGCTTCCACTTTGTTTTAATACCACGAACAGTTGACCATGGAAAATTTTATAGCAATGAAATTTCATGGATGGACTTATTGCACTGGTGGCAGCCTATCATGGTACCACGCTTGAATTCACTGAGCTTGAACCATTCTTTCACAAATGTTTGTAGAAGCAGTCTGTATGACTAGGTACTTGATTTTATACACCTGTGGCCATGGAGATGATTTGAACACCTGAATCCAGTGATTTGGAGGGGTGTCCCAATACTTTTGGCAATATAGTGGAACAGCAACAGAGACATCCAGGCCATCCAAGTTAACACCTTGACAGGAGCGTCTTCTGATGAGAAGAGTTGAAGAAAATCACCAGGCAAGTTTACTGCAGTTAGCTAAAGAAGTAGCAAGCCAAACTAGGGTGATTGCTTCCCGTGACACAATATGGCGTACACTGCAAAGGAATGGCATGCAAGGATGTCGTCCATGAAGGAAGCCTGTCCTAAAGCCCATGCGCAAAAAAGCCCACATAGAATTTGCCAGGGCCCATGCTGAAAAAGAAGACTACAGGGACTCTGTACTCAGGAGTGATGAGACCAAGATACATTTTTTTGGAACTGATGGCTTCAAAACTGTATGGCATTGCAAAGGTGAGGAGTACAAAAAAAATGCATAGTGCCTACAGAGAAACATGGTGATAGCAAAGTCCTTTTGTAGGGCTGCATGAGTGCTGCTGGTGTCGGGGAGCTACATTTCATTGATGGTATCATAAATTCACATGTACTGCTCTATATTAACCACTTGAGCTCTTGAGGATTTACCCCCCTTAATGACCAGGCCTTTTTTTGCTGTTTGGCGCTGCACTAATTCAAATGATAATTGCGCAGTCATGTAATGCTGTACCCAAACAAAATTTACGTCCTTTTTTTCACACAAATAGAGCTTTCTCTTGGTGGTATTTTATCACCTGTGCGCTTTTTATTTTTTGCGCTATAAACAAAAAAAAACGAATATTTTGAAAAAAAAACAATATTTTCTACTTTCAGCTATAAAAAATATATCGTAAACTCAAAGTTAGTCATAAATTTAAGCCAAAATGTATTCTGCTACATGTTTTTGGTAAAAAAAATCCCATGCATTAGCAGGCAAACTGGCGCTATCTGGGAGGGGCGCTAACACTATCGGAAGTCACCAGTGACACTAATACAGTGATCAGTAAAAATCTGTTCACTGTAATCAATGACACTGGTGACAGGGCAGTGAAGGGGTTAACTGGGGGGGAGGTGGGGGGCAATCAAGGGGTTAAATGGGATTACTGGTGTACTGGCGGGCAAACTGGCGCTATCTGGGAGGGGCGCTAACACTATTGGAAGTCGCCAGCGACACTGATACAGTGATCAGTAAAAATCTGTTCACTGATCAATGACACTTGTGACAGGGCAGAGAAGGGGTAAACTCGGGGGGGGGGGCGATCAAGGGGTTAGATGGGATTACTGGTGTATTAGCGGGCAATCTGACGCTATCTGGGAGGGGCACTAACACTATTGGAAGTCGCCAGTGACACTGATACAGTGATCAGTAAAAATCGGTTCACTGATCAGTGACACTGGTGACAGGGCACTGAAGGGGTTAACTGGGGAGGGGGGGTGATCAAGGGGTTAAACGGGATTACTGGTGTACTGGCGGGCAATCTGGCGCTATCTGGGAGGGGCGCTAACACTATCGGAAGTCGCCAGCGACACTTATACAGTGATCAGTAAAAATCGGTTCACTGATCAGTGACACTGGTGACAGGGCAGTGAAGGGGTTAACTGGGGGGGGGGGTGATCAGGGGGTTAAATGTGTCCTACAGTGTTCTAACTGTGGGTATGTGCTGTTTTACTCACAATTTGTATGTCTTCTTCTCTGTCTGGAATGGAATGTGTCCAGGCAGAGAAGAATGACATCATATCCTGTCCTGTGTAACTGTCAACACAGGACAGGATAGGACAGGGACCGATCATCTGATTTCAGCCAGACATCACTGGCTGAAATCGAATGATTAATCCCTCCAGGATCAAATGGTGTCACCCGCGGGTCTGCAGGAGCGCGCGCCCCCTGCCCGCGAAAATGTCGGGAGCGCAGAGCCCATTTTAAAGCTTGCTTTTGCGCCCCAGTGCCGCCCTGCACACGTATATATGCAGTGGCAGGGCGGCAAGTGGTTAATAGAGAAGATGCTACCATCACTCCGTGACCTTGGTCATCGTGCTTTTTTCCAACATATCAATGATCCAAAACACACATCTAAGACCACTGTTACATTTCTGAAGAACAGGGTGAAAGTGATTCAGTGGCCAAGTATGTCACCTGATCTGAACCCAATTGAACACCTATGGGGAATATATAATATGTATACTTCTCAAAATATTAAAGGAACACTTTTTAATCAGAGTATACAGTAGCTTCAAGTCAAACTCCTGGGATATTGATCTGGTCAGTTAAGTAGCAAGGGGGTTGTTAATAAGTTTCAGCTGCTTTGGTGTTAATAAAATTATCAGTAGGTGTACTAGATGGGCAATAATGAGATGACCCCCAAAACAGGAATGGTTTTACAGGTGGAGGCCACTGACATTCTTTTCCCTACTCATCTTTCTGACTATTTTTCAATAGTTTTGCATTTGGCTAGCGTCAGTGTCACTACTGTTAGCATGAGGTGATACCTGGATCTTACAGAGGTTGCACAGGCAGTCCAACTCCTCCAGAATGGCACATCGATACGTGCCATTGCCAGAAGGTTTGTTGTGTCTCCCAGCACAGTCTCAATAGCATGGAGGAAATTCCAGTAGACAGGCAGTTACTCTAGGAGAGCTGGACAGGGCTGGAGAAGGTCCTTAACCCATCAGTAGGACCGGTATCTGTTCCTTTGTGCAAGTAGGAACAGGATGAGCACTGTTTGAGCCCTACAAAATGACCTCCAGGAGGCCACTGGTGTGAATGTCTCTGACCACTCAGAAACAGACTTCATGAGGGTGGCTTGAGGGCCTGACATCCTCTAGTGGGCCCCGTGCTCACTGCCTGGAACCATAGAGCTTGATTGCCATTTGCACACCAGAATTTGCAGGTCTGCAGGTCCGCTACTGGTGCCCTGTGCAACTGAGAGCAGGTTCACCCTGAACACAAGTGACAGATGTGAAGGGGTCTGGAGAAGCCGTGGAAAATGTTATGCTGCCTGTAACATCGTACAACATGACCGTTTTGGTGGTGGGTCAGTGATGGTCTGGGGTGGCATATCCATGGAGGGCTGCACAGACCTCTACAGGCTAGACAATGGCACACTGACTACCATTGGGTATCAGGATGAAATCCTTGGACGGACCCATTGTCAGACCCTACGCTGTGCAGTGGGTCCTGGGTTCCTCCAGGTGCACGGCAATGCCCGGCCTCATGTGGCGAGAGAATGCAGGCAGTTCCTGGAGGATGAAGGAATTGATACCATTGAATGGCCCCCACGTTTGCCTGACCTAAATCCAATAGAACACATCTGGGATATCATGTTACGGTCCATCCAACACCGCCAGGTTGTACCTCAGACTGTCCAGGAGCTCAGTGATGCCCTGGTCCAGATCTGGGAGGAAATACCCCAGGACACCATTTCATTAATAGCATGCCCGGCATTGTCAGGCATGCATACGAGCGCGTGGGGGACTGAGTACCACTTTGAGTTGCTGCAATGAAATTTCAGCAAAATGGATTAGCCTGCTGCATCATTTTTTCACTTTGATTTTCGGGGTGTCTTTGAATTCAGTCCTCCCGTAGGTTGATAATTTTAATTTCTGTTAAAAAAATGGGGCATCCTTACTTTCCTAACACATTACCCAGTCCATATCAGTATAGATATCCAGCATGATATTTTTCCCTATTGAGATCTGATGTGTTTTCAAAGTGTTTCTTTAAACTTTTTGAGCAATGTGTGTGTGAGTATGTGTGTGTATGTGTGTGTATATATATATATATATATATATATATATATATATACACACACACACAATAGTTTGTAGATGCTGTACCTTTCTCACAAATCGATTAATATACACTTATTGGGATTTTTCATTTCAGTACATTTTGGCCTAAATTTATGAAGAAAATTGATTTTTTTAAATTTTTATATATGTTTTATAACAGAAGTTTTTTTTGTTTTGTTTTTTTCATTCTCTTTCCGTTTTATATAAGAAAAAATTAAAAACCCAGTGGTGATCAAATACCACCAAAGGAAAGCTCCATTTTTGTGAAAACATTATTTAAATTTATTTTGCTTACAGTGTTGCATGGCCGTGCAGTTGCCAGTAATAATAGCTGTAACGCCCTGCTGTGAAGCTGCTTGTAGGATGTTACATGGACACAAGAAGGCAGTGTCCTGCAGCCCAATTGTGCAGACCCTGTTGCAAAGCCTTGTGGGATTTGTAGGCTGACTGCAGGACTTTGCTGTTTGACAATGGGCTAATGAACTACATTTCCCAGAGGAGCTGGTGTGTGGGTAGAGGCAGATAAATACAGAACCCTGGGAACCCGAGGCAGGAAATGAGAGGGTGAGAGCTGGAGAGCAGGTGTGGAGGAGAATGCTGTGTAGGGCACTGGAGAACCAAGCCAGGCTAGCCTGCAGAGAAAGAGAAGGGAGAAGGAGAGGTTACTGGCTGCTGACACCGCTGAGTCTGGTGAGCTGTCCCAAGGGTCAGAGGTCCAGAGTGCTGCTTTCCAAAGTGAGCTTCTGAAGGAGCAACCGCAGGAACACTGAGGGCCCCCATCTGCAGGGAGACCATCAACCATCTGCCTGATACCATGGATTGGGTGAGAGAGGTACATTCTCAAGCCATTTAAGTTGCCAGTGATATTGCTAAAGTCTGCTGCTTTCTGCCTAGTTTAACTGACCCTGTTTACAAATTACATATGTTGAGGCCTAGCTCACCCGACCTACTGATTACTACACCTTCAGCATAATCCAATCACAAGGGCCCATTGTTGTGCCTTGCCCTCTGCAAGCTAAGCCACATCATTGCTTTCACCACAGTCGGTCCCACATTCACCAACGAGCTCTTGCCTTGCTGCAGTTTGCCACTGGGGTCCCAAGAGGAGTTAACCCTGCATTTTATCCTGTGTGTGTTGCAGAGGTGCTGCCCAAGCCACCTACCATTTAAAGGGAAAGCTTCTTTCCTTTGCATTAACCCCTTAATAAGGAACTTCTATCTTTTGTTTTCAGAGGATTTTAATTCTTAAAGTGCACCAACTCGGGACCCATCAAGCACACAGAAGATCTTATACTGTAGTTTAACGGGACATTGACTTATTCAATTAAGAGCTCTTTCTTTGCCTCAGAATTGAATCCTGTCATCCGCCTCTGAGAGCCCAAAGTGTGCTAGCCTCTCTGCTTGGTAGTTTTTCTTGCTCACTAGGGAAAGACATCTCAGGACTGGGGTTACTGGCTAAATTCTGAATTGCAGAATGTCCATAACTGATTGAGATTTTGAGTGTGCTTGACTTTTATTTGAAACTACTATGAGAGATAGCTATTATTTTATGCACAAATGTTTCTGTTATTATACTGTGCATACATTTGATCTCATTTCAACCAAGATATCACTTCACTCTAAACTGTCTGCAAGACTATTTTGTGGTTGCAGCCTGAGGGTTCCTCTGACTAGAGCTTTAAGGTGGTGTCAGCGAGGGCTGGGCTTTCAGAGCGGGGTCAGGCAAGACAGGGAACCCAAAAATGACTCAGCGACACCTGAAGGGATAGTACTACGTAGCGCAGTGCTCAATGGCACAAAAATGATCTGGTCATAAAGTGGTTAAATCTGAACTCCAGCTAATTCATGTTTAAACAGTTACAGTTTTTCCTCTTGTGATAGAAGTTTTATATAAATGAATGAAGATTGAACATTGTCAGTGTTAAATGGTTTGTCTCAACCCTTTAACTGACACTTTTGCTGGACAGCATGATTCATTAATGGAAGTTGAAAAATACCAGACTTATGGGGTGATTTACTAAAACTGGAGCACTCATAATCTGGTACAGCTGTGCATGGTAGCCAATCAGCTTCTAACTTCAGCCTGTTCTGTTAGGCTACGTTCACATTAGCCTTGTGTGCAGGCGGCAGAGAGGCGTTTGGGAAGCGTTTTTACCGCTTCCCAAACGCCTCTGCCAATTCTGCACATTACAGCACATGGTGCTGTTCTAACGGGAGCGTTTGCGTCGCGTCGTGTTGCGTCGCGGCAAAACGGGCGCCTCTGGTCGAGTCAGGAGGCTTTGAAGCCTCCTATTCTTGTCTATGGTGCCGCTTCGCAAACGCCCGGCCGGCGTTTGCGGTGCGGTTGCGACGCGTTTGCGGGGCGTTTGCGGAGCGGTAACACCACTCAAACTGTATTATAGGCCTTTGTGGGGCGTTATTAACGCTCGGCAAACGCCTAGCAACCGCCACTAAACCGCGCATGCGGCGTTTGCGGAGCGTTTGCGGAGCGTTTGCCGAGCGTTAATAACGCCCCACAAACGCCGGACCAACGCTTGCCAAACGCTATAGAGGCGTTTGGCAAGTGTTGGTAAAACAGCCAAGTGTGAACGAGCCCTTAAGCTTTGATACTAATACCTGGAAGCCGTCTGGTTTCTCTGCAGAGCTGCACCAGATTTTGCACCATGCAGTTTTAGTAAATAACCCCTTTAGTGCCTAGATCAACAGAAGAAAGTAAAGGAAAAAAAAACTCAAAAGAGAAAACCAATGCTGCCACCACATCTAAGGATTGTAAACTGCACTATATTACATTTTTCTTTTTGAGTTTAATACTACTTTAATCCTTTTGCTGCCAGCTCTTGGTATTCACTTTTTAAAATGGTGACCAGACCATTTCTGCAATTTTTCCACAGTTTTTTTTTATTTTTCACTTGCAGCTTTCAGAGTTTTTTTAAGAACCCCTGCAAACCAGTGGCATAGCATGAGGGGGCCACCAGTGCAGTCTCCTTGGGCACAACATTTAGGGGGGTGCAGAAATTCCCCAGCTGACTTGCTAACATTCAGGGTGCCCAGGGTCCAGCCTTCCCACACACCCCCACAATTGCATCTCTCTGGCTGCAGGCATTTAACTCCCCACCCGCTGCATCCATAAGCCACTCACTACAGACTGGACTATAGCCACCTCCTCCCTGGCTCTGACATTTCATGTACACAGGCCGGGCGGAGGAGCGGGGAAGGAGGTGGAGGCACACCGCTCTACACTGGCTACAGCATCTGTGCTAATCTGAAGTCTGTAACAGGAGGTTTATCGGAGTATTGCAGAGGATGGGGATGTGCTAACTGGGAAGGTAGGGGAGGAGGGGCCATGGGCAGGTAACAATTATTCTGCCAGGAGTGATTTTACTGAGGGGAGTGGGGGTTAGAGGATATTTGCTAGGGGGTGCATTGTTTTGGTTAGAGAGGACTTGTGCTAGAAGGAGGGGAGCAGATTTGAAGTTTGACCCCCAAATCTCCCCAGCACAATTCCTTTCCCCTCCCAAAGCACCCCCTAGCACATATCCTCTAACCCCCACCCTCAAGTCAAAGAGATGCCAGATGCCATAGAGGTGACCATTTCAGCATCTGGGAGTCTTGGCATCCTGTATGAGATGCAAGGCAATTGTTCTAGGTGTCCACGCTAGCATGCCCCTGCCAGGTGGGTTAGTGGAGCCAAGTCCTGAAACTTGTTCTGGCATTGGGCTCCTGGGATTTAGCCTGGATTTGCAGGACGCAGCGATTTTGTACAAATTTGGGCGTATTTGAGGGATTTAAGATGATTTGTGCTGCAGGGGATTGGGGTGCAGAAGATTTGTTCTACAATGGGGTAGAGAGGTTGTGCTGGAAGAGGTGAGAGGGTTTGAGGGATAGGATTTGTTCTGGGAGGGGGTTTTGGGAGGAGTGATTAGGGGAAGGAGATGGGAGGGATTGAAGGGGGGGTATAAGGGTTTGTAGCAGGATGGGGGGGGGATTGTGCCAGGGTGAAGAGTTTTGCCGGGAAGGGGGATTTTAGGAAAAGGATTTGTGCTAGAAGTGGGGAAAGAATTTATGCTGAGATGGGGAGGATTGGTGCTAGAGGGGGAATTTGTGGGGGGGATTTTAGTGGGGAGGAAGAGTTTGGGGGGATTTGTGGTGCTGGAAGGAAGGATTTTGGTGGTGGAAGAGGATTTATTCTAGGAGGGGATATTGGAGGAAGGAGGATTTGTACTGAGAGGGGAAGACGTTTTGTGTTGGGAGGGAGAATTGAGGGGGGTGAGAATTTGTGCTGGGATGGGGAAGAGTGGATTATGCTGGGAGGGGGATTTGGGGGGGGGGGTAGAGGAGGATTTGTGCTGAGAAAGGGGGATTTTGGGGTTGATTTGTGCTGGGGAGGGGTAAAAAGATTTGCTTTGGGAGGGGTGAGCATGCTGGGTTGTTTTGGAGAGGAGGAGTGGGGATTTTTTCTGAAAAGATAAAGTGGGGGAGAATACTGCTTGTGGGGGGGGGGATTTTTACTCTCCTAGACCCCTAGACTGTGCGTTACACACCCCTGACTCCTGCACTCTATGCATAACACTGTGGCCCCCTACACTATGCATTATGTACTCCTGGATGCCTGCATTCTGAGCATAACACTCCTGTCCCCTGCACTCTTTGCATTATGTACTCCTTTCCCCTGCATTCTGAGCACAACACTCCTGTCCCCTGCACTATGTGCATTATGTACTCCTTTCCCCTGCATTCTGAGAATAACACTCCTGTCCCCTGCACTCTATGCATTATGTACTCCTGTCCCCTGCATTCTGTGCATTACTGAGCCCTGCACTCTGTGTGTTTATATACTGCTGACCCTTAAACACATTGCATTGCACATCCTGGACTCCTGCACTCTGTGTTATGTATCCTAAACCTGTAACTGGCTGCAGTACTCTGTGTGTTACGTAATCCTGACCCTTGCACTTTGTGCATTACACACCATTGACCCCTGCACTCTGCCTAACAGAATTCTGCACAATATACACTATATTCTTCATTATATTCTAACTAAAGTGTTTATTGTATCAATGGTTACTGGTTGCTAAGCAGTTCTTGACTATTTTAATGAAGTTCTTCTTTAAGGTAGGTTCAGACAAAGTGTTAGCTCTTCATCTCTTTTCAGTTTGTGCAAAACCATATGCAATAGAAGTCTTTTTTAATGCCTGTATTAGGGTTTATACTGTATGTTGCTTGTGGCACAGCAATTTTATAGGTAAAAGAAAGCCTGGATTTTGTTTAACCATGTGTATGTATGAATGTGAGTTAGGGACCTTAGATTGTGTGCCCCTTGAGGGTTAGGGTCTGATGTGAATGTACAATATATATATATGTAAAGCGCTGCATAAATTTACGGCGCTATATAAGTACCTGAAATAAATAAATACCCATGCCCCTTAAGCCCCTCCCATAGTTTGGCCACACCCACTTTTTGCCACAAGTCACTGCCTCCCTGAAGTATCCCTCATTCTGAAGTTCTAAAGTTGGGAAATATGCGGGCGTCCTGAGGGGACCGGGCATCCTGAGGGGCCCTGCTGCCCGGGCCCCAAGTTCTGCCGCTGTAAAAATATTGGTTGCTAGGACAGCCTGGCTTCTAGGATCCAGTGACATAAAGCAAAGGCCCTATCATTCACAGCGGAGGAGGATGTAACTTCCTCCTCCTCCTCCTCATAGTGCTCAGCTCCACCCACCTCCTGCAGCTTCTGCCGCCCCCTGCTCACGAAGGGAATGGAGTCTGACTGAATGTATGAGGGGAGGCTGGGGAACCTGTTGGGCTGTCTGCAAGTGCGGGAACCAGACAGAGATGGAGGGACAGATGATGGCACCTGGTGCTGGAGGACAGATGACTGAGGAAGGGAAGGAAAGGGGAAGAGGAGGCAGCCAAAGGGAGCAACTGAGAGGAGGAGGGGGTTGGGACATTGATGTATAGAGGGAGTAGAGAGGGGCATGGTGCTGGTGGTGTGTGGCATGGAGTGAGGGAATGGAGAAAGGCTGACAGACTGTAGTGACCTAGTGATGGACATCTTCTCATGCTGTGTGTGCTGAGCTGAGGAATTTGAGCCTGCTATGCTGGGATTTGTAGTGCCATAGAGTCTCTCCTCTTTCTCTGTAAATGTACCATAAGGGTTTAATACTGTACTGGTGAAGGGACCACTAAAAGTCCATGGGTTAGGGGGCACAAATTACTTGCCTTTGCCCCAGGAGCTTACAATCCACGTTACTCCACTGCCCCCAAACTATACAGCACAGGACCAGTAAAATAAAAAGAAGGTACTAATGATTTTTCAGGCCAGGCACAAATGTTTATCAAAACAATATTTTTGCTATAAATACACTAAAAATATTTTTAGCAGATACAAACATAGCAAAACTTCCACCTAAATTCCTAGTAAATATAAAAGCTACAACTGTATTGAGTTAATAAAGTCCCCGACTTATGAACAAGTTACATTCTGGGAGTTCGCTCCTAAGTCCATTTTGTTTGTAAGTCCAGCAAAGTAAGGTTTATAATACTTTTCACACAAATAATACATAAAAAACATACACAAGAAATTCTGTAAAGAAAGGATGCTTAATCTTACAGTACCTTGAAAGGTAGAGTAGTGAAGTACCAGGGGCGAACTGACCATTTGGAAACTCGGGCACTGCCCGAGGGCCGGGGTCAGTAGGGGGCCCCATGAGATGCCCCTGGTACCTTTTTCATAGGCTTTTTTTAGTTTGGGCAAGGACACAGGGGCCCCATGATCCCCTATTGCCCAGGGGCCCCATGAGTTGTCAGTCCACCCCTGTGCAGTACAACAGCTGACATGCAGGCATGGATGGCATGGAGTGACCAGACAAGACCGCCGCTTTTATACTTGCTTCCAGACATCCTAGGCTTGAAATCAACACTGTACTACACGATTGTACTATACAGTAAAATACACAGTAAAACAACCGCTTGTGGCAGAGGGTGCATGCAGCTGATAATGTCCAGCAGACACGTGAGCTACTTTCGTGATTTTGCATGTGAATGCATATTCGCATCTTTGAAAGTTTGCAACTTGGAGGTTGTTTGTATTTTTTAAAGTTCGCAACTCGAATGTTCGTAAGTAGAGGACTTACTGTAACAAATATTTGCAAATTTGAAATTAAATGTTTTGAGAAACGGTGAAGATCAAAGTTATGAAATTTAATTAAAACATTTGGAGATTATAATTTTTCAGTTTGTAACCCCAAACCATACATTTTCTGATAGCATATAACCTAAAAAAAAAGTGCTCCAGATTTTTTAGGCCCCACAATAATTGCACAAATGTATATAGCATAATGAATAGTGAATAGCATACATAAACACAATATAACTTACAAAATTCCTGATAAGATTCTACTAAGGCCTCGTTCACATGAGGTTTATTAACCACTTGCCTACCAGGCACTTATACCCTCTTCCTGTCAACGCCAATTTTCAGCTTTCAGCACTGTTGCATTTTGAATGACAATTGCGCGGTTACGCAACACCGTACCCATATGAAATTTGTATAATTTATTTCACACAAATAGAGCTTTCCTTTGGTGGTATTTAATTGCTGCTCAGTGTTTTATTTTTTGCGCTATAAACAAAAAAAACAAAAAAGTTGTTTTTATTATAAAATTTTGCAAACAGGTAATTTTTCTCCTTCTCTGATATGCATTGATGAGGCTGGACTGACAGGCAGCACTGATGGGCACAGATAGGCGGCACTGATGAGGTGACACAGATAGGCAGCACAAATATGCAACAATGATGGGCACTGATAGGCGGCTCTGACTGGCGGCACTGCTGGGCACTGGTGGGCAGCACTGCTGGGCACAGGGGGGTGGCACTGCTGGGCACAGGTGGAAGGCACTGGTGGGTGGTAGTGCTGGGCACTGATCATCAGTTCACTGATGATCAGTGCTGATCTGTCCTCTGACAATTGCCAGTTATCGGCAGTACTTTCCTCATGCTGTGACAGTGTGAGGAAAGTGCAGCTGATAACCGGCAACTGCATTTACCGGTGATCTGCTGTGTCATTGGACACAGCTGATCACGTGGTAAAAGGCCGCTGTCATTCATCTTTTACCACATCATGTGATCAGCTGTGTCCGTAGAGTCATGGAGATCGCTGGGGGCGCACGGGAGGGCGCATTCTGGGAGTACGTCATATGATGCCCTCCCAGGACTGGACAAACGCGCTGTAGCCATCATTCAGTTATAGCGCGGTTGCCAAGTGATTAAAGTGTACGCCCATGTGAGGGCCGCGCCCTTGTACAGGCAGTCCCATTGATGGCAATTGGAATGCAGCAGCTGCATGGACAGATGGTCCGTTTACATCTGACAGCCCCATAGAGAACAGTAAGCTGTGTCCATGTCCACTCTGCACAAGCGGAGCACACATGGACCTGTCATCTGCCTGCTCAGCGGGGATCAGCAGAAAGATCCCCTGCTAAGCAGGTGGATCCACTTGGCGGATTCCGCTCCTGTGAATGGGGCACTTAGGGGGTCTGTTATAATTGTTTTCACACAGAATTCTCACAATTTTTACCCAGGGAGCACACATTTTTCCAGTGGAATCCAGATATAAAATGTGTGACTTTTAGGAGAAATATGTGTTACTCTTGGAAGAAAAAATTTAAAAATAGACCCCACAGAATTACAGTTTTTTTCTTTAAATTGTTTGTGGCAGCTTTATCAATAAAATGAAATTTAAAAAAATGAAGGCTGTACATGCCCTTGAATGTGCCTGTTGAATCAGCCAACTCCATAGAAGAAAATGGTTATTCCTTGAACCCCAGCAAGCTGCAGAGCCTTGCTTAGGTAGTGGAGGCATGCCTAGATCCGCAGCACTCTTCCAGGGTTTCAACTATATAGCAGCAAAACTCTAGTTGTCAGCCAAGGTCAGGTGCAATTTACATTTTTCTATTTATGTCCAGATATTGGATCTTCTTTCACTAGAGTACTCATGGTTCATAACATTATATTAGATGTAGCTGATATCTCAAAGCTATGTTAATACATGTTGAAGCATGCTCTTCTGACATGGTCTCTTGGTTTGGTTTTCTGGGTCATATAATTGTTATACTCATTGTTATACCAATACAATCTGTCTGGCTTATATACAGTGATAACACCAAGGACAATGTACAGTAAACCATATTTGCAATCACAAATTATGTCCTACAGCTTTGACTTCAGCAATATAAAGTATGATTACCTGCTAGAATTCCTGCACATTGTAAATGATCTTTTTACCCTTTTTTTTACTGTCTCTTGTGTATAAAGCCTAAGTGTGGTTAGAAATAATTCTGCCGTGTTGAAGGACACATTTTACCTAACATATGAAACTGCATCCTGTATTTCTGAAATCTGTAAACCGGAACTGCAGCCAGAAGTTAATTGTTAGGTTTTTGATAGACAGGGAAAGCGTTGGATTTCTTTCAGGTTTTTATTGTCTGTATCCTTGTTTGGCGTGGGGGCGGTCCACTCATGTCCTGTCCTTTTGTCTACATGGAATATGAGGGGATTATCCCTCATATTCACCATCAGGAACATTCACCATCAAACACTTGACAGAGATTCTAACCCTTCCACATTTTACCATTAAAAATATGACAGGGATTTGATTCCAACCCTTCACATTGAGAAAAAACAAAAAAAGCAAAACAGAAAAAAACCCACTTTTTGCATTATAAAAGTTCTACTTCTATTCTTTCATGGTAACCACGCAAGAAATGAAAAATAATTTCCCAAATAGTAAAGCCCGATAGTTCCCTAAAAAACATATATAGACTGATGTGAATGTACAATATATATGTAAAGCGCTGCGCAAATTGACGGCGCTATATAAGTACCTGAAATAAATAAAATATTTATTTTACATTTGATTGTAGTTCCTCTTATGATCACATTTTTAGTAGTCAGAAGAACATGCCATGGTAGAGCTCAGAAAATCAACAACCAGCTTGGCTATTATATCACAACTGCTGCTCCTTTGACCCAAATATTTATGTTACTCGTCTTTTCTGTCTGATGGATGGTGCTGCTTAAAAAGATGTACTCTCTTATTAACAAAACGCTTTATTGTGCTTTTACCTTATGTTAGGAACTGTCCTGGCAGATACTGTGTTACTTATATTTAAATATTAGTATTTAAGTGAAATGATATATGTTATATTACAGTGACAAATAAAGGCAGCACAAAAATTATAAAACACAATAGCAAAGTGAAAATATAACACAAAAAAGAACACTTCAATAAATAAGCACAAATATTTAAATCATTTGACATAAGTCCACTAACTGAAAAATGAAAATTGTGATTAAGTACAATGTCCTTATTGATCCCCCAAAATCACCACGTGAACAACATAATGATAATTGGTTGAATAAAATGCACTCAAATATCACCACGTGCTCCAGAGGAAAACCTCCCCCAATTCAGTGGCACTCACAAAATATTGTGGCCCATCCAAACCTTATCAGGCACTCAAATATCACCACGTGCTTCAGGGGAAACCCTCCCCCAATTCAGTGGCACTCACCAGATATCGTGGCCCATCAAACCTTATCAAGGCAATAGCACTTGTGGTGAGTGTCAGCGTAGTACAGATCATCAATCAACAAGCCCTTCATCACTTAGAGACTGATATGATGGTGGGACATCCTCCAAACTATTACATCCTCCAAACTATTATATCCGTAATCAGGGAAAGATGTGAGAGGAAGCTCATAGCATAAAGCCATTAAAAACCATTTATTGGATAGAAAGTATTGCACTCACATAAAATAAATGAAAGCATGCCAAAATATCTACAATAACCATAAAGGGTATCTATATATCACATGGAGTGAGCGTCTCACCCGATCCTCCTCGCTGCTTGCGAGCTATACGTCACTTCCGGCGGGGGATGTAAGGTGGATGCCTCATTACAGCATACGTCGTGCGGCTCGACCCTGACACGTGTTTCTTCACCTGACTTTATCAAAGGGTTCAGTGATTTATTGTGCACTTTTTCAGGTGTTAGGTTTTATATATATTCACATCACATTTGTGCGGTGATTATACGGTTTATAAATTGATATGTTATATACTGTGTATGTGTGTATATACTGTATACACACACACTGCTCAAAAAAATTAAGGGAACACTTTTTAATCAGAGTATAGCATCAAGTCAATTAAACTCCTGGGATATTGATCTGGTCAGTTTAGTAGCAGAGCGGGTTGTTAATCAGTTTCAGCTGTTTTGGTGTTACTGAAACTAACAACAGGTGCACTAGATGGGCAGCAATGAGACAACTCACAAAACAGGAATTGTTTTACAGGTGGAGGCCACTGACATTTTTGCATTTGGCTAGGATCAGTTTCACTACTGATAGTTAGAGATGAGCGAATTATTCAAAAATTCGATTCGGCTGATTCGCCGAATTCGCGGAATAAATTCGATTCGAGGCGAATATATTCGCTGCGAATTTAACGTGTAAAAAGGGTGTTTCTAGGCTTCAGAGAGCCTTTATATTAGTGCAGAACACTGTACCTTTAATTTAAATGCCCTTGGAGTCTGCTGGGGAAGAGAAATAATACTGTCAGTCAGTATGACATGCAGATGAGTGCCGTCGATCTTAGAATCACCGCACACTTCACTCATTTGGGCAGTCACGGGGCCAAAACCAGAGTGTGGAGCCACAGTGTGGCGGTGGAGGCAGCAGCAATGGGAGGCCATACAGCACCCTATGACAAAATGGAACCCACCAGCAGTGTGAGGAGACCTGAAAGTGGCACATGGCAGAGTGTGACGATGGAGACAGCAGCAATGGGAGGCCGTACAGGGACCCATGACACACTCTGGACCTGGCAGCAGCATGAGGAGGCGGTACAGGGGCCCATGACAGATTACGGGCCTGGCAGCAGCATGAGGAGTCGGTACGGGGGCCCATGGCAGATTACGGGCCTGGCAGCAGCAATGGGAGGCCATACAGCACCCTATGACAAAATGGAACCCACCAGCAGTGTGAGGAGACCTGAAAGTGGCACATGGCAGAGTGTGGCGATGGAGACAGCAGCAATGGGAGGCCGTACAGGGACCCATGACACATTCTGGACCTGGCACCAGCATGAGGAGGCGGTACAGGGGCCCATGGCAGAGTGGCGAAGCGTAAGCAGCTTAAATTGAAGGCCATACAGAGGCCTATGTTAAAAATAATAACATGTTTGGGGCATGATTCATGGCGAATTTAGTCAGTTGTGTCAGGAACTGGTGGTTTGAAATCCAGACTAATCCACGCCTGATTCATTTTCACAAACGTGAGTCTCTCCACACTTTGGGTGGACAGTCGTGTCCTCCGCGGAGTTACAATACCTCCTGCCGCACTAAACACGTGCTCCGATGCCACGCTACTGGCCGGGCATGACAGCCTTTCAAGGGCAAATTCAGCTAGTTGGGGCCAAAGGTCAAGTTTCGTTGCCCAGTAGTCAAGGGGATTGTCTACCTCGGTTGGCAGGGTGCTGTCCAAGTAGGCCCGAGCCTGTTGTTTGAGCTCCTGCTCCAGGTCCACCTGATGCTGCTGCTGCTGCGGCTGGTTAGTAGTTTCCTCACTGCGCTGGTAAAGAAAGCTACTCATCATCGACTGCAGACTGAGGCAGCCGCTGCTGGTGGAGCTGCCACTGCTCCTACCACCCCACCCCTCCCCTGCTGCCATGGCAGCGGAACGCGAGCGCACAGGGCCCACAGTGTCTGAGGATGGACGTTGGCGCAGAAAGGCAGAGACCAACTGACTACATAGGTGGTTTTTATAGTACTTTATTTTGGCCTCCCTCTCAGCAGGTGTGAAAAAGGCCACCATTTTTGAACGGTAGCGAGGGTCCAACAAGGTGGACAGCCAAAAGTCATCCCTCTGTCTGATGGTTATTATTCGGCTGTCGCTACGCAAGCAACCGAGCATGCTATGGGCCATTTGTGCCAAGGAATGCGAGGGACTCCCTGCCTCCATCTCCACAGCATACTGCCACGGTGCGTCTGGGTCCTCTGTCTCCTCCTCCTCCTCTACCAGATGCTCCTGCTCCTCCACTCCTGTCCGCTGAGTGGAAAAACCACCCATTTCACTCAATAATTCCTGAGCACCAATGTCCTCCTCTACCTCCTCCTCTTCTTCCTGTCCTGCCCCCACAGGGGTCATGTGGCGTTGAGATCTGTGCGCCACGTCTACCGCACCCTGACCAGCCATTGTTAACAGCATTTGTTCCAGGACGTGCAACAGAGGAATGACGTCGTTCATCCCATAGTCCTGCCAACTCACGAATAGCGTGGCCTCCTCAAAGGGCCTGAGCAAGCGGCAGGTGTCACGCATGAGCTGCCAATGGCTGACATCGAAGTTACACAGGGGAGTACCTTTATCCGCTTGTAACATCAGGAAATCGGTGATGGCCTTTCGCTGTTCGTAAAGGTGGTCTAACATATGTAGGGTTGAATTCCACCTTGTTGCAACGTCGCAGATCAGGCGATGCTGTGGAATTCCGTTCTGCCGCTGCAGCTCAAGGAGGGTGTGCTTTGCGGTGTAGGAATGGCTGAAATGCATGCAAAGTTTACGTGACATTTTAAGGATGTCTTGCAGTGGGATGGTGGATTTTAGGAACCGCTTGACAACCAGATTGAACACGTGAGCCATGCATGGCGCATGGCACAACCTTCCTTGACGCAGAGCAGACACCATGTTCTTTCCGTTGTCGGTCAACATGGTTCCGATTTTCAGTTTGCGCGGAGACAGCCATCTGTCGATTTCTCTGTTCATTACACTGAGAAGTTCCTCCCCTGTGTGACTACGTTCGCCAAGGCATACCAGGTGCAGCACAGTGTGACACCGTTGCGCCCTGCACATGTGATATGCCGGTCGGGTAATGGGACTTGGCACGGGGGTGGCGGCTGAGGACACGGCGGAAGAAGAGGTGGTAGAGGCGGACATCTTTGCTGGACCAAGGACGTGCAAACGTGGAGGCAAAAGCGGCGTGACCTGTCCAAGTTGCTGGTGCGGCTGTGGCGGCACCACGTTCACCCAGTGGGCCGTAAATGACATGTACTGTCCCTGACCGTAGTTACAGCTCCACACGTCGGCGCTGCCGTGCACTTTGGCAGAGACCGACATGCTCAAAGACTGGCCCACCATCTCTTCTACATGTGAATGCAGGGCTGGCACTGCCTTTTTGGCGAAGAAATGCCGGCTTGGCACTCTCCACCGCGGCTCGGCACAAGCCATCATTTCTCGGAAAGGTGCTGAGTCCACCACTTGGAAAGGGAGGGACTGCAGCACCAGCAACTTGGACAGGAGGACGTTCAGCTTCTGCACCGTCGGGTGCGTGCTCGCAAACTGTTGTCTCTTGGAAACGGATTCCAAGAAAGACTGCTGACGGAATCCGTGAAGAGGAGTAGCAGGAGAAGGAGCATCTGAATGAGCGGAAGATGCCAACGAGCGACAACTCCCCTCAGCAGAGGTGTTGGAGCCTTGACTGGCTGATAGAGGGCGATTGACGTCGGGTGACGGAGCAAGTAACGGAGCGGGTGATGGAGCGGGGGCTGGGGCAGGCAGAACCGCCGTATCTTTATCACGGTTTTCCCAGGCCACCGAATGGCGACGCTGTATATGCTGACGCAACGCTGTAGTCCCAACATGGGCCCCCTGGCCACGCTTGACTTTCTGGCCACATAGTCGACATACGGCTACGTTTACTTCCTCGGGCGGCTTGACGAAAAATTGCCACACCGCCGAGTAGGAAACTTTGCCCCCGATACTCCTCACTGGCTGACTGCTACTTCCTCCGTGCACACCGGCACCACTACTGGCCGTGGTGGTAGGCTGCAGTGGAGCTGGTGCTCTACTCCGTGGCCATTTGCCTCCACTGACACTGCTGCGACCCTGCTGCCTCCTGGACAACCCACCGACTGTTTTGCTCGCTGGCAAGCTGGCACCCTCTTCTCCTGATGATGCGGAAGCAATAGCCTGATGACGACGAGGCTGCCAAGTGCGATCAGCCTCATCATCATCAATTAGGGTCTCCGCGTCACTACTAGCCCCCTCGGCTGCGTGTGGGTCAGGAGACAGACCTGTCTCTAGACCAGCTACCGAGCCACTCTCCTCGCCAGTACTTTTTCGCCTAGCTGCTGAAGAGGCGGATGTCTCCCCCCGTTCCTGACCGCCCTCTGTTAGCTCTTCCTCACTGTACAGTGGGGCTAAGCCCACAGCATGCGATACTTCGCTTGGTGAGGGAACACCAAAGGACAGGGGCAGGTAGAGGACACGTGATTTCAGTGGGCTTGCTCCCGGGCCATGCCAACTAACGGTTGTGTCTGACGTACCCACCGACCGTTGGCTGTAGGTGTCAGAGGTGACCTGGGAAGAGGAAGACGACCGAGTCAACCAATCGATGACGGCAGGGTTGTCGGTGGATGACACCGGGAGCACTGGCCTCTGGCTGCGACTAGTGCTGCCTCGACCCCTTCCTCTGCTGCCACGTCTGCTCGCTCCTGAAACATTGCCTCCTCTGCCACTCCTCTGCGTGTTGTCTGACATACTCTTTAATTCAATAGTGGTTGTGAAGCAGAAAGTAACGATTCTGTGTCCCTGAGTAACAATTCTGTGTCCCCGAGTAACGATTCTGGGTCCCTGAGTAACAATTCTGTGTCCCCGAGTAACAATTCTGTGTCCCTGAGTAACAATTCTGTGTACTAAACAATATGATAGTGTGACAAGAACACACCTATCTGAAAAAGAAGGTTTCTAAGTAATCCACGCGGAGTAGTGTGAATTCAAATAAATTTAACAATACTTTATTTGATCACATAGATCATAGGGAGGTTAAACATGAGCACGGTGTACATATGAAAAAAATAAAATCATGTTAAAAAACACTTAGCGTCTTCAATTTAGGGTCATCTTAGCCAACAGAGCACCATATAAGGCAGAGTGGTGTAATGATGAAATAATTATCCTGGATTTCCGTAGGTTTCCTGCTTAATATTTGTGTGAGCCGTGTATTCAGTGGGTGTGTTCCCAGTATATGTCATTTGTCAACAATGATAACTCTAGGACATTTCAAATACGAAGCTTCATTAATTGTTCTAGTAGTAAAATGATATACATGATAGATTGTCCATGTAAAAAGATATATATAGGTAAAACCAAAAGAAGCCTTAGGACTAGGATCGGTGAACATCTGAGAGACATTAGAAATAAAAATAGGAATGTAAGAAAGGGAGAAAAAGTGAACCCACTGGCGCAACACTTTAAAGAAGTACACGGGGGTAAAACAGATGGTCTAAAAGTAAAAGGGATCTTTCTGCTGAATATTTCAGCTCGTCGGGGTGATTTTGATAAAGTCCTCCTACAAAAAGAAAAATTCTGGATTTATACCCTAGGGGCACTTGTCCCATCTGGATTAAACACGGAACTCAACTTTGGGGTGTTTTTGAAATGAATTCCCTTGAACTCTCTATATACCCTGAGTTATAATCTACATTGCGATATCCTATATATGAACTAAATATGGGCCTCTGTGGACAAAATATGAACCTAATTGTTCAACCTTTTCTACTCTTATTAGGTGGTGAGCATATAGAATAATAGGACTGATTTTGAAATTCTGGTAGCTGGACTTGGTCTTGATGTTTCCCTATGTGAACGTGAAATATGCTAATAATAATCTCCTGTTTATCATTCTTTTGGAAGATAATTTGATCTATAGTAATTAGGCTCCTCTTCTACATCCAGCAATCATTTTAAAATTCAAGATATGTGTTTTAATTCACTTTTGGATATTCCCAATGTAGTGATATTCTTTCAACACAAGATGGCGAGGTGCAGACTTTCTGGTATGCAATTAGTGCACCATATAAGGCAAAGGATTGAAGTCCCCTCCCAGTTCTGACGAAGTCTGCGGTGATTGGCGGACGAAACGCGTCAACGTACTGACGTCACTACGCTCGGCGTCTTCACAGGGTGCGGCGCCCACGAGGCGGGAAGGAACGGCGGTGTCACAGCTCCCTGTTAGGTAGGCCCAAGACCTTTTGAGAACTACCAGTGGGCTATTATCACAGCGGTTCGCAAACGGTAATCCCTCAGGGAAACATATCTTCCACCGGTGGCAAGTTATTTAAAAGCTTACGGCTGTTGAGATTTACAGAGCCTACATGGCGTTAATAGGGCATGCTTCATGGGCCTAATTTACCCTGTATACTCGGGGAATTTTTTGGAATTCCTCTCAGGAGGAGAATCTACATATATATATATATATATATATACGCTATCCTATTCAGGTATTTTTTTGCTGTGACATAGCCACATCCTTATAAAACCGCAAATAACCTTCTCAAATTGAGCAATTTTTGGAAACCCTTTATTGGGTATATTAAACTCAGGTATCTACGGCCTGCTATATGCTATATACACATTATATGTGCTTGAAATCCACGCATCGTATATACCTGGTCCCTCACCCCCATATGCATCTTTGAAAAAGCATCAAGGACCTGATCTTAGTTCAAGTCGACAAGAGTCTTCTTGATCCTCATTGATGGTAATATATCCACATTTTTATATGTGTTTTGTTTTCGGGGTTACCTGATGCCCAAGATCTACACATTTAATTTCTTTCTATGTATATCCTCAGAATCATTTGGTACTGTGGACCTTGTCCCATTTGGGGTGGCTATCCAGGAAGTCCCTACACTTGAGAGGCGGGTATGATAGTTTCACCTTTGAGAAGGTAACAGCAGTATCCATTGACTATTGTGGAGGGAGGTCTGGTTAATTTTGGATGTGATTTGGTCTCCATATTGCTAGATACATACCATGTATTTTTGTGTTCCAGCTTGTACATTCCAGGAGGTCCCTGACATATACTGGGAACACACCCACTGAATACACGGCTCACACAAATATTAAGCAGGAAACCTACGGAAATCCAGGATAATTATTTCATCATTACACCACTCTGCCTTATATGGTGCTCTGTTGGCTAAGATGACCCTAAATTGAAGACGCTAAGTGTTTTTTAACATGATTTTATTTTTTTCATACTGTATGTACACCGTGCTCATGTTTAACCTCCCTATGATCTATGTGATCAAATAAAGTATTGTTAAATTTATTTGAATTCACACTACTCCGCGTGGATTACTTAGAAACCTTCTTTTTCAGATAGGTGTGTTCTTGTCACACTATCATATTGTTTAGTATGCTGTTTCCTCGGTTTATGTATCCACACTTATATAAGTGAGTCGGAGATGTGTTTTTGACATTAACAATTAGTGTCATTTTTGGTGGCTTGCTCCTGCTTTGTTGTTGTGGTAACAATTCTGTGTCCCTGAGTAACGATTCTGTGTCCCTGAGTAACGATTCTGTGTCCCTCAGTAACGATTCTGTGTCCCTGAGTAACGATTCTGTGTCCCTGAGTAACGATTCTGTGTCCCTGAGTAACGATTCTGTGTCCCTGAGTAAAAATTCTATGTCTGTCCCTGAGTAACGATTCTGTGTCCCTGAGTAACGATTCTGTGTCCCTGAGTAACGATTCTGTGTCCCTGAGTAACGATTCTGTGTCCCTGAGTAATGATTCTGTGGTCCTAAAGTCTCTGTGGCCCTAACTCTGTCCCTAATACAGACAGGTCTGTCTCTCTTGAATGACCGGAGGCTAATGGAGAATTCTAAGATGGCCGCAATTTATAGCTCCACCATTACACAGTGCTGGCTGTCTGGCTGCTGATTGGCTAATGCGATCACATGTCATGAATGAATGCATTATGGGTCAGCGCGCCTTGTCTGCGCGCCTTCCCAGAGATCCCCGCTCCGTCGCCACACATGTCGCCGCCATTTTTGGGAAAATTTGATTCGTGCATCCGAAGTTTGCTAATTTTCGGATTCGGCGCGAATCGAATTTTTCCTGATCTTCGAAACGAATTCCACTTCGCCATGTTCGATTCGCTCATCTCTACTGATAGTATGAGGCAATACCTGGACCCTACAGAGGTTGCACAGGCAGTCCAACTCCGCCAGGATGTCACATCAATACATGCCATTGCCAGAAGGTTTGCTGTGTCTCCCAGCACAGTCTCAAGAGCATGTAGGAGATTCCAGGAGACAGGCAGTTACTCTAGGAGAGCTGGACAGGGCTGTAGAAGGTCCTTAACCCATCAGCAGGACCAGTATATGCTCCTTTGTGCAAGAAGGAACAGGATGAGCACTGCCAGAGCCCTACAAAATGACCTCCAGTAGGCCACTGGTGTGAATGTCTCTGACCAAACAATCAGAAACAGACTTCATGAGGGTGGCCTGAAGGCTCGACGTCCTCTAGTGGGCCCCGTGCTCACTGCCCGGCACCATAGAGCTCGATTGGCATTTGCCATTGAACACCAGCATTGGCAGGTCTACCACTGGCGCCCTGTGCTTTTCACAGGTGAGAGCAGGTTCACCATGAGCACAAGTGACAGACGTGAAAGGGTCTGGAGAAGCCACGTACAACATTATGCTGCCTGTAACATCGTTCAGCATGATCGTTTTGGTGGTGAGTCAGTGATGGTCTGGGGAGGCATATCCATGGAGGGACAGACCTCTACAGGCTAGACCAGCAATGGGCAAACTACGGCCCGGCTGACCTTTTAATCCGGCCCGCGGAGCGTGATAAAAAAAAAACACAGCCAGGGCAGGCAAACATTGGCTGTCAGGATGTGTGTAGGCGGGGCAGCGTGACGAACGTGAGGGGAGCTAGGCTCCTCTCACAGTCCGCCCTGAAGACCGGAACGGCGCAGGAACACGGCGAGAGGAACGCGCGGAGCAAAGGTAAGTAAATTGACACAGGGGGGACTTGGCTTACTACTTGGGGGGGAATAGTACTATGGGGGATGAAATACTACTGTATATGAGGGATGAATTAATATGGGGGATGAATTAATATGGGGAATGAATTACTATAGGGGGGATGAATTACTATAGGGGGGATGAATTACTATATGGGGGATGAATTACTATGGAGGATGAATTACTATGGGGGATGAATTACTATATGGGGGATTAATTACTATGCTTACTATGGGGGAATATTACTATACTTACTATGGATGGCATGGTAGTGGCTGGGCCGGCCAGCAGCTAGTGGGGGGCATAAAAGTTTTGTAAAATAACTCTTTTTATGCTTTTCTACCTTAAATTAATCTAAACATTTAATGTTACAAATTTTAATTTAATTTATATTAATTCACACATACACATCATTCATCTACTCTTGGTCCGGTCCCCGGGTCCAATATATGAACCCATTGCAGCCCTCAAGTCAAAAAGTTTGCCCACCCCTGGGCTAGACAATGGCACCCTGACTGCTATTAGGTATCAGAATGAAATCCTTGGGCCCATTGTCAGACCCTACTCTGGTGCAGTGGGTCCTGGGTTCCTCCTGGTGCACGACAATGCCCGTCCTCATGTGGCGAGAGTATGCAGGTGGTTCCTGGAGGATGAAGGCATCGATACCATTGAATGGTCCCCTCATGCCGAAGATTGGCGCCAGACGGACTATTTAAGGAGTGCCTCTGCTCATGTTCAGTGCTGACTGGTCTTCAGCTCCCCCCGTGTCATTCTTGTTCCTGTACGATTCCTCCGTTACCGACCCGGCTTGTTCCTGACCCGACTTCGATTACTCTCCTGATACTGGTTCCTGACTTCAGCTCTGCTCCTGACCTTGGCTTTTCCTTCTGATTCTGTACCGTGTTGCCTGACTGTTGATGACCCTGGCTATTCCATGACTCTGCTCCTGTCTCTTGTCCTCACTACCTGCCTTGCTCTGCTGCATGCCTGGCAATCTACAAAACCTGCTCTGCCTCCCTCTGTTCCAACGTCAGCGGGGTCAGAGCTAGTGACACAAGTGAGGCTGACCTCGTCAATTCAGTCTTCCATCAGGTATGTTACAGTCATAGGAACTATGAGGAGGAAGAGTATTGGCACTCTTTTTATTGAATACGTCCAGATACTCATGGTACACCACAGGAACGAGTTTCATGGTCTCGGGATCAGAGTGAATACTAAGTAGAGGGGTTGCTGCACTTGTTTCTTTAGGGATACAGTGATTCAGACAGTATTCCAAAGGGAAGAGGATCTCTCCAGACAACCAATTGACGAGGTCGGCCTCATTTGTGTCACTAGCCCTTACCCTGCTGAAGTTGGAACAGAGGGAGTCTGGGGACCAGGGGGACAAAAGCGCCAGTGGTTGTTGTTTGCAGCTCTTGCGGATGATGACCTTGGAAGGCTGATTATCCTCTGATTTGGGCACCGCAGTAATAGGAAGAGCAGGTTTTGTAGATTGCCAGGCGTGCAGCAGAGCAAGGCAGGTAGTGAGGACAAGAGACAGGAGCAGAGTCATGGAATAGCCAGGGTCATCAACAGTCGGGCAGCACGGTACAGAATCAGAAGGAAAAGCCAAGGTCAGGAGCAGAGCCGAAGCCAGGAACCAGTATCAGGAGAGTAATCGAAGTCGGGTCAGGAACAAGCCGGGTCGGTAATGGAGGAATCGTACAGGAACAAGCAGGACACGGGGGGAGCTGAAGACCAGTCAGCACTGAACATGAGCAGAGGCACTCCTTAAATAGGCCATCTGGCGCCAATCTTCACCGTGCTTGTGCATGTGCGCGATCGCGCATTCCTGTGCGCAAGCGCACAACCGGCAATTCTTCTGCGGGAATTCCTATGCGCATGCACATTTCCGATCGCGATTCTTCTTGCCTGAAATCACTCACAGTTCCTTTCATTTTTTTGAGCAGTGTATATCTTAAATACTTTTCAGAGGGGTGGTAAAGTCTGTTGCTGCAAGAAAGAGGAACATTAAAGTGGAGTTCCAGTCAGTTTTGTGTTTATTAAAAGTCAGCAGCTACAAAAACTGTAGCTGATGACTTTTTAATAAACACTCACTCACCTGTCCAAGGGTCCAGCGATGTTCTCATCCGCGTCATCTCTTCTCTGCCTCTTCTCTCCCCAGCACCAGCATCACAACTATGGGCTGTGACAGCTTGTGGTTTCACAGCCAGGTGCCCATTGCGCATTCTTATTGGTCCAGCAGTCCCCTGGAACCCGTGACGGCTCCCAGGAGACTGCGGGGGGAAGGAGGAGGCCGAACTTCTGGCTCATCTCGCCATGGCGAGCTGATCCAGAAGTGGGAGCGAGTACCTGTCAAAAACAACTATTTGCTCCCCCCCCCCCAAAAGGTGCCAAATATGGCAGTGGAGGGAGGGAGGAGGCAAATAAGCTGAGCTTCCACTTTTGAGTGGAACTCTGCTTTAACATGAAAAGTCTTTCTGGTCTTGGAAATGTAGAAGGTATGGTGCATCTGTTAAGCCTGAGGTTAAGGCCTCGTGCACACTTTTAGGGGCATGAGGCCTTTTTTTATTTTCTTTACTGCCTTCAAATGCCCCTCCATGTTATCCTATGTATCCATGCACACATAGACTTTTAGAACCTTTTACTAGCAGGGGCATTTACATGCAGGAAAAAACCCAGGGCCAGTGAGTCCAGGAACAGCAATATTTTGGCAGAAAAAAGATTGACGCGTATAAACACGTCTAACTACATGTTAACACTAGGTGTGTTTAGTGCTTGAGCGAAAATTAATTTCAATGGCCAGAATAAATTATTATTCTGGCCAATTAAATAAATTAACACCCAGGAGCTTTATGCCTGTAAACGTGCCAAAATGCTTGTAAAAGCGTTAGACAGTTTTACCAGCGTCATGTGTTTTTTTTTCCAAGAGGAGGACTGTGTGCATGAGGCCTAAAGAGGCACAGCGCTGGAGACAACTGAACCAATATTGGTAATTTAACCATCCCCCAAATTATTAGCACATTTGTATTCATACAATTTTTCATTGTTTGGGAATATTTAGTATTATCTAATATAAGGACTATTACTCTATAAAGCTGCAGTGTCAATATGATAAATGCTGTCTAGATTTTCAGAAGAAGCATTCTTCAAAATAAAGGGAAAATATACAGTATATCATTAGAAGTATAATTAGCCATTAATAACTTTATATAAATATATATAATTACATGTAATAAGGAATATCACTGTATACAGTAATTACAAAAGACAGACCTTCTGCAATATAATTATCCCACCAAAAACCACTACCAAAACAGGTGCCTTCATGTTCACTGCAAACGGAAACAACATTCATGTCATTCCTTTTCCTGATCTAATTAGTACACAAATGACTGTCATTAGGGGAGAAGGGTCTGCAGTCACAGATGCCTGTCTCTCTCTTGATGTTGATTGTATGAGTCACCTGTGACCCAGAGATCACTGTAACAGGTGGTATAAAGGGAAGCTGCTGAGAATAAAAGCAGGATCTTACAAGATACTAGTAATTAGCCTAAAACTGTCCATCTTTTAGATTCAGTCCCTCTAACTCTTCCCTCCACAAATGTAGATTTGAGAAGCTCCTTTGAGTTTGATGTAAATACTTTTTTAAATAAATACATAAAAACATCGCTCCCAACTGTAAACACTAGAAAGCAAAAGAGGGTGCAAAACCTTGTGCATTTCCTTTAAAAAAAGTTTATTAGAATATAAAATGCCAAAAACATATACACAAGAGCCAAATGAGACTAAAGACCTCCATAGGTACAAAGACTCCAAAACTAGCAAAGGAAACCGGAAGCGAGTGCTCCATGTTGCCTAAACATCACTTACTAAAAGGCAAGGGAACTGACCCCCTGTCTCTCCCTCGAAATGCATCAGCTCATTTGCTGTTTAATGAGTGAGGTCCAAACCACAGGGAATACTCGCATCCTGCTTCCTTTGCCAGTTTTGGAGTCTCTGTACCTTTTGAGGTCTTTAGCCTTTTTAGCTCTTGTGTATGTGTTTTTGGCATTCATATATTCGAATGTTCTTTCAAAGGTAATGCACACGGTTTTGCTTCCTCTTTTTGCTTTCTGGTGTTTACTACTGAGATGTCCCCAATCTGAAAAGGGCTGCACAACTGAGGCAAACTGGTGATTGAAGTGGACTACTATTGCTACTTTATACTGTATGTACAGCAGAGCACTTGCACTATGACACCTAAGCACTATTGTATTTTTTTCTTCAATAGCTCCTAACAGTCCCTGATTTGGAGGGACTGACTCTCTTTTGGAACCAAATCCCTCTGTCCCTCTTTACTCTTTTTTGTCCCCCTTTTTGGTCTGATGCATAAACCCCCTATAAAGAAGCATGCTATATAGTTATCAGAAGCGTTATACTGCTGTAAACCATACTTCCAACAGCTAAATTATTGCATCTGTTTGTTTAAAATTACAGTATAATAAAAAATTAATGGCAAAAAATGATTTAAACAGTATTTTTTTGTGTATAAATTCTTCATGAGCCACATAGCTTGGTGGATCACAAGTTTGTGTCTTTCATCCTTCATCTGCATACCTAATACTTAGGTCTCCCTCTTTGTAATCTGAAAAAGTTGATAGGTATGATAAATATGCTATATTAAAAGGAGAAGTAGAGTAGGGGTCACTATTGCTGACCGACTGTAATTTTTAGCTGCCTGACTGTCTTTAGCTTTATTACTTTGAGTTTCTTACCCAAAAGCATGCAGGAAGATAAACTAAACTAAAAACAACTTGACCTGCATATCTGTTCCATGTCAGTGACTCAAAGTATTGAAGCTTGGGTCAGAAAAGTATCATTTTCATGAGAGATCATCAGTGGCCGACTTCATTTCCCTTAGTATAGGGTTCTACAAATAAACCTGTTACAAACCTAATGTAATGGGACTGTGTATATGGTCAAAATTAAAAAGTATGTTTTCAAAAAACATAGGTTATTAAGTTAACCACCTGTCCTCCTGAGGATTTACCCCCCTTCCTGACCAGGCCATTGTTTGCGTTACGGCGCTGCATTACTTTAACTGACAATTGCGTGGTCATGTAACGCTGCACCCAAATGAAACTTATGTCCCTTTTCCCCACGAATTGAGCTTTTTTTCAGTGTTATTTGGTCGCCTGTGCTTTTTTATTTTTTGCATTGTATAAAAAAGAACCGACAATTTTGAGAAAAAAAACAATATTTTTGACTTTTTGCCATTAACCACAAGCCTATTGGGCACTTATACCCTCCTGCCCAGGCCAATTTCCAGCTTTCAGCGCTGTCGCACTTTGAATGACAATTGCGCAGTCATGCAACACTGTACCCATATGAAATTTTTATCATTTTTTTAATTACAGTTTTTCTTAAACAAACCAAAAACCACTGAAAATTTTGAAAAAAAAAAGTTTTTTCTTAGTTTTTGTTATACAATTTTGTAAATAAATGATTTTTCTCCTTCACTGATGTGTGCTAATGAGGCTGCAGTGATGGGCACTGATAGGCTGCACTAATGGACACTGATAGGTGGCACTGATGGGCACTGATGAGGAGGTACTGGTAGGTGGCACTGATGGGCATTGACAAGCATCACTGATGGGCACTGAAAGGCAGCACTGATATATGGCACTGATAGGCGGCACTGACTGGAACTGTTAGGCGGCACTGACTGGCACTGATAGGCGGCACTGACTGGCACTGATAGGCGGCACTGACTGGCTCTGATAGGTGGCACTGGTTGGCAGCACTGATAGGTGGCACTGATAGATGGCACTGACTGGCACTGATGGGTGACACTGAAAGGCAGCTCAGATGGGCACTGATATGTGGCATTGATGTGCACTGGTAGGCACCAATATGTGGCATTGATGTGGCGCTGATGGGCACTGGCACAAGGCACTGATGGACACTGAGAGGTGGCACTGCTGTGGCTACACTGATCATCAGGGCACACTGATCATCAGTGCCCTGATGACCATGTAGATGTCCCCTCCGAGGAATGCCGATTACCAGCTCTCCTCTCGAGCTATCAGCGTGCCGATAAGCGGCATTTCCCTGTTTACATGTGATCAGCTGTGATTGGACACAGCTGATCACATGACCAAGCCGACATCCTCGGCTCTTTCTGTGATCGGTGATCCGCTGTGTCCGAGGGATCGCCGCGCTGCGCGCTCCCTGAGCCATGCATGCGTGGTGAGATTGGGAGAACGTCATATGACGTCCTCCCAGAACAAGAGAACCACCTTGCATCTGTCATATTACTATATGGCGGGCGGGAGGTGGTTAAACATGTCCAGTAAAAAAATTTAAAAAATCAAATTTCGTCAGAAATTTAGGCCAAAATATATTCTGCTACGTCTTTGCCAAAAAAAACTAGTAATGGCAGCGATCAGCGACTTATAGTGGGAATGCGGGACTGTGGCGGACAGTCTCACACTGGGGGGGGGAACTGACTTGGTGTCATTGACATCCCCAGTGACACCAATACTGTGATCAGTGCTAAAAAAAACACTGACACTGTTCTAATGGCACTGGGTAGGAAGGGGTTAACATTAGGGGCGATCAAAGAGTTAACTGTGTGCAGGGAGTGTTTTACTGGGGGGTTGTGTCTGTGTGTTTCACTGTAATCACACTGCGCACAGCCAATCAGAGCAGTGTGCCCGAGCTGACAAGGAGGTGGAATGATAATAAACAAAACAATCCTCCTCCCCGTCGGAGATGCTCGGTAATCACGGGGCGCCGGCTGGTAGTCACCAGCCAGGACCCGGTGATTGACAGCACACCCCCTACCCACAAATGCAAAATCAAGTATATATATACGTGATTTTGTGCACCCCTGCCGCCCTGTAGCAGTATGTCTGCTATAGGGCGGCGGGAAAGCGGTTAAAGAGTAACTCCCCTTTTTGTTGAGAAAAAAAAATTCCCCTCTGGATGATCTATGTACATTGCAAAGATTTTATCAAACCTTGTTTCATATTCATACTTCTTGTTACCCTGAAGAAATAGCTGTTTGTTTTTCTGTGCCCATGTGCGGAGTGAATCTATATGGGAGTGATTTCATAATTATCAGTCAGCTGCTGCACCTGCAGGGCTCTAATGAGGAAAATTGCAGAGTCAGCATTCTTTTCATGTGATTTCTCTTTGGGAGTATTTTAGGAAAAATTACATTTTTGTTCCAGGGGATGCCCAAAATCTGACTTGCTTGTGATGTGGGATTGCTAACTTGGTGTACAGGTAATGAATTTTAGGTCATTACAGAGGACAAGGGGGTTATGGCGTTTAAGTTAGTTGTTGTTAATTTTTGTTTAATATGTTATTTTATTGTATTTTTTTAATATTTCATATATTTTATTTTTTTACTTGGATTTATGCTCTGAGTCATTTTGTATGGCATATGTTTTTTTTGTATTTGTTGCTGCTGCGGAGGTCTCTGCGTACACTCTTGTCCCTTCCCCATTTGGGTTTGATCCCTACGGGATCTCACCATCTAAGTTACCTTTTTTAAATTATAAAAACTGTTTGTAGGCAGCTGTCCACTTACCTTTCACTGACATTGTAAGTTTCATCTTACCATGGTATAACATTGATTGTGTTTCATATGTTGTCATTATTTTTGGTATAATTATTTTTCTGATGTTTATCTAGTCCTGACAGCCAGATTCAACTTATGCCCCTGAGGAAGAGCAATACTGGAAATGCACTGGGTACTATTGATGCTATATTAATGTTTGAACAATTCATAATTGTACATCTGTGTTTAGAAGAGTATGAATATACGTTTGATGGACAGTCTACAAATGATCTTTTATCTATGCTTAGTTTCAGTGTCATGATAATACAGACTTAATTGTTTTTACATTTTTGGTTGTGTGTGGAATCAAGTGCCCTGAAAGTTCCTCACACCTGCAATATTTTGTTCTGTATAGATAATTTTGGGATGTTGACACTAAGGACAGCCTCAAGTCATACTCATGATAATTACATAAGGGGCACTCTTTACATCCGGAGAAAAAAATATTAACTTTCATGTTCAGAAAGGCTTCTTCACAGTAAGAGCTGTGAAAATGTGGAATAGACTGCCTCATTAACTAGTTCTGGCCAGCTCAGTGGATTGTTATAAAAAAGAGCATGCATTCCAAAATGCACGAAATATAGCTGGATACTAACATTTATAGGTAAGAACTCCAGGGATAGTTGACCCAGGGAATATCCAATTGTCTCCTAGGGAAACACAAATAATATTTTTCCTTTCTGGAGCAAATTGGATCATGCTTTACTGGGGTTTTTGCTTTCTGCTGGAGCAGCTGTGGGTATAGGATTGTGTATATGGAGTGTTATTTGTTGGTTCCATATTTTAATTTCCATTGGTTGAATTAGATAAACTTGTCTTTTTTTCTGACCAGCTATATAACTATGTAAAGGGAAGGAGCTGTTATGTAAAGGGTACTGTAATTTAAGGATGGGGCTGTGCTGTGATGTGAATGGGACTGTGATGTAAAGGGAGGAGACTATGATGTAAAGGGGATCTGAGATGTGAAGGGGGGCCGAGGACATTGCTGTAAAGGGGGGACAGTGATGTGAAGGGTTCTGTGATGTAAAGGGAGGAGACTGTGATGTAAAGGAAGATCTGAGATGTGAAGGGGGGCTGAGGACACTGCTGTAAAGGGGAGACTGTGATGTAAAGGGTACTGTAATGTAAAGGGAGGAGACTGTGATGTAAAGGGAGGAGACTGTGACGTAAAGGGAGGAGACTGTGATGTAAAGGGGATCTGAGATGTGAAGGGGGGCCGAGGACATTGCTGTAAAGGGGGGACAGTGATGTGAAGGGTTCTGTGATGTAAAGGGAGGAGACTGTGATGTAAAGGAAGATCTGAGATGTGAAGGGGGGCTGAGGACACTGCTGTAAAGGGGAGACTGTGATGTAAAGGGAGGAGACTGTGACGTAAAGGGAGGAGACTGTGACGTAAAGGGAGGAGACTGTGACGTAAAGGGAGGAGACTGTGACGTAAAGGGAGGAGACTGTGATGTAAAGGGGATCTGAGATGTGCAGGGGGGCTGAGGACACTGCTGTAAAGAGGGGATAAAGGGTACTGTGATGTAAGGGTGGGGCTGTGCTGTGATGGGACAGCGATGTAAAGGGGGGGCTGTGACATGAAGGGTGGCTGGGCAGATGGATGTAAAGGGGGGACTGTGATGTGAAGGGGGGGGCTTAGTACACTGATGTAAAGTGAGGGAATGTGACGTGAAGAGAAAGCAGAGGACACTGCTGTGAAGGAAAGACTGATATGTGAAGGGGGTTTGTGATGTAAGGGGGGATGGCTGAGGACACTGATGTAAAGAAATATTGTTATGGGAAGGAGAGACTGATGTCCCTCTGATGTAAAGGGAGGAGACTGTGATGTGAAGGGTTCTGTGATGCAAAGGGGGGATGTGGGCACTGAAGTAAAGGGAGGCTGTGATGTAAAGGGGAAGCTGAGAACACTATTGTAAAAGGGGGGCTGTGATGTGAATAGAGGAATGAGGACACTGATGTAAAGGGGGAACTGTGATGTGAAGGGGGGCTTATGACACTGATGTAAAGGGGGGGGGCTGAGGACACTGATGTAATAGGTATGAACGAAGGAATGAGGACACTGATGTAAGGACGGGTGACTGATGACACTGATCTAAAGGGGGGGGGGTGATGTAAAGGAGGGGGTGCTGTGAGTGAAGGATCTGAGTCATAAACATTATATTCAGACCTCTGCTGGAAGACAGTTTTACTCACAGGACCTCCATAAATTTTAATTTAATACCCCTGCTCTGAGTCAGGCTTCAGTTAGTTTCCTACAGCTTACAAGCACCTGCTGTGTTTAATTAAATTTGAAAGTCTGGATTGCTGCCATTTTCCTATTCTCCATAGAAAGTAAAAGGCAGATGAGCTGTGATTTCAGTGTCTAGGTTAGGCTTGTTTTAAAGTTCTTTTAATGCTTGTTTAGAATAGGTAAATTGTTTAATCTGTACAGTATAGTCTGGGCACAAGTTCACTTTAAGGCTACCATCACATTAAAGGACTAGTAGAGGGATACCAGAGAGGGTAGGATCAAACTCCGTTTTTATAATAAAGCAGAACTTTTCATAAGAATGCAGCTGCCTGGATCTCTGGATCCACACATTGCCTTGCAATGCAGGTTTAATTGAAGGTAACCTCTAGTAATGCATTGCTTGATCACACATTCAGTTAAATTTGCCAAGCCCTCGGTCTTGTTAAAAAAAAAAAAAAAAAAGGCAGTTCTGGCTGTATTACCCAAGACCCCTCAGACTCTGACCTGGGTCACTTTTCTGGGTTGAATGATGCCCAGTTTGATTTTGCCCACTCCCTGTGAGCATTTTATTATGATATGAGTGTTTGATCTCTGCAGTAGTCAGTACCATCCAGCATTTGTAAAGACCAAAAGATGAAGAGTATCCTGCACCTGATATGTCATGGACTGTAAGTATACCTTGGATTTAGTGCCTGTTCACACTGTACCATCCTTTTGACTATGTATTGAGTATACATCACTGTGTTCCGTGTGTACACTCGTATAAAAAAACATACAGTTGTTCTCAAAAGTTTGCCTACCCTGGCAGAAATTGTGAAATTTTGCCATTTAACCTCAGGAGAAATACAGGCTGTCCTGGAAAAGGACGGTGTGGGTTTTTTAAGGAGCACAATACGATAATACTTGAATAAAAATGAGCTGCATAGTTGAGTTGCCAGAAAGAAGCCTTTACTGAGCCAATGCCACAAAAAAAGTCCGGTTACAATATGCCCGACAACACCTTGACACACCTCGCCCGACTTTTCTGCTGCATTGATGCAGTAAAAGCTTCTCTCTGGCAAGTTGACTATGCAGCTAATTAAACCCCTTGGGAACTCCAAATAGTTCAGTTGAAAGAAAGAACTTGTGATTATTAATAAAAAGGATCAAGAACTTATCCCATCTAGCATCAGATATGTGATTGAACTTGTACCCAATAAAAGATATTTAAAGCAATTCTAAAGATTCATTTTTTTTGGGGGGGGGGGATAACAAACATGCTATACTTACCTGCTGTGTGCAGTGGTTTTGCACAGAGCAGCATGAATCCTCCTCTTCTCGGGTTTCCCGTAGGCTCTCCTGGCCCCTCCCTCCTGTTGGGTGCTCCCACAGCAAGCAGCTTGCTATGAGGACACCCACTTCTCCATGTGCCCATTCATACATGGAGCCACGGCTTGGCCCCGCCCCCTTTCTGCCCTCACTGGTTGTAATTGACAGCAGTGGGAGCCAATGGCTCCTGCTTGCTGTCTCAGCCAATGAGGAGCCAGAGACCCAGGACAGCCAAGGCTGTTGTTCACATCGCTGAATCGCAATGAGGCTCAGGTATATATTGAAGGGGCTGGGGGCACTGCTGTACACAGAAGGTTTTTTACCTTCATGCATAGAATGCATGAAAGTAAAAAAAAACCTTGAGCCTTTAAAACCACTTTAACTAAACTTCAGCTTTAAGAATAAAAATTTTCTACCCATACCACTCCATATGCTAGCACCTTGTAACCAAAGGAACCATCTACTTGGAGCCTTAGAATATAGAGGCTGCAATAGTTTGATCTCTTTTAGCTTATTCCACATTATCTGTTTCTTTTAATATCTTTCTTCTGACTCCCAGTTCTCTTTACGCTCCCCTCCACATCATTAGTCCATTTTTTATATAGCTCTCAAATATCTTCATTCAAATTCTTCTGTGGGAATTTTTCTTTCACTCTTTATTTCCAAGCCATCTAAGATGCTAGCTACCTATATCTGTTCCTATAGTTTTTATGTTTAGGAAAAAATCCTTTACTTTATTACTAGGAATGAGCAAATCATTTTGGAAAAAAGGTATATTGGCAAATGTCAAACTGTTTCATTTGCCTAAATATAATATTAACTTGTAAAATGTACTGAGAATTATACAATAAATGTATTATAATAAATTATGTTAGTATGTGCGAATCTGACAGACCTGCATAGACATTTTCAATGGAGCCTAAAGTGTGTGGTTCACTCATTTAAACTATACATTTTTCACTTAGAATTTCTTTAAAGAATATGTTAGCCCAACATTCTTGATATGTACATGTTGTACTGTGTACTTGTGTTAACCATTTACCCTCCTGAAGGTTTACCCCCTTCCTGACCAGGCCATTTTTTGCATTACGGTGCTGTGTTATTTTAACTGACAATTGCGTGGTCATGCAACGCTGCACCCATATGAAATTTACGTCCTTTTTTTCCCCACGAATAGAGTTTTCTTTCGTTGGTATTTGATCGCCTGTGCATTTTTTATTTTTTGCGCTATAAAAAAAAGAGGTCGACAATTTTGAGAAAAAGTATTTTTGACATTGTTATTAAACATGTCCAGTAAAAAATTAAAAAAATCAAATTTCATCATAAATTTAGGCCAAATTGTATTCTGTTACAAGTCTTAACTTAATCCTAATACGTGTAAATTAACTGGTTTGCATGAAAGTTATAGCGTTTACAAATGGCGGTATATATGCTGGGATTTTTTTTTTCATTTTTTACTAGTAATAGCAGCAATCAGCGACTTATAGCGGGACTGTGGCGTGAATTCTGACACTGGGGGGAAATGACTTGGTGTCACTGACATCCCCAGTGACACCAATACAGTGATCAGTGCTACAGCACTGACACTGTACTAATGGTTATGGGCAGGAAGGGATTAACATGTGGGGTGATCAAAGGGTAAACTGTGTGCTGTGTGTGTTTTACTGTGGGGCTGTATGTTTGTGCTTCACTGTAAGCACACTGCTTTGTATGGCTCTGCTATGCACATCCATGGAAAGCAGTGTGCAGGAGCTGACAGGGAAGAGAACTGTTTTGTTTACAAACTGTTCTCCCCCTCTCAGAGATGCTTGGCAATCAACGGGCGCCAGTGAGTAATGGCGTGGGTAGGGCACGCGTGCCCCCTACCCAGAAATGCCAAATCACGTATATATACATGATTTTGCGCACCCTTGCCGCCCTGTAGCAGTACCTCTGCTATAGGTTGGATGGGCAGCAGTTAAAAAGTATCCTGTTCTCTTTGTATTGCTTGTTTTGTGTGTAATCGTTGGTGATCCTGGCAGTCCCCCTTCTTTCCTATTTCAAACTGACCACGCTAAGCACATCCTTCCTAGTGTGGCCAGTCTTCTGGCTGAGGTGGAAGAATAGCCTGCCTGTCCTTCAAAAATCAGGCTTGTGCTGACACAGCCACTCACTGGAAAGATCACTATATTGCTTTTTCTACACCCCCAGCTCTCTCAGCCCCTTATGAAGCTGAGAACAGAGATTATGTGAGCACTAATTTTATTCATTTTTATGATTTACAATCCTAATTTCTTCTGCTTCCCTTCTATCACTGGCATACACTATGCACCTCTTTTGTTAGGGTGGTTCAGTTACATCAGTGGTTCTTAACCTGGGTTCGATCGAACCCCAGGGGTTCGGTGAGTCAGTCTCGCGGGTTCGGCGGAGGTGAAGACCCACACCCGACTCATATGATTCGTGCAGTAAATATTCATTATTATGTTTTTGTGTGAAAATCATGTTTTAATGGTTTTGTTCTTTGTTCTTAACGGTTTTGTTCATTTTGTGCACCTATGTATAAATATATACCTAAATATATACCTATGTTTTGAATTTTAAAAATCATATTTTATTTTTCCAATTAAGAAGGGTTCGGTGAATGCGCATATGAAACTGGTGGGGTTCAGTACCTCCAACAAGGTTAAGAACCACTGAGTTACATACTATTTGAGCCTTTTAGACTTACGTCAAACAATGTTACCAGTATCATATGAATTCCTTTTCCTTAAAGTGTTTGTAAACCTTAATCTATACGCACTCAAGTGACTAGCCTCAGATGAAACACAAATTCTCCTGCATAAGTTGTACCTGTTTATTTTCAGCCATTTGTCCTCTACATGCTTGTAAAATTTTGAGATGACAAATATTTTTCACATACTCACAAAGCAGGGGGAGGGAGCTGCAGTTACACACTACAGAAGAGCTGTGAGAGCTGATTGGAGGGAAAAGACAAGCTACTTCACACAGGAACAGAGATGAGGCTGTCAATCACAGTTTGTGTGCTGGAGATCCTTCCCCTGTCACCATTTTAGCTCTTGGTGTCAGGAAAACTTGTCCGAAGTGACTCATGTGGATAGCAGAGGAGCTAGACAAAGAGAGAAATGACACTTAGTACTTTGAAGAGAGAGATAAGTAAATAGTATAAAAATACTGTATGTGCTTTATTCATATTTCATGTCTAAGGTTTACTACCACTTTAAAAATGTAACCAGCTATTCCCGGTTGACACTGTCATGCGCTTGCCTAAAACCTACATTTATCATATGGAGTGGACCAATAGTGAAAAGATACTAAGAAGGGAGCTTTCAGTAATTATTGCATGTATATATCTTTATGATAAGTGCACTTGCTAAATTTTATTCACAAATAGTTTTGTGGAAATTTTTGGATTAATGTTGCCATTTGGTAATTAGGTATGCATAGACATTTACATAACATTACAGCATTAAGTGGCTACAGAAATAGCAGCAATAACAGCAATATTGAAAGTATACATGATTTATTCCGGTTTAGTACTTAAATGTTTTGTGCAGGAGGAATTGTGACCATTAGGATTAAATATCAGGACTAAAATATTGTAAATTGTGGATTGTTCGTGTAATCATGTTCCTTTATTAGTAGTAGAAAAAAATGAGATAAATCTCTGCGATTTGACAAATCAGTGGCACAATGTGGTTATTTGCAACACTGCATGGGTACTGTCAGGTTTGGTGGGTTTGATTTTTTTTTTTTTTTTTATAGCTTGGCACACATAAGAGGGTGTGGAGAAGGTGGTATGCTTTAGGTGATGAACTTTGGAGTGTAGCTACATTCCCCTATTTACATCAATTGAAAAACTCCTTTCATGTAAAAGTTGTAAAAAAAAGTTGATCAACATTAAAAAAGGGTTTTTAAAGAAAAAAAAATTGTTTAGTGATGTACAGTATACATTGTTTCACATATCCATATGATTTCATGACTATTTACTAGTTGCCTTTAAAATCCCATGAAAGAGGTTTTTCAATCGATGTAATTAAATAGGGATGTTGGCAACCACACCCACAGCCACAAAAACCTTCTTGTTTCAAACATGCCCCTATTTATTCTTTAAAATATTTAATATGTTTTCTACAAAAAAATAGCAATCATGCCTGCTAATGACCAGAGAATTTCACTGATCATGTAGGTATCAAACATTCTTGACGCTTACGCTAAGGAACATATTTATAAAGCTTTCACCAAACATTCACTGCAGGTGATTTAATCACTGTCTTTTAAAACACATGCACCAGGTTCTGATGTTTTTTTAAATAAAAGTGAATGATTAAGATGCAGTGAATATTTGGTGAATGTCACATATGCAGCTTTAAAAGTATGCCCCTAGGTGTACTTGTTGCGGGGGATTTACTAAAACTGGTGCCCACAGAATATAGTGCAGCTGTGCTTAGTAACCAATCAGCTTCTAACTTCAGCTTGTTCAATTCAGCTTTGACAATAAAACCTAAAAACTGATTGGCTAATATACACATCTGCACCAGCTTATGTGTACACCAATTTTAGTAAATCTCCCTCATTTTCTCACCAACAGGAATAAAACTAATAATTGTTTACCTACCTCAAGTTCTTTTAAACCTTTGTCAAAGTTTTCTTCTCTAGCTTCGCTGTTTTTGTATTCAAGTTTTAATCCCCTTTCCTTTCCATCTATTTTCCTGCCAAAGTGCCCAAGATTGATATATTTTGATTATTTGGTACTTTTCTAGAGATTCTATGTTCTTATTCACATAGCCTACCAGTACTTGGTTTGTCAACATTTCTCTATCA
Organism: Staurois parvus; assembly: GCF_062004578.1. Classification (NCBI taxonomy): domain Eukaryota; kingdom Metazoa; phylum Chordata; class Amphibia; order Anura; family Ranidae; genus Staurois; species Staurois parvus. The sequence continues at coordinate 3,054,785 of NW_028318233.1, forward strand.
GGTTTTTAAGATCTGAATGGATATTTCTCATTTTCAAGAACAGGTTTAGGCTTACAGTATTTTAGGTGGAGGAGTTCCACATCCTTTGTTTTCTATCAAGATTGACGGCACAAACTTGCCAGGTCAAAATGCAGTCACAAGTATCCCATCGCTCCTTCAGTAGCCTTGCTGTAACTAAGAAATTTTTGCTCTAACAAACAAATTAATTGTTTATTAGAATAACTTTAGACATGGTAGAATGTAGTCTAGTCCACATTTGCGCGACTAAGGTAGACACACAGTTAACATGTAACAGTCAAAACTTTTTTTCTAGTTCTGGGCACACTAAGGAAGGTTTCAAACCCTTGCCAGGTTATTTTTTGCTGTCTGTGTACCATTGGGGACATTTTTCTTCATTTCTTATCCTAGTGATGCAACATAAGTTACAGGAAATCTCTCAATATGAGAGAAATTCCCCTCTTAGATAATTATCCCCATTGAATGATTTCCCCTTACAATTTGTTCTGGATACAACTCAAAATTTTAGGATTTCCCTTTACTTTCCTGTATGTGAAAAGTGCCTTAAGAAAAACTCTTACTGCCCATAGGAACTCTTATTTCTGCAGTGTTGGCAAAAGCTGTAGAAGCTGAGGCAAGGATTGAACACTTTTCATACATGAACCTTTATAAGTCTCTTGCATAAAAGTTAAGTGACAAAAAAGTATTAACCATATAAGAAAAAAAAAAGTCCTAACCAGAAAAATGTTAGCTGCAATGTACTGGTTACTATAGGAAACATTTTATTACATAGATTTTTTTTTTATATATTAATTGAACCTCATGTATTTTTAGAGGTATCCATAAATATTAGTCTCCTAGTCTGAATGTTTGACATGATCTGGTGACGAAACAATGTCTCTTGTTAGCCCTCAACTCTGTCTGGTGGAGGGAGCATTGAATAGATAGATTAAAAAACTTGCCCAGACCATTACAGTACCCTCCTCCCTCCTTCAAATAAGCAACGCCTTGCCTTGAAAGGAAGGCTCAGAATAAATTACATCACTATTCACACAAATTTTATGAGCATGGGTATAAATGTGGCTGCTTTCTTGCCTGCTTCCTCCGCAAATGGCAGGCAATTTCTCATGTACATAAACTGACGGTTTGTGACAGGCAGGTAGTGGACTCTGATCGCATTGCTGAAGCTTTCCAGACTTACAGTATTTTCTGGCGTATAAGACTACTTTTATACTTAAAAATATACCCCAAAAATTGGGGGTCGTCTTATACGCGGGGTATAAAATGTGAACCTTGAGTTTGTTTGGGTCAAGCTGGCTGGATGTGTGGTAATACTGTACATACAGTATACCGTGCTGAGCCAAGCTGGCTCAAAACAAATGTCCCTATGACAGATTATTCTGTCAGCCCGCTGGATGTGTGGTATATACAGTATACTGCGCTGAGCCAAGCGGTTTCAAAACGTACCGGTACGTCCCTACTGTAATCAGACCGCTGGATGCGTGTATGTACGGTAGCTGAGGCTACATACAGTATACGCTGGGCCAATCACGGCGAGCGATGTATTCTACTAATGAATACAAAGCCTGCTCGGATTGGCTGAGTCAGAGAGGTGGGCTGATGATGTCACAACCTCAGCCAATCCAAGCAGGCTTTGTATTCATTAGTAGAATACATCGCTCGCCGTGATTGGCCCAGCGTATACTGTATGTAGCCTCAGCTACTGTACATACACACATCCAGTGGGCTGATTACAGTAGGGACGTACCGGTACATTTTGAAACCTCTTGGCTCAGTGCAGTATACTGTATATACTACACATTCAGCGGGCTGACAGATTAATCTGTCATAGGGACATTTGTACTGCACATCCAGCGGTAACCATCTGATTTGGAATTTGATCCATATGATGACTGTCTTACAAATGTATCACAAGATGTCATTCATGAACTTATGATGTCAGAGGATGAACATGAGGATTTTGAAGAATTTTAAGTACCGGTAAGTCATAACCATTTCAATTAAAAAATCTGATGTTTTTAAATTGGTGTTGCCTCGGAAGGGGGGTAGTCTTATACGGCGAGTATAGCCCAAATACTATATCTCTATACTATAGGGCTGTGGTGTTGGTTCGCAATTTAAACTGGTGCCACCATTTGAAAGAGAAGATATGGGTTACCCTTGAAAAGAGCCTGATACCAAAATTTTGGAAACAATCTCGGTGTCCTACCATGCAGGACTGGAAGAGGGAGGTGGAAAAGATAATAGAAGCTCAATGCTGGGTTTATACAGTCAAAAATGATCTTGAGAAATTTCATGACATCTGTTCCGGCTGTATGTATTACTTTATGGAACTGAACAGCCCAGATGGCCTTACCCATGGCGATATAACGCTATAATCCCTAGAGATTTTCTTGGGCGAATTTGGTCGGCGATGCCCATTCACTGTTGATTGTTGCCACATGCCTGAAAGACTCTGCTGGACAATACATAACCTCATGGTATACTGATCTTTCACCCGCACACTTACCCACTTATCTCGCATCTAAAATGGTGTATAGTTATCTTGCAGTTGCCTACCGTGGCTCCTGCTACTTTTCTTTCTTTCCCTCATGTTTGTACCCTGAATAATTTATTGTGTTCTATTTTTGTGACGCTATCAAACATGTTTGTTCATGTTTTTGTAATGATATAATGGTTTTATTGAGATGCAACCAACTTATCACCTTGGAACTTGCTGGCCATGTGCAGAGATGCAGCTCCTGTGTGGCCACTGGGTCCCTGGAATTCGCCTATACCTACTGCCCTGACAGCAGGTAGGTGGTTATATGGCATGTGGATATATGGTTACGACATTACAACATGTCTGTTCTTACACTCCTCATGGTTTTTTTTCTCTTGTGTTTTTTGTATTCGGTCTTGAAAATTATTTTCAATGAAAAAGAGGTTATATAAATAAAATAAGCAATACCTGCAACCAACAACAACCATTGTCCTGTTCCCTGTCCATTCACATGAACGAAAACATTCTATAGAGCAGAACATTCTTATTTATGGTCCTGGCCATCCTGAGGTGCACCCCAGCGATGGGTCAGACATGCTAGGGATAAAGGGCATCAACAGTACTTTCAGCATGAATTAAATGTATATTTTTTATTGTGGAATATTTATAATAATGTACATTTGATGACTGATCTCTACAAATTAGCATAATGTGGTATATGTCAAGTTAAAAAAAACAGATGACAAGCCATTATCAGGGTGACAATTTCTTAGAAATTTAAAACATAAATCAAATTCACCATATAATTGCTTCAAAATATACTGAGCAAAGCATGTATGATATAAAAGGTCAACATCAAATAAATATATAGACCTAAATTAACATCTATAGGATATGACATGCTGTAATTGTTTCCTATAAATGCAGAGAGGAAATAACTTTCAATTAATGGAATCAGATTTAGAATTGCAATGGGTTACTGCACTTTGTATGTTTCTTTTACCTTACAGTCTGGGGTTAAACCACTCACAGCTTTATTCAACAAATTGCAGTAAACAATAGAAGCCAATCAAAATTCACTCTTTGGAAGTCGCACAAGTATGAGATGGATTTTTATTGGGTGCTATGGGGTTGATTTATTAGAGGCAAATTGACTGTTAACTTTGCAAGTGAATGCTCCCCAGAGCTTAGTGAATGAGGTAAAGCTATGCCTAAAATCCATCATTCAATCGTGCATCAAAATACAGTTTTTTTTTTAATTATGTTTTCCTTGCATGTGATTGAAATTTTACCACATTCACTATGATCTGGGAACATTCCCTTGCAAAGTGCAACTTCCCTTGCCAAGTAAACAGCCTTTTTTCCTTTAATAAATCAACCACTATGAGTTTTTGTAAATAAGAATTGGCATATAACAAAAATAATTTTTCATCAGAAAAAAAGCTGCTTTTCAGAGTGTGGGGCTTGCTTCTAATACTGTGCTACCTCCATTCCCATGGCAATTTATTGAACTACCTCCTATGACTGAATTACATTACATCAAGATAAGTGGGCCTTAAAGAGGAACTTCACCCCCCCCCCCCCTATCATTTTGTTCCCTGCTTATTTGATGCTGTGTTCTGCACAGTAAAGATACTCACCCACCCAGCAGATTCAGCGTTGTCCTGCTGAGATCCTCTTCCCTGCAACTGTTGCTCAGGTCTCACACTACCATTATCTCCTGGGAAATTATTGAGAGTCTTCCGGCACTTCCAGGCTCAGGCACCTCCTCCTGATGATGAACAATTTGGCCCACCCCCCTCCTCCTTTAGTGAATGGAATTACTGTAGTGCTCCCAGTGCCTCCTGGGATATGCATGTCACATATTCCAGGAGGCACTGGGCACGCTGGTGTTATTCACCTAGGCGATTTGAGAGAACAGGGGCGGAACTGAAACAGATAAATAAAATTAACGGGAAAAAATGTGATATTTGTGTAGGAGGGGAGTGGAGGGATGGAGAGCAGCAAATTTATTTTTAAGGGTGAAGATCCACTTTAAGTACAGCTCTCCAGGCCTGAATTTGTAGAAAGGTCACATAACTAATTCCATATTTGTTGGCATCTTTCCTGTGTACATTTCCTTTAGGAATAGTATGTAGTGTTCTATCATGGGTCTAATTAGACAATTGTAGGCTTTATAGTTGCTATATGTTTTGCTTTTTTTTAAGCAGCAGATGAGTTTTTTGCCCCATGTTTTTACTATAAAAGCTGCATTAGATCCTGCTTTCAAGCAATGTGCACATCCACTGGACACTACATATTAGTAGGTGGTCTCCTTTATAGGGTTTGATGGGCAGCATTAGCTTATCTCCATCAAAAATGATTGAATGTTTTCTAACCTTTCAGGGTTCTTTTGCTTAGTGTTGATCAGTTGTCATGATCTTTCAGATCATGCAGTTGCCTGCAGGAATGTTTTCGAATCATTCATGTCCACAATTTGGTTCTTTTAGGTACTTTAGCCTTCTGATTTTTTTTTCCTGTTCCCCCATTCTCTTAGTGTTCTTCCTGAATTTCAGTGATATAGAACTTCAAATGACTGTGCAAATAATAAGACTGAATCTTCACCCTCATCTACTGTCTGAAATATGGTCATAGAAATCTCTTGAGTTTAGCAAAATCTTTCCATCCCACAGTACTAGTAATTTACCTTATTTATCTCATTTATGTTTATGTCAACATAAAAATTGCACTTGCTGTACAATGGGCTTTCATTTCCAGCTATAAAAACCCTGTAGCTAAGGAAATATACCTTGCAATGCTGTCCATTTTACTATTATTATTCTTCTTAAACCAACATTCATGTGGTTGTTTAGCAACCTGTAACGTCCACATTGTATAGGCATCTCAGTGGAGAATTTAGGAGAGATTGTGAATGCTTACTGTGCCGTCTAATTACATTATCCCAGTAACGTACTAAATTAAAAGGGTTCTTTGATCCTAACATACTAAAATAGATGGATAAAAAGAAAATGCTTCGGTAAAAGCTGAATACATTTATGGTGATTAATTAGAAAAGAGATGCTAACAGAGATACTAATTGTGCTTTAAAAGTAAAACATAGTTGGCATAATGTGTGTGTGGTTTTTTTTTTTTTTTTTGTGCATAAGTAATCAGTGCTTACTTAGTATGCCAGTATAGTTCATGAATATGTGACCATGCAAGGCTCAAGTCAAAGTAATGATTTTTTAAGGGGATATATTATATATTATATTACATTATATGGCATTTGTACTGAATTTATCACCACTGCTTCACAATCACAGTCCTTTGTCATACATGTGCATCTAAAAAAAAAAAAAAAGCAAACCTACAATTTACAGAAGCACTAGCAGTGACTATGAGTCATGTGTTCTCTGATTACCAGCCCATTGCCAGGAATAATGTGATTTCTCATCAGATGCCACACTTAGTCTCAACTGGCCTTCTCATCCCAGCCATTAAAGCAATATTAAACCTTCAGTTTTTTAAGCACTTTCAGCAGCTGATTTAATCACTAAGACCTCAAGTTCACTTGTGGTTGTGGAGAGGGGTGTAAAAATCACTCTAGCTTTTCCTGCCCCCAACTGTTCTGCCCTAACCTGCAAAATCAGTGGACAGAGGTATACATATAATAATAATGCATATGCCTTGACCGTGATACTTTGCAGTACCACCTGCTGAATAAGACCCACTCAACTGAATAGGGGTGTCCCACAGGAGTGTACAATGCACGCAGTTCTTGCATGCTAGTGCAGGATTTAAGGAATTAAATAGGTGGTGAGTGGGTGATTTATAGCCTTCTCATTGCCGTCAAATGTCCTCTGAATAGCAGTCCAACACAGACTGCTCTTTAGAGGGCATCACATGTGTAAACAAGACCTTACTGAGTTTAAGCTGGTGCCATGACTAGAGATGAGCGAATCGAACTTGGCGAAGTGGAATTCGTTTCGAATATTAGGAAAATTTCGATTCGCGACGAATCCGAAAATTAGCAGACTTCGGATGCGCGAATCGAAATTTTTCCTAAAATGGCGACGACATGTGCGGCGACGGAGCGGGGATCTCTGGGAAGGCGCGCAGACAAGGCGCGCTGACCCATAATGCATTCATTCATGACATGTGATCGCATTAGCCAATCAGCAGCCAGCCAGCCAGCACTGTGTAATGGTGGAGCTATAAATTGCGGCCATCTTACAATTCTCCATTTGCCTCCGGTCATTCAACAGAGACAGACCTATCTGTATTAAGGACAGAGTTAGGGCCACAGATACTTTAGGGACACAGAATCGTTACTTAGGGACACAGAATTGTTACTCAGGGACAGACACAGAATTGTTACTCAGGGACAGACACAGAATTTTTACTGAGGGACACAGAATTATTACTGAGGGACAGACACAGAATTTTTACTGAGGGACACAGAATTGTTACTGAGGTACATAGAATTGTTACTGAGGGACACAGAATTCTTACTGAGGGACACAGAATTGTTACTGAGGGACACAGAATTGTTACTGAGGGACACAGAATTGTTACTCAGGGACAGACACAGAATTGTTACTCAGGAACAGACACAGAATTGTTACTGAGGGACACAGAATTGTTACTGAGGGACACAGAATTGTTACTGAGGGACACAGAATTGATACTGAGGGACACAGAATTGTTACTCAGGGACACAGAATTGTTACTGAGGGACACAGAATTGTTACTGAGGGACAGACACAAAATTGTTACTGAGGGACACAGAATTGTTACTGAGGGACACAGAATCGTTACTCAGGGACACAGAATTGTTACTGAGGGACACAGAATTGTTACTCAGGGACAGACACAGAATTGTTACTCAGGGACAGACACAGAATTGTTACTCAGGGACAGACACAGAATTGTTACTGAGGGACACAGAATTGTTACTGAGGGACACAGAATTGTTACTGAGGGACACAGAATTGATACTGAGGGACACAGAATTGTTACTCAGGGACACAGAATTGTTACTGAGGGACACAGAATTGTTACTGAGGGACAGACACAAAATTGTTACTGAGGGACACAGAATTGTTACTGAGGGACACAGAATCGTTACTCAGGGACACAGAATTGTTACTGAGGGACACAGAATTGTTACTGAGGGACACAGAATCGTTACTGAGGGACACAGAATTGTTACTGAGGGACACAGAATTGTTACTCAGGGACACAGAATTGTTACTGAGGGACACAGAATTGTTACTGAGGAACACAGAATTGTTACTGAGGGACACAGAATTGTTACTCAGGGACACAGAATTGTTACTCAGGGACACAGAATTGTTACTGAGGGACAGACACAGAATTGTTACTCAGGGACAGACACAGAATTGTTACTCAGGGACAGACACAGAATTGTTACTGAGGGACACAGAATTGTTACTGAGGGACACAGAATTGTTACTGAGGGACACAGAATTGTTACTGAGGGACACAGAATTGTTACTGAGGGACACAGAATTGTTACTCAGGGACACAGAATTGTTACTCAGGGACAGACACAGAATTGTTACTCAGGGACACAGAATTGTTACTGAGGGACACAGAATTGTTACTCAGGGACACAGAATCTTTGAATTAAAGAGTATGTCAGACAACATGCAGAGGAGTGTCAGAGGAGGCAATGTTTTAGGAGCAAGCAGACGTGGCAGCAGAGGAAGGGGTCGAGGCAGCACTAGTCGCAGCCAGAGGCCAGTGCTCCCGGTGTCATCCAGCGGTCGTGTCTCCACCGACAACCCTGCCGTCATCGATTGGTTGGCTCGATCGCCTTCCTCTTCCCAGGTCACCTCTGACACCTACAGCCAACGGTCGATGGGTACGTCAGACACAACCGTTAGTTGGCATGGCCCGGGAGCAAGCCCACTGAAATCACGTGTCCTCTACCTGCCCCTGTCCTTTGGTGTTCCCTCACCAAGCGAAGTATCGCATGCTGTGGGCTCAGCCCCACTGTACAGTGAGGAAGAGCTAACAGAGGGTGGTCAGGAACGGGGGGAGACATCCGCCTCTTCAGCAGCCAGGCGAAGAAGTACTGGCGAGGAGAGTGGCTCGGTAGCCGGTCTAGAGACAGGTCTGTCTCCTGACCCACACGCAGCCGAGGGGGCTAGTAGTGAGGCGGAGACCCTAATTGATGATGATGAGGCTGATCGCACTTGGCAGCCTCGTCGTCATCAGGCTATTGCTTCCGCATCATCAGGAGAAGAGGGTGGCAGCTTGGCAGCGAGCAAAACAGTCGGTGGGTTGCCCAGGAGGCAGCAGGGTCGCAGCAGTGTCAGTGGAGGCAAACGGCCACGGAGTAGAGCACCAGCTCCACTGCAGCCTACCACCACGGCCAGTAGTGGTGCCGGTGTGCACGGAGGAAGTAGCAGTCAGCCAGTGAGGAGTATCGGGGGCAAAGTTTCCTACTCGGCGGTGTGGCAATTTTTCGTCAAGCCGCCCGAGGAAGTAAACGTAGCCGTATGTCAACTATGTGGCCAGAAAGTCAAGCGTGGCCAGGGGGCCCATGTTGGGACTACAGCGTTGCGTCAGCATATGCAGCGTCGCCATTCGGTGGCCTGGGAAAAGCGTGATAAAGATACGGCGGTTCTGCCTGCCCCAGCCCCCGCTCCATCACCCGCTCCGTTACTTGCTCCGTCACCCGACGTCAATCGCCCTCTATCAGCCAGTCAAGGCTCCAACACCTCTGCTGAGGGGAGTTGTCGCTCGTTGGCATCTTCCGCTCGTTCAGATGCTCCTTCTCCTGCTACTCCTCTTCACGGATTCCGTCAGCAGTCTTTCTTGGAATCCGTTTCCAAGAGACAACAGTTTGCGAGCACGCACCCGACGGTGCAAAAGCTGAACGTCCTCCTGTCCAAGTTGCTGGTGCTGCAGTCCCTCCCTTTCCAAGTGGTGGACTCAGCACCTTTCCGAGAAATGATGGCTTGTGCCGCACCGCGGTGGAGAGTGCCAAGCCGTCATTTCTTCGCCAAAAAGGCAGTACCAGCCCTGCATTCACATGTAGAAGAGATGGTGGGCCAGTCTTTGAGCATGTCGGTCTCTGCCAAAGTGCACGGCAGCGCCGACGTGTGGAGCTGTAACTACGGTCAGGGACAGTACATGTCATTTACGGCCCACTGGGTAAACGTGGTGCCGGCACAGCCGCACCAGCAACTTGGACAGGTCACGCCGCTTTTGCCTCCACGTTTGCACGTCCTTGGTCCACAAAAGATGTCCGCCTCTACCACCTCTTCTTCCGCCGTGTCCTCAGCCGCCACCCCCGTGCCAAGTCCCATTACCCGACCGGCATATCACATGTGCAGTGCGCAACGGTGTCACGCTGTGCTGCACCTGGTATGCCTTGGCGAACGTAGTCACACAGGGGAGGAACTTCTCAGTGTAATGAACAGAGAAATCGACAGATGGCTGTCTCCGCGCAAACTCAAAATCGGAACCATGTTGACCGACAACGGAAAGAACATGGTGTCTGCTCTGCGTCAAGGAAGGTTGTGCCATGCGCCATGCATGGCTCACGTGTTCAATCTGGTTGTCAAGCGGTTCCTAAAATCCACCATCCCACTGCAAGACATCCTTAAAATGTCACGTAAACTTTGCATGCATTTCAGCCATTCCTACACCGCAAAGCACACCCTCCTTGAGCTGCAGCGGCAGAACGGAATTCCACAGCATCGCCTGATCTGCGACGTTGCAACAAGGTGGAATTCAACCCTACACATGTTAGACCGCCTTTACGAACAGCGAAAGGCCATCACCGATTTCCTGATGTTACAAGCGGATAAAGGTACTCCCCTGTGTAACTTCGATGTCAGCCATTGGCAGCTCATGCGTGACACCTGCCGCTTGCTGAGGCCCTTTGAGGAGGCCACGCTATTCGTGAGTCGGCAGGACTATGGGATGAACGACGTCATTCCTCTGTTGCACGTCCTGGAACAAATGCTGTTAACAATGGCTGGTCAGGTTGCGGTAGACGTGGCGCACAGATCTCAACGCCACATGACCCCTGTGGGGGCAGGACAGGAAGAAGAGGAGGAGGTAGAGGAGGACATTGGTGCTCAGGAATTATTGAGTGAAATGGGTGGTTTTTCCACTCAGCGGACAGGAGTGGAGGAGCAGGAGCATCTGGTAGAGGAGGAGGAGGAGGAGACAGAGGACCGTGGCAGTATGCTGTGGAGATGGAGGCAGGGAGTCCCTCGCATTCCTTGGCACAAATGGCCCATAGCATGCTCGCTTGCTTGCGTAGCGACAGCCGAATAATAACCATCAGACAGAGGGATGACTTTTGGCTGTCCACCTTGTTGGACCCTCGCTACCGTTCAAAAATGGTGGCCTTTTTCACACCTGCTGAGAGGGAGGCCAAAATAACGTACTATAAAAACCACCTATGTAGTCAGTTGGTCTCTGCCTTTCTGCGCCAACGTCCATCCTCAGACACTGTGGGCCCTGTGCGCTCGCGTTCCGCTGCCATGGCAGCAGGGGAGGGGTGGGGTGGTAGGAGCAGTGGCAGCTCCACCAGCAGCGGCTGCCTCAGTCTGCAGTCGATGATGAGTAGCTTTCTTCACCAGCGCAGTGAGGAAACTACTAACCAGCCGCAGCAGCAGCAGCAGCATCAGGTGGACCTGGAGCAGGACCTCAAACAACAGGCTTGGGCCTACTTGGACAGCACCCTGCCAACCGAGGTAGACAATCCCCTTGACTACTGGGCAACGAAACTTGACCTTTGGCCCCAACTAGCTGAATTTGCCCTTGAAAGGCTGTCATGCCCGGCCAGTAGCGTGGCATCGGAGTGCGTGTTTAGTGCGGCAGGAGGTATTGTAACTCCGCGGAGGACACGACTGTCCACCCAAAGTGTGGAGAGACTCACGTTTGTGAAAATGAATCAGGCGTGGATTAGTCTGGATTTCAAACCACCAGTTCCTGACACAACTGACTAAATCCGCCATGAATCATGCCCCAAACATGTTAACTCTGCCATGTGCCACTTTCAGGTCTCCTCACACTGCTGGTGTGTTCCATTTTGTCATAGGGTGCTGGCAGATTACGGGCCTCCCATTGCTGCTGCCAGGCCTGTAATCTGCCATGGGCCCCTGTACCGCCTCCTCATGCTGCTGCCAGGTCCAGAGTGTCTAATGGGTCCCTGTACGGCCTCCCATTGCTGCTGTCTCCATCTCCACACTCTGCCATGTGCCACTTTCAGGTCTCCTCACACTGCTGGTGTGTTCCATTTTGTCATAGGGTGCTGGCAGATTACGGGCCTCCCATTGCTGCTGCCAGGCCTGTAATCTGCCATGGGCCCCTGTACCGCCTCCTCATGCTGCTGCCAGGTCCAGAGTGTCTAATGGGTCCCTGTACGGCCTCCCATTGCTGCTGCCTCCATCGCCACACTCTGCCATGTGCCACTTTCAGGTCTCCTCACACTGCTGGTGTGTTCCATTTTGTCATAGGGTGCTGGCAGATTATGGGACTCCCATTGCTGCTGCCAGGCCCGTAATCTGCCATGGGCCCCCGTACCGCCTCCTAATGCTGCTGCCAGGCCCGTAATCTGTCATGGGTCCCTGTACGGCCTCCCATTGCTGCTGTCTCCATCGCCACACTCTGCCATGTGCCACTTTCAGGTCTCCTCACACTGCTGGTGTGTTCCATTTTGTCATAGGGTGCTGGCAGATTACGGGCCTCCCATTGCTGCTGCCAGGCCCGTAATCTGCCATGGGCCCCCGTACCGCCTCCTCATGCTGCTGCCAGGTCCAGAGTCTCTCATGGGTCCCTGTACGGCCTCCCATTGCTGCTGCCTCCATCGCCACACTCTGCCATGTGCCACTTTCAGGTCTCCTCACACTGCTGGTGTGTTCCATTTTGTCATAGGGTGCTGGCAGATTACGGGCCTCCCATTGCTGCTGCCAGGCCCGTAATCTGCCATGGGCCCCCGTACCCCCTCCTCATGCTGCTGCCAGGTCCAGAGTCTCTCATGGGTCTCTGTACGGCCTCCCATTGCTGCTGTCTCCATCGCCACAATCTGCCATGTGCCACTTTCAGGTCTCCTCACACTGCTGGTGTGTTCCATTTTGTCATAGGGTGCTGGCAGATTACGGGCCTCCCATTGCTGCTGCCAGGCCCGTAATCTGCCATGGGCCCCCGTACCGCCTCCTCATGCTGCTGCCAGGTCCAGAGTCTCTCATGGGTCCCTGTACGGCCTCCCATTGCTGCTGCCTCCATCGCCACACTCTGCCATGTGCCACTTTCAGGTCTCCTCACACTGCTGGTGTGTTCCATTTTGTCATAGGGTGCTGGCAGATTACGGGCCTCCCATTGCTGCTGCCAGGCCTGTAATCTGCCATGGGCCCCTGTACCGCCTCCTCATGCTGCTGCCAGGCCCGTAATCTGTCATGGGTCCCTGTACGGCCTCCCATTGCTGCTGTCTCCATCGCCACACTCTGCCATGTGCCACTTTCAGGTCTCCTCACACTGCTGGTGTTTTCCATTTTGTCATAGGGTGCTGGCAGATTACAGGCCTCCCATTGCTGCTGCCAGGCCCGTAATCTGCCATGGGCCCCCGCACCGCCTCCTCATGCTGCTGCCAGGTCCAGGGTCTCTCATGGGTCCCTGTACGGCCTCCCATTGCTGCTGTCTCCATCGCCACACTCTGCCATGTGCCACTTTCAGGTCTCCTCACACTGCTGGTGTGTTCCATTTTGTCATAGGGTGCTGGCAGATTACAGGCCTCCCATTGCTGCTGCCAGGCCCGTAATCTGCCATGGGCCCCCGTATTGCCTCCTCATGCTGCTGCCAGGTCCAGAGTCTCTCATGGGTCCCTGTACGGCCTCCCATTGCTGCTGTCTCCATCGCCACACTCTGCCATGTGCCACTTTCAGGTCTCCTCACACTGCTGGTGTGTTCCATTTTGTCATAGGGTGCTGGCAGATTACGGGCCTCCCATTGCTGCTGCCAGGCCCGTAATCTGCCATGGGCCCCCGTACCGCCTCCTCATGCTGCTGCCAGGTCCAGAGTCTCTCATGGGTCCCTGTACGGCCTCCCATTGCTGCTGTCTCCATCGCCACACTCTGCCATGTGCCACTTTCAGGTCTCCTCACACTGCTGGTGTGTTCCATTTTGTCATAGGGTGCTGGCAGATTACGGGCCTCCCATTGCTGCTGCCAGGCCCGTAATCTGCCATGGGCCCCCGTACCGCCTCCTCATGCTGCTGCCAGGTCCAGAGTCTCTCATGGGTCCCTGTATGGCCTCCCATTGCTGCTGTCTCCATCGCCACACTCTGCCATGTGCCACTTTCAGGTCTCCTCACACTGCTGGTGTGTTCCATTTTGTCATAGGGTGCTGGCAGATTACGGGCCTCCCATTGCTGCTGCCAGGCCCGTAATCTGCCATGGGCCCCTGTACCGCCTCCTCATGCTGCTGCCAGGTCCAGAGTCTCTCTTGGGTCCCTGTACGGCCTCCCATTGCTGCTGCCTCCATCGCCACACTCTGCCATGTGCCACTTTCAGGTCTCCTCACACTGCTGGTGTGTTCCATTTTGTCATAGGGTGCTGGCAGATTACGGGCCTCCCATTGCTGCTGCCAGGCCTGTAATCTGCCATGGGCCCCTGTACCGCCTCCACATGCTGCTGCCAGGTCCAGAGTGTCTAATGGGTCCCTGTACGGCCTCCCATTGCTGCTGTCTCCATCGCCACACTCTGCCATGTGCCACTTTCAGGTCTCCTCACACTGCTGGTGTGTTCCATTTTGTCATAGGGTGCTGGCAGATTACGGGCCTCCCATTGCTGCTGCCAGGCCTGTAATCTGCCATGGGCCCCCGTACCGCCTCCTCATGCTGCTGCCAGGTCCAGAGTCTCTCATGGGTCCCTGTACAGCCTCCCATTGCTGCTGTCTCCATCGCCACACTCTGCCATGTGCCACTTTCAGGTCTCCTCACACTGCTGGTGTGTTCCATTTTGTCATAGGGTGCTGGCAGATTACGGGCCTCCCATTGCTGCCGCCAGGCCCGTAATCTGCCATGGGCCCCCGTACCGCCTCCTCATGCTGCTGCCAGGTCCAGAGTCTCTCATGGGTCCCTGTACGGCCTCCCATTGCTGCTGTCTGCATCGCCACAATCTGCCATGTGCCACTTTCAGGTCTCCTCACACTGCTGGTGTGTTCCATTTTGTCATAGGGTGCTGGCAGATTACGGGCCTCCCATTGCTGCTGCCAGGCCCGTAATCTGCCATGGGCCCCTGTACCGCCTCCTCATGCTGCTGCCAGGTCCAGAGTCTCTCATGGGTCCCTGTACAGCCTCCCATTGCTGCTGTCTCCATCGCCACACTCTGCCATGTGCCACTTTCAGGTCTCCTCACACTGCTGGTGTGTTCCATTTTGTCATAGGGTGCTGGCAGATTACGGGCCTCCCATTGCTGCTGCCAGGCCCGTAATCTGCCATGGGCCCCCGTACCGACTCCTCATGCTGTGACGTTGCAACAAGGTGGAATTCAACCCTACATATGTTAACCGCCTTTACGAACAGCGAAAGGCCATCACCGATTTCCTGATGTTACAAGCGGATAAAGGTACTCCCCTGTGTAACTTAGATGTCAGCCATTGGCAGCTCATGCGTGACACCTGCCGCTTGCTCAGGCCCTTTGAGGAGGCCACGCTATTCGTGAGTCGGCAGGACTATGGGATGAACGACGTCATTCCTCTGTTGCACGTCCTGGAACAAATGCTGTTAACAATGGCTGGTCAGGGTGCGGTAGACGTGGTGCACAGATCTCAACGCCACATGACCCCTGTGGGGGCAGGACAGGAAGAAGAGGAGGAGGTAGAGGAGGACATTGGTGCTCAGGAATTATTGAGTGAAATGGGTGGTTTTTCCACTCAGCGGACAGGAGTGGAGGAGCAGGAGCATCTGGTAGAGGAGGAGGAGGAGGAGACAGAGGACCCAGATGCACTGTGGCAGTATGCTGTGGAGATGGAGGCAGGGAGTCCCTCGCATTCCTTGGCACAAATGGCCCATAGCATGCTCGCTTGCTTGCGTAGCGACAGCCGAATAATAACCATCAGACAGAGGGATGACTTTTGGCTGTCCACCTTGTTGGATCCTCGTACCGTTCAAAAATGGTGGCCTTTTTCACACCTGCTGAGAGGGAGGCCAAAATAACGTACTATAAAAACCACCTATGTAGTCAGTTGGTCTCTGCCTTTCTGCGCCAACGTCCATCCTCAGACACTGTGGGCCCTGTGCGCTCGCGTTCCGCTGCCATGGCAGCAGGGGAGGGGTGGGGTGGTAGGAGCAGTGGCAGCTCCACCAGCAGCAGCTGCCTCAGTCTGCAGTCGATGATGAGTAGCTTTCTTCACCAGCGCAGTGAGGAAACTACTAACCAGCCGCAGCAGCAGCAGCATCAGGTGGACCTGGAGCAGGACCTCAAACAACAGGCTTGGGCCTACTTGGACAGCACCCTGCCAACCGAGGTAGACAATCCCCTTGACTACTGGGCAACGAAACTTGACCTTTGGCCCCAACTAGCTGAATTTGCCCTTGAAAGGCTGTCATGCCCGGCCAGTAGCGTGGCATCGGAGCGCGTGTTTAGTGCGGCAGGAGGTATTGTAACTCCGCGGAGGACACGACTGTCCACCCAAAGTGTGGAGAGACTCACGTTTGTGAAAATGAACCAGGCGTGGATTAGTCTGGATTTTAAACCACCAGTTCCTGACACAACTGACTAAATCCGCCATGAATCATGTCCCAAACATGTTATTATTTTTAACATAGGCCTCTGTATGGCCTTCAATTTAAGCTGCTTACGCTTCGCCACTCTGCCATGGGCCCCTGTACCGCCTCCTCTTGCTGCTGACTTCATCGCCACACTCTGCCATGTGCCACTTTCAGGTCTCCTTACACTGTTGGTGGGTTCCATTTTGTCATAGGGTGCTGGCAGATTACGGGCCTCCCATTGCTGCTGCCAGGCCCGTAATCTGTCATGGGCCCCTGTACCGCCTCCTCATGCTGCTGCCAGGCCCGTAATCTGTCATGGGTCCCTGTACGGCCTCCCATTGCTGCTGTCTCCATCGCCACACTCTGCCATGTGCCACTTTCAGGTCTCCTCACACTGCTGGTGGGTTCCATTTTGTCATAGGGTGCTGTATGGCCTCCCATTGCTACTGCCTCCACCACCACACTGTGGCTCCACACTCTGGTTTTGGCCCCGTGACTGCCCAAATGAGTGAAGTGTGCGGTGATTCTAAGATCGACGGCACTCATCTGCATGTCATACTGACTGACAGTATTATTTCTCTTCCCCAGCAGACTCCAAGGGCATTTAAATTAAAGGTACAGTGTTCTGCACTAATATAAAGGCTCTCTGAAGCCTAGAAACCTTTTTATAAGTTAAATTCGCAGCGAATATATTCGCATCGAATCGAATTTATTCCTCGAATTCGCCGAATCGAATTTTTGAATACTTCGCTCATCTCTAGCCATGACCTCTGAGCCAGGTTTCTTGTTTCAGGGTGACGCCTTTCCCTTGCAGCATCTTATGGATCCACACTTACATGTATTAATAGAAACACATAACCCTGTAGCCTAGGATGGCAAAGTACTCCCCTGCTCCTCTCTCCTCCCTTCTTTAAGCTGACAAACTAGCTTGTAACTGTTAACTATTTTCTGTGCAGACCAGAAGTTCAGGGAAGCAACATTGAGAGAGCAGGAGCCACCAGCCTTGAAAGTTGTAAACTGCAAGTGCTGGGGTAAGAATTTTTGCAAATGGTTTACTGGGGAAAGTTTATTTTATTGTGATCAATGTGTTAAGCTTTTTTTTAGTTTTGGGTAGTGCAGGGAAGGGTTCAGATATCTGCCATTGGGGGAATTTTCCTTCAACTCTTATCCCCGAGATGCAGCAGAAAATTAGAGAAAATCTCACATAGTGAGGAGAGTTCCAATCTTAGGCCCTTAGTTGTCCTCCAGTTAGGTTTCCACCCAAAATTCTAAGTAAACACTTTGCACACTGCTACATACCCTGACATACTGTATTTCTAGCAAACTTTTGATTAAAATCAGGGGGTTCTGGTTCAGATACATTGCAATACATGTTTACATACTGTAGTTACATAGTTAGTAAGGTTGAGTAAAGACACCAGTCCATCCAATTAAACCTATGTGGGTGTGAGTGTGTTCATGTCAAAAGTCCTATCCCATATCCCTGTATAATTTTCACACTAATATGCCCATCTAAGAGTTTTTTTGAAACTATCAATACTTCCTGTTAACACTACTGATTGTAAAAGTGAGTTCCACATCCTTACCACCCTGACAGTGAAGAACCCCCCTACGCAGTTTAAGGTTAATTTCGTCAAGTGTCCCCGTGTCTTCTTACACTCCTTGAGACTGAATAGTGTACTCCTTATGTACAAACCACCTTTGAGTATTTGTATATCGCTATCATATCTCTTCTCAAACGTCTCTTCTCCAGGGAGAATAGGTTTAATGTTTGTAGTTGTTCCTCGTAACTGAGGTCCTCCAGCCCCCTTATTACCGTTGTTGTCCTTCTCTTCTCTGGATTCTCTCCAACTCAAGCACATCCTTCCCGAGGATTGGTGACCAGAAATGGACATACTCCAGATGTGGTCAAAATAGAGTTTTATAAAGTGGCAGGATTATAAATGTTATCTCTGGAGTAAATACCTGTTTTGTGTATGCTAATATTCTGGTAGCTTTGCTTGCTGCAGCTTGATATTACATGCCATTGCTGAGACTGTCATCTACTAAGACCCCCATATCCTTTTCCATCCTGGATTCCTCCAAATTTTCTCCCCCTATTGATTAACTTTCATTCATATTTTTTAGCCCCAAATACATTACTTTATATTTATCAACATTAACCTAATTTCCATGTAGTTGCCTATCCCTTTATTTTATTGTAAAGTTTCTATATCATGCTGTAAAATTACCCTGCTTAGTTTTGTATTGTCAGCAAACACTGAGATTGGGCTATTTATACTAACCTTTATAACACCTATGAATAAATTAAATACAATTGGCCCCAGGACAACACCCTGTGGTACCCAATTTACCACTACTGACCAGTCTGAGTGCCAGTTATTTATCACCACCTTTTGGGCACGCCCCTGTAACCAGTTTTCTATCCATGTACAAACCCTATGGTCCATGCCAGTTTGTAAATTAGGCATTTATGGGGGACTGTATCAAATGCTTTTGCAAAATCCAGATACACCACGTCCACTCCCTTTCTTTATCTAGATGACGGGTCACTTGCTCTTAGAATGTTGACAGGTTGTTTTGGCAAGAACGACCTTTCGTAAAGCCATGATGATTACTACTAATGATACTATATTCATCAGCAAAATCTTGGATATAGTCCATGATCATCCCCTTCAATAGTTTACATACCATTGATGTTAGACTGACTGGCCTGTAATTTCTAGGTATATATCTCTGCCTTTTTTTAATATACTGGTACCACGTTGGCCCTTTGCCAATCCGTTGGTACCATTCCAGTCAATATGCTGTCCACAATATTATTATTTTTAAAGAATTTTTGGGGATTTTTTTTTTACTCTCCTACACTATGCTTCTCTTGTGGTCTATCTTAGAAAATGTAAAAACTCAATCAGGGCGGCTATTGTATTGTAGTGTTGAAATGCCAGCAATGACCTCTCTGTCTTATATTTTTTAAAGGCCATTTTTTTCTCTTTAATAAGTATTTTCACATTAAAGTTTGGCCACCCAGGTTTAATCTTAGCTCTTTTATATTTGTTGCCCATTGGAATGCACTGGTTAATACCATTCTATGCATGAAGGTAAAAACTCTCTGTGTGCAGCAGTGTCCCAAACCCCCTCCCCAATACTTATCTGAGCCCCATCCAGTGATGTGAATAACAGCCTCAGCTGTCCTAGGTCTCTGCATTCTCATTGGCTGAGACAGCAAGCGGTAACCATTCGCTCCTGCTGCTGTCAATCACAGCCAGTCAGCCAATGAGGAGAGGGATAGGGCAAGCCTTGGCTCCATATGTGAATGGACACACGGAGCAGTGGGTGCCCCTATAGCAAGCTGCTTGCTATGGGGGTACCCGACAGAAAGGAGGAGCCAGGAGAGCCTGCAGGGGACCTGAAAAGAGGAGGAACCATGCTGCTTTGTGCAAAACCACTGCACACAGCAGGTAAGTATAGACATGTTTGTTATTTTACAAAAAATAAGAACCTTTAGTATTGCTTAAGAAATGACTACCCTTAAATGAGTGAGCTGTTCCTTCTGCCCAGTTAATATCTAGGCAGTTGAAGTCCCCCATTATGATGACATTGCCCTGCCTTGCCACCATTTATACCTGTGACAGGAGGTCAGACTCTCTCTATCCTTCAGGTGTCATGTTTAAGCAGGTCAGTTGTATCAAAGCAATCCCTCTCTGGTGAGTCCATACTCTATTCTGCCAACTGCCAAATACTTGATTATGGCATACTTTAGTGGATATATAAGGGCTGATTTACTGTAGACAAATAGACTATTTTATTAGTAAATGAGGTGAAGCTCTGCAGACTTGCATCATCCAATCATGTGCAAGAAAAAAATGCTGTTTTATTTTTCAGACATCTGAATGCAAATTAAAAGTTTAGCATGTTCACTAAGCTCTGGGGAAAATTCCATTGCAAAGTGAATAGGCCTATATGCCTTTAGTAAATCTATCACACAGTTCCAACATGTGGGCAACACACAGTTGGAGCTACAGACTCGGGTCCAGTTAGACCTGCACTTCGCAGCAGAAATAGAGTGATATCTGTACTCAAATCCAAATAGTGTACACATCAACACATAACATTTGCCAGGAATATGTAAGAACAGAACTGTTTTTGAGCTGCAACATGGCAGAACAGAGTTCTGAGCTCACTGCTATCTACTGTCACAATACAGATGCCGAGCTTCTCTGTCATCAAGTGACAGTGCACTCCACACCATGGCTCCTCTCTCTGCCCCTGTACTCAGCCTGGTGCTAGGATGCCACTGGAGCCTTCATGACAGTGCACAGTGTGGGAAAACACACCAGCCTTAAAGACATGGCCGCTGGAGGTAATAAAGAGGGGCTGGCTGCTGACAGTTTATTTGTTGGTGGGGGGTGGTGCAAAAGTAAAAAGTTGATGGGGGATGTAGAGGTGCTTACCTCTGAATCCCACATCCACTTTTTGCCTGCACCCCCTTCTCAGGTCTGTCAGGCACCCCCTTCTAATCTGTGGACAGGGGTTAGCTATGGTGGGGGTGCAGTGGAGAGCTGTGGAAGGGAAGGAAGTGTGCCTAGGTGAGCTGTTTCAGGGGGGTGTAGAAGTAAGCTGTGAAGGGGGGGGTAGTGTGCAGAGGTGAGTTGTGGTTAGGAGTGCAGAAGTGAACGCTGGAAGGAGAGAAGTGTACAGAGGTGAGCTGCAGTAAGGGGGTGCCAATATCAGCTGTGGAAGGGGGGAAGTGTGCGGAGGTGAGCTTCCGTCAGTGCTGCAGAGGTGACCTGTGTACACGGCATGCAGAATTGTGTTGGGGGGGGGTACAGGAATGGAGGAGTGCAGAGATGAGCTGAAGACTGTTGTAGATGAGGATGCAGAGGTGAGCTATGGAGAGGGGTGCAGAAGTGTTTAATAAGAACATGAATAAGAGGTGTAGAGGTGTGAATCAGAATTCAACAGGTCAGCTGTGGACAGACATTCATAGGTGAGCTTTGGACAAGGGTGCAGAGCTGAGTTTTAGATAGGGGTTCAGTGAGTTATGAACAGTGGAATGCACAGTTGAACTGTGGACAGTGGGGTGCAGGGGTGAGCTATGGATGGGAGGTGCAGAGGTGAGCTGTGGATGAGGGTTGCAGAGGTGAATGATGGGTGTTGCTTTTTTAGGGGGAAAAGTTACTGGGGGAATTTTTACTTGGTGGGGAGGGAGGGACAGCACAGCATAGAGAATTCAGTGGTAAAGAGTAACCATTAAGATTTTAGGGGGAGAGCTCTATATTGGGGGGTGGTTGGAAGATTTGGAGGGGTGGATAGTGCACTCCCGAATCCTGTATGCTGTGTGTTACTCACTCTTGGTTTTATTTAACAATGTTCCTTTATAGCCCTACACAAACACAAACACACACACATACTGCATTTTGACTACACCAATCCTATGTGCTTCACCACTTTCCCCCTCTTGGTGGGGTGGGGGTGGTGGTGCAGGAGGGGTGAGTGCCTGCACCCTTTCTCTAACAAAAGAAATCGCTGTGTAAGGACTATAGTTGTGTGCAAAGGGTTAATCCTGAATTTTTAGTATTAACATAGATTTCCTGAATCAGTCTTCCCCATTGGAATCTTTCCCCTCACCTTTTGTAAAAGTTTTCTATTCCCCCCACTCCAACAAACACTTTTTTTCTTGGTGACAATGGTCACCAGAAGAAATAGAGGGTGACTCTCCCCATTGGGGCCCAGACAGCAATAAAAACTTGAGAGAACTTCAAACCCTGCACTACACTATCCAAAACAAAAATAGAATGTTTAGCCTGGAAATACACTTTTTACAGTTGATGCCTTAAAGTGTATGTATAGCCCAGAATTAGTTTTTGTTTGTAGTTTTGGATAGGGTAAGGAATGGTTAAAACGTGTTTACGTTAGTTTCTTTTTGTATTTGTGCATTGTTGGGGAGATCTCCCTTTCACTTTCTGTTCAGAAGACCCATCGGGTAGTGGGAGGAAATCTCTCCAAATTTAGGGGAATTCTCCTATTAGTGTCCCCAATGGAAGATTGCCTTTCACCACCTGCTTTGATGACAACTTTAAAGTGTTGTATTTCTCATCATTTCAGTCTTAATTATAGTGGTCACCTGGACAAATAAAGAATGTGAATCTACCCATCAGGAGCAAAGAGAAATATTAATCCGACAGGTTTTCTAACCCTTTCACATTTTGTCTAAGAAAAAAGTTTTTGCTCAACTGTTAAAAAAAAAAAAAAGTTTT
Source organism: Staurois parvus (assembly GCF_062004578.1). Classification (NCBI taxonomy): domain Eukaryota; kingdom Metazoa; phylum Chordata; class Amphibia; order Anura; family Ranidae; genus Staurois; species Staurois parvus. The sequence continues at coordinate 3,077,283 of NW_028318233.1, forward strand.
GGCTATATGTACATTTGGACATCTCTGAGAATGTGGCAGCCTCTGCTAGAACAGATCTAGATCATATACAGTATATAAAGGGGTGTGTGTGTATAGATAGCTAGATATAGTACACGTCAGGTATTCAGCTAAAATTACAGAATTTATAGAGATAACTGTTGCTCCTTTAGTTGAGAAGAGTGTGCATGCATTTAGATTAATATCTATTATTCACTGAATCACACCATTCTTTCTTCAACCTGATAGGCGTTAATTACCTGTCCCTCGTCTTTGTCAATGTTTCTCGGTGTCACATTTGTCATTTGCCAAGAAACCCTATCTGTGCTGAGCTATTAGCTAGACATTATTTTAACAAGCCAAATGTGAGCTACAGCAGCCTGACTGGTTTAGTGCAAAGACATTTTTCTGTTACTGTTTTGTGCTACTGGAGATTCCCACAATTTTCCTATACCCTGTAAAAGTTCATCTTATAATAAAGCATAAAAAGGATACCCCTAGACTGTTCATTGAGCCAGAAGAGTGACTGATCCTGTGTGCCTGGCTTTTGATACACCAGCTTGGGAAAAAACCTTAGGACTACTCAGCAGGACCTATAGGGGGTGAAAGCTACACCCAAAACAACATAGATTTAAAATGTAAAAAATATGCACCCTCTATACCACGTGTCAAACACAAGGCTCGGGGGGGGGGACTAATCCAGCCCTCCAGGCCATTTAATTTGACCCTCGCACCTCTCCTGCAGCTGTGAAATACTGTCATCTCTACCCCCACCCCTGATCTATACTACATACATCAGCCTTTCTCACCCTTTAACCCTGTAGAAACCCCTAAAATATTGTAGCGGTCTTGTGGAACCCTTACTAAAACCAGTTCATTGGGAGTTAATGGGAAAATGTCCCATTAATAGTAGTTAATTTTATAAGTAGTAGTAATTAATAGTTGAAAAATTACAGACTTACCAGCTGTATCACCAGTGAAAAACTAAGTAAGAAAAAAAAAGAAAAGAAATGCTACCACCATATCAAGAATTGTTAATCTACAGTATAATATAATTTAGTTTTTGGAGTTTGATTCCACAAATAAACTGAACTGCAAGCATGCAACTAAATACACAGATAAAATCCATATTAAACAGAATAAAAAATAAATTTATTTTTTGCTCCTGAACAACGTATAAATGAGAATTAAAAAAAACAAACTATATAAGCCCTATAAAAAGTGTTGGTTCGACTTTACAGAAAAAATATAAAAGTGAACTGACAACAGACATCCTCCCCACCAATTCCATCGTCCTGATAATTACCTCGGGGGTTGCTGAGCTGTGAGCACCCCCACAGTCAGTCCAGTAGTCTGGGGATTTGAAATCCCCATTCTATTGCTTCTTCTCCATCAGCGCTTACAGCATAGAGCAGGTGGATTCTGATTGGTCTGCACTGTAACATTGATGGGGCTGACCAATTAGAACCCATATGGCCCATCCCAGAAGAGCTGACAGGGAAGAGGGAGAAGAGTGCTGGATTGGCTGTGGGGGAACGGACAGCTTGGCAACCCCGGAGGTAATTACAGAAGGGAGCAGAAGAAGGAGAGTCAGTTCACTTTTTTTAATCTAATTGCTTACCATACTGCTGGTTGCTAATGCCAGAAGGTGTTACCATACCATACCATACCATGACACTCTGTGCCACTGTGAGGTAACCTGGTACCCAAGTAGAATATGCCAATGTGTAAACCCCCTTTCTAAGATGAAGCTAGAGGGAGCTTGCATGTGAGCATGTACAATCGCACAGGGTGTAGAAATGACAACCACTGTCTGTCAGGCTTAGGGTTACCACCTGTTGGTCCATGGCAATATAAACAAGATGGGGTGAGGTATTGTGATGTGCTAAATCTTTCTGATGTTAGTCATAATTGGGAAGATTAAACAGGGTCAGATTGCCATTAAAGCTGAAGTGTACTCATTTTTGGAGGGGGTTGGGGGTGGACATATTAACAAACACATTTGTTATGCCTCCAGATATTGCCCTGAGTGGATATCTTCTGGACCCATATGGTTTATTCGCAGCTGCTGCCAGTCTGAAGAGTTTCAACACTTGCTCACCCTTTTCTTCCCTCTCCGCCATTCAGAGAGTTTGTATTACTATTCTCCTATAATGTGTGACATCCTATGAACAGGGCCATCTCAATAGCAAAATAGGCCCTTGGGCAAAGTAAAGCACAGGGCCCCTACAAGTCTGCCCCATTATTAAAATGTTTTTTCCAGGAGTCCTTCACAGATGTGTGTGTGTGTGTGTGTGTGTGTGTGTGGTGGGGGGGGGGGGCATAAAGCCACGCAGCAGTTCAGCTGTGGTTTTACTGCATGCGTACTTCTTTTCCAACGTAGCACAGTGCATGACAATCCACCACCTTGTACTGTACAAAAGCCAGTTGAACTTTATTAAATGTCAGTGTGACATTTCCATAAGGTGTATTTTGAAAAAAAAAAAAAAAAAGGAACACTACAATGCTCCGCAATCTATACTGTGCTGATACCGCACAGCACATTGTAATGCAGCAGCTGGGGTGAATGAACCTTTAGCTGACAAGACAGTAGCTGGGGGTGTACCAGGGGCAGACTGACCATTTGGAAACACGGGCACTGCCCGAGGGCCCGGGGTCAGTAGGGGGCCCCATGAGATGCCCCTGTTACCTTTTTCATAGGCTTTTTTGAGTTTGGGCAAGGACACAGGGGCCCCATGATCCCCTATTGCTCGGGGGCCCCATGAGTTGTCAGTCCGCCCCTGGGGTGTACTCATGTTGCAGCCATGATGCTTTGCTTCATGACTGCTGCAAGAAATATGCCCCCCATTGCATTTGACTGGCACTACCACTTACTGAATGCAACCCATTCAAATAAAAGGGTCTGCACTGCAACTTCCCCGCAACCACATGCAATGCACATGGTTTTGGTGGGGGTGATGCATCATTTAGGAGTTAATACCCCAATCCATCAGACTGTCACCTACCCTCCTCACCTTTAGGTGCACCCTGAAAACCCATCTCTTCCCCACCCTCACCTAACAGCCGATCTCCTCCACTCCTCCTACCACTCCATCCTCCACAGCCACTTCCTCCTGTACCACTATCCCCTCCCTCCTAGATTGTAAGCTTGAAAGAGCAGGGCCCTGGAACCTCTCGTGTATTGTTTTGTTACTGTATTGTCCCATGTTCTGTCCCCACTATATTGTACAGCGCTGAGCAAACTTTTTGGCGCTATATAAACACTGTATAATAATAATAATAATACCATGCAGCATTGTGAATGCTGCCTTTCAGACTCTGTGGGACTGTAGGTCAGTCATTTTATAGGTTGGTCGGTTACTCTGTGGCACAATATGACTGAGTGCCACAAAGAGTGCTAACAGCTAGCTACTTGGCTAGTTTTGTAGACAAGTGAGGGCAATGTAGGCTGGGCAAGTAAGCGGTGTGGTGGCTGTGACCTGGGGCTGTCTCACTATATTCTGCTTCCATGCAGGCTCAGGTTGTTGTTCCCCCTCCCTCTCCCGCCTCTTTCACATTCTGGAAAATCACCACATATCCAGACCCTCCCCACCACCCAAGCCAAGGCCAAGCTCAACTGCTTACTAATTGGAAATGGACAATTACAGACAGGAGGAAAGCACCCTTTCTTTACAAACTGTCTTTAATTTTATAGACAGTTGACAATACAGAAGCTGATTGGTTGCCGTGCACAACTACTCCAGATTCTGCCTGCTCCAGTTTTGAAAAGCTCCCCACCTTTTTGTATCTTTTTATCATCACTAAAGGAAAAGAATGTAAGCAAATGTCTGTGCAAGATAAGTAAATATAGATGAAATAGCTAGATCAGGGCTCAATCTAGGCTAGTGTCAGGGTCAGTGTCTTTTAGGTATGATATAAAAAGAAAATGTATTAGGTATTGTATTGTGTATGTATTAGGTAAGTATTTAGGGAGACACAATAAAATTATGTTATTATTTATGGGTCCTACTAAGTGGTTGTAAAGATTTGTGCAGTTTTACTAACAGAGTTGGAGAACTGTGTTCAGGCATTATGGTTTGTTTTCAGCTTTGTCTTTAAGGGGATAACCACTTATCTAGCGCCATGCATTTACAGGTGAAACTTGAAAAATTAGAATATCGTGCAAAATTTCTTTTTTTTTCAGTAATGCAACTTAAAAGGTGAAACTAATATATAAGATAGACTCATTACATGCAAAGCAAGATAGTTCAAGCCATGATTTGTCATAATTGTGATGATTATGGCTTACTGCTCATGAAAACCCCAAATCCACAATCTCAGAAAATTAGAATATTACATGCAATCAATAAAACAAGGATTGTACATAGAACAATATCGGACCTCTGAAAAGTATAACCATGCATATGTACTCAGTACTTGGTTTGGGTCCCTTTTGCAGCAATTACTGCCTCAAGGCGGCGTGGCTTGGAAGCTATCAGCCTGTGGCACTGCTGAGGTGTTATGGAAGACCAGGATGCTTCAATAGCGGCCTTCAGCTCTTCTGCATTGTTCGGTCTCATGTCTCTCATCTTTCTCTTGGCAATGCCCCATAGATTCTCTATGGGGTTCAGGTCAGGCGAGTTTGCTGGCCAATCAAGCACTGTAATCCCACAGTCATTGAACCAGGTTTTGGTGCTTTTGGCAGTGTGGGCAGGTGCCAAGTCCTGCTGGAAAATGAAGTCAGCATCCCCCATAAAGCTGGTCTGCAGAAGAAAGCATGAAATGCTCCGAAATCTCCTGGTAGATGGCTGCGTTGACCCTGGACTTAATGAAGCACAGTGGACCAACACCAGCAGATGACATGGCTCCCCAAATCAACACAGACTGTGGAAACTTCACACTGGACTTCAAGCATCTTGCAGTGTGTGCCTCTCCATTCTTCCTCCATACTCTGGGTCCTTGGTTTCCAAATGAGATGCAAAAGTTGCTCTCATCAGAAAAGAGTACTTTGGACCACTGAGCAACAAACCAGGTCCATTTTTCTTTAGCCCTGGTAAGACGCTTCTGAAGTTTGTTGTTCAGGAGAAGCTTGACAAGAGGAATACGACATTTGAAGCTCATGTCCAGGATCCGTCTGTGTGTGGTGGCTCTTGATGCACTGACTCCAGCCTCAGTCCACTCCTTGTGAAAGTCCCCAACATTTTTGAATGGCCTTTTCCTGATAATCCTCTCCCGGCTGCGGTCATCCCTGCAGCTTGAGCACCTTTTTCTTCCACACTTTTCCCTTCCACATAACTTTCTATTAATGTGCTTTGATATAGCACTTTGGGAACATCCAACTTCTTTTGCAATTACCTTTTGAGGCTTTCGCTCCTTATGGAGGGTGTCAATGATGGTTTTCTGCACAACTGTCAGGTCAGCAGTCTTTCCCATGATTGTGATTCCTACTGAACCAGACTGAGAGACCATGTAAAGGCTCAGGAACCCTTTGCATGTGTTATGGCTTAATTAGCTGATTAGAGTGGGACACTTTGAGCCGAGACTATTGCACCTTTTCACAATATTCTAATTTTCTGAGATTGTGGATTTGGGGTTTTCATGAGCTGTAAGCCATAATCATCACAATTATGACAAATCATGGCTTGAACTATCTTGCTTTGCATGTAATGAGTCTGTCTGATATATTAGTTTCACCTTTTAAGTTGCATTACTGAAATAAATGAACTTTTGCACGATATTCTAATTTTTCGAGTTTCACCTGTAGGAACAGCAAAGTGATGGATACATATTTCCACACTGCCATTTTTAACAGAACTGCAAAAATCACCCTCCAGCAGACAGAGTACCTATTGAGAGCTGTGATCTGAGCCATCATTGGATGGCTCAATTCACAGACACAGTATGCAGAGACAATCTGAGCGGCTTTGTACCATGTGTTTTCTGTTATGACCAATCATACAGATCTCATATGTAAACCGTGTAGTGTGTGCATTACATAGCCCATCCCTCCATCCTACAATGGAGGAATGGGAAGAAGAAATGAATAAATAATTGATTCATTCATTAGCTCCATATCAGCAACTGAAACAGATATTAGGGTGTGGATAGTTTTTAACCCTTTTAACCCCCCGTATACCTATGTGTCTACAGTGACTTGAATATTAAACTCTTCACCTCCCTTATCTGCAACATCTGCAAATTAATCCCTTCTTCTCTATCCTACTGTATGTGACCCCTACATTAACCCTTTCACTGCCTCCACCCTCTTTGTATGATCTGTACATTTTTTTTACTCTATTGCACCAATCCCAAGTTACATGTTTTAATACATTCAACACCAGCATGTTTCTTCATGTCCAAAAAAACTGTAGTAAAAATTAGAACACCTCTGGCTATCTACTTCCAAAAAGGGGTCATTTTGGGGAGTTTCTTACTGGCCTTTTTTCTTGTATATTTTATAAAAGAAAGTAGGGTGGCATTTTTTCCTTTATGTAGCAAAGCATATAAACCCAGTGCCTATTAAATGGCACCCAAAAAAAGCTCTATCTGCCTTTAAAAAAATTATGCATAATTCATTTGGTAAACGTATTGCATGATCGGGTAATTGTCAAACTATTACAGCACTTAAAGTGATTCTAAAGCCAGATAAAAAAACATTTTGCAGCTCCCTCCCCAGCCCCCCTAAATACTTACCTGAGTTCACTCTTGATCCAGCAATGTGCACAAGAGCAGCAACTCTCTTCTCATTGGACAGAGTGACATCAGGAGCCATTGGCTCCTGCCAATCACAACTAGTGAAGGAGGGGGGGAGTGTCAATGGACACACAGAGCCAGCTTGGGAGTGAGCATGCATGAGGAGCCAGGAGCACCAGCAGTGGACCCCAGCAGAGGAAGATCAGGGATGCTGTGTTCAAACCTATTACACAGAGAAGGTAAGTATGAAATGTTTTTTTTTTTAAATTAGCCTTTAGAATCACTTTGAAAAACTGAAAAATGGCGTGGTAATGAAGGGGTATTACGAGTCACTGAAGTGGATTAAATATAGCATGAATGGCTAGTAAACTTTGAACACAAAAATGTTACTATCATTGCTCTTGCTGCATCTTTGGTTTGTAAAGCAAAACATCAATAGGGTTTTATGGCACCATGTAAAATGCATTGCACTGCAACCGCAGAGGTGTGAATGTTGCCTTACAGGCTGTACTAACCTGCTTGATGTAGCCTCTCCATAGCCTGTAGAAACTCCCAGTTGATAGGAATGTCAGCCGTACACATGGCAATTTTCAAGCTTTCAAAAACAACCTGATGAATGAGTGCAACCTACCATTAACATTTTCTGTTGAAACCCTGAAAACAATCAAAGCTGCTGGTGATAGATTACCTCTCACTATGTTCATTGCAGAAGCTATCCTAGCTGACATCTAAATGCAGCGTTCAATTTGTTTTCTCTGTACCTTCTAACTTCTCAGAATCATTTCAGCATTCAAACAAGTGAAGAGAAATCCAGCAAAATACACAAGCTGTTTTTTTTTACAACTGAGATGTCTTCTATTTTGATTAGTGTGCCTGGTCTTTTGTAAGATTATGGTTACCTGTGCTCCACGGCTAACTGAACTTATTTCTTCATGGTGTATATTAGTAACCCTTAACCACTTCAAGAGTGGCAGGTTACACCCGCTTCCTGTCCAGGCCATTTTTCAGTGCTGTGATCATTTGATTGGCAATAATTCTGTCATGCAACACTATCCAGATGAATTTTATCTAATTTTTTTCAGACAGACAGATCTTTATTAACAATTTAAATTATAATGACCCAATTACTCATTTTAGGCGCTTCTTTGTGGGAAAACAAAACATGCTGATATTAAGGTGTATAAACAAATAAAATAAGGTGTGCTTGGCTTATAAAGTTTACCACTGAAGCTAATTGTACAGTAAGTCTTTTGGTTATAATGGAATATATTTTCCTTGAGCATGAAATTGATTGTGTATAATGGCTAGCTGTCAAGAATAAACTCAAAATGCTTTAATAAACCACCCCAAAAAATACCACAATTATTTTAAAACTCCTCTCTCCTATCATTAATGGTCAGCAGCACTTTAAACCCCCTTTCCCCAAACAATCCCATATCATTTATAGTTAGTGGCCCTTTAAATCCCCCCAATCACATGGTCAATGTCTGTTTAACTAGTTGCAGACTTTAGACCTGTTAGACACACAAAAAATAATGTCAACAATGTACACAGGACAGGTGTAGCAGGTCCAGTGTCTCCGCCCTGCTGCTGAAACACCCCTTCTTAGTATACAGCAATTGTCAGCTTTGATTAATCAAAGCCAGTAGCACTGTTTATAAACAACACTGCTCCAGAGACAAATATAGAAAGATACAAAGTAACATTTGTTACTTTTGTATCATTTTGTTCATTCATATGCAGATCAAAGGGATGAACTTCAATCTGCAGTTAAAGCAACCTAACACGTAAAAAAGCAACTTTTTATTATTGTTTTTAGTGTTTCCTTGTTTAACCCCTTATTAACCCTAAATTTACTCTACTCAGCCCCAATTAACTCCTTACTATTGTCCTCCATTCAATTATTTTCCTCCTGATTTTTTTTGTTTCTATTATATTAATCATTAATGGTTATTTTTTTTGCTTTTGTTTTGTTTATTTTTATTTTTTTACACATTTAACATATTTCCCATTTAAAAAAGTGCAAAAAACTTTATTTCAGTTGTAAATCTTCGTACTAGAATCATAATTATTGTTTAGTTTTAAACAGGACAAATTACAGAATAAAACACACCTTTTTAACTACAGTAGCACTATCTATTTATAGACTAACACTGCTAAAAAGAAAAGATGCATTTTGTTTAGTTTTGTTGTACTTTTTTCTTCTTTCAGCAGGTCGGCAAGCATTGGGCATAGCAATTGATGTGAATCTGCATCACCAGACGATGCAATTGACAGTAGATGTACATCATGGGGCATTTTTTTTATTAACGGACTTGTGAAAAACACTTTTTTTCACTTTTTACTGTTTACAATTTTTCTGAATGAATAGAGGCACTATACTGTATACAGCTCACTCATTCACATGGGAAGTGAGGGGCGTCCCCTTTTGTTAAAGTGGGTTTCCAGATTCTGTTAAGCCCCTCAACCATAGATTCCTACAACCACTGGGCCACATGGAGACAAAATGCTATTCCAGATCTCCCCCTTGGTAAGGGCATGTATCTTGGAATGATTCAGGAGGGGGTAGGTGCTGTGTTTTTTTTTGGGGGGGGATTGTCTCCCCTAACATTATTACCAGACCAGAATGACCTAGTAAGGGTAATCGTGGGACCCCCATGCATTTTTTATGTGCGGGTGTCCCCATTAGGCCTCATGCAGACGGGAGTGAAAAATGCTACATTTATTGATCTGACCACAGGGGCACTGTTGTCAATGAAACAATGTACCAAGCTGCATAAAGATCCACAACACTGCAATGAATACAGAGCCATAGAATAACAATTTAAAAATGTACGTTTAAATGCAGTAATTTATGCACATACATGAAGACATGTGTAGCGCCCTCCTTGTTAGCTAGGGGGAGCTAGAGTCCTGATTAGAAAAGAGGGCTGAGTGGCAGCTTGGCTGCAATAGTCAGGAGGTCAAATTGTGGTCAGGGCTTAGAGGCTCTGCAGGCCATCCCCTCTGGAATTTCTCCCTGCTCTAGAGCTTTGGAGGAAGGTCTAGAAGCAGTGGGTGGATCTGAGGAGTGGCTGGCTTGTACTCTTGAGGGATCCTAGCCAATCCCCATTGGGAGGCTTGGCAAGGGGCTTGGATAACCCTTAAAAGTAAGTGAGCCTGCTGAGCAGCAAGAGATTTGAAGGGGAGAGGTGTCTTGGAAATTCGCTTTAACGAATTTCTCCTTACCGTGAGTACTCGCAGTTGGATGCGCAGAAATCCCCCATAAAGCTGTGCGAATCTCGCTTACCACGACTGCAGCTAAACTACACAATTCCTGCCCCTCCAACTACTTTTAGCTTCTGTTGAGATGTGGGTGATTGGGGCTCCGTTTCCCAAGAATGATCACACGACACTCTCAGGATGATGTTTGAATTCACATAAGGGCCGGCTTCAGACTCAGCCCCCGGTTTTATTACAAACACACACCCCCCCCCCACATGAATAAGGTCAATTCCCTCCCACAGAACAATGCAATGGGGAGTGCCTATACACAGGATGTACATTCCGATTGGAGCATAGCCTTTCCTATTATCTATCACTGGTCCTCCCCCATGAGCCCTCTGAAGTCAGCAGACTTCCTCCCCTTCCACCCATGAGCCCTCTGTGGAGAGCATATCTCCTCCCTTTCCCCCCATGAGCCCTCTATGGAGAGCATATCTCCATAAGATATGCATAAGCCTACACGCGGAGTTCGTACCGCTTGGCGCCTTGCGTTATGAAGTCCATGTGGTACTATGCTGCTGATATGTGGATACAGGCCCGCGCATCGAATGCCGTGGTGGTATACACGCCGGTCTATAAGCGCAGATCTGCTATCTCATCCATTACCGAGCTGAGTACTGTAATACATACATTGTACATGCGCATGGCCCAATTGCAGCCTTCAGAGCTTTAATTAAGCCACACAGGAGACATATGAATAACACTCATATATGACACATTTAAAGTTCAACCAACAATACAAAATTTCCATGACATTCCCTCCTGTTTTATCATATTCTCCTTGTGTCCCTTCTTGATCTTCTTCAGCTTGATGGGTGTAGTCTCAAAACCTCAAAGAGTTGGTTCCTGTAGTTGTCCCTGAGAATAAAGCTCCACGGGGTACCTGAAACAACAAGACCCGACGCAGACTCGACGCAAACGGGCTTGATTGAAGCGATGATCCTCAAGAGTGTTGGAACCTTCACTACAGGGAGGCTCTTGTAAAAACCACAAACAGACTTGTGGTATGAATAAGGCTTGTGATCCCACAGTGGTCTGGGGAGATCCAGCAGCAGATTCTCAAATTGCCCCTGCAGACGGGGCCACACAAGGCTGGTCTCGACCCAGACAGTTTTCCAAATCGCAGACACAAACCATGATGAGGCTTGAAGCTTGCTTGGAGGTCTTGGAGAATGTGGTCTTCAGGAAGATAAATTAGAGGGAAGCCAGGACGTAATCTGCAGAGAAGGTGGTTGGTTGGTGAGGTCTTCTTCCGATCAGTGGTTGGAGTGGGATCCCAGGAGCGGGCATGGAGATGTGGTTGTCTGCCCGAGCTTGGTTTACATGGTCAATGAGGCAACAGGAACATCTCACCGCGGCATATAAAAGGCAAATGAGAAAGAGAAGCATCAGGACATACACTCCCACTTCCTTCAACCAAGATCCGATGGAGAACAGGAAATCTCCTCATCCTCCCAAACCCTTGAATGGATTCCAACCCTCACTAGCTATAGCTCTAGCTTTTCCCTGTAGTTCACTAACTTTGTCCATATGGGCCTGGACCTTGTCATCGGTGTCTTCTGTCCAAGTACAACAATCCTCTCTGATGAACTCACAGAACCCCCCTTTGGCGGCTAAAAGATAATCAAGGGCCATCTTCTCCTGAAGTACTAAAATTCCCATCTGCCGTTGTTCTTGGGCAATTTCTCTGACAGCCTCTACGGTCTCGTTAAACATACTATCCACGATGACAGAAAAATTGTTCAGGCGCTTCATAAGTTCTATTCCCCAACCTGTCCATGAGGGGAACCAAGCCCATGCCTGGTCGCCCTCAGAGAACAGCTCCCTGCGAACTCTCCCTGCCATCCTTACCTTCTTGTGGACCATCAACTCTTCATGATCCATCACTACATAGGATGCAGGGACTAGCTTTATGAGGGCACACAAACCTTTCGCGTTCTGGGGAAATGTTCTATAGGCTGCCGAACCACACAGAAAATAGTATGGACCTGTCAGAGCAGAGCAGGAGGAGTTCCTCGTTCAGCCTCTGGCACTGAGCAACAGTTGCACAGACTGGAGGATTGCTCCCTCAGTCTGCACATCACATCCGTCCTTCCAACACACGTGGTCTGGTCGGTCAGTGTGGTTACTCAGAAGGGAAGTCTGGTTAGTCAGATTGACAGTTATACCTCCCTCACAGGTGGTAGTCCCAACAAACTTGTTACCTGTGCCAAAGCTGATGTTAAAGCACACCTGAGGGCTGCCTAGCTGTCCAGTTACCCATAATGGACTGACGAGGGCCCTACAGGAGCTAGAGCTAATATTGGTGCTGAAACTGATGTTACCTGCTAAAAATGTGTCATTAAGTTCTACCGACAGATGTCTACGTGGGGGCTGACCAGGGGTCCCTTGCTTTTTCATGCCGACGCGGATGTCATATAGGGCATGAACAGCGGCCATTGCGGACATGTGATGACTGGGTGGGGGCTTAGAGCATACCCAACAGTTGGTTTTGTTGGCGGTTCTGGCTAAAGGCAGATGCATTTTAAATAAAAGGTTGGGGTATCTGCCGTCTTTTCCTCCGTTCACACACATGTAAGACATACAAACAAAAAGAAAAAGGAAAATGACACCCCTCATTCTCTGGTGTAGCTGAAAAGCTTCTTGCAGTGGCTTGCGTGCACCCAGTTGTCTCGTCCCTCGAGCTTGAGTGAGGTAGGTGTCGTCAGCTGGACTTGGTATGGTCCGGTGAACCGTGGCTCGAGTCCGGTTCTTTGATGTTTCTTTAGGACGACCCAATCACCTGGCTCAATAGAAAGAACACCTGTTATTGCATTTGGATCCGGGAGCGATTTACAAACCCGGTGGTGTATCTTCTGCAGCTCCCGTTGCAGAGATTGCACGTAACCTGTAAGCTGTGAATGAAAAGACGACAACTGTTGAGGAAAGTACAACCCTGTTTTGGGAGGTCCCCCAAACAACACCTCGTAGGGCGACAGCCCATGTGGTTGCCAAGGGGCGATGGAATAGGGGGCAATGGGGGGACACTCAGGCCAAGGTTTTTGGATATCGGCCATGATGTTGGAGATCCTGTTTTTAAGGATTCCGTTAAGACGTTCAACCTTACCGCTACTCTCGGGGTGATATGGGGTGTGTCGTCGCTGACTCCAGTTCCACCAAAGAAATGCAGTCGTGTCCTTTGGAAGAGAGGTTAGTAGTGGACAAAGAAGACATGTTAGCAGAAGAGGTGTTAGTATTGTTAGTCGGGTTTTTTAATTCCTCTAGAAAAAGATGGATCTGGGCCGACACCGATTTGTCAACTTCCTATGAGAATTCATAGGAGTTACTTACCATGGTGGTCAGAGGGGCGGAGGACTCATCAGGAATGAACTGCCACCGACCTTTATGTAATTGGGGACAGCTCCTCCTCATGTGCCCCGTTTGGTGGCACTGGAAGCACCTGGGTGGGGGCCTATCCTTCCTGTGACCCAGATCCCTTGGTTTTTCGTGTGGGGTCTGGGACATAAGAACTTTGGCCTTGTCCTGTTTTCTTCTATCCATTTCCCTCTCTATTGCCGCAAGAGTGGAAAGGATAGCAGGGATAGACATCTCATTATATTCGGGTCGGGCCAGAACCAGCCTTTCCCAAATTTTAGTATCGATGCCTTCCAAAAATTTGGCCCGCAACAGGATGTGCGTCGCGGTCACCTTTACCCCTTCAGTTGGAGCATCAGGTCCAACTTTCAGATCCGCATCCAGTGCCGTCTGCTTGAGACGGCGCCAGAAGCAGGCGCTTTCCTCATTAGGACCCTGGGTGAGCTTCATCATGTCCATAGTAGAGGTAGCACCATACATTTCTGGAAGCTTTGCCTTTAGCTGTGTACAGAACTCTTTGCCCCCTGAAGTCATCTCCTCATGAGTGGTTATAGAGCACCCTGCAATCACTGTACTGGCCACTTCCATGCCCACCTTAGCCCGCAGAATCTGTGCACAGTCTGACCCGCTCATACCATAGCTGAACTGGTTTTGTCCAAACATTCGAGCAAATCCTCTCGGATTGACTCGATAGTCCGGGAGCTCAGCCAGAATAGTGCGGATCTCTGCCGGGGGTGAAGGGGACATGCCAAACTACCTGTTCCCCTAAAGTCCGCTCCCCCTGTGCATTGGGAGGACCTTCAAATTGCTGCACCCTGACTGGATAGGCCTCGGTCCGGAAAGAGTGCAAGGGCTGGCCCAGCTTCATCGGTGGGCTTAGATTAACCACCTCGCTTACTGCACCTTCAGGTTTGAGGTCCCTCAGATCAGGGTATAGCTGGGGAGCAGGGGTCTGATCAGTGGTTCGTAGCGCTTTGATGCAATCCGCCCTGTTTCTTAACCGGGTGTCTATTCCCCTTGATTCACAGATAGTCTGCAAATCGGTTGTTGAGAAGACTTCGTAGTTGGAAACAGAAGGAGCTGGGGTGAAGCAGGGAGAAGGGAGAGGTAGAGGCTGAGGCATAGATACAGAAGACACGGAAGGTACGTCAAGAGTGACGTCACTAACAGAAGAGACAGGTGCAGTTATACTTATCTCAGCCACTGTTGGTTGTTCGGGAACCCCAGCAGACCCTGATCCTGCCTGCCTTAGTAGAGTCAGTCCTGAAAGAGCTTCCTCCACCTCTGACACTGGATCCTCCTGTTTTATTCCCTCTGGAGGCCAGGTATACATCACCTGGTTCTTCCGGACAGACACCAGTTTCTGTATGCCCTGCCTCCCTAATTGGATTCACCAGTGAAGCCATAGCTGTGCAATCTCTAGTTCTGACGCCTGCATCCGTTGTCCAAATTCAGAGATGAATTTTTCCCACCTCCATGCGTCAAATGTACCTTCCCGGGGAATTTCCCATCTGGTACCCTTCGACCATTTATTCCACCTTTTGAGGGGTTCTGTAGACTTCCCGCCCAAACTCACCTTCATCAGTTGTGCAGCTGTCCTTACCCTGAAGAGGGCTGGTTCCCCCTCTCTCTTTATGGACTGACTAATGCCCATCGTGACTAGTCACTGGTATATATCCCGCGTCCGGGTACCTGTTTACCCCGTGGAGCACTCGGTGGGATCCTACCAAGAGGCCTGATTCCACCACTTTCCCAGCACAGCGTAATTTATGTGAATCTTATCGATCACCCGAAGTGCATCAAGTGACGGTCAGACTGAGAGCACACCTCCCACTCCCACAGCGCAATTTATGTGATCCTGACCACCCGAAGTGTTTGCGGTAACCAGGCTAAGCGTTACACTTCCCTGGACCGCCCACTCGCACAGCGTAATTTATGTGGTTCTCATCACCCACTGTGTTTGGCAGGCCACACCGCACAATGATGAAAGTGGCTTTTCTCTCCCTGCACACAGTAGCTAACACAAGTCAAAACAAAAAGAGGGGTTCTTGGATGTTACTTAGGGTCACTGGTTGGCCGGAAACCTGCTAACTGACCTTTAGGAAATTTGTGTAAAGAAAAAACTTTCCTAATACACACAGAAAAACCCCTTTTCAACCTGAAAAACCGTTAAAAAGGACAAAGTGGATCCTTATGAAAAACACGGGACGTTTCGCAGTAAAACAATTACACAGAGGTAAACCGAAAAACTGCGCCAAAAGTAACCTTGTTGCTGACGCAAAAATCACTCATACCAGCACCGCTAAACGATCTGCACTACACACACAATCTTCGCTGTAACCACCTAAAACCGTTTACACAAAAAGTCTGCTGGACGTGAAACACGCAACGCAGCAGCTTAAAACAAACCCGCTTTACAATAAGGAACTACTTTTAACAGGAAAAACACAAGAAAAACATAATCACTATACAAGAAATCTATGTGCAAAAACCCAAACTTCACCGCGCTCACTAAATGTGGAACACGTCAGGGGAAAACACTTTAAATTGGCTGGCAATACGCAAATTTAAAGCTAAAAGCAAACAACTTAAACTGTAAAAATTTGGATTAAAAACACAAAATGGGTCAAATGCATATAGGAAACTTCATGCACATTGCATAGAGATTACTGCACATGTGGTAGTCAACAAAATGGCCACCAACAGGGAACACATGGCCTCATAAATTGCCTCATAAATTGCCTCTAACCTCTTACATAAAACAGACTTTTGGACAGAACATACACTGGACAATTACACAACAATATGCAGCACACATACAACACAATTTGGTATAATCACAGAACAGACATAAAACACCAACATATCACACTAACATGCACATGTAACAGAAAGGACCCCCTGCTGCATGCTTGCTGGGAGCAGTAGTACAGACAAAACTCTGCACAGACTACATACACACAAAGATCTTACAACAGTTAACAATTAACCTAAACCTTTCAGCACTGTAATAATTACCTCACGTGGAGGGGGGTAGAGCAATCACAACAGTACCTACCACCCGCAAATACTTACCTAACACTATGCAACAACTTTTACCCGCTAAAACATATACCCGTTTAATTTTTGGTTGGAAGATTTTTAAACTTGACCAAATCCAGCCAACCAAACCCACCCCTCTGCTGCTCTCAGCAGAGAAAAAAACCCTTGTCTTTCACCCACAAATCAAGATTTTAGGATAAAGGTCCTTGCTAAGCGGAATTCACGTTAGCTAACAGAGAGCGAAATCAGCCACACAAACGCGCAAAAAGCGATCCTCTTAATGGCAGAGAGACCTGAAATGTGCCGGCATACTTTTTGCTAGTTCATGATGGCTCATTCCCCCCTCAAACTTGGTTAGCTATCGCAGAATTCGCGTTAATATCCACTGGCTCGCCAAACTGTCTTGGAAATTCGCTTTAACGAATTTCTCCTTACCGTGAGTACTCGCAGTTGGATGCGCAGAAATCCCCCATAAAGCTGTGCGAATCTCGCTTACCACGACTGCAGCTAAACTACACAATTCCTGCCCCTCCAACTACTTTTAGCTTCTGTTGAGATGTGGGTGATTGGAGCTCCGTTTCCCAAGAATGATCACACGACACTCTCAGGATGATGTTTGAATTCACATAAGGGCCGGCTTCAGACTCAGCCCCCGGTTTTATTACAAACACACACGCCCCCTCCCCCCACATGAATAAGGTCAATTCCCTCCCACAGAACAATGCAATGGGGAGTGCCTATACACAGGATGTACATTCCGATTGGAGCATAGCCTTTCCTATTATCTATCACTGGTCCTCCCCCATGAGCCCTCTGAAGTCAGCAGACTTCCTCCCCTTCCACCCATGAGCCCTCTGTGGAGAGCATATCTCCTCCCCTTCCCCCCATGAGCCCTCTATGGAGAGCATATCTCTTGTCCCAGCTCCTAGCAGTATGTTCATTCTCTGTACAAGCATTCCCTAGAAACATTAGTCTGTACCCGGATGGGCCCGATACGATCTTTATTAAAACACATCCATCCGGATACAGTTCAGGTCGGTAATGGGTTGTAAGATATGCATAAGCCTACACGCGGAGTTCGTACCGCTTGGCGCCTTGCGATATGAAGTCCATGTGGTACTATGCTGCTGATATGTGGATACAGGCCCGTGGCCCACCGCCAGCGGTATTCGCATCGAATGCCGTGGTGGTATACACGCTGGTCTATAAGCGCAGATCTGCTATCTCATCCATTACCGAGCTGAGTACTGTAATACATACATTGTACATGCGCATGGCCCAATTGCAGCCTTCAGAGCTTTAATTAAGCCACACGAGAGACATATGAATAACACTCATATATGACACATTTAAAGTTCAACCAACAATACAAAATTTCCATGACAGAGGTTGAAGAGAGAGAAGGATGTGAGGCTGGCTACAGGAGCCTGTGAGGGGGCCCAGATGGAGAGGGGCTCACCTGAAGGCAGAGCACATTAGATGGTAGAAAGCGTGAACTTCACTGGCCCCCTGAGAAAGGACCACCTGTGTGGTAGGGAAGAAGTGGCCCATCTAGAAGGCCTGAAAGCAGCCACTGACCCACTGGCAGCACAGGAGAGGGACCATGTGAGTAAACCCGCACCCTCTGGGCCAGTAAGGGGAAAGGAGCACTCTAGTGGAGAACTGGATTAGCTATCCTACCCAGGACTGTTTCACGCTGCAGTGGCAGGCACTGGATCCCCTGCAGTACAGCTGGATGAGGAGATGAGTCATCCGGGGTCTGGGGTGGTACTACAGGAGATGCTGGCTAGTTCTCCAGAAGAGAAACTTTGCTGTAAAGACTTGCACATAGTTGTTAAGGAGCTTTGTCCTCAGTTGCCATTTCCCTTGGGCATCCCATGCACTCCTTACCCCATCCAAGTTCTAAACCCTGTAATAAAACTTCAAAACAAAGCTCAAGGACTGGTTACTGTCTCCCAATACAAGTCTGAATGAGGAAATGTGTGATAACTGGCTGTGCAGGAATATACAGTAGGGGAACCCGAGTCTCTTCCAACTCCTAGGGGCGTAGTGCTACACATGTCTATGCACCTACATGCATATATACCCTGGCAACTAGAAGAGAATGAAGAAGAATTTTACACATGCATATGTACATTTATGCAAGGTCTTTATGGAGTTTTGTATTTAAGATATTTCTGTCAACAAGATCCTCAGTATAAACTTCAGTAAATTGTTACATCCATGTGCAAGAAGACAAAAAATATATGACAGACCCTCATCTAGGATTAGTCTGGTCTAGTCTGGTATAGGTGGATGGAATTCCCAGCAGCTTTGTTTCCAAACAGAACAAAGTGTTCAGTAGCTGCTGGCAATTTAAACACACTTTTTGCTTTGTAAATGTCAGTGTTGCTGTAGTAGGTTGTGTACATTGCACAGATGTGCTAATTCACAGGCAGGGTCAGGACATCCCCCAGGCATGTTGTTTAATGGAGTTTTGCATATTTAATATTTCACTTTAAGCCTTACTAAAATTGCTGCTCCCTGCCAAATTGAATTTTTAAAAAATGTTTTGTGGCTTTGGTACATGTCCCACAGGGCAGTGCCCAGCTCTGCATGCCATTTGCTTGACAATTCCTTGCTTGATAACCTAGAAAATGGCCCAAACTAATTTTGATGGCCCTGTGCAGATCTTGCGTAGGTATTTTTAAAGAGCAACTTACATTCATTTCCATGTGTCGCGCATAGTGTAGTCCATTTACATCAACAGGCTGCCCTATGCTCATTTATCACCCAAAGGAAGCTCCCCTTTTTTTTGGGAAGCTTTGTGTGATTTTTAAATTCACATGTTGCTGTAGTTGCTGTGCGACATCATGGAAAAAATCGCACCTTGAATTAAGAAGAATGGCACCACGAGTTCTGCTGAGGTTTGGAATCTCAGGCAGAATGCCGGTGATTCTACCCACAATTCCAAATCACCAAGTGTAAACAGAGTCTAACATTCAGCTTCAGCTGGATTCAGCAAATAGCTTTCACTCATGTTGCTCGAACCCGAACCCAGGTGTGTTCGGCTCATGAATAGTGACCACCTTGTAAGCATTGTCACCCTACGATAAAAAGTGCTTTACTAGCAAGGTCACCAAGTGAAAATAAAGGAAAACAGCCTGAAAAAATAAAACTAATGTAGCCACCACAACAAAGGACTGGTAAACTGCAGTATGCTACACTCTTTTTTATGTGTTTAGAGCAGTGGTTCTTAACCTTTTTGGAGGTACTGAACCCCACCAGTTTCATATGCGCATTCACCGAACCCTTCTTAATTGGAAAAATAAAATATGATTTTTAAAATTCAAAACATAGGTATATATTTATACATAGGTGCACAAAATGAACAAAACCATTAAGAACAAAGAACAAAACCATTAAAACATGATTTTCACACAAAAACAAAATAATGAATATTTACCGCAAATCAGTGTGACTTCTGCTGTTGTCTTTCAGAGGCCAGTTCAGAAATACGCGGCATTACCTTGGCAAGTGCCACTCTCATGTCATTTTCGCAACAAAGTCTGTTCCTTTTCTTCGTCTTTATGTCCAGCATCCTCGAAAAGGATTACTCGCAAAGATATGTTGTAACAAACTGTATGAAAATTCATCCCCCATAGTAATTCATCCCCCATATAGTAATTCATCCCCCATAGTAATTCATCCCCCATATAGTAATTCATCCCCCATATAGTAATTCATCCCTCATAGTAATTCATCCCCCATATAGTAATTCATCCCCCATATAGTAATTCATCCCCCATATAGTAATTCATCCCCCATAGTAATTCATCCCCCCATATAGTAATTCATCCCCCATATAGTAATTCATCCCCCCTATAGTAATTCCTTCCCCATATAGTAATTCATCCCCCATATAGTAATTCATCCCCCATAGTAATTCATCCCCCATAGTAATACATCCCCCATATAGTAATTCATCCCCCATATAGTAATTCATCCCCCATATAGTAATACATCCCCCATATAGTAATTCATCCCCCATATAGTAATTCATCCCCCATATAATAATACATCCCCCATATAGTAATTCATCCCCCATATAATAATTCATCCCCCATAGTAATACATCCCCCATATAGTAATTCATCCCCCATATAGTAATTCATCCCCCATATAGTAATACATCCCCCATATAGTAATTCATCCCCCCTATAGTAATTCATTCCCCATATTAATTCATCCCCCATATTAAGTCCCCAAGTCCCCCCTGTGTCAATTCACTTACCTTTGCTCCGTGCGTTCCTCTCGCTGTATTCCCGCGCCGTTCCGGTCTTCAGGGCGGACTGTGAGAGGAGCCTAGCTCCTCTCACGTTCGTCACGCTGCCCCGCCTACACACATCCTGACAGCCAATCACTGGCTATCAGGATGTGAGTGGCAGCGAGACTGGCCAATCATTGCATTTGAGTCCCTGCCGCCCGAGAGGAGGGAGGGGAGCGGGCGCCCGGCACACAAGAGCCGCAGCTTGCCGACCACTGGGCTAAGCGATGTTGCGTGACCACCTGCAGCCAATGATGGACAAGCGGGGCATGTCATCACAAATCATATGAGTCGGGTGTGGGTCACCTCCGCCGAACCCCCGAGACTGACTCACCGAACCCCTGGGGTTCGATCGAACCCAGGTTAAGAACCACTGGTTTAGAGGCTGATGTCCATAGACTGTTTCACTTTTTATCTTTTAGGCTTAGTTTACTAAGCTATTACTTGTATGTGTGTATGTATGTACAACATAAGTATTTGCTATAACAGGCTCAATTTACTAAGCTATAATATACTGTATGTGTTATTTGCAACAACAAACTCAATTTACTAAGTTAAAAATGCTTGTGTTATTTGCTACAATAACTATTATTTCTCAAGTCATCTTCCAGGACAGCACACCTGAGAGATAACTGGATCCGCCCGGACAGGAAACACAGTCAAAACAAAGGTTAAATACCCCTGCCTGCCCCCTCATCTCTCAGTTGTGATTGTGTTTTCTTCCTGACACAGCGTCACATTTGTTTTTACCTTACTTGAAGGCAGTGGGGCTGGACAATCCCTGTGAGGCAGAGTAGGAAAGGCTGGGTAGGGTGTACTACCAGTGTGCTGTCCTATTCTCACAAGTGTTTTCCCTCAGGGCAGAAGTAGACCTGGGCATCGGGGGGTGGGACACAACTCTCTGGCAAGTAAAGCGGTGTTTACTCCTACAAGACGGGCAGTCTGTGAGGCAGAGGATTTGCCGAGTGGTGTGAGGCTGTGGGTAGCTGCTTCATAGATCAGTGCCAGTGAGAAGGCACAGGAGCCTTTTTTTTGTTACAGGATGTCACCACCACTTCTGGTTGCAGTGCCTTTTGGGGAGGAAGGAGAGGTGCAGCTGGCCAGGCATTAGCAGAGAGGCTGTAGGTCAAACCATGTGTTTCACTCCACATATCCTCAGGAGTGTTTGTGTTATAAGACCGATTTGCCTGTCCTTCATCTGTAAGCCAGATTGAGCTGCTTGCCAAGCTCGCTCACATGGCAGCCAGGATTAAAAGCAGTGCAGCTGTGTTGCCCAGCCTCATGATGGAGAAAGAAGAAGTGAAGGTGCTGCCTGTGGCTGCAGGGGAAGACCAAGGGTGATTAGCCCTTCTCCTTGGTCTGCTATTGGGTAGGGAGCCCTACACCCCTGGAGGTGTCTACCACCCAGGGCCCGGCAGAGTGGGGAGGATAAGAGCTTAGGGGTGTCTTGTTTGTCCCATAGAATCCGCTGGTGGGGATAAAATTGCCCAAGAACTGATGGAGAAGCCCCACGTCTACTAGTGCCCCCTAGTCGAGGTGGCGTGGCTGCTGCAGTGAAAAGCTACCAAAAGCCCATTCCAAGACATTTTGCTATAAACGCATACAAAAGTTGGGTGGGAAAGAAACCTCCACCCTGATGTAAGATTTCTTAGCTTTGGTACAAACGGAAATCCTAGCTACCTTTCAGTCCTTCAGAATGGCCCTCTCTACTGTGCAGAATACAGCCCCGGAGGTGCATCCCCCCAAGGAGGAACCCTACCCTTTTCACGGGATGGAATGTCCTCATGGAGTGTGGGGGGTTCCACAGGTCCTTTGCAGGGTTTACAGGGGATTCCTTCCCCCCAGAAAATAGATAAAGAGGACTAGGAAGAGGTGGTTGAGGCGTTATTTCAAAGTTCCTTAGAGGAGGGAGAACTGCTAGACCTTGCCAGTGAATAGTCTAGGCCATGCAGACACCTCTTCATGGTGGAATACTTGGAGGGGCTTCTGCGGGTGCTTTGTTTACCAAAGCAGATTTCTGAATCACCTACAGAAGTCTCAGTCCAAGATAAGATGTATAGGGGCTGCTTAGACCACAAGCCAGAGTCTTGCCTTTCCAACAAACCCTCAAGGATCTGATCCTGAATGAGCGGAAGGAGCTAGAGAAAAAGATGGTGAAATTAAAAACCTGGAAGAGAAGATTCCAGTTCAAGGTGGAGGATGGGGATGAAGAATAGTTTTTTTTAGGATCCCCCAAGTCACGCAGTCTTGCCTTACATGTCCAGAAAGTCAGACCTGTCTTTTTTTGATTCTGGAAACATAAAGAACCAAATGGATCACAGGACGGAGACTCTCCTGTGGAAGGCTTGGGATGCAAATATGCTGCTATGGCCCTGGCCTTAGCGGCCACCTGTGTATTGAGAAACACAGATTTCTGGCTGGACAAAGTTAAGGGACACCTCTTAGAAAAGGTCTTGGAATCCCTAGCAAATATTGAAAAGGCAGTAGTGTATTTGGCGGATGCAAAAGTACCTCAGCACTCTCAGCTAGTACATGAACAACAGTCAAAAGAATATAAAAAGTACTTATTCCCAATTCCTATTGGTGGAATCTCCAGAGCTGATAATATAACAAAGTCCTGGCTCAGGTTAGTGGGTAAAAGTATTCAGCAGCCGCAATGATAGTTCTTGTAGAATGAAGACCAGGGATGGATGGGTGAATGGATGGACCTCATTAATGAAATTCCGCTGGTTGGCGCATCAGATCTGGGAGGAATCCTTAATGGCGTATAGAAGACAAAAAGGTGGCCAAAAGTGCAGAAATTAGTAAAAACTATGTGTCATTTACTAAACAAACAAATATCCAAACTTACATTCAAGTAAGAGAAGTACTGCTGGACGTAGCGTGAAATGACATTATGTATCTGAGAATGACGAGCCCGGTCTGCAGACCAGCTACAGCTGTCATCTACAGAAAACCAGACCCGCCGTGTAAGGATGGAATGCTGCAGCATCAACGGCCATTCTCAACAAACATGGCATCCACTGGGAAAAAGTGAAGGGGGCATGTACAATGCATTTCAGAGGCCCTGCCTCCTTTATCAAGTACCTGATCTGTAGACCAGGCTCATCATTATCAGATACAGTCTCTTCCCTCTATGTCCAAGCAGCACTTCTCTTACATGAATGTAAGTTTGGATATTTGTTTAATAAATGACACTGTTTTTACTAATCTCTGTGCTTTTAGCCATCTTGTTGTCTTCTATTTGGCGGATGCAGCGGTGGAGATGGTCAGAGCTTCCGCCAGGTCGGCAGCCGTGGTCAATTCAGCTAGAAGGGCAGTCTGGGTCAAGGCATTGGAAGGGGACCACTTGTCCAGGGCACGGCTGTGTGCTCTGCCCTTTGAAGGCTCCTTGTTTGTGCCAGAATTAGATGAAGTTCTCTCCAGGTCTTCAAAAAAGGGGAAGAAGTTCCCAGTGAAGCACAAGGAGGAAAGAAACAAAAACATTTTTCTTGGCTCTTTTAACCAAAGTCAATAACAGCCTTAACAAGATTACAGAAAGAAATGGAGTAACAGTAAGGGAAACAGATGGGAGGTCTGTTGTTTACCTCTCCAAGTCCCTCCAATGAAGAGTCCAAATGACACCAGGGTCAAGGTAGGGAGGAGGCTGTCTCAGTTTCTTTCCCAATGGGAGAGGATTTCAGACATTCTATATATCCTGCAGATATTGCAGGAGAGATATCGTCTGGGATTTTTACTCCCCCCCCCCCCCTGCAAGCCCTTTTTTTTACATGCCTGTCCAAGGACAACAAAAAAGTGGATGTCCTCCTAGACCTAGTGGCACAGGAGGTGGTTATAACTGTTCCAGTGAACCAGTACTTTCTGGGCTTTTATTTGACGTCTTCGTAGTGCATGTTAGGGACCGACCAGCGGTAGCCTCTAGTGCTCCACAGACTGGGATTCCCCAGGGCGTGGAATCTAAGCTCCGACCTGCTTGTTCACTAGAGCCCCAGATGGTGGGGATGGACTTGGAGCAGGCCGAAACCAGGTCGCGGCCCCTGGGTGCAACCAGCTGTGGTAGAGGCACTTGCCGATGGTACGTAGAAGGTGAGAGCCTGATGTGAAGAGGTGGATTGAGCAAAGTCAGACAGGCCAGGTCAGTAATGGTGGAGGCAGAATGGTACAAGCGGCAGGCAGAAGGATAAAAGGGTCACAGGCCAGGTTCAGCAACAGGAGGTCAAACGTACAGGATAAGACAGGAGAATGGTCAGACAAGCCAGGGATCAGAGCAGGAGACAGTCAACGGATCAGGGTCAGGCAGGGTCAGCAACAAGGCAATCTCTCAGGAACACAGGATAACAGGAAAAGACCATACGGCAACGTGAGCCCTACAGGGGCTGGTGTAAATAGCACGCCCCGCGCCGTCATTGGTGCCAGTGTGTACGAGTGCAGTTGCCGCCGCAGACGCCCCGGTCCTAAAGCCTACATGTTCGTGTGCCAGCGTACTCCGCGATTCCTGACAGTGCACAGGCCGATGGGAAAGTTCAGATTTATTATAAACCTAAGAAAGTTGGACAGGTTCTTGGAACGCAACAGACTCAGCATGGAGAGCATCTACAGTGTTCCAAAGAACCTACTAAATGTTTTTAATTATAATGAAATAATTACTTGTGAGCCACCTGGAGTTATTCTACTCTATTATTTAATCAATTTCATAAAAAAATGTGAAACTCTTATAGTGTTTACTGATTTGTTAATTGTGTGCTTAAATCAATATTAGATCGCTAGGCACTAGTTACACCCTCTCTAGGTGTGTGAATATAAACTATGAATTCCAATGTTGTACCGCGCTCCAATATTATCAACCTTTAGTGATTAAGTGAATCTCTTAATTTACCACCTATAATCCAATCATTTCTTACATCTATAATACTTAAATATACAATTGATATATATATATATAAATTAAGTCATACTGTAAATATAAAAAATAAATCTGTATCAAAAAATTAGATGTGAGTAAACTAAAAATTAATAAAAAATTAATTAATGAAAAGTGAAAAATAAAAATATCAATTATATATAAATAAAAAGAAAAAATTTTTTAACAAAAAAAAAATTAAACAGAAATTTTTTTTTTTAAAAATGGGAATGTCAATACTTTTCTTTGAAATTGAGATGGTAATGTTATTCAATTTAATTAATGTGATAAGTCTGTGTTCACAGCTTGAACCTCTCTCTCCTGTCTCCTCTCCTCTCTCCTCAGCACAGCCTTCTCAATTGTGCTTTCTTCACTGACTGCTTTATTTATTCCTCCATATACGGAACATGCAGAGAAGGGAAAAGAAACATAGTGTCTTATCCGGGATATCAATGATTTATTGCTCTTTGATCTCCCACTCACATTGTGTAAATATAAATAGCGCTTTGTATACAATGTATCCAGATCGTGCTTCAGACAGCCTGGCTGGTGTGTTTGCTTTCAGTAAATATACTCGCCGTTCCTCTATTCCTCTGTGGATGCGTGATGACGTCACCGCCCCTCCCCTACGCGTTACGCTACAGGGACTCGTAGCTTTCTCTGGGGGATGTAGAAAGCTTTTATTTTTAGTTTACTCACATCTAATTTTTTGATACAGATTTATTTTTTATATTTACAGTATGACTTAATTTATATATATATATATCAATTGTATATTTAAGTATTATAGATGTAAGAAATGATTGGATTATAGGTGGTAAATTAAGAGATTCACTTAATCACTAAAGGTTGATAATATTGGAGCGCGGTACTACTAAATGTTTACTTCCATGCCCCCATTTTCCCAGAGCATCAGGCATTTTTTTATTCTTCTATGGTAATGAAACAAGGGATGCAGCACTGGTAGTTCCAGGCTCTCCCCTTAGGCTTAGATACCAGTCTGAAAACCTTAGCAAGATACTGACATAAGTGGTCGCCTTTCTACACCTTTGGGGTATTTCCCTCATTCCATATCTAGGCAACCTCCTGCTCTATGCTCCCTGGATTAAGTCAAGGAAATCAGCAGGCCAAATCATTTGCCTGTTCTATTCAGCGGCCCCAAAAGTGGTTCACAGGCCTCTAAAGCTACAGTATCAAGAAGGATTATACAGGTAATCTCTCTTGCCTATGAGTGGTCTGGTTCCCCAGTCCTCGCACACTTGAAAGCTTATTCTATAAGATCATTAGGGGCCTTCTGGGAAGAAAAGGTAGGTACTTCATTAGAACAAATCTGCAGTGCAGCCACATGGTCCAGCCAGAATACTTTTGTAAGATACTACAGAATTGAGGTTTTGTTGCAACAGGACATGGCATTCAGCAGAAAGTTTTTCCAGGCAATGGTCCCATCCTAGGGTAGGCCTGGTATACTTGTTTCTCTTCTCAGGTGTGCCTACTGGGAATATGACATAAGAAAATCCCCAGTTAGACTTATCGGCAATGGTATTTCTGGGAATCTTCAGGGATAGCAGGTCTACTTTCCAGCCATTTGGTGTTGGGAGTTAGCCGTGTGTGGGGAACTGTGTCAAACGCTTTTGCAAAATCCAAGTACAGTATACCGCGTCCACTGCCACCCCTCTGTCCAAGGTTTTGCTCACCTCCTCATAAAAAGAAATCAGATTTGTTTGACAACTTCTGTCTTTCATGAATCCATGCTGTCTGTTGTATAATATATTTTTTTCTTGCAAAAACTCATCTATGTGGTCTTTTATTAAACTCTCCAGTATCTTCCCAACTATAGAAGTTAAACTAACAGGTCTATAATTACTTGGTAAAGATTTTGACTCCTTTTTAAATATAGGCACCACATTGGCCTTACGGCAATCCAGTGGTACTATGCCAGTCATTAGAGTCCCTAAAAATGAGAAACAATGGTTTTGAAATGACACAGCTCAATTCTTTAAAGACCCGTGGGTTTATGCCATCCATTCCAGGTGCTTTATTCACCTTTATTCTGTCTAAATATGTCTGGATCATATCAATTGTGAGCCAATGTGGATCATCTGGAGCTGTGTCTATACCATGCCCATTATGGACAAGAGCTCATCCATGCTCCTTTGTATACACAAAGCTGAAGAAGGTATTTAATAAATTTGCCTTCTCTTTGTCCCCAGTCACCTACTCTAGATTAATTTGTAAAGGGCCTACATGCTCGGACCGGACCTTTTTACTATTAATATATCTGAAGAATTGTTGGGGGTTTGACCTGCTTTCTTTTGCAATCAGTTGTTCCTTTTCAATTTGTACAGCCTTTATTTTCTTTTTTGCATATTCTGTTATATTCTTTGTAATGTTCAAACAATGATAAGCGTCCCTTCATTTTTATATTTTATAAAAGCTCTTTTCTTATTATCTTATTATTTGATAATGCCAACAGAGACTTTATGAATGTTGTTTTAAAGTGTTTTAACATTTCATTTGTTTTTAACATTTGATTATTATATGAATGGAATTTCCCAAACAAAAAGCACATACACTGTTAAGCCAGTCATAAATGGATCAAATATCAGCCTATTCAGCAGGGACAGGCTGAGATTCAATCCATCTATGGGCAGGCTGGTTGTACTGAAGTGGATCCAGCGCTCGACTTCAGTACAACCAGCCTACCAGATTTTTTTATTGGGATCACTGCTGATGGTTATAGTTGCCAGCAGTGATCATTGTGTTCTACCGTGGTGGAAAGAAGGAAAATTGCATAATCTATGGTCTGCTTTAGAAAACATGTTTTAGAATATCATTCAAACTTCCCATAACAAAAATATTTGAATTAAATTCTGCTAGTGTGTGGGTCATCTTTACTTTCATGATGGAAAATGCAAGAGGCCAAGAGAAACTCCTGCATTCACAGAAGGAGAGAGACACACTGCTAGACGGAGGCAGTAACATTATATACACCTGTATGTAATTCAGTTCAAGTAAACAATAAGATTGTAAAAATTGGCAGTAAGATAACAGCATAAATACAAAACCATACCTTGTGGAAGGTCAGAAAATAGCTGAATGCTTAGTCATATTTCAAGCTTCGAGTAAGATTTTCCTGCGTACTTGAGAGTTTAGCCAAGATTCTACCTCCCAGTTCAGGAGTAATATACACATTCAATTACACACAACGGTACAGAGAGGCTCTCTTGCTTCTCTATATAATATTTCTTTTTTTTCCTATGCTCTTCAGACAGAGATTATCCCCGCTGCTTCTATGAAAGGGAATTGGTTTCCAACTTTGTATAATTTGAAGATCTGTCACTTTCACTACTTTCATTTATGTTAAATAACTGCCTGCTCTCCACACATATATGGAAATGATCGCACATATCTATGCACGCTCACAAGGGAAAATTTGCTGTGTGTTTTTGTAGGCTGTTCACTAAAAGCTTGGGAAAATTTACATTCAAGAAAAGCATGCTTAGGAATACCATTTATTTTATTTCTAAAATGGAAACTGGATCCATTAATACGTTGATATATACAGCAGGTAAAATAAGTATTGAACGCGTTACCATGTTTCTAGGTAAATATATATTTAAAGGTGCTATTAACATGACATTTTCACCACATGTCGGTAACAACCCATGCAATCCATACATACAAAGAAATACAAATAAACACAAAACAAGTACGTTCATAAATTAAGTTATGTGTAATAAAATAGAATGACATAGGGAAAAAGTATTGAACACATGAAGAAAGGGGGGTGCAGAAAGGCAAGGAAAGCCAAGACACCAGCTGAAATCTATTAGTAATTAGAAAACAATCCTGCCCCTTGTCAGGAGAAATTAATATTAGCTGGTTCATTACCAAGGTGTCACACAAGAAACATCTCATGATGGGTAACAGCAAAGAGCCCTCTCAAACCTTTGCAATCTTATTGTTGCAAAACATACTGATGGAATTGGTTACAGAAGGATTTCTAAACTTCAGAATGTTCCAGTGAGCACTGTTGGGGCCATAATCTGGAAGTGGAAAGAACATAATTTCACCGTAAACCGACCATGGGCAGGTGCTCCTCGCAAGATTTCTGACAGAGAAGTGAAAAGAATTATCAGAAAAGTTGTCCAAGAGCCAATGACCACTTGTGGTGAGCTTCAGAAAGACCTAGAATTATCAGGTATAATTTTTTCAAAGAAAACAATAAGTAATGCACTCAGCCGCCATGGCCTGTATGCACGCTCACCACATAAGACTCTACTGCTGAGGATAAAGCATGTTGAAGCTCGTTTAAAGTTTGCTGCAACATATTTAGACAAGCCTGTGAAATACTGGGAGAATATAATCTAGTCAGATGAGACCAAAATTGAACTTTTTGGATGCCATAAAACACAGCATGTTTGGAGGTCAAATGGCACTGCACATCACCCCAAAAACACCATAGCAACAGGGAAGTTTGGAGGTGGGAACATCATGGTGTGGGGCTGTTTTTCAGCATTCGGTACTGTCAAACTTCATGTCATTGAAGGAAAGATGAATGAAAAAATGTTCCAAGACATTCTTGATAAAAATCTGCTTCCATCTACCAGAATGATGAATATGAAACAAGGGTGGACATATCGGCAAGACAATGATCCCAGACATAAAGCCAAAGAAACTCTCAATTGGACTAAAGATCAGAGTTTATAGAAGAGGCACATGGAACCTTCAAGATTTGAAGACTGTTTATGTGCGCGTCAAAGTGGCTAAATGGTTAGCACTTCCGCCTGGCAGTACTAGGGTCGTTGGTTTGAATCCCAGCCACGGCACCACCTGCCTGGAGTTTGCATGTTCTCCCTGTGCCTGCGTGGGTTTTCTTCCGGATACTCCGGTTTCCTCCCACACTCCAAAGACATGCTGGTAGGTTAATTGGAACCTGTCTAAATTGGCCCTAGTATGTGTATGAATGTGAGTTAAGGACCTTAGATTATACACCCCTTGAGGGTTAGGGACTGTGTAAAACAAAGCCCAATGTACAATATATATGTAAAGAGCTGCGTAAATTGACGGCGCTATACAAGCACCTGAAATAAATAAATGTGGAAGAATGGGCCAAAATCACACTTGAGCAATGCATGCGGCTAGTTTCTCCATACAGGAGGCATCTTGAAGCTGTCATTACCAACAAAGGATTTTGTATGAAGTATTAATACATTTCAGTTCGTGTGTTCAATACTTTTTCCCTGTGTCATTCCATTTTATTACACATAACTTAATTTCTGAACTTATTTGTTTTGGCTTTTTTGTATGTATGGATTGAATGGATTGTTACTGCAATGTGGTGAAAATTTCATGTCAATAGCAACTTTAGAAATATATTTACCGAGAAAAATGGTGACATGTTCAATACTTATTTTAACCACTGTGTATATATTTATATATATATATATATATATATATATATATATATATATATATATATACACACACACACACACACACACACTGAGTGGTAGCACAATGTTCTCAAGTAAAACTACAGTAAGAACAAGACCTTAGCAAGAGAAATGAGGATGTTTCTGTATATTCCTATAAACTTGGGCCAATGCATTAAAACTGGTCAAGCTCAAGGGAATTTACTCATCAATTCCGAACAATTAGATCTGTGAAAGATCATTTCTGAACATGACAAAGACATTCCCATGCTCAGTTCATGTTGATGAGTCTGCACAAAGCATCTGAATTGTAGCTCCTGCTTATCTTTGCTCATACAGCAGATAATAGGTAATCAGCCAGTCAAACTCACAAAATATACTTGCATGTATGAACATTGTACTTCAACAGAGAATTACAGTCAGGATAAAAATCTTTCATAATTATGCATAACATCAGCTTATTTTCCCACTTGTTCAAACAATATACGGCTGTATTATATGTAAGGTGCTCAGTACTGCATCTTTCAGAACCATTGTATTTTATAAAGCAGGGTTTATTTTGTTGGCTAACATTCTATAACATATATGGATCCAGGTGTTATTGGTATAATAATGACAGCAGTGAATATATTGCTGTTTAAAGCTGAACTCTAGGCAGATATAAAAGGCACAAATAGTGCAGGACTGTGATAATTATGACATGATTCATTGTTTTTTGTTTTTTTTTATGTAAGCAGTGTAAGTACCAGAATTTGTCCATGTTATCAGCCTCTTGCAGTCACCGTATAGTAAAGTTACCAGATTTCCAAAATTAAATCCAGAGACACCCTACTGACCATGCCAAAATTCAACCACATCCACAAAAATATGCCCTTCTTTATAGCCACAGACAAAATCACATCCCCATTTTTAACATACCGTCAAACAAGATGTCTGGAACAAGTGGAAACCATGTAGGTTATAAAGACAAAATGAACAGATTTCAAATAAATGGTACAAATATATGCATGCATAGGTATAAGTAGGAACACCTTGTAACTTTCAAGAAGAAAAATGCACTGCCCACTGAACACCTGTAGGTGTAGCAAAAAAAGGTGGGCATCGCTTCACTGTGTATAGTTTGTAGTGTGGGATTACACAAGGCATACACAAGATCACCAGGATGCAGCACACTTTTTTTTTTAAGGAGATATGCTGGCAAGCTACTATTAAAAAGCAGTGAAGGTTTGAAGAAAACGGTAAAAAGCGTAAAAAAAAAAAAAATTACAATTTTGCCGTAGTGTACTTTGCATTCATCAAATTTACAGTGCAGGTGCCAGGAGTAAGTCAAAAAGTTACTTACTTTTAAGTGTACTTTTAAGTGTATAATGCAGTGTTGATATCAGGTGTAAAACAAAGCCCATGTATCAGTAGTATTGAATGCAGCGTTCAGAGGTCAGTAGTACATAGCACAGTTCAGAAATTAGGAGTAAATAATGCAGAATTCTGAGGTCAGTAGTATGTAATGCAGAATGCAGGGGTCAGTTTTATGCAATGCAGAGATTAAAGGTCAACAATATATATCGCTAAAAAAAATGAATCTACAGTGAGGAACAGAATTATTTGAACACCCTGCGATTTTGCAAGTTCTCCCACTTAGAAATCATGGAGGGGTCTGAAATTCACATTGTAGGTGCATTCCCACTCTGAGAGACAGAATTAAAAAAAAAAATCAGGAAATCACATTGTATGATTTTTAAAGAATTTATTTGTCTTGCACTGCTGAACATAAGTATTTGAACACCTGAGAAAATCAGTGTTAATATTTGGTACAGACGCCTTTGTTTGCAATTACAGAGGTCAAATGTTTCCTGTAGTTCTTGACCAGGTTTGCACACACTGCAACAGGGATTTTGGCCCACTCCTCCACACAGATCTCCTCTAGATCTGTCAGGTTTCGGGGCTGTCGCTGAGCAACATGGAGTTTCAGCTCCCTCCAAAGATGTTCTATTGGATTTAGGTCTGGAGACTGGCTAGGCCACTCCAGAACCTTGATATGCTTCTTACGGAGCCACTCCTTGGTTATCCTGGCTGTGTGCTTCGGGTCGTTGTCATGTTGGAAGACCCAGCCATGACCCATCTTCAATACTCTGACTGAGGGAAGGAGGTTGTTGCTCAAAATCTCACAATAATTGGCCCCATTCATCCTCTCCTTAATACTGTGCAGTCGTCCTGTCCCTTTCGCAGAAAAGCACCCCCAAAGCATGATGTTACCACCCCCATGCTTCACAGTAGGGATGGTGTTCTTGGGATGCAACTCATCCTTCTTTTTCCTCCAAACACGACGAGTGAAGTTTAGACCAAAAAGTTCTACTTTGGTCTCATCTGACCACATGACTTTCTCCCATGCCTCCTCTGGATCATCCAGATGGTCAACTTCAGATGGGCCTGGACATGTGATGACTTGAGCAGGGGAACCTTCCGTGCAATGCATGATTTGAAACCATGACGGCGTAGTGTTCTACCGACAGTGACCTTTGGAACTGTGGTCCCAGCTCTCTTCATGTCATTGACCAGCTCCTCCCTTGTAGTTCTGGGCTGATTCCTCACCTTTCTTATCATCAGTGATACCCCATGAGGTGAGAACTTGCATGGAGCCCCAGTCCAAGGGAGACTGACAGTCGTCTGTAGCCTCTTCCATTTTCTAACAATTGCTCCAACAGTTGATCTATTTTCACCAAGCTTCTTGGCAATTGCCCAGTAGCCCTTTCCAGCCTTGTGGAGGTCCACAATTTTGTCTCTGGTGTCTTTTGACAGCTCTTTGGTCTTGCCCATGGTAGTAGTTGGTGTCTGACTGACTGTGGGGTGGACAGGTGTCTTTAAAGAGCTCAGACAGGTGCTACTAAATTAGATTAATGAGTGGAGCAGAGGTGGACTTTTTAAAGGCACAGTAACAGGTCTTTGAGAGCCAGAATTCTTGCTGTTTCTTAGGTGTTCAAATACATATGTTCAGCAGTGCAAGACAAATGAATTCTTTAAAAATCATACAATGTGATTTCCTGAATATTTTTTTTTAATTCTGTCTCCCAGAGTGGGAATGCACATACAATGTGAATTTCAGACCCCTCCATGATTTCTAAGTGGGAGAACTTGCAAAATCGCAGGGTGTTCAAATACTTCTATTCCTCACTGTATGTCATCAATAAATATGTGAATATCGATTCATAAATAAAAAATATACCATCAAATAATATGTGAACACACAAAAATATCTGTTATTTCATAGAAAAAAATATTATTACATTTAAATAACGTGAAAATAACACAAAATCCTGAAAACCTAGGAATAAAATGTCCCTTAAATGTACAATATAGACAATTCTTCTCTTCCAAGAAAGGTGCCAAATATATCCAAACCATCCCCCAAATAGTGGTACAGTGCAGGCTTACCAAAAACCATGACCCCCTAATTACTGATAAGTCATAACTAGGGTAACCAATACAATTAGGCATCAATGGCGTTCATCTAATCCCTCTACTGGTACCCTTTTAAATTATGAGGCTAGCAATGTCCTTTTGTCTCTTTCGTTCAGTCCACAGCACTTATGTTTATCAGACGGCATTTTCCTGGAAACTGTAAATGTCATCATAAACCTTGATACTGTACCTTATGACATGGCACATAAACTAGCAAATTCAGTCACAGAGGCACCAGCTAAGCAGCACCAACAATTTGCCGGCTTTGAAGCTCAGTAAGCTCTGACATGACTCCGTACTACTAACAGCAAACGCAGTGAATGATGAAAGTGAGGCTTCCCACCTGTTAGGTGTTTCATCACACAGTGGAAGCAAAAGAATGTTACGTCACTTCTGCTTTCAACATGAAACATCATCACTTTCACACCTGCAAATCATGTAATATTTCCATTTTTTGTCTAATCTATATATGTCCATAAATGATTGAAGTATGCAGAGGCATTTTTTTTAAAACTTAGTTTATTGAAAAAATTTGCACATACAAATTACACTTGTCAAACCAACACGAAGGCAAAGTACTGTCCAACAAACAGCATATACAAACAAAATTGTCACAGCACTGGAGTATCAAAGCCTGTGAATTCCATACATACCAAAGCAACACATAGGTACATCCACATAAATGCACAATCAGAAAAATCAAACAGGAAGTTAAAAAAAAACTTACATTAAACATGTAACAAAGAAAACCTGATTAAGCAATTGGATACAAGAATCCTTCACTCATGTATGCTATTAGATTGAGTGTGTCCACCCAAGTGCCCATCACCAAAAAACATTACTAAAAGATAAAAGTAAAAAAAAGGGCACAATGCTAGTCATTGTCCCAAAAGTCATAACAGCACTTTGACCTCCAGCGCAAAAGAGGGAAGTAGCAAGAGCAGAGGGGGGAGTTCAACTTAAAACTGAAGGTAACTAAATTATAGGGTCAGAGACTAAATGTAGAAAAGATTTACTGGTGTTTTGCGTGTCCAGCCAGGGTCTCCAAAGTCTAGTAAACGTCCCTGGACACCCTTTCGCATAAGTTAGCTTATAAAGTAGGAGGTTCTGAGTAATTAAATGTTTCTACAAACCAATATGTAGGAGGTCAGAATGTATCCAATATAATGCAATGGTCTTCCTGGAATAATAGAGCAGTATTTGTAAGAATCATTTAGCTTTATCAGTCAGTGCAATACTATCAAATACCCAGAGAAGACACCACTCAGGGCTACAGACATTGGGGAGATCAAATTAACCAAAATAAACGCAGTAATCTCAGACCACAATGTTCTGATGTTAATGCATGACCAAACCATATACATAAAGTCCCCTTGTTCTGACTCACATTTATGGCACGAGCAGGTGGCTCGTTTGCTCATAAGAAACAAATGCTTAGGTGTATAGTACGTTCTGTGCTAGTATCTCAATTGTAAGAGTTTGTCCCTAGCAGGGATTACAGAATCGGTATATGAGGCATACACTTCCTTCCAGTCAGCTGGAGACAGGTCCGGGATATAAACCAGCCACCTGTCTTGTACTTTAGTTAGCTGAGCGGAAAGGTCTGTCTAGTAGTAAGGAGTAGTAAGTAGAAATAAGCTGTGTGTGATTAGATGAAAGAAGTGCATGAAGTTTAGAATTGCTGAAACACACCTCCCAGCCATGTCTCTGCCACGTACCTTAGTTGTAGGTACCTGAAGTACCACCTCAGTGGGATATGTAGCTCTCTGCAAGCATATAAATTTCTTGGAAATTATATTTGGAGATATATACTGGGGAATTAGCACAAATATAAAGACATTTTGGCAGGAAGACCATTTTAAATAGGTTCGCAAACAGATGAGAGGTAGCTTAATCTAATGACTTATGCGGGTGCGAAAAGAGGAGATGCAGGGGAGGACATTGTTATCAAAATGCTTTTCCAACAGGAGCTGCATGTCAACACCCAAATATCTGAATTTGTGGGTAATTTGTAACGGACAAGACTGGGGCAACTGGAGAGATGGGTCTTCATCAACAGGCAGTATACAAGATTTCATCCAATTGACCTTGAACCCAGAGTAGCACCCTAACTGCTGGATAAGTTCCAGAGCAGCAGTAACACTGTGCAACAGGTCTGAAATATAAAGTAACATATCTTCTGCATATAGTGATACCCTTTCCTTCAGAGGGCCAGTGTGAATCCCTTTAATCAGCCAGGGAACTTGTAGAAGTTCTGCAAAGGGTTTGATTACAAGCGTGAATAGGGGCGACAACGGACACCATTGTCTAGTGCCCCTCTGGATGTAAAAAGGAGCAGATATGCAGCCATTGACCCTTATACGTGCTTGGGGAAGTTTGTATAGAATTTGTATTCAGGAAATGAAAGCTTCACCAAACCCAAATATCTGTAGCACTTTAAGGAGATATGGCCATTCGTTGGAGTTAAATGCTGTATGGGTGTCCAGGGCCATAAGCACTCTAGGGGAATTTTAACTATTGTGAAGTAGCACGTTAGTAAACAGTCTCCGTAAATTAATATAAGTAGACCTGTCCAGAAACCAGTTTGATAGGCAAAAATTGTAAGCCTTCATCCAAAATTGATTTTTCTTCTAGCATTAAATCCTTACTACTGAGATTAAAAATTCCTTCTCCACTTGCATTTTTTTTTTTTACTGAACACCCCCCCCCCCCTTGTTCCTTTCCTTGTTCTGCTACCCTTTTTACTCCTTGACTGGGACTGGAAAAAACCCAAGGTTGGGATCTATGCCGCTTCTGTCCCTATAGGGGACATGTTTGGTAATATTTCTCAATTACCGATCCTGTTTGAATATACCTATCATCACCTCCAACATTTCTTCCTTTGTAAAGACTTTTATCTGAATGTCCATTCCAAAAATCATCCTCATCATACTCCGTATCTGAAAGGGGTGGGTATCTATTATGTATGGAGACATTATAGGGGTATTGCTGTCTAGGCCCAGACTGGCCATAGGGCACACTGGGCATTTGCCTGGTGGGCCATGGCTGCCGGGCCGTATGTCCCAGGGCTGGTACCAGGGCTGTGTTTAATGCAGGGTGATGTGCTGTGATGGTTTGCTGCGCATTAAGGCCAGAGGTGCTGGAGCAGTGAGCACTGGGGCCGGAGCAGTGAAACGGTGAGGCCAGATTGGACTGGATCAGGATTAGAGCGGAGAACGTTTGCAGCAGGGATTGCAGCAGGTGTTCAGTGGACATTTTGGCTGTGTATGTGAGTGCTGGAGGAATGTGGGGATCACAACTGAAGGAGAGGAGATCTTGGCTGGAGGAGAGTGGAGATTGCATCTGGAGGAGAGGAGATTGCGGCTGGAGGAGAGTGGGGATCGCATCTAGAGGAGAAGAGATGACGGCTGGAGGAGAGGGGAGATCGAAGCTTCAGGAAAGTGAGTGGGGATTACAGCGGGAACCTGGTGGACATCTATCCTTTGCTTTGGCATAAAGGAGGTGGTGGAGAAGGCAGCACCTTGAGAGGTGAATGAGTGAGTGCACTGATGCAAAGGGAGTAGTGACTATCGCCACTGTGGGGGTTTGTTGGAGATCATGTTCCCCCTGTTCCTTTAAGTTATGTAGCAGAGCTGTCAGGCCTGAACTAGCACTGGGATGTTGGAATGGTCAGCTAAATTGCATGGAGGGGCACTAATATGCACAGATGAGGAGGCACTGATAGGTGGCACTGATGGGGCTGCACTGATAATCAGGGCACTGATGATGATCGGTGCTCTGATAATGTGTAAACAAACTACTACCAGCCTTGTCAGTATCAGCTGTCTTTTCCTCACACTGACACAGCTTGTAAGGAAAAGACTGCTGAAAATCAGCAGGTCTGTTTACATGTGATTGACTGTGATTGGACACAGCTGATCACTTGGTAAAGGGCCGCTGTGATTGGCCCTTTACCATGATCTGTGATCAGCTGTGTCCAAAGGACACAGTGGTCACAGAGTGCGCCTGATGCAGGTCCCAGGGAGAGCGTGGGAGGCGTGTTCTGGGAAGACATCTATAGTTGCCATCCCAGAACAAGAGAGCCACGCTGTAGCTGTCTTTCAGCTATAGCGTGCTATTAAAGAGGTTAAAGCTGGCCCTGGCTGGGACAAGTAGTGTTGTTAGCACCGGACATCCAGCTGCTGTCCTGCTTCAATTGCTGGCACCCTCATTACCCCACTGGTACCATACAGCCTGTCATGCTAGTCAAACAGAGTCGAAGAAGCTTCCCCTAGGCAAGGATGAAGGTAAAGGAGAATGTTGAGGGTACAGAGCATGTATTTATAGAGAGGAAGGATCTCTCTCTCATATATATATATATATATATATATATATATATATATATATATATATATATATATGACTAAAAGACATCGAGAAACCCATGTTGTCATTAATTGTAATTTAATTCTTTAAAAAATAGTCTGCTCAGTCTAAAATGTCCGGGCCTACTTTTTGTCCCAGCCCAGGCTCCTTCTGGAGTCTTTGATAGCAGCTGGCCCTATATTAGAGTGAGACTTGGTGAGCGGACTGCTATTCTGCTATGTAATCTAAAATGAGGCTTGGTTAAAATCTAGAATGAGGCTCAAAACTAAGTTTGTGCATAGGGTGAAGCCTCTTGCTGCCATTGCGTACTGGAAGTGACCTGGAAGTTACTATTTGCAGGCTCTTGTGGTATTTCACTGCTCAATACTGTTTTTATTACTTGTGAGCGCAATATCGTAACTAATGCAGGTACCAGAAGATTTTTTTTACCCTAAGTGGGGCATTTGTATGTTTGTTTCTCCCCTGAGCTTATGGTGTGGAGGACCAGAGGTGGTGGTATGGAGAACGCTGACGTGTGATGGTTCTGTGGAGGAGACAGATGGATGCCATTAACGTCTAATTGTATTGGCTATGCTATCTAGGACTTCTCTTTAACTAGGGGGTCAGAGCTATCTGGTAAGCCTGCACCTTACCACTATCTGGGTGACACGTTGGATGCACTTGACACCTTTCTTTTATGAGAATTGTTTGTCTATACACTTAAAGGGATTTTCTTTATTCCTAGGTTTTGGGAACTTTGTGCTATTTTCACATAAGTTATTTCAATATTAATTTTTCTATTATATTATATATTTGGATATTTTTGAGTATTCATATATTAACTGGTGATCTTTATTTATGAATTGATATTCACATATTTATTGATGTTATAGAATTTTTTTAGCGCAACACTGTAAATTTTTTATCTTTGTACTTAGGGTGATATCTCGTAGTAATGTTTGCTGCTTTGTTGTCGGTTTGATTTTTTTTTTTTTTACATATTTGTGTGGTTTCCTTTTGTATACAATAGTATGTAATGCCAGTAGTAAATAATGCACAGAATGTGGGGTCAGTGTAATGTATATGGTGATGGAGCCTGAAGTGCAGAGGAAGGCCTCTCTTACAGCTCTGTCTCAGGAGCCCTAGTAAAGTAACAGAGAGCCAAAGCACAGAGTGGCAAGAGTACCTAATAAGACTTATACTGGTGGATGCTGATGTGCATCTGGGTACACAGGAAACGCTGGCCTATGGCACTCTGATAGAAGAGCAGGAGCTGGACACAGGCAGCGCTCAGCTTGTTCAGGTGCAGAGAGAAGGATTAAGGCAAGGTCAGACAGTCCGGGTTGGCAACGAGCAGGCAGATCAGGCATAAACGGCAAGCAGAAGAATGGTCAGGAGTCAAGCCAGGGGTCGGTGCCGACAGCATTCAAGCAGAGTCAGGATCAGATCTGGTCAGCAACAGAGGAGCAATATAGGAACAGGTGCACGGATGGTAGGTAATGCAGTAGACCAAATGGCACTGATTTAAGGAACTAGTACAGTTTAAATAGTCCGCCTGGTGCCAATGCGCCTTAACGCACGTGCACCCGCTAAACTGCCATGAGCAGGGCTTACAGAAATCCTGTGCCTGAGCATAAGTATGTGCGTTCCCTGACAGGCAGGAGTAAATAATGCAGAATTCAGGAGTCCGTAGTATGTATCGCAGAGTTCAGAGGCCAGGAGTAAGTAAAAAGTAGTTCAGAGGTTGATAACATGTAATCCAGAGGTCAATAGTATGTAAAGCAGAGTCAGGAGTAAGTAATACAAAGCTCAAGGGTCAGAAGTACGTAATGCAGAGTGCAGTGGTCAGGAGTAAGTAATACAGAGTTCAAAGGTCAGTAGTATATAACACAGAGTTCAGGGGTCAGGATTAAACAACACGGAGTGCAGGGCTCAAGAGTAGGTAATGCCAAGTTCAGGGGTTAGAGTAGCAAGTAATGCAGCATTCAGGGGTCAGAAGTAATAAGCGTTCAGAGATTAAGAGAGTAAGTAACACAGAGTGCAGTGGTCAGGAGTAAATAATGCAGTGTTCAAAGGTGAGGTAGTATGTAACACTGCATACAGAGGTTAGGATTATGCAAAGTAGACTGTAGGTAACAGGAGTAAGTAATGCAGAGTTCAGGGGTCAGTAGTAAATAACTCGAGTTTAGAGGTCAGATTTGTAGGCAGAGCAGAATGCAAGGATTGGTAGTAAGTAATGCAGAGTTGAAAAGTCAGTAGTATGGACCAGGGTTCAGGGGTCAGAATTAAGCAACACACAGTGCAAGGGTCAGGAATAGGTATAGAGGTCAGAGTAGTAAGTGACACAGGGTTCAGAGGTCGGACTAATAAGTAATGCAGACTTCAAAGGTCAGTAATAAGTAATGCAGAGTTCAGAGTAGTAAGTAATGCAGAGTTCAGAAGTAAGTAGTAAGTTCAGGGGCCAGAAGTAAGTAACACAAAGTTTAGAGGTCAGAGTAAAAATAATGCAGAGTTCAGAGATCAATAATAAGTAACACAGAGCTCAGGGGTTAAGGTCAGAGTAGTAAGTAATGCAGAGTTCAGGGGTTACAGTAGTAATTAAAGCCCAGTTCAGGGGTCAGAGTAGCAAGCAATGCAGAGCTCAGAGGTAAGCAATAACACAAAGTTCAGAAGTCAGTAATAAGTAATGCAGGGTTCAGGGGCCAGGAGTAAGTAACACAAAGTTCAGAGGTTGTAATAGTAACACAGAGTTCAGGGGTCAGCAGCATGTAATTTAGAATTCAGAAGTAGTGATGCAGACTTCCGG
Source organism: Staurois parvus (assembly GCF_062004578.1). Taxonomy (NCBI): domain Eukaryota; kingdom Metazoa; phylum Chordata; class Amphibia; order Anura; family Ranidae; genus Staurois; species Staurois parvus. The sequence goes on from NW_028318233.1 coordinate 3,118,859, forward strand.
GGGCAGAGAAGAAAGCAATGTTGGTGTGGCTCCCAGTACTGGGACAGGTTCATCCAGTACCTAGGGCAAGAATGGGAAACTGTGCCTCCTCCCCTACTGCTAATGTTTGATGTAGAATGGATGTACCATTCGACACCTATTCTTTGCCCTCTTGCTTCTGCTGCCCATGGTTGGCATGGAATGTGTACTGCAAATGCATGGCCAATAACTTACTTTCCAGAAGCTAGCAGGTAGTTGCACAGGCACTGTGTGTTTTTCTTGTCAGTTGTGGGTGGATGAGGTGGAGAGTGGACATGTTAGTGCACAGTTTGACAGCAATAACAGTCAGAGCAGACATGAAACCATGGCCGGCTTGACAGCTACTGATCTGGAGCATGTGGTGAAGGGGTGCCTCCACTGTCAGCAGTTAATGGTAATGACTGTTGATTGGCAGGCCCAAACAAGCAGGGCCCACACAGTGATCAGAGACCCCTGCAAAGAGTTGCCATTTACATGTTACATTCTGCAGCATGTGACAGGTGACCCTGGCCATAGCTGAGTCCAGTCTCCTCAATCATATTAGTGGAGCCCCAAGCTGAGAATTGGGGTTTGGTGTGCAGCAAAAATGCTTGAAATTACGGACGCTGGGGGTGTTTGTTTCCTGGGACAGTCCTCTCAAAATGGGAACTGACCCCATAAATGGGGATGAATGGTAACCTTACTGTATAGCAGAGCTGGAGTCTGAGCGGAAGAAGCAGTAAAAAAAAAAAAAAAAAAAAAAAAGAGCCAATCTGTTTATGTGCAGATCATACTGATAGAGAGACAAGGCAGAGTGACAGAGAGATGAGCTCATCACTATGCAATTTCCTCTTTCCAGTCAAAGGCCGGGGACAAGTCCAGGAGGACCTGGAGAAACTGAGTAGTATGATGCTGTCCATCAGACAAAGGGCATCTAGCAGCAGAAATAAATGCATTTAGTGTGAATATTGCAACAAAAGAGATTGCTTTGTTATTATATTTTTTAATGGGCAATTCAAGTTTATCTTAATATTTTTTGGCTGGAGTTCTGCTTTAAATAATTACACTAGGTGTTGATGGCAGATGTTGTATATGTCAAGATTTAGACTGGGTGAAGGGGTGGGGGGGAGAAGAGGACATAGGGATATGGGCATACAAAAGGGGAGGGAGGGTATAGTAGGATGGAAGTGGGGCTGTTCTGTTTTTTTTTTAAATATAGAAATCTTCTTCTGTCTCACTTCAGGAAGTTATTTTGCATAATTGAGCAGCCCATCATTACATATGACAAGCCACTAACTAAGAACAAACATGCACGTGAAGTTACCCTGGCCATCCAAACATTCCTGTAAGTTAACAAGTGATCTGCAAAATAATTCTCTATTTGAGACACAGAAAGTACTGAAGACATTGCATCTGCTTGACAGCCAGGCAATTAGCATTTTCAGATGGAGTGGTGGGCTAAGGAAGTCTAATTCCCAGAACAAGTTTCCTTCTGACTAGAGGAGATGGCATGGTTAGGCAGAACTGTCATTCCTTTGCATGCTAGTCCTACACATGGTAGTGTAAATGAGTTGTCATTCATTCTAAAATGCACCCAAATGCACATATACAGTGCATTGAAAAAGTATCCATACCGCTTGATATTTTCCACATTTACATCATGTTACAACCAAAAACGTAAATTTATTTTATTGGGATTTTATGGGATAGACCAAAACAACGTGGCACATAATTGTGAAGTGGAAGTAAAATGAGAAATGATTTTCAAATGTTTTTACAAATAAATATGTGAAAAGTGTGGTGTGCATTTGTATTCAGCCCCCCTGAGTCAATACTTTGTAGAACCACCTTTCACTGCAATTACAGCAGCAAGTCTTTTTGGGAATGTCTCTACCAGCTTTGCACATCTAGAGTGACATTTATGCCCCTTCTTCTTTGCAGAATCGCTCAAGCTCTGTCAGATTGGATGAAGAGCGTCTGTGAACAGCAATTTTCAAGTCTTGCCACAGATTCTCAATTGGATTTAGTTCTGGACTTTGACTGGGCCGTTCTAACACATGAACATGAACTATGTACAATAAGGCCTCGTGCACACAGATGTCAAAATTTACTGATGAGCAGGATCCTGCTGGCAGAAAGATTCTGAGTAAAAGACCTCATGTATATACAAATACAACTCTGTAAACGTGAGTATACATGCATACAATTCTTCTTCATCCTTTTCTTGTTTCCATTGTTTTATATGCTGGTATATACTGTACTTGCATATACACAAGTATAAATTACTGCACTGAAAATTTAAATGTATTTTTTACCACTCTGAATGTACCAATTTATTATGGATAAGCAGCTGTGTGCATCATCCCATATCAACAATGCAGCTTTTTTTGCCCATGTGCAATATGCCTAAAAGTAAATTCACACTACAGTATAGCTTTACAGATCGCACAGATGTGAGTGTGTTGTGTTGCTTTTGAATTGCAGAGATAGCAAAGTGCAGGTGTTGTGCTATGCACTGATGGCACTTCAAAGCTGATGGGCTACCTTAAAGTGTAACTAAACCCAGGACCCTGCATTCACTATATCTGGTCTCCCACAGTACACACAACATGGAAATACAAATAATAAATATAAACTGCTAAATGCCTTTTCTCATCAGCAGTTAGAGCAGTCTTCTGACTTCTATCAGTGTCCAGCAGAGCACTGGTAAAAGCTTGTGGGAGGAGTTTTCATTCTCCCCTGATTTTCTTATGAGGTTGCATAACCCATTGAACTGTATTGTTGCTGTATTGTCTCCCCTTATATTGTAAAGCGCTGAGCAAACTGTTGGCGCTATATAAATCCTGTATAATAATAATAAAAAATAATAATAATAACCCCTGACCTTTTGTCTGGACAGTGCTGATTGGCCCTATGATGATCACATGCACCCTTTCAGGGGGAAAAAAAAACTTTCTAACAATACACACCAAACTGATCATGTGCAGATTGAATAGAGTGAGTGAGCTCTGTACTATCTGCATATGGATTGGGGACAGCAGAAAAAAAGGGGAGGATCAGAAAAGACAGGATAAAACAGCCTTTTTACACCCCTTAGGTTCCACAGCAGGGGCGGACTGACAATCATGGGGTCCCCGGGAAATAGGGGATCATGGGGCCCATGTGTCCTTGCCCAGACTCCAAAAAGCCTATGAAAAAGGTACCAGGGGCATCTCATGGGGCCCCCTACTGACCCCGGGCCCTCGGGCAGTGCCTGAGTTTCCAAATGGTCAGTCCGCCACTGTTCCACAGTGAGTATAACAAGCAGGTTTACTGCACATACCGACTGATTTTAATGTTGTGGGTTTAGTAACACTAACACAGCATGCACCAGCTCATGAAAAGTGCATGCATTAACATGATTGTATTAGGGCACAAAAGATGTAAAGTAAATGGTCTCTTAATTTTTAACATATATGCAAATTAAGGCTGAATATAGCCACATAATATTGTGTTGGTTTGTGTTTTATAATGCAGCTTTAAGTGGGCCAAGCAGGGATGAAAAACTAAGAGATGCTTAGTAAAAATCAGCACACTTTATATACATTACACATAGTTAGGCAAACATTTAACCCCTTGCTCTCCCTTGATGTTAACCCCTTCCCACCCAGTGTCATTAGTACAGTGACAGTGTATAGTATTATCACTGATCACTGTATTAATGCAACTAGAGATGCCAGTGGCAGTTAGTCAGTTCCCCCCCCCCCAGCGTCAGTTAGTGTCAGATTGCTCGTTGCAGTATCACAGTCCCATTATAAATCGCTGATTGCTGCCATTAGTAGCATCGAAAAATACAAATTCCAGTATACACTATATTGTCAAAAGTATTGGGACACCCCTCCAAATCATTGGATTCAGGTATTCCAGTCACCTCTATGGCCACAGATGTATAAAATCAAGCACCTAGGAATGCATACTTCTTCTTCTGAAATTTCCTAAATATTCTATGCTCAACTGTTAGTAGTATTATAAAAAAGTGGAAGTAACTGGGAACAACAGCAACTCAGCTATGAAGTGATAGGCCCCGTAAAATGACAGAGTGAGGTCAGCGCATGCTGAAGCACAAAGTGCACAGAAGTCGCCAATTATCTGCAGAGTCAGTAGCTAAAGACCTCCAAACTTTGTGTGGCCTTCAGATTAGCACACCAGAGTGTAGAGCGCTTCGTGGAATGGGTTTCCATGGCTGAGCAGCTGTATCCAAGCCTTACATCACCAAGTGCAATGCAAAGAGTCAGATGCAGTGGTGTAAAGCACGCCGCCACTGGACTCTACAGCAGTGGAAATGTGTTCTCTGGAATGACGAATCACACTTCTCTGTCTGGCAATCCAATGAACGTGTCTGGGTTTTCTAGGTTTGGCGGTTACCAGGAGAATGGTACTAGCCTGACTGCAATGTGCCAAATGTAAAGTTTAGTGAAGAGGGGATTATGGTGTGGGGTTGTTTTTCAGGGGTTGGGCTTGGCCCCTTAGTTCCAGTGAAGGGAACTCTTAAGACATCAGCATATCAAGACATTTTGGACATTTTCATGCTCCCAACTTTGTGGGAAAAGTTTGAGGATGGCCCCTTCCTGTTCCAGCATGACTGTGCACCAGTGCACAAAGCAAGGTCCATAAAGACATGTATGAGCAAGTTTGGGGTGGAGGAACTTAACTGGCCTGTACAAAGTCCTGACCTGTCTTGATAGAACACCTTTGGGATGAATTATAGGGGAGACTGTGAGCCAGGCCTTCTTTTCCTACATCATTACCTGACTTCACAAATGCACTTCTGGAAGAATGGTCAAACATTGCCATAGACACACTCCTAAACCTTGTGGACAGCCTTCCCAGAAGAGTTGAAGCTGCTATAGCTGCAAAGGGTGAGCCAACACAATATTGAACCCTACGGACTAAGATCGGGTTGCAATTAAAGTTCATGTGTCATTCCTGATTTAAAAAAAAAAAAAAGTTGATGTGTGTGTAAAGGCAGGCATCCCAATACTTTCACACACATTCACGCACTACACACCTTATTGGGATTTGTTTTTAATCAAAAACATGTAGCAGAATATATTTTGGCAAAACATTTATGAAGAAAATTAATTTTTTTCTATTGGATATGTTTTATAGCAGAAAGTAAGAAATACTTTTCTTTTTCCAAATTTGTTTTCCTTAATATCACAAAAAATAAGAAACCTAGTGGTGATCAAAAAACTCCAAAAGAAAGCTCTATTTGTGAGAAAAAAGGATATAAATTTCCTTTGGATACAGCTTTGCATGACCACACAACTGTCAGGTAAAGCAGTGCTGAATAGCAAAAAATGGCCTGGTCATGAAGGGGGTAAATCTTCTGAAGGGCAAGTGGTTAGTTAAGCCTGACCTCTGTATTCTTTATGGTTGACTGTACATAGCATACTCCTGATCACTGGACCATGTACTGTATACTGGGCTGTACTTTAAAGGCAAATTCCACCTTTATAGCAAAAATGTAATACATGCACTCACTTTAATAAAAAATTAAATGCCCTCTGCAATGATCCGGTTGCACAGTAAGGTTGGCTATTATCCAGTTTTAATACGCCACCTGAGCGGGTGCTAGGGTTACCACCTCATTCCTTTAAAACTGAACACATATAATTTACACAGCTTTTGCAGCTAATTTAATGCAGATAAGTTACTGAGTTCAATTACCAACTTACTCAACCACAGAACCTGTATAATTAATATGTGTTCCATTTTAAAGAGATGAGATGGCAGTCCTAGCAGGTGCAAAGGACACCATATTGTGGTAATCAATTCACTTCATAAAGTTCCTTTTGATACAATATTTTTAAAAAGTAAAAGAAAATCATTGAGTGCACTGCCTGCCATAATGTGGTGCCATTTGCACCTGCTCAGTTTGCACATTTAGACTGAATAAGAGCCAACCTTGCTGGCCAGGTGCAAACAACACACAGTAATGCACAGTAAGGTTAGCTAAAATCCAGTCTTGTGTTTCATTCATACTTTCTAAATGGCCACGGTGCGAAACGTATACTACAAATACCTACATCTGGGTTCCCAGGTGTTCCATTCATCGGCAGCTGCTCAGCCTGTGTTGGGTGTTGGGCTGAAAAGAGCCAAGTCTGTCTGTTGCTGTAAACACGTATCCCCATGTATCTGTACATCCAGTGGTTACCTGCAGGTAGAGGACATTTGTCCCTAACAGCAGGTAACCAATGGATGTGCAGTAGGTACCAATTATAACTCTTTTTTGAAAACACTTAATGTGCTTACAGTGTTAAAGAAAAAAATCAGTATGGATCCAAGTAAAACATTAGTTCATGAAGGATATAGCTGGTTTATATTTAAAAACCTTAGGATTTCAGCTACATAAACAGTTAGGGCTAGTCTTCACTAGTGTTGCACTCCGAAGAGGATCTGTATTCAGATTGCTTTTCAGAAAGCAATTGGCAGGCAGTGAGAAGTCACTTGTTGCTTCTTCACAACCAGTTTTAACCACTTTAAACCCTGAACTAGCATGCCACAATCACGTGCACTGTGTTCTTGTAAGGTGCCCCTATTCAGTTGAATGGATTTTGTTCCGCAGGTGGTACTTCCCACTGAAATCTACAGGGGGATAATTTTTGCCAAGCTGCAGTGCAAAGCTTAATGGCACCACTTTTTAATGGCTTGTTTTTACGCCCCCAACCCAACACAAGTGTTAGAATTTGAGAGAGCTGACCCCCCCCCCCCCAGGAAAAAAAACTATCTACGACCCTGGAGAACATACATTTATTGTGCCTAAGCAGTGCCCTGAAAATTTAACTTTTTGCCTTTCTCTGGAAAAATAGCAGTACATGTCACAACATACCCCTGTAGACTAAAGCAGTGAATCTTCAGTGTGAAATCATCTAAGACACTGCTGCCTCTGACTGCAAGTCATGATATGATGATCCCTACTGTACTGCTTACATTTCTTCTTGCTGGAGCTGTACCTGAGGACCTGCAATGCAAGCATCTCCCGGCTGTGCTTCCACCTACGTCTGCTGCTTCTTGATCATTAATCTACTAGTCATCAGGGGCAATCTGACATGAGGAAGTAATGCTCTGTCTCTACCAAGATGGCCCATCCACACAGCAGTACAATATGGAATACACCATGGTAAGGCAGTCCTAGAGAAAAGATCCGTTGAAGTCTACAGGTCATAATGATGACTAGCTGTTGTCCTCTGCTTGCCTTTTTTTTTGGACACAGCCTCCACAGTATAGAAAGTTACAATGAAAAAAGTGAAATTATGAAAATAATGTTAATCGTAGAAACAGACCTGTAATGTCCAGCTGTAAAAAATACACTTCTCTAAGCAAAAAGAGAAACTTGCTTGAAGCAAGATAATTTTACTGTACATAAAAATAGCTTATTTTCTTAAGACCATAAAAGGATAGTCAACATGTGTTTTTATGGGCTGTAGGAAAGGATTTTTTATTATAAGTTACGCATATCTTTTTTTTCTTATATGTGCTTTTTTTGTATTTTTGCAATGTATTTAGTTTACTGAAAATAAAATGTACACTTAGCAAATTCAGAAATGTCTTTCTTGTACTGAAAATGACATAGACCCTAAATATAGGTGTCAATTCCAAATCACTGTTTCTTAAAGTGACACTAAACTATATCCCTTTTTTTCAAAAATAATCCATACATATCCATTACTTACTGTCCCTGTAATCTGTTTTTCATGAAATTGTCTCTTAATGTGTTTTTCCACCTCCTTGAGCTCCCAACCCTCTTCTCTCTCACTTATATTTGGAACAAGCAGTGCATGCTAATTGTAGTCTTGTGCACTGCTCACTAAACATTCTATTGTCCCTAGTCCATCAGTGGGACCATGAAGAATGAACATAGCCACCCTCTGACAGGAAGCCAGATTACAGTAGGAAAAAAAAAAAGAAATTTGGAGGAGTCTGAAAGCAGTGGAGGGCCTTTCTTGAGTTTATAATACAGTAAATACTTTATTAAAATAAATGTTTTTGAAGAGTTTTGTGTCATTTTAAGACTGCCAACTTTTCTACAAACATCCAGTGGGAGAGTTACTTAAACTGGAGCACTCAGAATCTGGTGCAGCTGTGCATGGAAACCAATCAGCTTCTAACGTCAGCTTGTTCAATTAAGCTTTGATAAAAAAAAAACTGGAAGCTGATTGACTTCTATGCAGAGCTGCACCAGATTTTGCACTCTCCAGTTTTAGTAAATAACCCCCTATTTTCTTCTGAAGATTTGCCCAATTACATCACAAGTGGCAACACTGACTGCCAAAATTTGCCCATGTGTGATTATCTTCTCCAAGCCTTAAAGGGAACCTGCTGCTGTGCCATTCATGTTAGCAACAATCTTCCTAAAAAATTATATCTGCATTTAAACTGTATGTTACCCCAACTTTTCATATTCCTGATATTATTATTATTATTATTATTATTATTATTAATATTAAACAGTATTTATATAGCGCCAACAGTTTGCTCAGCGCTGTACAATGATATGTGCCTGTTGTACCATTTACTTATATTAGAAAATATCCTGACCTCTTTCTATTGCATCCTTTGTGTGAAATACCTTGTGATCCTGCCAATACCCCTGCTTTCCTATTTCAAACTGACCACGCTAGGAATGAGCACATCCATCTCAGCACAGCCAGGTTTCTGGCTGTGCTGGGCGCACAGCCTATCTGAAATCCAATGGTCAAACTTGTCTGACACACCACCTGCACAGCCAGTCACTATGAAGATTAGTGTACTCCTCTCCTTCTGCCTAATGCTGACCCCCTCCCCCTTCCCGTCTTCACCCCCAGCTCTCTAAACCCCTTATGGGAATAGAGATTATGTTTTCACTTATTTAAAAAAAAAGTGTTTTTTATACATGTACACAAATGTATTGCTTTGCAATTCTATTTTAAATTGATTGTGTTTAATATATTTTTTCTTGAATATATTTTATGCATGTTCTTTACATTTAACTCCTCCCTTGTGTGGACATCAAACAGCCTGGGAAATGCTGCTGGGCACCATCATCTCAAAGGCTTGTTCACACTTTGCTTGTTTCCCGCACCACTTTCCAAATGCACTGGGTGTGCAATCTCCTGTGGGTGTTGATAGATTCCTAATGACACCTCAAATGCAAATTGTAAATACACTGTATTTGTCTACAGATCGTATGATACTGCAGTAGAATGCAATCCAGTCGCAATGCATTTTAAAAGTAGTGCATACACTACTTTTGGTGCAATCCAGTGTGATTTCAGCTCATTCAAATGAATAGATCCGCATTCCTGTGTGATTCCAGTGTGAACTAGCAGTAAATGTGATGTCAGCTGCCTCAGCAGACTCATAACTGTCACTCAACTGATAGTCTACAATATTCCACTCCTCCCCAACTGCTACATAAAAAGGAGGTGAGGAGTGGAGGAGCAGGGCCAGAACAAAGAGTTATTAGACACTTCCAGAAGAGAGAGTTATGACAGGGTAGGAAGGAGGGAGCTGTCAGATTAGCAGGGTCAGAAGCACATTGCAAGTTAATATAAATTAATTTATGGAAAGGAAAATGTAATACAGGAAAGCATTTTATATACTTGATTTTTCTGTTATTTTACCTGGATTTTGTTAATCTGGCGACGGGTCTCTAAAGATGATCTGTAAAGAAGAGGCTGTGCTAGAATGAGGCAAGTGGTACTAGGCAAGTACTAGTCACCAATATTGCCTGTTGGCTCCCTGCAACTGATTTTTTTCACATTACCGACATGTTTTGGTTTCCACATGTGTGAAGGTGATCATTTTGGTAGAGGCAGGGCTTTGCTTCTTCAATGTAAGAGCTGCCTGTAACTGGTGGGGTAATAATAAAGCTGCTGCAGGAGATGTGGAGAAAGCACAGATTTACAAAGTGAATGAATCAGAATAGGGAGTCATACAGCTTTCTCTCCATTAATGAATACATTGAGCAGTACAGTAGTGACCAGGGGAGGACTGACAACTCATGGGGCCCCCGGGAAATAGGGGATCATGGGGTCCCTGTGTCCTTGCCCAAACTCAAAAAAGCCTATGCAGAAGGTACCAGGGGAATCTCATGGGGCCCCCTACTGACCCCAGGCCCAAATGGTCAGTCCAGCCCTACTGGCCCCAGGCCCAAATGGTCAGTCCAGCCCTACTGACCCCAGGCCCAAATGGTCAGTCCAGCCCTGGTAGTGACATCATCAAATTTCACCCCAGATCTCTGGAGACTGGCAGTCAGGGACACCCAGCACCTTAACTTATACAGCAGAAGAACATTCATATGACAAGTCTCAGTATGTTTGTTAGTTTGACTAATGTCATTTAAGTAGTTAAAAATTTTGGTGGTTTTTAAGATTTGATTTTGGAGTGAATGGACTTTACCAAACAAAAACCACATGGACCCCACTAACAACTAAGAATGTTTGTTCAATTTTCTAATTCCTTCCCGCAGGGTTTACACTCCCGGCACAGTTACCAGTGGCTAACGGAGAGCTCCTGATCTCTACTTGTGATTGGGAGCTTTCCGATCATGATCAGAAACCCTGCCCCGATCCCGACATCTGAAACCCTGATTATGTCAATATTTCTGTGCTCAAAGCGGTACTTTTTTTGCATATATTGTATATTTTGTTTACGATTACTCTACAAGGACTTGTTTCGGTTTACCTTACAATGGCTTATTTCGATGGAACTATTTGGCCTTCTCTGCTTCCATAGAACTTATCTGTGACTTGAACTCTGTCTGTTTCCTCTTCTGTCTGGTGAGCAAGTGGCTCTAGAAAGATCTAGCAGGGGGTTTTACACAGGCACAAATGTGAAACTGGCTGGGATTGGTTAAGCCTCTGTGCAGTGTGAGGCTGGCTGTGATTGGCTTACCTATGTGCTGACTCTTAAAGGTATATTTTCCTTTTCTGCTTCTAACACAATGAATATATAAATGTTACATAACATTCAGAGACATAAATTACAGCAATGATTCTGCTTTTGGCTTTTACATATGCACATATACACTGTAGTGAGGTTATTGGCAGGTTCTGTATACACATATATGTGAACCATATTAGCAACCTAGGACCAGTCTTAGCTGGCCACCTACAGTTACCACTTTTGGTAGTAAAAGTTAACCCCGAGCTACACTCGGGAATACCACCAGGGAGGTTAAAGGGTCGGGAAGCGCCAGCGCCAAGTGGTTAGAATTAAAATTTTAAAATGAAAATCTGCTAGTATATACCCAGCTTTAGATGATCACATACTGCAGAAATTTGCTGTAAGGGTACAACACATTGCTTTCTCTGGAGGAATTCAAGACTAAAGGATCTGAGGGTGCATCTTGGAAACAATTCAAACTAGTTTTAAAGGCAGAACGTTTTTTACCTTAATGGATTCTATGCACTAAGTTAAAAAAAAAAAAACCTTCTGGGTGCAGTTCCCCCCTCAGCCACCCCCTCTTTATACCTGAGCCCCATCTTGATCCAGTGATGTGTATGAGAGCTGTGGCTCTCCAGGGTCTCTCTCTTCTCATTGGCTCACACAGAAATGGGGGCCATTGGCTCCTGCTGCTATCAACCACATACAGTGAGCCAATGAGGAGAGAGTGGGGGCGGGGCCAAGCCGTGTCCTGTGTGTGAATAGACAATGTCCAATCACTGGAGCATGGCTCGGGAGCAAGCCTGCTCAAGTGCCCCCATAGCAAGAGGCTTGCTATTAGGGGCACTCCGCAAGGAGGGAGGAGACAGAACTGGCAGCGGAGGACCCAAAAACAAGAGGAACGGGGATGCTCTGTGCAAAACTATTGCCGTTACCATGTACAGTGTTGAAAAAGTATTCATACCCCTTGAAATTTTCCACATTTTGTCATGTTACAACCAAAAACGTAAATGTATTTTATTGGGATTTTATGTGATGAACCAACACAAAGTGGCACATAATTGTGAAGTGGAAGGAAATTGATAAATGGTTTTCAAAATATTTTACAAATACATTTCTGAAAAGTGTGGCGTGCATTTGTATTCAGCCCCCTTTTACTCTGATACCCCTAACTAAAATCTAGTGGAACAAATTGCCTTCAGAAGTCACCTAATTAGTAAATAGAGTCCACCTGTGTGTAATTTAATCTGTTCTGTGAAGCCCTCAGAGGTTTGTTAGAGAACATAACATAAATATTTGAAAAGTGTGGTGTGCATTTGTATTCAGCCCCCGAGTCAATACTTTGTAGAACCACCTTTCACTGCAATTACAGCTGCAAGTCTTTTTGGGGATGTCTCTACCAGCTTTCCACATCTAGAGAGTGAAAGTTTTGCCCATTCTTCTTATGCTCTGTCAGAATGGATGGAGAGTGTCTGCGAAAAGCAATTTTGAAGTCTTGCCACAGATTCTCAATTGGATTTAGGTCTGGACTTTGACCAGGCCATTTAACACATGAATATGTTTTGATCTAAACCATTCCATTGTAGCTCTGGCTGTTTCGGGTCATTGTCCTGCTGGAAGGTGAACCTCCGTCCCAGTCTCAAGTCTTTTGCAGACTCTAACAGGTGTTTTTCTTAGATTGCCCTGTATTTGGCTCCATCCATCTTCCTATCAACTCTGACCAGATTTCCTGTCCTTACTGAAGAAAAGCATCCCCACAAAATGATGCTGCCACCACCATGTTTCACGGTGGAGATGGTGTGTTCAGAGTGATGTACAGTGTTAGTTTTCTGCCACACATAGTGTTTTGCTTTTAGGCCAAAAAGTTCAATTTTGGTATCATCTGACCAGAGCACCTTCTTCCACATGTTTGCTGTGCCCCCCACATGGCTTCTCGCAAACTGCAAATGGGACTTCTTATGGCTTTCTTTTAACAATGGCTGTCTTCTTGCCACTCTTCCATAAAGGCCAGATTTGTGGAGTGCAAGACTAATAGTTGTCCTGTGGATAGATTCTCCCACCTAAGCTGTAGATCTCTGCAGCTCCTCCAGAGTTACCATTGGCCTCTTGGCTGCTTCTCTAATTAATGCTCTCCTTGCCTGACCTGTCAGTTTAGGTGGATGGCCATGTCTTGGTAGGTTTGCAGTTGTGCCATACTCTTTCCATTTTCGGATTATGGATTGAACAGTGCTCCATGAGAAGTTCGAAGTTTGGGATATTTTTTTTATAACCTAACCCTGCTTTAAACTTCTCCACAACTTTATCCTTGACCTGTCTGGTGTGTTCCTTGGCCTTCATGATGCTATTTGTTTATTAATGTTCTCTAACAAACCTCTGAGGGCTTCACAGAGCAACTGTATTTATAATGAGATTAAAATGCACACAGGTGGACACTCATTTTCTAATTAGGTGACTTCTGAAGGCAATTGGTTCCATTAGATTTTAGCTAGGTGTATCAGAGTAAAAGGGGCTGAATATAAATGCGCACCACACATTTCAGATATTTATTTGTAAACATTTTGAAAACCATTTATCATTTTCCTTCCACTTCACAATTATGTGCTACTTTGTGTTGGTCTATCACATAAAATCCCAATACAATACATTTACAATTTTGGTTGTAAAATTACAAAATGTCGAAACTTTCAAGGGGTATGAATACTTTTTCAAGGCACTGTATGTATGTTTATTTTAAATGGCAACTTTTCTACAATCACTTTAACACTCCTAGATAGTCCCTGATAGGAGCTTTTCCGTTTTTAAATATAGGTCAAATTTACTGTGTCATGTTTCACATGACTGTCATATTGACTGTCATATGCCTTTAAGTGTTTCTGTGTTTTATTTCTGCTCCTCCCTTTCCTTTGGTTTAGTTAATGCTATATAGATAGCCCTCCCCCTTTCCCAGAAATGCATTGCAGCTCTAGCCTCATGTCATGGAGCAGGAAACATTATGATCTTTTGACCTAACAAATGTTCATTGTTGTAAGATTCTCTCAGTTTATGGATTAAACTTCACAAGATCTACAAAATGTCTTATCGATTGAGTCACTGACTGTGGTATCCAACTGAGGTTGAAGTTATCGCTATCTCATCACAACTGTAAGTTACAGAGATCACACTATCAATGCTTAGATTGGAGAGACAGAACATACTGACAGTTTGCAGGTTTTGAGCTAAACAACTGTCCCAAAGTGGATATGTTAGTAAGCATTCAAGTGGTTGATCTCACCAGGTAATATGCACCTTCAATATACATTGATATGTTAGTTTGTCCTTCACTTATTACTACGTGTTCCTGGGTTTGATCTCACCAGGTACTATGCACATTAAGTACACATTTAGAGTTGGAAGAGGTTTTCTTCTGGATGCTCAGGATTCATCTTACTGTCCGTGTAAAATGTATAGATTTTCTGTGTTATTTGTATGTTAATATCAATTCACAGAAAAGATTGTACTGGTTTTTGTGCTTGAAAATATTGATAGCTTGTGCCTGCCGTTAATTGTAAGGTTCTATGAGATGTCTATTGAGTGGAGAAGAAAATAGAGCCAATTAAGGGGAAAATGGAAAATAAAATCATGTTTTATGGAAAAAAAATTGATTTATGAGAAAAGAGGATTGCAATAGTAAGATAACGATTTCATGAAAAAATTATTCCACACCTATACAATATTTATGTAAGTGAAGTTTTTGATTGAAAAAATTATTGCAATTATTGAGATATGATAGCTCTTACAGAATTGTGAATTTACCCCTTGCATGAATAGAAAAATAACATGCGATGCATCTGAGAGAACTGTTAATTGGTGCTGTGTTCGGGGGACGTGATAGCGTGATGGAGAGCTGCTTTGTGTATGAGAGCCATGGTCCAACTCTCCTAAATTCTGTTAGTATTGCTGCATCACTTACCAGTGTTGAAAAAAAAAAAAATAGAAGAGCAACATAATTATTACTGTTCATGCAGCCAGACTGTAATACAGTAATTGATTACAAGGGTTTAATTGGGCTTTAAAGCTAAACTCTAGGAAGATTAAAAGACACAAATGAGTGTAGTTCCATTTTCATTAACCAGTTGCCGTCTAGCTCCTGTAGATCTACTGCTACAGGATATATATATAATGAAATGCAGCGCTAGTGTATCTGTGACACTCACAGAGTATATCAATAAAAATACAGGAGATATAAAGTTCACAAATAATGATAAGTGCAGAATATAGTGAAGGTTCTGTGACTCCTGTGGCGGTGAAGAGGAGTATAGATGTACACTAACCAGATAGATGAAATGCTTGCGCATGGAGTATATAAGACCTACTCCGGGTACTCAGGGTGTGAATCACTGGGATAGGTAGTAGTCATCTATGCCACAGCCACCAGGTGTCATGGGTCTGTAATACATCAAGGATCTCCTGGAATGCCGATTTCCGCCACCAGAGGGGTTTTTTTTTTAAACTTTGACATCAGACTTCGAGTAGGCAAGAGTCAGGTAGACCTTTAAAGAACGGGGCTCCCATGGAATAAACAGGGCCCCAGACAAAGCTTCTGATAGTGTAGTAACTTTAATGCAGTAAGTGATAAGCATACAAAGAAAAACACTTACATTATAGAATCCAAGATGACCGCCGGCTGTGTGTAATAAGCCTTGCAGTGTAGCAAACAATATAGTCCAGTAGGGGGCACTCCCTACTGCTACAGGGTGGCCACTATGCACAGAATCATGTATGTGTATGGGCGATTCTGAATTTTCGGGTAGGGGGCACACGCTCAGCTGATTTGTCACAGCACATGCTGATCATCGGGGCCTGGCCAGTGACTGAACACTGGCACCCGGCGACTGTGAGTACACTCACAGAGCTGTGTTCTGTGAGAAACACAGAGCTGTGCTCAGTGACAGGGGATCTAGTTGGTTTTTCATTCCCTGCTAAACAGGGAATGAAAACAACTAGGTCCCCAGTAAAAGCAGCACACAGTACACACAAACACTTGTTAGGCACATATTTAACCCTTTCCTGCCCAGTGTCATTAGTACAGTGACAGTGCATATTACACTGTTCAACAAATTTTTATTTTTTGCCAGTTTTGGAAACAAAAGGATCCATTTCTTAATGAATTTCACATTCTGAGTTCAAATATAACAATGAAATTTGTCAATTGGCTCTAGTTTTTCTGTAAACGGAAAGTTTTCTACTATAGACGTAATGACTACATAATGCACAATAATTATATAGATAGATGTCTTTCCACAAATATAAAGCAAGTGATATTGACTACATAACAAAGCCTAAATGGCATAATATATTGCATAGGATTACCAAGAAAAATTATAGCCATAAGCTAAGTTGAATCATTTTAATACTTAGGATTCTCACTAGTTTTGTCTTCAGTTTGTGTCGGTTTTGCTTCTCTTGGCTTTTCTCTTGTATTCGAGGAAAGGGCTATCTCTTACAACTGCACGTGACTACACGCTTCAGGTTCTTCCTCACTTGACTCAACCACGAAGGATTCTGGTGCTTTAGGAATTGGTAGCCCCTCTCCATGAGGAACTGGACGTATTGCCGATGGAATATTTGGATAGTGCACAGATAACTTTTTCTTCTTATTTAGCCCTTTTACAATTGGAGGCACCATACAAAAGTAACAATTACTAACATGATCTGTTGGCTCTCTCCAAATCATTGGCACAGCGAAAGGCATAGATGCCTTTTTTCCATTCAACCATTGCTCCAGTGCCGTCCCACAAGAATTGCAGCATATATGTGGTGCCCAGCTCTTGTCCTGGTCTCCTATCTTGCAGCCAAAATACAAGTTGTAGGCTTTCTTAATCATTCCTGTTATCCTCCTTTTTTGTGAGATAAAAGTTATTTCACCGCAGATATAGCAGAAATTATCTGCTTTATTCACACAAGTTCGAGGCATTACTGAGTAGCCTATATAAGCATAAAACGAAATGTAAAGACACTGTCGAACTGCAATCAGCTACAGATACTGCAGCTTTTATGCAGTGAAGTGATGCAATTAAAGGCTAATATTGCATCATCTCAGTATACATGCAATTTTCTATTGGTCACCAGTATCAATTGCGCAATATGCAACTGAAGTTGCATCATAATTTTGAATGGCTTA
The DNA here is from genome assembly GCF_062004578.1 of Staurois parvus. NCBI lineage: Eukaryota > Metazoa > Chordata > Amphibia > Anura > Ranidae > Staurois > Staurois parvus. The sequence continues at coordinate 3,135,924 of NW_028318233.1, forward strand.
CGTCATTAGATGGGTGAATATATCATGGAAACTAGAGCCAATCAACATTTTTTAGGGTCATTTTAGTTTTCAGCACCCCAAAATTATGTAAGATTAGCTAATTTTATGCCCAAAACTTTTTACCTGTTGAACAGTGTTATTAGCACTGATCTCTAATAATGGCACTGGTGATATCAGTGGCAGTTAGTTCCCATAAAGTGGCAGTTAGTGTCAGATTGGTTGCCACACTATCGCAGTCCTGTTATAAGTCGATGATCATCACCATTACTAGTATAAAAAAAATAAATAAAAATTCCAGTATATATCTCATAGATTGTGGACGCTATAACTGTCACACAAATCAATCAATATACACTTTTTGGGATTTTTTTTTCTACCAAAGACATGTAGCAGAATACATTTTGGCCAAAATTTGATTTTTTTAAATTATTTTATGGGATATGTTTTAGAGTAGAAAGTAAAAAATATTGTTTTTTTTTTCAAAATTGTAGGTGTTTTTTGTTTATAGCGCAAAAAGTAAAAACCACAGAGGTGACCAAATACCACCAAAAGAAAGCTCTATTTGTGTGGGAAAAAAATATAAATTTCATTTGAGCACAGCATTGCACGACCGCGCAATTTTCAGTTAAAATAGTGCAGTGCCACCTAGCAAAAAATGGCCTGGTCATGAATGGGGGTAAATTTTCCATTCCAAAACCATTAATCACTTCCCATCCGCTGTATAGCACTAATACTGCTACAGGGTGGTACGGGTGCGCAAAATCACATATATATATACACGTTATTTCGCATTTCCGGGTAGGGGCGCACGCTCTACCTGTGTCGCTATTCGCGGCCTAAGCTGTCAATCACCTGGTCCCGGCCGATGATTACTAACTGGCACCCGGTGATCAAGGAGCATTACCAATGGAGGGAGAGAACTGTATGTAAACAATACAGTTCTCTCCCATCAGCTCCTGTACACTGCTATGCATGGCTTTGCATAGCAGAGCCATACAAAGCAGTGCGCTTACAGTGAAGTACACACACAGCACATAGTAAAACAGCACACAGTTAACCCTTTGATCGCCCCACATGTTAACCCCTTATTGTACAGTGCCATTAGTACAGTGTCAGTGCTTTTTATTAGCACTGATCACTGTATTGGTATCACTGGGGATGTCAGTGACACCTAGTCAATTCCCCCCCAGTGTCAGAATGCCCACTGCATTCTAGCAGTTCTATTATAAGTCGCTGATCGCCGCCATTACTAGTAAAAAAAAAAAAAAGCCTAGTATACATACCGCCAATTGTAAACGCTATAACTTTTATGTAAACCAATTAATTTACACGTATTGGGATTTTTTTTTAGCAAAGATGTAGCAGAATACATTTTGGCCTAAATTTATCACTGGACATATGTAATAGCAAAAAGTCAAAAATATTGCTTTTTTTCTCAAAATTGTCTGCCTTTTTTTTTTTTTTTTATAGCGCAAAAAATAAACAATGCACAGGCGATCAAATACCACCAAAAGAAAGCTCTATTCATGGGGAAAAAAGTACGAAAATGTCATTTGTGTGCAGCGTTGCATGATCGCGCAATTGTCAGTTAAAATAATGCAGCTCCATAACACCAAAAATGGCGTGGTCAGGAAGGGGGGTAAATCCTCTGGTAGGCAAGTGGTTAAATATATTTTATTTTTAAACACTGGTAGTGTATGTAATTGAATTTGATTTGCTATGTGTCTCTTTTACAAATCCTCTGGGCAACAGAACTCTGGAAAAGGGAGGGACGGTACTAGGAACCAATCAGGTGTGCTGCATGCAAATATGTTCACAAGAAGCATGCTGATAGGGAGAACAGAGTATACAGAGAGATGACCCTATCAGTCTACTGCTGCTCTATCACTGTCCAGTCAGCAAGTTGGGGTGAATAACTGGTTGTTCTGTCTCAGCACTGGATGGACAGAAATGCAATTCTTTTGTTATGTAAAACAGCGTCTTTATATGTATTTCACCGGCGTACTTAGCGGTGCGTCTGGAGTTCAGCTTTAAAAAGGTTAATACTGTATATTTTTAGTTTAGTGAACAAACATTAACAAAAAAGCTGCATGCAAAGCTACTGCCAAACTTGAATTTGTTTTTTATACAAACCAATAAATAAAATATTGTGTTTGTGTAATAATCCATCTCACTGGTTTCTGCACCATTGAGTGTATATAAACTTATACATGTTTCTTTAAAAGAAATCAGCAAATGCATGCTCCAGGGCCATCACTCTCATTATCTCTGCAGTATTTGTCAAGTCACTGGCCTGGAACAAGAACGTGCATATGATGTGTCTCGTCCTTTTACATACAGTATGCATGCATTAAAGGTCAGTGTCTTACAATGTAGTGAAGCAGACAATGGTAGCTCCCATATCTATTTTGGAAGTTTCACTTTAAAGTGTTTGTAAACCTCTGACATGAAATATTAACAAAGCATATCCCTCTATAACATGTGCTTGTCTTAGTCCAGAGCAATAAATGTCAATTCTGTCTGCTCCCTTGTTCCTCTGCTATCAGCATGAATCACTGCTGGCAAGTTTTCCTTACACCAAGAGAAAAAAAGGAGACAGGAGAGGGAGCTCCAGCACATAGCCTGTGATTGGTAGCCTCAGCTCTGTTCCTGTGTGCCGTGGGAAGGGTGGTGGGGGTTGTCCTCTCTGAAAGGATCTAGATAACTTCCATTTTGTATTATGTACGCCATTTTAAGTATTAAGTATTAAGTTAGCTTTTTGTAGAGATATTAGAAGTTTAATGAAACTGTTTTTGGTTGTTCAAGGATGTATCAACAGAAGCTAACATGACCCTGACAATGTCTTTGTCTGGCTGTTTTCCAGAAAGTTAGCCAAAACAATTTGTACCAAGAAATGTATATGTCATGTTTCATGTAGTAAGCTCATGATGGAAAGTTACAAGTTACAGTTTTGAAACTCGCTCCCCCCTCCCTTATTATTATCTGTAGTCTATATAATCTTATTAATGTCTAATAAACTTTGAACATCTCTGAACATAAGCTGTCGTGATTTCCGTGTTCAAGGGGTGTTCCCAGAATTCTGCTGATAAACCAGGAATCTCTCCACAGACCGGGGGTCTCTGAGGGAAAAAGAAAATCATTCCTTTCAGCTGGGGGCTCAGCCCGGGATGACCACCCACCTCACTTGGTAAGTAAACCTTTTGTCTTTTTATGACTAAAAGCTCTTTCTTGCCCTGTGTTGAGGGAAGGTCTTGAATCATTCTGTATTGTCTATATAGACCCGTGATAACCTGTAGCTGCTTTTGGTAAAGCAGACTTAACTCTTTGGTAGAGTTACAAAATAGTGCACTATAAAAATATAAAAAAGGTGTTTTTGGTAAACACAGTTCTCTGGTAGAACACACTGTTTTCTAAAACAGTGAAGAGATAACTTTTGGGAAGTTATCAAGAGGTTAATAAGTCTGTGGAGCAGATTCTGGTTTATCTGTCTTTTGCTTTTTCTTTCTGTTGCGTAGAAGTATAAGATAATTTGTTATGTAGAACAAAATAAGATTTTAAGCTAAAATTGTTTTATCCACTGTCTAAATATGGGTCAAGGAGGTAGTTACCCACCAGGTCCCCCAGAAAAGGGAGAAAATTGTAAGGATTATGTTGCTAGAGTTTGTGGAACGGACTATTATTTAATAAATCCCTGGGTGGATTGTATGGCAGGCTGGACAGAAGCTATGGGGAGTACAGACCCATTCCCAAGAAAGGGGGCAAATGATCCTTTTCATACAGACATGATTTAGGGATTATGTTTGGGGGACAAACAAGCCTTTCCTTGGTATGAGGGGGACCCACAATGGGACCAAGTTTATATGAAGAAAGGGGGAGAAAACTGGTTAAAATGGTCACCGTATTGAGTTGATAATAGCAAGGGAAAGTTCAATTTGATTTTCTCTTTAAAACAAAAGAGGAAGTTGAAATTGGATACATTAAAAATATGCCAGGAAAAGCATCAATCTGAAAAGACATGCAGACCCAAGATTGGACTGAAAACAGTTCAGACACCAATCCCACCCCCTCCGTATAATATATATCCTTCATTAAGTGGTTTTAAAAATGCTGCTGATGATGATTTTTTGATTAGTTTGGGGATGATTACTCCCCAGCCTAATGCCCCTGCTCCTGTCTCTGCAGTTCCAGCTCCTGCCCCTGCCCCTCCAGTCCCTGCCCCTGTCCCTGCGCCACTTCCCGTCCCGGATCTACAACCAATACAGCCAGGCCCCTCCACTAGACCCAAACAGATTATTAGTATAAAATCACCAGACAGAGAGGGTAGCCAAGTTCAAGGCATCCTTACGGAGAATAATGACAACGAAGGAGAGTTGGAATACGAAGAACAGGGACAGGTAAATATAATAAAATTACAGAAAAAGGATGGTCAATGGAGGAGAAGTGACACCAGTCATAGAAAGGACAGAGAGATGTGGAGGAATTTAGAATGCAGCTTAGATCCATGGATAAGAAACTAGAGGGAAAAAGAGAAGATGAGGGGGCCGTAGGAGGAAAGGAGCTGGCTATATTGACACTACCTTTTCTCACAGCAGGAGAACTAACTCTAAAAAAACCCATAGAATTAGAAGATATTAATAAGATTGTTAAACATTGTCCCAAGCCTACAGTATCTCCTGGAGGTACACTTGCTTATTTAAAAAAGGCATGTTTAGGAAGAAATTACACACAGGAAGATATGAGATTGATCATTGATGGTATTCTGGGAAATAATCCAGCTTGGGATTGGATAAATGTAAAAAGCATTAGTCACATAGAACCAAGTAATACACAGGCTACTGCCTATAAACTAAATACCACAGAAGGGAGAGAAACTATGTGGGAGGAGCTTGACACAGAATTAAAAAGGGTTTTCAAGAATAAGGCTTCCCTCCCTATTGCTACAGCATGTAAACAGAAGGTATTTTAGAAGAAACTGTTTCTCCTTACAACACACCTATCAATCCTGTTAAGAAGCCGGATGGCTCTTACAGGTTTGTACAAGATTTGAGGGCCATAAATAATTTGGTGGTTCCATTAGCCCCAATAGTGCCTGATGTGCCATCACTCCTCACCTCCATTCCGTCCGATGCAGAATACTTTACAGTGATTGATTTAACAAATGCATTTTTTTTGGTTCCTGTGGACCACCAGACGAGGGCGCTATTTGCATTTACGTTCCGTAACCGCCAGTTGACCTGGTGTAGATTGCCCCAGGGCTATGTAGATTCGTTTGCAGTCTACTCACTTGCCCTCCAGACCACTCTGAGGTCCTGGACCCCTCCCAATGGTTCGGTCCTCATTATATATGTGGATGACCTATTGATTTGTAGTTCAAGTCAGGAGGCCAGTCAGGAGGATAGTTGGTCTCTGTTAGAATGGTTGTCAGGGAATGGTCACAAAGCATCTAAAAAGAAATTGCAATGGTGCCAAAAACAGGTTGAATACCTTGGTTTTATTCTAAGTCATGGTGAGAGGAATGTCAGTCACAAAAGAGCTGCGGCTCTCGTGGGTCTGCCCCGCCCACAAACAAAAAAGGACATGCTAACTTTTCTTGGTATGATTGGTTACAAATAGGAAGATATCTCAGAGTGCAAAGGGATTTTCTGGGATGTTTACCATCGGGCAACAGTTTCTCAGGTTTGAAAGGTGCTCACTTGGTCATTGTACACACCTTCACAACATTTTACAAGGTAGATGTTACTGCATCTTGGGATGCTGCTTTTTGGCCATAAAGTCCTACACGTGGCAGTGTAGTTACCTTGCCTGAAGTTTTGTTGCTGTTTTTCTTTCTCACCCCTTTGGAGACACTGGGGGAGTTTTACTAAAACTGGTGCACTCAGAATCTGGTGTAGTTGTGCATGAAAGCCAATCAGCTTCTAACTTCAGCTTGTCCAATTAAGCTTTGACAACACAACCTGAATCTGAATGGTTTCTATGCAGAGTTGTACCAGATTTTTCACTCTCTGGCTTTAGTAAATAACCCCCACTGTGACAAATTGTGTTTTTTATTAATTAACTTTGTTTGGCCATCAGCAGGAGTCAACCTGAAGCTGTACTTGTGTTTTTTGTGCCTATTCCTACAGGTGGCAGTATATACCAATGGTTGACATCAATACATAGAAAATGATTTCACCAAGATTACAAAAAATCATTTGCAGAAGTTGTGAAGCTGAAAGACCCCTAGCGAGACCACCTTAACAAAAAAAAAGTATTTCTGCTAGGACAAAAGAGGCCTAGGGTGGTAGGATTGCAAGGGGCAACACACTGCCATCCACAAACCATGTTGCTTACTGTAAATAATGTATTTCTACGTATAACAAAAGGTTCCAGACTAAGGTCCTGCTTTGCGGTGCAATCCATCTGTATCCTTATTATTGCTGCTTCTGCGCAGTTGGTGTACCTTTGTTGGTAGAATAATATACCATGTAATTAGTTTACCCACTCTGGATGGACACATTAATGCTAGCAAAGTAGGGTGATAGTGATAGGGCGATAGTTTGCCTACTTTTCCAACCATCAGTTCTGGTCTACTGGCACAGTATACAGTGTACAAATAGTCTCCCCAGCCTTTGTACAGCTATGATATCTGAGCTTGAGTGACATCAGAGGTTTATTAACTCCAGTGCACTGTTTTATGCATTGGCGTGCCATTCATTCTGACACCCCAATGCACCTTCACAGCACACCTGCATTGCAGCATACCACAACATGCAGTCCTACTATGGTGTGTTACAGTGCACTGTTGAAATTGCTGCATGCATGATTTTTGGTCCATTGTGGTGCTTTAGACAGCCAATTCAAATGAATGGGTTTTTGTTAATGTTTTGCACGTTAACAGTCAAGGTGTGTTAATCAGATTGCAGCAAACTGTGCTAGCGTAAATAGGTCCTGAGGCTAGCCAACGGAATAGAGTAAGGTGGGTGGGATGTAGAAATCCGGCCTTGCATACATTTTAAAATCAAATGGTTTAGAATCCAGGCTTTGAGGCCGATTCGATTAACAAGTTGATCAAGAATATTAGTAGTTATTCAATTATATATAAAAAGCCAATTCCCGGCTATTTATTTTATCTGCACATGACTGGATCATTGACGTGAATCTTCACTCTTTTTTGAGTGAGGTTTTTTAGTTCCTTTCAGTAGATCAGCCTCTGTTGGCATAGCCTATTTCACTGATGACCACATCCATACAGTCTGACATCTGATTGAGGAACATCATGTGCTTTTTAATGGATGGCCCCTGCACGGCACCAGTACAGTTCTTAGCACATACAGCAAAGCAAAAGCTCTGGAGCAGACTCACGAAAATACAAGAAATATGATCCATGCCATTTAGCTGGGGAAGAGCTTGTTCCCTACGTTTAAAGGATAATTTCACCTTCGGAACATGTTATTTGTTCCAACCTCTGCACCTTCTCCCCTTCCTCCCTGTGACAGCGGGCAAGGGATCTTCCCCCATACCCGCTGTCACAATTTGAAAATAGTGCAGGGCTCTGCCCACACGATCGTGTCATTCATTCAGTTTCTTGTGAATGAATACACTACAAGTATAGTCAACCATTGCTGCTGATGGCTTGTAGTTCTCAATGAACTGCGAGGGCGCTTGGTGAGCACTCTCGTAGTTCATCGATATTCCTGCTGTCAAGTAACTGCCTGCCTGTACGAGGTATGGACAGACAGCTATCCTGAGTCTGATCTGATTGTGGATGCAATGCTCTGCAGGCTTCCTAGAAAAAAAAGCACATATTTTTACCTGCAAAAAATGTTCCTTTTTATAATTTTTTTTTAAAGGTGAATTTAGGATTTAAATGTATGACATGGTTAGTTGCCTAGCTTTTCCTTCTCACTGCATTTTTCCCCAAGTCTGCACTATTGTGTGTTCCTTTTGTAGAGAAAGTGTGATTTTTCAATACTTGAGTAATAAGCAAATATAAAAAAGGCATCCATTAGTACTGAAACAGTGTCCTTAAAAAGTGTCACTTAAAAAATGTCCTTTTTCATCATAACCTACCAATAGCTTTATTTTATTTTGCCAGTTAGGTTTGAAGCTTCTGAAAAAGGTCCTAATTATGTTACTTTAGCTACCCAGGCCACTTGGTATATGCTATACCGTATAACTGCTTCTGTAAAGGAAATTAGTAAATTCTGTTGAAAGCTGTATTTAAGTTTGTATGCTTTGCCTATGTATTGTACACTGCACTCATTGTGCACATTGTTTTCATTAAAAGTTTGCATTCCTTCAAAGTCCTGTTTAGAAATTAGCCTACCTATGTCCAGCCCCTTGTTACCGTAAAAGTACAACTGTAATATTAATGAGATATCTACGTAATCGTGTATAAAAAAAAACAAAACAGAAAATGCACTGAATGAACAGAACAGTGATTTGGAAAAATGCTGAGTGTATCTTTTTGTGTCTGTGTCCTACTGCAGTATTTATTCATTTGGAACCACTAATCAATAGGAGGATAGGAGTTGCCCATCTATAAAGTTTTCAGTATTAATGTCCAGAACAGATGGCAAGCTTTGCCTTGGAGGGGATTTACAGGTGACCCTGAGAATCTGAAATGAGGAGCCTAAGATGATCTGGTTATTTATGATAATCAGCTGGCTGAGGTAAGCCTTTTGAGATATCAGAATTCCTTAATCAGTAAGGCATTTTCATATCAAAGGGTACATATTTTACTCCCCTTAATCAAACTGTATTGATTCCTGGTTATATGTCATGTTGTCACTATCTACTGTCCATTGGAGTGTTCTAGAAAAGAAATGGAAGAATAGTGCTGTTTTATGATGCATGCATCTACTGTAATAGATCTAGAGGCAAGAGGGTATAGGCACATGTAGATGAAGAGAGAATATTGGCCAGTCATTATGGGTAATAAAGTAAGTATGTATGGGATTGAAAGGTAAGAGGGTACCCTCAGAAAATGCCCAGCACAAGAGGAGTGCTAGAGAACATATAAACCAAAGGTGCGGTTCCCCCTATACTGAGCCCCTAGATAAATGGTTAAAGTGGACAGGGATCCACAATGGGTAACAGGGTTACCAAGTCTACAGGGACTAAGAATCATGCAGAATAAACAGCTAGAGGGACACCTATTTTAGCAGGATGGATGAAGGGTGACAGTGTAATTGTGGAATTACTTTAGAGTAAGGCACCACAACTGGTAAATTCTAAAACATGGAAAAAAGCCAAAACAGAAAAATGAGAGTCAAATTGTATATACTGGAAATGATATACAGTAATTACTGGCCCTGGGCCAAACCGAATACTTTATATGGGGTCATAGAAGGAAGATGGGATGCGCACTATGGCTGCCTATCTAACCATGAGCTGGAGTAAGTTGAGTAAGGAATTATAGTGCATTGATGAAGGGATATCAGAGAACAAAATAAGAAAAGCAGAGTTTAGAGAAGTAAAACTAACTTAAGCAGGGACATTTTGAAGAGTGCTAAAAAACTGAGAGAATGATATGCATGTGTTGTGTAAAAAAATGGGAAAAACGTAAGCAATTTAGAGAGATAATCATGTATGTGTGTGAATGGGTGTGCTGGGCCTTTTGGTCCTTTGTGTTTAGCTCTGTGTAGATTTCCCCTCTCTCTTTATTTCTCTTTCCCATGAGAAGAATGTGCTGGAATGAGACAGGACATGAAGGACAACCAGTGATATGACTGAGTTTTCATAACATTATGTGTCGGCTTAATTAATCTGATAAACAATGTGATTGCAGTATTCCAAGTAAAATGAAAGTTAAATTTAAAAGTGCATATAGTATAAAATAACACAAATTAAATATCCTTTTGATAGTGGAAGTAGTGCATTTACAGAAGTGAAGTGAGGTAATGTGTCCTCCTTTATGGAGATGTATCTGTGTAATTAGAATTCGGGTGCGATATTGAGATTATCACATGAGTGTTAATTTCTGATATGTTAACATTTTATTAATGATAGAGATATATTTTAATTGGTTTAGACAACCGTTGGTTGGAAATGTCATACAGGTTATTTTGTAATATGGGGTTAATTTACATTAACATGAGGTGGTTATATTGCAGCTGCCTTAATACTTAACAGAGTCTAGATGGACGGGATACATGAGAAAGATTTCTATAAAAATGAAAACAACAGGTCTTATAGTAACTTGATGTGTGGTCCATGATGTGAGCGTAAAAAATAAAATTACAGACCCATCTCACCAAGCCCACACACCCTGCTAGGATAGATGCCACCTGCAGCCAGCTGTTTATAGTTTTTTGATCTGGCTGATGATTTTCTGTTCTTTCAACTAACAACAGAGCAAGCAAAGAGAAATTCTAATATTTCCAGGGAAAGGTTGTCTTTTTTAGAACATGAAGCTGGAGTTCTTACACAAAGAGCATGGCAGGAAAAAACAAGCCATTGCGATATATTTCATGCAAGCTGGACCAAGTAAGGATGGGTTCACCCGGCTATATTAGAGCAGTAGCTGTATGCAAGGTGCTACTAGGCGAAGGTACAAACGTTATTTTGGTCAATTATTCAATTTTAATGGTCCCACATTTTGTGCAGCAATTATTGCAAACAGCCCAACTAAATATTTGTCTAATGCAAGGTTCACAAAATATGAATTTGTATTGTTGGCGTACCATTGAATCCAGCCACCTTATTGCTTGTGGTGGAGGAGGCTGGAGACAAAGAAACACCACGTGTTAAACTGATGTTGTAGAAATCAACTGCTGTAAGCCCAGGGAGGACACACTCCTTGAAGAACCAGATATTTGATCATTTGGAGATTTGATCCCGAATTTATAGTGAGGATGGCTAGACCCATACTGAATATGCAGTTATCACCCAGACGGACGCTCTGTATTTAGAGTCATTGGATCCTTCCTCCCCAACTCAAAAAACAGAGCTCCATGCTTTAGCAAAGCCTGTGAGATATCAAGAGTATAAATGTATATAGATAGAAGAGAATTAATGCACTTTTGGGGTGGCGCATGATTTTGGTTCCATTTGAAGGGCTAGAAGTTTTTTACTTCATCAGGTAAACCAATCAAGCATGCTAAGTTAAATGATTGGGTGTTTTCAGCCATCTACCTTCTTACTGAGGTACCCATACTAACATTAAAATGCACATATTGGAAGCAGACCTAAGCACTAAGAATGCTCCATTACAGCCTCGAACACTTACTTGGTCTGTGCAACTCACAGATTCCACCCTATTTCTGGCCCAGTAGAGCTGGGATTATTAATTAAACTTTGAGGACCCCAGAACAAGTAGTCCATAGTTGGGGCAACTTCTTATGAAACAGATCTTTGGAAAAAGGTGATCTTTCGAAAAATTAGAATATCGTACAAAAGTACAAGATAGTTCAATCCATGATTTGTCATAATTGTGATGATTATGGCTCACAACTCATGAAAACCCCAAATCCACAATCTCAGAAAATTAGAATATTACATGCAATCAATAAAACAAGGATTGTACATAGAACAATATCAGACCTCTGAAAAAGTATAAGCATGCATATGTACTCAGTACTTGGTTTGGGCCCCTTTTGCAGCAATTACAGCCTCAATGTGGCGTGGCATGGAAGCTATCAGCCTGTGGCACTGCTGAGGTGTTATGGAAGACCAGGATGCTTCAATAGCGGCCTTCAGCTCTTCTGCATTGCTCGGTCTCATGTCTCTCATCTTTCTCTTGGCAATGCCCCATAGATTCTCTATGGGGTTCAGGTCAGGCGAGTTTGCTGGCTAATCAAGCACAGTAATCCCACGGTTATTGAACCAGGTTTTAGTGCTTTTGGCAGTGTGGGCAGGTGCCAAGTCCTGCTGGAAAATGAAGTCAGCATCCCCATAAAGCTCGTCTGCGGAAGGAAGCATGAAGTGTTCCAAAATCTCCTGGTAGACGGCTGCGTTGACCCTGGATTTAATGAAGCACAGTGGACCAACACCAGCAGATGACATGGCTCCCCAAATCAACACAGACTGTGGAAACTTCACACTGGACTTCAAGCATCTTGCAGTGTGTGCCTCTCCATTCTTCCTCCATACTCTGTGTCCATGGTTTCCAAATGAAATGCAAAAGTTGCTCTCATCAGAAAAGAGGACTTTGGACCACTGAGCAACAGACCAGGTCTGTTTTTCTTTAGCCCAGGTAAGACGCTTCTGATGTTGTTTGTTGTTCAGGAGTGGCTTGACAAGAGGAATACGACATTTGAAGCCCATGTCCAGGATCCGTCTGTGTGTGGTGGCTCTTGATGCACTGACTCCAGCCTCAGTCCACTCCTTGTGAAAATCTCCAACACTTTTGAATGACCTTTTCCTGACAATCCTCGTCAGGCTGCGGTCATCCCTGCTGCTTGTGTACCTTTTTCTTCCACACTTTTCCCTTCCACATAACTTTCTATTAATGTGCTTATATACAGCACTTTGGGAACATCCAACTTCTTTTGCAATTACCTTTTGAGGCTTACCCTCCTTACGGAGGGTGTCAATGATGGTTTTCTGCACAACTGTCAGGTCAGCAGTCTTTCCCATGATTGTGATTCCTACTGAACCAGACTGAGAGACCATTTAAAGGCTCAGGAACCCTTTGCAGGTGTTATGGCTTAATTGGCTGATTAGAGTGGGACACTTTGAGCCTAGAATATTGCACCTTTTCACAATATTCTAATTTTCTGAGATTGTGGATTTGGGGTTTTCATGAGCTGTAAGCCATAATCATCACAATTATGACAAATCACGGCTTGAACTATCTTACTTTGCATGTAACGAGTCTATCTCATATATTAGTTTAACCTTTTAAGTTGCATTACTGAAATAAATGAACTTTTGCACGAAATTCAAATTTTTTGAGTTTCAACTGTACACCCCCTACCATCAACAATGTAGTGGAAAAAAGTAGAGTAACTATGGAGATGTTGGAAACTAGAAAACTATGGCTTGAATGTCTTCATATTTTCTAATCCCCTAAGGGGATAAATAAACTCTCTCCCTTTTGATTGGAAGTGTGTTCTCACTTGCTTATATCTTTCTCAGCAGCTGAAGGCCTCGACTCGAATCTCACAAAGAATGTTGCTGATTTCCTAAGGTTTTTACAAACTCATGTATGTGTTTTCTCGCAAATTCTAGATCCTAACAGTTTGGAAGGATCTCATAAACTAAAGCAAGGTGACTTGTGGATTGTTAAAAAGTCTACACACCCCTGTTAAAATGTCAGGTTTCTGTAATTAAAAAAAAATGAGACAAAGCTAAATCATTTTAGAACTTTTTCCACCTTTAATGTAACCTATAACCTGTACAATTCAGTTGAACAACAAACAGAAATCTTTTAGGTGGAGGAAAGTGAAAATAAAAAACTAAAATAATATGGTTGCATAAGTGTGCACACCCTTAAATTAATACTATGTTGAAGCATCTTTTGATTTTAATACAGCACTCATTCTTTTTGGATATGAGTCTATCAGCATGGCACATCTTAACTTGGCAATATTTGCCCACTCTTCCTTGCAAAAACATTCCAAATCTGTTAGGTTGCAAGAGCATCTCCTGTGCACAGCCCTCTTCAGATCACCCCACAGAAATTCGATCAGATTCAGGTCTGGGCTCTGGCTGGGCCATTCCAAAACTTCTTCTGATGAAGCCATTCCTTTGTAGATTTGGATGTATGCTTTGGGTTGCTGTCATGCTGAAAGATGAAGTTGCTCTTCATGTTCAGCTTTCTAGAAGAAGCCTGAAGGTTTTGTGCCAATATTGACTGGTATTTGGAACTGTTCATAATTTCCTCTACCTTGACAAAGGCCCCAGTTCCAGCTGAAGAAAACAGCTCAAAGCATGATGCTGCCACCACCATGCTTCACTGTGGGTATGGTGTTCTTTTGGTGATGTGCAGTGTTGTTTTTGCACTAAACATATTTTTTGGAATTATGGCCAAAAATGTCAACCTTGGTTTCATCAGACCATAATACATTTTCCCACATGCTTTTGGGGGACTTCAAATGTGTTTTTGCAAAATTTAGCCGAGCTTGGATGTTTTTCTTCGTAAGAAAAGGTTTGTGTCTGGCCACTCTACCCCATAGTCCAGAAATATGAAGAATACAGGAAATTGTTGTTACATGCACCACACAGCCAGTACTTGCCAGATATTCCTGCAGCTCCTTTAATGTTGCTGTAGGCCTCTTGGCAGCCTCCCAGACCAGTTTTCTTCTAGTCTTTTCATCAATTTTGGAGGGACATCCAGTTCTTGTTAATGTCACTGTTGCGCCATATTTTCTCCACTTGATGATGACTGTCTTCCCTGTGCTCCATGGTATATCTAATGCCTTAAAAATTCTTTTGTACCCTTCTCCTGACTGATACTTTTTACAATGAGATCCCTCTGATGCTTTGGAAGCTCTCTGTGGACCATGGCTTTTTCTGTAGGAAGCGACTAAGAAAATGTCAGGAAAGACCTACTAGAACAGCTGAACTTTATTTGGGGTTAATCAGAGGCACTTTAAATGATGGCAGGTGTGTACTAACTCCTATTTAACATGATTTTGAATGTGATTGCTTAATTCTGAACACAGCTACATCCCCAGTTAAAAGAGGGTGTGCACACTTATGCAACCACATTATTTTAGTTATTTATGTTTACTTCCCCACCCTAAAATATTTCAGTTTGTTTTTCAATTGAGTTGTACAGTTTATAGGTCACATTAAAGGTGGAAAAAGTTCTGAAATGATTTATATCTTTGTCTCATTTATTTTAAAGCACAGAAACCTGACATTTTAACAGGGGTGTGTAGATTTTTTATATCCACTGTATAGGAAATGGTTGGAGACATGATACATCTTCTATTTCATGTACAGTTTGCAAAACGTGAAGGAAAAGTGAGCTGGATCCACACCAGACACTGGAAAAATTACAAAATGAAAGTATCCCTGTGTTTAATTTGGTGTTCTCTTGTCTTGGGTAATATGTATTCAAATGCTTTAATAAATATATTAGTAAGGAATATGCAATTGTGTTTAAAAGTTTGCATACCCTGGCAGAAATTGTGAAATTTTCACATTGATATTGAAAATATGACTGATCATGCCAAAAAATGCTCTTTTATTGAAGGATGATGATCATCCATTTATCAAGCCATTTATTATCAAATAGTTGTTTGGCACCTTTTTAAATCATAATGATAACATAAATCACCCAAATGACCATGATCACAAGTTTACATACCCTGGAATGTTTGGCCTTGGTACAGACACACAAGGTGACACACACGGGTTAAAATGCCAATTAGAGGTTAATGTCCCACATCTGTGGCTTTTTAAATTGCCATTAGTGTCAGTGTATAAATGGTCAATGAGTTTGTTAGCTCTTACTTGGAAGCACTGACTATTCTAGATACTGACCCATGGGAATCAGAAAAGAACTGTCAAAAGTCCTGTGTAAGATTGGAACCTTTTGACTTCTGTCACTCTGTTTTTTTTCTTTTTATTTGCAATTCTTTATTTAAAGGTTTGCATTAGGTTGACTGTGACAATTGAGAAACATAAACAATAAGACATGAACAGTTAGACAAATGCGCCTTCCTTCTGCCAGTATGGACAATGCTAACATTACAGATTCTTTAAGCAGCAAAGAAACTGAGCATTAATCCATCGATCTCTATAGCCTCTATTAATGGATATGAACAAAATACATAAAGTCAAGGTAAATAAGCTTCTCATGATAAGAATTGGCTAGCAGAACGTGCGGTGCTATTTTCAAAAAAGTAGCTTCTGCTACTATTCAATAGGCTGAAGACTCAGCAGGTCGAAACAGGCCCAGTAGCTGAGATACAACTCAAGGCATAGCTAGGACGATCAACCTTGACCGCACTGATGCATACTGCTTTTTCAAAAATAAGGAAAATAGTGATATGTGGGGGGAAGGGAGTGATCTAAAGGAGGGATAGGAAGTGTAAAGGGAAGGGGGGGGGGATCCCTAGGGAAGTGGTCAAGGAAGAGCCTCATATACTAATCCTGTGATGGACAAAACCAACGAAGAGTTACATGTACAGTGCCTTGAAAACGTATTCATACCCCTTGAAATTTTCTACATTTTGTCATGTTAAAACCAAAAACGTAAATGTACTTTATTGGGATTTTATGTGGTAGACCAACACAAGGTGGAACACTTGTGAAGAGGAAGAAAAATGATAAATGTTTTTCAAAAATGTTATAAATAAATATGTGAAAAGTGTGGCATGTATTTGTATTCAGCCCCCCGAGTCAATACTTTGTAGAACCACCTTTCACTGCAACTACAGCTGCAAGTCTTTTTGGGGATATCCCTACCAGTTTTGCACATCTAGCGAGTAAAATCTTTGCACAATAGCTCAAACTCTGTCAGATTGGGTGGAGAGCGTCTGTGGACAGCAATTTTCAAGTCTTGCCACAGATTCGGATTTTAAAGCAGCAAAAGTGAAACTTTATTTGAATTGCTCAGATTCCAAAAGTATTTTTTTGTAAAACAGGTTATTCTTCAAGTTTCAAAATTCCTTTGCAAAAATTAAAAGCTACTTCTTTCCAGGAAACTCACCACACATATTCTGACAGCGGCTAGAAGAAGCATTCCTATGTCCTGGCTATCCTCTATACCTCCTTCGATGCCAACTCTGTTTAAAATTATTGCTGATGTGAGACAGATGGAATACCTGACTGCTCTACACGCCTGTTCTATTGCTGTGTTCGAGGCAGTGTGGCACCTATGGGATAATTTCACCTCCTCCTACCTTTCTCCAAACGTACGGTTCTGATGGCCTCTCCACTGTTGCTATGTGACATTTTGTTTGTAACCATGCAGATTTCACCATCGATGTGCTCCCTCTTTTTCCTGTGTTACTTTTTCAATTTACTGTATATATATATATATATATATATATATATATATATATATATATATATGAAAACCAATAGAAATTGTTAACAAAAAAAAAAAAGCTGCTTCTTTTCCCACACCAATAAACAGGTGTGGAGCATTCAGTGCCAAAAGCAAATGTGAGCACCCATGTATCACTATCACCCCAAGGCCTATCCTTATCCTATCCACTAGTATTACCAGTAAAGTCCCAATAAAATGGTTAGATCCCAAGATACTAAGATCTCTAAAAAAGATTACTCTTTTCTGGTGTGTTGGCCAATTTTGTTTATGGATATATATGGGGTCTCTGTTGGTTGTGCAGTTTATGGATTTATTTGGTATCTCTGTTGGTTGTGCACTCTCCATAAGGCAGGAAAGGTGAAGGTGTAGGATGGGAGCAGTTTCCTTAAATTTTTAACAGGATTTTCTCTCCTTTCCTGTGTCTCAGGACAGGAAGTGAAAGGGATTCTCCCAATAGGACAAAAAGAGAAAAATATTACAAGGGTTTTAACCATTCTCCCACCTATCTAAGGCTGGAAAAGATTTAGGTTTTAGGTATGCTTTAACCCATAACCATTCTTACGTTAATGATCATCCTAAAATATTTACATTTACCATATTAGCAACGGGGTCAAAAACATCTGTACCCAAAAATTTCAACCTAAAAAATAAAGTACTATAAAAAGTATATGCTGAATCCTCTATGTGGAGAAATGGTGTAAAGATCCCGTGTTACAGGGAAACACGGGACATAAAATGCAGTCAGCAGCTCTTTGAGATATATAGTTGCTCATAAATATGAAAATACTGCTTCTCTCTCTTTCTCACAAAACAGCTGAGCAAAGAACAATGGATTACTGGTAAGATTTTATTACTTTGGAAAAACATCAATATATGTCTATATGCAACATTATAAGAACATTTGTACTTTTACTACATGTAGATCTTTCAATTGATAAACATGTAATGAAAATATGAAATACAAAATATCTCTCTAGACAAACTTTACAGATCAGTAAAAATGTGGAACTGCTGTGCAGTACAAATTTATTTACACACTTTTTGTTAGCTCTGAACCAAAATAAGTAAAACAGACATTTTCTCCACACAAATTCCGCTTAACAACGGATTGAATTGGAAAATAGCAGATGTAGCTGAAGATAAATAAAACGCATAGATATTTTTTTATATACTGTAAGTTCCTTTTTTGCCAGTATTCTATTGTATGTCATGGCAGAAATAATTTAACTCTGAAAATATCACCTAGCATGCAAACCTTGCTTGTACGGCTGCATACTGCTTACATCTAGATATGTTCGAAATTCGCGTTGCCAAGAGGGAATTAAAGACAGCATGGGATATATTATTTAAAATTGTCAAGCAATTGGACATCACCTTTTATTTTATGAAACAGAAATTGGTTACTGTGGGCAACAACATTTTAGTTCTTCTGAGGATCCATTTAGTAGGCCATAAAAATATCTGCCAGTTTGGAGTCTCTTGTGGCTGTGAAGAACCTTAATTTTTTTTAAAAAGCTAGGCTTTTTGAAACTGAAAGACAGCCTGACATAGATGTGTTTGGGGATAACTGGCCTGCAAAACAAATAGGGGTTCTTACCAGAAGACAGACAAATGAGACTGAGGACTATAGCGCTACAGAAATGCCTAGATAAGAAACTAGAGCAGAGAGCTGTGTTTATTTTTACTTTCAACAAAACTATACCAGTTCTTTACCCATATGCATGCAGTCTCAGGTCAAAGTCCTTGACTCCTCAATTTCTGAGGGGCAGTATCAAATGCTGTCACAAAATCCAGAATTAACATGTAAAGTGTAGTTTCAACAACTAAATTTGAATTTCCTCATAAAAACTGACCACATTAACTATATACAACCTTTCTTTAAAGCTGGAAGATTTAAAAGATAACAAATATTTAGGCTGCTTTGTATTCATTAATGCAACATAAGTTGTATTTTTTTTTTTTAAGGAAGCATTGCAAGTAGCTGAATTTTACTTGGGGATGGAGCAAACAGTAAAAGACCAGTCGGTTGTGTTCCTGTACTAACATGGGACATGTTGATAGGAAGGAACAGAGTGACAAAGAGATGAGCTCGTTCGTCTGCAAGTTTCCCACCCTGCCACAGAAGGCTAGGCTCTGTGAGAGGGATGTGGAAAAATCTCACAACTGGATGGACACAAATACAAACCCCTTGGCAGGTTAAACTGTTACCAAATAATGAATTGTATCCATATACTGTATGTAGCTGTTTGCCTGGAGTTCAGCTTTCTTGAACCCATAGTGATATACAGTTTTTTTTTTTAACAGAATTCGTTTATATACAGTACCTTCACATTTACCAAGGGCAAAATGTGAGTTCACTTGTCAATACATATGCAGTTTTAGGTTTTTGGCCTTATAAACATTGTCAGAATATCAGATAATATACAGTGCTGTAAAAAAGTATTTGTCCCCTTCCTGATTTTTCTTTTTGTCACATTTGGCACACTTAAATGATTCAGATCATCAAACAAATTTTAATATTACACAAAGATAACCCGAGTAAACACAAAATGCAGTTTTTAAATGATGACTTCATCTATAAAGGAAAAAATAGCTGCTGTACAAACCTGCTTGGCACTATGTGAAAAAGTAATTGCCCTCGCCCCCCCCCCTTCCTAAATCATGAATGAGCTGTAATTAACCACATTTTTTGGAAAGCTAAATTTCACTTGTCACACCCAGGCCTGATTACTGCCAGGCCTGCTGAATCAAGAAATCACTTAAATAGAAACTGGCTGACAAAGTGAAGCATGCTAAAGAATCTCAAAGAGCAACAGATCATGCTGCTATCTAAAGAAATTCAAGAACTGATAAGAAACAAAGTAATTGAGATGTACTGTATCTGCCTGGAAAGGGTTACAAAGCCATTTCTAAGGCTGTGGGATGCCAGAGAACCATGGTGAGAGCCATTATCTGCAAATGTTGAAAACTTGGAACAGTGATGAACCTTCCCAGGAGTGGCTGGCCTACCAAAATTACTCCAGGAGCACAAAGACGACTTATCCAGGAGGTCATAAAAGAGCCAAGAACAACATCTAAAGAACTGCAGGTCTCACTTGACATGGTTAAGGTCAGTGTTCATGATTCAACAATAAGAAAGAGTGGGCAAAAATGGTATCTATCGGAGAGTTCAAAGACAAAAGCCAGCCATCAGTTTGTGACGTCAAGCGCACTTGGGTTATGCAGCAGGAGGTTTAGGGATCAATTACTTTTTCACATAAGGCCAGGCAAGTTTGGGCAGTTTTTTCCCTTAGTAAATGAAATTATCATTTACAAACTGCATTTTGTACTTACTTGGGTTATGTTTGTGTAATCTGAAATTTTTGATGATCTGAATCATTTAAGTGTGACAGAAAAAAAATAAAATAAAATAAACATATATATACACATATACACAGTGGATATGAAAAAATCTACGCACCCCTGTTAAAATGTCAGGTTTCTGTGATGTATAAAAATGAAACAAAGATAAATCATTTTAGAACTTTTTCCACCTTTAATGTAACCTATAAACTGTACAACTCAGTTGAACAACAAAACTGAAATCTTTTAGGTGGAGGAAAGTGAAAATAAAAAACTAAAATAATATGGTTGCATAAGTGTGCACACCCTTAAATTAATACTATGTTGAAGCATCTTTTGATTTTAATACAGCACTCATTCTTTTTGGATATGAGTCTATCAGCATGGCACATCTTAACTTGGCAATATTTGCCCACTCTTCCTTGCAAAAACATTCCAAATCTGTTAGGTTGCGAGAGCATCTCCTGTGCACAGCCCTCTTCAGATCACCCCACAGAAATTCGATCAGATTCAGGTCTGGGCTCTGCCTGGGCCATTTCAAAACGTCTTCTGGTGAAGCCATTCCTTTGTTGATTTGGATGTATGCTTTGGGTCATTGTCATGCTGCAAGATGAAGTTCCTCTTCATGTTCAGCTTTCTAGGAGAAGCCTGAAAGTTTTGTGCCAATATTGACTGGTATTTGGAACTGTTCATAATTCCCTCTACTTTGACAAAGGCCCCAGTTCCAGCTGAAGAAAAACAGCCTCAAAGCATGATGCTGCCACCACCATGCTTCACTGTGGGTATGGTGTTCTTTTGGTGATATGCAGTGTTGTTTTTTGCCAAACAAATCTTTTGGAATTATGGTCAAAAAGTTCAACCTTGGTTTCATCAGACCAGAACACATTTTCCTGCATGCTTTTGGGAGACTTCAGATGTGTTTTTGCAAAATTTAGCCGGGCTTGGATGTTTTTCTTCATAAGAAAAGGCTTCCATCTTGCCACTCTACCCCATAGCCCAGAAATATAAATAATTTGGGAGATTGTTGTCACATGTACCACACAGCCACTACTTGCCAGATATTCCTGCAGCTCCTTTAATGTTGCTGTATGCCTCTTGGCAGCCTCCCAGACCAGTTTTCTTCTTGTCTTTTCATCAATTTTGGAGGGACATCCAGTTCGGGAATGTCACTGTTGCGCCATATTCTCTCAACTTGATGATGACTGTCTTCACTATGTTCCATGGTGTATCCAATACCTTGGAAATTCTTTTGTACCCTTCTCCTGACTGTTACCTTTTACCAATGAGATCCCTCTGAAGCTTTGGCAGCTCTCTGCGGACCATGGCTTTTGCTGTAGGATGCGACTAAGAAAATGTCAGTAAAGACCTACTAGAATAGCTGAACTTTATGTGGGGTTAATCAGAGGCACTTTAAATGATGGCAGGTGTGTACTGACTCCTATTTAACATGATTTTGAATGTGACTGCTTAATTCTGAACACAGCTACATCCCCAGTTATAACAGGGTGTGAACACTTATGCAACCACATTATTTTAGTTTGTTTATGTTTAACCCCCCAAAAGATTTTAGTTTGTTTTTCAATTGAGTTGCACAGTTTATAGGTTATGTTAAAGGTGAAAAAAGTTCTGTAATTATTTATCTTTGTTTCATTTTTTTTTTACAAAACAGAAACATTTTAACAGGGGTGTGTGGACTTTTTATATCCACCGTGTGTGTGTGTGAATATATATGTGTGTGTATGTATGTATGTATGTATGTATGTATGTATGTGTGTGTGTGTGTGTGTATATATATATATATATATATATATATATATATATATATATATATACACACACACACACACGTCTTTTAAGAGTTGACTGAGCTAAAAAAAAAAACAGTTTACCCAGGGTACAGCATTTTTTTAAAATTGATTCTTCTTTATATTTTCCTCTTATTGCCTTCGTAGTGTACAGCAATCTAACATAAAACACACAGCGAGAATATTTCTTGTTACTCTGCAGAAATGTGTAGACAAAGATTAGGTTCTATCCACATTTACAATAATGGTATACATAAAACAATTAGTTTTATAGCATAATGTGAATCATAGCAAGATGTCATGATGGGCCACTTGATTCGAACACAATTCAACTAAATTTTAGAATAAAGAAGAAAATATTGCAGGCGAGGCTGTTTTCTCCTCTCAGCTGCAGATAACATTTATAATATAAAACTCTTCAAATTTTCATTGCCTATGCTCCTCTGAAAAATATATATATACTTTGTATATGCACTTTTATATCTTTTTATAAAGTATAGGCTCATAATCTAAGAAATACAAAGGATTTCAAAAGTTGTTTCATTAAAAAAGATTAAATTAGCTATAGAGTAGTATACCATGAAAACACTGAATGTAAAACAGTAAAGGGGATTTCCCCCCAACTGTAAATCTTTCTTACTTTTAAGGCCATTTATTAAAAAATATACTTCACATGAAGCCATAGCGCTTTACCATATAACATATTTTTGGGTAAAACAGTACCCGCCAGTATCTTGCCATGAAACTTACAGCTTAAGCATTCTGTATATTGCATGCTCTCTGCTTACCAGTTGCTTGTAAGGTGTGCTGCCATTTCACTTCTCAACTTCAACACGACAAGAACTTATTAACTGGGGGCAACTGAGGATACTACCAAAAGGAAACCTTTCCTGAGAGAAACATGGAGACTGCTATTGTTAATGGCCCACTCTGCATATTCTGGTACTTGACTGTCATGCTGGCTTTCTTGCTTTTGAAGACAAAGGGCCAGCATCTGTAGAAGTGGTCCTTGATGGCTGCCTCCATATCTCTCTTCAGAAAGGTCTACTTTAAAGGAAATCTGTGATGACAGAAGTATGAGATCTGCTATTGCTGAACTGTTCCAAGCAGAACAGGCTCAAGGGCTTTCATCCTAACTTTACTTGGTGAGTCATGAAAAAAGCAAGCGCTCCATAAAGTGTGAACTCCTAAAATCACCAGGCTATGAGGGCAGGATCAGGGTCAGAGCCCCACACCCTGCACCTGTTGTAGCAGCTCCCAGCTCACTAAGCTATAGATATTACAAATGGCCCAAAAAAACAATTCACCCCTAGAAGAACTATGTGGCCTGTCAAAAGTAAAATAGACAAAATATAAAATATTTATATCACAAACATGGGCAGTGTACTGCTATAAAACTGCACAGGGCATAACAATTCCTATGTAAAAAATATAGCTACAGCTTTCATAGGCTCATAGAGCCTGCTCAACTGAGATTTAAGCTGAACAATTACCTTATATGTTTACAGTTCATGAGCTACCTAAACAATGCATTTAAAGTGATACTAAAGGTTCAGGTTTGTTTTGTAAATACAGTACAACATGTCATACGTACCTGCTCTGTGGAATGGTTTTGCACAGAGCATCCCCAATCCTCCTCTTCTTGAGTCCCCCAGAAATGCTCTTGGCCCCTACTGAGTGCCTATAAGACATACAGAGCACAGCTTAGCCCCACCCCTCTCTCTCCTCACTGCCTGTGATTAGTAGCATCAGGTGCCAATGGCTTCCACTGCTGTGTCTCAGCCAATGAGGAGGGAGATACCCGGGAGAGCTGCTGCTCTTGTGCACATTTCTGGATCAAGATGGGGCTCAGGTAAGTATTGGGGGGACTGAGGGGGGAGCTACAGATTGAAGGTTTTTACCTTCTTGCATAGAATGCATGAAAGTAAAAAACCTTCAGCCTTTAGAACCACTTTAATTGCAAACCCATAGAGACACTGAGATTGTACCTATCAGACTGTAATCCAGCTTAAAACAGGGTACACACACTCATTTTGTTTTTGTTCAACCAGTGGACTGAATTAAAAATAAACCTGACAGATCATCGTACCAACACAAGCCTTATTGGTCTCCCCCTGCCAGAACACATTGATCACACTCACATCTATTGGCTGCAAGTGCTGATCGGATGCAGGTTGGATGCTGGTTTTCCAGTATACTGTTCGACCGAAGCCAGTCATGAGACCGGCTTCTGTAGAGCAGAGAGTTCAACACATGGGCAGAAAACTGACCAGATCCTGCTGAATGGGCCGATTTTGGCCTGTGCGTACAAGGTTTTAGTCTGCCCAGAGATAGATATTTCCCAAAGTCACTGAAATGCTGAGACCTGGCACAGTTCTCTTCTGTTGGGGACAAAAGCACCAGGTTCTGTGAGACAATTTTCCATTTTACTGGAAAATCTCTCTGTGTGATAAAACACTCCAGCCACTGGAGACACTCATGTCATGTGAGGTTAGATATGGTTCAATAGTTGCCAGCATGCTTAAAGTAGAACTATAGGACAAACTTTTTTTTTTCATTTTGGATAGAGTTAGGGAGGGTTATAACCACTGTCAGATTTTTTTTTCACTATCTTTGTTCCATTGTGGAGACTTCCCTTCACTTCCTCTCCATATCCAAAGAGGAAGTGAGAGGAAATCCCTGCAAATTAAGGGAATTCATTAGGGACCCCCAGGTCAGCAGAACTAGTGTCCCCATTGGAAGATTTTCCCTCTATTACTTTTCTGGGGACAACCCAAAATTTGGGGTTTTCTTTTACTTTCAATAATAATGATAAACAGGACAAATAGGGAGTGAATCTCCTTAACGGAGGGATAGACTGTATTTAAAACTGACAGGTGTTCTAATCCCTCTGCACTCTATCCAAAATGAAAAAAAAATGTTTTGCCTTTAGCTGTACTTTAGAGTATGAAACATTTGTTGTTAGGCCAGTGATAGCCACCCTGGTCATCTGCAGCATCTGAGTACAGAGTGACAGATTGCTTCTTAACACGAACACTGATAACAATTTATACACAAAACTTTTATGTACAGGAGGTGTGAAAGACATACTTATCAATAGTAACAGAGGATGTTTTAATTATTGATGAAATCCCCGAATGGACATGTACAAACATCTTAAAGTGGAGTTCCAGTCATTTTGTTTTTTTTTTTTTTTTTTTTCAAGAAAATTTATTAAGGATTTAACAAGAAAGGACAAGGTAGGAAAAGTCAAAATGATGAGGCAGTTATGACATGAATATTACATCAAATGTATCGAGTCATAAAGGTTAGCTGATGGAAAATAACACAAACTTAAAAAAAAATAGAAGCAGACATGAGAGACGTTTGAGGATTGCTGGAGCATAGAGCTTGCATAAGTAGGTGACGGAAAAAGAATACGTGAGAGTGATGAGTGCGTAGCTCTTATATAAAACAGAGGTGACACAGGACAAGTGAATTTGCCCAACATTATCATATCGAGGAAGGATCAGAAAAAAAAAAAAAGAAGAAAGACCCAAGGATGTAAGAATTAGGAGTGTATAAAAAAATAGGAAAGCTGGAGAGTGAAGATAAAAGTATAGGGGGGGAAGAATCGTGAGCAGAGAAAGCAATCAGAATAGGTGGTATGAATGAGAACTGGTATGAAAAAAAAAAAAAAAAAAAAAAAAAAAAAAATAATAGGTGAATGCGATTGCTAGGTTAAAGGAATAAGGGGGAGAGTGGAGGGTTACCCGGGGACCTGTCCGACCAGAATGAAAAAGAGAAAAAAAAAAGTAGTAGAGAAGCTACAGAAAGGAAAACGGAGGCAGAAATCAGGACTTGTGGGTTCCGTCACAAGAGATATCTCGGAGAGTTCACATTCCAGATAACATAAGTGGGCCTATGGATAAAGAGGAGGAGAACAGTGGAGAAAAACATTGTACCATCTACAGTTTAGCAATGCAAAAACGGTATAACCTAATCAAAAAGATGAATGACCCAATGCCGACGAGTTTACAGACTGATACATTGGGCGGTTCGAGCAACATGGATCTTGAAGAAAGAATGCCTGTTCACGTACGGATAGAGAACCTGTGATATAGGAAGTCCATTTGCCTAGGTATTGAGACTCCTTAGAGGAAGTCGGAGACATTATTAAATTTAGTTTGTCAAGACGTAGAAGGAAGTTGAGTTCCTGCTTAATGTCAGCCAAGGATGGAAGGCAGTTGGAGATCCACTTCCGAAGAATAGCCCGTCTTGCTATAAGTAGACATGAGGATATCCAGGCTTTGTTGTTCCTGAAGGACGACGTTTGAGATGAGAAGAGGCCAATGACTGGTTGTTCCAGGAAGCCAAAGAGGAGTGGTAACGGGTGGATAGGTAATCGGAAAGAAGTAATGACATGTATGAAGTTAACCACTTGTTTCCAGAATGCCGCAATGGCTGGACAAAGCCAGAGTCTGTGTTTTAATGACGGAGATTGACTACCGCATAGAGGGCAGGCTGAGAGAGCCGGATCGTTTTTAGAGTAGATGCATGGCATATAGGCACGGTGAAGAATCTTTAGCTGTTGCTCACGCCAAAATTCGTTGTGGTTGAAGGCACAGGTGGAGTTAAAGCCTGAGAGCAGCTGTTCCGCCGTCAAGCTATTATCGAACGCCTTGATCCAGGATTTTACTGCATTGAAGGATTCGAAAGGTTTGGCGCACAGAAGGTTTAGAGGTCTGTAGATGTTTGCTATTTTATATTTTCGAGACTTTGCCAAGACATCAATAAACGTCGACTGAAATCTAATTGCTTTATTAGGCACAACGGAGTTGACAAAGTTCCTTACTTGAAGAATGTAGAAGAAGTGGTGTGCTGGTAGTCCATAAGTTTGAAGGATGCTGTTGAGAGGTTTCGGTGTACCCGTTGAAGTATCATAGAGGTGTTGTATCAGGGTTAAATTCTGAGCTGTCCAGGTACCATAGGCATCATGTAATTGCGGAGGGGTAAATGAAGGATTACGATGAATAGGGAGAAAGCGAGAGAGCCACGGAGAAACCCCCAATTTGCGCCTGACCTCCCTCCAAGTGATAAGGGTGTCACGAAAGAGTGTGTTATGTTTTAGATGCGCTGGCAAGGAATTAACATTGGAGTGCAATAGGGCCGAGAGGTCATAAGGGCGTGCTAGGGCCGATTCAATGCGGAAATTAGAGTACTGGGAGGAGTGGGTGAGCCAGTCCAGACTTATACGTAGAAGACATGACAGGTTGTAAGCTCGAACATTTGGAAGGCCAGAGCCTCCCTCACTACGTGGTAGAAATAGTTTGGCAAGTGCTATGCGAGGACGTTTGCCTTTCCAAAGAAAATTGGAAATTGCCCGATTCAATCTCGTTATGTCACTATGTCGTAGTAGAAGGGGTATGGTTTGAAGTGGGTAAAGAAGTTTTGGGAAGCACACCATCTTAAAGAGGTGAGATCTCCCCAAAAGAGACAATGGTAAATCCTTCCACATTTCCAACTCCCCAATAATTTTAGCAAGGACAGGTGTGTAGTTTAGTGTGTACAGAGACGAAGCGGACTTCCCTATCTTAATGCCTAGATAAGTGATACACCTGTTAGCGATTTTGAATACCGAAGTCTGCGACCATGTCGGGGGGCGCGCGTGGAATAGCGGAAGCACCTCACTTTTAGAGAAATTTATGCGAAGCCCTGAACAAAAGCGGAAGGAAGAAAAAATATGTTGAATATAGGGTAAGTCGAGGGACGGGTGCGAGGTAAAAATTAAAATGTCATCAGCGAACAGGGCAAGTCTCAACTCCTGATCCCCAATGGTGATGCCATGAAGGTTTGAATGAAATAATAAGAATCGTGCGAGAGGTTCCAGAGCCAAGTTAAAAAGTAACGGGGAAAGCGGGCATCCCTGTCTAGTGCCTTTGTGAAGCGCGATGGGATTGGATATGTGACCCGCTGCAATAACCTAGGCTGAAGGGGATGAATACATGGCTTGAATCACATGTAGAAAAGAACCATCAAATCCAAATCTCCGTAATGTTAAGAAAAGCCATTCAAAGTTAACGTTATCGAATGCCTTTTCGGCGTCTAAGGAAATGATAGCCGCATCATGGGGTGTGCCGGTCGAGGTTTGGCTCAAAACAGAGATCACTTTGCGGATATTTGACGCTGCCGAGCGCCCCTGCACAAATCCCGCTTGTGAGGGATGAATGAGATCTGGCAATATTGTTGCAAGGCGCGATGCTATAATTTTGGACATGAGTTTCGCGTCGAGGTTTAGCAAGGATATCGGCCGATATGAACCCGGTTCCGTCGGATCTTTGTCTTTTTTTGCAATCAGTTTGATATGTGCTTGAAGACCTGAGGGGAGATAGTTCCCTCCCAACTGAATACCTTGAAAAACCGATTGCAATGTAGGGGAGAGAGTATCAGACATGAGTTTGTAAAACTCGGCTGTGTAGCCATCAGGTCCCGGGGCTTTACCCGTCGTGAGCGATTTTATAGCTTGGGATATATCTGACTGAGTGATGGGAGCATTCAAAGCTTGGAGTGTAGCAGAATCTATCTGTGGCAGCTGGATGAGGTCCAGAAAAGAGGTGGCTTTACTAGTGTCTATTGGGTCCGAGCCGTACAGGTTTTGGTAGAAATTTTCTAAAATGGAAATAATATCTAAGGGGTCGCCCTGCAACATTCCCTGTGCATCTTTCAACGCTGTAATGAGAGTGGGAGTGAACGGTTTTTTGCAGAGCCTAGCTAGCAGCTTGCCCGGTTTATTGCCGAATTTATGGTAACGGAGGTCAATATGCGATTTATGCACGGCTTCCTGGGCCGCTGCCCAAGTGTCAAAATGTTGCTTGGCCTCCGCCCATGCTTTCCTATTTTCATGGGAGTTAAGACTTGCCATGTCCCTCTGTGCCTGTTGGAGACGCAGGCTCGCTGTTGTGTAGTTACGAAGAAGATTTTTCTTATACGTGGAAGTGAACGCTATGATTCGACCTCGTAGGACCGCCTTGCCCGTCTCCCAAAAGAGGTTAGGGTTTGTTCGATGTTGTGCGTTTGTGTCGCAGAACTCATCCCAGGCAGTGTTCAAAGCCCGGAGTAGGTCCCGATTGTTTGCTAGGAAGGACGGGAAACGCCAAGTGCGCGAACGATGATTATGTTGTGCCTGCTGAATGGAGACTGAAATCGGGGAGTGATCAGAAATCGCTATATCGTGTATAGCGGAGTCCCTAATGCTTTGTAGTGAGGGAGAGTTGACAAGGAAGTAATCAATTCTGGACAAAGTATGATGGACGGGGGAGTAAAAAGTAAAATCTCTACCATCTGGATGGGTCAGACGCCAAACGTCCGTAAGCTGTAGCGCTTCTGTAAATTCAGACAATAGTGAGTGAGTTGGGGAGAGAGCGGAAGGAGGAGGGCAACTAGGAAAGCCTGGTTTCAATTTGTCTTCCTGAGTGTTCATACATTGGTTGAAGTCTCCTCCTAACACCAGTGGAAGGTGCGTAAAATGTGACAGTTTTGAGGACAAATCTTGGAAGAACGGTTTAGGTGCAGAATTTGGTGCATAAACGTTGGCTAAGACTAGAGGAGAGGAATCCAAGTTAATGTGTACAGCAACGTACCGCCCCTCCTCATCCGTAACTAGCGATCTAACGTCTGGGGTGAGGCGTTTATGTATGAGGATAAGCACCCCCGCCTTGCGGTTGTTTGTAGGTGAGCCCAGTACCTGACCGACCCATAGTTTTTTCATGCGCGAAAAATCTGATTGGCTTAAATGAGTTTCTTGGAGAAACGCAATATCCGCTTTCAAGCGTTTGAGATGGCGTAGAATGGCCATACGTTTATGGGGTGATCTCAGACCCTTTACATTCCATGATACTACATGAAGCATGCGAATATAGGCCAAGGGGTGTTCAGCAATGAAATAGGAGCTCTGTAAGGTGGTAACTCAACGTGTTCCTTTCTAAGATTCCCGATCGCTCGTTGCTTTGCTAAAGGTTGGCACAGCATGGGGTCTCCGGGTATGTGGATAGTGAAATGGGAAAAGCGACAGAAAGAGGAGGGGGAAGGGGAAAAAACATCTGTCAGAATGGCCCAACAGGGGTCAAATATAGACAAAACATTAACAAACAGCATAAGTTTCATGGACTTCACATTATTCCGCATGATATCTTTGCTCCTTAACCTGCGTTACCGGAGGAGGCAAGATGTAAAACCTGCACCGAAGGGCAGCCTTGTCTATCAGCAAACGGGAAGAGAAGGGAGGCCCCAAATTATTGTACGGTTCGGCAGCACCTGTGGGTGAGATGCAGCCCGTGCTCAACATCGGCACAGCAGTCAAGGAGAAAAGTAGATGCGCCATAACATTGTGAGCGGATATAAAAACGAGCCAAAGAACCTTAGGTGTATCTAAACAGAACGGAGCATGTAGGTAGCCACAAAATAAGACAGAGGAGTACCATTACATGAATCAATAACCGCTAAAACGTGAACCTGTAGGGAAAATTATCAGCGGAAATTAAGGCGGCCTATGCTTTGCCGGTGAGAAGTTGATGCGTTGGCGCTTAGGCGGCTCTTTTCGAGGACTGCGTTGGTCTCTCGGACCGGGGTCACGTGGTGACTGCTGTATTTGTCGAGGGCCCAGGTTGTCGGTTAAATTCTGCAGGAACAAAAGGGCTTCCTCTGGGTGTGTGTACGATTTGGGTTCCCCTGTGGGCGTGGTGAAGCGTAGTGTGGCAGGATATGCCAGAGTGAATTTGACCCCCTTTTGAAACAGTATGGCGCAAATTGATTGAAACGCTTTTCTTTTGCGGGAAACTTCTTGGGAATAATCTGCAAAAAGTAAAAGCTTATGCCCATCCAGCTGTAGGGAACGTGAATTACGGAATGAATTTAGTATAGCAAGCCGGTCCGCGTAATTGAGATATTTGACAATTATTGAGCGTGGCGTACGTCTATCATTGGAAGGTGCGCCTAGCCGGTGAGCCCTTTCGACCTGGCATGGTGTCAGTATGCCTAGTGCAGCAGGTATACGTTTAGAGCAGATTTCAGCTAGCAAGCCCGAATTATAGGATTCTGGGAGACCCACTACGCGTAAATTGTTTCTACGTGACCGATTTTCTAAGTCATCCAGTTTGTCCAGAATACTTTGTTGCTCACGTTTAGATTGTGTAACTCCTGCCTGCATAGCTTGAAATTCATCCTCCAAATCAGAGAGGCGGTGTTCTACATCTGAAATGCGCTTTACGTTTTCGCCGAGATCCCTTCTAAGTTGTTCTATGCCTTGGGTCACAGCCCTATCCACAGCCTGTGTAATGGTAGGCAATAATAGAGAGGCAACGGCTTGTGCAATTTTTTCATAGCCCTGCTGATCTGTAGGACTACAGGTGCCTGCATGCCCCAGTGCGGGGGTATGGGGAGGTTGTGGTTCCCTCCTACCTGATCCATGGTCTGTCCCTGGCTGTGTGTCCATCTCCACATTACTGCTGTCCGCCCTGGGACCTGTGGTGCCACTGCTGCAGCCGCCCTCAGCAGCGTGTTCGGCGGCCATCTTGGCTGCAGGAGAGGGAGAGACATCCCTCCCAGGAATCGCGGCGGGATCGTGGCCGGGTGCCGCCGGTTTCAGGTACCGATCCATGGGGATCGAGTAGCGGGTCAACAGGGGGCACCTTCGTGCCTAATGCTGAGGCTCTCCGGTGCAGGAAGCGGGCGTTATATGCCGGGGTATGCCGGAGCCGCGGGATACCGCCCCTGCTACATGCGGCGCCGGAACCGGAAGTCCCATTTTGTTTTTTAAAGCAGCTCCATTATAGTCACAGCTTATGCCATGCAAATTGGCATAAGCTGCATATGCAATCATTTGTCTTCCTTGTTTTTTTGAAGATACTCATTGGCCTCTCACGGTCCTGTATACTTCCGTCTTCACTGTAGGCACCTGAAGCCCAACCGCACTTTCTTCCAGCATACGGTGCGGCTGGCTACCAAGCATGCACCTCTCGATCTCGCTCCTGCGCAGTGTGAAGATAGCACAGTGCACTCATTGCAGAGTGAAGGATGCCCTTTGACTTCTGGGATTTATGAAACATATATCCCAGGAAACAAGGGGCAAGAGGATGTGACATACCTTGCCGTGGTGAGGTACATCAGAAATGGAGTGCTTCAGGCATGTTAAAGGTATGAAAACTTTGGGAGAAAAAAAAATGTCCCAAACATTGATAGAACAGCAGGAAACAATACATGGGAACAAACTTTAAAAATCAGGTGGAACTCCACTTTAAATACATTACTGAAGCCAAAACTAGAATGCATATAGAAAAGAACTCCAATAACAGACACAGGAGATTAAAGCCTAGGGTACGTCAGAACCTTTGGTCCACATATACAAAATAATTATATCATAGTTCAGAACGACCATTACTATTGAAAAATAAAACACTTGATCAACTTTTTTAAGACAAAGTCCCAGGTTTCTCGAGCCAGGCCAATGTGGTAGGCTTAATTCTTATTTTTTTGGATGCAGGTCTGTTGATCTGTAGAAAATCAGGCAATCGTGAATCATGAATTGCATGTTTCTCTGCAGATTGCACAAACCAGCATGCATATGATGAGGAGAATAAAAAATAAGCAGGTTGCTCGATTTGCAAATCAATTTGCTTATCACTGCTTAGAATCAGAACTGATTATTACCAAGGTTCACTGGAGGTATCAAGTACATTGTGGATATTTTTATTGTATGCCATACATTTTCATAGTCTATATAAAACACATTATGGGCAAGTGTACAATACATTTTTGGAGAATCATAGTATTCCATATTGACCTTTCTCCAGCACTTGTCTCTGTTAAATCTCAGCTTTTATTCACATGGTGAAGGGAATAAAAGTGATCAGGAGATCCCAGAGCAGGTGCATTTGCTGCAAAATCTGTATCATATGTTTAGTTCCATTAAAACTCTTCAAGAGACCAAGCACTGATGTCCAAATATGATAGCCTTGAAATCATGTGGTTTCCTCCACTTGTTTTCCCTGAAAAACACAAGCAAAACTCATTAGATATCAATGATCCATCATGAAACCTTGCTTTTATAACTATAGTAGTTTGTTAATAGCCCTTGCTTATAACCTGCAGCAGTACCACCACTGGATATTACAGTCAGTCCACCAAAACTATGTCTAGGTCCAAAATATAGTTGATTGGAGGAAGGTGTTCACTACAGAGTTAAAGTGCATCTATGGTCAAAATGGGAAATAATATTTTCATTTCCACTTTGTATTTCAATTATTTCTAGCCCTCTCCTATTAATGTGAACAATATTTGTGAAAATCCACACACATTTTCTTTATTGAATTCTGTGACACATATTACCTACACCCTGTGTGTAGGCGCTGCTGTGTCACAGAATTCAACAGAGCCTGCCTTCTGAACTACAGAGGAGCTGATAGGAGATTTAGAAGGCAGTCAGTACAGGAATCACTGCTTGCAGGCAGCAAGGCACCATGGGATATGTAGTCCCTAGAAATTGAACAGCAGAGGAGAAGCTGCAAAGCATGCAGGGAATCCAGGACGTTGTGGAAAGAGATTGCCAGCAGACAGGCAGAACTCACAACATGAAAGGAGGTTTTTGCAAGTAAGTGTATATTGAATTGTCAACAATAACTATTGCTTACAATTGTAATGTTATAATGTGAAGTGTATGCTGTGACCATAGATCTCCTTTAAAAACCAATATCCTTTAGTTGGTTCCCAAAAGCAGTACAGTACGTGAAGCAGGTTTTATTACTTGTTAAAGGGTTATGGAACATTGTTTTTCTGAAATACAGTATCAGCAAGTCTCTTTTCCTGCTAATAAAGGAAAACTTTACTTAGGCCTGGATCACACCTACAGTCAGGTCCATAAATATTGGGACATGGACACAATTCTAACATTTTTGGCTCTATACACCACCACAATGGATTTGAAATGAAACAAACAAGATGTGCTTTAACTGCAGACTGTCAGCTTTAATTTGAGGGTATTTACATCCAAATCAGGTGAACGGTGTAGGAATTACAACAGTTTGCATATGTGCCTCCCACTTCTTAAGGGACCAAAAGTAATGGGACAATTGGCTTCTCAGCTGTTCCCTGGCCAGGTGTGTGTTATTCCCTCATTATCCCAATTATAATGAGCAGATAAAAGGTCGAGAGTTAATTTCAAGTGTGCTATTTGCATTTGGAATCTGTTGCTGTCAACTCTCAAGATGAGATCCAAAGAGCTGTCACTGTCAGTGAAGCAAGCCATCATTAGGCTGAAAAAACAAAACAAACCCATCAGAGAGATAGCAAAAACATTAGGCGTGGTCAAAACAACTGTTTGGAACATTCTTAAAAAGAAGGAACGCACCGGTGAGCTCAACAACACCAAAAGACCCGGAAGACCACGGAAAACAACTGTGGTGGATGACCGAAGAATTCTTTCCCTGGTGAAGAAAACACCCTTCACAACAGTTGGCCAGATCAAGAACACTCTCCAGGAGGTAGGTGTATGTGTGTCAAAGTCAACAATCAAGAGAAGACTTCACCAGAGTGAATACAGAGGGTTCACCACAAGATGGAAACCATTAGTGAGCCTCAAAAACAGTAAGGCCAGATTAGACTTTGCCAAACGACATCTAAATAAGCCTTCACAGTTCTGGAACAACATCCTATGGACAGATGAGACCAAGATCAACTTGTGCCAGAGTGATGGGAAGAGAAGAGTATGGAGAAGGAAAGGAACTGCTCATGATCCTAAGCATACCACCTCATCAGTGAAGCATGGTGGTGGTAGTGTCATGGCGCGGGCATGTATGGCTGCCAATGGAACTGGTTCTCTTGTATTTATTGATGATGTGACTGCTGACAAAAGCAGCAGGATCAATTGTGAAGTGTTTCGGGCAATATTATCTGCTCATATTCAGCCAAATGCTGCAGAACTCATTGGACGCCGCTTCACAGTGCAGATGGACAATGACCCAAAGCATACTGCAAAAGCAACCAAAGAGTTTTTTAAGGGAAAGAAGTGGAATGTTATGCAATGGCCAAGTCAATCACCTGACCTGAATCGGATTGAGCATGCATTTCACTTGCTGAAGACAAAACTGAAGGGAAAATGCCCCAAGAACAAGCAGGAACTGAAGACAGTTGCAGTAGAGGCCTGGCAGAGCATCACCAGGGATGAAACCCAGCGTCTGGTGATGTCTATGCTTTCCAGACTTCAGGCTGTAATTAACTGCAAAGGATTTGCAACCGAGTATTAAAAAGTGAAAGTTTGATTTATGATTATTATTCTGTCCCATTACTTTTGGTCCCTTAACAAGTGGGAGGCACATATGCAAACTGTTGTAATTCCTACACCATTCACCTGATTTGGATGTAAATACCCTCAAATTAAAGCTGACAGTCTGCAGTTAAAGCACATCTTGTTTGTTTAATTTCAAATCCATTGTGGTGGTGTATAGAGCCAAAAATGTTAGAATTGTGTCCATGTCCCATGACTGTATGTGTTTTTTGTGCTTTTTTCAGAAACAAACTATAGTCCATTTAACATGGAATGCTATGTGACGGGGGGGGGGGGCGTGGCCGGCCACGGATGGAGATGGCCGCTGACTAGCAGAGCTCCGTGCACCGCCGAAGATCTCAGCTTTTGACAGCGACGGACTTCAGCGAGAAACTCTGCTGACATCACCATTGACACCAGGGAAGTGTGGGGCACATTCCAGAGAATGGGGAAAAGGAAAATAAAGGAGGGGCCCCGCAAACTGTCGGAGTTCTTTGCTCTGGCGGGTCCCCCCTCCTGTGAAAATAGCGCCGGTCCCTGTCCCTCGGCTGACTCACGAAGACAGGAGGAAGGAGACAAGCACAGTTCTCCCCTGCATGCCTCCAGCCCTGCTGTGCATACAGAACTGACAGGCTCTCCCCTGAGAACACCATCCTGCAGTCCCCTCAAGAACAGGCAGAGGGTCTCTCCAGAGGTGCAGCAGAGGGGTGAGCAAACTCATGATTCCTCTTCTCAAAATACTACAAGAGAACTTATAGAGAACCTAGAGGATTATCCAGCAGAATCTATGCCGCTCAATGCTACTGTTATGAAAGATATGTTAGTTTCCCTTAAAGGGTCCCTACATAAGGACATGATGAGCTTTATGTCACAGATCAATACAGAGATGGAAAACTTGGTTGAGCGGGTATCACAAGTGGAAACTAAAATGGGGGAGTTCGCCACTGCCCATAACGAATTAGTGGATGCCCACAATGAAGTGGAAGATGAGCTAAAATCTTTAAAGGCGAAAATGGCGGATATTGAGGACCGCTCCCGCAGAAATTCCATTAAATTTAGAGGGATTGGTGAGGACACCCCCATCGCGGATCTTTGTAAATGTATTCAACATATGATATCCACATTACTGCCGCATACCCCGAATAGGGAAGTGGTAGTGGACTGCTGAAGCCCTCTTTTCTCCCAGCTCATGTCCCTCGTGATGTCATAGCGAGAGTCCATTTCTATCATGTGAAAGAGGAACGTATGCTGTTTACGTGAAAGAATACTCCTTTGCCAGCACCCTACAGTGGGATCTCTCTGTTTGCTGACCTTTCTCAACACACCATACTAGCACAAAAGAAATTGATGTCTTTCACAAAATTATTGCGCAACAACGATCTCAAATACCAGTGGGGGTTCCCTACCAAATTGCTGATTACAAAGGACAATTGAGTCCTTACGGTCACTTCAGAAGAAGATGGCTTTCAACTTGCCAAAAAATGGGGCCTTATCCCAGCTGAGGAAGAAATCGTCCCTACAAACACCTCCCCCAGAAAAATTCCTTCAGAATGGGAACAGGTAGCAGGCTGACACACGCAACTGCCTTCTCCCAAGTTCTCCGGTGCCTTATATTTTTCCTGCTGTAAGTTTACATAGCGGTGCCCTAGGCTGTTTGCCTCGGCACTCCCCCCCCATACATTTGAGTGATTCGTTTCACACAAACTTATGTGTTACTTTTTTGTTATGTTTTTTCTCCCCAGTTTTTCCTCTCTTTTTGTGTGTTTTTCTTAAGAGCAGCAACACCATTTATGCTATTGGATCTTGACAAGTCATCATATACCACTAATGGAGGGTCGTACCTCCTCCGCCCACGTTTGAAAACCATGGCCTCCGCAAGAGTACAAACTCTGCTCTCAAACCCTGTCAGGCTATTTCTGTTTCTGCCACTTGAGGGCGACCACATATCACTCAACCAAGCTTCCTCTTGGTACTAAAAATTGTCTCTTTGAATGTTCACGGCCTTAATAGTCCATTCAAATGTCAGATGATGTGGAAAGAAGCCCAACAACTACATGGAGATGTGCTGTGTGTACAGAAAACCCATTCGTCGGCGTCTAAAGCGCCATACTGCTTCAATCTCCTGTTCCAACATATCTTTAAATCTAATGGTCCTACTAAGAAATGTGGCGTATTGATTGCTGTCCATGACTCTGTCGCTTTCTCTCTACACTCCAAAGTGTCCGACAGTAAAGGTAGATTCATAATCATCATCTGTGAAATTAACAACATCACCTACACTATTGTGAATCTCTATGCTCCTAATACCCATCAGGTCCCTTTTTTCAACTCTTTGCGGAAAAAAGTAGCAAAAATACAAAGGGGTTATTTGATTTACTGTGGAAACTTTAACGCTATTATCAACAACTCGATGGACACCTCCAATTCTTCACGGCATTTGAGACAGTCTTTAGCCCAGACCATCAAGACAGCCAACCTTTATGATCCCTGGAAATGCAGCCATGCTTCTGAAAAGGACTTTACGCATTACTCAGCACCCCACAAATTATATTCCCGGAATGCTATGTGACACATTCACATCTATTCTTTTTTAAGCTGCTGCATTTTTGGAAAGGATCAGGGACTTTTTTAAATGCAGAGCGGTGTGTTTTTTTATTTAATAGACTTCAATGGAGATGCTGCAGAAAAGCATGTAGTGCGTTTTTGATGCATGTTTCAATCTGCCCAACAAAAACTGGCCAAAACAAGCATAAAAAATACAAAATGCATCAAAAACCGTGTGAAAAAAAGTAAAAAACACGTGTGCAAAAATGCAAAGGGCACCACAAGAATCACTGCAGAAATGGATCAAAAGCAAACTGCATAGATGTAAGCCAAGACTTACAGCTGGTGCAAAAATTAAACACTTTTAGTAGACTGACCACATTAAAAAAAAAACCCTCACAAAAGAAAAAAAAAAGGTCAGTACTTGATCTTATCCACACATTGCAGATATTATTAGACACTGACATCTAATAAAGTCTGGTACTCATAGGAATTGTTTTAATTTTGTCAAGATGTAGCTCAACAAGTCAGAATGTAGTCCTGGACCAGTGTCAGAATGGATGTGGGCCAGGGTTCCATGTGGCAGTTGGTATTTCTTAAAGGGTATGTAAACTCTAGCAATGAATGTTCCTTATTTGGTTCTTTTTGGTGTGTTAAATATACCATTGATAGTGTTTCATGATATCTGTCTGCAAAAAATACCTGCAGATCCTGCAAGTAATTTTGTGAGCTGAAAGTGTTTTGTGCTCTCTGCTTATGCCAACTACTACCAGCTATATTGTTCCTAGCTATCAATTAGTACAGAACCACATCCCTGTTTTGTGTTAGAGAAGGGAGCAGAGTCCTGTAGTCCTATGCTGTGTCCGTTGACTTGACATATAGTAGAGTAAGTGAGCATTGTCATCATAGGACTGAAAGACTGTTACTGGCTAAATCAAAGGTGAAAAAATAAGAAACAAAAACAAATGCAGTCACCACATCTAAGTAGTAGTAAGCTTCAATAACTAATTTGGTGGTTTAGATATGCTTTAGCAAATGTCACAAGAAGAAACCTGCAATTGAAATTTCAATGCAAACCAACTAAATATATCAAAATAGAAATAAAATGTAATCTCGATACAGTGCTTTGAAAACTATTCATACCCCTTGAAATTTTCCACATTTTGTCATGTTACGACCAAAAACGTAAATGTATTTTATTGGGATTTTAGGTGATAGACCAACACAAAGTGGCAAATAATTGTGAAGTGGAAGGAAAATGATAAATGGTTTTCAACATTTTTTACAAATAAATACCTGAAAAGTGTGGCGTGCATTTGTATTCAGACCCCTTTTACTCTGATACCCCTAACTAAAATCTTGTTGAACCAATTGCCTTCAGAAGTCACCTAGTTAGTAAATACATGTGTATATTTTGTGTGTAATTTAATCTCAGTATAAATACAGCTGTTCTGTGAAACCCTCAGAGGTTTGTTAGAGTACATTAGTGAACAAACAGCTTCATGAAGGCCAAAGTTGTGGAGAAGTTTAAAGCAGGGTTAGGTTATAAAAAAATATCCCAAAGAGTAAAGAGTATGGCACTGAAAACCTACCAAAGACATGGCCGTCCACGTAAACTGACAGGCTGGCCAAGGAAAGCATTAATCAGAGAAGCAGCCAAGAGGCCCATGGTAACTCTGGAGGAGCTGCAGAGATCCACAGTTCAGGTGGGAGAATCTGTCCACAGGACAACTATTAGTTGTGCACTCCACAAATCTGGCCTTTATGGAAGAGTGGCAAGAAGAAAGCTATTGTTGAAAGAAAGCCATTGGAAAAGCCATTGGAAGACCCATTTGCAGTTTGCGAGAAGCCATGTGGGGGACACAGCAAACATGTGGAAGAAGGTGCTCTGGTCAGATGAGACCAAAATTTAACTTTCTGGCCTAAAAGCAAAATGCTATGTGTGGCGGAAAACTAACATTGCACATTACTCTGAACACACCATCCCCACCGTGAAACATGGGAAAATGGATGCAGCCAAATACAGGACAACCTTAGAAGAAAACCTGTTAGAGTTTGCAAAAGACTTGACACTGGGGCAGTTGTTCCCCTTCCAGCAGGACAACTCTCTAGATGTGCAAAGCTGGTAGAGACATACCCAAAAAGACTTGCAGCTGTAATTGCAGTGAAAGGTGGTTCTACAAAGTATTGACTCGGGGGGGGGCTGAATACAAATGCACACCACACTTTTTCAGGTATGTATTTGCAAAGACATTTTTGAAAAACATTTATCATTTTCCTTCTACTTCACAATTATGTGCCGCTTTGTGTTGGTCTATCACAGTGGTCGGCAAGCCGCGGCTCGCGAGCCACATGCGGCTCTTTACCCACTCTAATGCGGCTCTTCTGTGTGCCGGGCGCCTGCTCCCCTCCCTCCTCTCGGTCGGCCGCTCCCCTGCCTCCTCTCGGTTGGCAGCCCCAAAAGTCCGCGCGGACCTTTTAATTCGGCCCGCGGATGTGGCTGTCAGGATGTGTGTAGGCGGGGCAGCGTGCCGAACGTGAGGGGAGGGGAGCTAGGCTCCTCTCACAGTCCGCCCTGAAGACCCGAACGGCGCGGGAAGACAGCGAGAGGAACGCAAAAGGTAAGTGAATTGACACGGGGGACTTGGCTTACTAGAAGGGGGGGGGGGGGATAGTACTGTGGGGGATGAAATACTATATGAGGGATGAATTACTTTATGAGGGATGAATTACTATATGGGGGGGTGAAATACTATATGAGGGATGAAATACTATATGAGGGATGAATTACTATATGAGGGATGAATTACTATATGAGGGATGAAATACTATATGGGGGGATGAAATACTATATGAGGGATGAATTACTTTATGAGGGATGAATTACTTTGAGGGATGAATTACTATATGGGGGGATGAAATACTATATGGGGGGATGAAATACTATATGAGGGATGAATTACTATATGAGGGATGAAATACTATATGAGGGATGAAATACTATATGGGGGGATGAAATACTATATGAGGGATGAAATACTATATGAGGGATGAATTACTATATGAGGGATGAAATACTATATGGGGGGATGAAATACTATATGGGGGGATGAAATACTATATGGGGGATGAAATACTATATGGGGGGATGAAATACTATATGGGGGGATGAAATACTATATGGGGGGATGAAATACTATATGGGGGATGAAATACTATATGAGGGATGAAATACTATATGGGGGGATGAAATACTATATGGGGGGATGAAATACTATATGGGGGATGAAATACTATATGGGGGGATGAAATACTATATGGGGGGATGAAATACTATATGAGGGATGAAATACTATATGGGGGATGAAATACTATATGAGGGATGAAATACTATATGAGGGATGAAATACTATACGGGGGATGAAATACTATACGGGGGATGAATTGCTATGGGGGATGAATTACTATATGGGGGATGAATTACTATGGGGGATGAATTACTATATGGGGGATGAATTACTATATGGGGGATGAATTACTATGGGGGATGAATTACTATATGGAGGATGAATTACTATATGGGGGATGAATTACTATATGGGGGATGAATTACGATGGGGGATGAATTACTATATGGGGGATGAATTACTATGGGGGATGAATTACACTATGGGGGGTGAATTACTATATGGGGGATGAATTACTATGGGGGATGAATTACTATATGGGAGATGTATTTTCAGTTTTAAAAATGTGGCTCTCAAAATAAATTTCAATCATGGTTTTGGCGAGATTTGGCTCAGTTGAAAAAAAAGGTTGCCCACCACTGGTCTATCACATAAAATTCAAATAAAATACATACAAGTTTTTGGTTATAACATGACAAAATGTGGAAAATTTCAAGGGGTATGAATACTTTTTCAAGGCACTGTACATTAGAATGTCATAGAAGTAAATATTTCTAAATCTATTTAATAAATAGAACATGCATTTTTA
Source organism: Staurois parvus (assembly GCF_062004578.1). Taxonomy (NCBI): domain Eukaryota; kingdom Metazoa; phylum Chordata; class Amphibia; order Anura; family Ranidae; genus Staurois; species Staurois parvus. The sequence goes on from NW_028318233.1 coordinate 3,177,832, forward strand.
CTAGCACTGTCATCAACAGATTAAATATTGTATTACTCCTATAACCCTTATCTACAAGACAAACATGCAGCTTTTGTCAGGGATCAAATTACCATGACACAGATATATGAAAAAAAAACTTAATGTAACCTTTGACAACACTTTGATGTATAGCAACAGAAATACTGCAGAAGCTGTATGTAGCGCCTATGAAGGCAGTTCTGGGAATCCTCTTCTACATAAAAGCTTATGACAGTAATTACCACCTCTGTGCTACTCAACTAAACATAGCAACAAGTATTCAGTCTAAAGTGATCTCTGCTGTCCTGTAGTTTATTGATAAGTGAGGCGTTGCTGGCCTCTCAGAGGAGTTAATCATGTTAAATACATATAGATTTGCAGCATAAATGAATAACATATTAAAATCAACTCCTATAATTGGCTTGGCTGCAATTACTAAATCACTTTATGTACTGCGTATGACAGATTAAATATAGCTGTAGTTACATAACTATTCAAGCTCACTGAGTCTGCTTCCTAGTGCCAAAAAGAAAATCCTAAGCAATTGTTTCTTGGGAAAAAAGAGAAAGCAATTAACCGAGAAAGTAAATGGGATAAAGAATTCCTCTTTGTATATTCTAATTATGATAAAAAATTATGTGGAAATGAAATATAACGGCCTTAATAATTTTATATTTAAAAAGCTTTTACACATTCTAAAATGTACTTTTTTGTTAGCTGGCCTAAAATTACAGTTACGCAGGTTTGCCAATGCATTTTTAAAATAGATGCTGTGGAATATCTATGGTACAATTTTTCATGCAAGCTGATGCAATGTTTGTCTGATTTAACCTGCAGATACACCAAGCATGTTATGTCACATCAATGTATTTTTGTATGTGCTTGACACCGCATTACATCTTGCTCCCTCCACAACTTCAGATTAAGGGGCATAACAAAAGTCAGCACAATAGGTTCATATCTGATTTATTTTTAATTAGTGAGGAATACTTTCTTTAAATTTCCCCCTGGCAGATGGTAAAAACAGTAATAGGCATTCCAGTTCAACTTCTGAGAAAAATAAAGCCCCTCATATGTTCCACCAAACTTTACCCAAAAATATTTGAGCATTACCTAAAAAAAAGTCAAAGTCCACCTTCCTTTTTGCAGAAAACTTCCTTTTCTTCTGAAAGATCCCAAGATTCAATAAAACACGCTCTTCAATAGGACTGATTCAATGTTTTACAGTATCTCACAGAAGTGAGTACACCCCTCAAATTTTTGTAAGTATTTTATATTTTCATGTGACAACACTGAAGAAATGACACTTTGCTACAATGTAAAAGTGAGTGTACAGCTTGTATAATAGTGTAAATTTGCTGTCCCCTCAAATTAACTCAACACACAGCCATTAATGTCTAAACCACTGGCAACAAACGTGAGTACACCCCTAAGTGAAAATGTCCAAATTGGGCATAATTAGCCATTTTCCCTCCCCAATGTCAGGTGACTTGTTAGTGTTACATGATCTCAGGTGTGAATGTGGAGCAGATGTGTTAAAATTGGTGTTATCGCTCTCACTCTCTCATACTGGTCACTTGAAGTTCAACATGGCACATCATGGCAAAGAACTCTCTGACGATCTAAAAAAAAAAAAAGAATTGCTGCTTGTGATGGACGCAAGATCGCTGACACCAATATGTGACGATCCCACGATTGCTGCCACCAATATGTGACGAACGCAGCGTCAGACCCCAGCCCTTCTCACCAAACTCGTGACCGAAGGACTATCCAATCTAAAACCGCGATGTCACGTGCATAACAATGCCATACTCAGCTGCACCCTGCTCAATGATTTTCCAGCTAATTGGACCACAATCTATGTACCGGCAGCCTGAGCGATTGTTACTGGGTCAGGTTAATTACGCAATTAACCCTTCACACTGCCACCACCTTTTTGTACAGAGAAAGAGGAAACTTTAATATCAGCTATAACACTATAATGGTTGAGATAATCGTAACACGGTCACCGCAGGCCGGTTATACAGAGGGTTAAACAAACACAGTAGCACTCTTTTTAGAGGCAGGAATTCGTAAATTGCAATTAAGAGCTATAGAAACAGTTCAACACTTTCAGAAGGAAATATTTATTACTAAAAGGTCAAAAAGGGTGCAATAAAAATATTTGCAGAAAAAAGATGTAAACAATATATGTATAAATATACAGAGAACAACAGCACAGCAAAGAGGAAACAGAAGGAGGTTAAAGGGTTAAAATACTTGCCAATCAGCCTTGGGTTTGCAGATCAAGTTTCAGAGCAAAAGGGTACGGGTCTCCCCAGGTGGTTCTGATGTTAAAATGGGAGACTTCTTCAACTTAATTCTTCTTAGGCCTGACACCTAATTTGTAGTTCCCCAGCAGGGGGTGTCTCTGAAGTCAAGGACCAATACCCCGTTTAGGGCGGGAAGGTCTGGGCGTAGACCTAAACTAGAGCCAAAATCTCATTCAGTTCATATTTTGGCTCATAACTCTTCATATGCACAGGTGACACTCCTCCCGCGGGTAAATTATTATGCAGACACGTCTGAGGATTGATTAGATATGAATTATGAAATTCTATACTGAATGGTTCACGAGATCTACTTTTCTGCTTTCCTATGTATTCGAGACAAGGAGAGTGACCTATCAAAGTGTTCGTCTCCTCTTGGCCAATCTGACGATATGCCTGGTTTTTATGTAAGTTTCTCATATTTCAAGATATGAGACATAGGGGAAAAATGGATTTTTAAAAAGGTTATCTGGTCGTGCTTCCTTGGAATTTCTTTTGAACTCCTAGGAAGGCTGCATTATCTTTTTACGAGGTGTTAAATTGCACAGGTTCTTTGGACAGGGAGGTCCCAGCTTCCTTGGGGATTTTATAGCTCCTAGCCCCCTGCTGGGCTCTGACCTTCTGTGACACTCCTAACACACACACACATTGGCCAAATGTCACTGTGCCTCTCAGAGAGGGAGGGGGGGAGAATGAGGGGGGAACATGGAGACCTCTTAACAAAATGGAGGGCCGTGCCTGCCTCTGGTGCACATGTTCGCGACACTGCTCTACATAAAGATGGATTAGACTGTAAGAAAATTAGCAAGACCCTGAAACTGAGATGCAGCACGGTGGCCAAGACCATACAGCAGTTTAACAGGACAGGATCTACTCAGAATAGGCCTCGCCATGGTCGACCAAAGATGTTGAGTGCACGTGCTCAGCGTCATATCCAGAGATTGTCTTTGGGAAATAGAGGTTTGAGTGCTGTCAGCATTTCTGCAGAGGTTGAAGGGGTGGGGTTCAGCCTGTCAGTGCTCAGACCATATGCCGCACACTGCATCAAATTGGTCTGCATGGCTGTCATCCCAGAAGGAAGCCTCTTCTAAAGATGATGCACAAGAAAACCCCCAAACAGTTTGCTGAAGACTAGCAGACTAAGGACATGGATTACTGGAACCATGTCCTGTGGTCTGATGAGACCAAGATAAACGTATTTAGTTCAGATGGTGTCAAGTGTGTGTGGCGGCAACCAAGTGAGGAGTGTCACAATTATGCCCACAGGGAGAAGCACAGTTCTCCATTTTGCTCCGAATTTCTGTATTGTGGTATTTCTCTTAAACTAATATGCAGTCACCTGAGAGGGTGGAGGTGCAGCAGCTCTGGTGTTCAGGCACAGCTCTCACTGTGGCAAGAAGTCTGAAAGTCATTCCCTCATTCCCCCCTCCCTCAGGAATGCAAGCAGCCTATGATGCTGAGCCCTGCCTAACAATTCTTTTGCCAAATAAGGTATTGGCTTGTCCATTGTGGGAAGAGATTTTGAGTAGAAGAAAGAAGTGTTTCTTTTGTGTTCAGTCAGAGGAGTGAGGACCGTCGGCTCTGTACCATCTAGTTGACCAAGAGTCTTGTACCATCGCAACTAAGTGCAAGACCAGAAATCCCTTCTGCTCTGAAACTTGATCTGCTAACCCCAGGCATTTATTTGGCAAGTACTTATTTATCTAAACTTCTTTCTGTTATCTGTTTGCTGTGCTCTGTATATTTATATATTTATATATATATATATATATTGGTTGCATCTACTCTCTGTAAATATTTTACTGCACCCTTTCAACCTTTTGGTAATAAATCTGTGTTGAACTGTTTCTATAGCTCCTGAATGTAACTTACGAGTCCCTGCCACTGAAGAACGCTACTATGAGTATTTAACCCTCTGTATAACCGGTCTGTAGAGATAGCGGGATACTGACGGTTAACCAATCATCCTAGTGTATTGCTGAGTTTCCTCCTTCTCTGTATAAAAAGGAGGTGGTGGCAGTGTGAAGGGTTAATTGCGTAATTAACCTGAACCAGTAACAATCGCATTCAGGCTGCCTGTACGTCGTTATGCCTGGGGACTCCTACACGGATGTGGCGAGTCGCTTACGCACCACATTCCGACAGTGGACTAAAGAACTGAAAGCTGACTCCTACGAGTCTTTGGAAGATCTCATGATACGAGGTCAGCTCCTGCATATCTGCCTGGCTGATGTCAGACAGTTTGTCTTAGAAAGAGAACCAGCCTCTGCTAAAGCTGCAGCCGATTTAGCAGATACCTTTGTCCACACGCGGGTGTCTGACCCTCGCAAGGCTCCTCCGAACGGCTGGAAAGGAAGGAAATCACCCCTAGCAACCCCTCCTACGTCGGTGAGTCAAGCTCCCCCTCACCCAACACCTGCAGCACCTGGGGCCAAGCCATTCCTGACTGACAACCACAGATGTTTCACCTGTGGGAAAGCCGGACATCTCAGGACGCAGTGACCTGAGCAGAAGCAGATGACATCATCTGGCCAGGCGGCCAGTAACTCTTCTTCAGTGCTGTTTGTCTGCAGGGAGATGCGGGTAACCCCCGCCAACTTGCAGCCAGTCACTGTGGGCAACCGGTCTGTAACTGGCTTCCGGGACACCGGAGCCGAAGTAACCTTGATCCGGCCAGAGGTGATTAAGCAAAGGAACCTCATCCCAGGAAAGTTCCTTACCCTCACGGGAGTTGGGGGAACCCGTTCACGCATACCCTGTGCAAAGGTATTCATCGATTGGGGTGCGGGAAGGGGGATGAGGGAGGAGGGGGTCTCGGGTGAAATTCCCACACCTGTTTTGTTGGGTGCCGATTTGGGTACTCTTGTGTCCTATTACGCCCCTGCCGAGAATACGCGGAAGGCCCCCTGGAACTCTCTGGACATGCCGAGGTACTGTGTGCAGATGTTGGGGTAATGTCTGGGCAACCTGTGGATGGACAGAGGGAGGGGGCTGGGAATGGAGTGGGGTGGCAAGATTCTTCATTAGCTGGAGAACGAGAAGAATTCCCCTTGCAGGGGGAGGTATCGAACCCATGTGTCATGGACATTAGAAATGTACCTGATGATAATGATGACGAGAATGCTGACATTGATAATGTCAATCACGTTGATGACAATGTTGATAATGCTAATGATGATGATGGTCATGAAGATACAAATGATGCATTTTCATTGTTGGGGGTCAACCACAGTGCTGTGAAGGGGCAGAGGTACAATCTCTGGGGGCTGAGCAAAGGGATGGTCTGGATAGGCCTGTTCCTTGCCTAGGCCCAGAGGATTCTACCTTGATTAGTGTCCAGGCGTTGTCGTTGCATGGTACTGGACAGCCTGCTGGGACTTGTATTTCCATGTGTAAGGCAGCACTGGAAAGCGATTCACACATGGACCTCAGCAGCCAGATAGCTGTAAGCTTCCCTGCTGAGAAAGGTAAACAAAGGCAGGACAGGGAGACTGAAAGCATGTCATATGATCTGACCTGTCCTGGTGTGTCACCAGGCAGACAAATATGTGTCCTAGGCAGTGACAGCACACCTGGATTGGAAGTGCGAAGGGCCTCATTGGAGTTGATCAGCGGGTCTCCGAGAGGGGGCTGTGGCCTTCAGCTCCAATCACCTCTCCTTTCCATTTCAGTACAGGAGCTGCTGGCAAGGCCTATGAGAGATGGTGTCAGAGTTAAGGAAAACCCGGGGAGAGCTCACCGTGCCGTTCATGAGTTGGACGGCAGGGTGTATCCTTCACCTATGCCTTCAGCCAACCTCATCTCACAGGAGGTGCAGATTGAACGGGCCAAAGAGACAGAGGGAATGGTGCCGTCAGGAATCCAGGGGTCAGCTAGAGTCTGGACATCCTCGGTAGTCTCTGTCCCCAAACAGCATCAGATGACCAGACTTTGTGAGGACCTTGGGAAACTGAGCGCCAGCCCTGTGGTTGTGGCCTACTCCATGCCCAGGAGCCATGAGGTGATGAAGCATCCGGAAGGGGCCGCTGTCTAACCATCATGGACCTGAGCAGAGGGTCTGGGCCACCATCTCTAACCCAGGAGGCTCAGGATGAGTCAGCCTTCACCCCCCCTTGTGGCTTGCCTGAATTTCCGGGAAAGCTACTTGGGGTTGGGAATGCACCAACCACCTCCCCAGGGGTCAGGAGTGGCCTACAATGTGGAATGGAGCTGGGTGCAGTTGCCCACTTTAGGGGCCTCGTGGTGTTCGGCCCTGTCTGGGAAGAGCAACGTGGGCCCCTGTCACTAGTTATTAGCAAACTGCCCGTGTCTAGTCTGATGGTTGAGAATGGTAACTGTCAGAGGGGCATGTCAGTGGTTCAGCTTTGGGAACGACCGGTAGGAAGAAACCCCCAGAGGTCTGGGAATGCGGAGACTGAGGCAGTTATGGCCTGGCCGAGTCCCCAGGTCAAGAAGCAGGTTTCGTCAGTCTTGGATGCAGCTGGCTACAGTAAGACGCCTGGGTGCAACTATCATGGCTCAGCTGGACCCGTGACTGACCTAGCAGACAGGAAACTGACGGAACTGGTGTCCTGGATGCTAGAAGGTAAAGAGGAATGTTCATCTTGGATGAAGGTACCTGTGGACACATCTGGGAGGCGGCTTCCAGAATTCGCCTGTCTGGTTCCGGTGCACAAAGGCGCCAGCCACTACCTTCGGGTCAGATGTAGTCCTGGTTCAGAGGAAGGAGATGGGAGAGGGAAAGCTCACTCTCTACCTCGACAAAAAGCTACATCTCAATATGTTAGCGGATGACACCTCTGAGCCGAAGTGTTTTGTGAACAGGTGGGCACCCCGGCAGTCGCCACGATATCCGGATAGTCACAGCCGACTGGTGCTCCCCGTGACCACTCACTTGGTTGGCACAACAGAAGGAGCTTGGTTCTCCCGCAGTGCAATGGCACCCTGTCACCCCAAGGTGAACCTCTGGGCAGAGGTCGGTTGCGTCACGAGGGAAATTGTAGTTCCCTCCCATGCAACCACCTGAGGGGGGAGGTGTCACAATCATGCCCACAGGGAGAAGCACAGTTCTCCATTTTGCCTTGAATTTCTGCATTGTGGTATTTCTCTTAAACTAATATGCAGTCACCTGAGAGGGGGGAGGTGTAGCAGCTCTGGTGTTCAGGCGCAGCTCTCAATGTGGCAAGAAGTCTTAAAGTCATTCCCTCATTCCCCCCTCCCTCAGGAACGCAAGCAGCATATGATGCTGAGCCCTGCCTAACAATTCTTTTGCCAAATAAGGTATTGGCTTATCCATTGTGGGAAGAGATTTTGAGTAGAAGAAAGAAGTGTTTCTTTTGTGTTCAGTCAGAGGAGTGAGGACCGTCGTCTCTGTACCATCTAGTTGACCAAGAGTCTTGTTGTACCATCGCAACTAAGTGGAATACCAGAAATCCCTTCTGCTCTGAAACTTGATCTGCTAACCCCAGGCATTTATTTGGTAAGTACTTATTCACCTAAACTTCTTTCTGTTATCTGTTTGCTGTGCTCTGTGTATATATATATATATATATATATATATATATATATATATTGGTTACATCTTCTCTCTGTAAATATTTTACTGCACCCTTTCGACCTTTTGGTAATAAATCTTACTTTCTAAAAGTGTTGAACTGTTTCTATAGCTCCTGAATGTAACTTGCGAGTCCCTGCCGCTGAAGAACGCTACTATGAGTATTTAACCCTCTGTATAACTGGTCTGTAGAGATAGTGGGATACTGCTGGTTAACCAATCATCCTAGTGTATTGCTGAGTTTCCTCTTCTCTGTATAAAAAGGAGGTGGTGGCAGTGTGAAGGGTAATTAACCTGAACCAGTAACAATTGCATTCAGGCTGCCGGTACGTCGATCATTGTACAATTAACTGGAAAACCGGTGTGCAGGGTGCGGCTGGGTGTGGCATTGTTATGCACGTGACAGCGCAGTTTTAGATTGGCTAGTCCTTCGGTCACGAGTTTGGTGAGAAGTGCTGGGGTCTGACGCCGCACCCGTCACAAGGAGTACAAAGACAAGTGTGCCTTGCATACATTCAGGCACGGTGGTGGGAGTGTCTGGGGCTGCATGAGTGTTGCTGGCACTGGGGAGCTACAGTTCATTGATAGAACCATGAATGCCAACATGCACTGTGACATACTGAAGCAGAGCATGATCCCCTCCCTTCGAAGACTGGGCCGCAGGACAGTATTCCAACATGATAACAACCCCAAACACATCTCCAAGAAGACCACTGCCTTGCTAAAGAAGCTGAGGGTAAAAGGTGATGAACTGGCCAAGCATGTTTCCAGACCTAAGCCCTATTGAGCATCTGTGGGGCATCCTCAAATGGAAGGTGGAGGAACGCAAGGTCTCTAACATCCACCAGCCCCGTGATGTCGTCATGGAGGAGTAAAAGAGGACTCCAGTGGCAACATGTGAAGCTCTGGTGAAGCATGCCCAAGAGGGTTAAGGCAGTGCTGGAAAATAATGGTGGCCACACAAAATATTGACACTTTGGGCCCAATTTGGACATTTTCACTTAGGGGTGTACTCACTTTTGTTGCCAGAGGTTTAGACATTCATGGCTGTGTGTTGAGTTATTTTGAGGTAACAGCAAATTTACACGGTTATACAAGCTGTACACTCACTACTTTACATTGTAGCAAAGTGTCATTTCTTCAGTGTTATCACATGAAAAGATATAATAAAATAATTACAAAAATGTGAGGGGTGTACTCACTTCTGTGAGATACTGTAAGTAATGGCATTGCTACAAAATATTTCTAAAGGTATGGTCTCTGTTTTAGGACATCACAGTGTACTGAATAATGCATTGTGATGTTATAAAATGAATCCAGCTGCGCATTTACAATGAGCCAAACAAGGCATTTGCCTTGGCTGGCAATTTTCAGGGGGGCGGTGCTGTGAATGTTGACTACAAGCGCTCCACAATGGGAGGTTGAGGCTGCGCGCTGCTGGATGCTGCAGGGATAGCCGACTGCATCTAAGCTGAGTGTTGTGGTGGCTGATGGTGGCTCCCGGGGGTTGTGGGGGGGATGATTGTGAATCATTTCTCATACAGCATGGGATCCAATTGTGGAGAGTGCAGTGTACTTTATGATGTGTGTTGTGTGACTTTGGCTGCACTCCACACACTTGCAGTAACACAATATGGCTCCAGTCATGTCAGTGGATTGAGGTCATTTGCTGCAGCCTGTACAGCTTCCAGCTTCATGTCGCCTTCTGTTTTTTGGGTTGTAGATTTCTGGCTCTAAGTGCATCCTTTTGTGCTTTGAACAATTTCCTCTTAGGAGACAAATTGCTCATTTAGATCAGTGCAAAGCATGTCTCCGAACCCTGTATCACCAATAATCTTTAAAAATTTTGGTTTAAATTTGCATTTTTACTGTCATGCTTTCTGTATGTGTGAGCAAGTACCTTACAATAATTGTCCCAGTATCTCAAATATAGCTAAGCCCCAACAACTTCAATTCCACTATCCAAGGCAAGTAGCCTTATTGGCCATTGAGTCTATCTCATGGGAGAGTGAAATATCAATTAGCAGGGGGAACACTGCAACTGTGAAAAATTAAAATGCTTACTGCAAAAAAATGACTACCTTGCCTGTTTTACCACCTGTTTTCGGAATCTACAAACTCCTCAAGAACTATGGTGGACAGCAACATATTCAGATGCTTTTGCTCCATGTCTTGCTCTGTTCTTCCATGCACCAGCAGGAACGTTAATACTCAAATTGTGAATAATTGCCTAGTCAATAATCACAATACATTATTACAGCCAAAACATATCACAAAAAAGTTCAAGGGTGATCGCCAGGCATGTAGGAGTAATCCCACATAAAAAGTGATGTTTGCCAGGCATGTAAGAGTAATATCACATACAAGAAAATGGTACAAAATATAGTAAGCGCTCTCAGTAATTTTAGCAGCTGAACATTCAAGGAAAACGCATAAAAAGTCCCCAAATTAATATGTATACAAAATGCAGCGCTGTTAATAAATCACATACAAAGCAATCTTTGCCAGGCATGTAAGAGTAATATCATATACAAAGCAATGTGCAAAATAGTGTCTTCATATTGGCACACCTCAGTTTACTGGTAGATTTATTAAGGGGATTGTGGATAAACCAAAGAATAAAGCCACCCATGGTAATATAATAATATAACTGGATACCAAGGTGAAAGGTGGGCTAATTGTCCATTAGGTAATGCTGTTAGATGAGGTTTGGGGAAACACCAGAAAGAAGATAGTTTCATGCTGGAATGCCTATATGGACATCTTCCCTGGAGTGATCGAGAAATGAATGAGACCAGAAGAGAGGACATTCCTTAGTTTGCTGAAACTTGCAGAATTTTAGGAAGAGATTCTAGCATTCAGGCCCATTTCTGTACAAGGGATGGTGAGACGAATTTATAAAGATGTGGGGAAGTGTAGTGGCACGAAGATTGGACATAAGGGAGGACATAATGTATACAGTAAGAATAGTGGTCTATTGTGCTGTGCATTGAGAATCATCTCCCCTTGTTGGCCATATTACTGCCCTGAGGATCATTCTCCCTTGCTGTGCCTTCCTGTTGCCCTGTGGATCAATCTCCCTTGCTGTGCCCTGTTGTTGCCCTGTGGATGGTCTCCCCTTTGCTGTGCCATACTACCCCTCAGAGGATCATTTCCCCCTGCTGTTCCACATTGCCATTCTGTGGACTATTTATCAGTGCTGTGGTATATTGTTGCCCTATGGACTGTTCCTCTGTGCTGTGTCTTACTGCTGTCCCTCCTGTAAGCTCGAGTTCCTCAACAAATGGCTGCAAATTGGATTCTGTGCGATTCTCCTCCTGTGTGCTCTCTCTCTCTCTCTCTGCGCTCCTAGTTTGCCACAAATGAGTTTGCTCTTGAAAGCAGATAAGAATCTGATTGGTCAGGGACACTAAATAATCTAAGTTGTTGGGAATTTCTTGACCTATCAAATCATCTTTAATGCATTCCGCAAGACCTTGCCAGAAGCTGGTCGTAAGAGCTTTGTTGTTCAAAGACTGTTCTGCTGCAAGTGTGCAATATTAGACAACATACTGCAGCTTCATCAAAAACTTTCTTGAAAAATGTAAGGAATGCTGCAATACTATTGGTGACAAAATGGATTTTCTCCCAGGGTGGTGTGACCCAAGCCAGGACACCTCTGATAGCAAGGACACAACATGAGCCACCTTAGAGAGATCAGTAAGGAAGTATTGCAGCTGCAATTCAAAATGGATGTTGCACTGATTTAGTAAAACTTGACAGGCCTTGGAGTCTCCAGAGAAGCAAAAAGGTGGCAGCAAGTGAAGGGAGGAAGCAGTCAAGGGAATTAGCTGCAGGGCAGGAAGTGGCTGAGGTGGGGCCAGCTGTTCAGGTGATGTAGCAAGAAAGGCTTGGATTTGATACAGATGATTTATGAGTGGAGAAGGTGAGCTACCTGAAATGGGGTGGGTTCATAGGTACTACGCCTTTAGAAGAGATGCATGGTGGGATCCACTGATTGCTGTGAAGCCTCTGACATAGTGATTCAAGCAAACTGTCAGAGATGGGAGCCTGTTCTCACTAGGGGGCAGACTGAGTAACCAGGATTTGGTTATAACAGCTGGGGCTAGGAGGTGACATAAAGAACCATTGGAGTCAGGAAAAATATCACCCAATGGCACTCAGGAAATAGGGGTCAGAGTTCCCACATGTTTGGAGAAGGTGAGGGCCCTTAGAAGAACCAAGATGCAGGATTTAAGGATTATCTGGTTTCACCAGAGCACCACACATAGCGTGATGGGTTTTTCTGTTCAGATCTCTCAGGTTGTAGCTCTCTGACTTAGCCAAGCAGGGGCACCAGAACAAAGTGTTATTACTGGAGCTAGATGCAGGCTGGGGTACACATGTCACTGGAGCAGGATACAGTCTGGAGTGCACAGGGTCACTGAAGGAGGACACAGGTTGGAGTGCACAGAGTCACACTGGGAATGCTGGGAACACAGGTACATGGGTTATAAACTGAAGAACACAGGGATCATATGAGTAAGAGACACCAGGGATCACAAGAGAAACAAGCAGAATGGAGGAGCACTAGGTATTGCTGAGGAAATTCTAGAGGCACCAGGGTGTCTGACAGCCAGCATGTGGACCTCGTTGCTTGAATGCCAAACCATATGCCAGATAGCCCTTTAAGACAGCAACCCCCTCTGTGACTGGCTGTGGTTGTGGCAGAAGCAGGAAGTCCTCAGCCCCCCACAGAAAGATCCAGTGCTGAAACGTGGAATAGGGGAGTATGACAACTAGTTCAGAAACATCTTTGCAAGATGTACCTTTAATTAGAAATTAAATGCCTGACATCAAATACAGAAGTTATGTTAAGTTAATCCAGGATTTTTACGTAGAAATTAAATTGTTCTAAAGCTGCAAATATTTTCTGGGTATCACATTTAATAACTAAAAGCAGATCATTAACTAATATCCATCGCCACCAAGTACAAAAAAAATTGATTTTTTTTGTACTCACTGTAAAATCCCTTTCTTTGAGTTCATTGACGGACACAGCATCTTCTTCTGTAACAATAACGAAGTAGGGTTTTATAGCCCCACCTACAGGAGTAGGACACTAGGCATAAAAAGACTCGGCACCTCCTATGGGCAGTCCTCTCTGGGTATGGAACCCCCTCTATGCTATAGGTCTCCAGTCTGTCACAAGCAGTGTAAAAGGAGAGATCGCCCTAGAGGGATGGGTGCTGTGTCCGTCAATGAACTCAGAGAAAGGGATTTTAAGGTAAGTACAAAAAAATCCCGTTTTCTCCTATGTTCATTGATGGACACAGCATCTTCCTCTTAAAAAATACCGAAGCAGGGATGTCCCCAAGCAGTGCCAGAATAAGGGGTGGGCAACCGTACAATGGAGAAAGAAAAAAATCCAGGACAACAAGCCAACACTCCAGAAGACCTCAAAAGGGGAGCCCAGGAACCCTAAACAGCCGCCTGCAACACTTTTTGGCCAAACTAGTATCGGAGGTTGCCAACACATCAACTTTATAGAATTTCATAAACATGTGCACAGACAACCAGGTTGCCGCCTTGCAAATTTGAGAAACAGACACCTGATGTCGGAATGCCCAGGAGGTGCTAACCACCCTAGTGGAGTGCGCCATAACTAGGAAGGAAGGTTCCTGCTCCTTAACAGCATACACCTGAACAATCGTCTGCCGAATCCAACGAGAAATAATGGCAGAAGATGCTGCCAGGCCCTTCTTTGGACCATTCGTAAGGACAAAAGAGAGTCGAACCTCCGAAAGGCAGTTGTTACAGAAAGGTACATGCGAATTGCGCGGATCACATCCAGGGAATGCAGGGCCACCTCTTTAGGGTGTGTTGGTCGAGGACACAGGGATGGAAAACCAATATCCTCATTCAAATGAAAATCCGACACCACCTTTGATAGGAAGTGGAAGGCCGAAACCCCACCTTGTGCTTGTACATAAGGCGGCTTACAGGACAAAGCCACCAACTCCGACACCCTGTAAGCAGAGGTGATAGTGACAAGGAAGGCAACTCTTTGCAAAAGCGTAAGCAAGGGGATGTCCTGAATGGCCTCAAATGGAGGCTTCTGAAGAACAGATAACACCAAATTCAATTCCCACGATGACAAATGGGAGCACACAGGCGGGACCATGTCACGAACCCCCTGAACAAAAGTGCGATTCAAAGAACTTGTAGCTAAGGATCGCTGAAAGAAAACAGTCAGAGCAGAGACTTGACTCTTGATTTTACTCAATGCCAGCCTTTGATCCACACCCCGTTGGAGGAAGGCCCACACCTGAGCCAAAATGAAGGAACAAGGATGGAACCCAAAGGCTTCATACCAACCAATATAGGCTCTCCAGGTGTGATGATAAATCTTCTGGGAGGTAGACTTACAGGCTTTCAAAGTAATCAGAATTACTGAGCCAGACAACCCCCTGTCCTTCAGAACGTGGCTTTCAATAGCCACACCATCAAAGCCAGAGATGAGAAAGCAGGGTGAAAGACCGACCCTTGAGACAGAAGGTCTTTCCAAAGAGGCAGTTTCCAGGAAGTATCCATCACCAATTGCACCACGTGTTGGCGTACCAAAGACGGCGAGGCCAGTCCAGAGCAATGAGGTTGACTGGGATCCCTTCAGCCTCTATCCTGCGTAGTAGGCTGCTGCTGCACTTTTCTTGCCCCCCCATGATTGACATATGCCACCACTGCAGCATTGTCTGACAGAATCCTGGTCGGCAGACCCGACAGGCGGTCTGTCTAATGTGTCAGTGACAGCCTGATCACTCGAAGCTCCAGGATATTGATGGGTAAGTGAGCTTTCCTCCCCAGCCCAACAGGCTGGCATCTGTTGTGACCACAGTCCAGCGAACAAGGAGGAAGGACTTTCCATTCCGTAGAGCTGCAGACCTCATCCACCAAAAAAGGGAGGCCCATGCCGACCGTTCCAGGTGCATCCCAAGGTCCAAGGAGGCAGAAGCCCTGTTCCATTTTTATAGGATTTCCCTCTGAAGTGTTCCCGTATGAAACTGGGCATACGGAATCACTTCGAAAGTAGCCACCATCAAACCTAAGACCCGCATGCAAAAATGCTGAAAAGGCCGCATGTAAGCCAAGAGTTGTCAAACCGCCGACAGAAGCTTCAAAAATCTCTCCAAAGGAAGGAACACCTTGGCCTGCTCTGAATTGTGAATCAGCCCCAGATACTCCAGGCGCCTGAGGTTCAGGATCCACCCGAAGTCCCATAGAGAACGCATGGCAATCTCCACACTGTCCAGTAGCAAGGAGTGAGTCTCTGCACACAGGAGCAAATCGTCCAGGTAGCTGATCACTGCAGTCCCTTGTTGTCTCAATAAGGCCAGGACTGGGGCTAGGACCTTGGTAAACACCCGGGGCAATGCCATGAATTGATAATGCGCATCCCCGATGGCAAAGCATAGGAAGCGCTGATGCCCCTCGCAAATTGAGATGAGCAAGTAAGCGTCCTTTATGCCCATGAAGGCCAGGAAATCTCCCTTGTGGAGGGAAACCACCACGGAGCGAATGGATTCCAACTTGAACTTGTGAACTGGCACAAAGAAATTCATGGCCTTGAGGTCCAGGATCAGGCAAACTCCGTCCACCTTGGGAACTGTAGACAGATTGAAGAAAAAGCCTCGAAAACGCTCTAAATTGGGTACTGGGATGACCACTCGAGGGTGCAGCAGTCCCTGCACAGCCCTGTATACGGCCTGCAGGCACCCTGGCGAAAGCCGCTGATTGGAGGGAAAATATCTGTCCGCCGGAAGGGAATTAAACTCTATCTTGTATCTCGATAGAATGATCTTGGGGACCCACTTGTCGTGAAAGAGGGAGGTCCATGGGCCCGGAAACCTGTGAAGTCGCCCCCCTACCCTGAAAATGGGTGGAGGCAAACCTTCATGCTGAGGGACACTTATCCATGGGCATAGAGGGCTTCTGGGGCCAGGAACGCTTGGGTGCCACCTGTAGGGACCTTAAAGGGCCTGAAGCCCTTGGCTGTGGAGTCAGAGGGACAAAAAATGCGCTTATGTGCAGTGAACGCTGGCCCCGAATTCCAAAGAGGTTCCTTCCCCTTCTTGGCCTGAGGGAGGAAGGTAGTCTTGCCCCTAGTAAGGTAGTGCCAAAAAGATGGTCACCCAGAGAGGGTAGGTCCACCAGAGCCTTCTTGTAGGTCTGCTCCGCCAACCAACACTTGAGCCAAAGGAACCGCAGGAGCAGAACGGCTGAGACGAACAGTTTGGAGAGAAGTGGAGCTGCATCAAGGGCGGCATCACAAATGTATTTTAATCCCTGGACTGACTGGTTTGCCAGCTCCACATATGCTTGGGGCAACGGACTAGAAATTAAGCCTTGTTGTACAGCCTTGGCCCATTCCATCAGTGTCTGGGAGTGTTGGCTATGGCCTAAGTGCTGATCCCACGACAGTGAACATCGAACGGTCCACCGCCTCCACCCTGCAGTCTGCAGGATCCCTAAATGAGGGGGAATCCTCCACTGGAATCAACGTGGCCTTGTTAAGCCTGGAGATGGGAGGATCTACCACTGGCAGAGAGGTCCACTTCTTAAACAGGGCCTCCTCAAAGGGATAATGCACTGCAAAGCATTTGGGGAGTACAAATGGACACTTTGGCCAATTCCAATCTTTGTAAATCTGTCAAAATATTCAGGTTAAGAAAAAACCTTAGCAGCCCAAACTGGCTTGTGCATAACAAAAGGAACAGGCACGACATCAGCCGCTCCCTACAAAGTCCTAAATTTTTAGTGTTTCACGCACCGAATCAAAAAGTGCCACTACCATTGCCTTCTCCTGTGCAGCAACAGAGGCAGAGGACTCGTCTTCCTCATTCGAGGAATCGGTATGTGTAAACGCGGAACCCATGGCGGCGGGATCTGGTTCGATCTCAGAAACCTCCGAAGATGAGGGTGATTGGCAGGGGGTGCATCTTGCTCTCCTTGCAGCCAACTGCCGCCTCCACACGGGACGGCCGACGATGCATCTAGGGGAACCGAGGGACCTGGGACCTCCAGAAAGGGCCTCGGAGGTATGGCATGCTCCTGGGCTTCCTCAGGACCGTCCCCCCAGGTAGACACCATTGAAAGAGGGGACCCAGATGCTCCCAATCCAGAAGGCCACCCTAGTAAGAAGAGAGCCAGGAGCTGCCAAGGTGCCCACGTATCCCGCCATCTGCCCTGGAGATTTTGTGTACTGAGCCCTGCCCCCACAAGCCCAAGGTGCCTGAGGGAAATCTCTGCTACAGGCTATGGGAAAATGGCCACCAAGGACCTCTGCCAGCCGGCCTCCATTGCCTGATAGCCACTCTGACCCCCAAAAAATGGCTGCCAGATGAAAACTCTGAAAAAAATGGTAGCTGCGCCTGGCACTAGAAGCCGATGGCCGAAAATCTCCAAGAAAATGGCCACCGCAGCTATAATAATATGGCCACTGGCCATCCCAACCACATGCAGTGTGGCCCATACCCCCTGAGTCCAGGTAGGCCTGCAACTCCCTGTCCTTCACCATCCATAGTAGACTTTTCCCCCCCACAGCAGGACAAGGCCCCCTCCAGCCCCAGATGAGTCCCAGACCACAGGAGAAGAGAGAGTGAGCCTACACTACTAGGGTCCAGCCAGGAATAAGGTACCCGGCCTAAGCCCACACCTCCACAGTGGCTGGCAGTGGCACCACAGCCAGGCCTTCCAGGATGCTGCTGCATGAAGGAGAGGGGATGGGTTGTGTGAGTGGGGACACCATAGGACTGACCACCCCAGGGAGCACCCACATCCTGGACAGGAGGGGGCACTACTTACCAATCCAGCAGAGTGTGCGAGTGAAAATGCCATGACAGATTCTCCTATAAACTAAAGCGGCGGGGCAGTCGACCAGGAGTACACTGCCACACAGGCTACAGGCGTCCAGTCATATGCATCCCCATGAGGCGTTTAACTTGCTGGCCACCCTGGTCCATGGGACATCATCACAGCTGACTGAGCACTGAGCTGGTAGTCTGCGTGTGCTCCCTGGTCAGACTGGGGTGACCACTGGATCCAGATTATACAGCTCGTCACCCAACCTGAGTGTTGCTAGAAGACCTCTGCAGGAACACAAGGAAAAAAGAAAAAAAGGAAAGGTTTTCGGACCACAAGTCCCAGCAATATGTCACGTCCATACTCCTGAGACACTAGGCAGAAAAGACTGGAGACCTATAGCAGAGAGGGGGTTTCATACCCAGAGAGGATGGCCTATAGGAGGTGCCAAGTCTTTTTTTCTGCTTAGTGTCCTACTACTGTAGGTGGGGCTATAAACCCTGTTTTTTTATTGTTAAAGAGGAAGACGCTGTGTTCGTCCATGAAAGAGAAAAAAATATTGTCTGGGTCTTTTTCACTCTAACTTACTAACGTCCTGCTTGACTGTTTCTCTTGATCAAGCATATCAAATTACACGAATATAAAAGAATACATCATATTGTTTCGGGTAGATAGGGACATTAATAATTAGCATTTGAATACAAATTTCCATACTCAAGTCCATTATGAATTCTTTCAACACCTTTGTACAGGAAAATCCAATGGGGAATAGTTTCATCTTACGGGGAAATATAAAAATAACTTTCAAATGTTGTTGGTCTTCTACTCAAACAAATCCACTAGAGTGATTGTTTTCTAAGATTCTTATGTTGTATTAATTATTCATGCCTTTAATATAAAATTAATACAAACTTGACAGGTGGCCTTGTGGTGAGTTGCCTTGAAAATTATTGCGAGAAAGAATACATGTCAAGCCCAATATGACTTCATGTCCAAGTCCAAATGTAAAAGTCCCCTGAGAACATTAAAGCTGTATTAAAGTTATTGATTCCTAAATCAGATACGAATAACATAACTCATACAGTTAGGTCCATATATATTTGTACACAGGCACAATTTTAGTTTTTTTTCCAGGAATTTACCAAAACATATTCAAGCTATAGTTATATAATGGCTATGGGCTGAAAATGCACACTCTCAGGTTTAATTTGAGGGTATGTAAATCCAAATTGGAGGAAAGGTTTAGGAATTACAGCTCTTAAGAGCAACCATCCCCCCTTTTTCAAGGGACCAAAAGTAATTGGACAATTGAATCAAAAGCTGTTTCATGGCCAGGTGTGGACTACTCCGTTATTTCTTCATCAACTAAGCAGGTAAAAGGTCTGGAGTTGATTCTAAGTGTGGTATTTGCATTTGGAATCTATTGCTGTGAACCTACATCATGTGTTCAAAGGAACTGTCCATGCGATTGAAACAGGCCATTGTAAAGCTTCAAAAACTAAACAAATCCATCAGAAAAATAGCAGCAACATTAGGAGTGGCCAAATCAACAGTTTGGTACATTCTGAGGAAAGAAGAACGCGCTCAGAAACATAAACAGTCATGGATGTCCTCAGAAGGAAACAGTGGTGGATGATCATATTCATTTGTCCAATTACATTTGAGCCCCCTGAAAATGGAGGAACTGTGTATTGCAGTTCCTAAAATTGTATTTGTACTTGATATTTATGTTTAACCCTTTGAATTAAAGCTGAAAGTCTACACTTCAAATCCACTTGGATTGTTTTGTTTTAATTTATTCTGGTGGCATACAGAGCCAAAAGTATGAAAATTGTGCCTGTTTCCAAATATATATGGGCCTACCTGTACATTTAATGTTTTTTTTTTCGAGTTCGTCTTGAAGATTCTTTTCAAAACTTGTTACCCAGCTGCTCTGCTACATTCCCGTTGTATATGTGCCCCGCTTGTAACAACAACAACTGTACGAGCAGCCATGGAGAGTTCACAAGAATCGCGAGTTGCACACATTTGAAGCAGAGAACTAGGAATTTGCAGCTATGCGTGTTCATAATTTTTTGACCTGCTACCAATCAGAAAAATGAGCCATATTTGTTAAGTTAACTGACACATACTATGGTTTCTAAACTTCATCTGGGCATCTAAGCTTAAAATAAAAACCTCTGGTCCCAAAAGGGCTAATATTGTGGTGCATCTCTGCGTAGTGTCCTTATCACTGCTTTTGCTTTGTTAAAACTTGGTGAGGCGCAGTTATCAAAATTGGTGTTACTCATACCAATATCATGCTTCCTTTAATCTTCTACGCTACATCAACATTTAGAATTCTCATTGGTTGCTATGGGCTGCACCTGTGCACCAGTTGTTCCACACATTTTCCTTTGTGTTATTTAGAAAAAGCCAGATGGATCAAAATGAGGTTTGCTATACTTTTGGACACTGATATTTGCTAAAAACACAGTGTTAAACCATTCGTTAAATTGATCTTCTGATCACTATTCTTACCAGTGCTCAAACTGTGCACAGCCACAACACTGAATGTGATATTATATTCTGTATATTAACACTTTCCTAGCCACTGAATGTTTAGCCTGCTGTTTTCTGATTATAGAGTGTTTTAAGCTGCCATTTCATAACATTACTAACTCAGGGATGGCCACAGTAATCCTTAATAACAATATTTAGAAATGCAGGGAGTGGGGCTTTATAACAGTGCAATAGCAATGTGCATAGTGCTATGGCAGTCAATCAAAATTGATGTTTCAGAAAAATATAATGTGATTGATCACCATTAGAGTGCAGAGTATAACAATAATTCTTTTCTATTATAAATGTAGCCAATTAGGTACTGCAATATGCTTTGCTGGTGTTTAGAAATGTCAGCTTTTCTACCTGGTGAATCATAGAATTGGATTAAGTATGCAATGTTCACTGGCTGCTGGCTTGTTCCAAGTAGGAGGTCAAAGAAAGCCAGAATAAGAGCCTGTGTGGATGGGCTTTGCGCCTGTTTTGATTGCATCAGTTTGACATGCTTCTGAGGTCATTCAGGATTCATTGAAAGGTACATCTGACCTACAGTTGGCCACCTCCTTATGAAATTATATAGCTGATAAGACTGATAAAAGACAGAGGTCCACCAACTTCAATCTATGGGGTTGATTTATTAAAACAGGAAAGTGCAAAATCTGGTGCAGCTGTGCATAGTAGCCAATCAGCTTCCAACTTCAGCTTGTTCAATTAAGCTTTGACAATAAAACCTGTGCACTCTCCAATTTTAGTAAATCAACCCCTATGTGTCTATGTGAGCTATACAGTATCTCACGGAAGTAAGTATACCCCTCACATTTTGTAAATATTTTATTATATCTTTTCATGTGACAACAGTGAAGAAATGACACTTTGCTACAATGTAAAGTAGTGAGTGTACAGCTTGTATAACAGTGTAAATTTGCTGTCTCCTCAACATAACTCAACACACAGCCATTTTTGTCTAAACCGCTGGCAACAAAAGTGAGTACACCCGTAAGTGAAAATGTTCAAATTGGGCCCAAAGTGTCAATAGTTTGTGTGACCACCATTATTTTCCAGCACTGCCTTAACCCTCTTGGGCATGGAGTTCACCAGAGCTTCACAGGTTGCCACTGGAGTCCTCTTCCACTCCTCCATGACAACATCACAAAGCTGGTGGATGTTAGAGACCTTGCGCTCCTCCAACTTCCGTTTGAGGGTGCCCCACAGATGCTCAATAGGGTTTAAGTCTGGAGAAATGCTTGGCCAGCTCATCACCTTTACCCTCAGCTTCTTTAGCAAGGCAGTGGTCGTCTTGAAAGTGTGTTTGGGGTCGTTATGTTGGAATACTGCCCTGCAGCCTAGTCTCCGAAGGGAGGGGATCATGCTCTGCTTCAGTATGTCACAGTACATGTTGACATTCATGGTTCCCTCAGTGAACTGTATCTCCCCAGTGCCGGCAGCACTCATGCAGCCCAAGACCATGACACTCGCACCACCATGCTTGACTGTAGGCAAGACACACTTGTCTTTTTACTTCTCACCTGGTTGCCGCCACACATGCTTGGCACCATCTGAACCAAATAAGTTTATCTTGGTCTCATCAGACCACAGGACATGGTTCCAGTAATCCATGTCCTTAGTCTGCTTGTCTTCAGCAAACTGTTTGCGGGCTTTCTTGTGCTTCATTGTTAGAGGAGGCTTCCTTCTGGGATGACAGCCATGCAGACCAATTTGATGCAGTGTGCAGCGTATGGTCTGAGCACTGACAGGCTGACCCCCCACCCCTTCAACCTCTGCAGCATTGCCGGCAGTACTCATACATCTATTTCCAAAGACAACCTCTGGATATGACGCTGAGCACATGCACTCAACCCCTTTGGTCGACCAAGACGAGGCCTGTTCTGAGTGCATCCTGTCCTGTTAAATTGCTGTATGGTCTTAGCTACTGTGCTGCAGCTCAGTTTCAGGGTCTTGGCAATCTTCTTATAACCTAGGCCATCTTTATGTAGAGCAACAATTCTTTTTTCCAGATCCTCAGAGAGTTCTTTGCCATGAGGTGCCATGTTGAACCTCCAGTGAGCAGTATGAGAGAGTGAGAGCGGGGAGGGAAAATGGCTAATTGGGCCCAATTTGGACATTTTCACGTAGGGGTGTACTCACTTTTGTTGCCAGTGGTTTAGGCATGAATGGCTGTGTGTTGAGTTATTTTGAGAGGACAGCAAATTTACACTGTTACACAAGCTGTACACTCACTACTTTACATTGTAGCAAAGTGTCATTTCTTCAGTGTTGTCACATGGAAAGAGAATAAAATATTTACAAAAATGTGAGGGGTGCACTCACTTCTGTGAGATACTGTATGCGTTTAATTCAGAGGATAAGCATAGTCTAATTTGTAGCAAAAGGGTAAAAAAGCGTTCCCGATTCCTGAAATCCCAGGAACAACCTTCTGTCCCTTTTTTTTAAATTTCCAAAGCCCTGTATAATGCTCACTGATGAAGATCTCCAAATGGTTTATGAATTCAAATCCTCAGCTTATACTACTTCCTGGGAAAGAGAGTACAACATTGCCACTGCTCTAACAGTAGAGAGAGAACATCTTTCTCAGTTTAAGATTAAAACTATTTTTGTTCAAGCTTTGTCCAAGCTTAAGCTGACTTATTGTGCATAGTTATATCATCTACAAATTATGGTATAGATCAGGGGTCTCCAAACTTTTGAAACAAAGGGCCAGTTTAGTGCCCTTTAAACTTTAGGGGGGCCGAATTGTGACTAGTGGGAGTAGAAAATGCCCTGGCATTAGTGGGAGTAAACAATACCCTAGGTTTGGTGGCTAGGAACAGTGCTCCATCGTTGGTGTCAGTGGGATAATTAATTCCCAATAGCTGGTGTCAGTGGGAGTAACAGTGCCCCGTTGCTGGTGTCAGTGGCAGGAACAGTGCCCCGTCGCTGGTGTCAGTGGCAGGAACAGTGCCCCGTCGCTGGGGTCAGTGGGAGGAACAGTGCCCCATCGTTGGGGTCAGTGGGAGGAACAGTGCCCCCATCGTTGGGGTCAGTGGGAGGAACAGTGCCCCGTCGCTGGGGTCAGTGGGAGGAACAGTGCCCCATCGTTGGGGTCAGTGGGAGGAACAGTGCCCCGTTGCTGGGGTCAGTGGGAGGAACAGTGTCCCGTCGCTGGGATCAGTGGGAGGAATACCGCCCAATCGTTGGTGTCAGTGGGAGGAATAGCGCCCCATTGTTGGTGTCAGTGGGAGGAATAGTGCACAATCATTGGCGTCAGTAGGAGGAATAGCGTTCCATCGTTGGTGTCAGTGGGAAGAATAGTGCCCCACCGTTGGTGCCAATGGAAGGAATAATGCTTCATATCAGTGGAATGAAAAGTGCCCCAAGGACTGGGTAAAACCAAGCAAAAGGCCACATCCGGCCCATGGGCAGCAGTTTGGAGACCCCTAGTATAGATAATGGAATTTACACAGCTTTTACTTTCTGACTGCCCCTCACATTTTTTTAGATGCTAAAATACCGGGACAGTACAAACACCCCCAAATGTCCCCTTTTCGGAAAGCAGACACCCTAAGCTATCTGCCGAGAGGCATATTGAGTCCATGGAAGATTTATATTTTTTCCACAAGTTTTTGGAAAATGACAAAAACATTTTTTTTCTTATGACATATTGCTCACACAAGCCATGGGTATATGTGGAATTACACCCCAAAATACACTCTGCTACTTCTACCGAGTATGGGGATACCACATGTGTGAAACTTTTTGGGAGCCTAACCACATATAGGAGCCTGAAATCCAGTGACCACTTTGAAAGCCTGAAGGTGCGTGACTTCCTCATTACCTATCAGTTTTGGAGGCCCTGAAAATGCCAGGATAGCACCAAATGACCCCTTTTTGGAAAGAGGCATGGTGAGTATTTTGAAGATCTCATTTTTTTCTCACAAGGTTTTGAAATCTAAAAAAAGAAAAAATATGTTTTTGTTTTTTTTCTTCATTTTCCAAACAAACATGATCTGCAAAATACTCACCATGCTTCTTATCAAATTTCTTGGGGTATCTACTTTCCAAAAAGGGGTCATTGGGGGGGGGGGGTTGGGGTTGGTGCTGTCCTGGCATTTCAGGGCCTCCGAAACCGTGATAGGTAGTCAGGAAGTGTAATGAGGAAATAAAGCCCTTTAAGAGCCTGAAGGTGCTTATTGGATTTTGGGTCCTGTACTTGGCTAGACTGCCAAAAAGTCTCTCACATGTGGTATCCCCATACTTGGGAGAAGTAGCAGAATGTATTTTGGTGTGTAATTCCACATACACCCATGGCTTGTGTGAGCAATAAATCATTTAAGTGACAATTTTGTGTAAAAATAAATTTTTTATTTTTGTCATTTTCCAAAAACTTGTGGTAAAAAATGTAATTCATCTATTGACTCAACATGCCTCTCAACAAATAGTTTGGGGTGTCTACTTTCCAAAAACGGGTTGTTTTGGGAGGTGGGGCATTTTAGGCCCAGTATTAGATGTTTATGCCATACATCACTCACTCTTCTAACCACATGAAGACCAAGCCTTTTCTAACACTTTTTGTTCACATGAAAATAATCAGCATTTTTGCTAGGAAATTACTTTGAAACCTCTAAACATTATATATTTTTTAAAGCAGACAACCTAGTGAATAAAATGGTGGGTGCTGCAATTTTTAGGTCACATAGTACTTGCGCAGCAATTTTTTTAACGCAAATTTTTTGAAAAAAAAATAAAAAATAGATACCAAACATGACATGCTTTAAAACTGCGCATGCCCCGTGCAATGTCAACAAACTGCATACATTTTTAATATCCATAGGCAATGTTTTAAAAGCCTTTACAAGCTAATATTTTAGATTTACAGAGGAAGTCTAGTGCTAGAATTACTGCCCTTGATCTGACATTCACGGCGATACCTCACATGCATGGTGCAACCGCTGTTTACATACTGGCACAGGGTGAACACTCACGAGGGTGCTTTTTTTTTCTTTTTAAAGTTATTTCGATTTTTTTAATTCTTTTTACACTGTCCCTGTTTTTTACACTGTTTTTTTTTTTTTACTTATTGCTATTACAGGGAATGCAAATATCCCCTGTAACTTCAATGGGCATTGTCATATATTCTTTTTTGAGAAATCTGGGGTCTATAGTCTGGGCTCAGACTATAGATATCTCCTCTGCCCTTACATTATCTAATGTCACCAGGATCGGTGTGATCAGATGCTTTCTCAAATATACAAATGGCGCTGTTTATATCCTGCAAAACTGAAGTGATGAAATGCTTGTATCTTCCGATTTCTTAGACTATAGAGATGATTGGCACCATTCCAGTCTCTAATCAGCTCTATGGTCAGCTGGCAGAAACACCGGCTGCGTTCTCAGGTTCCCCTGATGGCACGGGACTGCCCAAGAAGGCCATGGAAGGCAGTGGGGGTGGGCATCTTCTCCCACTGCTTGTAAAAGCAATCCTGCAGCAAATTAGCCACTAGCATTGCTTTTACATGAAAGCCGATCGCCGGCTGAAAAAAACAATACCAGCTGCAGCTGTACCAGTACATCGCTGGTCCTTGTTGGGTGTATGTGTTATGTTCTTTTTTTTATTCATGCAGCCTGTGGGCTGAATGAAAAAAAGAGAAGAAATCTCTGTCAGAAAAAGTGTGTGGTATGCCCACCATTAGAATATACCGCCCTGCATCCACCCACTTCTAATGGTGGGCATACATGAAATGTGCCAAAAAATATTATAAAATATATATGCCAAAGCATAGGGGCCATCCACCCGCTGGCCACCCCAGGCCCCCATGCTTCGGCATATATGCTCTTTTTTTAACTGCGGATGACAAATCTCATCCAACAGCACTGCACACACCTACTTATGTATATTCTGAGAGCAAGACCCTGTTGCTGTCAGAATAAACAAGTCGGTGCTGCAGCTAAATTACATCCTCATTTCTCAAGCAGGCATTTTCCCCCTTTCTAAGACAGGTATTTACAAGCTGTTGGGGGAAGCCCTGGCGATTAGGTCGCACGGTGCCACATGCGCCAATTCCAAGATTGTACAAATGTCTGAACAGTGGTACGCTTGAATAAAAATTGTCCACGTATAAGTGGTACCCCATGTGGAAAAAGGATGACACCAAGTCCCAAACTATCTTTCCATTGCTCTCCATGTAGTCTGGGCATCCGGGGGGCTCCACGTGACTATCTTTTCACTCGTAAATGTGAAACTTATATGTATAGCCTGTTGCCCTCTCACAGGTCTTATACATCTTGACCCCATATCTGGCATGCTTGCTGGGGAGAAATTGTTTGAATGCAAGGTGGCCAGAATAATTAATGAGGGACTCATCAACGCAGATGTTTTGCTGGGGAGTATACACATCTGCAAATTTTTGGTTAAGGTGATTTACGAGGGGGTCGAATTTTGTGGAGCCGGTAAAATTCAGGGTCACCCCCCGAGGACGACAGAGTGTGTTGTCATTGAAATGCATAACACACATTATACTCTCATATCTATGCCTGGCCATGGCAGCAGAGAACACGGGCATATGATGAATCGGGTCTGTGGACCAATAAAACCGCAATTCATTTTTTTTAGTAATGCCCATGTTGAGCGTTAGGCCCCCAAAAAATTTAAATTTAGAAACAGTAATGGGTTTCCATGCGAATGGTCTGGCAAGGTTTGAATTTGGGTTGGCGGCAATAAACTGTTGTGCATATAAAATGCTTTGATCCACAATCAATGCATACAGATCTTCTGTGAAAAACAGCTCCAAAAAATCAAGGGGAGTAGTTACATTTGCCGTTTTCACCTGAATTCCGGGTTGGGAAGTGAATGGGGGAAGTACGGGTGTTGCAGAATTTGTGGGATACCAATCAGGATTTGCAAGCATATCCGGAAGGAAACTAGGGGCTCTATGGGCCTGTGTGCAAATTCTTGGTGGCTGCAGGACACTACTTGTGCTCGCCACCACACCAGCTTGTACTGCACTTATGGGACTTGCCACACCAAGTGATACTGCAGTGCTGGTATAAGAAAAGGATGTACTAGGCTGCTGGTGCTCACCAAAAGGTAGAGCGACACTAGTACTGGCACTCTGCTGCATATGAGAGCCATCATGCGATTGTAACGTCTCAGCAACCTGGGAATAAGTTTGGAATGCCTGATCTTAGCAGGGACCTCTTCTCCATCATCTGAGCTATTTGTCATGGTGCAGCTGCAGTCTACAGGTTCATATTCTGAGGCTAATTGTGTCAGTGAGTCTTCCCCTTCGCTCTCGTCTGACATACTAAGAATCATGTAGGCCTCTTCACTAGACTACCTTTCCATTGACATTTTGGCCACTAAATTTATAGGTACCTAGTGCGACTCACGGGAAAAAGAGCACCTAGCAGTCAGGGACTGCTTGAACCGCTACAAAAAAATTTACCGGCAAGTGCTAACAGAGAACAGGCCTGATTCTGTGAACACTGTGGTTTTGTGTGCAATGTATCAAGTGACAGTGACCTACTGACACTACACTTGCTGGGGGAGAAGGGGAGGGGGGTAGCGTATGGGCTAAACACAGGTGCTGGGGCTGATCCCGCTACCGCTGCTTTTTTGGGGACACAATACTAATATGAACGCTGGTATCGTGCTGATCTGATCAAATATACTGATCCGTTAAGACACTATACTAGCAATGGAGGTTTATTGTGTATGTGAGCGTGTTCCTGGCAATAAAGGGGTTAAATGTGAGTACTGGTGTACTGACGGGCAATCTGACGCTATCTGGCATGCGTGTGAAAAGTGCGGGAGCGCGAGTCACGTATATATACATGATTTTTGCACACCTGTGCCGCCCTGTAGCAGTATTTCTACTATAGGGCGGTGCGGAAGCGGTTAAACATGTCCAGTAAGAAAAATGAAAAAAATCTAATTTTGTCATAAATTTAGGCCAAAATGTATTCAGCGACATGTCTTTGCTAAAAAAAAATCCTAATCTGTGTAAATTAATTGGTTTACATGAAAGTTATAGTGTTTACAAATGGCGGTATAGATACTGGATTTTTTTTTTTTTTACTAATAATGGTGGCGATCAGTGACTTATAGCGGGACTGCAGCGGGCATTCTGACACGGGGGAACTGACTTGGTGTCCTTGACATCCTCAGTGACACCAATACAGTGATCAGTTCTAAAAAAAAAAGCACTGACACTGTACTAATGTAACTGGGCAGGAAGAGGTTAACATGAGAGGTGGACAAAGGGATAACTGTGTGCAGGGAGTGGCGGGGGGTGTGTGCTTCACTGTAAGCACACTGCTCTGCAGGGCTGTGCACAGCCATCCAGAGCAGTGTGCTCAAGCTGACAGGGAGGAGGACTGTTAGTAAGCAAAGCAGCCCTCCTCCCCATCGGTGATCGTTGGTAATCACCGGGCGCCGGTAAGTAATCACTGGCCGGACACGGTGATTGACAGCCGTGGCTACAAAAGACGGAGCCGGTACGCCGCGTGTCCCCAAACCAGAAATGCAAAAATCACGTACAGTTGTGTTCAAAATAATAGCAGTCAGACATCACTAACCTGATCAATCACTGTTTTTGGTAGAAATGATATTTCATGGCAAATAATTTACTAGCAGGTGTAGTAGAGTAATAGAAATCCAACAGACCCAACAGTCATGACATGCATGCTGCTGATTCTGTGTATTTGAATCACTAATTGAAAGGGGCATGTTCAAAATAATAGCAGTGTGGAGTTCTATTAGTGAGGTCATTCATTCTTTGAAAAACAGGTGGCAATTATTGCCCTTATTTAAGGAAGGAAGGCAGCAAATGTTGTACATGCTGGTTACAATGCATTTCTCTCTGAAATTCTGAGGAACATGGGTCGTTCCAGACATTGTTCAGAAGAACAGCGTACCTTGATTAAAAAGTTGATTGGAGAGGGGAAAACATACAAAGAAGTGCAGAAAATGATAGGCTGCTCAGCTAAAATGATCGCAAATGTTTTAAAATGGCAACCAAAACCTGAAAGACGTGGAAGAAAGCGAAAAACTACCATTTGAATGGATAGAAGAATAGCCAAAATGGCAAGGACTCAGCCAACAATCAGCTCCAGGAAGATCAAAGAAGGTCTAAAGTTCCCTGTGAGGACTGTTACAATTAGAAGACGCCTATGTGAAGCCAAGCTATCTGCAAGAAGCCCCTGCAAAGTCCCACTGTTGAAAAAAAAGACGTGCTGAAGAGGTTACAATTTGCCAAAGAGCACACTGACTGGCCTAAAGAGAAATGGCGCAACATTTTGTGGACTGATGAAAGTAAGATTGTTCTTTTTGGGTCTAGTGGCCGGAGACAGTTTGTCAGACGACCCCCAAACACTGAATTCAAGCCACAGTACACTGTGAAGACAGTGAAGCATGGTTGCGCAAGCATCATGATATGGGGATGTTTCTCATACTACGGTGTTGGGCCTATTTATCGCATACCAGGGATCATGGATCAGTTTGAATACATCAGAATACTTGAAGAGGTCATGCTGCCTTATGCTGAAGAGGAAATGCTCTTGAAATGGGTGTTCCAACAAGACAACGACCCCAAACACAGCAGTAAATGTGCAACATCTTGGTTCCAGACCAACAAGATTTACATTATGGAGTTGCCAACCTAATCCCCGGATCTTAATCCAAAAGAAAACTTGTGGGGTGACATCAAAAATGCAGTTTCTGAGGCAAAACCAAGAAATAGAGAAGAACTGTGGAATGTAGTACAATCATCCTGGGCTGGAATACCTGTTCACAGGTGCCAGAAGTTGGTTGACTCCATGCAACACAGATGTACAGCAGTTCACAGAAACAGTGCTTATACAACTAAATATTAATTAAGTGATTCAAAGGAAAGCAAAATCTTCAAACATTTTTCAGTTTATACAGTGAATGTTTGAGTTTGTAAAGAAGAATACAAACACTGCTATTTTTTTGAACAGTCTAATATTCACTTGTCTTCAATTTTTTTATAGGAACAACACAAATTTGATATATTTCTCTTCATGTTTTGATTTGGAATAGACTGTGTAGTGTTCCCAATGCATTTGTGTGTATGGAAACAAAAGCTATTAGAAGGATTTTGAGCTTTATTCACTTTTTTCAACACACTGCTATTATTTTGAACACAACTGTATATATACGTGATTTTGCGCACCAGTGCCGCCCTGTAGCAGTATATCTGCTATAGGGCGGTCAGCAAGCGGTTAAGGAACAAAAAATTATCATAGCACTGAACTGGGAAAAACAGAAGTGGAAGGAGAGGAAAGAAAGGGGTAAGGGAAGAAACAGGGCAGACCAGCAAAAACAGTCATAG
Source organism: Staurois parvus (assembly GCF_062004578.1). NCBI lineage: Eukaryota > Metazoa > Chordata > Amphibia > Anura > Ranidae > Staurois > Staurois parvus. The sequence goes on from NW_028318233.1 coordinate 3,208,419, forward strand.
TCATCACAATTGCTAGAGATATGTCCATACTGGGCCCAATGCAATGTTTCAAATCTGGAAGAGCTCTATCTTGGGTTGCCAAACTCATATCTAGGGCTCTTTCAGGTGAATTTTTGCCACAGTGGCTGCATAGGGAAATCCCACAGTACCATATCAGACCAGCTTGGAGTGGCAGAACTTTAATATCTAGTGACAGGCAAAAAGTCCTTGAGCTCCTCAGGATAGCGCAATATGGTAGGTCTGCTGTCTTGCTTTCAAAGAGGGAGAAGGGATATCCCCAGTAATAGGTGTTTTTTTAATTAAGAAGATGGTCTAGTAGAGGCCCACAAGTGTTTCTGTTGCCACATATGGGTAGATGGTTAGCAAGGCTCCATCAAAATTGGTGTGCAGTATGCCACTGGTCTTCAAGAGGATCAGTCTCTTTTCTTTATTCAAATGGAGTCAACACGGTACCTCTTGTGGCTATTCTGACGCTGGGCAATATGGGTGTAGTGTTCTGTGGACTCTATCAAGGCAGTGTTGTTATGTTAAGACCTGTTTCCTGATCATCCATTTTGAATGTAAACGATCTGAGGAGCGTACTGTGTGTGACAGATTTTTGCTCTAGCTGCTGAATCGCTTAAACATGTTAATTGGGTGGGTTCCACAACTTCAATTCCAGATATTAAGTGTTTTAGATCATTTTAGTGAGGATACTGCAGATTTTAGGGCCATTGTAAGGAGTCCGTCAAACACACTGTATAGAGTGGAAGCAGAAGGAAATGGCTGTTGTGGCCTACATGCCTTCCCATAGTCCAGTCCATGTATAGAGGGGTGTTGCCTGCCAACTTTTCTTCCTGGACTTCCAAATTGTGTTCTGAGGATTTACTGTGCTTCCCCATCTATCGCTGCTGTCTTCAGGCCACTTATGAATTGTGAGCCTGACCATCCAACCAGTCCTAGGGCCACTGCTGTTAAATATATGCTATTGTGCTGCAGCTGGTGTGGTGATGTGATGAGGGGGGGTCTTTTACTTTCCACTGCAGCTGCCACCAACCCAACACCCTCTGCTTTCACCACATACAGTGCTGTGAAAAAGTATTTGCCCCCATACCTGATTTCTTTAATTTTTTGCATATTTGTCACATTTAAATGATTCAGATCATCAAACAAATTCTAATATTACACAAAGATAACCTGAGTAAATACAGAATTCAGTTTTTAAATGATGAATTCATTTATTAAGGGAAAAAAAGCTGTCTGAACCTGCCTGGCCCTATGTGAAAAAGTAATTGCCTTCTAAACCTAATAACTGGTTGTGCCACCCTTGGGGGCAAGAACTGCTATCAAGCTTTTGCGATAACTGGCAATGAATCTTTCACATCGCTGTGGAAAAATTTTGGCCCACTCTTCTTTAAAGAATTGTTTTAATTCAGCCACATTGGAGGGTTTTTGAACATGAACGGCCTGTTTAAGGTCCTGCCACAGCATCTCAATGTGATTTAATTCCAGACTTTGACTAGGCCACTCCAAAACCTAAAGTTTGGGTTTTTTTTAGCCATTCAGTTGTGGACTTACTGGTGCGTTTCAGATCACTGTCCAGCAGCATAACACAAGTACGCTTGAACTTGAGGTCATGAACTGATGGCCAGACATTCTCCTTAAGGATTTTCTGGTAGAGCACAGAATTCATGGTTCCATCATTTATGGCAAGTCATCCAGGTCCTGAAGCTGCAAAGCAGTCCCAGGCCATCACATGAGTTAGTTTTACATCAGGTGTAACAGGACGCACATCTTCCAAAAAGTTCAACTTTTGTCTCATCCGTCCACAGAATATTTGCCAAAAAGTCTTAGGGATAATCAAGATGTTTTTTGGCAAATGTGAGACAAGCCTTTGTGTTCTTTTTGGTCCGCAGTGTCTTTTGCCTTGGAACTCTCCCATGGATGCCATTTTTGCCCAGTCTCTTTCTTATTGTTGAATCATGAACACTGACCTTAACTGAGTGAAGTGAGGCAAGCAGTTCTTTAGATGTTGTTCTGGGTTCTTTCATGACCTCCTGGATGAGTCGTTGTCGTGCTCTAGAATTTTTGTAGGCTGGTCACTCCTGGTTTTCTCCATTTGTGGATAATGTCTCTCACCGATGTTCACTGGAGTCCCAAAGCCTTAGAAATGACTGTGTAACCCTTTTCAGACTGATATAGATCAATCACTTTGTTCCTCATCTGTTCTTGAATTTCTATAGATTGCGTTATGATGTGTTGCTTTTTTAGATCTTTTAGCATGCTTCGCTTTGTAAGCCAGCTTCTATTTAAGTGATTTATTGATTCCATAGGTGTGGAAAGTGAAATTTAACTCAGTTTTCCAAAAAATGTGGTTAATCACAGTTCATTCATGATTTAGCAAGGGGGGGGGTTGTCAATTTTTCACACAGGGCCAGGCAGGTTTGGACAGCTTTTACCTTAATAAAATAATTAATCATTTAAAAACTGCAGAATTTTGTATTTACTCGGGTTATCTTTGTGTAATATTACAATTTGTTTGATGATCTGAATAATTTAAGTGTGACAAATATGTACTAAAATAAAAATTTAGGAAGAAGGCAAATACTTTTTCATACTTTTGTGTATGTGCCAACCTCCCAATCACCCCTATTCCCAACCTTGCCCATTCTGGAATGGGCACACTTATGCTAGTGCATTAGTAGACTTGAATTCTTGTTATTAGTGTTGTGGGGCTCTTCGCATTTCACACCGAAGATTTGCCATCACTTTTTAGATAATGATCACCAGAGCAGAAACTGACAAGAAATCTAAAACAGAAGTGGAGGAAATCTCCCAATGATGTTTATGGTGATGACTAGCAGGCCCAGGTCCTCCATTGCTGCCACTCTGGAGTTATGCAGAGGCTGCTGGGATCAGCTATTACTTTGTTATAGGAGCACTGACACTGTTTGCAGGCTTTCTACATAAATACTGTACATTGTAACAATAATATTATTAAAGTTTACTTAGCCTTTTATGGTCTATTCATGGGAGTTTTCATCTGCATATATTATTAGTTAAGGCAACCTTGCAAGTAAAACATTTTTTTCCACCTAACCAACTCCATATTAAACCTTAGTTAGCAATAATCAGCTCTAAATAACTCTTTTCTGTGTATCTAGAAGACAGAAGATGGGTCTGGAATTTAATATATGTACCCCCCGGTGTGGCACCATCCCAGCATATGTCTAAAACAGAAAACAGAAAACCAGAGTGTACAGTTGCATCCGATGAAACCAGTGGTTTTGTTCTATCGCCAGTGAAAATGGGACTTTATATGTGTCAGCCACCGGGAGGATAAATCTGTAATATCACATTGAACAACAGTAATAAAAAATATATATACTTTTATTGGTTCATCATGAAAAAAACCAAAGTCACACTTCACATTTTAAAACTAAATGATCTTTGAAGATGATATCAGCATGTGGTTACATTCAAATAGTAAGATGCACAATAAGCGTATGGGATCAAGGCTTTTCACTGCATTTGCTTCCTCAGGATCCATGCTTTAGATGAACCACTATAACAATCGAAATACAATCATAAAATACAGCAAAGCTAAGGTAAGATTATTGACATCAAATGAATTAATAATCCTAACAAGTTGCCAACAGTTGGGGGAAAAAAAGCCTAATTTTCTCTCCTTCTTCCTCTTTTGTCTGTTTATTGTTTCAGGTTAGTGTTGAGGCCTGGTGGGTGGTCCTTTTGTGATTAGCTAGCAAGTGGAAAGCATGGTATATTCAGCTGTATGGTGGAAGCTGGGTTTGGCCATTTGAGCTTGTAGCTGTTTATTAGCCATATGTATTTTTTACAGACTTCTAAAGACATTAGGTGAGGATGCTTTGGACAAGGAAAGGCATAAGCATGTATAATGAAGACTGGCACAACTTATATGGTTTGTGCTTTCCTGTGTTTTACAGGAGTATACATTATTATCTTTCTAATCATCATTAGGACCATCCAGAGGAGGGTTTATGACCCTTGCTTTATACAACTAAGCACTGCTTACTAAAGTCCAACAATATATACCGATATACTTGCAGTCGATACTAGGTAATTGTTATGCTACCTACACCTACCCCTTTTTCTCCATTTCCCCCCCCCCAACTGTTGGATACTTGTTACGATTATTAATTTATTTGATGTCAATACTGTTACCTTTGCTGTATTTTGATTGTTCTAAAGGTTCATCTAAAGCGTGGATCCTGGGGAAGCAAATGCAGAGAAACGCGTTGATCCCATATGCTTATTGTACATCTTACTGCTATTTGAATGTAACCATATGTGGATATCATCTTCAAAGATCATTTGGTTTTAAAATCTGAAGTGTGACTCCTTTTTTTCAATGATGAACCATTAAAAATATATATATTTTTTATTACTGTTGCTGTGATATTACAGATTTATCCTCCCGGTGGCTGACACATATAAAGTCCCATTTTTACTGGAGATAGAACCACTCGGTTTCACCGGATGCAACTGAACACTCTGGTTTTCTGTTTTCTATTCTTAACTCTTCTCTGTCCTTAACTATTACTTTCAATGTACTTTTACCATTCATATTGAATATTCATAATATAATTTTATTTAATTAGTTTTTGTAGCAATACTTTATAAAACATTAAAATTATTTTATTTAATTAGCAAAGAACTTTACCATGCCTTGTACTAGAAACATATTTTAGTCTCGGTTATAGAATATTTATTAAAGTTTTTATATACAGTAACACCAGGGGTTCCTAAACTTCCTAAAGACCCCAATAAGAAAATGATCGTACATGGACCTAAGGTGACAGTTATTGCCAAACTGTCAGCAAAGGCAAAGACTAATAACAATGTGTTCTATTTCCTTTTAAAATTTTCAACCAGGGCTGGGTCTATTCACCTCACAAATTTGTCTGTATAATTCCTTCCACCCCTCATCTCACAGGCACGTTATGCTCCCCACGTGTTTATGTTCTCAATCATTGAAGTTTAAATGTTTCACAGGTTTTTAAAATGGTGGTGATTTTATGGGCAAAAAATGTATTACATTTTCATCCCATAGAAATAAATGACCTCTGGGATAAATTGACCACATTTTTTATAGGCTACTTTTCAGAACACGGTAGTATAAGATTTGAAACATAAAGAGTGACTATCACTCCCCAATGATTTTGTACTTGGACAAACTAGACCACATTTACTAAATAGCCGTACTGACACATCACATCACCAAATTTAGATTCTGACCCGCAAATTTTTGTTACATATTTTGTCTTTTGATTACACAGTAAATGCTATAATTTCTGTAAGATAACGTTGCTAAAAAAAAGCTTCTTTGTCCCCCAAAACGACATACGTGTTATTTGGTATTAAAACTATTGACAAAGGTATTGTCAAATTGATAGACCTAGAGATAAAATTAAAAGCTAGGGAGCTGAAATAGTAAAAGGGATGTTCCTGGGGCAGGAAAATAGTGGAAATCTTCCCCATTGTTGACACAATTAACACTGAAAATCTAACAGGGGGTTCTAACACTTTCCTGTTCTAACCAACACTATAACTACCATTATTTAGATACCACTTACTATACTAGAGATTTGAGATACTATTAAAGTAAACGGATGGTGTAGGCTGCAGCCATTAGTGCCAAGATCTGCACTATAAACTGTGATAACACAGTAAGAGTAAGCCGACAGCAGGCTGTGTATATTATATTTCATTCTTCGGCACTGTTTAGTAAACTTTATTTTGAAGACAGTTGTGAAATAAAGGTATGCATACTTATTAACTTGTCTATAATCAGGGAAAATTGTTTATATCTTGTGATAAAACGTCTAGAGATATATTAATTACCAAGAATTACATGTTAGGAAACACATGAATATTTATATATGGGAATATAGATATATTTATATGTAATATACACTATATTGCCAAAGTATTGGGACAACCCTCCAAATCATTGGATTCAGGTGTTCCAAATACCTCCATGGCCAATGATGTAAAAATCAAGCATCTAGGCATGCAGACTGCTTTTACAAACATTTGTGAAAGAGTGGGTCGCTCTAAGGAGCTCAGTGAATTCAAGCGTGGTACCATGATAGGTTGCCACCTATGCAATATGTCCATCTGTGAAATTTCCTTGCTACTAAATACTCCACGGTCAGCTGTTAGTGGTAGCATAACAAAGAGGAAGCAACTGGGAACAACAGCAAATGTGGTAGGCCACAAATGGCAGAGCAGGGTCAGTGGATGTTGAAGCACACAGTGCGCAGAAGTCGCCAACTGTCTGCAGCGTCAATAGCGAACGACCTCCAAAATTTGTGTGGCCTTCAGATTAGCACAACAGTGCATAGAGAGCTTCACGGAAAGGGTTCCCATGACCGAGCAGCTGCATCTAAGCCTTACAACCCCACGTGCAATGCAAAGCATTGGATGCAGTTGTGTAAAGCATGCCGCTGCTGGACTCTAGAGTAGTGGAGACGTGTTCTCAGGAGTGATGAATCATGCTTCTCTGTCTGGCAATCCGATGGACTTGTCTGGGTTTGGCAGTTACCAGGAGAATGGTACTTGCCTGACTGCATTGTGCCAAGTGTAAAGTTTGGTTTGGGGGGGGATTATGGTGTGGGGGTGTTTTTCAGGGGTTGGGCTTGGCCCCTTAATTCCAGTTAATGGAACTCTTAAGGAGGTGTCAGCATACCAAGACATGTTTGGTATGGACAATTTCATGCTCCCAACTTTGTGGGAACAGTTTGGGGATAGCCCCTTCCTGTTATAACATGACTGTGCACCAGTGCAGAAAAGCAAGGTCCATAAAGACATGGAGGAGCGAGTTTTGGGTGGAGGAACTTGGCTGGCCTGCCGTCAACCCGATAGAACACCCTTAGGATGAATTAGAGCAGAGACTGCGGACCAGGCCTTCTCATCTGACATCAGTGCCTGACTTCACAAATGCGCTTCTGGAAGAATGGTCAAACATTCCCATAGACACACTCCTAAACCTTGTGGACAGCCTTCCCAGAAGAGTTGAAGCTGTTATAGCTGCAAAGGGTGGGCCAACTCAATATTGAACTCTACGGACTAAGACTGGGATGCCATTAAAGTTCATGTGCGTGTAAAGGCAGGCGTCCCAATACTCTTGGCAATATAATATATTTTTTGATTACATATTATTATACAATGCTAATGTAACAAAACAACTACCAAAATATAAAAAACTGGCCTGGTTCTGAAGAGGTAACAATAAGCTCATCATAAACTAACGAAAAGAACCCCAATCTGTGAAAATAATACTTAGGAACCCAACTACCAACTCACCTTACAGACCTTTATGCGAAAAACTTCCTACCCATTTTACGCAGCATCACCAAGGACTTACAGACATGGGACAAACCAATTTTCTCATGGTTTGGAAGGGCAGCAATTCTTAAGATGAACGTGCTTCCCAGACTACTATACCTGATGCAAACAATTCCAATCAGGCTGCCCAACTCTTTCTTCACGTCATATAAAACATTATGTACTTCTTTCTTATGTATGTAATAAATGTCCTAGAATTGGTTTTGAACAACTTACCATGCCTAAAGCGGGAGGAGGTATCGGACTGCCCGACATTACTCGCTATTACAGAGCCTGTCACATGGCAAGAATAGTAGATTGGTCTACAAACCACAACCGTAAGGCCTGGGTAACCTTGGAAGCTGCATTTTCGGGGACCCCGCTCGCCGCATTCCCTTGGCTGAGAAATTCCCACATCCCACCCGAGTTCAAGGAACATCCTCTAATAGGCCCTACTGTGTCTTGTTATTATCTGATAAGTCAGAAAACAGGTCTTTCATCAACCCCCGGTCCACTCACACCTATCAGAATGAACCCTGACTTCCTCCCCGGTATGTCTTGTGCCTTCCTCGCTGGGTCTAGCCCCCAAGAACATCCGAGACTGCACCATCTTTTCAAAGATGGTGCCTTTTTACTCACAGATCGCCTTTTGAACAAATGGCCATCTCTAACCCTGACGCCGTGGATGTATAGACAGCTCCATCACTTTATACATAGCTCATCACACCTAAAAGAATACACTAGACCCCTCACCCCATTTGAAAAACTCTGCTCAACTGACTCCCCCCAGAGACACGTCATATCCAAACTATACAAATGCCTTGAGAGCACTATTGACATTACGTCTAGGAAAGCTTGCACGGCCTGGAGCTCTGAGTTACAACTCCAACTAACCCCAGAGGAATGGGATAATAACTATGACCATATACACAAAGGTTCCGTATGTGTCTCAACCCAAGAAAATAATTATAAACTGTACTCTAGATGGTACAGAGTTCCGTCCCTGCTCCACAAATTCGACCCTAACATTTCAGACTCGTGCTGGAGATGTCACCAAGCGATGGGTACACTATTACATGCATGGTGGGACTGCCCACTGCTGCAACCATTATGGGGGAAAATACAGTCCATAATCACGCAAGTAACTATGTACTCCCTAGACCTATCCACAATTCCTACTCCACCATTCTCCACTCCCATTTAAGACATACTGTAAATCACTTGCCATGCATATGGTAAACGCGGCAAAACAATGTATTCCAGTTCACTGGCGCTCAACACATGTTCCTTCAATTCGAGAATGGTTTGCTAGGATCAACAAAATTGAGGAAATGGAGGAACTCATCTCTGTAGCGAAAGACCACCCCGAGAGATTCAGGAAGACGTGGGCTTGTTGGAGTCATTTCAAAACCACCACCACTTATCACCTACTGCTGCATGACTTTCCTACACCCCCCAAATAAACAGTTATACACAACGGTACGTCACAAGTAACCCTTTCCTTCCTTGGTGCATATGAAGCATACTCAGTCTGACTGAGACTAAACATCATAACCTATCTATCCAGGTTACTGACCCACATATTAGCTTATTACATAATCTCACATACATTAACACATAAGCTCTCTGGCTACCATTCTGACTAGTATAAAACGACACAACTCAATTTAGTTGCAGGTACCCCCTCCCTTATCCCCTCCCCTCCATACCTCCCCCCCCCCATTACTCCCCCCCCTTTTTTTCCTTTTTTCTTTCCCCCGTCCCTCCCATGACTTTTCATTCTCCTCTTTCCCTCATCCTGCATCTCTATTTCTCTCTATTCATCTCTTTGACTTCCCTCTACCTCACATCTTTGGTATTATATCTTCACCTATATGTCTTCAATGGACTCTAGAATGTAAACTATCATACAGGTTTGATTAGATCTACATAGACCCCACTCCCTCGAAATAAGCACACAATTTTCTAGTGCACTTACCATCCTGTTATATTGTATCTCATTACTTCACATTTATCAATCACACGGGCTTACAAGAGAATTGGTCAATAGTGCCACCATAAGGATTTGTCTACAACAAGCCATGTTTATGCCGGTTTGATTTACACCCTTGGTTAAACATATATAATTCGCAATGGTCTGAAAGACAGCCCAAACCTTTATCCCGTCTGCGAAACGGGATGTTTTCATACTGTGTCTATGTTCGGACTGTAACCTGTATCTGTACTTGTATTAATATGCCTTAAATCTTTCAATAAAACTATTTTTGGAAAAAAAAATGTGAAAATAATAGTAGTTCTGAACGTTTATTCGCTTTTTAAAATAAGGCATTTAAGCACAAAATTCTCTTAGGCATAGTAATCCATTTCAGGAATATTGCACCGGAAACAATAAAACTACGTCAGTTGGAGCTGTGAATTTAAACTAGGGAGCCAGCGTTGTTAGAGATGTAGACACAGCAGGCTGTATGGGAGAAGTACTGAAATGACACCAGCTACATGTCAAGCTGTCGTGATAATGTACCATTCTTTCTATCCGTTGATGTCTTACCTTGTTTAACAATTGGTATGCATGAGGCTGTAGGTCTTCAATGCACTCTGCAATTGGCTTATTAAGTGTTTCTGGCAGTAACAGACTCAGGAATCCTGCTGATATGCCGCTGATTCCAAATGCCATGAATGGCATTGATGGATTAAGGGATTTCTGGAATGGAAAATGCAGAAAGAAATGGAACTCAAATGATACCATGCATACCGGTACAAAGGTTTGCTTTCATTAACCAAGTAGGGCACCCACAGAGCTATCACAAACCCAAAACGTTAGAAACTGAGAACCAGTGAGAAATGGCAAAATGTAACTACAATAACATTACAATATACAAGAACATACTGTAATATGTTTCTTCCAGCTGTTACTCCGTGCGTCTTCGCTAGATCAACTCTGCTGGCCAAGTGTGCGGGTTCTCCCACTGTTGCTGCTGGTTTAATGTAGAAGTGTTCTACTTCTGGTCATCACTTTCTAATACCTTTTTTTTTATTACAAAACTGCCATTTTTTTCCCTTTCTTTCAGTTGCCTAGGCTACAAAACAATAGAGGTAACCTGTGCCTCCTACATTCCATGTTGGATATCAAAAAATGGTTGATTAACCAATGTGATCTTTATATGGGCTGTCAAATTGAAGCAGTCCATATGCTTGTTGCATTTGCAGAGTGTGGGCGTGAGAGTCTGTAGCAGAATCTCATTATGCATGTCCCCTGCTCATTACCATTGCCCTTTTGAAGAGCCAAATCATGTACAACAAATACTGATGGGAATAAATGCCACACTTACCCACAACGATTGGCATGCTGTGCAGAGTTTACAAAGCACAGACTGAAAACATTCCTTTGTAATGAAGTTGTGCAGCAGTCTTCTCATACATTATGAATACATCAATCAGGTTATTTCTCAAACCAATTAGACTGGAAAGTACCACTATTAATGAGATCAAAATGAATCTAAATTGGCCATGGCCTAAAAGATACAACTCTCACACTGCCTCGCTTGTCTAAGGAAAAGCAGATTGCAGCCATGTCCATACTGTATCTATTATGTATCTATTATGTCTAATAATATCTTTATTAAAATTTTATAAAGACTTATTTTATTATTTACTACAATGAATACGTTTTAGGACACATGTTAACTGCTAAGATTGACATACTGTATAAGAGTCTGTCAATCAATATTTTCACACATGATTCGCCCAAATTTAAACAAATGACTGACCGTTGGGTGAAAGCTGCATGAATATTTGGTGAATACAAATTAAAGTTTTTATTTTAATATAGTAAGGTCTGTTTCACACAGGCTTCAGCTTGCATAGGCGCAGTGTGAACATAAAGTTTTTATGAAATTTTCAGCATGCTTTTGCAAAGATTTCGGCAAGCTCTGAGCAGCTCTCTCTAATCTTTTAAAGTGCCCTTCAGATCCTGTTTGGAAAATGTTATACACGGATATTAATAGAAGTGCTGATTGTCACTTTAAACAAGCTGCTAGTAGGCCTTGACAGGCTTTCAATAAGCTTCAAGTAGTGTTGAAGACTGCTAGCAGCTTGTTTAAAGTGCATGCCAGCACTCCTATTAAAGTGGTTGTAAAGGCTCAAGGTTTTTTACCTTCATGCATTCTATGCATGAAGGTAAAAAACCTGTGTGTAGCAGCTGTCCCCAGCCCCCCAATACTTACCTGAGCCCCCTCTTGATCCAACAATGTCCACGAGAGCCTCAGTTCTCTGGGGACTCTCACTCCTAATTGGCTGATACAGCTGCCAATGAGCCAATAAGGAGAGGGGGGGGCAGGACAGAGCCGCGGCTCTGTGTGTGAATGCACATGCAGAGCTGCGGCACGGGAGGGCGCCTGCTCGGGTGCCCCCATAGCAAGCTGCTTTCTGCGAAGGCACCCAACAGGAGGGAGGGGCCAGGAGCACCAGCAGGGAACCCGAGAAGAGGAGGATCTGGGCTGCTCAGTGCAAAACCACTGCACAGAGCAGGTTAGTATGACGTTTAATATTTTTTTCTTTAAAACAAAACTTTAGTATCACTTTAAGATCTGTGTTCAACATTTACAAACTGGAGATTGGCCCAGCCTGTAAATGTGATCATTGTGACCATTCGCAGCTAGACACACTTGTATACAATGAATGGCATGAAAGGAAGCCATCCATTGTATACAACTGTCATGTGGCCTGCTGTGATTGGTCACAGCAAATCACATGGTACTGGCAACGGGGCCATTACACAGATCTGTCATCGGCCGTGTCCGATGAACACAGCTGGTGACAGATCTCACCACACCGTGGCCCTGTGGGCACATGCAAGGCTGATTCGGGAAGGACGTCATATGACATCCTCTCGGAGGGATGAGAGGGAAGTAGTTAAGTGGATAAAGATCACCTAGCCCTCTTGTAGTACTTTATCTAAAACTACCAAATGGCCATAGTTTGTATTTTTAAAGTATACCTCCCATTAATGATCTAGAGGGCCATTGTTGAACTCTTGAAAATGCTAGTTTCCTGGCTGACATGCTAATGCTAAAACTTCAATGTGGCTGAATTAATGACTCAAAGCAAATGAAGAGATAAGGCAATCCAACACTTCTTTTACAGCATGGTTTTTTCTGGGTCTGGATTAAACCACAGTAAAACCAGTGGATGCAGAGGATGGCATGGGTAGGTGTCATCACCAAAGGAAGCCTCTCCTAAAGCCCATGCACAAAAAAGCCCGCCTAGGATTTGCCAGGGCCCATGCTGAAAAAGAAGATGACTACTGGGACTCTGTACTCTGGAATGATGAGACCAAGATAATTTTTTTTTTAGAATGGATGGCTTCAGAACTGTATGGCGTCACAAAGGTGAGGAGTACAAAGAAAAATGCATGGTGCCTACAGTGAAACATGGTGGTGGCAGTGTTCTTCTGTGGGGCTGCATTTCATTGATGGTATTATGAATTCACAGATGTACTGCTCTATATTGAAGGAGATGCTACCATCACTTGGTGCCCTTAGTCATGGTGCACTTTTCCAACATGACAATGATCCAAAACACACATCTAAGGCCATTGTTGCATTTCTGAAGAAGAACAGGATGAAAGTGATTCCGTGGTCAAGTATGTCTCCTGATAGGAACCCAATCGACACTTATGGGGAATTCTGAAGAGACAAGTTGAGCATCACTCTGCATCCAGGCTCTAAAAAAGGTCATTCTTGAAGAATGGAAAAAGATTGATGCAGCAATATGTCGCCAACTTGTTCATTCCATGCCTAGAAGACTCGGTGCTATCCTTACAAATCATGGAGGTCATATAAAATACTAGATGGAGGAGCTTTTGTTGTGGGGTGTATTCATATTTACATCACATAATTTGAGTAAAAGTGAAGATTTTGTAATCTAAGTTATATTATTACATTATATTAATGAGCTAAACAAAGGTTTTATAAAAAGTTTTGTCAAAATTTTGGAAGTTGTTCTTGTGTTCATTGAGATATTGATTTTCAAAAGGGGTGTACTCATTTATGCTGCGCACTGTATATATCATAGTTTGTGGACTCTATAACTTTCCTACAGACTAAATAATATACACTGATTTGGGTTATATTTACCAAATAAATGTAGCAGAATACATTTTGGGCTAAATTCTTAGAACACAAAGAAAAATACTTTTGATTTTCTGTCTTTTTTTCATTTATTTAGCAAAAATTTTTTTTTAAAAAAAACAAGTTTTTTAAATTTTTTTAAAAAAAACAATGCTCTATTTTTGTGAAGAAAATAATAAAAATTTAGTTTGGGTACAGTGTTGCATGACCTCGCAATTGTCATTCAAAATGTGAAAATACTGAAAGCTGAAAATTGCCCTGGGCAGGAAGAGGGTGAAAGAACCCGGTAATGAAATAAAGCGGTATTAAACCAAAAATATGATATTTTACAGATTGCTAATCATTAGATGTGGCAGCTTCACCAGATTTCTGTTCTTTCGCTTTTCCCCTCTGTTTTCCTGGTGATCTGGTCAGTAACACATCTCCTGTATTAGTGAGACTCTGGATGAATGAGCATAGGGGGCACAGCAGAGAGCAGCATTGTCAGTCGGGGGTGGGGGGGGATTTTGATAAATGTATTATACATCAAAATATGTCACTGTGATTTGACAGATATTGACCATGGATCTACACTGTTAAAGATTTTCACTTGGAGATGGGACTTTTCTTCATGGACTTTTTGTATTTTGATTTGTTGAATCATTTGTTGGATTAATTATTGTATCAATAATTTACAGTTGCAAGAAAAAGTATGTGAACCCCTTGGGATTACGTGGAGTTTTGCATGAATTGGGCATAACATGTGCTCTGAACGTCATCGAAGTCACAACAATAGAAGAACACAGTCTGCTGAACATAATACTACACAAACATTAGATGTTGCCATGGTTTAACCACATGCCGCCCAGCCACCGCATATAAACGGTGGCAGGGCGGCGCTCGTAGGCAAAAGCACGTTTTAAAACGTGTGCCTACAAAACAGGCAGGGGGCGCGCGCGAGGCACGCGCCTGCCCTACCTGTCCCACGGGTGTCAGCAGCGGGTCCCCGCCGCCGGGTCACGGCCGGTTTTTACCGGCCGTTTTCCCGCGATGAGCGGTAAACACTGAAACAGAGCAGGGCTGCATTGTTTACACACAGCCTGCTCTGTGACAGTTCGCCGCCAAGCTGCAGAGGGAGAATACAGTTTCTCTCCCTCGATCAGCTCCCCCCTCCCTCCCCCGTCCAGCACACACCCCAGCCCCCTTAGTAAAACACTCCCCTCACACAGTGAACACTAAAAATGTTAACCCCTTCCTCCCCAGTGACATTAATACAGTTTCAGTGGTTTTTTTTCACTGATCACTGTATTGGTGTCACTGGGGATGTCAGTGACCCCAAGTCAGCTCCCCCCCAGTGTCAAAATGTCCGCCTCAGTCCCGCAGTCCCGCCATAAGTCGCTGGTCGCCGTCATATGTCGCTGATTGCCACCATGTCGCTGATCGGCGCCATTATTAGTATAAATAAAAATGAAAAATTCCAGTATCTTTCCCGCCATTTGTAAACGCTATAACTTTCACGTAAACCAATTAATTTACACGTATTGGGTTTTTTTTTAGCAAAGACATGTCGCAGAATGCATTTTGGCAGAAATTTATGACTAAATTTGATTTTTGCATTTTTTTTTTACTGGACATGTTTTATAGC
This sequence comes from Staurois parvus, assembly GCF_062004578.1. Lineage (NCBI taxonomy): Eukaryota > Metazoa > Chordata > Amphibia > Anura > Ranidae > Staurois > Staurois parvus. Next base: position 3,223,518 of record NW_028318233.1, read on the forward strand.
AAAAAGTCCAAAATATTGTTTTTTTTTCCTCAAAATTGTCAGCCTTTTTTTTTATAGCGCAGAAAATAAAAACCGCACAGGCGATCAAATACCACCGAAAGAAAGCTGAATTTGTGGGGAAAAAAAGGATGTAAATTTCATTTATGTACCGTATTGCATGACTGCGCAATTGTCCGTTAAACTAGCGCAGCGCTGTATAGCAGAAAAATGGCGTAAATTGCAGTATCTATACCATAGTTTGTAGACGTTATAATTTCTACACAAAGCAATCAATATACACTTATTGGGATTTTTTTTACCAAAAACATGGAGCAGAATACATTTTGGCCTAAATTTATAACTAACTTTGAGTTTACTGTATATTTTTTATAGCTGAAAGTAAAAAATATTGTTTTTCTTCAAAATTTTTGATCTTTTTTTGTTTATAGCGTGAAAAATAAAAAGCGCACAGGTGATCAAATACCACCAAAAGAAAGCTCTATTTGTGTGAAAAAAAGGACGTAAATTTTGTTTGGGTGCAGCATTGCATGACCGCGCAATTATCAGTTGAATTAGTGCAGCGCCGAGTAGCAAAAAGAGGCCTGGTCATTAAGGGGGGTAAATCCTCTGGAGCTCAAGTGGTTAATTGCACATAACATATAAACATTCACAGTGCAGGGAGGAAAAAGTATGTGAACCTTTGGACTTAATACTGGTTGACTCTCCTTTGGCAGCAATAACCTCAACCAAACGTTTCCTGTAGTTGCAGATCAGACCTGCACAACGATCTGGAGTAATTTTGGACCACTCCTCTTCACAAAACTGTTTCAGTGTAGCAATATTCTTGGGATGTCTGGTGTGAATCGCTCTCTTAAGGTCATGTCACAGCATTTCAATCGGGTTGAGGTCAGGACTCTGACTGGGCCACTCCAGAAGGCGTATTCTGTGCTGTTGCAGCCATTGTTTTGTTGAATTACTTGTCTGCTTTGGGTCATTGTCCTGTTGCATCACCCATCCTCTGTGGAGCTTCAGTTGGCGGACAGATGGTCGTATGTTTTCCTGCAAAATGTCTTGATAAACTCTGGAATTCATTTTCCCATCAATGACAACAATCCGTCCAGGCCCTGAGGCAGCAAAGCAGCCCCAAACCATGATGCTCCCTCCGCCATGTTTTACAGTGGGGATGAGGTTTTGATGTTGGTGTGCTGTGCCTTTTTTTCTCCACACATAGTGTTGTGTGTTCTTCCCAAACAACTCAATCTTGGTTTCATCTGTCCACAGTATATTTTGCCAGTAGTGCTGTGGAACATCCAGGTGCTCTTTTGCAAACTTCAAATGTGCTGCAATATTCTTTTTGGACAGCAATGGCTTCCTCCGTTTCTTGCAACTGTACATTATTTGTGGATCTATTCACTCAATGTTTGACTTAATATGTGGTGTTTTCAGTTTGATAAGGTAATAGCTGGGTGTGCGCTACTGTTTTACAATTCAGTTTGATAAATCTCTGTATTGGGATTTTGTACAAGCTGCTTAGTCACATCAAGTTTTCTGAACTAGCGCAGATCTTTTTACGCATTTTAATGTTAAATGTATTATTAGATTTAAATACACTAATTAATTGAAGTCAAACTCCAGCTCACACTTTATAATCAGCTACAGCAAACTGTTTTTGAACTGTTGGGATAAAGGTTTTGCAACATGAATTAATAAAAGCTGATAATTTTAACCACTCCTGCCAGTGATATATGGTTTGTCTCATCCATGTAAATTGATACATTCTGCTGGAAAGCGTGTGCTTTTGAAAAACAACAGACTTGCTGCCTGGATCAGATGAAGATAGAAAAATGAAAGCCTAAAAATGAAAACAAATGTAGGCATCACATCTAAGAATTGGTAAGCTGCAATATATTAAATGTTTGCTTTGATGTGTAAAACTGCTTTAAGCCTGCAGCTACATTCAGGTACTGTATACTTTTTCAGCATGGCCCCCCATCAGTACCATTATAATATGACTTTCCCATGATATTAATACACCGCTTGGCTGAGCCATTTTAATACTACATCCCCAGGCACCACCATTATTGCAGCTGTATTTCATTCCTATATCCAGTGGACGCACCATTTGAATACTATATCCTACAGCAGCAAAATAACAGCTTAATCACTCGACATTATTGCAATAAAATGACTATATACAACGCATATTATCTGGTGCAAGAAGTCAAAACAGTCCTTGGCCAGCGGAGAGATTCCTTCAAAACAGCAGCACATGAGAAATCCCCCATTATATCAAATAAAATTCATTTCATTCAGCTCATTAAAGCAAAATAAGCCATTTTCAGGCAGAAGAGTTTCAGCATAAGCCTTTCTCCATGTCTAACACATGCATGGAAACAGTTTATGTCTGTCTGAGAGGCTGTTATATGGTTTTAACGAGCTAAAGAGGATGATTTTATTTGATATACTACTGGATTTGCTGTGTGCTTTTGTGAAGGAACCATTATGATTTTACATACCATGGAAGCACCATTAGAATATTACATTTATTGGCAATACATCCTTCAACAGTTATATTGCATCCTATTACAGGAACATTATAACATCATATTAAGCAGGATCGCTACTACAAATGTAGCCATACTCTCTCTGACACTTTGCTTTATCGATCTTTCATTGCAACAAATGTCTGCATAAGTGTGTTTCTTGTTTTGTGGGGAAATATTAACCATTTCATGACCAGAGATCATTCATGCCTACATACCAAATGTAGCAGCATCAGCATGTGTCTGTTAACTTAAAGCAGTATTAAACCCAATGGCAAACATTCATTATATTACAGTTTACTCATTTTTAGATGTGGTTGTTGCATTCGTTTTCTTTTTTCAGGCTCTCTTTCTTCTATATTTACCTGCTGATCCTGACAGTAAGTAAGGATTGACACAAACTATTTACCACTGTCATGGTGGTTACAACAATCAGCGTTTATTTATGTAAACCTTTATCCCTAAAGGAACACAGTGTTGCTACAACTGCTTAAAAAGTGTTATCTGGCATTTTCAATTTTGTAGTGCAATTAAACCTAATAGTGCATCTAACACTCCCCCCAGATTGACAATGCTGCTGTCTCTGTTGCTCCTCTATCCGGAGTATAAGCACTCTAATATAGGAGGTGTGTTACTCTCCAGATCACCAGGTAAAAAGGAAAGCCTAAAACAAGAAAACTAATGCAGCCACTATACCTAATAATTGGTAAGCTGCAAGATATTATATTTTTGGTTTTGAGTTTGATAGCAGTATAACAATAACTCTATGTATACAGTAATTGGACAGTTGAATCTAATCATAAATAACATGTTATTTTTTAATATTTTGTTGAGAATCCTATACTGGCAATGACTGCCTGAAGTCTGGAACCCATGGACATTACCAAAGACTCCTTTCTGATGCTTTGCCAGGCTCTAACTGCAGCTGTCTTCAGTTGTTCTTAGTTTCTAGGTCTTTCTGCCTTTAGTTTTGCCTTCAGCAAGTGAAATGCATGCTCAACAGTGTTGACATCAGGTGATTAACTTGGCCATTGCAGAATATTCCACTTCTTTTCCTTCAAAAGCTCCTGGGTTGCTTTTGCAGTGTGTTTTGGATCATTGTCTATCTGTACTGTGAAGCTCCATACAATCAATTTTGCTGCATTTGACTGAATCTGGGCTGACAGTATATCTCTAAACACTGCAGAATTCATCTGGTTGCTTCTGTCTTGTCACATCATCAATAAACACCAATGAACCAGTGCCACTGGAAGCCATGCATGCCTATGCCATCACACTGCCTCCACCATGGTTTACAGATGATGTTGTGGGCTTTGGATCATGAGTTGTTCCAAGTCTTTTCCACACTTTTTTCTTCCCATCATTCTGGTACAGATTAATCTTTCATCCGTCCAAAGAATGCTTTTCCAGAACTGGTCCGGCTTTTTAAGATATTTTTTGGCAAAGTATAATCTGGATTTTCTATTCTTCAGGCTTATGAATGGTTTGCACCTTGTGGTGAACCCTCTGTATTTGCTCTTGTAAAATCTTCTCTTGATTGTAGACTTTGACAATGATACGCCCACCTCCTGGAGAGTATCCCTTACTTGTTTGGATGTTGTGAATGGGTTTTTCTTTACCATACAGAGGATCCTGCGATCATCCACCACTGTTGTCTTACGTGGACGTCCATGCCTTTTTATGTTGCTGAGCTCACTAGTGCATTCTTCTTTCCTCAGAATGTACCATACTGTTGATTTGGCCACTCCTAATGTTGCTGCTATCTCTCTGATGAATTTGTTTTGAAGCCTTACAATGGCCTGTTTCACTAGCATGGACAGCTCCTTTGAATGCATGATGTAAGTTCACAGCAATAGATTCCAAATGCAAATACCACTTAGAATCAACTCCAGACCTTTTACCTGCTTAATTGATGAAGAAATAATGATGGAGTAGCCCACACCTGGCCATGAAACAGCTTTTGATTAAACTGTCCAATTACTTTTGGTCCCTTGAAAAAGGGGGGATGGCTAGTCTTAAGAGCTGTAATTCCTAAACTCTTCCTCTGATTTGGATGTACTTACCCTCCAATTAAACCTGAGAGTGTGCACTTTCAGCCCATATCCATTATATAACTATAGCTTGAATATGTTTTGGTAAATACCTGAAAAATCACAAATTGTGCCTGTGTCCAAAAATATATGGACCCAACTATAATTTGCATATCTAAATTGTATTTATACCTTTCTGTACTTTTATTTTTTATATACAACTTTACTATATAACAGACAGTGTGTGTTCGGGGTTGTACACCAGCACAAATATCAGATTGGGAGCAGCATCTGTGTCATCAATGGGACTGCCTGCACAGGAATGCATGGAACAACTGTGCATCCCAGTGTGGGTAAACCTGGCCCTCCATGGGCATACGCTTTAGTATACCCCACATGTACAAGGCCTAATAGTGTAACTGTATCTGACAGTTGAACTATTAAATAAATACAACTGCAGTCTGAAAATGGAAGTGCTCATTTGCAGGTGGAAGTGTTTCATTTTTGTAATTGGTGCCTTCAGTCTCCATGAGATCACTATGTCTGAGCTGACATACTGATCACATGATTAGGGATCACTCTGACTGGTTCTAGATCATTGGTGCGAACCCTGGCTGCCAACAGAAAGGAGTTGATTTTCTAAAAATAGAAAGAGCAAAATCTGGTGCAGCTCTGCATAGAAACCAATCCAGGTTTTATTGTCAAAGCTCAATTGAACAAACTAAAGTTAGAAGCGGACTGGTCACCATGCACAGCTGCATCAGATTTTCCACATTCCGATTTTAGTAAATCATCCCCAAAGTGTTGCCTCTTGGTTCTCAAACAGGAAACTACAGTCAGGTCCATAAATATTGGGACATCAACACAATTCTAACATTTTTGGCTCTATACACCACCACAATGGATTTGAAATGAAACGAACAAGATGTGCTTTAACTGCAGACTGTCAGCTTTAATTTGAGGGTATTTACATCCAAATCAGGTGAACGGTGTAGGAATTACAACAGTTTGCATATGTGCCTCCCACTTCTTAGGGGACCAAAGGTAATGGGACAGAATAATAATCATAAATCAAACTTTCACTTTTTAATACTTGGTTGCAAATCCTTTGCAGTCAATTACAGCCTGAAGTCTGGAACGCATAGACATCACCAGACGCTGGGTTTCATCCCTGGTGATGCTCTGCCAGGCCTCTACTGCAACTGTCTTCAGTTCCTGCTTGTTCTTGGGGCATTTTCCCTTCAGTTTTGTCTTCAGCAAGTGAAATGCATGCTCAATCGGATTCAGGTCAGGTGATTGACTTGGCCATTGCAAAACATTCCACTTCTTTCCCTTAAAAAACTCTTTGGTTGCTTTTGCAGTATGCTTTGGGTCATTGTCCATCTGCACTGTGAAGCGGCGTCCAATGAGTTCTGAAGCATTTGGCTGAATATGAGCAGATAATATTCCCGAAACACTTCAGAATTCATCCTGCTGCTTTTGTCAGCAGTCACATCATCAATAAATACAAGAGAACCAGTTCCATTGGCAGCCATACATGCCCACGCCATGACACTACCACCACCATGCTTCACTGATGAGGTGGTATGCTTAGGATCATGAGCAGTTCCTTTGCTTCTCCATACTCTTCTTTTCCCATCACTCTGGTACAAGTTGATCTTGGTCATCCACCACAGTTGTTTTCCGTGGTCTTCCGGGTCTTTTGGTGTTGCTGAGCTCACCGGTCCGTTCCTTCTTTTTAAGAATGTTCCAAACAGTTGTTTTGGCCACGCCTAATGTTTTTGCTATCTCTCTGATGGGTTTGTTTTGTTTTTTCAGCCTAATGATGGCTTGCTTCACTGATAGTGACAGCTCTTTGGATCTCATCTTGAGAGTTGACAGCAACAGATTCCAAATGCAAATAGCACACTTGAAATGAACTCTGGACCTTTTATCTGCTCATTGTAATTGGGATAATGAGGGAATAACAGACACCTGGCCATGGAACAGCTGAGAAGCCAATTGTCCCATTACTTTTGGTCCCTTAAGAAGTGGGAGGCACATATGCAAACTGTTGTAATTCCTACACCGTTCACCTGATTTGGATGTAAATACCCTCAAATTAAAGCTGACAGTCTGCAGTTAAAGCACATCTTGTTCGTTTAATTTCAAATCCATTGTGGTGGTGTATAGAGCCAAAAAGTTTAGAATTGTGTCGATGTCCAAATATTTATGGACCTGACTGTATATATTAATGTATACTCGGCAAGGGCATCGTGCCAGGGAATGTTAATATACAGGATTGTGAATGGAAGTGGTTACAATATAAAATGCTTCATTGGTTAAACAAAAATTATCTCCAAATGAACTATATAAATTGCGAGGACTTTTAGCAATGTCATTGTAGAACCTTATCTGCTTCTTCACTGAAAATATCAATGTGGATCTTACCAACGCTGATTACTAAGTGGAAGGGCTTTCCCTCACTATAACCACCTGATTAGGCTCATTGCTGTAATAAAAAAAAGCAGAAGCCCCAGCATTCCTCCACTCATGCAAGTATGAAATCTTATTGCAGGGGTTGACCTCAAGTTTCCTGCAAGTCTCTATATGATCATGGATGGCAATTTGTAAACTTTTTAAGCATTTTCGGAAGGTCACAGCTGTTTACAGACTGATATGTCAGGGTAAACTACAGCAACAGGGTTGGCTAAACAAAAACCCACTTTAAAATGTTTTCTCCCCATTGCTTCACGTTTCCCTGAAAATACATTTTGGCATAAATCACAATGTAAATACCTTATTTTCAAGTTGTTCTATGTGGTCATGTGACCACAAAGCTCTAGCTCCTATGTGTTATTGTGCGGCTCTTGGTCGGGAATTCTCTCCACCTTCAACAACACTAAGAACAATGCATGCTAGTAGGTGATGCCACAGCTCTATGGAATTTAGTCTTGTTGTCTATGCTCTACATTGAACAGAGTCAAAGCTTTGCAGTCACATGACTGCATGGAAAAACTTTAAAACAAATGGTATTTACATTGCAAATTATTCTAAAATGTGTGCAGGGGCCATTGAAAGGTAACAAGTAAGTTTATTGCTTAGCCTTTCCTTCTACCTTAATCTTAAACCAAAACGTGGCTTGTGTTGCAATTATGTTGTTTAAAACCACCTTTCTCAACCAAAGATCCATGGAACTGTAGAGTTCCTGCAGAGGTTGCTAGGGGTTCCTTGAGCAATGAGCAATTTGTTTCCTCTCACACAAGTAACCACTGACACCAATGATCTTTTCAGATAGCTGTATGAGAGTAGTATTCTTCCCACTGGCCACTAATGTAAGGAACATATGTCCTACTGACCACCAATCTGCAGGAGAATTTTACTGACCACCAATAGCAAATCATTGTGTTGCATAGAGAAGCTCTGGATGTCAAGTATGCTAGATTCCTTATTCTTTAGTCTTATGGGTCAACTTGCTGTTTACACTAATGCACCATAAGCTGTATATACTGGATGTGTAATTGTTGGCAAGGGGTTCCAGAACCCTAAAAAAACTATTTCAAGGGTTTTGCGTTGATAAAATGGTTACAAAAGGCTGATTTTGAGAAAGTAAAGTGCTCCTTTAAGGAAATAATATAGCCATCTAGTAAAACTGTACAGTACTGTATCCTGATTTTCAGCATGCATATACTACTGTCTGAACAATGGGAAATCTGATAATAAAAGGATCCCATCACTGATTTATAGTTTATTTTATAGCCCAAGTAAGTATGAATAAGACATTTTTCCACATAGAGCATAAGAATGACTGTACTTCTTTAAAATGGCCACCAAGCCAGATTTAATTAAGAAAAAAAAAAAAACAGAAGGATTAGAGAAGCACTGAATGAATACACGGAACTTACGTTAGCTGCATGCGGCATAATGAAAACATTTGTTACACTGAGTTATAAGGTTCCAGCATCTGTTAGACAACCTTAAGAAGACTGTGTCAGATTAAATGTAAAAAAGGTAATTTAGCTTTAGATAATGCAAACTCCCTGCAAAGCCTTTATTAAAGACCTTGGGGGTCTAATTGGCAAAAATATATAAATTTAAATAGCTATTTCACTGAACTACAGTGAAATTAGATTATGTTGGTTACTTAAATCCTAATTCTTAGGAAATAAGTAGATCATCCTGTACGATTTTTTTTTATCCAAAGACAGTTGGCGATGAAGGATGGTGAGAGTTTTTTTACTTCAGGTTTAAATAATACAAAGTGAAGATATGTTTTAATGCTCTACTGGCAAACTCTGATTGTAATACAACTGTATACATGTAAAGCTACAAGAACATTACGAGGAAAGCAGGCTATTTATCTTGGGAAGTAATTATGTTTTGAAAGGGTCTCCTGACTGCCTAAAGCAAGGCTACTTCCAAGTTATTAAGAGACAATCTGCTCATAATTTATTCCTTAGTACTTTTCATGCTAATCTGGCCACGGCAAGGCACTGCTATATTTCATTTGAGCCAAGCAGAGTAAGAAGGTATGTCAGCTACCCTACACAATAATAAAGCAGAGTAACATAGCAAGGCTCTCATAGAATAACAAAAGCCAAATGTAAAACAAATATTCCTAACCCCCAAAAAAAGGAAAGAATTCCACCCAAAACTTTTTCTGGGACATTTAATCTTTGACTGCTGTATCTACTGCTGTCCAATATCCTACTGGGGGTCTTTCAGTTTAGTTGTGACTGTTCGGGCTGATCTTCGAGCTAGCCATTCTGAAACTCTACTAGGTAATACATTGTCCATATACACTAATCACAGGTCAAATTTCCTGCTGCCATCCACTGCCAAAGGCTCTGTCTTTTTAAATACGCCTGGAAAAACATGCATCAATGGAAAGACTGCCAGACCATATGATAAAAAGTCCAAATGAAAATGTTACTAAACCCATAACAGTAAAATCAGTCTGTATGTGCAGTAAAGCATGCTTGTTCTACTCACTGTAGAACCCAAGGGGTTAATCCTCTGCATTGTGAAAGACCCTGTTTGATCCTGACTTCTCTGATCCTCCCCTTCTTCCAGTGTCCCCCTCTTATCTCCTGATAAGACATATGGTGTGGAGTCACTCTGCACATGCTCAATTTGGTGTGTATTGCTAGATATTTTTTTTTTTTCTTGGGAGAGTGCATGTGATCAGCACAGGACCAATGAGCACTGTCCATCCTCCTACAGCAGAATGAAAACTCCTCCCACAAGCTTTAACATGTGCTTGGCTGGACACTGATAGAAGTCACAAGACTGCTATATACATGAGAAAAGGTATTTAGCAGTTTATATTTACTAAAATAATTGCATGTCCATGTTCTCAGTACTGTGGGAGACCAGATATAGTGAATGCAGAGTCATGGGTTTAGTAACACTTTAATATATATTGGATTGCACTAAAAAAGGTCAGTGCATTTCAGGGTACAGAAACACTCCCCCTTATTCAGGGCTTCAGTTAAAATAAGAAACTTGAGTGGACAAAAGGTTGCTCACGCAGTTGCTGCTGGCTAGTAATTCTCTTAGTCCAGTAATTACCTTCACTTAGGAAAGCTCCAATTTGAGTGCATTCAAGTTTTATTTCAACTGAGATCCTAATGAAAGGGGAGTGTTTTCCGGCCCCAGAAATGTATTGGCTGTTATTTTGTGCAAACCAATAAATTAATTTGAACTCCTATTATTTGGTCTGGCATTCCATCCATTGCTGCATGCTTTTTTCTGGTACCCACTGGGTACCTATGGCGGGTAGCTCTGTCTGTTGTGAGCAGCCTAACTTGAGCCAATAAGCTTTTCAAATGTTTCTTCCTATCACTACTTTATATGAACTCACATCAAAGACCCAGCGCCTCTTAGATGCTTCTTTTTTCATTGGATTTTAACTAAACTTTTTCCAGCATAATATTTGCATGCAATAATAAACAATGCTTTGAATAACTGTACTATCAGACCTTTCCTAAGCATATAAAAGATCATGCTACTGTGTGAGGAAACCTGTTTAACAAGATAACCTGTCACTTCATCCTAAATGAGATAAGTGGCAGACTCTCTCCTCTAAAACAGAAGACAAGAGACCCATTTTTTCTCCTAAAGCAAGGTGCCATAGCCAAAAGTCTTACCTAATGCGAATGTAGTCTATGTAAATTGTGATAAATGAAAGAAACATATGGTACACTGTATGTATGGAAATCCGGATAAACTCTGAACATCATAAGTACTATATCCAAACTATTTTCAAGATGTTTATATGAATGATGAGATATATTCCATGAACTGTAGTGCACAACAATTCCGAATAGTCCTTGTAGCAGGGAACATCAACTTTGATGTCACTCATTGTCAGTTCCATTCAGTTATTCAGTCCTGCAAACAGGGGAGCTGCTCCTCCAAAATTATCTGCTGGGTATGCAAGTGTCTGTATAACAAAATACAAAGGGAAGTGTATCTAAGAGTACACCATTGTTAGCAAATGGGCCAATATGTAAGACTAAACATGCTCACCTATATACAGAATGCCTGTATAGTCAGCTTTTTGCACAATATAGAATATACACAGGGTGAACATGATTTGCCTTACACATTGGTTCATTTCTTTGCAATGGTGTACTCTTTGATGTGCTTGCTTTTGTATTTTGTTATATGAACTGTATTATTGCAGCAATAATTATCTCAGAAAAAGTGTCCTCCATTGTAAATTAATGATACAGGTGTAGAATAGTGCAGTGCTATGCTCCATTAAAGTGAAGCATTGAAGCCACAGGAGCCCTGAGGATACACAGGTCTACAAACCCATCAAATCGTTTCCAAGCAGCAGGGGGCTCACAGCATGATTGCCAGCTTGGTACGCCTGATAGAAAAATAATCATTATTTAGGGGATGTCAGCCACATGGAGGGAGGGTGGTGAACACAGTGTGGAGAAGCTCTGTAAAATGTATGTATTGCCACATTCATTTAACTTTTAAAAAGATCATATCTTTTTAATTTAAAAACAGCTGCTTTAAAGAGGTATACTTTTTGATTGACATTTTCTTACCATCATTAGAACTAGGCTGATCACATCTAACTTTATAAAGAACTCTTTATGGGTATAATGTAAATGAAGGCTCCCCTTGGCAATAGGTTTGTGCTGCTGGCTCTTTATTTATTATCCTAAAGACAACTACCCATACTATTCTGTGAGAACATCAAATAAATCAAAAAAGTCAACATCAAATCAAACGGACTGCTTTTTATCAACTATTTTTACTACATTTTCAGGGTAAAAACGATAATGGAAGAGAAGTTGTAAAAGCTAACCAGAAAAAATGTAAGAGTGAAAGCACAAAGCACTGATAAAGTCAACTGAGCAATCCCAGATTTTTAAGAAAAGAAAAGGTCAAATGATAAGTCAACAAGAAAGCAAGGTACAAGTACTTGTGTAATATTGGAGGAAATAGAAATAAGTGTTGTATGAATAAGTGTGATAAAAGAAGCTGTGTGCTTGACAAGCGTGAAACAAACATGTGGTTACCAATATGATATAACAGTCAGCATAAAAAGGAGCAAAAACTGATTGCTTTTTTCACTGTCACCTGCACAATTTGTTTATTCAGTTTATTATAAACGGTTTGCAAACACACTCCATCTTGTAGGCAGATTTTAGTGGGAAATACAACAGTCTCATTTTCTGGTATGGCTATAGTTATGCTACCAATATAACTCTGCCTTTTTCCACCTCTTCGCTTGTTGGTAAATCTGGAGGGTAGCGAAGTAAGATAATTAAGGCCATAAATAACTTTCATATTCTGTCTTATGGGTTGTACGCTCTATGGCATTTTAAAAATATTTTTCTGTATGAGTTTGGTTTTCTCTCTGTCTCTTGGTTTGGTTCTGACACCCTGCCTATGATCTCTAGCAAATCTTGTGACCTTGTTTTAGCCAAACATAGTTACATAGTTAGTCTGGCTGAAAGAAGAGAAAAAGTCCATCCAGTTCAACCATTAAAAAAAAAAAAGTTCAAATCCTATACCCACAGTTGATCCAGAGGAAGGCAAAAAAAACCCAGCAAACTGTCATCCAATTTGCTCCTGCAGGGGAAAACAATTCCTTCCTGATCCCCCGAGAGGTAAACGGATATTCCCTGGATCAACTTTACCTATAAATGTTAGTATCTAGTTATATTCTGTGTATCTAGGAAAGAATCCAGGACTATTTTAAAGCAACCCACCGAGCTGGCCAGAACCAACTCTTGAGGGAGTCTCTTCCACATTTTCACAGCTCTCACTGTGAAGAAACCCCATAATACTGCTCATATTCTGGTCTGTCTGTGACTTGCCTTCATTTACCACTGCAAATCGTCTGTTTGGTAAAGGTTACACAAACTCTTCAAAGAAAAGTGCTTCATGTATGTAAGCTAGAGCAGCCTTTCTCAACCAGGGTGGCCAGGCACCCTGGGGTCCCTAGAGGTTTCTTCAGGGGTGCCTTGGAAAAATGTCAAAAATTTGCCTAAAATGTGTCTACAAGCCACGGGTTTTCATTGTGCACCATTATGACCTTCTAGCCGCCGGCGTCCTGACAACCAATGACATATTCAGTTGATAGGGAGGATGACAGCTGCCTGCACAGCATCCTAGTTTGACCCTACCCTGTCCCTCTCCATCAGTACTGGGATCACATTAGCTCAATGATGGATAAAAACTGAGGGAGAAGAGAAACATTGGAATACTAGTCAGTACCAGTGTGCAAAAGTGTATTTGCTTTGGAAGAATAAATCACCTTTAATGTTGGGTGTCCTACATGTGTGGATATTACTGCATTATATAAAACTATTATATTAATAGTTTTTCACATGTTAGAATGGGGTGCCCTATTAAAATTATGGACAGTCTTGAGACACCCCATTTTAGAATAGTCCATAATTTTAAAGGGTGCCTCGCGACTGTCCATAATTTCAAAGGGTGCCTTGACTGAAAAAAGGTTGGGAAACACAGTTTTAGAGTCATGTATTCAAACATCACTGCTACAGTGATCATCTTGATAAGTCCTTCATGTTATCTTTTTTCACGGCAACAAAGTGAGAAGATCACAGACCTACCAGAACCAATTAAATTGCCCCTAGAGCTGAATCCATATAACAGTTCAAACCTACCCTATAGGTAATAAAAGGAGACTAAACTCTTTTGAGGTGGATGTGGGGAGGGATTCACTCTCACAGTGCTACTGTTTTTAAAATAAAATGACCAGTGTTGTCAGATATAGCCAAAGGCACAGATCATTGGGGAAAACCCAACGGGCTGGTAGTACACAAGTCAATTGATTGATTGCCACAACTGGTCTGCAACACTGCGATACAACAATGTCCATTGCAGGTCCAGGCAATATATGGCTTTCACTGCTTGATGAGCCACAAACTACAGTATAACCTGCCACCTTGTTCACTGGACATTTTTTGCAAAAAAAAAAAAAAAATTAATAAAAAGGAAAAAGAAAACCACACACAATCATATAAAGCAAGGGGAGATGTTTTGTTGTTTGTATTTTCCTAGAAGTTTTAAAATTGGACACTCAAATAAGGAACATTTTCAAAATCATTTTTACAAAAATTCTGTATCCTGCACTAGGAAATGGTATTTAAACAAAGTGTGCTGGCAACTGGCTGCAAAACAGATGGCATCAAGGTTAGTTCTGTACTAGCTTTCAGTGTGCTTTAACCACTTCCAGTCCGGACACTTTTACCCCTTCCTGTCCAGGCCAAATTTCAGCTTTCAGTGCTTTCACACTTTGAATGACAATTGCGCGGTCATGCAACACTGTACCCATATGAATTTTTTAGCATTTTTTGGAGACAGATAAAGCTTTATTTTGGTGGTATTTATTCACCACTGGGATTTTTATTTTTTTTGCTATGTAAATGAAAAAGTCCAAACATTTTGAAAAAAAGTGTTTTTCTTATAAAATTTTGCAAATAAATAGTATTTCATCATAAATCTTGGCCAAAATTTATTCCGTTATCTTTTTAGTAAAAAAAAAACCAAAAACTTAAAAAAAATTTTTTTATAATCTTTTTATATTATTTGTTTTTTTTTTTTTTTTTACATACTGTCACCCTAGCAGTACAGTGTCACCATGGTGACACTGTACTACTTGTGGGGGGGTGATGAAGATTTTTTTTTTTTTTACACTGATTGCTTTTATACCCATAAAGGCTGTAAAAGCAATAATTTCTCCTTCTCTCTAGCTGCATTCTTGCAGCCATTGAGAACTACTGTGTGAGCTGTGATTGGTCACAGCTTGTCACATGATACAAGGCTGTTGTGAATAGCCTTGTATCATGTGCCCTCTGTGATCATTCACAGATTTCACACAAGTGACATCTTGCTTACTACTCTGCATGTGATCACTGATTGGCCAATCAGTGATCACATGATCGGGACCTCGCACAGAGGTCCCGTCTGATGATCGGTGTTCCACTGTGTCCGGAGGACACAGTGGGCACCGGATCGCGGTGCTGCGCACTCCCAGGGAGCGCGCACAAGCAGGGTGCGGGGAGGCGATGTATAAACGGCCACCCGACCCTGCACTGCCACTGTTTGGCTGTTTATATACATGGGCCGGACGGGAGGTGGTTAAAAGCTAAAACTTTTGTTGCACCAAGTTCAGTGAATATTCACTTATAGGGTATCACACATAAGCTAAATGCCAGGTGTTAAAAACAAACAACTTTGCACATTCAGTAGTAGTAACAAGCAATCCATAGTGTATTGCCTGTTAACTGATCTCAATAGCTTCTATAGGTAACGGCACTCAATTTCTGTCAAATTGAAACAGATCTTTAGTTTGTAATGAAGTTGTTAAATCTTTTAATGTAAGCTGTTCCTTTTGTCTGAAAGAATGTGGGAGATATACAGTTGTGTTCAAAATAACAGCAGTGTGTTGAAAAAAGTGAATAAAGCTCAAAATCCTTCTAATAGCTTTTATTTCCATACACACAAATGCATTGGGAACACTACACATTCTATTCCAAATCAAAACATGAAGAAAAATATATCAAATTTGTGTTGTTCCTCTAAACAAATTGAAGAAAAGTGAATATTAGACTGTTCAAAAAAATAGCAGTGTTTGTATTCTTCTTTACAAACTCAAACATTCACTATATAAACTGAAAAATGTTTGAAGATTTTGCTTTCCTTTGAATCACTTAATATTTAGTTGTATAAGCACTGTTTCTGAGAACTGCTGTACATCTGTGTTGCATGGAGTCAACCAACTTCTGGCACCTGTGAACAGGTATTCCAGCCCAGGATGATTGGACTACATTCCACAGTTCTTCTCTATTTCTTGGTTTTGCCTCAGAAACTGCATTTTTGATGTCACCCCACAAGTTTTCTATTGGATTAAGATCCGGGGATTGGGCTGGCCACCCCATAACGTCAATCTTGTTGGTCTGGAACCAAGATGTTGCAAGTTTACTGCTGTGTTTGGGGTCGTTGTCTTGTTGGAACACCCATTTCAAGGGCATTTCCTTTTCAGCATAAGGCAGCATAACCTCTTCAAGTATTCTGATGTATTCAAACTGATCCATGATCCCTGGTATGCGATAAATAGGCCCAACACCGTAGTATGAGAAACATCCCCATATCATGATGCTTGCACAACCATGCTTCACTGTCTTCACAGTGTACTGTGGCTTGAATTCAGTGTTTGGGGGTTGTCTGACAAACTGTCTCCGGCCACTAGACCCAAAAAGAACAATCTCACTTTCATCAGTCCACAAAATGTTGCGCCATTTCTCTTTAGGCCAGTCAATTTGCTCTTTGGCAAATTGTAACCTCTTCAGCACATGTCTTTTTTTCAACAGTGGGACTTTGCGGGGGCTTCTTGCAGATAGCTTGGCTTCACATAGGCGTCTTCTAATTGTAACAGTACTCACAGGTAACTTTAGACCTTCTTTGATCTTCCTGGAGCTGATTGTTGGCTGAGTCCTTGCCATTTTGGCTATTCTTCTATCCATTCGAATGGTAGCTTTTCGCTTTCTTCCACGTCTTTCAGGTTGTGGTTGCCATTTTAAAGCATTTGCGATCATTTTAGCTGAGCAGTCTATCATTTTCTGCACTTCTTTATATGTTTTCCCCTCTCCAATCAACTTTTTAATCAAGGTACGCTGTTCTTCTGAACAATGTCTGGAACGACTCATTTTCCTCACAATTTCAGAGAGAAATGCACTGTAACCAGCATGTACAACATTTGCTGCCTTCCTTCCTTAAATAAGGGCAATAATTGCCACCTGCTTTTCAAAGAATGAATGACCTCACTAATAGAACTCCACACTGCTATTTTTAACCAATACAATTCAATTAGTGATTCAATTACACAGAATCAGCAGCATGCATGTCATGACTGTTGGGTCTGTTGGATTTCTATTACTCTACTACACCTGCTAGTAAATTATTTGCCATGTAGAAATATAATTTCTACCAAAAACAGTGATTGATCAGGTTAGTGATGTCTGACTGCTATTATTTTGAACACAACTGTGTATATAGATATATATATATATATATATATATATATATATACATACACACACACATATACACACACACATACTATAATTTTTATTTTAATTTGGATTAGCTTTAAAAGCACCCAGAATCATTTTTGGTCTGCATCTGTCCTTCCTAAATGCTCATTCACACAGCCGCAGAAGGCCACACACTGATAGAAACAAGCTAATTTCTATGACCAGGAGTCACAAGTAGCTTCCTGTAGCCTGTACAAATCAATGGCACCCTGTAACTGAACATTCAAGTGATTACACAAGGGCAGGGATGGATATCTGACACTGGTTACAACACACACATTGAGCTATGGCATCTTTCAGCTAGTCATTTATTTGTACAGGCTGCTGGCCATGGCTGCAAACATATACCGGTAACCTCCGGGTGAAGAAATATACTTCTTCTTGACAGTGTATGGTCCGCTGTGTAAATGAGGCCTTAAAGTTAGTTTATGTCCAAGTCACTAAAGATGGCTTCACACCTTTGCATTGCGTTTGTTATTGGCTTGTGTTGGTGTGCTCTACTGTGTAATGCCTACCCATAGAAGGGTCAGGTGCAGTGTTTTTGCAATAGAGTGTGTTGACAGCCCACTTCTCACACAGGTGTGAATCTTTAAAAGTAAAACGGTTACTATTTTTATTTCAATTCATATTTTTTTATTTTTTTGTTTACATTAAAAGAGACCTAAATAGTGTATTTTTCCATTTAAAGTGTTACTAAACCCATGACCCTGCATTCACTATATATGGTCTTCCACAGTACACAACACATGCAAATGCAATTATTTTAGTAAATATAAACTGCTAAATACCTTTTCTCATCAGCAGTTAGAGCAGTCTTGTTATATCAGTGTCCAGCAGAGCACTGGTTAAAGCTTCTTCCCTGATTGTCCTATGAGACTGCATAACCCCTGACCCTCTGTATGGACAGCACTGATTGGCCCTGTGCTGATCACATGCACTTTGTCAAGAAAAAAAAAACCTCTCTAGCAATAAACACCAAACTGATCATGTGC
Source organism: Staurois parvus (assembly GCF_062004578.1). Classification (NCBI taxonomy): domain Eukaryota; kingdom Metazoa; phylum Chordata; class Amphibia; order Anura; family Ranidae; genus Staurois; species Staurois parvus. The sequence continues at coordinate 3,241,631 of NW_028318233.1, forward strand.
AGTTTGACCCCAAGGCTCTGTTCTGTCAGCAGATGGATTGGGTACAGTAAAAGAAGGGGAGGATCAGAGAAGACAGGATTAAACATCCTTTTTACACAATGCGGAGGATTAACCCATTAGGTTCCATAGTGGGTATAACAAGAATGCTGTACTGCATATACAGACTGATTTTACTGTTGTGGGTTTAGTAACGCTTTAAATGACATGTAGACCTGGATCTACATGTAGTCAAGTCCAAATCAACATCCATATACACTATATTGTTAAAAGTATTGGGACGCCAGCCTTTACATGCAAATTAACTTAATAATGGTATCCCAGTCTGAGTCCATAGGGTTCAGTATTGAGTTGGCCCACCCTTTGCAGCTATGACAGCTCCAACTCTTCTGGGAAGGCTGTCCACAAGGTTAAGGAGTGTGTCTATGGGAATGTTTGACCATTCTTCCAGAAGCAAATTTGTGAGGTCAGGTACTGATGTCGAACGAGAAGGCCTTGTTCGCAGTCTCTGCTCTAATTCATCCCAAAGATGTTCTATCAGGTTGAGGTCAGGAATCTGTGCAGACCAGTAAAGTTCCTCCACCCCAAACTCACTCATTCATGTCTTTATGAACCTTGCTTTGTGCACTGGTGTGGAGTCATGTTGGAATAGGAAGGGGCCATCCCCAAACTGTTCCCGCAACAGTTTCCCACAAAGTTGGGAGCATGAAATTGTCCAAAATATCTTGGTATGCTGATGGCTTAAGAGTTCCCTTCACTGGAACTGGGGGGCCAAGCCCAATCCCTGGAAAATAACCCCACACCATAATCCCCCCTCCACCAAACTTTACAATTGGCACAATGCAGTCAGGCAAGTACCGTTCTCCTGGCAACTGCCAATCCCTGACACGTCTGTGGGATTGCCAGACAGAGAAGTGTGATTCGTCACTCCAGAGAGCAAGTCTCCACTGCTTTGGAGTCCAGTAGCAGCGTGTTTCACACCACTGCATGCGGACCTTTTCATTGCACTTGGTGATGTAAGGCTTGGATGCAGATGCTCGGCCAAGGAAACCAATTCTATTTAGCTCACTACGCACTGTTGTGCTAATCTGAAGGCCACATGAAGTTTAGAGGTCTTTAGCTATTGACTCTGCAGACAGTTGGTGACCTCTGCACACTGTGCGGTTCAGTATGCACTGGCCCTGAGTTACTGTTGTTCCCAGTTGCTTCCACTTTGTTAAAATACCACTAACAGTTGACCGTGGAATATCTAGGAGCAAGGCAATTTCACAGATGGACTTATTGCACAGGTGGCAACCTACCACGCTTGAAGTCACTGAGCTCCTGAGAGCAACCCATTCTTTCACAAATGTTTGTAGAAGCAGTCTGCATGCCTAGGTGCTTGATTTTTTTTTTCCTATGGCCATGGAGGTGATTGAAACACCTGAATCCAATGATTTGGAGGGGTGTCAAAATACTTTTGGCAATATACTGTGTGTGTGTGTATATATATCTATATATAAATAAATAAAAGTATATACACATATATATATACACACACCCACACAAACATACATAAACACACACATATATACACACACATTTTGACAGGAGGAGACTGTAAGAAGATAAGAAAATGTGACGCAGGATTTGCATTTAAGGTAAGTGCCTTGTTCCAGACTAGTGTTTCTGGGCAGAGAAAGCTGTGGATTTGGCTTTCTCTGGATTCTGCAGCTCTGGATCGGAACATTTAGTCCTGTGTCCAGGTTTTTGCTAGACACCTGCAATCTGGCTGAGCGCGCAGTTGTGCATTGTCATTGTATGCTTAGGTCTGAGAATAGCTCAGGGCTCCCAGTTAGAGACCGCTCACAGTGTGGTAGCGAATGGTCTCATCGAAGGGTCAAAGGTCCCAGACAGAAGCCAGGAGACAGAGGTCTCAGTTCCAGGAATCAGGACTGCTCCTATTGGAGTATCAAGAGAACCCCCATCCATAAGCCATGGGCCTTGCAGCAGGGTGCTGTGATAATAGGCTGGAGAGCCAGGTATCCAGGGGAGATACTGCAGTTGAAGCTGAATGAGCTTATGAGCCAGGTAACTCAGCATTTCCAGTATGTGTATTTCTGCTGAATTAGAAGAAGATCCCCTCCATGGGAAAGTCATTCACTTGTGAACTTTGGCTCTCTTTTAAATAGAGGTAAACTACCCAGCCCTTAAAAATAGTTCCTGTCTGCCGTGGACTCACTAAAATAACAAATCTACCACGAGAGCGAACTTCTGCATGTCACAATATGCACGCACATATATACAAGGGGCGTTCAAGTCAAACCGGGACTTTTAAAAGGGAAGCTAGTGTGGCGGTACTAGAAGCAGTAGTAAGTGGCAAGTGTTTCCTATTACTGACAAAGTAAGATTTATGTTTGGTATTTGATACTTAGGGTTAGATGTAAGCCAGGTACATGGCCTTCCTGAAATGTATACGGTCTTGGTAACAGGTTCTGCCAAACATTTGTATATTACATATGACAGGTCTACTTTAACCTATGAAAATCTTCAACTAACACAGTTAATATAAAGCAACCCTGCAGGGAGCCCAGGGGCTACATCTGTGCTATATAAAAGCATACGCAAGTACATAAAAATCATAAAGACAAAGAAAAGACATTCCTTTGTAGATGATAAAGCAGAGTGGCGACCAACTGTGCTTTTTTTTGTGCTGTGCGAAAATCTCTTTAAGGAGATGAGAAAAGTTTGTTGTGGGAGTAAAAATATTTCAGACTTGGGCAGAAACTGGGTATTAAGAAAGGAATAAAAATATTTCTTATATTAATCTTGTGAGACAAACCTGGGATGCTGTAATATGGCACTAATCCAATAAACAGTGTTTTTTGTGTCTTACAAGGGAACAGAGAAGTGACAACAAAAAAACAGTCTGCTTCATTTGATCTCCTTCCTTGTCACCTGTCATGGATGATTTTGATCATACTCTGTTGTCATTTCAGTCAAAAAGACTTGGTTTGAGACATGAATCAGCAGAGATTAGTTGATATCCTGGTGTGTGCAGCAATATGGCATTCAGACAAAACATCTGCACAATATGCAGTTTTGATCTACGTTCCCTGCTTCATATATAACTACAATTCTCTAAAACAACTATATTAAAGTCACACAGCTTCAGTTTTCGGCACATTTTAATTTTATTTTTCATTAGGATATTTACAATTTTATAAACAAGTACACAGTACTGTGCAAAGGTTTTAGGCAAGTGGTGAAACAAATGCTGTAAATTAAGAAATTACAGCAGAAATTAAGAAGTTACATTCCTAACAAATTACTCAATGCATGTCAGTATAGATATCCAGCATGATATTTTTCCCCATTGAGATCTGGTGTATTTTCAAAGTGTTCTTTTAATTTTTTTGAGCAGTGTATATACACAGATCAAAAAGGCGCAGCGCTAAAAGCAAATAGTACCAAACTAATATATTCAAAAAGGTAAATATGAGCATAAACCTACTGAATAAATGATAACAGATAAACAAGACAACAGTAGAAAAAGTGCATACAGTATATAGGTGACTGGGTAGTGTCAGAAAAAAGTGCCAAAGTCGTATATAAAATATATCATATAGTGATCCTTCGTGTGTCTTCCAGTGATCAAATATTCAAATTATACACTCACCAGATGCATAATTCCAATATGCATATAGAAAACTATTCACATCTCAAGGTCTCAAATGGAATCCTCTTATGGACTTGTCTAACATCTCTGGGCTTCCCTCTAGGCACCTCTGTCCATCTGGGGTTCCCTTTGGATGATCCGATAAGATAAAGCACCTCTCAACTACCTTCCCTGGTGGCTCTGTGGGTGGTGGGCTCAGCACGAGTCCCAAGAAAGGATGACAGAATGGTGTAATACCGTTTAAAGGATAATTTATTGATCCAAAAAAGTAGACCTAGTAAAACAAAACAACTGACCATGAGAAGTGTTAAAGATGGCCTCCGGCCCACATGGGACTCGGCAGCGTGACGTCTGGACTTCGCAGCTCTTACCCTGAGGCGTTTCGTGCTAAATGCACGTAATCATAGGGAGTGTGCATGCTAGTCAGACGTCTTGAGAGTTCTGATTTATAGCCTGTGTGTGGCGTGCAGATTAACGCATCCGCCATCTTCCCGGCTATTTTGAGCATGTGCGATGTATTCAACACCGCGATGTCAGCAATATTCACGCACATACATTAGCACGGCGTCATTTTGTTATAGTCCCGGCCAGCTAGTAACATGATTTATAGCCTGTGTGTGGCATGCGGATTAACGCATCCGCACATCTTCCCGGCTATTCTGCGCACGCGTGATGTATACAAAACCGCAATGTCTGTAACATTTGAGCATGGGCACCAGCACGGCACCATTTTATTGTAGTCCCGGCCAGCTTGTAACATAATGGGATATGTTGGCAGGGACGCAAGCAAGCAATATTAAAAAAAAAAAAAAAAAAATATATATATATATATATATATATATATATATATATATATATACACACGATCATCACCGGGGTTATTAGTATGAGTATATCTTCGTACTCTTTAAAATATCATGTAAAACAAGAAGCAAATTAGCTTAATTGGTTCTTGGAGATATATACTTCATGAACCCCTCGGATGTGAGTGCCTGCGCTTGTGCAATAGTGTATATATATATATATATATATCTTTCAATATATTTTTAGCATTCACAATCTGTTTAATTGTTTACTATTAGGCATATATATGTTATTTAAAATGTAATATATATCTAAAATTACATAAAACTATTAGGAGAAATAGAAAACAAAATTGATGATTGTGTGTATAACATAAGTGTAAATCTTGACTAGAATGGGTTAAAATTACCACATAAAATAGTACAATCATTGTCAATATAAAAATATATGAATATAAAAAATTATATATAAATGTTAAAATAAATTTTCAGTACATAATGTTTATAAATAAGCAATAATGAAAGGTAAATATACAATCAAATAGAATAAGAAGAAATAAAAATAAAAATAAAAGTGAGTTGATAAAATTGCGATGACCAAGAAACATAATGATATGTGAATAAAATCGAGAGAAAAACAAAATTAAATTTTCTAATAGAAAAATTGGAATAAATGGAAAAGGCATATATAGAATAAAGTAGCTATGAATATGCATCATGTATAGGTAAAACAGCATATGTAACTAAAATACATTCAAAAATGAAGAAAGTACTCAATATGAAACTCAAATAGTATTAGAGTGATGCATATAGAATAAAATAGCTATGAATATAAAGATAAAGTTAAATCCAATTGTATAGTATATGATAAAAAATATATATGTAATAGAAAACCTATTACAAAATCATTATATAAAATCAATATAAGTACAGTCAAAAATGTTAGCTATTATCAATAAAGCTATTATCGAACTTGACACTTTATACTCTAAAGGACTCAACATAGAGTTCGACATTAATAGTTTTATTGATAATAGCTAACATTTTTGACTGTACTTATATTGATTTGATCATTTTAGAGCTATATTTATGCCAATCGATATTTCTTTATGCTAATTTTCCAATTCTAAACCATTCTATTCTATATTGCCTATTTTTACTTTACCCGTTCCAATATTTTACTTATGGTATACCACAAACCAATTTGTCCATAGGTTTTCTATTACATATATATTTTTTAGCATATAATATGCAATTGGATTTAACTTTATCTTTATATTCATAGCTATTTTATTAAAATCACACACACACAGTATACATACAGTGGACATAAAAAGTCTACACACCCCTCTTAAAATATCAGGTTTCTGTGATGTAAAGAAAATGAGCCAAAGATAAATAATTTCAGAACTTTTTCCACCTTTAATGTAACCTATAAACTGTACAACTCAGTTGAACAACAAACTGAAATCTTTTAGGTGGAGGGAAGTAAAAATAAAAAACTAAAATAATATGGTTGCATAAGGGTGCACACCCTTGAAATAATACTTTGTTGAAGCACCTTTTGATTTTATCACAGCACTCAGTCTTTTTGGGTAGGAGTCTATCAGCATGGCACATCTTGACTTGACAATATTTGCCCACTCTTCCTTGCAAAAACACTCTGTCAGATTGCGAGGTCATCTCCTATGCACAGCTCTTTTCAGATCACCCCACATATTTTCAATCGGATTCAGCTCTGGGCTCTGGCTGGGCCATTCCAAAACTTTAATCTTCTTCTGGTGAAGCCATTCCGTTGTTGATTTGGATGTATGCTTTGGGTCATTGTCGTGCTGAAAGATGAAGTTCCTCTTCATGTTCAGCTTTCTAGCAGAAGCCTGAAGGTTTTGTGCCAATATGGACTAGTATTTGGAACTGTTCATAATTCCCTTTACCTTGACTAAGACCCAGTGCCAGCTGAAGAAAAACAGCCCCAAAGCATGATGCTGCCACAATGCTTCACTGTGGGTATGGTGTTCTTTTGGTGGTGTGCAGTGTTCTTTTTGCGCCAAACATATCTTTTGGAATTATGGCCAAAAAGGTCAACCTTGGGTTCATCAGACCATAACACATTTTCCCACATTCTTTTGGGAGACTTCAGATGTGTTTTTGCAAAATTTAGCCGGGCTTGGATGTTTTTCTTCGTAAGAAAAGGCTTCCGTCTTTCCACTCTACCCCATAGCCCAGACTTATGAATACAGGAGATTGTTGTCACATGTACCACAGCCAGTACTTGCCAGATATTCCTGTAGCTCATTTAATATTGCTTTAAGCCTCTTGGCAGCCTCCCAGACCAATTTTCTTCCCATCTTTTCATTAATTTTGGAGGGATGGCCAGTTCTTGGTAATGTCATTGTTGCGCCATATGGTTTCCACTTGAGGACTGTCTTCACTGTATTCCATGGTATATCTAATGCCTTGGAAATTCTTTTGTACCCTTCTCCTGACTGATATATTTTAACAATGAGATCCCTCTGATGCTTTGGAAGCTCTCTATGGACCATGGCTTTTGCTGTAGGACGTAACTAAGAAATGAAATGTCAGGAAAGACCCACTAGAACAGCTGAACTTTATTTGGGGTTAATCAGAGGCACTTTAAATGATGGCAGGGGTGTACTGACTCCTATTTAACATGATTTTGAATGTGATTGCTTAATTCTGAACACAGGTACATCCTCAGTTATAAGAGGGTGTGCACACTTATGCAACCACATTATTTTAGATTGTTTTATGTTTAAAGAAAAAAAGATTTCAGTTTCTTTTTCAATTGAGTTGTACAGTTTATAGGCCCCATTAAAAGGTGGAAAAAGTTCTGAAATTATTTATCTTTGTCTCATTAAATGGGCAACAATGAGACAATCCCCAAAACAGAAATGGTTTTATAGTTGGAAGCCACTGACATTTTTCCCTACTCATATTTTCTGACTTTTTTCACTAGTTTTGCATTTGGCGGGGGTCAGTGTCACTACTTGTAGCATGAGGCGATACCTGGACCCTACAGAGGTTACACAGGCAGTCCAACTCCTCCAGTATGGCACAGAAATACATGCCATCACCAGAAGGTTTGCTGCATCTCCCAGCACAGTCTCAAGAGCATGGAGGAGATTCCAGGAGACAGGAAGTTACTCTAGGAGAGCTGGATAGGGCTGTAGAAGGTCCTCACCCCAGGACTGGTATCTGCTCCTTTGTGCAAGGAGGAACAGGATGAGCACTGCCAGAGTCCTACAAAATGACCTCCAGTAGGCTACTGGTGTGAATGTCTCTGACCAAACAATCAGCAACAGACTTCATGAGGGTGGCCTGAGGGCTCGATGTCATCTAGTGAGCCCTGTGCTCACTGCCCGGCACCATAGAGCTCGATTGGCATTTGCCATTGTGCTTTTCACAGATGAGAGCAGGTTCACCCTAAGCACAAGTGATAGACGTGAAAGGGTCTGGAGAGCCATGGAGAATGTTATGTTGCCTGTAACATTGTTCAGCATGACCATTTTGGTGATGGGTCAGTGATGGTCTGAGGAGGCATATCCATGGAGGGATGCACAGACCTCTACAGGCTAGACAATGGCACCATGACTGCCATTAGGTATCGGGATGAAATCCTTGGACCCATTGTCAGACCCTACATTGGTGCACTAGGTTCTGGGTTCCTCCTGGTGCACGACAATGCCTGCCCCATGTGGTGAGAGTATGGAGGCAGTTCCTGGAGTATGAAGGAATTGATATCATTGAATGGCCCCCACGCTCGCCTGACCTAAAGCCAATAGAACATCTCTGGGATATCATGTTTCGGTCCATCCAACACTGCCAGGTTGCACATCAGACTGTCCAGGAGCTCAGTGATGCTCTAGTCCAGATCTGGAAAGAAATACCTCAAGACACCATCCGTCGTCTCATTAAGAGCAGTTGTCAGGCATACATACAAACTACTGAGTACCATTTTGTGCTGCTGCCATACAATTCAGCAAAATGGACTAGCCTGCTGCATCATTTTTTTTCACTTTGATTTTCGGGGTGTCTTTGAATTCAGTCCTCCGTAGGTTGATCATTTTCATTTCCATCAAACGACGGAGCATCCTTATCTTCATAACACATTACCCAGACCATATCAGATATTTTTCCCTATTGAGATCTGAAGTGTTTTCAAAGTGTTCCTTTAATTTCTTTCGAGGAGTGTGTGTGTAATATATAAATATATATACACATACATACATATATACACACACACGCACAGTATATTGCCAAAAGTATTTTGACACCCCTCCAAATCATTGGATTCAGGTGTTTCAATCACCTCCATGGCCACAGGTGTAAAAAATCAAGCACCTAGGCATGCAGACTGCTATATATATATATATATATATATATATATACATATAAAAATATATATATATATATACATACACATACACACGGTTAAATACAGGAAGCTTCCATAACAGCGGTAGTAAACTGCAAAAAAATAAAAATCTAAAAGACTTCTCCCTGCAAGTTCAGAGCATAATGTGCTAGTATGCATTGTATACTAGCACATTATGAAAGACTTACCTGAAACTGAAGCCTTTCAGTGCAGCGCTGTCACATGGGAATTTCCTCCGCAGCACAGCCATCCATTGAAAGCGCAGTTCACATGCGTCGGTGACATCACTGGCACTGCTACAGTAAATATCTCTTAAATGGTTTATATTTGGAGATATTTACAGTACCTACAAGTAAGCTTTTTTAAAGGCTTACCTGTAGTTAAAACATAAATATTAGGGTTTAATTCCACTTTCAATTTAAGCTGCAGACCATGCAGAGCTTTTCAAAGAAAAGCCAAGCACTGTCTTTCTCCCACCTCCAGAATTCCACCTACTGGACACAAGAAGGAAAAAGGAAATATACACATGTATTATTTCATATTTATCTGACTACGATTTTTTTTTAGTCCAAAGTAATACATACAAACCACTATCCATTCCTTTTATTCCCTTTAATAAAGCCAAACCACATTTTCAGGAATAACCTGTACAAAAAAGATATTCTTGCCCGATTGCTTAATGTTGCGACCTTAGGTGGAGCCAAGTGTTTTTCCCATAGGCATTTTCTAAATATGTGTTTAGAGGTTTTTGTCCTTTAGCCCTTCTTAGAACTATATATTTGTGTTAGATGCCTACTGTAAAATTACTGTGATGACAGGTTTACTTCATAGTGGTATATTTATAGGACCAATATCATAAAGAATATCCTATTTGCATACCAATATTTAAAAGCTTTCTAGCAAAAGTGACATTTACATGCAGGGCAAAACAGGCTTGCTTTAATGCACCCCCTCCCCAGAATTCTTCTTCCAGTATGAAGAAACACACAATTCACCTTTTCTACTCATTTTGTAGTGCTGGTGCTTTGTAATAGTCCCAGCCTTGTCACATGGAGTATACAGAGTTCTTGGCCCTGTGCAAACTCCCATTAAAGTGATTTGAAGCCTACCTTCTCACTTCTGACAGCTAACGTAATGGGTTACAGAGCAAAAGGTAAGTATGTGTTGTTGGGTAGTGTGGTAATAAAGAAATCCTATTGCTTTCATTTGCATGGCCAACACACAGGTTCCCTTTAATCCATACCCTAAGCCAACAAGTAAAAACACAATTCCTTGCATTGACATGTTGCAGTACCACCTAATGGTTACCATAAATCAATACAGCTCTCTCCTTTATTGATCATTGCAAAAAGTCTGTGTATCTGCGCAGAGCAAGTTATAGTATATTTACTAACCACAATGCCAGTACCACCAAGGTCGATTGTGTTTGTAAAATAGCGAGATCTCGCTGGAAAGAATACACACTAACAACCTCAGCACATGAGTGAAATGTGACGCAGAACATCATCACTGGGCGGACACAGGAGGAAGAAACGGTTTTTGAAAAATGTTTATGATGCATAGTTTTTGAAAAGGTAACGCTCATTGATAGTCTCTGGAAACAATTACTGTATGTGTCCCTTTATTCCATATGAACTATCATTCTCCATTTACAGAAGTTGAGAAGTGATAGCTTGTATATTAGGAACAACATGACAGCCATGTTTCTTAGAGTCTTTGCATCATGATTTGACCTATCTTCTATAAAACAGATAATGCCCTTAAAGCCTTGTTGTTATATTTAACTTGCATTATTTATTCCTTTGCCTCTCCTCTGAGTAGGGCAGGTGGAATGACCCATGTTTGCAGCTGGTTGCTTGTAATCGGCAGAGTGCAGCCCAGTCACCAGCTCAGAAACAGCTGAGCTGGTATAAATGCCAATAAAAGGTACGTTCTTGTACTGCAGCATGGCAATATGTGGCTCTCCTCCACTTTGGCAGAAAAATGTATGACAGTTTAACAGTTCATCAAATCTTTCCATCTGCAGATAGGACTGCATTTTATATGCTGAAAATCATAAGCGTTGGTAAACCATTTTAAATTCTTTAGGTGCAAGCTGTAAACTATCATCACATTTCTGTATCTAGACAAAAAAGTTTTGCATTTCTCGTGGGCAATAGATGTCAGGGTGCCATATAAAGTGTACATTTTTTAAATAATCTCCTGTAACAGTCCACAACTAGAATGTCATTTGAAAAATCTAACACAGAAGGCTCTCATGCACCCATTTGTTATGGTTTTAAGGGTCCTGTAGGATTAGAAGCACACTGCTGTAAGAAAAGTGGAAATTTTGAACCCAATTTCTGCATTTCTTCCAATCTACTAAAAATACATCTGTAACACTACCCTCACATGAGCCTTTTGGTAGACTGTGTTCTCTGTTCTGCTTCAGCTTAGAGAAGGACCTCAGACCATGGCACACCAGATTAAATAAAGAGGATATTGCACTACTATTACTAACACAACAATAAATATTCTGCATACAATACAGTTCAGTACCAAGAAACAAACACCTGCTTGATAAGGAATAAAGAAGCCCAATATATTTTAATGATTTAAAGTAGATGGTGATACAGTCAGGTCCATAAATATTGGGACATCAACACAATTCTAACATTTTTGGCTCTATACATCACCACAATGGATTTGAAATGAAACAAACAAGATGTGCTTTAACTGCAGACTGTCAGCTTTAATTTGAGGGTATTTACATCCAAATCAGGTGAACGAAGTAGGAATTACAACAGTTTGCATATGTGCCTCCCACTTGTTAAGGGACCAAAAGTAATGGGACAGAATAATAATCATAAATCAAACTTTCACTTTTTAATACTTGGTTGCAAAACCTTTGCAGTCAATTACAGCCTGAAGTCTGGAACGCATAGACATCACCAGACGCTGGGTTTCATCCCTGGTGATGCTCTGCCAGCCCTCTACTGCAACTGTCTTCAGTTCCTGCTTGTTGGGGCATTTTCCCTTCAGTTTTGTCTTCAGCAAGTGAAATGCATGCTCAATCGGATTCAGGTCAGGTGATTGACTTGGCCATTGCATAACATTCCACTTCTTTCCCTTAAAAAAACTCTTTGGTTGCTTTTGCAGTATGCTTTGGGTCATTGTCCATCTGCACTGTGAAGCAGCGTCCAATGAGTTCTAAAGCATTTGGCTGAATATGAGCAGATAATATTGCCCGAAACACTTCACAATTCATTCTGCTGCTTTTGTCAGCAGTCACATCATCAATAAATACAAGAGAACCAGTTCCATTGGCAGCCATACATGCCCGCGCCATTACACTACCACCACCATGCTTCACTGATGAGGTGGTATGCTTAGGATCATGAGCAGTTCCTTTCCTTCTCCATACTCTTCTCTTCCCATCACTCTGGTACAAGTTGATCTTGGTCTCATCTGTGCATAGGATGTTGTTCCAGAACTGTGAAGGCTTTTTTAGATGTCGTTAGGCAAAGTCTAATCTGGCCTTCCTGTTTTTGAGGCTCACTAATGGTTTACATCTTGTGGTGAACCCTCTGTATTCACTCTGGTGAAGTCTTCTCTTGATTGTTGACTTTGACACACATACACCTACCTCCTGGAGAGTGTTCTTGATCTGGCCAACTGTTGTGAAGGGTGTTTTCTTCACCAGGGAAAGAATTCTTCGGTCATCCACCACAGTGGTTTTCCGTGGTCTTCTGGGTCTTTTGGTGTTGCTGAGCTCACCGGTGCGTTCCTTCTTTTTAAGAATGTTCCAAACAGTTGTTTTGGCCACGCCTAATGTTTTTGCTATCTCTCTGATGGGTTTGTTTTGTTTTTTTCAGCCTAATGATGGCTTGCTTCACTGATAGTGACAGCTCTTTGGATCTCATCTTGAGAGTTGACAGCAACAGATTCCAAATGCAAATAGCACACTTGAAATGAACTCTGGACCTTTTATCTGCTAATTGTAATTGGGATAATGAGGGAATAACACACACCTGGCCACGGAACAGCTGAGAAGCCAATTGTCCCATTACTTTTGGTCCCTTAACAAGTGGGAGGCACATATGCAAACTGTTGTAATTCCTACACCGTTCACCTGATTTGGATGTAAATACCCTCAAATTAAAGCTGACAGTCTGCAGTTAAAGCACATCTTGTTCGTTTCATTTCAAATCCATTGTTGTGGTGTATAGAGCCAAAAATGTTAGAATTGTGTCAATGTCCCAATATTTATGGGCCTGACTGTATGTACATATAGAAACAAGTAGAGTGTAAGTCAACACAATTATTTAGACCAGAGTTTCTCAACCTTTTACCAGTCAAAGCACTCTTTAAAATACTGCACAATCATGGGGCACACTTTATAATTCTGCACAATCTTGATGCATCTATTACAAAAAGTAAAAAGCTAAACTAATCCCTCAGTTTCTCTCTCTCACTCAGCTAATGTGACCGCAGTGCTGATGGAAAGGAGCAAGCAAGGTTGCTGTGCAGGTGCCTGATATCCTTCTTATCATTCTTGTCAACTGATGACATTGTTGGTTTTTTATGTTCTCAGCAGCTAGAAAGTTGTAATGGTGCACAATGAAAACTTGTGGCTTTGCGTAACTAAAAGGCAGGCTTGATCCTGCTGGTTTGTATACAACTTTTGGGCAATTGTTTAGGTATTTTGTCAAGGCACCCCTGAAGAAACCTGAAGGCACCCTGGTTGAAAAAGGCTGGTCTAGACAAATGTAGTAGCAGTTTAGATTAAGGATATATATCTTATTGTATTCTATTTCTGACAATCTACAAACCAGCATTAAGCAATGGCATAGATGATGGTAACGCAATGATAATGAGGACTGTAAACATTTTCCTGGGACAAGTAGGATATACTGCTCAGAAAGCACTATGTATGAATCGCTACACTAAGACCCAGACCTTCCTACAGAGGTACCTCTTACTATGAACAACTAGGGCAGCTGAGGGGATGGTCCTTTGCTTTAATGTTTGGCTGGCTAGCGTTGGGTCCCAGTACTTATAGTGGTGCACATCCCACAGTCCCAGTAAAGTCTGCATTCAGTCAAGAAAGGCTGCTAGTTAGATATTCTGTCCCTATGTGCTCAGTCTCTGCTAGTAGCAACAGGTCAAAGAACGTACTGCCCTCTCACCAGTCTCAGCGATACAGCCACTTTAGTACCATTGTCCAGGTATTAGTCTGCTACTGGATCTACCCAGCATGATTCTGGTCCTCAGCCCACTGGATATCTGTACTCTGCACTCTCTAGCTCAGGCCACAGGCTTTTGTTATGTAGGTGCATACCTAGATGAATGGATGTGCTCACTCTGCCCCCCCCCCCCCCCCCACAGCAAGAGGTAGCTGTTTAAGCGACAGCCCGGGAAAATACAGATCGCTTCTCCCCTCCTCCTAACAGTCTCTGCCTGGGAGCTGCAGTCCAACCACTCACTGACTTCCACAGCATTGTTCCTTTCCTGGACCATATCTCCCAAAGTTCAAAATCGCAGCATTCAAGTTTTTTTTAGCTCCTTTTGCTTGCCAGCCTACCCTACTAAGTGGAGGTGAAATAGCGTCAACTCATTCAGACTGATAATCCAAGGGCTCAGAGAGCACTGCAGCACAATGTCCTAACTGGCTCACTCTTTAGTAAAGCACCAGGTTACACATCCTATACTCTGTTTTTACATTTCTCAAATCCAAAATTCCCTTTATGTAACGTTCAATCTAGTTTCCATGAATTTGAGAACAAGTGTTCCCCTTTGTAGATCAGATCAGCCATAATATCAGACTCTGTTGGTGATGGAGAAAATGTGTGCTTAATTATTTGCCAGCCATTTACTATGACTTTTTTGGTGCTATCAGTTGTCATAGGTTTTGTGATCTTTTAGTTCTGATGACCCTAAGCTGAGTGCAGAGAAGGGGGAAGTCCTTTTGCACATAGTTCTTCATAATTCATGCAACAAAATGTTTAGTTTTAAAGCCAATGTCTGTGCTTCAGAAATGGGTGACAACTTTTATAAACTACATACCAGATTAAACGCCCCCACACACTAGATTGCTCAGCTCAGCATGAGACACTGGCAGGCCATTATAAACCACCTTTAAAGTCCATTATCAAAAATTCGTAAAACCTCTATAGCTATATGAAAAATCCCACCTATCCCAGGATCTACACATCTCATTACAATTGTTCTTTAATGTTATTTATTCCTTCAGGGAACAAACTGCACATAGCCCTTGGCCCTGTTCCAATTTGTCCCTTGGTTTTTGCGCAGCATAGTGTATCTAACAGTGGCTGAAGCAGATTACACAGCCTTGCTTTCAGTTTTATGAATGAACAATGAATGCTATCAGGCTTTTTTGGAAGACAGTCGGGTCGTCAGTCTGAACAGGCCCAAGTGCTATATGCACTTGGTCCTTTGGGGAAATAAACACAATTGTAAAATTTTCAGTTCTTCTTTAACCACTTCTACTGGGGCAAATTTTTCCATTTTTGCACATGTTAAAATCTGCAATAAAACAGTGGCAGCTGCAATTTTTTTATGCTGCATGATATTTGACGCAGGTATTTAATCAAACATATTTTCCAAAAAAATGCACCAAAATGATTATTACGTTCTTCAGTAAAATATAAAAGATGGGGTTGCGACAGGAACCGGATTGGAACCAGCAGTGCAGACTGTTAAGCAGAGGTTGATAGCCTAGAAAAATCTGCAGCTGACCGTAATAGGGCATATTAATTTAGTAAAAATGAAAATCCTTCCTGTACTGTTACAGTGGTGAAAATAATTATTTGATCCCCTGCAGATTTGGTAAGTTTGCCAACGTACAAAGAAATGAAGGGTATATAATCTTTATCACAGGTGTATTTTAAATGATAGAGACAAAATATTAGCCACAAATCCAGAAAAAACACGACACAAATGGTATAAATTGAGTTGCAGTTCTGTGAGTAAAATTAGTATTTGATCCCCTACCAACCAACAATAATTCTGGCTCCAACAGACTGGCAGTGTGCTCATGTGGTACACAGATTAGTCCTTTTAATCTAAGTAGGTGCTTCTAATGACGACTCATTATGTGTATAAAAGACACCTGTCCACAGAATCTCTTTCTTCCACTCAAACCTCACCACCATCGGCAAGGCCAAAGAGCTGTCAAAGGATGTCAGGGACAAGACTGTAGTCCTGCACAAGGCTGGAATTGGCTACAAGACTATCAGTAAGAAGCTTGGTGAGAAGGTGACCACTATTGAAGCGATTATTCGCAAATGGAAGAAATACAAAATAACCATCAATCGCTCTTAGTCTGGAGCTCCTTGCAAGATTTTGTCTCATGGGGTCAGGATGATCATAAGAAAAGTGAGGGATCATTCCATAACTACATGGGAGGAGCTTGTGAATGATCTCAAGGCAGGCGGGACCACAGTCACCAAACAAACCATTGGTAACACAATACACCGCCATGGACTGAAATCCTGCAGCACCCGCAAGGTTCCCCCTCCTCAAGAAGGCACATGTACAGGCTCGTCTGAAGTTTGCCAATGAACATCTAAATGATTCAGAGAAGGACTGGCACAAAGTGCTGTGGTCAGATGAGGCCAAAATTTAGCTGTTTGCCATTAACTCGACTTGTCTGTTTGGAGGAAGAAAAATGATGATGACCCTAAGAACACCATCCCTATAATCAAGCATGGATGTGGAAACATTATGCTTTAGGGCTGTTTCTCTGCTAAAGGTACAGGCCAACTTTGCCACATTGATGGGCAATGGATGGGGCCATGTATTGTAAAATATTGGATGAGAACCTTCTTCCATCAGCCAGAACACTGAAGACAATGACACAAAAGATACCGCCAAGGCAACATAGGAGTAGCTCAAGCAGAAGCACATTAAGGTCATGGAGTGGCCTAGCCAGTTTCCAGACCTTAATCCTATAGAAAATTTATGGAGGGAGCTGATACTTCGAGTTGCCAAGCGACAGCCAACAAACCTTAAGGATTTAGAGAAGATCTGTAAAGAAGAGTGGACCAAAATCCCTCATGAGATGTGTGCAAACCTGGTAACCAACTACAAGAAACTTCTGTGCTTGCCAACAAGGGTTTCTCCAGCAGGTATTAAGTCATGTTTTTGTTGGGGGTCTTATTTTACTCACAGAACTGTAATCAATTTATAACATTTGTATCATGTTTTTTTCTGGCTTTTTGTTTGATATTCTGTCTCTATCATTTAAAATACACCTATGACAAAATTATAGACCATTTGTTTCTTTGTAAGTGGACAAATTTACAAAATCTGCAGGGGATTCAATAATTATTTTCCCCACTGTATATGCCCTATGTCATTACCATGTCCAGATCCCTGAACAATTTTTTGCACTCTTCATTTTTTTTTTAAGCTCCTTTATTAGGAGACCCTATATGTACTTTTTGGCAGTGCTTCTTACCCATGTACATAAATGAGTCAGATTCTAATGCATCTGTAATCTTGGAAGCAGCTTACTTACACTCATGAAGCACTTCGTAATCTTCCATATTGTGGAGCTCAGTCCCCTTTCTTAATTTTCACTCTTTTGATGAAAGCAGTAATCAAAGCATGGCAGATCAGAATGCCAGGGGGCGCCTCAACCTTTGATTTCTAGTCCTCGCATACTCCTCAGGTTTAACCCGAAAACTCCCAGAATTCCTGACTATCCCTGATCTCTCTATATGGGCATTATGTGGTATAAAATAATTGACTGACATTTGTGACAAGGGTTCCCTGATTACTTTTGATAAGCTAAAACAAAACCATAATATCCCAAATTCCTTATTCTTCCATTTTTCACAACTGTGCCATGCCTACTTCTCCTAATTTGGACACTCTACACTTCGCCTACTTCAAAATGATTTGGATGTGATAATGATCTGGCAAAGCCTTTATCCACAATTTACAAGGCTTTACATCCATCATTTACATCCATCCATCATCCCCTTCTCACCTTTTAGCATCTCCCAGGTACTATATATTGCTCTTCCATCACTTTAATATTTATTGTATTATACTCCTAATTTTCTTGCTTATATTTTTGAAACTTTATATGTGCCCAATCACTATGATAGGGCCTAATGTCTACCTCCTGATTGCCTGCCTTGGTCATGTGGATGCTGCTACCCTCAAGGATCGAGTGGCACTTGAGTTGTGACTACAGTTGGGATGGTTCTTATTTATGTTGTGTTTTCTTTTGAGTGCATGTTTCAGTTAAAACACATGGTAGTGGCTACTGCTTGCATGTGTGGAGGGATAAATACGGAGTTAACAGACCCCAAGGACAAACATTGTTGGTCTTCTGGGACTGTTGTTGTCCTGCGAGCCAGAAAATCTTTGTGCAAAAAGAGGCTTGTCATATTCTGCTGGCAGAGATGGGATCTGAGACTGCCACCACTAAGTAGTACTTCTGTTTTTGAGTAACAGGTTGCTCAAGCTATCAATAACTGGAATTATATTACCAGGCTTGCAAGTCTATACAATGACATAGTTTTGTAGAAGCATCATCCTTTGCAGCCTAGCTAGGGCAGATATAAGAATCTTCTATTTTGAAAGGATTACGATCTGAATCCACAGTTCCTGTCACACTTTATGTGGAAACGTTTACAACCAAACACAATTGAATACATCTTTTCTATTGGGCTTAGCTGATCTCTCTCTTTGTCCTTTTGTTGACATATCTATGTCAGGGCTTGAAAAAGCCACTCGCCAAATGCGAGGAGAAATTCCTCTGTGGCGAGTGGCGGGCAGCAAGCACAGATAAAGCATGAAGCGATTGCACCTGCGCTCCAAGCCTCGTTGTGAAGCCGAGTTCCAGTTTACAACGTCCGGTTTCCGGCTTCTGCGGCACCGCCGCTGAGGGGACAGGTGCAGGAGAGGTCCACTCTCCTCCGCTGAGAGGAGACACCCTCTCCACTGACACGGGGGACTCGGAGGGACTAGGAGTAAGTACTGTTTACGACATGTCATATCACTATAATGGAGAATAGGGGAGCTGGGATATACATTACTCAGTAATGTATATCCCAGCTCCCCTGTACTCCATTATAGTGATATGACATGTATACAGTAATGTATATCCCAGCTCCCCTGTACTCCATTATAGTGATATGACATGTATACAGTAATGATTACTGTATACATGTCATATCACTATAATGGAGTACAGGGGAGCTGGGATATATATTACTCAGATTATCTATGTTAGGTTAATGTTCCAGCATTTACAATTTGTTTAATATTGTAAAATGCATGATTTTAAGAATCCCACATAAAGTACATTTTCTTAAAAAACACCCGGGGTGTTAAAACATCGGCAAAATGTTGAAGTTATTTTACTAGGGAATTTGCCATTCTGTGAACTGGATGGACTTTTGTCTTTTTTCACTCAGACTAACTATGTAACTATGTGAAATATTTCCAGTTCTGACAGGATTTAGGTGGTCTCACTCTAATTGCATCTGGATTGGCTTTGAGGCTGATGACAATACTGAGTCAAAACTGTGACAAACCCAACCGGACAGGGGCTTTGAGAGGAGACTGCAGGCTAGCCTCTTGCCTACTCTCTATGGGCCCTGGAATTTGAGGGAGCTCTATTCTTTGGGAGGTGGGTGCCTGGGTCCTTTGAAGTAGTTTTACTTTGTATTCAAGTCCATGTCTCCCCAAAACACACAAACTATGAGAACTGGAGGATTAGGATACAGATTTGGGGTCTCTGTGCCCAAACCAGAATTGACTGCTTCAACCCTGCCTCCTAGATTCAGAGACTCTAAAGCAGATGTTAATATATTCAGCTCAAACAACTTAATGCTGAAGTTTCTTGCTGTAATCTGTTTATTAACACATTATGTGTTTACCGTTGTGTCTTTTCCCACTGTTGAGTTAATTGGGTCACCTATTGTTTCATTCTAATGGCTAGTCCTCCTGGAGGTTCCTACATGATGGGATTAGTCTTGTGTCAATTTGACCTTGTTATCTAATGATCGTAGGATGTTTATCCCAATGTGTAATATTTGCTTTTATTGTCCATGTAGGGACTGCCCCTATTTCTGAAGTGTATAAAAACCCGTATTTCTGTTCAATAAACAGTTCCAGTTGCACCTAAGCTAGTGTCGTCTAGTTCTTGGTAGCAATGCCCAGCTATAATACCTTATTCCTGTGTTCCAGCAGTGAGGAAGCAGTTCTCTGCCAGGCAGTACGTAACATTCATCCCACTTGCGCATGGTATTTTTTTTGCAATGAATTTAACTTCATTTTCCCTGGATCCTTGAAAATCTCCACTACCGCGTAACACATATATGCCACGTCTAGGAAGTGGTCTTTATTTCTGTGTGCCGCATATATGTGTTCCTGTGTTTGTGTTGGAAGCACGCTGATTGTGTGCTCCCAGCACTGAGGCCAAGTTGTTGGAGACAGCTCCTAGTCTCGTGCTAATAACTGAAAGACAATAAAAATGGCTCCCAATCGCATGATCACTGTAATTAGCCAATCATAGTGGTCACTACTGTGATTGAATGTGTAATGACATACCCCAGTGTTGCTTCTCCTCTGTGAAGAGGAAAAGGTACATTATATATTTTCCTCTTTGCTAGAGAAGTCTGTATAAAAAAAAAAGAGAAATTGAAAAAAAAGGAAGATTAACTAGATCAGGACTAGATCAGATTTAGTTTAGTGAGTGCTATTGTCAGTGTTAGTGTGTATGTGACAGAGTAGCAGTCTAAGTGACAATTAGTGGCCGTGTAAGGGTCAGTTGGTGTCAAAGTTAGTGTCAATCAGTAGCATTATTAGGTACGGTGTGTTTTAGGTAAAAAAAAAAAAAAAAAAAAGGTTTCTATTTTTTCTTGGCCCTACTATAGGCACAGAAAAAAAAATAAACAACACACATGGTCGTCAGTAGTGTCAGGATAATTTAATTTGCAGGTTTATTTGTCAGGGAGTCATGGTAATGTCATAAAAATATACAGCTAAATAAAAAAACTTTTTTTTTTACTATTTGGAGCCATTTTCCTTTCAAAATAAAATACAATCAACAGATACTGCATCAATTGACATTTAACACTGAAAGGCCAGTCTGTTCTGAAAAAAGCTAGGTATAATCCACCTAGATACACAAAGTAGTTGTGATGATATGCATAGTTTTACTAACACATGTCAAAGTTGCAAAATTGAGTGTGATAGTTCAGGTTTATTTTTACCACAGTTGTGAAGGGTTTAAAGAGCAACTCCACTGGTTTAAAGAGTAAAAAAAATCACCTCTGGGTGATCTATGCACATTGCAGGTATTTTTACAAACTTTGTTTCAGATTCCTACCTTTTGTTATTCTGAAGAAATAGCAGTTTGTCTGTGTGAATGTGCAAAGTGTGAATAGGAGTTAATCAATTAGCTGCTGCACTTGCAGTGTTTAAATGAGGAAAGTGACAGGGTCTTCACCTCTTTAGATGTGATTTTCCTTTGCGAATATCACACCAAAAACATTTTTGTTGCAGGGAATGTTCAAAATCTCACTTGTATCTTAGTGCAGACTTCTGGGAAAATCAGTGAGCCAACTGCACAAGCAAGAAATTACATTTCTGGGAAAGTTCTGTTCATCTATGTATAGAAAACCTCCAGGTTGCTATATTGAATTGCATTTTAGAGAAAATTACGCTGCAGATCAAAAAGGAAAAGGTAACATTTGAGAACATTTAATTACAATATTACTTGTCTAGAAACTGTATATGTTAAATTATTTTATTTTCCATGTTTTTCTCACGAAAGTGAAATTACCTTTTAAGATTAGATTTGAGATTCAAGTCATGTTTTTCAATAGAGCTGGCAAACATTTAAAGATCATCCATATATCAGATAATCCCCTTTAATCTACTTTCCCTTGAAATACCCTCCGAGCCGATCAAATGCCAAATGATAGGTAGGTAAATTGATCGTTTTGATCAGACAAAGCTCCAACACTTCCAGGTAGTGTTAGAGCTTGCCAGTAAGCCCCACCTTCACACATTGCTATTTGTCCATTACTGTCATAGGCTACACTAGCCAATAGGAATAAGTGGAAGGCAGCAGAGTTGGGGGCAGGATCAAGCGTCAGCAGTGTGGAGGAGGCGCTGAAGCTTTTCCTGATCAGAACTGCCCTGTATTTGGGTGGATTAAAGGATACAGAAATATGTTGCAGGTATGGGCCTTCACTTTATACTCATTAACAGCTGTCAGTATTCATTGTTCAGACATAAATGCATAGAGTACTTGAGTACCTCTGATGACATGCAAATTTTAGTTGCCTAGCTGTTTTACTTAGTCAATGACTTCAATGCTTTCTAGAACATTGGGTGGAAAAAGTATGCAGATCTAGAATACCAATTTTGCTCTGATTCACTTTCTTTACATTTGTACATTGTCAGTGACGCTATATTGAATATAAGGTCGGTAAATGTATTCAAGCTATTGTAACAACATGACATTTGGACAACTAGGATTTTGACAAGGAAGTCTGCAATGGCAACCTACAGGTTTCCCTCAGTACAGATTTAATTTAAAGTTGACCAATTCAGAAGCTTTGTTTCTGAGATCTGTTTATCAATTGTAGTTTGGAATTTTAAAATTAGTGAGTTTTTTTCACAAGATTTGAAAAAATGCCTCTCTTACTCCCTCCCTTGGTGTATGGGTCTTCTACCTTTGCTGCATTTCAGAATTGCAATGTTCCTACTGTGATTAATACTCCAATCAGTCTGTCATACTTTTCAGCATTTGACACATTTATGAGTATTGGATACCTGTTCCCCCCCTCCCTTCCCCTGCATTCTGCGTCCAGTCTGACACCTACATCACCGATATGTTGTGGGGAGAAAACAACCATCTCACACTACTAAAATGTTGAAAGAGACAGGACTGCTGAAAGAGTAGATGCAAGCTAGGAGACATTCGTCACCAAAGAGATTCATAACCAAAGATAGTCACTGGATCATCATGATGTGAAAGTCAAAGGCATATGCTCTCATTATTTTGCACTCGTGAATTGCACGTAGAGTGTATTGGAAGAAATTCCTCTTGCTGAAAAGCATGAGTTAAAAAACAAACTGCAGACATGAAAAGCTCCCACCTGACCAATAGCTATAATGTGGGTATCTTGCTTTATTGATGATTAATTTGTGGATGCCTTCAATGTTTCAGATGAGAATTCACTGCTCAGGCTTTTCAATATAGAAACTGCAGTCCAGTATAAAACAAATCAATTCACTTAATATCGCACCACAGACTTCTAAATTATAGTTAAAATATATCTGAGGTCTTCATATCTGCGTTGACAAGCTGTAAAAGCATTAAATATACATTTAATACTAAAACACCTGTTTGAGTTTTCTTTTTGCAAATACCTTCCACAAAGAAATCACGCTCAAAACACAAGGGAATGTAACACACATATAAACTACGATGCAAACTACTGATGGTAAATTATACTGACAAGGACTCGTACAAATCACCTACAAAATTGCTTATGCCTGCGTCCCAGTCATGAAATCACTGTATCAAGCTCCAGAGTGATCTCTTGCCAAAAAAAGTGCGCATGGCACATCTGGTAATGTTTTCTCCAAGCTTTCATTATCTACATTAAATGGCAGAAATATTTCAAATTATATAGTGATGTAAACTATAAGATGCCAAGTGCTTGATTGATTTAACCATCCATTTCTTACAGATCAGGCAGATTAATACTCCGATCTGAAGGAAGGATAGAAATATTTTTTCTTGCATGGAATAACAGGATTGATAGTAACGTTCCATTTTAATAGGTGTTGTATAAGGATATAAAGCAATGCCCTAAGAACAATCAAATGAATAAACCAATAAATGAATAAAACGATAAAAACCTCGCAGAAACCTATGCAATCACATGTCCGAAAATGTAAAAATAGCAAAGGAAAAGTATAAAGTGCAGTAATCTCCAGCCCAAGAATTAGCACATCTTTTTCACTTCCTATTCTGTTTTAATCTTTTGAAAGGTATTGCTAATTAGTTGCTATAGGTCATTGCAGATGACAGTTTCTCTATGAGCTGCCTTGTTATTTAGGTCTATATGATTATTTATTTAAAGCTGGATTGCGGAGAAAAGAAAAATACCCCCTTTCAGCAGAGCTAAATGCTCATTTAGGTCTAGGCAGGGCTGCTGTTAGAAATCACAGGGCCCCGTACAGCCCACCTGACAGTCGCCCCCGTTTCTGAAAATATCAACTCAGATTTTCATTAAAAATACACTAAAATCATTATTAGCAGACACAAACACAACAAACATTCCTGCTAAATCCAAAAGAAAAAAAACTGTATTGAGGTAATAAATAAAGCTGTGTGTGAATAAGGTCTTGGGGCTCATTCACATGGATGCTTTGGCCTGTACATTGGGAATCAATGGTTTGTTTATGTGGCAGCCTATGTTATGCTATCAGGACACAGATGTACGAACACAGCCACATGTTCTAATGTGACAAGTGTGTGGGTGCAGGTGTACAGCCTTGAATACTGACAATGTGCATTTGGGGCCATTCACCCATGCCTGTACACCTGTCAAATTAGGAAATGCAGCAGTGTTTGTAAGGCTGCTGCATCCCCTTGGAGTAACAGGCAGCTCCAGCCGCATGAACAATCTACTCATTTACACAGCTACAGTACCTGTGTGAATGAGTCCTTAGGGCTCATTCACATGTAAGGTTGGAGGGTTTGGTAAGACCCCATGGTTGAGCTACACTTTTACAGCCCACCAACCGCTACCCCCTTTAGCAACAGAAATAGTGGCTAGGGGTTTACACATGCCACAGCTGTGATGCTATGCTTCGCAGCCATGGCAGAAATTGTACCCCTTTGAACAAGACCCATTCTAGTGAAAAATACTGCTCTGCAAGTGCCCTGCAACAGCCTTCAAAGCAAGTGGTTGTGGAGCATTAGTGTGGTGTTAAGCAGGCGGTGAGGAGGCTGGCCACTTTTCAGTGAGCAAAGCACATGTAAATGAGCCCTTCATTATTACATTTTTTAACTGCCTTGTTAGGGGGGCTTTGGTGAAATATCAGGGGCCTAAACAGACCCCTGATCTCTTACATTAGAGATAGAGAAAAGGAATGAGGACAAAAATTCCCCAGTTCCTTTCTTGGCAGCTTCAGTTGCACAGATGAATGAATAGGAAGTGCTCAGAGGTTTCTTGTGCGTTCACAAACGAACACACAGTTTACTATGCTTCAGTGATGAGTGAACACAGTGAACCATCAGTATCGACTGCTTATTGTATTCATTTAGGAAAGGAAGGGGCCAGTAAATATGACATATATTACCCCTCCCTCTGCTCCTTATCCTGAAATGAACCCCTTGTGTGCCCTCAGCAGCTGCTGCTGGGAGGGAAGGAGAGGAAGGAATCTGGCAGCGCTGTGAGGGAAAGGGCACACAGGTGAAAAGGGGGACACAAAGAGGGGCCAAGACAGCAGAGGGGTAGGGTGACCAGAGCAGTGTGGTGGGCAGCAAATACTAGATTCCCCTGCAAATTCGGAAGGAGAGGTGGGGAAACCGACAGTGCTGCAGAGGGGGCCACAAGAAGATCAGTGTATGCGATAAGAAGATATTCTCCTGCTTGGCAGGTGCCCAGGCCCCCCTTTTGAACTGATGGGGCCCAGGTCTAGTACAGGTGCCCTGGGTCTAAGGGACCATAAAAAGCACACTTTTTTCACACCCAAACCTCCTCAACCATAGGCCCCTCTGGGTTGTAAGACCAGCCCCATAGCCTCTTCTCTGGCAGTCGTATGCCCTCTGACATCATCAAGACCAATGTAGAGCCAAAGTCCTGCATTAGACATAAGGAATTCTATGGGCATAAGCAGTCCACTGCTGGAGCTTAGGGGAATAAAGGAGAGCACTGACTTCAAGAACAGCAGAGGATCGGACAAGTGCTTTTTGCAGTCCTCTAGACATAAACAAGCAATTAACCATTGCAGTACAGGGGAAGCCCCATTGCAAGGAAACATTCGTGTTTTCCCCAGAATTTATCTTTACCGAATTAAAACAATATGCAGTTTTTACAATAAACTGGTGGGGTAAGTATTCTATAAAAGGGCCATGAAAATCAAATTAGACGTTTCTGTGTGCAAATTCTGACCTTTAGCTACTAAATCTTTGGCCAGAATGCACAGGTTAAAATGCTACACTTTGTTTTTTTTAATAGTAGGCACCTTCATGTGTGTACACATCTTATTCTATTATTATTTTATTATTGTAGGACACAATGATAGCCCTAAAGATCAATGTGTCTATGGTCAGCCCCCCTACTGCATCTTGGTACTACTTAGTAAGGCCATCCATCACAGTAGAAGGCTAATAAGATGCAGAGCAGTGCTACAAACTACATAAGGTGTTGATATTTGCATTTCAGAATATGGGGATATTCAGGGCTCTTAAAGTAGTGAAATGAAAATTAATCTGGCATTAAGGCACCTGGAGCAGCCGGCCAGCAGTGCAATCTGGTCAAAGTTCTACTTTGTGAAAGTAATTCACTCATTAGATCCTAGCTCCCAAAATGATCTGTATGGAAAATGAAAGCCAAAAATCCTATATGTTCTCACACTACACTGCTAGAGAGCCTACTCCTCTCCAGACTTACTCAGCTCCTGTGACTCACAGCTCTCCTTCACTGCTCTTGCTGTCTACTACCAGAGTCTCCAACATCTGTATTTCCCAAATGCCCTGCTCACCATCAATGCAACCTTTTTCTGATACCTGCTGAAATATTTTATTCACTAATAGATAAAGTATTTAAAGTGAGGAGAGCTGGTTCAATTTCTGCCTTAGCCAAGCAGTTTTAGCTTAAATCCATCCTTTAAAAAGAGCTTCAATGTTGGCCCCACTTGGTCATTCAGGTATAAAAAAAAACATTGTTTAACCAATTCCATACCGGGCAATTTTACGTCTTCCTGCCCAGGCCAGTTTTCAGGTTTCAGCGCTCTCACACTTTGAATGACAATTGCGCGGTCATACAACATTGTACCCAAACTAAAATTTTATCATTTTCTTCACACAACTAGAGCTTTCTTTTGGTGGTATTTAATCACCGCTGGGGTTTTTATTTTTTGCTAAATTTACAAAAAAAGACCAAAAATTTTGAAAAAAAACACACATTTTCTTTGTTTCTGTTATAAAAGTTTGCAAATAAATAATTGTTCTTCATAAATTTAGGCCAAGATGTATTCTGCTACATGTCTTTGGTGAAAATAATCCAAATTAGGATGTATTTTTTAGTTTGTAGGAAAGTTATAGAGTTCACAAACTATGGTATAGATCTGAATATTGATCAATCCTGAAGTACTGACAGCCAATCTAATTTCTTGAGGTCCAAGAATGTCAGAACAGTACAGATATCTCCCAAATGACCCCTTTTTGCAAAGTAGACAGTCCGACGTACTTCATAAGAGGCATGGCGAGTTTTTTGAAGTTGTATTTTTTTTTGTCATAATTTTTCGGAAAATGAAAAAATGAAAAAATTAGTTTCACTATTTTTTTTTTTTTACATACTTTCACCAGTGCAGTACAGGGTCATCTTATAACTGGCATGGCGGTGATCAGGGACACTGACTGGTGACAGTATGAAAAAACATATATATATATATTTTTTTTTATTTTTTATTAAATTTTTTTTCTTTTTTTTAAGATTTTTTTTTCATATTTCACTATGACCAAAGTAGTACAATGTTACCATAGTAACATTGTACTACTTTGGGGAAGTGATCAGTATTTTTTTTTTGTACACAATTTGCTTATAGCAAAGAATTACTTTGCTATAAGCAAGCATTTACCTGAATGACATCGATTCATTCAGGGTTTATTTTTTTGTGCTTAGCTGTGATTTGGCCACAGCTAATCACATGACATGTGCATGTGATTAGCTGCGACCATTCACAGCTAGACACTAGTATACAATGGATGGCATGAATGAAGCCATCCATTGTATACAACTGTCATGTGACCTGCTGTGATTGGTCACAGCAGGTCACATGGTACCGGCAACGGGGGCCGATACTCAGATCTGTCATCGGGCATGTCCGAGGTACACGGCCAGTGACAGATCGCGCCGGTGAGCGGCTCTGCAGGAGCGCAATCTGCGCATGTGCGGGAGGACGCCATATGGCGTCCACCCGGAACGCTGATGACATTTGCCGGCCGCCATTCGGACATTGGCAGGCGGCAAATGGTTAACATTTGTAGTCTAAATTCATTTTATGTCAAAATCAGGTAAGATTTGCTGCTGCTTGCTCATTCATAAGAGGTTGGTATTTTAACTATACACCAGATTATTACAGATAAATAGTTTTAGATTTTTGACCATTACTTCAATACAATGACCTTCACTGAACTTTTATTTGCTCACAAACGTGAGATGTTTCTACAACTTGATTGGAGTTGACCTATGGTAAATTACAGTGATTGGACATTTGGAAAGGCACACATTTCTCTAAAAAAGGCCTTACAACTGACAACGCTTACTGTATCAGAGCAAAAGCAATGAGGTCAAAGGAACTGCCTGCAGAGCTCAGACAGGATTATTGCAAGGCATATGTCTGGGGAAGGCTACAAAAACTTTCTGCTGTGCTGAAGGTTCCCAAGAGCACAGTGGCCTTAAATGGAAGAAGTTTGGCACAACCAGGACTCTTCTAGAAGCGGGTCACATGGCCAAACTGAGCAATCTGGAAAGAAGGGCCTTATTAGGAGAGGTGTCCAAGAACCTGATGGTCACTCTGACTGAGCTCCATAGGTCCTGTGTGGAGATGTGAAAAAGTTCCAGGACAACCATCACTGCATCCCTCCACCGATCTGTGCTTTATGGCTAAGTGGCTAGATGGAAGCCTCCCCTCAGAGCAAAACACATGAAAGCCTGCTTGGAGTTTGCAGAAAGCATTGCACACAATCATTCCAGGGAGCTGTTCATGTATGTAAAGTATGTGACCCAACTATTGGGGAGGTGTTTCCAACCTAATACTACATACCAAACAATAAAAAAACGGATATGACACCTTCGTAAGGCTAATGCAAAAAAGCAACTGAAGGACTCTAAGACTGTGAGGAACAAGATTCTCTGGTCTGATGAAACCAATATTGAACTGTCTGGTCTCAATTCTAAACATTATGTCCGGAGGAAACCAAGCACTGCTCATCACTTGCCCAATAATATCCCAACAGTGCCCTGATTTGAACCCTATTGAACATCTCTGGAGAGACCTGAAAATGGCTGTCCATTGACAGTCCCCGTACAAACTGACTGAGCTTGAGATGAATTGTAAAGAAAAATGGCAGAAAATCCCCCCAATCCCGGTGTGCAAAGCTTGTTGCATCATACCCAAAAGAGACTCATGGCTGTAACTGCTGCCAAAGGTGCTTCAAGAAAGTACTGAGTAAAAGGTCTGAATACAAATACATGTGATATTCCAGAGTTTTCTTTTTATTAAATTCACAGACATTTCAAAATTTATTTTTTCACTTTGTCATTATGGGGTACTGAGTGCAGATTAATGATAACAAAAATGAATTTAAACAACCGTAGTATCAGGCTGCAACATAAAAAAAATCGAAAAAAGTGAAGGGATCTGAATACTTTATGAATGTACTGTATGTATGAGTCACCTAACATTTAACAGATTCTTTCTTTGAAACATAGAACCTCGGCTTGCCTGGATACATACAGTATGTGTTTGCTTCCTAAATTTAACATCCATACATCTAGGATCTTATAGTACAGACAGACCCAAATTTGATCTTTTACTTTGCGGATTTTCCAGTTGCAGGGGGGCCCTCAAATAACATGGGCCTGCTATGTTGTATGTTCTTCTAGAACTGCTGGAATTTGTATGAGGCTGAACTTGACAGACATTTGGCTTTTTCTTCTTCATTAACAATGTCCCCAGTACATTTATATATTTTGGAATGCATTCCATTCTAAAAAGAAGTAAAAAAAAAAAAGAATAGTTCTTACCATGGATGGTACAAAAGGGGCAAGAATACCACCAAATCTGCATGCCATGGCACACACACCCAGGCCAGCATTTCTGAAAGGAAAAATAAAAAAAAAATGGTAACATGACAAAAATAACCATCACTTTTGAGACATATTGTTTCATTTTGGATTAAGTGAGAACAGAGAATAAGTTAAAACTTCTATCTGCTTTTTAATATTGTCTGTGTATTGCTTATCTCATTTCCCAAACAGGAAAAAATGGCTGCACCTCCATTTTAATCAGGGGTCATAATTTATGCCATATTTTACCTAACCACTCCTGTGGTCATAATTGCATTAAAATGCAAGACATGAACTTGCAACCCCCCACCATCACCACCCCCAAAAAAAGCCACCAACACAACACAAGTTCCTGCAGTTTGATAGTAAGATACAGATACAATATGTGCAAGTGGGAGTGAAATTAGAAGTAACAAAGCAAATTGGGATAAGGCTAGCAATATTTGTTATGGCTGACATGATAATATTCCCAATGGTACCTATAAAACACATTTACAGTCTTGAGCTATTATGGAAGGAATAAAGATGTTCACTGATCACAAGCCTACAGCTTTTCCCTTTGGCTGGGTCACAGTGGGTTTGATAATCTCAACACTTAGCTGTAGTGAAATTTTCTGAATGACTGTAAGCATTGCTCATTAACATCCATTTTCCTATAGATCCCACCACTATTGCCAACCACATTTAATGGCGGTCATGAAAATTAAAAAAAAAAAAGAAAAAAAGAAAAAAGAAAAAACCTTGCCATGAGAGAAACCGATGGACACAGCTGAACTTATTCTGAAAATGCCACATGCTTGGTTTCAATACTTTTTAGGCAGAGTTCCGAATCTTTATTTCTCTGGCCACTCAATCTGACTACACTGAAGCTAAAGCACTGGGCATGACAACCAGGCAACTAGCATTCATTTTCAGGAAATATAGTGCAAAAGAATGTTTAACAACCAAACTGGTTTTCCCAGTGCTTCTTCCATGTTTTTTAGATGGAATATATCCTTTGAAGGCAAAATGGATCTGGGAAAAATGTGGGTTCTAGTGATCACCAGTGTCTTAGATTTGAAATTAAAACAGGAACTGATAAAAAATATGCAAAAACAAAAAGTTCTGGATTCAAAAGGACAAATTTTGCTGAAATGCTTTTTTCCCCCCTCAGAGTTTGTCTTATTTTAACATTCTGCTAAAACTTTGTGCATTAGTACTCTTTGGACATTGAAGAAGGGGATACATCCTAAAAGCTTGTCCTGAAAAATTGTATGTTAGTGTAAAAACAAAAAAGTATCACAGACAATACTCAATTGTTTCTGCTGAAATGGGTGAATTTCTAAAAATTGGATTAAAAGGTTGGAGTAAAATCACAGGAGTCAATCATTGGGCACTGTTAGTTTACCATGCTGGAGGCAATTAGATTATATGTCAGGCAAATTAGTACGAGTAAACAGAAGAAAAAAATATGGCTCTCTAATAAGGAACATAGGATAGTAAAAGAGAAACAAATCTGCATATCCACTGGAAGACCAGGCCTTTTTCTGATGCTTTTTGTTTACAAGTAAAATTCAGTATTGTTTGCTAGAAAATTACTTAGACCCTCCCAAACATTATATATATTTTTTAGCAGAGGCCCTAGAAAATAAAATGGTGAGTTTTGCTATATTTTTTATGTCACATGGTATTTGCGCACTATTTTTTTAAAACACAACTGTTTTTAGAAAAAAATTCAATTTATTGAATTTTAATGCACACAAACACAATATTATACCCAATTTTGTGGTACAATATAAAAGATGGTGTTAAGCTCAGTAAATAGACACCTAACATATCGCCCTTTAAAATTGTGCATGCTCGTGGAATGGCGACAAACTAAAGCCTTTACAGAATACCAGTTTTGAGTTATAGAGGAGATCTGGTGCTAGAATTATTGCACTCTGGTGTTCGTAGCAATACCTTACATGTGTGGTGCGATCGTTGTTTACGTATGAATGCAGGACCAATGTGTGCATTTGCCTTTGCAAATTTTTTTTTTTTTCATTTTTACACTGTTTCTTTACATTTTTTGATCACTTTTATTGTTGTCACAAAGAATGTCCCCTTGTGACAGTAATAGGCAGTGACATGTACTCTTTATGGAACAATCTGGGGTCTATTAGACACAATGTGCATGTACAAATTGGTTGAAATATAGCTGCGTTCACAGGCATAGGAAAAAAAATAAATAAAAAATGCTTCTAAAACAGCGTTTTTTCTGCCCGCATGAATGACGCCTAATATGGTATTAAGTAGTCTCCTGACTCTTTGCTGTGGGCAACCTTATAATTTGCATGGTGCTACAGTTTAAATTTAGCTTCTAGTGTTGCCGTTTTTGGATTTACATATTTTCTAAAATAAATAAAGTTGAAGGGGCATCACTTACACTACAAGCATGTTTGTATGACATAATATTGCCCCTCACTGTGTGCCCCGATGCTAGGGCCTGGCTTTGCATGTAAAAGAAAACTTTTTTATAGTTATCCCTGGACAAAACTGTTGGGATAAAGTTTTTTTTGTTTTTTTTTTAACTACAAAGAATTTTTTTTAAATTTCTTTAAAGTGGAAGTTTATGTTAGTGCAAATAAAAAAAGTATCACGGACAGTACTCAATTGTTTTTAAAGTGGAAGTAAACCTGCTTTTGTATCTTTTACCTACAGGTAAGCTTACAATAAAGCTTACCTGTAGGTAAACTGCACATGCACAGTTTAGAAGTTATTCGCTTTTTTTGTCCGTTGGTGCATGCGCTCTGAAGAAACCTCATACCCATGCCATTCCTTTAAAGCACTGTGCCGTGTCCCGAGACTTCTGCACCCATGCATTGGAGTGACGTCTGTGCGGCTCAGCCAGTCAGCTGGCCAGGACTCCCGAACCTGAAAGAAAGACCGGGGGAAGATGGAAGCCTCTGCAGCGGGGACAACGTACTGCTGCAGGGCTTCGTTTTAAGGTAAGTCCTGCAGAAATTGTCCTCCCCCTCCCTCCCCCCCATAGTCTTCTGGGACATGAACAGGTCCCAGAAGACTATGGGACCATTCACAAGGTGCAGCACTACTCGCGCATGTGCAGTGAGCACCCGGCTGTAAAGCTGCAGGCTGTCACCCAGCCTGGTGCCCACACTGCAGATGCCAGCGCCGGGAACACAGGGTGGCCGGTGAAACTGGCTGTGGGGGGGTCTCAACAGTACTTAATAAAGCAAACAACTAAATTATCCAATTATTTTAAAACTTATCCAATGCTCAGAACTCATTGGCTGTGTGTATTTCTTCTTCACACACAGTAAGAAACAATTGGAATAGGAAAAAATGTGACTGAGTGTGGGATGTCAAAGGCTCGTCATCAATAATGAGACAAGATACTAGTGCTGATCTCAGTATACTGCTAGTGATCATTAAAATGGATCTCTAGGCACAGCTTTTCTTAGAGCAGAACTATACTCACCTTAGAGCGAGCGATGTGGCATCTGGACCACTGACCTCTTCAGGCGGCCAGCTTCTTGGTCTCGATCGCCTGCTGCTTTCATTGGCCGGGCGTGGATGATATCACTCCTGCACATGCATGGGAGTTCAGTCCGCATTGCAGAATTTATACAGTGAGCTGAGCCTGTGCAGCGTACTGTACAAGGGCAGACAGGCAGGTATGTAACTTTAATGCAGAAAAGACAAAGCATGTCTCTTCTGCATTATAATTCCTGTCTGTTCACCCTTTAATTTTGTAGCTAAAGGTCCACTTTAAATTAATGTAGGACTATGTTCACCTTCTGAAAGTTTAAAATGATTATAAATCCATACATATACCCAGTGAAATGACTAGCCTCAAATGACACACAGAGATAGCAAATCCTCATACATAAATTGTACCTGTTTTTCTGCAGCTATCTACCACAGTCTTCCAAAACATACATTTTATACAGAATCTTTGAACTCTAAAAAGCGGGGTGGGGTGGGAATTTGCAGTCTCACATTGCAGAGCTCAGTGAGGAAAACTCAGTGAGGAGTCCTGATTAAAGGGAAGGGACACACCACCTTCTCACAGTACAGGGAATATGCACAGCTGTGACTGTCAATCACAGGCTGTATACTGGAGCTCTCCTCCGTCACCAATTATCTCTTGGAGTTGGGAAAAGCATTCAGAAATTACTTCTGTAGATAACGGAGGAAAGAGGCAGCAGAGAAAAGTCACACCTAATGCTTTTAATAGAGACATGTACACAGTACAGAGGGATATGCTTTGTTGATATTTCATAACTGAGCTTTACAACCACTTTAACCTCCCTAGCGGTCTAATTATGTCCATATTTCTGTGCTCAAAGCGATACATTTTTTTGCATGGAAATATGATTTTTTTTTATGTAGGCCTATAATTGTTAGGAATAACTCACTGAAATCTGTCTGAACAAGAGTCTAATAAACATCCCGGATAGGATAAAAGTTGAAACACGAAATCATAAATTATAATTTAATAATCATAAAAAATAATATAATAATACATTTAATTCAATAATGTAATCAAACCAAAAACACTGAAATTTGAAATATAGCGCCACGTTCACACATCACTGAGCAAAGTCGCAAAGTCG
Organism: Staurois parvus; assembly: GCF_062004578.1. Taxonomy (NCBI): domain Eukaryota; kingdom Metazoa; phylum Chordata; class Amphibia; order Anura; family Ranidae; genus Staurois; species Staurois parvus. The sequence goes on from NW_028318233.1 coordinate 3,276,151, forward strand.
TTTTCAGTGTCTGATGACGAATTTCCCCCACAAATCATTATCACTCAATTCAATTCAATTCTGCAAGTAGTTCTAATTTACTATCGCTGTTCTCTAGCTGGTTTAAAACCGCTTTTGACCTAAAGGGATGCTTTTCTACGCCATGGACGTTTCTCAGTTTCCAGGCAGAAAGAACAGTAAAAATGCAGGCAGGGCACAGGACAAAGCACTAGGGACAAAATGTATGTGAAATGGTTTCATACAGTAATGTTTTACGATGTTATTTTAGTGAATGTCACTTTTTGTCATTTTCAAATTTCCCGCCGTTCCATCCCCCGTACATCCCGACGCTCGCAGGGGACGGAACCCAGATGACAGATGCCGGCATCTGCCGGATTACATTGCCGGGGACACTGCAGGAGGGACATCGCGGGAGCGCAGGACAAGGTAAGTGATCGATGGCTCGCGGAGCAGCACTGCATGGTAAGCCCGAGTGTAGCTTGGGGTTACTGCTTGTGGTACTGAAACTTTACCCCGAGCTACACTCGGGAATGCCGCCAGGGAGGTTAATAATGACAGCCATGTTCGGTGCAATGGCACAAAAAAAATGCATTCCTCCTCTCTAAAAGCCACTTCCTCTCTAAGTTTCTGTTCCATTGACTGGTCCTACACCTGTTTATTTGAAACAGATCAGTCATTGGACTGCATAACTACCAACTATCCATTCAGAGGGACTGGTCTTCTTTTAGAACAAAAGGTCCCATTTTTAGCACTGGTGTAGAAATGTGTATATGTATCTGCCATTTTTTTTTAATCAATGTAAGATAGGATAATAAAAAAGTCAAAATGGGTTTAAAAAAGAAGTATGGCCAAAACTTGTTTAGCCATGCTGCTTATGTGGGTCATGGGAGTCAGCTGACAGCAAGATATTGTCAGGATCCACTCAGCTGCTTGATTGACAGCTGGCTGCACCTCTCAGTGTAAGGCTGAAAGCTGGACCTAAATCCACCTGCCCCCTCCTCAGCTTAATGCTCTAGTGACTGATCATCACTGCTCTCTCAGCTCTGAGCAAACTGAGAACTGAGCAATCAGAGGTTATGTAATTGTTCAGCTCTTTGGCTTAGAGCTGAAGTAAGACAGCTGCAGCATCACCGATGCTGCAGCATAGTGGTATGTATTTCTTTTTTACAGAACCCATACTTCCTTAAATCTTTTTTGTGCTTTTTTACTTAATGGTCCAGGTTTTGGGGAAAGTGGGGGGGTGAGCTAGGCTGTGTAATTTGCCGAAATACTGTCTTTCATTAGTGTCCCCTATTCCATTATAGAAGCTCAGCAGGTATGACACTGCCTGCTTGTAGTGCGAAAGAAGTGTGGTCGGTGTCAAACCTGTGGCACTGGCTATGGGTGGATAAAGAACTAAGAAAATTCTTACCTTCCTATTCACACTCTTGGTGTTTGAGTTTATGCATTAGTGCCAAGAAAGCACAATATTCAAAGTACATAGTGTGCCAGCAAGGAGGCTCCAAATCAATTCTAAGCATTGCAAGAGATGTATTGCTGCACTCCACCCACACTACTTTACTGCCCGCTGTCATGCCCAAAAGATGACATCTGGGCTTATGCTGCTGGTATATATGGATAGACACTACACCACTAAGTTGTAACATACCAGATATCCTACAGATGCCTTTTTTTATATAACATTGGAGGGGGGGGGGTGCAAATACCCAGACTTGGAGTAGATGAAAAGGTACATCCAATTACAGTACATTTCTAAAAACCACAATCTTATTCTTTACCAACAGCAAATAGATTAATGAGCTTTGGATTTAGTTACTTCCCATAGTTTCGTTTTAAGCTGGACAAGGTAGAAAATGGAGCAACAAACAGAGACAGATCAGAAACATAAAAATAACAGTGTGAACCTCTTAGGTGTTTAAGCGTACTCTATGCGGGCAATTTAATGTTAGATGAACTGAAACAGCCTTTCCTGTATACTACGATCATAGTAGCAAATCACGGAGAAAGGATAACAAGTACATTTATACTCTTACTGCCTCGGGTCAAGAACTTTGTGGTTAGAGGGGAAAAACACAACAATCCGCTTTATTGGGCAAGTCGGCTTCGTGCAGCTTATAAATGCACTAGGACCAACAGAGAAGGAGGAGGCATACAGTGCCTTAATACCTTAAAGGAGAAGTTTACTTTTGTAAAATAAATAAGATCAGTGCCTGCCACAGTAGATATGATGTCATCATCCAGCTGCCAGTGCAGAACTGACAAGCAATACTTAAATCCTCTTGGTGCCCCAGTCTGAATCAGTCCCTCTTTTTATTACTACATTTACAGATTTTATGGTGTCAGGCTCTGGCACACAACCAAGCTGATCAAATACAATGCATGTTAGAAAGTCACAGAATGCTTCTATTATCACACATATCTGATTACAACCATTTATAGAAAAAAAAACATGGAAATAAAGGTCATTGTCAGCACCAATTTAATGAGCTGAGGAACGTGTTGCCTCTGTATGAATGAACATTATTAATATTCCTATGCATCGTTTCATTCCTCTGTGGACACTGTAATCTCATTTAAAGAAAAATCCAGGGCACCTGAGACACGAAGTTGAGTAGCGCTAAATCTTTTATCTGGTCTTCACAAGACTCTGCATCAATATGCGGAGAAGTAAATCTACACTAATACCATCACGTACAGCACTCAAGCCAACCTCAGCAATGACAGCTCAGGGTAAGGGAATACAATAAATTAGCCAGAAAAAAAATAGAGCTAAGACACTACACACTCATACAGAGAGAAAATCTTCTTCAATCCACAAATAAAGAAAAAGCAGGACAGCATTAATTAAATCAGTATTAACATATCTTTGTAAAAGAGCAATCACTGTGTCTTTCAAAAGGCAAAGAAAATCTATATGACATCAATTTTCATACCAGTAATATGTGGAAAATGAACTCTGACCATTTTTTTTTAACCACAGTTTCAGCTATTTTACAGACATAATCAATTAAGGTGCCTTAGATATACCAGCTTTAATGGAGACTCCAGAAGAAGCACATTGGTAGAGATACTAAAATGTAATACACACTCTTATTGCTATGCCCAGTTTTAAGGTACCAGTTTCCACACTCGACAGGCCTCTAGTCTAAATCATCATCTAGCTGGTTGTATGAGATAAGGTCTAGTCATAGACAAAAGCAGACATGCAGTACATTTCAAGATAGTCATTGGCATACAAAGTAGAGAGACATTAGCTATGAATTATGCCCATTCACAGAGGCGTAGCTTGAAGCTTGTGGGCCCAGATGCAAAAACTGACCAAGGCCCGTTTCCCCCCGCTATCACCCACTGCTTCCACTGTGCACCAAGATACTCCAAGTGGCTACAGAGCTATTTCAGATCTTTATTTAAATATTGAAAAGGTAATTAAAAAGATTTAGAGAAACTGTCAACATTTTGCCATACCTTTGCAATTCTTTGGAAAACCCTGGAGCAGGGGTAGGCAACTTTTGAGAGGTGGAGACCTACCTGAACAATATTAAAGAGATCAAAGAACACTGGGGTTTGATGCCTTCTTTTTTTTTTTTTTAAAGAAATTAGCAAGGCCTAACTAAATAGTAAGGAAAACTTAGAAAAATATAATAAAACAAATGTCACTGAAAAATATAAACTTAGCATACCTTAAAAGTGTCAGTCAGTAGAGCAGTGGATGGTGTCAGTAGGGCTGTGGACATGTCAGTAGAGAAGTGGATGATGTCAGAAGAGCAGTGGATGGTGTCAGTAGGGCAGTGGATGATGTCAGAAGAGCAGTGGATAGTGTCAGAAGAGCAGTGGATGGTGTCAGTAAGGCAGTGGATGGTGTCAGTAAGGCAGAGGACAGTGATAGTAGGGCAGTGGACAGTGTCAGTAGAGCACTGGATGGTTTCCATAAGGCAGTAGTAGATGGTGTCTGTAGAACAGTGGATGTGTCTTTAGGGCAGTGGATTGTGTCAGTTGTTTATATTTTCATTTTATTTACTTTTATAGATTTATTTATTTTTCAATTGTATTTAATATTGTTTACAGTTTTTATCAGCCCTGTTGGGGGGCTTTGGTGGGATATCAGGGGTCTAAACAGACCTATGATGATCTACCTTTGAGAAAGAGAAAGGTGATTGAGGACACAGCCCTCAATCTCCATCTCTGCAGCCACAGCAGCACAGAATGAATGGGCAGGAATAGCTCTGTACAGAGGCTTCCTCTTCATTTACAAACTGAAGCATAGTAAACACAGTTTACTTTGCCTCAGTTATGAATGGAGTCAGTAATTGCTACTTATCACTGACTCTGTCCATTCAGAAAAGGATGGGGCCTGTAAATGATATATTTACGAAGTCCTTCTGTGTTCTCCATTCTAACACAGTCAGCAGTGCTGTAGGGTGGGGACACGGGAGCACACAGAGGCCCAGGTAGCAGACATGAGAGTAACCTGGCCAGGAGGGGCAGTGGGGTGGCATATACAGAAAGAGATTGTCTGTATTGTCCTCCAGTAGTCTCTGAATGCTAGTGGGAGGGAGAAGAGAAGAAGCTGTCTTTCAGCGGCTGCAGGAGGAAAATGCAGCCAATAAGTTCCTGTATATGGCTCCCATCTGCCACCCCTCCTGTCCAGGTGTAAATCCAAATGTGACAGAGAGGCTGCATTTCCAGGGTTGCCGTTGGGTCCTTTGATGCTTATGGCAGTGTTGGGGTCCCTTCATGTCAAACAGGGGAACCCCTGCTGCCTGCACACTACAAGTCCCTGCATGTCCAAGACTCACCCTTCCCCTCTCCCACTCTGGCTCCTGTTTCTTCCCTACACAAGGGATTTTTCCAGTACAGAGGCAGTCTGGGAAAGTCTCAGTCCCTCTCAATATGTAGAAGTCCCTCAGCGTCCATGTCAGTGTCCTGGACCGTATACTGTTCTCAGTGCCTCCACTTTCCCCCTTCTACCCCCTTATACTCCTTTGTCACCACACGATGAACTTGCTTGTGGGATCTCTGGTACCTGGATCAGTTGGAGGTAGAAAGTATGTACCCCCAGCCGTGACTGACCATGACTGAGGACAGGTCAGGGGGCATAAGAGAAGAGGGAGGTGAGGAGAGACGACTGGAGACTGACTTGGAGGGAGAGGTGAGGAAGGAGACAAGGGATGCTGCAGGACCAGCTCACAGAGCGGCAGGGAGGACACGGGCTGGCAGGCAGTCATTGCTGATAGGGCTCGTTCACACTTGGCTGTTTTACCAACGGTTGCCAAACGCCCCTATAGCGTTTGGCAAGCGTTGGTCGGACGTTTGCGGAGCATTTTTTAACGCTCCGCAAACGCCGCATGCGCGGTTTAGTGGCGGTTGCTAGGCGTTTGCCGAGCGTTAATAACGCCCCACAAACGCCTATAATACAGTTTGAGTGGTGTTACCGCTCTGCAAACGCCCCGCAACCGCGTCGCAACCGCACCGCAAACGCCGGGCGTTTGCGGAGCGGCACCATAGACGAGAATAGGAGGCTTCAAAGCCTCCTGACTTGACCAGAGGCGTCCGTTTTGCTGCGACGCAACGCGACGCAAACGCTCCCGTTAGAACAGCACCATGTGCTGTAATGTGCAGAATTGGCAGAGGCGTTTGGGAAGCGCCTCTCTGCCGCCTGCACACAAGGCTAGTGTGAACGTAGCCATACAGTCCATGTGGCACGAGGGAGGAGAGTTCCCTTGTCACTGCTCTCCTATCATTCCTCCTCAGCACCTGACTTGCCTCCTCCTCTACTTAGCGGCCCCATTGAGCCAGGGACCTGCGTGCCCAGATACACAAACAGGTAGGAGACACAGAGAGGGAGATCGGCATAGCAGTAGTACAATTAGAGGAACTGATCCCCTGTATGCAACAGCTGAAAGCAGCAGGAGAGGGAGTGGGAGACACTGGCTTTCAGCTGCTGCATACAGGGGATTGGTTCCTCTAATTATCCCCTGCCGCAAAAACGAATGTTACAGGGAAGTCGCAGGGGCTGGGTCGCAATTGCGACCTCTGCGACCCCTGATAGCATGCCACTGCCCATTCACGTTTCTCTGCAAACACATACAGGCTTCAATATATGAGCTTCAGCTTGAGTAAGAACATTGGGGGGAATTCAATAAAGGTGCTGTACCACTTTTCTTGCGCTAATGTATTGCGCCAAATTCATGAAGCATTTGCGACACTTTTGTCTCTGATAGCGACTTGTGCAATAAATTCAGGTGGTTCTAAAATGCGTCACTTTTACACTGTCTGTCAGGGAAGAAATTGGAGAAAGGCTGGCAAATGTGCCAATACACAATATGGCAGCTCTAATTTATGCAAAAAATGTGCGCATGTGCATAGGCATCTGCGTGCACAATGGCGCATGCAAAGCGCGATAGCTGCAGGTGCCCAGTGGCCTTTATAAGGACTGCAGCACCTCTCAGTAATTGCTGCATTAACGTCAGCCTATTGTGGGAGTTAATCTGGCTAATTATCTGTTACCGACCTGGCTTGACCCTGACCTGCTCTTGCTTTTCTCCTGGATCTGACCCCGGCTTGCTACTCGGATGTGCTCCTGTCTATTCCGGACTGATGTCCTGTGTATGACCCTGGATTTCTCCTGACTACACCTCTGCCTGCGCTGCTCCTGTTTTATACCCTGTGTTTGACCCCCGGCTCTGGCTTCTGACTAGGCTTCCTGCTCTGACCATCTGTCAAGATCCTCCAGTTTTCCAGAGAGTCATCTGCTGTATCCTCTATGCCCACGGGTGCCATCTCATCTGGAACCACCAGGCAAACACATTATTGACAACCCATGCTTCTTTGGTCACATTGAATGCACCACTTTTACATTTGGCACATTCAATGCGACAATCTAAAAGTGGAGCTAATTAAGACCAACTCTCTTTTGGCGTACAGGAATAAAACTGGCTCAGATTTTGCAAAAGTGTCACTAAAAATTTAGCAGCATGAGCCAAATTCAAGTACAAGTTCTAGACAGATACATGAATTTGGGGCATTCTTCCCCACTTTTAGAATGTGTGAGAGAAAATTTCACAAAATCTGTCTGTGCTAGTCTTTATGAAGTCCAGGGATTGTGTTTAACAAGCCCCTACAAAACATTGACAAAGTTTTCAGCCAATGTTAAAGTGGTTCTAAAGGCTGTCCATTCACACACAGAGCTGTAGCCCTCCCCTCCCCCTTTCTCTTGTCATTGGCTCACTGGCCATGAAAGACAGCAGCGGGAGCAAATGGCTTTCGCTGCTGTCTCAGCCAATGTGGAGAGGGAGTCCCAGGATAGACTCCAGTGTACATCATTGGATCGAGAGGGGACTTAGGCGAGTATTGGGGGGGGGGGGCTGCTGCACAGAGAAGGTAAAAAATCTTGAGTCTTTACAACCACTGTAAGCAGTTTTAGCAAAGCCCTTAAAAAGCACCCTTTAGTATACATCGCATACTAGCATATTCTGAGACACTTACCTTAAAACGTCTGGCCGGGTCGTGATGGCATCACTCCTGCACATGCGCGTGGGAGTCACAGTTTACAGCACGGAGCTCTGAAGGAATGGCGTTCCTTCAGATCCCATGTGGCAGTGACGCCACTAACTTCTGCTCATTGGAATATCTCCTAAGTGGTGCACGTTTAGGAGATATGCATTTTACCTACAGGAAACCTTTATTATAAACTTAAAAGTAGGTAAAAATGTCAGCACCACTGCCATCTTCTCCGGCACATCCTTCTATGTCTTAAAAGGACTTCTCTTGTGCCACTGCAGAAATGACATGAGCATTAGATTCATATTATTTAGGCTACATTCTTGGCATCTTGCCAGGAACCGGTCAGGAGGGCACACTACACTGTGGATGTGTAAAGGTAAGTATACACAAGATAACAATTTGTCAACAGGGTAAAGAGTTGCCAAAAGCAATGAAAAAAAACTCTACCTCCTAAGTAGTTTTTATTTACTGACTTTAGTTTTCTTTAATGCCCTCTGTCTGACACTCAATGATGCTTAAAGTGTAACCACTTTTATTGAGAGAAAAAAATATTCCCCTCTGGGTAGTCCATGTACATTGCAAGGATTGTAACAAATAATTTGTTGCAGATTCCTACCTTTTGTTTTTCTGAAGAAGTAGCTGTATGTTTATCTGTGTTCATGTGCAGAGTGAATCTGTATGGGAGTGATTTCATAATTATCTATCAGCTGCTACACCTTCAGGGCTCTAATGAGGGAAACTGCAGGGTCTGTGTCCCTTTAGATAAGATTTCCCTTTGGGAGTATCTCACCAAAAATTACATTTTCGTTGCAAGGGATGCTCAAAATTTGCACTTGTAACTTAGTGCAGAATTTTGGGAAAATCAGTGAGCCAATCACACAAACAGGAAATTACATATCGAGCGGGGGTGGGCATTCTGTGCATCATTTGTGTTAATTTTGTGTTAATGATGTGTGCTATTTTTTTTTTTTTACCACACAAGTGGAGATACCCTTTAAAGGCTTCAACTAAGCTGCCAGATGTTTGCAGAAAACTTAGCAAATACTTAAACTTGCAGTGCCCACTGGTCTTTAAAATACTGATGCCCTTATTTACAAGGTCTATATGCAATCATAGTGAATTTCTCCTTCGTGTACACCTGTACATTTGTGGACTTTCACCCTAATAGGCCATGCTGTGCTGCCTTGCATCCTCCACCCTCCTTCTCCTAAAAAAAATTTTTTTTAAAGTGATTTATTTGTGCTGCAAACCAACACTTTCACAATTCTCACCTAGGCAAATATTTCTCCTGTTCCCCGTTGCGTCTTGAAGGAGCCCTGAGGCACATCTGTGCCAGTTTCCCCAGTCATCTCCGCACACAGGGTTTCTCACACATGCAAGACCACTACTAGGGAAGTCCAAAGCTTTTTTGTCTTTACATGTGTGCAGAAAATCACCTGCACATGTGCAGATGTGGCAATGGGCTTTGCCAGGATTCAAGGGCCAGGCAGAGCCCTTGGGCACATCAGTGCATAACCTTGGGCACATCAGTGCATATGTCATAATGCTAGCACCCAAGGAAGGGGGGAATGTGGAACCACCTGTTTGATGCATTGAAGTTCTTGTTTAACCAAAACTGTGGCAACAAATGGCAATTTTGTACTGTGGACTTTGTGGAGTGCTGTGTGTAATTCCAATAATGTTGCACTGATGTGTTTAACAATTTAAAGGATATGTTCATCTTTGGAACATTTTACATGTTACATCAGTATTCAGGGTGTAACATGTTCCAGCATGTGCACTGCTCACCCTCTTCACCCCTTCCACTGTGACAGCAGGGGAGGATCCACTCCCTGCACCCATTGTTACATTTTGAAAAATTGCGTGGGTTTGTGTGGCTCTGCCTGTGTAGCTGCATCATTCATTCACAGCAATTTGTGAATTAATAAACTACAAGTTTTGTCTGCCACCGCGGAAGATGGATTGTAGTTCTTAATGGCCTATGACGAAGCTAATGAGCACCCTCGTTCTCCATTGATTCTTCCTTCAGCTTTGTAACTCTAAGCCAGTATGGAAGTATAGGCACAAAGCTGGAGAGTATTCAGAAGCCTGACATTCCACCCACGATCCACTGATCTCGTGTGCAATACTTTGCAAGCTCCACTCGGAAAAAATAAAAATGCCAATTTGCAAATATGTGCATTTATTATTTTTTTCCTATAAAGGTGAACTTTGTCTTTAATTTCATAATAAATGATCATTTTTGGCAACTTTCTTGAATTGATGAAGAGTAGTTCCTGACCAACCCTAAAAGACCATTTATTTTATAATTTTTTGCTATGTTAAATTTAGTGAGCAGATATTTTGATCAATTTTTCTATTAATAAGTACCCTAAAAAGTTAGTTTCAAATTATGATGCACTTTAATGGACAAAAAACAATTCTGATTGCGGAGGGGATTATTGTTGTAGATTTGACACAGAATCAATTGATTTACATAGATACAGTATATTATCCAATTAAAAATAGTCATCTGAAACTCCATCACTCCTCCTCCAACAGCTACATAAAAGGATGCAGACCTTCATATACTGTAAGAGCCTTGCTGTGCCTCCTACCGTGAATCCTTGCCTTTGAGAGATAAGTGCTGTTAGGTGATGTTATCGTCCTGTCAAAACAGAAATGTCAGCCTAGACTCAGGCCATCAGGTCCATTTTTCCTGCCTTGGGTATGGGCTGATAACCGAGGCTAAAAACTGCCATTGAACCGCTTTACTGGGTTTACATTTGAGAGCCCTCTTCTTCCTCTCACAGCAGAGAAAGCAGAATTCAAGGAATGATGGGATCCTAGGGAGGTAGGCAGCAGCAGAATCAAAGTGGGGGGTTAAAAAGGGTTAATTGTAGGATTTCACCTTCCTCCTCTACTATACATCTCATCTCCATCCTTTCGCTGAAGTGCATGTATATTACCTCCTTCAATTCCCTTATCCTGCACATTTACCCATATCATCTCCATCTTACCCCTGTATGAGGGCTGTACATTAACCTCTTAACCATGTCTTCCTTCTTTGTATGACCTGTACATTATTGATGCACTGTATTTAGTGCACCATTACCAAACAGTGTTTTAATCTCCTCATTACCAGCATGTTTTATCATTTTCAAAAAATTGTGGCAAAAAATGGAATCACCATTGGGGGTCTACTTTTCAAAAAGGAGTCCTTGTTGGGTGTTTGTACTGTCTTGGCATTTTTATATAATATGATTTATAACAGAAAGTAAGAGAAAGTAATTTTTTCTTCCAAATGTTTGAACATTGTTCCTTTATATAGTTAAAATGCGGTTATTAAATACCACCAAAACAAAGCTCTTTACAAAAGAAGATATAAAATTAATTTGGGTACAGTGTTGCATGACCAAATAACTGTCAGTCAAACTATCACAGCATTGAAACCTGAAACGTGGTCTGGTAATGAAGGGGTATATATAGGCAAGTACTCAAGTGGTTAACAAACTTTCAAAGATTTCTTTTGTTAAACCCTGACCACCTTTGTTTTATGAAATTCTATAAATTTGGGCAGACGATAGGACAGCTACTTCTGCTCTGACAGGGAGAGGATACAAGTAAATAATCAAATATCAAGCAAACCTTCATTGGTAAGGCTCTGTTATCATATAAATTCAAGAGTGAATAACTAAAATGAAAAACCTGTGCATTAGTAAAATACATTTAACATAACTTGTGTTAGATTTGTACATAACAGATCTCATTTATTCCACCATTTCTCCAGTCTCGGCCAGGATCATGCCTCTAAATTTCCATAAAGTCTTTGTTTAAGCTTAATAACAATCTTCACAAACCATAAACTAGACAATGCCATTTCAGATAATCAACGGTGTAATTTATAAAAATTCCTCTTGAGTTTGGGTGGGGTTCCTACAGGTACACTGGTTCAGATCTATCAATCTCCCCCCCCCCCTCCCAAAAAAAAAAAAAAAAACTGGCCCTTGAGAAATGATGTGAGTGCTATTATGAGTGATAGGGGCACTGGAGTATAAACTCCATCATTTGGACTGATGTAAATAGTTCCATGTACTCTATAAAACAATGCCCAATATCTTTGTGCTATAAACAGTCAAGAAATGAAGAAAAGAGGCAATACAGTACAGTATTAACAGGCAGTCGTTTCTTGTCTTTAGAGTTGTGGCAATATGGTTTACAGCTAAGAAAAGCTGGAAAATTACACATTACTATTCATGAAGGCAATGCTGTTCAGTAGAACTACTTTTCTGGGGAACGTCATCATTAACTGACTTCACTGTATTGACAAAAGTGGGGAAAGAATGTAGCAATGGAGCAATGGGGGAGTAAATAGGAATCTGGGAAAGAGCCTATGATACAGGGATTATCATAAATTAGAAACATTACAAAGGAGCGGTATACATCGATCACCGAAAGAGTTGGAAAGTTTGAAGCTAAGCATCAAGCTAAAACTGGTGTTTGTGTTTTTCACATAGGGAATTCAAACGTTACTTTGAGTGTTCCAAATAAGTTAAGACAGACAAAAATGTTTCTTTGAAGAAAAAAAAAAAAATTTAAAGTGGATTTAAACCTCAGACATGAAATATGGACAAATCATATCCCTCTATATGAACAAATCATATCCCTATATAGTGAGTACTTTTCTCAATCTGGGGCACTAATTGTCTTTTCTCTTTGCTTCCTCACTTCTATGCTATCAGAATAAGTTATTTCTGACAAGTTTTCCTGACACAAAAGTGACAGGGAGGGATCTCCAGCACACAGTCTGTGATTGACAGCTGCAGCTCCATTCCTGTGTTCTGTTGGAAAGGGAGGGGGGATCCATTCCTTTCAATTAGCTCTCAGCTTTCCTCACTGAGCTCTGCAGAGTGTACCTTGAGCTCCTTGACCCCGCTTTCTGCAAGCTCTGACAAGCTGTATAAATTCTGCATGTTGAACAGAGAGGGCTGCAGATAAACAGGTACGGGTTACATAGCAGGATTTGTTTCATCTCTCTGTATCACCTGAGGCCAGTCACTTCACAGGTGTACATGCAAGGGTTTACAAGCATGCGTTTAACTTTTAAAACTCAGGTGGCCAAACAATTTTTGCAATTTTTCTATTTTTTTTTAATTTTTCACTTTTTTTGCAATTTTGCACCCAACAAACCATACATTTTCTGAAAGCATAGGGCCAGTAAAATAAAAACTGTCCAAACAAGGCAATAAACACAGGAAAGGGCATCTGCATTCTCTTGAAGTTTCCCAGCTCTAGGTTCAAGTGTGAATTTAAATGCTTGCAGAGCAAGAAACCTCCTTGTCACACAACTGTTTTTCTCCTTGTTATCACACATCCACTTGAGAGGGGCATGGTCAGTGACTAGTTTGAATTGTCGCCCCAACAGGTAATATTTCAGGGTATCCAAGGCCCATTTAATAGCCAAACATTCCTTCTCAACAATGACATTTTTCTCATGTCTGTTGAAGGATACGTTCACCTTTGGGAACATGTTACATGTTGCCATAGCTCACATGCCCACACAACCACGTCATTCATTCACGGACTTCCCTGAATGAATGAACTGCAAGTCCTGACAGCCTTAGCGGCTGTGGGCTTGTAGTTTTCAATGAACTACCACGGCAATGTGGAGCGCTGTGGTAGGTCATTGAAGCTTCCTGTCAGAATATCTGCTTGGCCGTACATCCCGTACAGCAAGCAGATATTCTGACAGGTCTGCAGGAGACTTGCATGGCGTCAGCGACCTAATGATCGCTGGTGCAATGCCTTTCAGGCTCCTTTGGACAAAAATTATAAATGCTCATTTTTTTACCTGCAAAAAAATGCACATTTATTATTTTTGGCAAAAAAGTTAACTTATCCTGCTAAGGTAGACCACCGGGTACTCCTCCCCGTCTCAGATTTGAGACAGTACAGCACCCAGTCCCACATCAGTCGCATCTGTCTCTCTTATCCTCACAATTTCTTTTGTGAAAGCTGGGATCATGAGCACAGGTTGTGCACAAAAGAGCTTGCTTCAACATTTGAAATGCCTTCTCTTCCTCAGGATTCCACTCATGACTGACCCTCTACCTTTTGTCAGATCTGTCAGTAGGTCTGCAATGGTGGCAAAATTGGATAGAAAATGCCTATAGTATCCTGTGATTCCAAAAAATGCCTGAACTTGCTTTTTATTTATAGGTTGGGCCACTTTTGAATCGCCTCAATCTTTTTGATCTGAGGCTTAATGCGATACTAAAGACTTTTTTTTCTCAAACAATAACAAACATGTTGATACCTACCTGCTGTTTGTAGTGGTTTTTCACAGAACAGCCCACATTCAAAATCAGCAGGGGATCAAATACTTATCTCCTTCACTGCATAGTTAGTGACCAAGGCGGGTCTTTGCCTGGCTTGGGAATTACTGTTGTGTGCTTCTAGTAAGTCCCGGGAAGAGGGGGCAAGGGAGGATAAGGAGTTGAAAGCAGACAGGAACCTGGGCAAGAGGTTGTCCGTAAACATTTTGTAGTAACCCCTGGTAAGGCCATCAGGTCCTTTCCTGTCTGCAACTGTTTTAAGAGCTACTGTACATTCACCTCTTCCAAGAAAAGAGGGCGTTCAAGGTGTGCGGCCTCATTGGTCGTTATTGGGCTGTATTGTCGTAAAAAGTCAGCTATGGTCTCACACCCAATTGCGTCATTCGTAGATTGCGCTGAGGAGGAAAGGTTGTATAGTTTACAATAGTTCACAAATTGTTTTACAATTTCCTCATTTGATACTACAATGTCAGAATTAGTTAAGGAGTGTACTGTCTCGGCTCCCTGTTTAGATTGTAATGCTCTTGCCAGGAGTTTCACTGATTTATTTCCATACTCATAGAATACTTTTTGGGATAATACAAAATTGTGCATCGTCATCTTACTTAGTTCATCAAGGATCTCTGTCCTAGCCTGTATAAGATCCTGAAGATCGTTGGCTGCTTGTGGGTTCATTCAAGTGAGTAAATGTGATTAAGTAAGGTGTTCAGACAAAGCTGATGGTCTTTTCGTTGCTTGGAAGCAATAGCAATTAGCTCACCTCGTATGATGCACTTATGTACTTCCCACTGAGTCATCGTCGGCGTATCGGGGGTATCGTTTTCCAAAAAATATTGCTGTAAGCGTATGTGTATAGTGGACACAATTGTGGTATCTATAAGTAGTGCGGGATTAAGGCACTATATCAGAGGATGGGAAGCTACATCCGATAACTGTAGTGTTATGGAAATGGAATGGATCCCTCTGGGCAGACGGGCCGTCCATCTTGGAACCTGGCTTCTTAAAGCCACAGGCTGGTTATCTATTTTTTACCATATGACCTATTAAAGGCACACCTCCATATAAGGTGTATTACTTTTATCACAAAACTACACAGCGCCTGGCTCCTGTTCATACTTTCCATAAACCGATGTGTTTTTACTATGGTAGCAATGAGTTTTTTCCCCACTAATCACAGTTGACATATACCATACACCAGACCATTATTTGGTAGTAAAACTAAATGCAAGCACTTTTTCTAGCTTGGTCAGTGTTTTTTTTAACATTTTATTATATCATTCTCTTATTTAAAATTACTTTAAAAAGATGATTCTTATACAAAGCATTGCAAATGTATTCACAAATAAAAAAAATCTTTCAAACTTTTTTTTTTTTAAATTAAACAAAATTTAAAAAAGTTTAAATACTAATGGTTATAAAAACAGAAATACAAAAATCAACAGAAAGAAAAGTTATGCAGAGATGGGGAAGGCAGCGTTAATTAGGGCTGATTAGGATACCCTTCCCTTTGATCTGCATATGAGAGTCCAAACAAAAGGAACAATGTAACTATGAATCTTTCTATCTTGTGTCAGAACAGTGTTTATAAACAATACATTTATCAGGTGGGACAGAATCTGGAGCAGCTGTGACTATGGCAACCAATCAACTTCTATTTTGTATTCTTTTATTTTCAAAGCTTAACTGAACAAGCTTAAGATAAAAGCTGACTAGTTTCCATGCACAGCTGCTCCAGAGTCTGCTCCAGTTTTGTTATCTTTCTCTACTGTGTCAGATGGTTCTGTATTTTGAAAGCAGCAGCTATTTCAGCTGCTATATCCACACAGCAACTCACAACTGTAATTTTGATAGTTGGGAGTTGCTCACAAATGCGAGGCTGGAACGACAGAGGGGCTACACATGACCCAAGTACCTCAATGATGTATTTTTTGGGCATGTGTAGTACATCCAGTGTACACACTCTTATTTCAGCGGGTACGTTATTGGACACAAGTGAAGCTGTGCAGACAGGGTCATTTTAATTAAGGGTTTTGCCTCCTTCCATTAGCCTGAATAGAGTGTAATCAGAGTTCAGGAAGGGACTGAGGAGACCTTACTATACTCCTACACAAAGCTGCAATTTCTAAAAGAAAAATAACACAAGTAAACAGCACACAGTGATTTTTGAGAGATAAGAATTTGTTGTTAGATTCTTACATATGCCTCCTCCAGACTAATTCTCTTTAAAAGCTATTGGGACTCAATAAGCAGTATTTTCTTAAACTGCATGGAGGTTAGAATGTGAGAGAAAAGCCTGAATTTATCACTAGGATTCCTATGCACAGCCATATCTTCTGTACGACTAGTGACACCTATGCCTTAAACGCCAGGGTGTACACTATGTTCTGATGCCTGTTTACAGAAATAAAGCCCACATTTCATTTTTTTTAGATTAGTACTTCACTCAACACCTGGCAGTGGTGTGGTGTGGTGAGGGATTATTTAGTATGACAACTACTTAGCCATAATGAGGTAAAAGACTGCAAGTGATAAATATTTTGATGTTAACTGTACACCTACGTATACTATGTCACCAAAAGCATGTGGACACTCTTCCAAATTATTGTGTTCAGGTACAAAATTCCTGGTCCACAAAGACATGGTTTGAGGAGTTTGGTGTCAAGGAACTCTAGTGGTCTACACGAAGCCCTGACCTCAATCCATATAAACGCCTTTTAAATGAACTGGAATGCCAATTGCTAGCCAGGTTTTCTCATTCAACATACCTGGCCTCACAAATGGACACAAATTCCACTAGACTTCTCTCAAAAATATTTTTCAAAGCCTTCCTAGAAGATAGCTGCAGAAAAGAAGGAATGGAGGTGGCAATTTCATATTATTGCCCATGGTTTTTGGAATGCAATGTCCAGTGGGCTCATGTAGGTGCGCTTGTACGATGTACACAAATGTTTTGCCTTGATAAAGCAACCTTATTCAGCCCCAAAACGCTTACCTTCACATATGAAATACATTTATTATACAGGAGACTCCTCCATGGTGCTGGCACTTTCATAGATGTTTTTGCTTTTGATTAACATATACCAGCACATCATGGAGTGTATATAACATATGCCTTGAAAACACATTTACCACAACCAAGTTAAAAATATTGTATCTCATAATAGAGTGTGTATATGTACCCTTACTTATAAAGCCTAAAGCAGAACTAAACTCTCTCAATCATTAAATATTTTACATCCTTACACTGATCACATTAGTAAATAGATAGAAAAGTATATTATATTTACTTGTTTTAACCCTTTTTTACATTTCTTCAGTTGCTTCATAATTTCAGGCCTATACCAACATGATGTCTTACTGTACACCCCAGGAGTCCTCATGGGCATTTTTTTCCTTCATCCGAAAGAGGTGCTTTTCTCAATTAAGGGCACCCCCTCCCCCACCTGCATGCCTGAGCTAGGGGCAGATGGATTTCAGGAAGTAAATGCTACATAAATCATCTGCCCTTACTCAAAATGGCCACAGCTAGAAATGCTAGTGGGGTTGTGTTTCAACGTGATTTCACAACAAAATAGAGCATAGAGACAAGGATGTACGGGTGAGTGTGCTTTGCATATTAAAATGAATGAAATAGCTTTTTCAGTTTGTGGTTCTCAGATACAGTTAAGTTTCGTTTTGCATACTTCAGCATCGCTTTACAAATGCATATTAGCTCTATTACGCAGAAAAAAAAGGTTTGCATGACTGAATCCAGAGGGGAGCAGGCTACATGGAAAGAGTTAATTATGTGGATAAAGGTCTTGACTTCTATCAAAGTATTTGAAAATGTTACAAGACATCATTAACAGCTAATTTTTTTCTACATAGATTTTGTTATATTGAAAGCCAGAAAGTGTTCCCTCTTTCAGAAAAAACACTCTCCAAACATTCATTATCTTTAACATTCAGTTACAGAACAAGCAACATTAAGAGACTTTCCAACAACGCAAGGCATTAGCAAAAAGGCTTTCTCCACCTGGAGTACATATGGCAATAAATTACAGAATAATATCAAATTAAGTGTAGTGAAAAAGAAAAGATTGTCTCATTATACTAATGATTGCTAAAATAAAAGGTCATATAATGGTATAAATTGTAACGCAAAGCCCATAAGTGGCAATAATGTAACAATGGTAGAAGGCTCCTTGGATACAGAACCTTGCAGAAAAGCTGATAATTATAATTAAACTTTGGGGCTGTCAAGCTTTTTCGGCAAAATGAATAAAGACACATCTCCAGCAATAGCTCAGAACTGCAGAAGACAAGTTGAAAATAGAGAAATGTAATGAGCCACGGAACAATTATGCTCACATTGTTTTAGAACCCTTTTTAGACATTCCTTCACATTACAATTCCGACAGTATGTATCGACTGCAAGAAGTGATGTTTCACTGCTGGCATTAAGTGACAAACAGCGCTTTGCGTTTCTGTACATAGAACAGAGATACTTAGAATCCTGAAGACTAACAAAAAACATCTTACTGCTTTATCACTGGGAAATATGAAGCCTGAAAACACATACAACTGAAGTGTTAGAAACATTTAAATTGCTGCCTGGAAAAACGAACTTTTGAACCCATTTGTGTAGTAGTACAGAAAGTACATACCATCTCCTGCCACTATTTATGTTGTTAGTATACTGAAGCATAACCATTTACTTGTAATTGTGATCACAAAGTTTATTTTCTAAATACTTGTGATGCATTTCCAAATTTCACCAGAAGATGGAGAAGTGGTCAAAGTCTAATTTTACATCTCCCAGTCCATGTACCATGGAAAATCAAAAAGAAGGGTAAAATGTAATGAGTAAATGCAAGTGTTGCTTGCAAGCGTGTCTTGTACCCCCAGGTGAGGGCAATTTCTTGTCCTAACAGAGAAGATGAGAGCATTGTGGGAACTGCTGCAGGAATGTTCGGAGGATCAGCTTCCGCTGTCTCTGCAACACAAAACACTGAGAAGGTTTTACCTGTACAGAAGCTACTAAGACTTCCAGAACAAGCAATAGCCATCACTTTCTGATACTATTTACATTGGAGATCCCTCCAATCTCACAATGGAGGAACGAAGATTAATGCAACGTAGAGGAAAGGGAGGCTGCAACTCAATGTGACCACCCAAAGCTGTGGGATTATTTTGGGTAACTTTAAAATGCCAGTGACCACCATCGATAGTGGAGGAGATGGAGTGGGGAGAAGAGGCTAAAATACAAGTGACCATCAATGATATGATATTGTGTTAATGCAACTCACCACCAATGTTATAGGATATTTTTTGGGGGAGGGTGGGGGTTTGGAGTTCTAGGTGCAGCTGACTGCCAAAGGTGGGAAGGTTAAAATGCCACCGAACAACGATTGTGGAATTGTTTGAAGGGGGGGAGGAGTTTAAGGTGTTTTGGGTTTATCTTTGATCTGTAGTTATTGCACAAGCTGCAATTTCATCCTCCAGGATACTTCCTTCAACCAATAATAGAAGGCCTCCACTTGGCTTTAGTGGACAATGTTTAAAGGCAAAGTACACTTTAACCACCTAAATATTTGAGGTTTCTTTATTTAAAAAAAAATAACCTTATTGGTGTGTCCACTTTCCAAAAGTATTAAATTTTGGGGTGTTTGTACTGTCCTCAAAGTTTTTTTTTTTCTTTATTTAATGACGTGCAGTAGATACAATAAAACATAGACTTCACATAAATTGTGACAGATTACAAAATGCTTAAGTCCCATCTAAAATGCCAATGAGCCTTGCAAGGTGTACATAAAATAGGTACAATAAACAGCCACTGCAGGGTGCACAATAGTTTAGCAATTAATACAGATAATGCAGTTATAGGCAATAGGAACATAGGCGCAATCCATAGTGACAGTTCAGGGTCAATCGCTTTGGAATAAGAAGTCCCCCATGCTCTCTGAAGGAACTACCAAGGGCGGGGCCAGGTCAAATGAGGTAGCAAAATAAAAAAAATATAAATGCAAAGAGCATTATGAGGAAGTCTGATGCTTTCAGCTAGGTTCTGTGTAAGCCACAGTTTTATATATATATAAAGGGAGAGAAGGAAAAATGCGGAGGAAAAAGGGGGGGAGGGGATGGTGAGGAAAGAGTCACAACCGGGGGAGCGGGACTACCAAGTATCAATTGGTCAGCACATTATTCAAAGTACTTCCACATATCACCCATATTGGATGTATTCATCAGAGAAGCTGAAGTGGTCCCAGTAAAACCATTTCTTTTTATGTTCCTCAGATTTGTCTTGAAGGGCATAGGTCAGGTCCTCCATTTGTTTGATGTCTTTCATTCTTGCAAGCCATTGGGCCACCATTGGAGTGGATTGTTGTTTCCACATACACGGGATACAGCCCTGAGCAGCGTTCAGGTTTTTAAAAAGGGATTTGTGATGCCTCTTTCTGAATAGAGGGGTAAGGTTGAGTAGGACTGTGGCAGGGTCATCATGCAAGAGATATCTATAAGTTTATAGATAAGTTGGAGCACAGGCTGCCAGAAAGAGTGTAACTCTTAAAAATATGGAAAATAGTTCCTGTGTCTTGTATGTAGGCCGTGCCACCAGCATTGATCCATTTGTTGGGGAAATAGCTTTTCAAAAACTGATTTGTGTGCAAAGATTCAATATGTCTTCTAACAGAAAGTAAGGAAAGATTCAGGAGGCAGCAGTATTGGATCCTAAATACCTTTCTGCCATGCCTGCACCTGTTTGTGAAAATCGATCCACTAGGGATCGCTCTTCACAGAGCGACACAGGTATAAACAAGCCCTTGCTTTGCTCTGACTGCATCTGCTGCATGCTTGCAGGCACAGCTAGGTATCTAACATTGTAATGTTCAGCTGGTTTCACGTGCAGTTCCTGAAACACGGCTTCATAATCCATAGTCATCTCTTATCCTAGCCAATTCACATTCTTCTTATCCTTGTTTCATCCACTCCCCTCTACATCCTCTATTATGGCTTATTTGTTGTGGACATGTCTTTATCCTTCTTTATTACTTTCTGCTCCCAGATTCACCTACTTCATCAGGATTCTTTCAGTAATATCTGATCCCCTTCACTCCCTTAAGCATTTCAGATCTGAACTCTGATATATACCAGATACATGACAGGTTCGTTAGCAGCTACTGAGTGCATTTTTAATGCTGATTTATAATGAAAAATACATAACCCACCATTCCTTTTAAAGATCTAATATGCCTTTTTATATTTAAGCACTATGATAATACATTTAGGTTCCAGTTACAGCCTGTGAACTGAAAATGATGCATGAATGGTATGCAAAACCTGAGGACAAAATGTATTCTTGTACATGCAGATATTAGCCCAGCAAATTTCTATAGCCACCAGATTTAAGGGTATTACTATTAACCACTTTTGAACCAATTTACACAGAGAAGAGAAATAAGTTACAGCCATAGACACGAGGAAGCAGCAAAAAAGAAGGAACTTTCAAGGCACCAAAAACATACAAATATATTTGCTTAAAAAAATATTTTAAAATATTTTTTATTGTAGAAAACATTTAAAATTGTACGAAACACCATGCAAATAGAAAAACATAGTAAATATTAAATATACATGAGCCACCATTCAAATACAAATGCATGGAACAGGAATATGCAATTAAATATGATGAGTTTCAACTCTTGACATGAGTCTACTTCGGGGGATATACCATGGTGGTGTAATATATAATATAAGCATACATGTCACAAATACAAAAAACAATCAAAGAGAGGAATAATTGAATAATAGTGTAAATAACTTACAGGACCAATAGTGGCAGAAACATACCTCTGGGGAAATAGTTAGTACCACCACAAAAGGCAAAGAAAAGAAGTTCTAAATTGCAGGAATGCAAAGAACGCCGCAAAATTCCCATTAGGATACAAAACATATACATTCACCAGCCTCTTTATTAGGTACACCTGTTCAATTGCTTGGTAACACAGCTTGCTAATCAGCCAATCACATGTCAGAAACTCAATGCATTTAGGCATCTATATGTGGTGAAGAGGACTTGCTGAAGTTCAAACCGAGCATCAGAATGGGGAAGAAAGGGAATTTAAGTGACTTTGAACGTAGTATGGTTGTTGGTGCCAGAGGGGATGGTCTGACTATTTCATATACTACTGATCTACTGGGATTTTTACGCACAACCATCTCTAGGGTTTACAGAGAATGGTCCGAAAAAGAGAAAATATCCAGTGAGCGGGAGTTGTGTGGACGAAAATACCTTGTTGCCATCACAGGAGAATGGGCAGACTGGTTCGAGATGATAGAAAGGCAACAGTAACTCAAAACACCACTCGTTACAACCAAGGCATGTAGAATACCATCTCTGAATGCACAAAACATCGACCCTTGAAGCAGATGGGCCACAGAAGCAGAAGACCACACTGGGTGCCTCTCCTGTTAGCTAAGAACAGGAAATGAAGGCTACAATTAGCACAGGCTCACCGAAATTGGACAACAGAAGACTGGAAAAATGTTGCCTGGTCTGATGAATCTCGACTGCAGCTGTGATATTCAGATAGTAGGGTCAGAATTTGGCGTAAACAACATGAAAGCATGGATCCATCCTGCCTTGCATCAACGGTTCAGGCTGGGGGGGGGTGGTGTTATGGTGTGTGCAGGGATATTGTCTTGGCACACTTTGGGCCCCTTAGTACCAATTGAGCATCATTTAAATGCCACAGCCCACCTGAGTATTTTTGCTGACCATCTCCATACCTTTATGACTACAGTGTACCCATCTTCTGATGGCTACTTCCAGCAGGATAACAGACCATGTCACAAAGCTCAGATCAACTCAAACTGGTTTCTTGAACATGACAATGAGTTCACTGTGCTCCAATGGCCTACACATTCACCAGATCTCAATCCAATAGAGCACCTTTGGGATGTGGTGGAACAGGAGATTCACATCATGGATGTGCAGCCAACAAATCTGCAGCAACTGCGTGATGCTATCATATCAAGATGGACCGATATCTCTGAGGAATGTTTCTAACACCTTGTTGAATCTATGCCATGAAGAAATAAGGTAGTTCTGAAGGCAAAAGGGGCTATTACCAGGTAATAGCAAGGTGTACCTAATAAAGAGGCCAGGGGGTGTATATGAAAATCAATAAAAAGAGAAAAACAAGAATCATCACATTTACTTGGTAAACATAAATATGAATGCTCTTGGTTCTTTTGGGCATTTGATGTCAATTGCTAATGTGTAAAGGCAGGAAAGACGCTGTGCTTCCATATGTGACATGATTTTCTGTCTACCTTACGTATTCCCACCTGTGTATTGACTTAGCTACAATTTTTCATCTCTATGGAGATTTAGATTTATTTGACATACCCTATTAGCATACCAGATCAGGTACAGAATGATGATTTGTGTTTTTTTCTTTTTCCTTTTTTTTTTGTTGATTTTCATATATATGTGTTGTATCCTAGTGGGAATTTTGTGGCATCCTTTGCACTCCTGCAATTTCTTTTCTTTCCCTTTGTGGGAGTTCTCACTATCTCCCAGGAGATAGCCACTTTTGGTCCTGTTAGTAATTTACACTATTGTTCAAATTTTATTCCTCTTTGATTTTTGTATTTTTGACATGTATGCTTATATTATAGATTACACCACCTTAACATACTCCCTGAAGAAGACTCATGTCAAGAGTTGAACACATTAGGGGTTTAAACTGCATATTCCTGTTGCATGCATTTGTATTTGTATGGCGGCTAATCTATATTCAATGGACCTAGTATTTACTATATTTTTCTATATGCATGGAGTTTCGTGCAATTTTTTATGTTTTCTACAATAAAAACCAATATTCTTAAAATATATTGGTTTGTCTTTAGTGCTTTGAAAGTCTTCTTTTTTGCCGTTTCCTTATTACTACAAATAAGATGTGGCACTGCTTTTAACCAGTTTGGGCTATTTACACATATCTGCATCCAGACATCATTTTCAATGCCCAGTTACTACACAGTACAACCACAATTAGTTAAAAAGGCCAGAATTAGTAATGCCTGAAGGTTAGTCAAATGTGGTTTTAAAATGTGATGATCATGCGGACTGGACACACGACAGGCTGTGTGTGTAGCAGCCATGTTGTTCAGAATTCAGCCATTACATTTAATTTGTCATTCCATTTTAAATCCAGACATCCAACAGCTCTGATTCCTCCACCCCCTCCTCCCCTTTTCAGAACATAGCTATAGTTTCAGAGATGCCTTGAGTCGACAAGGATCTGGGTCTTCAAAGGACCAGTTATCTCCACTTAGGCCAGAGATCTGTGAGGGCCTGCTAGCAATCAATTCCTACAAATTATCACTTTCTGGAGGGAATTGGAAGTGAGCTATCATAAAACTATGTCAAAAACCTTCAGTTCTGTCACCCATGGTTTGGAGGGCAATTAAAGCACTGGGAGCACATAGCATACCATAAAATGTCTACCCAGAAAGCAGTCAGGCGTGGGGCTACCTCTCTGAGACCTCTGCCCAATTCACAACTTCACAAAATGCACACACAATTAATAAAATCAAACAGGACCAACACACATTAATAGTAAGTATATATTTGAATGTGGAATATCATACTGAACAAATCAAGGTCATACATGACTAAGCTAGCACGCAGAGGGTAAGATAGCAGTCTCCTACCTCCTGGGTGACAGACCCATCTGAAATACTGTGTTTGGTATCCCTGGACACGAAATTTAATGCTGAACAATAATCTACCAGTTTCCAGAATGCAACCTGTACATAGTGGAAGGTATTAGTGTAAAATTGTGTGTAAGGGAGGGCCACGATACAAACACGGTGACAATCCCATGGCCACTCCTCAACTGCTTAAGTGGTCTCGTTGGCTCTCCTTTGAACATCAACCAAGGAACACCTATCCAGACTTGGGACAGCCACTATACCATTTTTGCTTGATCAATTGGACTCTGCTAAAACCAAGGGATTTGCAAGTATTCTTAATTTTCAACTACCTTTCATTTCTCTGTTGCTTTATTGTCTCTGGTTCCTTGTAACACCCTTTTTTCTGTAGAAATTCTATTTGCACCATTTTGATCTTTTTCATTATTAAACCATATTTGGAAAAGTGTTGACATTTGGGTTGATTTACTAAGGACAAATAGACTATGCACTTTTCAAAGTGCAGTTGCACTCTGTAAATGCAGGTACTCCAGAGCTTAGTAAATAAGGCAAAGCTTCACTTTGCAAAGAATACCCAATCATGTGCAAGGAAAATAGAAAAAAAACAAAACAGCATTTCTGCTTGCACCTGATTGGATGATGGAAATCAGCAGAGCTTCTGCTCATTTACTAAACTCTGGAGCAACTGCACTTTGCACAGTGCACAGTCTATTTACCTTTAGTAAATAAACCCCATTGTTTCTAAAGCTTTGAATGTAAACGAAAAGAATCCTTCTGTCTTAAAGAAGTGCCACTGTAGTATAAATCTCCGAACATGCCTGTCTGTGCTGACAGCGCATGTTGCAAGCATTTATTCTAAAATCATAGTTGTTATTGTCAAGATGGTGAGTTTCCTCCTTTTTGGTAAAAAGATGGTGGTGGCGTTTAAAGGGTTAATTGCTTAATTAACTTAACCTAGTGACAATCACTCCCAGGCTGCTGGCACCTAGATTGTGTTCCTGCAAGCTGGAAAATCTTTGTGCAGCTAAGAGTAGCATTGTTACATGACAGCGTGGTGTGAGATTGGCCAGTCCTTTGTCACGAGTTGGTGAGAAGGGCAGGGTGTCAGGAACCGTAGCTGGCAGCGTAAGTGGGATAGTTCTGCATTAGGCATGAGCTCCACAATGAAGGATTGTAACCTTTGTGGAAACAGTCTTTAGAGACAATGCAATTTTTATTTTTTTTCAAAGAGACATACAGCCAACAGCTCCTTCCTATATCTGCTTTCTGATCTTTTCTTTTTGCAAACATGCCAGGGTTATCAGAGCACAAGAGGATGAGCAAAAATGATTAATGTGCTGAGTGTGAAGCAAGAATCGAGAAAGCCTGATTTATGCCCTACAGGAGGATGACATCTGGGCAAACCAGAACTCGGGGGAACTTGGAACAAAAGGGATTCCCGCTATCTCAGAGCCCAGTGGTTCAGATATGGCCTTGCAGGATGGGTGAACAGAGAATGACACTGGACTATGACTGAATGTCACTTCCAAGCCACAGCATGAGCAGTCCAGAGTGCCTGTAACCAACATAGACTCTCCTCAAATGCAGGAAGCACTACAACATGTCAGGGAGAAAGATCCTCTTGCATACCTGCAGTTTCTCGAGCACCAGACTGAAAAAGAGGAACGTCAGGCTGTAGCTGAGAGAGGAGCGCCAGGGTGAGAGAGAGGCTGTGCAGAGGAAGGCTGATTGGCGGCATGAACTGGAGGTGGGTAGCCTCCAGCAGCAGCAACAAGCTCAGAACCTTGGGTCCGTAGAGCACAGGGATGCCTCTCTGCCTGTAGCCAAATTTCCAGTAATGGAAAAGGACAGTGACATTGACGTGTATCTTCTGTCGTTTGAAAAAAACATGCTGGCAGTATCATCTGCCCCAAGCACAATGGGCTCGATACCTGACACGAGGACTGTGAGGCACCGGAAGACATCAGTTTGTGTTGGAGAGGAGACCAGCATCTGCCAAACCAGCTGCCGAACTAGGGTATCTGACCATCTATCACCATTAGGGTATCTGACCATCCCAAGGCTCCCCTGAATGGCTGGAAGGGAGGGAAATCACCCATGGCAACCCTATTTCCGCCTGCAAACCTAATTCCTCAGCTGCTGGCACCTACAGTTGTTGGTGCCAAGTCATCCCTGACTGACAACCACATATGTTACACTTGTGAAGAAACCTGGACATCTCAGGACGCAGTGCCCTGAGCAGAAGAAGACAACATCACCTGACCATCCAGCCAGTAACCCTTCCTCTGTGCAATGCCAACTTACAGGCAGTCATCGTAGGCAATTGGACTGTAACTGATTTCCGTGACATCGGAGCTGAAGTCACCTTAGTCAGACCAGAGGTGTGACAAAAAGAATATCATCCCAGAGAAGTTTCTTACCCTTGCCGGAATTGGGGGGGATCCATTCCCGCATGCCCTGTGTCCATGTGTTCACTAATGGGGTGCAGGAAGTGGGATGAGAGAGATGGGAGTCTTGGATGAGATCCCCAGAGCCATTCTATTGGGTGCTGATTTAGGTACTCTTATCTCTTACTATGCACCTACTAAGAACACCCTGGATGCCCCCATAGAACTCTCTGGACCTAACAAGGTACTGTGTGTAGGTGTTGGGTTAATATCTGAGCAACCTGTGGATTGACAGGGGGAGGGTGGAGGGGAAATATAGGGTTTTGCACCCTATGTGTAGCTCTAGATAACCTCCAGGAACTGTCATAATGTGATTGCACCATATGTTCAAACCTATACTGCTCACTTTTTAAAGATTAACCAATTTTCTTCTGCTACAATTATTATTATTTTTACTATTTCTGTTCATTTATTTGGCACTCTTTTGGTTTCTTATGGACATACAGTTGCAAGAAAAAGTATGTGAACCCCTTGGGATTACGTGGAGTTTCGCATGAATTGGGCATAAAATGTGCTCTGAACGTCATCTAAGCCACAACAATAGAAGAACACAGTCTGTTGAACATAATAGTACACAAACATTAGATGTTGCCATGGTTTAATTGCACATAACATGTAAACATTCACAGTGCAGGGAGGAAAATGACTTAATGACTTCTCCCAGAGCTAATTGGAGCCAGGAGTGAGCCAACCTTGACTCCAATCAGTGTGATGATATTGGATGTGTTGCTGACAGCTGTCCTACCCTTCAAAAACACACCTGTTTTGGGTTTACTGGTTTCAAGAAGCACTGTCTGATGTGAACCATGCCTCGCAGAAAAGAGCTCCCAGAAGACCTACGATCAAGAATTGTTGACTTGCATGAAGCTGGAAAGGGTTACAAAAGTATCTCCAAAAGCCTTGATGTTCATGTGTCCACGGTAAGACAGACTGTCTACAAATGGAGAAAGTTTAGCACTGTTGCTACTCTCCCTAGGCGTTGTCGTCCTGTAAAAATGACTGCCAGAGCACAGCGCAGAATGCTGCATGAGGTAAAGAAGAATCCCAGAGTGTCAGCTAAAGACCTACAGAAATCTCTGGCACATGCTAACATTTTTGTTGACACATCTACAATAAGGAAAACATTAAACAAGAATGGAGTACATGGGAGGACACCACGGAGGAAGCCATTGCTGTCCAAAAAGAATATTGCAGCACGTTTGAAGTTTGCAAAAGAGCACCTGGATGTTCCACAGCACTACTGGCAAAATATACTGTGGACAGATGAAACCAAGATTGAGTTGTTTGGGAAGAACACACAACACTATGTGTGGAGAAAAAAAGACACAGCACACCAACATCAAAACCTCATCCCCACTGTAAAACATGGCGGAGGGAGCATCATGGTTTGGGGCTGCTTTGCTGCCTCAGGGCCTGGACGGATTGTTGTCATTGATGGGAAAATGAATTCCAGAGTTTATCAAGACATTTTGCAGGAAAACGTACGACCATCTGTCCGCCAACTGAAGCTCCGCAGAGGATGGGTGATGCAACAGGACAATGACCCAAAGCACACAAGTAATTCAACAAAACAATGGCTTCAACAGCACAGAATACGCCTTCTGGAGTGGCCCAGTCAGAGTCCTGACCTCAACCCGATTGAAATGCTGTGGCATGACCTTAAGAGAGCGATTCACACCAGACATCCCAAGAATATTGCTACACTGAAACAGTTTTGTGAAGAGGAGTGGTCCAAAATTACTCCAGATCGTTGTGCAGGTCTGATCTGCAACTACAGGAAACGTTTGGTTGAGGTTATTGCTGCCAAAGGAGGGACAACCAGTTATTAAGTCCAAAGGTTCACAAACTTTTTCCTCCCTGCACTGTGAATGTTTACATGTTATGTGCAATTAAACCATGGCAACATCTAATGTTTGCGTAGTATTATGTTCAGCAGACTGTGTTCTTCTATTGTTGTGACTTAGATGACGTTCAGAGCACATTTTATGCCCAATTCATGCAAAACTCCACATAATCCCAAGGGGTTCACATACTTTTTCTTGCAACTGTATGACTATTTGTGGTGGATTGAGCTCTATGAGCAATTTTGTTCAACTTATCAAACCAGATAGTTTCAACAGAGGTTTCAGAGACCTAAGTATGGTGTCCTCTGTGAGGCAGTGTAAAGTTGGCTGATATAATCTTACTGAGGAACACCAGTTCCATCATATTTGCAGATTCAAAACTGGCATGGAAACTCATAAACCTTTGTGATAAATTAAGGTTGAACTCCCCTAGTAGCTTTCTCTCTGAAAATAGTGACTGTGGAGATGGTTCTCTATTATTTGTCTCTGTCTCAACTGTGTGCTCTTTTAATTTCAGAAAATCATGTTACCAGTCAATCACTGAAGACTCTCTCATAAGGTACTAGCATTAGTCTTGTTTCATTCACCTCAGACTCAATCATGTGCTATTTTTACTTTAGAAAATCAAGTTGAAAAATCAATGATCGAAGACCTGATAATCATGGTATGCCAGTAATAGCCAATCAGGCTTATTGTTTGTGGTATTTATCTAAGAGTCACCCAGGCTTCAGGATGGGATTTATTGAGATAGCAGAATTTGCAGCTAAAGGACTTAGAGCACAATTACGCTGCTGTAGCACTTAAACCAGTATTAAACCCAAAAGCAAACATTTATTATATTGCAAGTGGTGTACGTAGGTTTTGTGGTGCCCTAGGCAACACAAAAATTGGGTGCCCCCCCCCCAATGAGAGAGCGAGAGAGTTTAATGAATGTGTGTGTGTATATATATGATTCTCTCTCTCTATTTCTCTTCCTCCCTCTCTCTCTTCCCCTCCTACTAGCACATATCCCACTCTATTCCTCCTAGCAAATACTCCCCCCCCCCCAAAATCCCCATTACACAACTGTAGCAGGCTCCTTGTACAAGAGTATTCAGAAGGAATCACATGATGAGCAGTCAGTCCTTTCTCTCTCTCTCTCCTATTTGTGAAACCTGGGCATTCTGCCAAGTTCATGACTCATCCACTACACAGCAAAGAACGCTGGAAGGGGGAGGAAGCAGGAAGTGAAGGGGAGAACAGAGAGGCACGAGGCTGGAGAAAAGACAGGGACATGTGGAGCCCGTCCAAGCAGAGGAGGAGGCACTACAGCACCCAGCGCGGATAGAGGGACCCTGCTATGTGTTCAGAGTCTGGTGAGCTGTCCCACTGGAGAAAGTAAGACACACCATTTACACTTTGCATATAGACTGGGACATCCGCACCCCACTGCTGGGATCTCACCCATCCGGGGCCCTGTGCAAGCCACAGATCCCTCTGCCTGCTTTGCCCCTCACCACCAGTGTAATTGAGACTGTCTGCCCCAGGGACTGACACATACTGGGAGATTGCATCCTGCGACTGCCCCTGGTCTTGGGGTGCTTTGTGTTGCGTTTAGACCCTGAGGTTGGACCCTCTCAGCCCAGAAACCTAGTGAAATTGGATGTAACCCACACCAGCTGAAACTCCAAAGAAGCCTTCAGCTGCTATTTACTTCATTGTAAGTACTAAACGTGCACCAACTAGAGCTCCACCGTTACAAGGACTAGAGTGGGGGAATCTGGCTTAGTAGCTTTATTAGAGGTACCTCTTTATTGCATTCTGTTCTGACTCTGAGGTGATTTTTGGCTAACGCCCCTCGGAAGCAGAATCATACACCGGTGTGGGTAATACATTTCATTGATAGAGTATAAGTAAGTTTATTTGTTTGATATCAGTTGTATTCTGCTTAAAGTGCGGCTCTGCCATCCGGAGACTCTTGGCTGTGAAGCCCTCTAGTGGCAGACCAAATTTACTGCATTGCATAAAAGAAGAAAAGTAAGTTTTGAAGTTGAAAGGGGAACCCCACCCCTCTACACTGCATTTCATTCTCCATAAAATTGTTCTCGTTTCATTTAACCCCGTGTCAGCAAATTTCTTGGCGGGGTATTTGCTATTCATTACCAATTGTGCCAGAGGGATTGGGTTTGTTTAGGGTTGGATCTATTGAGCACAGGAAAAAAAAGTGCAGAGGAAAGAGCCAGGAGGAGGTGAGCTGTCTTGTATTCTCTGGGATCTCCCTCCTGTCGTTCATCCAGCACGAGACAGGATCACTGATAGATCATATGGGACTGTGCACACATACACACATTTCCTGCTGCCCGGAGATGAGCAGTCCTTGGAGGAGGTAGGGGGTGGTAATCATAGTGTGTATGTGTGTACTGTCCCATACAGTCTATTATTAATCATGTCTCGTGCTGCATGGAAAAGCGCTGTTCTGACAGGAGGGAGAGCCCAAAGAACAGAACACAGCTCACCTACTCATGGCTCTTTTATCTCCGCCACTTCTCCTCTCCCTGCGCCAGGCTTTCCCATTTCTGAGTGCGGGCAGGGCAAGGAGCTCAGTGGCCACTCAGGAGCACCAGAGCACCACCTCGATCCAGCCAGGTCTCTCTCTCCCTCCAGTAGCAGAAAGCCGGCGGGAGGGAGAGGGGGAGAAACCGGTTTCAGCTGCTGAAGGGAGAGATACACAAAGCATTGTTCTACAACTGCCCTCCCCCACCACACCGATCCTCCTACTGTCTGGGCCACCTACAGGAGAACCGGTGGTACCCCTCTGATGGTGGCCCTGCATGGGTCAGTCCACGCCTGCTCACCAGGTCCCTTCTTCCAGGGGGGCAGTGCCGCCCCCCCAAAAAAAATGACTGCCCTAGGCAAACCCCTTGTTTCCCTTGTGGTAAATGCACCAATGTATATTGCAACATACCAATTCTTAGAAGTGATAGCTGTATTCATTTTCTTTTTTTAGGCTTTCTTTCTTCTACTTTCATCTGGTGATCTGGCCAGCAAATCTTTTGTTTTATAAAAGCTAAAACTCTCCAGTAGAATGTATCAGTTTACAGGGATCAGACAGACCATATAGCATTGGGATGGGTGGTTAAAATAAACAGTTTTCATTTACTTTTATCCCAAAAGGAAAAAAACGGTTTGCTGTAACTGATTATAAAGTATGAGCTGGAAGTTGGCTTCAGTTAGTTACTGTTCCTAAATCTGTTAATACGTTTAACACTCTCTTCTTCTCCTTTCACTCCAAGACTGACAATGCTGCTGTCTGCTGTGCCTCTTGTCCTCATTCCTCCAGAGTGGTGTCTCATTAATACCTAGTATATACAGGTAGGTTATTTCATACAACCCAGCGGGCAATGTTAGTGCAGCGATCTCCCCGCTGAGATATTGTGTTTTGACAAAGGAGCTGCCCCCTGCCAGAACACCCTGGTCAGTGAACAGATGCCAATTAGCTGCTGGTTTTCCAGCATGCCCATTAGACAGAAGCCAGACATTAGGCCAGCTTCTGTCAGACAGGCTGTTGTACACACCGGATAAATTTCTGTTGAACCGGCCGATATTTGGCCGTGTGTACCAGCCTTTATACAGGAGGTGTGTTACTGGCAAGATCACCAGGTGAAATCAGAGGAGAAAAAAGCCAAAAGAAAAGAAAACTAATGCAGCCACCACATCGAATGATTGGTAAGCTGCAATAAATTACAGTTTTGGTTTTAATACCGCTTTAATCTTCTCCAAGCTGGCTAGATTTGTATGTTTAGTTCATTCCACTGTCAATTAAAGGAAACATGATCATACTTAAAAATATGTAGACTGCCAATTATTGCCTCTGTGTAAATGGTAGTTGCATGTCAGTTATATCAATCTTATCAATATTTCTCAGTTGACTTCAAACAAATATGGAAAAACTTTGGCATCACCCAAACATGGTTAAATTAGTTCCAATAAGTATAACAATTTCTAAATGATCCCCAAAGGATAATCTTCTGAATCAACATTCTACAAAGTTTTTCCTAAAAACTAGCAAAAGTGTGCCAGAACAGAAAACGTTGGGGGTATAATAAAAAAACAATGCTGAAGGGGCAGAGCCTACTCTGAGTACTGAACCTTAAGACTATGTTTCTGGGCTGAGTATGCAATCTATTGGGTCAACAAGGACAGTGTTCGATATGCAATTTTCGTGCCGAGTGTAGGACTGCAGACTAAGTAGTGCTGAGGGAACTATACAGGGAGAAGACCGATGTGTGTGTGCTGGAAGTGGGATCCCACTTATGTATTATTAGATAGGATGTTAATAGTAGACTACATTTTCTGTAATTAGAAACACACCTTTTTGACGCAATCTACTGATTCAGCTACCAGCAGTTCCTAAGGACGCTATTCAGTAATTTTTAACAGTTATTCAATGAAATAACCCTTTCCATATGCAGAGGTTAAAATTCTTCTCTTTGTTCCGTTGCATATTTCAGGGTGATCATAAACAGGTCTCCACTATATAGTAAGCTATACAGACCGTTTATTATTCAAAATAGTGATAACAGTCCCTGCAATCGCCATTTCTCAAGGATGAATACTTTCAGTTCAATTAATCTTAGCTTACAGGAGAGGTCCTCCATGCCCCTTATTAATGTATTGCCCTTATTTGCACTCTCAGCATTTTTTTTCTGAACGGTTACCAAACATTGAATTGCGCATTCAAAATGAGAGGTTACTAATGATTTTTATAAGATAAGATTTTGTCACCATCTCTGCAGTCTATGTACTTGATACAATATAATGTGAAATTTAAGTATTTTCCCTAAGTCAGATAAATTAACACAGAACTCACTTGCAATTCGTTTTTTTTAATTTCCTCCTTGGAGCCCCCTCTTTCAGTTGCCCTCTATATTCCCGTTCTCTCTGTGCAGCCGGGATTTATGGAGTCCTGTGAGAGTCTGGAATGTACATTCTCTGTACTACAACTCATGTGCAGCTGTTCAGACAGCCACACACAAAAAAGCACAAGAGGGACACAGAGCTACTACTGAGCACCACTGTGGAGAAGGAGGACAGGAGTGGCATTACCTGTGTCTCTCTCGCACTGTGTCTGTGGTGCTCTGAACAGCTGTACATAGAGCTGTATTAAAGAGCAGGATTGCACAAGTAGCAAAGACTCGCCTGAGACTCCATAGGCCCCGGCAGAACAGAGAGAATAGGAATGTAGCAGAACAGCCAGAAAAAAAAAATGTAAAGAGGAGGCTTCTGTCAGCACCTGTGGTAGTGAGCCCTTGTAGATACTCAACTTGGGGTTCCCCAGGGCGCGGAGTCTAAGCCCCAGCCTGCTTCTTCACCAGAGCTCCTGATGGTGGGGATGGCCTTGCAGCAAACTGGGACCAGGTTGTGGCCCCCAGGTATGCCCAGCTGAGGATGAGGAGACCACTAGCGAGAGCGGAGTACAATGGGAGGAGACAAACGGAAATCCGATAAGACTAGCTGAGGTCAGGATAGGCAGAAAACAAGCAGAGTCAGAGAACGAAAGCCAGGGTCGGTACACAAGTAGTCAATGCAGGATACAGGCAATAGCAACACACAGGAGCTCTGACTAGAAAGTTTCTCAGGTAATGTGGCCTAGACTAAGCATGTCTTATATAGGCAGGCAAACAAGGAGGCGGGCCAGGATGTGATGGAAGGGAAGGAAATAAAACCCAGAGAACAGCAGATGATGTCCAGCACAGCACTGCAGCAAGGAGGTAAGAACACAAACAAGAAACTACAGGTTAACTTGAGACAGCTTCAAAGAGGAGATTTGCAAAAACAAATCAAATGCATTTGAGTTTTATTATTTCAACTGATTTAGGAAAAAAATTACTTTAATACCACTTTAAGCCCTGTGATCTGCTAAGGTACTCAGCCCTTTCTCCATTATTGATTCGACCAGTTTTACTCCCCCGGTATTATTTGTTGCATGCATGTTTTTAGCTCCCAAATGAAGTTTACTATTAACATTAAACCTTGTTTTCCATGGAACCATCAGAATTAATGTATGCCATCTGAAAAAAAAATGATACTTCTAAATCCAAAATTCTATATAAAATTAAATAACACGTTACAATTTGTCATCTGCATATTTATTCTAGGTCAGTGACTTAAAGTATTGAACCCACTGGACCAGCATGTCAGTCAGGCACCATTTTCAGAAGATCAGCATTGCAAGATCACATACAGTATCTCACAGAAGTGAGTACACCCCTCACATATTTGTAAATATTTTATTCTATCTTTTCATGTGACAATACTGAAGAAATGACACTTTGCTACAATATAAAGTAGTGAGTGTACAGCTTGTATAACAGTGTAAATTTGCTGTCCCCTCAAAATAACATTAATGTATAAACCGCTGGCAACAAAAGTGAGTACACCTCTAAGTGAAAATGTCCACATTGGGCCCAATTAGCCATTTCCCCTTCCCGATGTCATGTGACTTGTTAGTGTTACAATGTCCCAGGTGTGAATGGGGAGCAGGTGTGTTAAATTTGGGGTTATTGCTTTCATACTGGTCACTGGGCGTTCAACATGGCACCTCATGGAAAAGAGCTCTCTAAGATGTGAAAAAAAGAATTGTTGCTCTACATAAAGATTGCCTAGACCCTGAAACTGAGTTGCAGAACGGTGGCCAAGATCATACAGCAGTTTAACAGGACAGGATCCACTCAAAACAGGCCTTGCCATGGTCGACCAAAGAAGTTGAGTGCATGTGCTCAGCGTCATTTCCAGAGGTTGTCTTTGGGAAATAGACGTATGAGTACTGCCAGCATTGCTGCAGAGGTTGAAGGGATGGGGGGTCAGACTGTCAGTGCTTAGACCATACGCTGCACACTGCATCAAATTGGTCTGCATGGCTGTTGTCCAAGAAGGAAGTCTCTTCTATGATGCACAAGAAAGCCCGCAAACAGTTTGCTGAAGACAAGCAGACTAAGGACATGGATTACTGGAACCATGTCCTGTGGTCGGATGAGACCAAGATAAACTTATGTGGTACAGATGGTGTCAAGCGTGTGTGAGGGCAACCAGGTGAGGAGTACAAAGACAAGTGTGTCTTGCCTACAGTCAAGCATGGTGGTGGAAGTGTCATGGTCTGGGGCTGCATGAGTGCTGCTGCTACTGGGGAGCTACAGTTCATTGAGGGAACCATGAATGCCAACATGTACTGTGACATACTGAAGCAGAGCATTATCCCCTCCCTTCGGAGACTGGACTGCAGGGCAGTATTCCAACATAACGACCTCAAACACACCTCCAGGATGACCACTGCCTTGCTAAAGAAACTGCGGGTAAAGGTGATGGACTGGCCAAGCATGTCTCAAGACCTAAACCCTATTGAGCATCTGTGGGGCATCCTCAAACAGAAGGTGGAGGAGCGCAAGGTCTTTAACATCCACAAGCTCCGTGATGTCGTCCAGTGGCAACCTGTGAATCTCTGGTGAACTCCATGTCCAAGAGGGTTAAGGCAGTGCTGGAAAATAATGGTGGCCACACAAAATATTGACACTTTGGGCCCAATTTGGACATTTTCCCTTAGGGATGTACTCGCTTTTTTTGCCAGAGGTTTAGACATTATGGCTGTGTGTTGAGTTATTTTGAGGGGACAGCAAATTTACATTGTTATACAAGCTGTACACTCACTATGTCACATTGTAGCAAAGTTTCATTTCTTCAGTGTTGTCACATGAAAAGATAGAATAAAATATTTACAAAAATATGAGGGATGTACTCACTTTTGTGTTTTCTTTCCAAAATGTGGTCATTTTGTTTGTGTTTCCATTACCCTGGTGCCTTCAAAACTGTAATAGGTAGTCAGGAAATTAGATGTGTAATGTATGACCCTTTTATGCTCCTAGAATGGGTGAAGGTGCTACTTGGATATTGGGTCTCTGTACGTGGTGAGGCTGTGGAAAAGTCTCACACATGTGGTATCACCATACTCAGGAGGAGTAGCAGAATTCATTTTGGGGCATAATTCTTGGTATGTACAGTTGTGTTCAAAATAATAGCAGTCAGACATCACTAACCTGATCAATCACTGTTTTTGGTAGAAATGATATTTCTACATGGGAAATAATTTACTATCAGGTGTAGTAGAGTAATAGAAATCCAACAGACCCAACAGTCATAGCATGCATGCTGCTGATTCTGTGTAATTGAATCACTAATTGAAAGGGGCATGTTCAAAATAATAGCAGTTCATTCTTTGAAAAACAGGTGGCAATTATTGCCCTTATTTAAGGAAGGAAGGCAGCAAATGTTGTACATGCTGGTTACAGTGCATTTCTCTCTGAAATTCTGAGAAAAATGGGTCGTTCCAGACATTGTTCAGAAGAACAGCGTACCATGATTAAAAAGTTGATTGGAGAGGGGAAAACATATAAAGAAGTGCAGAAAATGGTAGGCTGCTCAGCTAAAATGATCGCAAATGCTTTAAAATGGCAACCAAAACCTGAAAGACATGGAAGAAAGCGAAAAACTACCATTCGAATGGATAGAAGAATAGCCAAAATGGCAAGGACTCAGCCAACAATCAGCTCCAGGAAGATCAAAGAAGGTCTACAGTTACCTGTGAGTACTGTTACAATTGGAAGACGCCTATGTGAAGCCAAGCTATCTGCAAGAAGCCCTTGCAAAGTCCCACTGTTGAAAAAAAGACATGCTGAAGAGGTTACAATTTGCCAAAGAGCACATTGACTGGCCTAAAGAGAAATAGCGCAACATTTTTTGGACTGATGAAAGTAAGATTGTTCTTTTAGGGTCTAGTGGCTGGAGACAGTTTGTCAAACAACCCCCAAACACTGAATTCAAGCCACAGTACACTGTGAAGACAGTGATGCATGGTTGCGCAAGCATCATGATATGGGGATGTTTCTCATACTACGGTGTTGGGCCTATTTATCGCATACCAGGGATCATAGATCAGTTTGAATACATCAGAATACTTGAAGAGATCATGCTGCCTTATGCTGAAGAGGAAATGCCCTTGAAATGGGTGTTCCAACAAGACAACGACCCCAAACACACCAGTAAACATGCAACATCTTGGTTCCAGACCAACAAGATTGATGTTATGGAGTGGCCTGCCCAATCCCCGGATCTTAATCCAATAGAAAACTTGTGGGGTGACATCAAAAATGCAGTTTCTGAGGCAAAACCAAGAAATAGAGAAGAACTGTGGAATGTAGTCCAATCATCCTGGGCTGGAATACCTGTTCACAGGTGCCAGAAGTTGGTTGACTTCATGCAACACAGACGTACAGCAATTTTCAGAAACAGTGCTTATACAACTAATTATTCATTAAGTGATTCAAAGGAAAGCAAAATCTTTAAACATTTTTCAGTTTATATAGTGAATGTTTGAGTTTGTAAAGAAGAATACAAACACTGCTATTTTTTTGAACAGTCTAATATTCACTTTACTTCAATCTTTTTAAAGGAACAACACACATTTGATATATTTTTCTTCATGTTTTGATTTGGAATAGAATGTGTAGTGTTCCCAATGCATTTGTGTGTATGGAAATAAAAGCTATTAGAAGGATTTTGAGCTTTATTCACTTTTTTCAAACACACTGCTATTATTTTGAACACAACTGTACATGCTGTGTGTTAGAAATATCTTATAAATTGACAACTTCATATGAAAGTGTTTTCATTTTTCTTTCCACATTTTCTAAAAATGTTTGGGAAAAAATTACATGCGCAAAAGACTCATTATGTCTGATAGAATATACCTTGGGATGTTTGCTTTCCAAAATGGGGTCATTCTGTGGGTGTTTTTACCATCCTGGTACTCCAGGACCTTCAAAACTGTGATAGGTAGTCATGAAATTAGATGTGTAATTTATGCCCCGTTTATGCTCCTGGAACGCGTGAAGGTGCTACTTGACTGTTGGGTGTCTCACACATGTGGTATCACAATACTCAGGAAAAGTAGCAGGATGTGTTTTAGGGTGCAATTTCAAGTATGTCTATACCAGGTGTGAGAAATAACTTGTTATTTTGATAATTATGTGGGGGGGGAAGAACTCCGGGAAAAAAACACAACTTCAAGAAACTCACCATGTCTTTTACTAAATACCTTGTGTAGCAATCGTGCACACAGAGATGGATGCAAACCTCCATTTTGGCAAAGGCCCCCATCTTTGATCATTTTCTACTCCCAAATCAGCTTCCCTCATCCCCCATCCCTCTCTGTTGAGTGACATGTGGTCTGTTTGATGCAGAGATCAAAGGCAGCAAACTCATTGGGAGGGCTTCTTGGTTATAAACTCCAATTAGCCTGGCCCCCCTATGTCTGCGAGACTCTTGCTGGAGAAGGATCGTAAAGCCATAAACCAAGTCTTTCACTGAGTTCAAAGACATTCCAGCTAGCTGTGAAACAGACTTACATTTAAAAACCCAGTTTTCCATATAATTTTATATCTCCAAATAGGAAATATTACACAAACATGGAGCACATATTCGGATGGCTCACTTTAATACAAATCGCCTGATATATTACACCCCCTAGCTGACAGCTCCAGGAAAGCAGAAAATGATATCTCCTTAACCGTCACAACAGGTATGTCATATTTCATACCTAGATGTTCAGCAGATGCGTCTGCATATTAATCTACTAGTGGCAAGGCTGCTAAACGCACCGAGGGTAAGTTATGGGCCACGATTTAAGCTATGAGGGATTTTTGTTCTAGCTGGGGTCTCCACCTACACCTCCCTCCCCAAATGAGGCGATTGGTTCCCTGCTTCAAGGAAACACCCTGCTGAGTTGCTAGAAAAACTGTTATGCTTGGAGGAGAAAGCTAAGCTAAGTTGAGCTAAGTTGAAGATTCTCCCTTGTAACATCGGAACCAACTCTGGGAGACGACCCTTTTGCTCTGAAATTTGAAAGCTGCTTAACCCAAGGCTTTTGGCAAGTACTTTATCTAAATTCCTTTCTGTTTACTCTTTGCTGTGTTATTGCTCTCTGTATGTATATATATATATATATATATATATATATATATACACACACAGTATATATATTGGCTACATCTTTTCTGTAAATATTTTTATTGCACCCTTTTGACCTTTTAGTAATAAATCTTACTTTCTAAGTGTTGAGCTGTTTCTAAAGCTCTTTAATGCAAACTAAGAACCCCTGTCTCTGAAGAGCGCTACTGTGTGTGTTTTAAACTTCTGTATATCTCTGCCTGCGGTGACAGTGGTATACAGACAATTATTCAACATCATAGTGTTATTGCTGATATTGCCAAGTTTCCTCTTTCTCTGTACAAAAAGGAGGTGGTGGCAGTGTGAAGGGTTAATTGCGTGATTAACCTGACCCAGGAACAATCTCTCTCAGGCTGCAGACACACAGATTGTGGTTCATTAGCTGGAAAATATTTGTGCAGGGTACAGCTGGGCATGGCATTGTTACGCACGTGACAGCGCGGTTTTAGATTGGCTAGTCCTTCAGTCACGAGTTTGGTGAGAAATGCTGGGGTCTGACCCCACGATCGTCACACCTTGGACTGTCTATTTTCCAAAAAGGGGTCTTTTGGGGGCTATATGTACTTTCCTAGCATGTTAGGGCCTCAAGAAATAAAATTCAGGTGTGATCAATTTTCAATGATTGGTGCCATAGCTTGTAGACTCTATAAAACTTTCACACAGACTATTAATTTTATTATTATAGAGGATTTATATAGCGCACACAGAATGTATTATTAACATCTCTTTGAAATCCTTGTTTATTTTGCTTTTGTGGTTTGCTGCATACCATAGAAATTAAGAGTCCGTTCACACTAAAGTGTGGTACAGGAGACCTGCGTTCCATGCCAGTTTCCTCCACCACATTCTAGTCACACTGTCCTTGCAATCTAAGTGGGTGTCAGTGCAAAGTTAATAATGCCCCAAACACAGGTCAAAATGTAGTGCTGGAAAAATACCATAAGATCCAGTTGTAGTGCATTTCCAAAAGTAGTGCATGTACTACTTTTGGTGTGGTGCCGTGCGATTTCAGCCCATTCAAAATGAGTGTGCTGAAATCGTAGTGCACAGAACTGCACAGCATTCCTGTGCGATTCCTAGTGTGAATGGGCCCTAAATCTACATAATTTTTTTAACCACTTGCCCTCCACAGGATTTACCCCCCTTCCTGACCAAGCCATTTTTTGCGATGCGGCGCTGTGTTACTTTTAACTGATACATGCGGTCATGCAACGCCGCACCCAAATTAAATTTATGTCCTTTTTCCCCACGAATAGAGCTTTCTTTTGGTGGTAATTGATCGCCTGTGGGTTTTTCATTCTTTGCGTTCTGACAATGAGGCAACTGACTTGGTGTCACTGACATCCCCAGTGACACCAATACAGTGATCAGTGCTAATAAAAAGCACTGACACTATACTAATGGCACTGGGCAGGAAGGGGTTAACATGTGGGGCAATCAAAGGGTTAACTGTGTGCTGTGTACTGTTTCACATTATGTGCTGTGTGTGTGCGTGCTTCACTGTAAGCACACTGCTTTGTATGGCTCTGATATGCAGAGCCATACTAAGCAGTGTGCTGAAACTGACAGGGGAGAGATCTGTATTGTTTATGTACAGTTCTCTTCCCCCGTCGGTATTACTCAGAGATCACCGAGTGCCGGCGAGTAATCACCAGCTGGGATCCGGTGACTGACAGTCGAAGCCTCTTTGTCACATGGTAGTGTTTTGGGTAGCTGCAGCCACATCCTTACACAGTGCCTTGAAAAAGTTTTAGGTTTTTGGTTGTAACATGACAAAATGTGGAAAATTTCAAGGGGTATGAATACTTTTTCAAGGCACTGTAGGTGAATTGGTTTTCAGCATTACATTGGAATAAGCCATTGTTGCCTTGCATAATCAAGATGGTGAAATCAAACACAGATGGAGAAATGTAAGACAATAAGGCATAATAACTGTTGCCATAT
Source organism: Staurois parvus (assembly GCF_062004578.1). NCBI lineage: Eukaryota > Metazoa > Chordata > Amphibia > Anura > Ranidae > Staurois > Staurois parvus. The sequence goes on from NW_028318233.1 coordinate 3,317,938, forward strand.
ACGTACGTATTTGAAGTGACATCTTTAAACTGATAGTGAACTTTATAAAATACCAAACCATCAAGCTTTTTCAAACCCTGCAAATAGACATAATGCCTACTATAATGAATAAATTAAGTCGATGCAAGATTAGTATCTAAGCAATTTTCCTAATGCCACAAAACACAGAATTAACCTAATAATCTGCAAGTGATTCATGGAGTCTCCATCCTGCAGCCTAATAATCAGGAACCACCTGGACAACACAACTAATTCTGACATCTCGGGTCCGCCGAAGTGACTCTTGAATTAAATGAGCTTCTCTCATAATGGTCACAGGGTATTTATGATAGTAAGATATTCCATAAACAAAGCAATTATTTTCTATAATAAGAGTCCACGTTACCCATTAGTAACTATAGCACATGGAAATGCGAGTGGCAGATGGTAATCAGCAAGATGAGTTTTATACCAGAGCAGTGAACACATTAGCACAATAGTCCTTCCGAATAGCTCCCTATTCCCATTCAGTATTTGTACTAGGAGAGGATATAATTCATAAACAAAAATGTTTTTCCAGCAGTACACTGTATGTAAAGCTGAACTCCAGCCTCTTCAATCATTCACGGTTTTATAGGCTTCTCTCCTGAACTAAAAATGCTTTGTCTGATCTCACAACACGCTGTGAACTTCTCAAAGTATGCATTAAAAGATGCAGCATGGACGAGCCTGCCTTGTCTCTTGGCTAGAGGACATACATTGTCATATTGCTCTTTCCTCCCCAGCCCAACTGTCCTTGTTCTGCTCCTTTCATTTACTGAATTTCAGTTCTTTCAGTCATGAAGGCTCAGCATCACATGTGGGCATTACCTAGGGCAATCTGCCTAGGAACGTCCACTCCTCCAGACTGACATTCCCCTATGAAAACATTTTGACATTTGCAAAACTCGTACTGCTTGCATCAGGGCTAATGGCTCTGGAAAGGAGTACTGAGACAGGGGTGCTGTGGTTTTTTTAACCTCTTCGCACCGGTGCCTCCTGGCCCTTTAAGAGTTTCAGAAGCCTGGAGGCGGGGCTTTAGGGTCATGTGATCACCGTGAATCACCATCACTGCGGTCACATTATTGGAAAAGGTCCCGATCGAAAGGGGAGATCGGGACCTTTCTGTGAGTCTTGGACATATGTGCTGGGAGTGTGCAGGGCGAGCTCTTAGCACATCTGAATTTTCTAATTGCACGCAAATATGCGGCCGCTCGGCATCAAGGCCCAGATGCCGAGAGGCCGCATATTTGCGTGCACTTGGAGTCAAGGGGTTAAGGAAGCCATGTGCAGCACCTTGTCAGCCCCTCCCACCAGTCATTATGTACCTGCACTGCATAGAGAAGCACAGGGAACTAGGGATATTACTGGGTCTGAATTACAGTATGTAATGAAAATACTAAGTTTTATTTAAAACTTTCATTAGCATGTTTACTGATGGGGAAAGAGGTGGGGGGTGATGTTTGTAGGAGAAATCAGGGAAGGCAAAATACAGTATAAAACAAATTAAACTTCTGATTTAAGGTTACAAATGTGCTGGAAGTAATACATTGATGATGAAAAGAAAACAGATCTGACAGTTTTAGATTACTGATCGACTTCATGTGGCAACAATCTCAGTGGGTCAGTTCACTAAGAGATAAACACAGCATGAATTTTTGCCCTAAAATAACTCATAAAGGTATTTATCCCTAAAGTAGAACACATAGAAAGGTAATCGCAATGACACAGAGAATACAATAGTTTTCTGTGCGCCATGTTCAGACCAGAATGCACTATTTCACGGAGTTCCAGAGCTCTACGATATTATGCAAAATGTTTGCAAAATTTCACATTGTAATGCATTGTCTCACATGCAACTGCATAGGAAATACACCATGCTGCTGTGCAGTGACATGAATGAAATGTTACTTTGTACACTTCAAATAAAGTTGAGTAAAAAAAATATAAATAAAGGGAAGTGTGTGATGCACTAAAATGCACATGGCACTGCCACCCTGCAGTGTAGCCCTGCATCCCAAAATGCTGTGTGAGCAATGGAATGTTGGGCTGCAGGGCAGTATGGAGGGGCCCTAAACTTACTGGCCAGGGCAGAGTTCTCTTCACTGCTATTTTGCACATTCCTAAATATCAACTGCCTGCACCATGAGACCCCAAAAGTACTTGTGGTAATTACCTCAAAATATTGTATTTTACTTTGATGAATTTACTTTATTATTGTATGTGATATTATATACAATAAAATGGTTATTGAAATTGTATTTATACAGTAAAACATTAACAAATAACTTCAATTCTCTTTAAATCAACCAGTTCTGTGAAGTAACAGTGCAAACAGTATTCTCTAGCACAAGTAATCCAAAGCAGGGATCCTCAAACTTTCTAAAACAGGGGCCAGTTCATGGACCTTCACACTGTTGGGGGGACGGACTATAGTTTGAAAAAAATATGAACAAATTCCTATATACATTATACTGCACATATCTTAATTGTAGTGCAAAAAAACAAGAAAAAACAATACAATATTTCAAATGCACTGTAACGCACTGGACACCGCAATGCACTGTACTCTGTAACGCAAGATAGATTGACACACAGGACATAAGTGGGACTTTCACTCCGCTCTCTTTCCCTCTTCTCTTCATAAAGGGTTCCCGTGAGACAAGCTATCGAGATTGGACTGTAGTCCTACTACTCCAGCTATCACATTTGCAATCACTGTGGTTTGATCATTATCTGAGGCATTTGGTTTGGCTATTTCCTATCTGGATATCCTTGTTGAGACTGCCAAACTAGGTCTGCTATGAGCCATGCTTCCCTATCATATCTCCTCCTGGAGGTCCACAACAACTGTATTCCAAATTCTCCAGATGGTGCTGTAATCATCAGTTTGTCTTCATCATAGCTTTCTTTGTCTATCTGATGTTCTGACATGACTGCGCTTTCATGACTTTTTGGCCACTTCCGCACAACCTTTATGAAGGTAGCAGGAATTGTGGTTTTTTTTTTTCGGATCCCTGTTTTGAAGCTCCAGGTCCTTTATGTTGCATTACTGGCTGAGGGCCATGTAATTAAAATACTTTAATTCAGATGGATACATACATTGTTGATATTTAGCCATATTTTCATTTATACTAGGATCTGTGATTTCCCTCTATGCTATACAGTATGTGACTCTGCCTCCATATATACCCCCCAATGGTGTCACTAATGGGTTAACAGTGGCCAAGAGTCTAATGATATAACATCTTGGGTACTTAACATTGTGCATTTTTAATATCCTACACAGGGTTTCCTAATTTTTAAAGTGACAATGTTGTCATGTTTTTAATGGTGATGAGTGGAGACATATTTTGATTTTTGTACATGCATTTGCATCATATTTGTATATATGATTTCAATAAGGTTATTATGTTAAACTACCTGGGTCCCACAGTAGTACCTTCTGTTTTATGGGGGTTCTTCTCCATAAATATTTTTTCTAGTATATCCTTTTGGTACTGTGATCCACATCTACTTGGTGTAGCTAATGAGCTATTGCTATTTCCGCTATGTGGTGTCACTGTTTGTATATACAGTTTCACCCCTTTTTATTAATTTTTGCTTGCCGGTACTTGTAGTTTCCCCTTCACAGAACTATGTGAATGAAAGACTTGTTCTACGAATGACAGTTGTGAAAACTACAAGTACCATCAGCCTTTGGGGCTGTCAGTTTGTTGTTCTCAATGAACTACCAGGGCGCTGTTGAACGTCTGCTAGTCCATTGACTCCTCCTGTCAGAGTGTAACTACCTGTCCATATTGGAGGTACAGGCAGACAGCTACACAGACAGTCTGCAGGACCATGGCATTACATCTGCTGATCATGGGTGCAATGTTTTACAGGCTCTTAACAAAAAGAGAAAAAAAATGCATATTTTTTACCTGCAAAAAAAAATGCATTTATTTATTTTTTTTGTAAAGGTGAACTTATCCTTTAAACCTTTATTTAAACTGAAACACTATGATTGGCTTTCTGTTGACTCCCTGGTGAGCTTTATCTGTTCTAGTAGGAGTTACCTTTTGCTGCTGCCTAAAGCTAGGTTCACACTAGTGCACATTGTGTGTTTTGGTTGCGGGAATCACATCGATTTCCACACACCAGCAACCGAATCGCGCTGCTCTCACAAGTTGCATGGGGCTGCCATTTGTTTTGAAAAATACTTCTCCAGAGGAGAAAAAGTCCATTACCTAAGGACACTAGCAAAAAATTGGAGTCTCAAGGAGTGGGAGGGGTTTAACGGTACGCTCTGTGGCCTGCTCTTGCAAGGTTTTTTTGCCTTTGTCCAATCACCTGAAGGTATCTGCTCATGGTTTATGAATAGGAGTCCTGTACTATGTGACTAAGATAAGCCTCATAACAGTATAGCACTGAACATACAGGCATTCATTTTTAAATGCGTCTTATGCGAGTAACGCTCTAGTGCATGGCAGCTAAAGAAGTTATTGAATTTTTTGCATTTCATTTGTTACTGAGAAAATGTATGGATATAGCATTACAAGAACAAAAGATTAAATAATAATTAACAATAATTCAGCAGAAGGTTAATAGTCAACATCTGTGTAGTTTTTGACATTTTATTATTTCAAAGTGTTACATTGTAATAAACAATTAATTATAAATACATTTCCTAATTCACACAGAAACCCCGTAATTATTATTACATTGCCGCAGAGTACTTAAGACATCACTATTTCCAGCTTCATTTTAAGGATTTACATATACTTATCCCAATCATTTTAAAGTTATTTCAAAGAATTAGCTCAACTTCTGCTTGAGGGCTTTTACAAGTACCTGAAAGCTTTGATTAATTGGGACCTTTCATCATCTTCAAGATTTCAGTCACATTCACAAGGTTTAAACATTCATAAAAAAAAGGAATCCTCATCAAGCTCACCATATTCTGACATTGTTATAATGACATGAGATGTTTACAGAGATTTGGGTAGCAACCTGCAGGACCCTGCTAGCCTTCCACTGGTTGCCTAGCTTCTCCAGGTTGCCATATATTGATTTTAACATTAAAGCACACTCGTTTTATAGCAAAAAATTAAAAATAACCTGCAAAAAGAAAGGTAGGGGCTTGCTGTTTACCCCTAATATGAAGGATTTTGTGTGTTTTGGAAAATAACATTAAAGTGTATCTAAAGTCAAAACCTTTTCTTAGTTTTGGACAGAGTAGAAAATGATTAAAATCCCTGTCAATTTTTTTGCCATCTATGACCCATTGGGGAGAATTCATTTACATTTCTGTACCATAGACACAACAGGAAGTAAGAGAAAATCCATTTAAAATAAGGTAAACCCCTCTTAGTTATTACCGGGTAGATTTCCCCTCTATTTTGGTTTCAGTGACAACTCAAAATGTTGTTTCCCCCTTCATCAAGGCACAGAGAAAGCAAAACTCCCCAGCGGGAACATAGCAAAAGATCCTGACAGGGATCCTTGCCCTTCCTTAAACTATTCAAAACTAAGCACAAAATGTTCTGCCTTTAGATACATTTCACTCAGTGTTTTGTATAGTCTACCTTTTTTGTATATGCATTTATCACTACAGCTCTAGTGATACCAAGCCAAACAGCTGGAAAACGTCTTATGTGATAACTAGAAGGAGCAGAAATTTGAACAAGTGAAAAGGTTGTGGCCAAAATGGCATGGCATGGGAAGATTAGCCAAAAAAGTAATCAGTATCAAGAAAAATGTCCCAAATAAAGCTATGCTAGTTTTTAGAAATAAAAAAAACAAAGAACAAGATGCATGCTTAAATTCTAGTGAACGGAGATGACAGGTATACTATGTGCACTAAAAAAAATATTTGAAAAAGATGCAGCTTTGTAGATATACAATATATGATCTATCAATTTTGAACTAAGAATCTTTTTTTATTCAGTTTAAGAATTGCAAGTATTACAGCATGTGTGCAAGCACCCTCTCCATCTGGAATGAAAAATCATCATGTCATCCCTCCTGCTTGGTGGCAAATGTTAGAACAGATACACAGTTGAACTCGAACAGCTTTTATTTTTTTTTATTATGGTACTAAACTTGGATGAGAGTCACCATGTGCATTTGGTTAATCTGGCTTATTAGTGCTGCTGTGTGAAGAAATTTCTTTTTATAGAAAATCTGTCACTAGAGAGATTTATAATAACTATGTTGTGCAGAAATGCTGAGAAAATGTAAGACTGTGCACTACACTTCCTAGGTGCCAAATGTTGGCCTGGTGGTCACCTGGAGGGAGTAATTCATTGTATGTTTGACCTGGAGGAAGCCCGTTAAAAATTCAGTATTAGGAGTTTACTGCCAGGGGAGCTACATGAGAGGACACAAGCTGGAAATTAGCAACACATTTTGGCTAAAAAGATGTTAAAGTGTTCCTGAGCTAAATGTCCTCTATAGTGCCATTGTCGTTGAAGTTATGTAGCATGCCTACTACAATGATGCAATACATTTTAGAATGTCTTTTTAAGTATTTAATATATTATACTTTATATTATACTTTTTAAGTATTTACTATAGGCATTATCAGAGTGGCCACTATAAAAGTAATTTTAAAAAAGCTAAAAGAAGATTGCCCACTTACAAAGAAATGCAGGGAGTATAATTTTTATCATAGGTAATTTTTAAATGAGAGAGACAGAATATCCACCAAAAATCCAGAAAAAACACATGATACAAATGTTATAAATTTAGTTGCAATTCACGGAGTAACATAAGTTGATCCCTAACAACCAATAGACTGGCTATGTACTCATATGGTACACAGATTAGTCCTGTTCAAGCAGGTGCTCCTAACGACAACTCGTTACGTGTATAAAAAGACACCTATCCCCAGAATCTTTCTTCTATTCAAACTTCACCACCATGGGCAAGACCAAAGAGCTGTCAAAGGACGTCAAGGACAAGATTGTAGACCAGCACAAGGATGGAATGGGCTACAAGACCATCAGCAAGAAGTTGGTGAGAAGGAGACAACTGTTGGAGCGATTATACACAAATGGAAGAAATATAAACCATCAATCACCCTTGGTCTGGACCTCCATGCAAGCTTTTGCCTCATAGGGTAAAGATGATCATGAAAAAAGTGAGAGATCAGCCCAGAACTACATGGGAGGAGCTTGTGAATTAAGGCAGTTGAGACTACAGTTACTAAACAAATCATTGGTAACACAATACACTGCCATGGATTGAAATCCTGCAGCACCCGCAAGGTCCCCCTACTCAAGAAGGCCCATCTGATGTTTGTCAAAGAACATCTAAATGATTCAGAGAAGGATTGGGAGAAAGTGCTGTGGTCAGATGAGACCAAAATTGAGCTCTTTGGTGTTAACTCGACAAGCCATGTTTGGAGGAAGAAAAATGCTGACTAGGACCCTACAAACACAACCCTACAGTCAAGCATGGATATGGAAACATTATGCTTTGGGGCTGTTTCTCTGCTAAAGGTACAGGCCGACTTTACCGCATTGAGGGGCCAATGGACGGGGCAATGTATTGTAAAATCTTGGATGAGAACGTTCTTCCCCCAGCCAGAACACTGAAGATGGGTCTTCCAGCAAGACAAAGGCCCAAAACATACCGCCAAGGTAACAAAGGAGTGGCTCAAGAAGAAGCAAATTAAAGCGGAGTTCCAGTCAGTTCTGTGTTTATTAAAAGTCAGCAACTACAAAAACTTACCTGTCCCAGGGTCCAGCGATGTGCTTACCTGTGCCATCCCTTCTCTGCCTCTTCTCTCCAGCACCGTCATCACAACTGTGGGCAACAGGCTGTGACAGTTTGTGGCTTCACAGCCGGGTGCCCACTGCGCATGCGCGAGTTGCGCTGAGCATTCTCATTGGTCCGGCAGTCTTCTGGAATCTGTGAAGGTTCCCAGGAGACTGCGGGAAAAAGGAGGGTGCCGAACTTCTGGCTCACTTCGCCAGAAGTGGGAGAAGGTACTTGTCAAAAACAGGTATCAGTTCCCCCCCCAAAAGGTGCCAAATATGGCAGTAGAGGGGGGAGGAAGCAAATAAGCAGAGCATCCACATTTGAGTGGAACTCCGCTTTAAGGTCACTGAGTGGTCAATCCAGTCTCCAGACTTTAATCTTATAGAAAATTTATGGAGGTAGCTGAAACATCAAGTTGCCAAGCAACAGCCAAGAAACCTTAAAGATTTAGAGAAGAGTGGACCAAAATCCCTCCTGAGATGTGTGCAAACCTGGTAACCAACAAGAAATGCCTTACCTCTGTGCTTGCCAACAAGGGTTTCTCCACCAAGTCATGTTTTGCTTGGGGATCAAATACTTATTTTACTCATTGAACTGCAACTCAATTTATAACATTTGTATCATGTGTTTTTTTCTGGATTTTGGTTGATATTCTGTCTCTACCACTTAAAATACATCTATGATAAAATTATAGACCTGTCATTTCTTTGTAAGTGGGCAAACTTACAAAATCTGTAGGGGATCAAATCATTATTTTCCCCACTGTACACAGAGGGTCTTAGAATCTGGCAGAGATCTTTGGCATGTCTGCACATGCGTGATATTCCGCAATCCCATCATGCTTGCCTGTCCCATAGACTGGAAGAAATCTAATGTTTTCTGGCTACGCTTGTGGAATTTTGCACTGGTAGACCTCAAGAGACCCATGGCATATCTGAGCATGTGCAGGACATTGTTCCAAGATGGTGGCATGCAAAAAATGCTAAAAAGAAGAACTTTGAGCTGGAAGGAGAACAACGCCAGACTCCAAGGACTACTAAGTATTTTTTCAACTGTCATACAGAGGCAACAACTAGTGATAAATATTTAGACACAGTGGAGTTCGTGTTTAAGGGGAACAATTGTTTTTCCAATGTATAACAGAGAACACAGAACAAGAGAACTTAAGCAGGTATAATATTCAGTGGTGCATTTAGAGTATTGAGAGCTCCTGCATAGTTTGCTGCTATGTGAATTTAAAAAAGTCTTTACAAATGGGTCCTGCAAATATTGCAATTATGCCATTTAAAGCATGCTGAGCACGCTGGCCCAGACATTTCTTTTACAAGCCAAGAAGCTCTCAAGCTGGCTAGGAGATGAAAGAATTCTTCTGACATGTTTTGGACGCACCCAGGGCCGCTTCCATGTTGGTTGCACCTACTATGTCATTGGGGAATCTTCCAGGGAGCATTTATGGAAGATACCAAAACCAATTCAAAACCTGTTCTGGATGTGAAGCAGATGCATTTTCCCATAAAACTTCAATATTCTTCATCATTGCAAGAAGTACAAGAATCCTATGAAGCAGCATGATTTCCACAACAAAGGCATTATTTTTTTGTAACACAGCTCCAAAGAAGATGGTGATCTCTAAACTGCAAGCCTTGTCTGAAAATTGATCTCACTCATCTTTCAAATGCTCTATATATCATAGTCTTTGAGCCAGTCTGTTTTTCCATATCATGCTCCAAGTCACATAAAAAAAAAACCTATGGCTTATGTGGACAACCACACAGAGCAATCACTATGTAAAATATAATCAGAGAAAGCATGCTACATGTTTACACAGTGCTGTTGCTTTGCAGCTGTGACAAGCAAATTATGACCAGTGAGAGCCATACAATGGTCTCAGTCCGCCTCTCCTGTGTAATACAATCTGAAAGACTGTCTTGAGTATGTACAGTAAATTCCCAAGTGTACGTAGGCAACAGATGAAAAACACAGGCCAGTGTAGTGCTTCTATCCCAGGGTGCACATTAATGTGACAGTTTAGTTTGTAAACATCCATATTTCACACTATACATGCTTTATTCCATCTGTGTAAACATCTTCAAACAAAAAAATGCAGAAAAAAATCCCTGTAATGTTTGTTCCTCTGCATCTAATACTGCCACAGATGCACACTGGATGTAAATGGTCTTTGACACTAAATGTACCAGGAGTATGAAAATCCATGCACCTGCAAATAAAGATAATCTCCCTTCCAAAGCCAAAATTATTTGCTCTTGATGAAGGAAACTGTACACTACATAGAGGTATTACCACGTTATATTTAAACTGACTCAGGGAATATGTCTTATCTGCTGAATGGCTGTAATTTTCTACCAGCCATTCATCTTCTACATTGTCTTGTGTTGCTATCTAAACCCCTGATTGTTGTTACTATCCTCATCTTGTGAAAGCTCTGTGAACACACCAAACCAGGTTTCTAGCACTACTCTGTTTTTAAGTCCTCTGCTGCTTCTCATGTGTGCATGGAAGGAGGACATTGCTAAACACAAAATTATATGGGAAAAAAGTGTTTAGTCCCATGCAAAAACAGAATGTTTGTATTGCAGAGAAGATGCTGGTGGAAGAAAATACAGATAATGTATTTTCCAACATACAGGCAGCCAAACTGTTGGAAGATACACAATAATAATGATAATATATTTTCCATCACACAGGCAGCCAAATTGTCACAGATCTGCACAAGTCTCTTTACTTTGTCACCCTACTTGACACTTCCACCAGTCTGGCAGAAATAACCTCCACTGCAAGTTTGATTTTAGCATATCTGCCATCTGCATGGTCCTTAAACATACATGTGATTCATATTTTGGATTCATTGTTACCCACATGTGTATATCAGTTTACAGATCTGACAGAAGCCTTTACCCCAATCTCTAATGTCTGCTTGAAAAGTCGAATGCTGTCGAATACTGTTCCATTTAAAGGATAAGTAGCACAGGTCCCTTCTCCCCACTACAATGCTTGCCCACCATCCTACCACAAGCCTTCCATTTGCTAGGCAACAGAGAACACTGCTTAGCAGCTGTTTGGGAAATTTTCAACACAAATATAAATTATATATGGGGTTTACGATTAAACAGACAGGCAATGTCTGATTTCTGCAACAATCACACAAATCTTACAATAGTGAATCACCAATGAATAGCAGCAGCAGCAGTATGGAAAAACAGAGAAGGACATGAAAAGATGAGAAAGGAAGAAATCTCTACCATCCAAGTCAACACTTGTTCAGCTGTTCAGAAAAATAAGTCTGAATATAGTGATGTCTTCTACAATCAATTACCAAAGAATATGTTGAGAGAGAGAACACATGAGGTATAAGGCTAACCCAAAGATATTCAGGTGCTATACTCTTATACGCCCTATAGATTGAGCCAGCAGACCTGCATGGGATAACATGGCTGGAAGGCCAATATGTCCACATACATAAAGGCAAAATTTTTTCATTCAGTAGCGCATGTGTGGCTAGTTCACATCAATGTCCAGCAGTCTAACTTATTGTTTAAAAATGTGATTGTGTATTTCTAGGCATTAAGCATGCTCATTAAACATATCTTAAACGCACAAAATAATTTTGTTATGGTACTCCCAACCTATTCTTCCAGAACTCCTACTCTCAGAATTCCTGCAAGGACTTTCAACTTTCAATGGTACTCTCAAATCCCGGCCAGGACTTCCAGGGTTCCTAGTAACAAAGACTGCACCAAACTCTACCTCCACTGTGGGGTTCTGAGTCATTTCCATTGGAACTGTCCCATTAGGCCAAAGGCAAAAGAAGCCACCATAACCTCCCAGCTTATCCTGGTTTCACCCCTCATACTTCGCCTTTGTCTTTGCAAGGACCCAAAAAGACCATCGGAAATAAAGCTATTTTTGAAATCATCAATCCTGTAGCATATAAACTGACCCTTCCAGATTTGTTGAATATTAATTCGGTATTTCACACTTTTTTGGCTTAAATTTGTAACCCTGGACCTCTTTCCGAACAGATCAGCTACTCTGCCTCCTCCAGTTCTTGTGGTTGGTACAGAGGAGTTTAAGGTTAAAGCAGTTGTGAATTCTCATCAAGCTGCTGGGCACCTGCACTGCCTAATTAAGTGGAAGGAGCTTGGCATGAAAGAAAATTATAATACTATAATAATATTATAATACTTAAGTATGGGTTTTCCCTGACCATGGAAGACCAGGATTGACCTGCCTTGACTGCCACCTGCCTTGGCTTCTGCCTGCTGCCTAGTGTGCAATCTCCACACCATAGCTGTTTTTTTCTTGTTATCCCCTTGGTGAAGAAATCCTGTGGGCTGCCTCCTGGTAATAGTTTGCAGTGAAGTAAACTAGGACCACAAAGATCTCATCTCCACCTTCAGTAGCTCTAGTGTAGGCCAACTGATGCTTAGACCTCATAACTCAAGTGAGTCTACATCACCTGCCATAGGGTACTGTAACATATTTGTAAATGCATGAGTAATGTGCCAAAGCATGAATACTGAATACAGAAGAATACATGTGCAGATGAATAGGCCCTGACGGAAAGTTAAATAGCAACATCACACTGATAAGCTTCTCTCCTTCTTTAAGGAAAGTAACTGTAAAACTAGATTCACTATGTAATTCAATAGCGCCTAACTAGTCAACATTGCCACGCCTATATCTCTCACTCAGTGTGAGTTCAGGTGTACAGGGGATTACAAGAACTCAATATAAAGATGTGGAACTTGTACTAGCCTTATTAAAAGACATTGGAATTTTTTTTTTAACAAATACGAAATAGAATTAAAGAGTGTTTCAATATATCTGTGCAACATTTAGTTTTACAAAAAAAAAAACCTAATGCAATTTCTGTACAAAATAAGACTTAATGCTCAGTTGCAAGACACAGTAATTGACTTTGCTGAGAACTATTTATGCAACAATGCAGTTAAACTAATGCTCATAAAAGATACATAAAAATAGAATAACAAAAGAGATAAGACAGAAGGTCATAAAAAAGAAAGAAGAACTAGAGATACTGATGGAAGAGGAGAAGAGTTTTTAATAAAGTGGCAAGTGAGAGGTATAGATGGGGAGACAGACCAGGAAAATATTTAATGAGAGCCTTGAGGAAAAAGAAAAACAGGAATTATATAGAAAAAATAGGAAACCGCAAGGGAGAAATGGTTTATTCTACTAAAGAGATCGCCAAGGTGCTCAAGGAATACTATAACAAGCTGTATAATATAACTTCCCAGGATTCAGTAAATAAAAGTGGAAATTCGAGTAGAGAAAAAAGAAGGGTATGTCTAAAAAATGCAGGACTATCGAAGTTGAGTGAAGATTAACTGAATTCCCTTGATTTAGAAATTACGCAGGAGGAAATAAAAATAGCATTGAAAAGTACCATGACGGGGAAAAGCCCAGGCCCAGATGGTTATACTGTGAGGTACTATAAAAAATACAGTGAATTGTTAATACCTAAATTGAAGAAATATACGAACGCCCTGGGAGGGAGATGGAGATGAGGCGAGAATCTGTACAGGCCCACGTGGTGCTTATTCAAAAGGAAAGGAAGGGAAGGATGCTTCTCAGTGCTCTAGTTATAGACCAATCTCACTTTTGAACATAGACACTAAGTTATATACAAAGGTTTTAGCAAATAGACTGAAAGATTTAATGCCAGAATGGATCCAGGGGGACCAGGTGGGATTTGTACCAGGGAGAGAGGGTAGAGACAATGGGTTGAGAACTTTGTTGCTTATCCAGAAAGTTAGGAAGGGGAAAACTCCAGCGGTGGTGCTTTCAATCGATGCTGAAAAGGCATTCGATAGAGTAGATTGGAGCTTCATGATGGACACTCTGGAGACTCTAGGACTGGGAGTTAGAATGAGAGAATGGATAGGAAAATTGTATAGAGAGCCCTCCGTGGTTATTTTGGTTAACGGAGAGAGGTCGGAACCTATTGGAATGTCAAATGAAACAAGACAGGGATGCCCACTATCCCCATTGTTGTATGTATTGTCATTGGAACCTCTACTGGCAACAATTAGAAAAAATATGGACATAAAAGGAATACAAATAGGAGGAATTGAACATAAAGTGGCAGCCTTTGCGGCTGACCTGTTGTTCTATGTGGGAAACCCTAGGATAACACTCCCAAATTTAATGAAGAGCTTAAAGGATTAGGGGGAGCTATCAAACTTGAAAATCAACCCAACAAAAACTGAGATCTTAAATGTAAATCTTCCAAACAGTGAAAAAGAAAAGATACAAAAAGAATTCCCTTTTATATGGAAAGATAGAGAGATAAAATATCTAGGGGTTAAACTCCCTGCCTCATATACGAACTTGTATAAATTAAATTATATCTCACTTTTAAATGAGATTAATGAGGAATTAAAGAAATTGGGAGGAGGTAACCCGTCCTGGATAGGTCGCATAAATCTGATAAAAATGGTAATAGTACCTAAAATCCTGTATAAATTCCAGATGATCCCAATTAAACTTCCGGAGGTTTTTTTCAAGGTAATTAAAAAGATGTTAAGATATATATGGAAAAATAAAAAAACGAGAATGTCTTATGATCTGTTGAGTAGAAATAAAGAGAAGGGAGGCTTGGGAGTGCCAGATATCAAGATGTATTATAGAGTAGTAGTTCTAGCAAGAATTTATTACTGGACACACAACCCAGAGGGGAAAAGATGGGTCAAGATTGAAAATGAATTAAGCGGAGTTAACTTGAGCAAAATCATATGGGTACCAGCACAATATAGAGGATTAAAAGATACCACGAGTGTTTATACATTAAATGTTTTAAAAGTGTGGGATAAACTGCACAAGCTTATGAAATGGGATTTTAATTCACAATTGATGTCACTGAGGAACACAGAGTTTTTCCCTCCAGGTAGGGAAGTGAGCACAGGAAAATGGTTTAAAAAGGAGGATATTCAATTGAGGGATGTTATGGAAGGGCAGGAATTTACAGCACTTAAGGATTTGAAAAAGGACAAAAGGGAACTTTTTATTAAGATAGATGAGTGGAGATACCATCAATTGAAACACAAGAGAAAGGATTGGAATTTGTTTGAGAGGCTGTTGGAATCACGTGGAGATGGGAAACGGGGCACGGCAAAAGTTTATAAAATTCTCACTGAGTTAGACACACACGCAAAGCCGACGTATATAGTAAAATGGGAAACGGATTTGGGAATAGAGATAGATGAAGACAAACAAAGGAAAATATATAGACTAACACACGAGAATATAAGCATGAGAGAGGTGGAGGTAAATTATAAGTGTTTAATAAGATGGCACATTGCACTGAATGTTGAATATAAGAAGAATGGGGAGAATACACTGGAGTGTTGGCGGGGATGTGGAAAGATAGGTACATTATATCACATATGGTGGGAGTGCCCAAAGATTCAAGGTTTTTGGGAGACAATGGTTCATTTGATTGGGATAATATCTGGGATAAAGATAGGGTTGGATCCAGAGTTGTGTCTTACATAGTACAGAACTATCAGTGAACAAATATAAGGATTTGGGTATATGGTATTATCTGAATGCAGCAAAGGGTCTGATACCTAAGTTTTGGCATAGCTCAGAGGTACCAAGAGAAGAGGATTGGGTGGAAAGAGTGAACCAGATATGTAGGATGGAGAAACTGTATTATATGCAAGAAAACAAGATAGGGTTATATTATAGGAGGTGGGGAAAATGGGAAGATTTTGTGTCCAAAGGTGAAATATATGAAGTAGTAGAGTGGGATATGTGAAAATACTTAAGAAAAGATGTAATGGAGAAATGCACAGTGGGTGGTCCTATGGGTGGGGCGGGGGTAGGTTTTTTTTTTTTTTTCTTTTTTCATGGTGGGTGGGGGGGCAATGGGAATAAAGAGAGAAAGTCATATAAATGATGGTTTTGTAATGTTATATGAGAGTAATGATGGAACATGTGTTTTATATGGAAAATTAATAAATATTTAAATAAATTTAAAAAAAAAACAAAAAACTAATGCTCATAAAAATATTACAAACCAGGTGCATGAGTGGAGTTCTCCAAGATAGTCATGTAACCTGAGAGCTCTGTCCAGCACCAGCCAAACTATACCCTCCATAGCCCCCATGGAGCATGCACCACCAGCTACACTAATCTCTGGATCTTGGGTCCACTATTGGGGTTGCTACTATGCCTGGGGAAATGAAACCCATGGCCCGCTTATGGCTGCTGCCATTGGACTGCTTTTCCCCTGACTCCAGCAAGATGGCGGCTTATCAAAGACTGGCACACAAATTACCTCTGATATTAAAGCTAATCTGAAAGACCTTGGTACCAGCATTAAAGCTATAGAGAATGAAATGGAAATGATGGTCGGTAGAAGCAGTAAAAATACTCAGAGGGTTCAGGATTTACAGGAGCAATTGGAACTAGCTCTAGCACAAATAGATGACCTTGAGAATTGTTTGAGGCATTATAACTTTTGAATCAGAGAACTCTGTTAAAAGATGTTAAGTCGATGGTTCGCTCCTTCCTTAAAGATATCATGCCTGATATTACTGAACACTTCCTTGAACTAGACCGGGCTCATAGGGCCCTACAACTAGTCTGTCAAGATGGGGTACCCAGGGATGTTATTGTAAAACCCCATTTCTATGTGGTTAAAGAAGCTTTTATGAAACTTTCCAGGGACACTTCAACTTTGTCTATAAAAGCTCACCAAATATATATTTTTCGTAAACATTTCTGCATACACCTTTTAAAAATGCCAGCCCTCAAACCCTTGATCCAGGATTGTGTCATAAGGAGATAAAATACCACTGGGCATTTCCACTGTGCCTCATTTTTGTCTTCGATAACAACAAGGGGAAAAATTATTGCTGCAATTGGGTATAATACCCAGGAACCAACTGTCCCAACTTCAGAATGCAGATCTACACCTGAACAACGCTCCTTATTTCCTCGCCCACTCTCGCCAGTGTAGCAAAACACAGTCTCAACAGAACAGAAACTCCCCTCATCTGGGACCAAAGCTGTGTCTCAACCCTGTTGGCAGTGCCCATGGGACTCACTTTCCTGCACCCTTTTGAGGCTATTCCCTATATACTGTATAGTGAAATCTTGGTTAAACCAGCCGTGAATTTCCCTTCTTTTGATTTTTTTTACTTTCGTTTTATAAACTGTATACCCATTTGAGTATCTACGTACATTCCAGCTCATTTCGAATCAGACAATCTAGCCTATTGGCTCCTAATTTGTGTGAGAAAATGTTTTATGTAATTGAAATGCCTTCTTTTTTTAAGGCTGTCTAGGTACACTCTAGAACAGCGGTTCTCAACCTGGGGGTCGCGACCCCCTTGGGTAGTCGAACGACCATTTCCCAGGGGTCGCCTAAGACCATCGGAAAACACATATTTCCGATGGTCTTAGGAACCGAGACACCGCTCCTGTCTCCGGCGATGTGTGGGCGGGATGATATGCTGCCCCTGTCACCGCCTCCTCACTGCTGATTGGCCACCGGAACTGTAGCTCAGGAGAGGCACACAGGCGGCCAATCACCGGCGAGAAGGTGGAGCTTGGAGAGGAGGAGCCGAGCGGCAGCGCGCGGAGATCGAAGAAGATCGAGGGAGCTGCAGGAACGAGTGAAGAGGAGAGAGGCCAGAGAAGGAAGACAGCTGACAGGTAAGTGCAAATTTTGCTGCTGCAGCCAGGTATGCAGGCTGTAGATGGGAGAGGGAGAGAGCGAGCCCAGGCTGGAGCAGGAGTCAGCAAGGTAAGTATCATTGGTGTCAGTGGGAGGGATAGTGCCCCATCATTTGTGTCACTAATACCAACGATGGGGCACTATTCCTCCCCCCAATGACACCAACGATGGGGCACTATTCCTCCCCCCACTGACACCAACGATGGGGCACTATTCCTCCCCCCAATGACAGAAACGATGGGGCACTATTCCTCCCCCCCACTGACACCAACGATGGGGCACTATTCCTCCCCCCACTGACACCAACGATGGGGCACTATTCCTCCCCCCACTGACACCAACGATGGGGCACTATTCCTCCCCCCACTGACACCAACGATGGGGCACTATTCCTCCCCCCACTGACACCAACGATGGGGCACTATTCCTCCCCCCACTGACACCAACGATGGGGCACTATTCCTCCCCCCACTGACACCAACGATGGGGCACTATTCCTCCCCCCACTGACACCAACGATGGGGCACTATTCCTCCCCCCACTGACACCAACGATGCGGCACTATTCCTCCCCCCACTGACACCAACGATGCGGCACTATTCCTCCCCCCACTGACACCAACGATGCGGCACTATTCCTCCCCCCACTGACACCAACGATGCGGCACTATTCCTTCCCCCACTGACACCAACGATGCGGCACTATTCCTCCCCCCACTGACACCAACGATGCGGCACTATTCCTCCCCCCACTGACACCCACAATGGGGCACTATTCCTCCCACTGACACCAATGATGGGGCACTATTCCTTCCACTGACACCAATGATGGGGCACTATTCCTCCCACTGATACTAATGATGGGGCACTATTCCTCCCACTGACACCAATGATGGGGCACTATTCCTCCCACTGACACCAATGATGGGGCACTATTCCTCCCACTGACACCAATGATGGGGCACTATTCCTCCCACTGATACCAATGATGGGACACTATTCCTCCCACTGATACCAATGATGGGGCACTATTCCTCCCACTGACACCAATGATGGGGCACTATTCCTCCCACTCATGCCAATGATGGGGCACTATTCCTCCCACTGATGCCAATGATGGGGTACTATTCCTCCCACTGATACCAATGATGGGGCACTATTCCTCCCACTGATACCAATGATGGGGCACTATTCCTCCCACTGACACCAATGATGGGGCACTATTCCTCCCACTGATACCAATGATGGGGCACTATTCCTCCCACTGACACCAATGATGGGGCACTATTCCTCCCACTGATACTAATGATGGGGCACTATTCCTCCCACTGACACCAATGATGGGGCACTATTCCTCCCACTGACACCAATGATGGGGCACTATTCCTCCCACTGACACCAATGATGGGGCACTATTCCTCCCACTGATACCAATGATGGGACACTATTCCTCCCACTGACACCAATGATGGGGCACTATTCCTCCCACTGACACCAATGATGGGGCACTATTCCTCCCACTCATACCAATGATGGGGCACTATTCCTCCCACTGATGCCAATGATGGGGTACTATTCCTCCCACTGATACCAATGATGGGGCACTATTCCTCCCACTGATACCAATGATGGGGCACTATTCCTCCCACTGACACCAATGATGGGGCACTATTCCTCCCACTGATACCAATGATGGGGCACTATTCCTCCCACTGATACCAATGATGGGGCACTATTCCTCCCACTGATACCAATGATGGGGCACTATTCCTCCCACTGATACCAATGATGGGGCACTATTCCTCCCACTGACACCAATGATGGGGCACTATTCCTCCCACTGACACCAATGATGGGGCACTATTCCTCCCACTGACACCAATGATGGGGCACTATTCCCCCCACTGACACCAATGATGGGGCACTATTCCCCCCACTGACACCAATGATGGGGCACTATTCCCCCCACTGACACCAATGATGGGACACTATTCCTCCCACTGACGCCAATGATTGGGCACTATTTCTCCCACTGATACCAATGATGGGGCACTATTCCTCCCACTGACACCAATGATGGAACACTATTCCTCCCACTGACACCAATGATGGGGCACTATTCCTCCCACTGCAAAATTACAGTTATGAAGTAGCAACGAAAATAATTTTATGGTTGGGGGTCACCACAACATGAGGAACTGTATTAAGGGGTCGCGGCATTAGAAAGGTTGAGAACCACTGCTCTAGAAGGTTTAACTGTCCACCCATAAGGTGCTTGACAGGTTGTTTGTTATAGTTGTCCTTTTATATTTTGCTTTACCATGTCAACAGAATCCTGGGAGCGGTAAATGATAGCCAGTTTATGCAGCATTCTTACCCTTTAACCCAGAATTGAACTGGCTGCCAGTAGCCCCCATTGTTACAAATCTTTTCTCAAACATTTCAATATTCAGAAAGTGACTCCAATATTGGCCTGGATTTGAGTCTAGATAATCTCACTGCGTCCTCCTCCCAATTTAAGTGTCCTCCTAAAACGATCACAACTATAGCCAGGCTTCTCCATACCTTGGGCCTAGTAGGCATCTGTAGGGAGAAACACCCTACTTCCTGTGACTTTACTCATTACTGCTCTCCTCGTGCTACCTATGCCAGAATAGACTGTATATTTGTCTCCTGTTTTCTGTTGGTCAAGAGGGCCCATATTAGGGAGACAGCTTAGTCGGACCACTCCTTAGTATGTCTCGTAATGACACAACCAAATGTGCAGGGGTCTTCCAATGGCGTCTCAACGAGTTCCATCACAGTGATCCCATTTTGTGCTGGGAGGTAGAGAAGAGCATACTAGAAATTTCCAGTTGACACCAAGGCTGTCTCCAATCACCTTATGGGCTACTCACAAAGATACCATTGGGGAAAGCTTATCCAAATCACTGATCAAATGAACCGGGAAAGGCACACGGACATTAATAAAGTGGATAGTTACAAACTGTGCAAAGCTCATAAATGCACACCTAACAAAGACTTACAATCTAATTTGAGATGACTTGACTCTCACTTAACTTAGCCCTGACTAATAGAGCTGAGAAAAGCTTATGGTGGAATTAGGCTACATTTTACTATTATAAAGATAGGATCACTCCTATGCTTGCCACTAAACTGACACCTAAATTTTAGGAGCTTTGCATTGCCCAGAGTTGGGATTTGGTGAGTGTGTACACCCCCAAATCCACAACGAGTTCTTGAAGAATTCCATACTCTTTAGTCACAGTTTTACAGGGACACATTGGGCGTGGATAGACCCGTGATTGCTTTCTTCCTGGACAGGTTATCTATCCCTAAAATGAAGGTATCCCAAAGGAATTTTTTGGAATCACCTATTTATTAAGCGATCTAAATACAATTCAGGTGCTGAACCCAATGACTTTCCGGCAGTCTATTATAAGATATTTTATAATACCCTTGACCCTTACTTAGCACATTTTTTCAATGCGCTCCAGAAAGTTGAATCACTAGATCCAGCCTTGAATATAGCATATATTTCAGTTATCCCCAAGCATTTAAAAGATCCTGGAGATATAGACAATTATAGACCAATTTCTCGATAAATAACTTGAAGCTTCCGACTAAAATACTAGCGAAGAGAATTTTTGTTTTTCATCAACTGTTATATCCACAAGGATCAAGTGGGCTTTATGTTAGGCAGGGTCTGGACCAAATTAGGCGAGCAGTCGATGTTATCTTTAGATGGGATGGTGGCTCCTCTTTTGACTCAGTCTCCTGGCTTTATTTGCAGAGGTTTTGGCCCCCACTTCATTGCGGGTTCTGTACTCTTCATCTCAGGTGAAGTTGCAAGAATATTTATTACAACCTATTGCCAGGAGCATAAGTCAAGGGTATCCGCTGTCTCCTTTGACATTTGATATTGAGACCTTGGCAACGGCAATTAGGGACAGTGCAGATATTCATGGAGTATCATGTTGGCTGTACACCTGTAAATGTGCCCTGGTTGTGGACAATATCCTTTTGTTTGTTACTTTACCACTTGTATCTACACCTAATATCCTAGGTCTTCTACGGGAGTTTGGTGCAGTTTCTGGTCTCCAAATGAACACAACTAAATCCATGGCTCTCAATGTGACAGTATCCAAACTGCTACTTGACCGTCTTAAGGAACACTTCTAGTTTATATGGAAAGATACCCATATCTCCTATTCAGATGTTCAACTTCTACTGTGGGACAATTATATAGATCCAACTATCCTTCTATTTACAAAAAGCCGGAAGTTGATCTACACCATTGATCTATGTGTGATCTATCTTGGCAGGGTATGATTAACACTATCAAAATGACCTTGCTCCCCAAATTCCTGTAATTTTGTTGTTTGCTACAAATTGTCATTATCCGTTCTAACCTGTTAAAATTTCAAGCCAAACTTATTAATTTTATCTGGGGTAGCAAATGACACAATCTATAGAAAAAGATACTGTTTTCTCCTAAGACTCATGTGGGTTTGGGTTACCAAACATCCTGCTGTACTACCAATCAGCTCAGTTGCCGCAATTTTCAGTTGATTTTTCACGAAAATCTAACCCAAATTGGGTACTGATGGAACGGCAGGCGATCCCTCACCATACGTTAAGATTACTTGGTTTGGTGTAAACTACAGCAGAGGCCACTTATTCTCACCCCTACGCGCTCACATTCCTTCGCTCGATGGGACATGCAATAATACAATAAGAATCTTACAACCTCTTATTCCCTCTAGCATTCTTTATTAGCCCCTCTGTATCTCCGGGTTTGGATGCTAAAGCATTTCACTGGTGGTTAGATAAGGGGTTGAACAGATTTTTTTTAACCTATAGAGGACCTTGTACCTTACAGCATTGTAAAGAAAATTTGAGTATGCCTCTCTCGGAGATTTCTTTTTTTTTTTTTTCATATTTCTAATTTCTTACACTCTATACGGCCTGAATCCTCTGACAGGGTAGTAGTTATACTCTATGAAAAACAGTGTACTCAGGATTTGTTTCTGTAGCTCCACAAATGGGCTGTTACGCGGTTATTAGGTTCCCTGAACAGTTTCTCTTATATGGCAGACTGGGATAGTGATCTTTTAGTTTATAGAGAACTAGATCACTGGCATAAATGTTATTTAGGCTCTTTCAAAGGTATGAAAGCTGTCTTGATTGAAGCTAATCTTAAAAGTACTCACAAGATGGCACTTAGTCCCTACCTGCCTCCTAAATGTATCCGAATGCTTCTCTATTATGTTAATCTTTTAGGGACTGTGTACCATGTCTGGTGGTAATGCCCTAGAATTCGGGGCTTCTGGATCAGTGTTTTTCTCTTTGCTGTGCAGAATCACTGTAGTACCTGTGCCACAATTACCACAAATTAGAACAAATTGCCCTATAATACGTCTATTGATATTCAAATAGCCTAATGATAAGATCTCTTGCAATACTCAAAAAATTATATTTTGTATGTCATTTACGGTCAAGATGACTATTGCACAGACTTGTAAACAACCCTCACTGTCTCTTGTGCAAGCAAAGCAGAAAATATCTTGGATCATGGTCTACCAAAAAGACTGTGAGCATCTTCAATGGCAATGTAAAACAATTTGACAAAACTTAGGACCCTCGGGCCCAACACATGAAGATCTCACTTTTTACTTAACTGGTAGATTACTTTGGTGGAAGTGGATGTCTAGGTCCAAGTTTATTTTTTCTTTTCTTCATTCACTCCTTTTACTGATCCTCTCTCTAAGAAGGTTCTCTATTTTGTCTAATTGTTATGCTAGTATGCACTATTACAGTTGAGGTCTGACTCACTGTATCCAGCTCCTGGTTCACAACAGATATATTTTGTGATCTTGAATTATAGATTTATATTTATTCTATATGCCTTTAAGTTAACCATTACTGTAGTGTTGTGGATTACTTTACTGACTCTCTATTTTCAATACTGAACATGATCTGATGAGATACCACCTTAAACACATTTAATAAAAAAATTGAATATGAAATATTATAAACCAAAGAATGAAACCCTTAACATACAGTACATTTTAATTATGCTAATAATTCATGCAAACTGCATTGTATCTCACCAATAAGCCATGCAAGATGAGAGGCTCTTGTGTAAACAGCAAAGGCTGCAAGAGGAAAGTTAACATAGGCAGTGATAAGTGTATTTATTCACAAAGAACAGCACACTGAAGGTAGCATGGAAGACGGAACTAATGGACAATTGGCTCTAAGCATGCTTCAGGAAAACTGGAGCACAGGAAAGATAAAAATGGTTGCTCCCAGCTGTCAATCAGCTTAGCATACAACTTAAAGTGTTACTAAACCCACAACTGTAAAATCAGTCTGTATATGCAGTAAAGCATGCTTGTTATACTCACTGTGGAACCTAAGGGGTTAATCCTCTGCATTGTGTAAAAAGGATGTTTGATCCTGACTTCTCTGATCCTCCCCTTCTTCCAGTGCTCCTCCCTTATTTCTTGATAAGACATATTGTGTGGAGACACTGCACATGCTCAGTTTGGTGTGTATTGCTAGAGAGGTTTTTTTTTTCTTGGGAGAGTGCACAGGGCCAATCAGCACTGCCCAGACAAAGGTCAAAGGTTCTGCATCCTCCTAAAGAAAACTCCTCCTATAAGCTTTAACCAGTGCTCGGCCAGACACTGATAGAAGTCACAAGACTGCTCTAACTCCTGATGAGAAAAGGTATTTTGCAGGTTATATTGACTAAACTAATTGCATTTATATGTTCTGTGTACTGTGGGAGACCAGATATAGTGAATGCAGGGTCTTGGGTTTAGTAACACTTTAAAGTAACCCTAGCACAATCATTCACAATTCAGTTTGAGCAGAAATTAAGAACGTATACAATGGTACAACTTGCTCAAAAGTCAAAATACTAAGTAAATCCAAAAGGTATAAACAACTGAAGTTATATAAAAATATTAACTTGTTCTGCAAATGTGGGTAAGCCTTGCCCTGCTTATCACACTTCTCAAGCCATATAGGGTAGCCTCTACTGATGCATTTCTGCATCATCTACTAGGTTTGAATCACTCAAGTTAATAACAGCTAGTTAAAATCAACTCTGTTGCTCAATATGCACTGCACATCAACACTGGAACAAAAACTGTATAAAAGTTATTATGTATTGGGTTACTTGGTAGATCCATGTTTATGCTGTGTACCAGATGTCACTTTCCAGTGTGGTCTAACTGGTCCAATACTCGGTTTAGTCTCGTTCTTCATGTTTAACCAGCATAGCCTAAAAGACAAGACCATCACTAACACAAAATGTGAAATTATGGCAGCAAGCTCCCGTAACCATGGGGGTTGCGGTGTTGTTTGGTCAGATGGGACAGAGATGACATGGGAGGTGGGAAGCATAGATGTGCTGTGACCAGGGTGAAGAGGAGATGGCAGTGGGAAATGTGGGGTTGAGAAGCAAAGAACAGCACATCTGAAGAAAGGAGGGCAGCGGTGGGGCAGCAGTATCTGATGGGGAGATTAGCTGTGTATGATTGGCGGTGCAAAGTGGGAGGGGTGGCAGTTGGCAGCAGGATCTGATGAAGGGTGAGCAGCAGAGGTGCAACAGCATCTGATCGGGGGGGGGGGGCAGCATGACCCTTAACCCTTAATGAATGTGGTTGTAGAGGGAGAGCAATGTAACCGGAGGGAGAGAGAGAGAGATTAGGCAGTATGAGGTTATGGTGTAGATGTGGGAGGTATGTCTGAGGAAGAATATTAAGGCTAGAGGCAACGGATGGAAATGGTGCTATGTAAGGTGGTCAACAGCAGCTTATGGGAGAAAAACAGTGCCAGAGATGCAGTGGACAGGAAGTGAAAACTGATGGTGACTGAATCCTCTGCCTCTTTTCAATGCAATGTGGAAAATAGTAGCCATCCAGATTCAAAGTCTTTAGCTGAAACTGCCTGATGGCTGCTACTTTCTCCCTTGTGCTGAATGGCATATGAACTGTTCACTGTATGTTAAGTTTCTTTTGCCACTAGGGTAAAAGAATGTGTGCATTTGTTTCTATTTCCTCTTTTTTAACTTGTGCCTCTGTTTTTATACCAATTATGGAAAAACACAAAACAGACTTTTATATATAATTAGGAAAGTGCCATCGAGTTGACCACATTGATGGTGTTTCTGTCTTCTATTTGCATATTATGTCTTTACAACAGCATGTACATAGTTTCTGTGACTATATCCATCCACCTTTTTTGCAAGATGTCCTCCTGTTTTTGCTTCAACTTTTCCAATAATTATTTTACACTGGGTTGGAACTTCTCATAATATAACCAAAATAAGACATCTTCAGTCTAGTCATCTGGGCTTCTGGTGAAAGGTAGGACTTGCTTTGTTTCTGTTCTTTGTTGCCCATGGTATTCTTAGAATTCTTTGCCAACACCAACATTCAAAGGCATCAATACTTTTCCTGTCATGTTTCCTCATTGTCTAGATTTCACATCCACAGAGAATGACAGAAAATACCATAGTGTGGATGATTTTGAGTTTTGTACTTATAGACACATCAGTACCTTTTGTAGATCCTTTCTAGGCCTTTCATCCTTACTCTTCTAAGGGCCAGTCTGCATCATATTTCTTGACTGCTGGATCCTTTTTTGTTAATAATTGATCCAAAGAAGCAAAAGCTGTCTACTATTTCCAGGTCTTTACCATCAACTTCAAAGTCAGTTGTCCTTCTTGTTGTCATAACCGTCATTTTCATCTTTTCACTCTGTTCTTTAACTTTCTATGATATTATCAGGTCCTTTACGTTTTCAGCTATAGGCACAGTGCCTTGA
The DNA here is from genome assembly GCF_062004578.1 of Staurois parvus. NCBI lineage: Eukaryota > Metazoa > Chordata > Amphibia > Anura > Ranidae > Staurois > Staurois parvus. Next base: position 3,344,269 of record NW_028318233.1, read on the forward strand.
GTACACTGAAGACTCAAGACATTTATTTCACCAATTTTGAAACCTGTATCTTCTTCTATTCTTGCAGCAGAACAGGTACCTCTTCCTTTGCCACAGACACTCATCCTATTAAAAGTATGTGCTCCAACTCTGACATCTCTAACACTAACATATCCGTATCTCACAGATAAATTGACATTCACCATAAACATTCTGTATGGCAATAAACTAATACCACCAGAACCAACAATTTAAATGTAGCCACAGATGAAAGATCTTCAATTAGGTAAAAAAAAACACAATCTAATAATGTGTATGGCCAGCTATAGCCTTAAAAATATGAACCATTAAACCTCCTAAAAGAATATGTTTATTCCAACTATAAAATTAACTGAAGGCTTAAAGTGAAGTTCACCTTTTCGCAAAAAATGAAAAGGTGAACACACTATACCCTAATTACCTCCCTCCAGTCCCTGCTGCATTTAAAGTCCCTGCTCTATGGAAAGTTAGCTTTCACTGCCCATGCAGCCGATGCAGTGGTCTGGAGATTTTGAAAGCCACAGTTTTCATCCCTTTACTTCCTTGGGGACACCGGGACAGAGCAATTCCAACTGATTAATGTGGTCACGTGCCAACTCTGATCAATCAGAATCACTCTGACTTGTGGCATTTCTAAGCAAACAAGGGGCAGAAAACAGCTTTCATACCCCAGACCACTGCAACCGTATGCAGTGAAAGTGAGATTTAGTAAAAGCTTAACATCCACGGAGGTAATACAGCAGGGCCCATAGAAGTAAGGAGCGTGTAGTGTGTTAGTTTTTTTAATGAACTTTAAGAAGAAATTATACTTGTTTTGATTTAATTTAGTATTTATTTTAGAAAATATATACTTTTTTAAACTTATGTTTTTTATGTTTCTTTAGTATACACACTGTGACATTATAAAAGGCAAGGTGATTGAGGGACGTTATGTATCACCTTGCATGCTTTCATATGTAAAGAACTAAGGTGGAATCCAGTCCAGGTTTTCTGGGCCACCTTGGCAGTATTGGTTCCAAACCAGATTTTCTGTTCCACTTGTGACCACCAGAAGGTGGTATAAATAAAGCAGGACTGGAGCAAAAGGTTGCTCTTGACCTGGGACTCAAGAAGCCTTACCTGAGAGAGCAGTGGATGTGAAAGTTTGTTTTGTACAAGAAAGGAAAAGGTTTGTACAACGTTTTGTTTTGTTGGTGACTGGGAGAACCCCTTCATTTGTAAGATAGGAATCTCTGCTGTTTAGTAAGTGCTTGGATGGCAAGGATTTATTTTCTGTTTTGTCTTGTTTATTTTCCATGCAACCTTTTAAATAAATCTATCTAGACTTTTGGGAAAGAGCTGCCGTCTGGACTGCCTTTTACCCCAGGGGGGGTGATCCCCATCTGAGCTAACCCCCCACAACACACAAAATATTTGTTTTGAAAACAAATAACAAATGTAACTCCTATAGCAGAAAGATTCACAGATTATTAAAGCCAAAGCAGAAGTTGTTTGCTTTCAAGTGTTCCCTCTCTATTACTTTGGGTTGGGCTGACTGCAAACAGCAAGGGAGAGAGAGATGAGTCACTGCTCTGACTTATTCTATTCCGTCTATACATTTTACCTAAAGCTTTTGGGAGCAAAGCAGAAAAGGATAGCCTTGAAGTCATGTTAAACTGAGTCTGTAGAGCCACTTCTTGACTAAAAAGGAGAAAATAAATTATTCATATGCAGTATATCTTATTTGCCTAACTAAAAACAAACAATGACATGTTATTCCTGGCCATAATTGGGGATGAGTTTAGAATCGATTCTACCATGGGGCTGAAGCGAACCTGCTTGTTTGTGATTGCGGTGAACTAATGCAGGATTCCATGTTTAAGAGTAGTATGAAATCAACAGAATTTGCATTTAAGACATATCGCTAGTCTAGTAAGTGAAAATTGTCAACATACACTATATTGCCAAAAGTACTGGAACACCCCTTTAAATAATTGGATTCAGGTGTTCCAATCACCTCCATGGCCACAGGTGTATAAAACCAAGCACCTAGGCATGCAGACTACTTCTACAAACGTGTGAAAGAATGGGTCGCTCTCGGGAGCTCAGCGAATTCAAGCGTGGTACCGTGATAGATTGCCACCTGTGCAGTAAGTTAATTCATGAAATTTCCTTGCTACTAAATATTCCACGGTCAACTGTTAGTGGTATCATAACAAAGTGGAAGCAACTGGGAACAACAACTCAGCCACAAAGTGGTAGGCCACATAAAATGACAAAGCGGGGTCAGCGCATGCTGAAGAGCACAATGCGCCAACTGTCTGCAGAGTCCATAGCTAAAGACCTCAACTTTGCGTGGCCTTCAGATTAGCACAACAGTGCGTAGAGAGCTTCATGGAATGGGTTTCCATGGCCAAGCAGCTGCATCCAAGCCTTACATCGTCAAGTGCAATGCAAAGCGTCGCATGCAGTGGTGTAAAGCACGCCACCACTGGACTCTAGAGCAGTAGAGACGTATTCTCTGGAGTGACGAATCACGCTTTTCTGTCTAGCAAATTGATGGACATGTCTGGGTTTGAAGGTTGCCAAGAGAATGGTACTTGCCTGACTGCATTGTGCCAAGTGTAAAGTTTGGTGGAGGGGGGGACTCTTAAGGTGTCAGCATACCAAGACATTTTGGAAAATGTAATGCTCCTGACTTTATGAGAACAGTTTGGGGATGGCCTCAACCCAACAAAACACCTTTGGGATGAATTAGAGCGGAAACTGCGAGCCAGGCCTTTTCATCCGACATCAATGCCTGACCTCACTTCTGGAAGAATGGTCAAACATTCCCATAGACACACTCCTAAACCTTGTGGACAGTCTTCCCAGAAGAGTTGAAGCTGTTAGAGCTGCAAAGGGTGGGCCAACTCAATATTGAACCCCACAGACTAAGATTGGGAAGCCATTAAAGTTCATGTGCGTGTAAAGGCAGGTGGCCCAATAGTTTTGGCAATATAGTGTATATCGGGGTGTTATCTAAAAGTTTAGTTTTTTTTCAACGCTGTCCTTGAAGTCATATGAAACAAACCTCTTCACACTGCACAGAATTGTTTTTTTTTTTCGCCATACACTACCAAGATCAGCGAATTTCTACAGTGAGTACAGCCAAGTGTTTACATTTACCTTGTACAAATCAATGCAGGCTGACAAGCTTCACAGCTAACCACTTGCCGAACACCCACAGTACTTGTACTGTGGGGGGTGGCATGGATGTTGCTCTGGCTGTACTAACACAGGGGGACGCTGCGAGCCCCCCACACCAACTGTGTCCACCTGACAGTGAAATGTGGATCCTGGCAGGGATACTGGTGATCGGGACCCAGTGATCATGCTATTGTGCCACATGTTTCAGATATTTGTAAAAAAAAAAAAAAATAAATTTAAAACCATTAATCATTTTCCTTCCACTTCACAATTATGTGCTACTTTGTGTTGTCTCATAAAATCCCAATAAAATACATTTACGTTTTTGACAAAATGTGGATTGTGTAAAATGTGAATTTCAAGGGGTATGAATACTTTTTCCAAGTCACTGTATTATATTTTCATCTGGGAGCAGTGTTCAGGTGGTTTTTTTTAATCTTTTTTTTTTGTCATTTTGCCTTTCGTCTCCACCTTTTTTTTTTTTTTTTCTTTCCTTTCCTATTGCTTTTTACCCCCTCTGTCTTCTTAGACAAAAAAAGTTCCCCTTTTTTTTTTCTATACTCCTTTTTCCTCTATCTTCCTTTTTCTTTCAACTGTAACTGTCTACAGTAAGTGATATTTTTTTTACTTGTTGTAATAGTGTCATTATAATCGCAATTTATCTGTTCACCATTTTGTTTTCATACTTTATCTTGTTTATATGAAAATTTTTAATATATTCTGTGTGAAAACTGTTGTTTTTTTATCCATTTTCTATAGGGTTACAAGCCCACCACACCAAGAATATGGTTATAGCTCCTTGCTAAGACACAAACGTGACCTTGTTATGTTGACCTTAGCCCTTATCAAAGTCTATATTGGACATGTTTCCCAAAGATTAGGCACCCCAAAAACTGTGCTGCTCTGCTACTGGCCCAATGCTTAAGGGCTCAGGGTAACTACATATTTACATTTACCTGAAGAGCTGAACGTCATGTATAATAGTGACTACCGCTATTATACACATCTTCCCACTGTTAATGGTTGTTAAGGACACCGGGCAGGTACAGGCATTACCATGTCCTTAAAGCAGAACTTTACCTTTAACATCTTGATAAAAAATAATGTTCTTTAGCAAGGAACATATATTCCACATTAATAATTATGCTACCAAAATTAGAGCGTGCTGTAAATTGCCTGCAAGATTATTCCTGTTTATTCTTGCTGAGCCCCTGAGCAGCAGTAAATCTTTAGACGGTCAGTGGATCAGCCTACAGTGCCTGAGATTTTCAGCACAGTTCCGAAATATAGAGAGCAACTGAAAATGTACAGAGCTGGGTAAGACAGTGTTTTACTGAATTTTAAACAGTATAGGCGTTTACATTTAATGTTTGACATAGCTACAGTGCTCAGGATAACAGATTTGTCAGAAATCCTTTCCTTTCAAAATCAACATTTTCTATAGGACACTATACTACAATATACCCTCACAAATGTGGGCAATTAATTGCAAACAAGATTTGTTAATTTGCACACAAAGTATTTTTCCCACAAATTCATGTAAGACCATGTTGCGAAAATGAATACACCCCAATGACAGTCTTAGGAGCAAGGCTAAATTTTAGACAATAAAATCTTAATTAACAAGAATTCAACTACAGGTGAGTCTAATTCATTAAACAGGTATCCAGCAGACAGTTGATTATAAAAAGGTGTTAAAGTAAACCCCTTCCTATTTCATGCTGTTAGCAATGGCACCACATGGAAGAGAAATGTGACAAGGCCTGAGAAAGAAAATAAATTCTATACACAAGAAAGGTGAAAGATACAAGAAGATCAGCAAAGCTTTATCAGTCATAATACTGTAGAAAAAAAGTGACACAAAAATTTAACAAAGATGGAACTGCAACAATCTCACAGAAACATCTATGCCATCCACGGAAGTTAAAGGGTAAGATCACCTTTGGGAACATGTTACATGTTCCAACCATTTTTAAGGTGGAACATGTAACATGCTCCTATATCCACAACCGCCGCCCGGCCCCTCCCTGTGACAGATAGTACTGGGAGAAGTCTCCCCATACTATCTGTCAAATTTGAAAACAGCGCGACAGTGCGGAGCTTCGCCCACAGGGCTGCATCAGTCATTCACAGACTTCCATGAATTAATGAACTGCAAGTTTCAACAGCCTTAGCTACTGTCAGCTTGTAGTTTTCAATGAACTATCATGGTACTGTGGAGCGCCATGGTAGTTCATTGAAGCTTCCTGTCAGAATATCTGCTTGCTCGTACATCCCATACGGCAAGCAGATAATCTGAGAGGTCTACAGGAGACCTGTATAGCATCAGATATCCACTGATCGCTGTTGTAATACTTTCCAGGCTCCTGTAGACAAAACTAATAAATGCAAATTTTTTTACCTGCAAAAAAATGTGCATTTATAATTTTTGTCTAAAAGGTGAACTTTAACACCTCGACAGGAATGTCTTCTGGTGAGAATGTTTGAAGAAAATTGCCATGCAAGTTCAATGCAAGTAGCTAAAGAAGTAGAACGCCAAACTAGGGTGATTGTTTTTCGTGACACAATATGGTGTACACTGCAGAGGAATGGCATGCATGCCTGTCATCCACAAAGAAAGCCTCTCCTAAAGCCCATGCACAAAAAAGCCCTCCTACAATTTCCAGGGCCCATGCTAAAAAAGAATACTGCTGGGACTCTGTACTTTGGAGTTATGAGACCAAGATACATGTTTTTGGAACTGATGGCTTCAAAGTTGTATGGCATCACAAAGGTGAGGAGTAGAAAGAAAAATGCATGGTGCCTACAGTGAAACATGCTGGCAGGGTCATTCTGTGGGGTTGTGTGAGTGCTGCTGGTGTTGGGGAGCTGCATTTCATTGATGGTATCATGAATTCATAGATGCATTGCTCTATATTGAAAGAGAAGATGCTACCATAATTCCATGTCCATGGTCATGGGTGAAAGTGATTCAGTGGCCAAGTATGTCTCCTGATCTGAACCCAATCGAACACCTAGGGGGAATTCTGAAGAGACAAGTCAATCATCAATCTCCATCTAGCATACAGGTTCTAAAAGGTCGTTCTTGAAGAATGGAAAAAGATCTATGTTGCAATATGGTGCCAACTTGTTCCTTCCATACCTAGAAGACTTGGTGCTGTCCTTAAAAACCATGGAGGTCATACAAAATGTAGTAGTTTTTGTTGTGAGGTGTATTCATTTTTGCATCAACTAATTTGCATAAAACTGAAGATTTTGTAATCTAAGTTATATAATTAACCTTACTTTCATGTGATGAGCTGAACAAATGTTCTATAAAACTCAGTTTTGTCAACATTTTGGAAGTTCTTGTGTTCATTGGGATGTTGATTAAAATATTACTATTCAAAAGGGGTTACTCATTTATGCTGCAAAGGGGGCCAGCCTGAAATGATTCAGCAGGACTTGAGTAAAGTTCCACTTTAACAACTACTGATGTTACCTGTCCCATTCACCTACCAGGTCTGGTATTAATTTTAAGGGAGACCCCAAACCAAAAAACAAAAATGGTTTGCCCCCCCCTCCTCCCCACAAAAAAACAACAGACCATTATCCGAGCATGCAGTCTGGCAGGCTAGGGAAAGGGGGGATTACATATGTGCTTCCCCCCTCCTGAAATGTATCATACCACATGCCCTCAACATGAGCAGGGGGGTAGCAAAAGCACTTTGTCCCCATGCTGAGGAAAACAAAAGCCTTGTCCCCACAACCCTTATATGGAGGTGGCGGTGGTCTGCAAGGAGCTTATTGGAATCTGAAATCCCCCTTTAACATTAAGGGGTACATAGATATCAGCTTCCCTATGGGTACATCAAATATATTGCTGCGCCTCCCTAAAGTACAAAAACCACCTAGAGATAAAGTGCTATTACTAATAAAGTGTGGGTACAAAACTAATCATCCCCCATGTGCCCAAACAATAAATGAATCACATAAAAATTCACACAAATACTGAAATAAAGTGCAATACTTAAAGTGCATATAAATTTATGAAAAACATCCATAGGTGGCAATTTATAAATTAAAGTTCATGTGCTTTTCCAAACTCAGGCATAGGTGCATTAACCTCCACTATGCGACCTGCCCTCGTACAGCTCAAAGAGCTTAATTTCTTAGATTTAGATTCCTGGAGGCAATATCTCTACCATATATGGACTCTCTCCCATCTGATAATCTCACTTTCAATGATTCAAATGGATCCTTCTATTTGAATGTATGTGGTCCTTTAAAATAGCGATTCCCGGTCTGGGGTGAAAACTCACACAAAAGAGGGGATCCCCATAGTGTAATATGTAAAAACGTCCCATTTATTACCATAAAAAATGCACTTACAAGCAACACAAACAAATGCGCATATCTGTACATCACGGAGCTAACGCTCTTGCGTCACATCACTTCCAGTTCCAAAGTTCCTGCTGCCCGGCTCCGCCTATGCGCGTATTACGTGATTACGTGACTTACTCAGTAGTACATGACCAGGATGAAAATGTCTTTATGTAGCGGCACAAGATGTATTTCATTAAGGGAACCGGAACTAATGGAATCTTCCCCAAAATACGTCAAGCTTATTTCAGTATCCTCCATATTACAACCCCATTCACTGCACAATTAAGAAGTTTAAAAATATAAAATTTAAAATATAAACAAAACAATATATTGAGGCAAAAATTACAATTACTCCATCAAGTAGTGAAATGATTTTATTACAAGTAAATACATGAATATTCATGGAGAGGGGCTTTGACGTCACGAAGCTCACAAGATAGCAGAGAACAGTACAGCTGGCTGCAGATTAGCGGTTGCAGGATCCATACCAGTAGCAGTACCTTTTGGGAGATACTTTGAAAAACGAGGTACTATACATCATACATGCGAGTAGAATACTGGATATTGTTTTATCAAAAAATGTTTTGTAAGGATAAAGCACTAGGTTTTGATCATCTCTTCTTGGCATTGATCTGATGGAGGACGACAGCTAGGACAGTGGAGGAGACTCATGCTTATTGGACATCTCACATCAGTCACCATAAGGGACACATGCTATATATGACCTCACTTAGCGGTTTGGTCATATACACCAGGTGAGAGCACATACGGTGGAGGTGTACCCATATTGGCTTGCAGTATTTAACCGCATGAGGTGTTCTAAGAAGCATTTATTATTCAAGCATTTGTGGAGACAACCACAGAGAATACCAATGCATAGACACCGATTTAAAGACGTTTATGCTGATTGTTTTAGTTTATATTGGTAGTGAAGCATGGCAATTGATTGATATTTAATTATATATAACACATTTTGTATGGGTATGTGCATGGTGTGAGCGATTCACAATCCTATTTATTTCAATTTTTTATTATTATTATTTGGCATAGCAGTTCACAAGATTTTTGCACTTTACACAAGGGGAACATAGTACTCCTACTTATTCACAAAAAAGTAAAGTGTAAATAAAGATAGGCAAAGTTTTTTGACAAATCTTTTTAAAAAAATGCCCCACAATGTAACTACTGTTAACTGCATCATCCAGCGATATCTATCTAATAAAATAAACTTATATATAAAATCTATATATAAAATCGAGCGCAGTGTATAGGTGTAAGTACGGTAGCTGCTTGCACAAAAAGGCACCTCGGGAACCTCCAAAGTAAGTGATAAAGAATGAGAGTGCAGCGCTAACCCAAATAGCGATTAAACATATGATAGACCACATATGATAGTGGATCAGTAAAATGTCAGTGTAAGTTCATCAGATGTGCTGAAAGTGCATACAGTCTCCAATATGTAAAGAACCAAAAGTAGTGACTTTCAGAAATGATAATAGCCAAATAATGCACTAACCAGATAGCGCATATTAAAGCGCATGGAGCATTTAAAGACCTGCCCCTGGTGCTCAGCCACTGTATCACTGGAGCCAGGAGATGTCATCTATAGGGTGACCACTAGATGTCATCTATCCGGATGGAAGCTGAGTCCAGCCACTGTATTAGAGGATCAGGCGGATGTCATCTATAGGGCGACCACTAGATGTCATCCGTTCCAGGAGGAGCTGTGTCATGGATCCAGGGATGTCACTTGCAGATGTGTCCTTTGCTCAGCACAGCCCCAGGACCTTCAGAATTACAGGCTCCCCAGAAATAAAGAGCCCGTGGAAAAAGGCCTCAAATAGTGTGATATCGTTTATTAAAGTAGGTAAATAATCAGAAAAGAACTTACTAACAACGGTTCAGCTGCTCATAAACGGCCAGACCAGAGGTACATGTACACAGGATATAAATAGCTTGGCACTTCCCTAACGCGTATCGTGTGAGTACACATCATCAGAGGGACTGTGCCAGTGGTAAAAGGAGTGTTTTTATACATAAAAAAGCGCCAAAATACACCGCAATGCGGCAGCGCCGTTATTGCCGGTTCGCGCATGCGCAGTAGCGGTCGCGCATGCGCACTAGCGTTCGCGGCGGCCATTTTTAAGAAGCCAAAACACATTATGGACATACAAGTGTTGGTTCAGCAGTAATCTTAGTGGGAACAAGATACTGCACTCCTAAATCAACACGGGGCAAGTGGATTAGCTGAAATTACACATGGAACATACTTAATGCCCCATTGTAACAAGAACAGTCTGGTGAAACAATATTAAAAAAATATATTAAACTAGAAAATACTAAGGTGCATCGACTTTTTACAGCGATTATAGCACTCCAATAGGAATATACAGATAAAGGCAAAATACATCAAATGCGTCAAACATATAAATTAAAACCACTCTGGTTAAAAAGTAATATCATTAAAAATATTAAATTTTAAAACCAATGTACTAAGATTAAGGTGCATCAACTTATTGAAAGCGATTATGTTACTCTAGTATGAATACAAGTAAAGACAAATTACGTCAAACATATAGATTAAAACCAATCTGGTTTAAAAGGTAAAATCATTAGAAATATTAAATTCTAAAAGTAATAATGTACTTCAGATCATAAACGATCGATCAGCTGGTATCGATGAAACAATTAATATCTAATTCTACGTTTAGTCCCTGTGGAACTTGGGACTGTAGAAGATATATCCATTTGGTCTCGAGCATGGAGACCGCTCGTTTTTTGTGGATACCCCTCCAGTTACTTTTGATGGTATCGATACCCACAAAACGCAGGGAATGTGGATTCCTATTGTGGTTTTAATTTATATGTTTGACGCATTTGATGTATTTTGCCTTTATCTGTATATTCCTATTGGAGTGCTATAATCGCTGTAAAAAGTCGATGCACCTTAGTATTTTCTAGTTTAATATATTTTTTTAATATTGTTTCACCAGGCTGTTCTTGTTACAATGGGGCATTAAGTATGTTCCATGTGTAATTTCAGCTAATCCACTTGCCCCGTGTTGATTTAGGAATGCAGTATCTTGTTCCCACTAAGATTACTGCTGAACCAACACTTGTATGTCCATAATGTGTTTTGGCTTCTTAAAAATGGCCGCCGCGAACGCTAGTGCGCATGCGCGACCGCTACTGCGCATGCGCGAACCGGCAATAACGGCGCCGCCGCATTGCGGTGTATTTTGGCGCTTTTTTATGTATAAAAACACTCCTTTTACCACTGGCACAGTCCCTCCGATGATGTGTACTCACACGATACGCGTTAGGGAAGTGCCAAGCTATTTATATCCTGTGTACATGTACCTCTGGTCTGGCCGTTTATGAGCAGCTGAACCGTTGTTAGTAAGTTCTTTTCTGATTATTTACCTACTTTAATAAACAATATCACACTATTTGAGGCCTTTTTCCACGGGCTCTTTATTTCTGGGGAGCCTGTAATTCTGAAGGTCCTGGGGCTGTGCTGAGCAAAGGACACATCTGCAAGTGACATCCCTGGATCCATGACACAGCTCCTCCTGGAACGGATGACATCTAGTGGTCGCCCTATAGATGACATCCGCCTGATCCTCTAATACAGTGGCTGGACTCAGTTTCCATCCGGATAGATGACATCTAGTGGTCACCCTATAGATGACATCTCCTGGCTCCAGTGATACAGTGGCTGAGCACCAGGGGCAGGTCTTAAATGCTCCATGCGCTTTAATATGCGCTATCTGGTTAGTGCATTATTTGACTATTATCATTTCTGAAAGTCACTACTTTTGGTTCTTTACATATTGGAGACTGTATGCACTTTCAGCACATCTGATGAACTTACACTGACATTTTACTGATCCACTATCATATGTGGTCTATCATATGTTTAATCGCTATTTGGGTTAGCGCTGCACTCTCATTCTTTATCAGCGATATCTATCTACTTCAGTCATGATACCCTACAACTGACAAACAATCGAAACATAAAAATCCTCTAACCTCCGACACATGTATGTTCCTGCTGTTTTCACTCACAGCGAATGACAGGTCCGGCAGTTATTCCATGCAAAGAGGTGACATCATTGACTATACAGTGCCTTGAAAAAGTATTTATACCCCTTGAAATTTTCCACATTTTGTCATGTTACAACCAAAAGTGTAAATATATTTTATTGGGATTTTATGTGATAGACCAGCACATAATTGTGAAGTGGAAGGAAAATGATAAATGGTTTTCAAAATTTTTTTTCAAATAAATATGTGAAAAGTGTGGCGTGCATTTGTATTCAGCCCCCCTCAATACTTTGTAGAACCATCTTTCCCTGTAATTACAGCTGCAAGTCATTTTGGGTATGTCTCTGCCAGCTTTGTAGATCTAGAGTGACATTGTTGCCCATTCTTCTTTGCAAAATAGCTCAAGCTCTGTCAGATGTCGTATTGCATGGAGACCGTCTGTGAAAAGCAATTTTTAAGTCTTGCCACAGATTCTCAATTGGATTTAGGTCTGGACTTTACCTGGGCCATTCTAACACATGAATATGCTCCTAGTCACCTAATTAGTAAGTAGAGTCCACCTGTGTGTAATTTAACCACTTCATGTCCAGACACTTTTACCCCCTTCCTGTCCAGGCCAATTTTCAGCTTTCAGCACTGTCACACTTTGAATGACAATTGCGTGGTCATGCAATACTGTACCCATATTAATTTTTTTGAGACAGATAAAACTTTATTTTGGTGGTATTTATTCACCACTGGGATTTTAATTTTTTTTTGCTGTATAAATGAAAAATTCTAAAAAATGTTTTAAAAAAGTGTTTTTCTTACAAAATTTTGCACATAAATAATCTTTCTTCATAAATCTTGTCTAAAATGTATTCAGTTCTCTTATAATTATAATTTTTCAAAAAATGTATTTAAATTTTTATTTTATTGTTATTTTATTTGTTTTTTTTTTAACATACTGTCACCCTAGCAGTACAGTGTCACCATAGTGACACTGTACTACTTGTGGGGAGTGATGAAGACTTTTTTTTTCTTTTACACTGATTGCTTTTACACCCATAAAGGCTGTAAAAGCAATCATTTCTCCTCTCTGGCTGCATTCTTGAAGCCATTGAGAAATACTGTGTGAGCTGTGATTGGTCACAGCTTGTCACATGGTAGAAGGTTGTGAATAGCCTTGTACCATGTGATCTCTGTGATCATTCACAGATTTCACATGTAGTAAGCAATGATGTCAGAAGTGGCATCTTGCTTACTACTATTCATGTGATCACTGATTGGCCAATTAGTGATCACATGATCGGGACCTCACACAGAGGTCCCGTACAGCGGTCGGCACTGGATCGCAGTGCCGCGCGCTCCCAGGGAGCGTGCACAGTCCAAAATGGCGGGCGTCATTTATGAGCGGCAACCTGTTCCTGCACTGCCCCTGTCCGGCCGTTTATATACATGGGCCAGACAAGAAGCAGTTAATCTCAATATAAATATAGCTGTTCTGTGAAGCCCTTGTTAGAGAACATTAATGAACAAACAGCATCACGAAGACCAAGAACACACCAGACAGGTCAGTGATAAAGTTGTGGAGATGTTTAAAGCAGGGATAGGTTATAAAAAAATATCCCAAGCTTTGAACATCTCACAGATCACTGTTCAATCTATCATCCGAAAATGGAAAGAGTATGGCACAACTGCAAACCTACAATGCAGAAGTGAGCGCTCTCTAATCAGCAGCTGAAACACTCAAGGCAACCAATATAAAACCTTTTTTTAGAAACATATACAAATAAGTGCAGCTCTAAAATTGGTATTAAAGTAGTCCGCCCCACATTAGGTAATCAATAAAATTGAATCAAATGAAATTGCCCAGAATATATAAATAAAGGTGACAGTTTGTGCAGATAAATGGTGCAAAATCACAATAAAATCCAGTGGATTCTCTGGGTTCAATAGGTGGCTGGATCGGGTTGGCCTTTAATGGCAGATACTATCGGACGTCCCGGTGATTGGGTAGGGTTTTATGTATTTTTGGGATTACATAGAAAGTGGGGATATTATAGACATCTACTGTCAGCATATCACCTTCTTGTTTGGTTAAAAGGTTTACTTCTCGCGCCAGTTCCACTTTTTTGTTCAGAGCAGCAACCAATTTAGGGAAGGGATTCGTGTAGAGTTTACAGTATATATCGGGGTCCCTCAGCTGTCTCAGTACCTCCTTCTCATATTCATCACTTTCCAATAATACTACATTTCCCCCTTTATCGCTCTTTTTGATCACAATATTTTTAGCATTTTTTAGTTCCCTAAGTGCTATTCTTTCACCTTGAGTGAGGTTATCAGGATTCCTCATTGTCCAGTTAATTTTACTCAGGTCCTCATGTACCAGATCCAGAAAGGTACTTAACCATTTATTTTCCCTGATATTAGGCATCCTTCTAGATCGGGTTTTTAATCTAGTGTGTCTTTTCCACTTATTTGAAACACATTTTTCCCCAGTCTCACCTAACATAGGGGGTCTCCTCCAAAAGACTTAGGAGGTCACTTAATGACCCTTACCTCAGTTTGGATTTCTATAATAATCAAAATAGAGTTAAAATATGGACTCTCCAGTTGGCTCTGATGGTCCCCTTACTCCCTCCCTCTGTGTGCTGGAATTATAATTATTCTTTCCTCTCTTCTACTTCTAGTAAAGATGATTTTTCTATTTAAATAAGGCCTTCCTCTGTATTGTCAGCAGTCAATATATGTTCTTTTAAACTCACTTTGGATTTTTCAATGTAGTGATATCTTTTCAACACAAGAGGGCGACATGGAGATTTCTCTATATGCAATTAGTGTACTATATAAGGCAATGGAGAGAAGTCCCCTCCCAGTTCTGACGAAGTCAGCGGTGATTGGCGGACGAAACGCGTCAACGTAATGACGTCACTACGCTCGGCGTCTTCATAGGGTGCGGTGCCCACGAGGAGGGAATGAGCGGCGTTGCTCCGGCTCCATGCTAGGAAGGCACGAGGCTCTGAACAAATTACCATAAGGCTACTATCCTAGCAGTCCGCACATGGCAATCTTAAATAGGAGCATACCTTCCACCAGTGGCAAGTTACTTTTGCTTATTTGGGCTCAGTTTGCGATAGTTGCTGTTTAGACTTATAGAGCTTATATGGAGTTTGTAGGGAACGCTATATGTGCCTAGTACCCCTGTTTTCTCAGGGAATTTTTTGAAAATCCTCTTTAGAGGAATATATATACTCTATGTCACACAGGTGCTGCACGCTGTGATATAGTTATATCCCTAAGGATCCGCTTTACTATCTCAGTTTGAGCAATTTTTGGAAACCCTTCATTGGGTATATAGATTCAGGTATTTAGTGCCTGCTATATATATAATACTCTTTTTTGAAATTCATGTATTGAGACTACCTGGCTTCCCACCTATATATACACTACTGAACAAGCAGTAAGGACCTGATCCTATTTCAAGTCGACAGATGTCCTCTTGATCTTCACTGATGGTAATATATACCTTTATTTTGTTGCTTTTTATAATTCAGGGACTCTGCTTGATGCTCATGATATATATATTTGTATATATATTTCTAGAATCACTTGTTACTGTGGACCTTATTTCACCTGGGGTGGTTACCCAGGACGTCTCTACATCCAGCATGCTGGTATGACAGCCAAGTTACTGAGAAGGTAATTAAAGTACTAGGTTTTCTTTGTACGGGGCAGATATGGTGTGATCTAGGGGTTAAGTTTTTTAGCACCATATTTTTTTGTTCCAGTTTCCAGTTACCAGGAAGCCACTCTACATACCCTGGCCTATGTCAAGAATACATCTGAGAAATACATGGTTAATCCAAATACAAGACTGAATGATATGGAAATCTAGGATCACTTAACTAGAGAATATTCCATTGCCCTATATGGTTCCCTATGTGCCAAAATCACCCAGAAATGAGGACGCCAAGTGCTTTTAAATGATTTTGTCTGATATGTTCACCGTGCTTATGCTTAACCTCCCTATGATCTATGTGATCAAATAAAGTATTCTTTGTAATTACTAAATTTATATTATTCCGCGTGGATTTTTAAGTAACCACTTTCCTTTTGGGTGGTGTTGCTCTTGTCACACTACCATATTTTCTATTATGCAATTTCCGGTTTATAAATCCACACTTTTATTATAAGTGAGTCGGAGATAGCACTAGGACACAAACTATCTGTGTCACTTCAGGTGGCTTTTTTCTGTTCTATTAATGTGTACTCGGCACCTGATCTGTGAAGGAAGCAAGATATGCATATACATTTTAAGGCGGCTCTATAGTCTCCTCCTCCTTGGTGGAAACTTGCTTTGCTATGAAATACTGAGGGGCACACAAAGGATCTAAAATATCTTTTTCATGCATTGGGGCACCAAGGAAAAAGGAATACGTTTACAAAAGAGGATTATTTCTTACGTTGTGCCAAGGTTATTTTGCACAACATTTTTAAAAATAGTGCTTTTCTGTATTGGTAACATTTACACTTTTACACTAAAGGGCCTTTTTTAACCTACAGGTTATTGTGTAAAGCCAGAAACAAAAGCCAATGTCATAGATAAAAAGTACTTGTACTTTTTTCAAAGTGAAATATGTAAATGCTAACAGACTGTTAGAGGGAAGATTCACACTGGGTCAGGTAAGCTTAGGTCATATTCTAGGTCTCTTCTTTAAAGGGGAAGCACATTTTGACATATACATAACAGACTCTGTCTTAGAAACTCATAGGCAATATACCTTGGTGCAGTTCCCCTGGAAATTAAAATTCAACTTCTGTAGCTTCAAACCTTTAGCTAGAAGGCCATTTACCCTCATTAATTCTGGAACCAGACAGCATCAAAGCAATCCAACTTCATCAATAAATTAGGTGAAGATGTAAGAGGGTGACTTACAGTGGCTCGAAATCTAACTCCTTCAATAAATTAGATAATTACGTGAGTGTGTCTCACAAGGATAGCATATTCAAATATGGAATACCTATCCCATAATTTGAATACTTTTAATATTTCAGATTCTCTTCAGCTGAAAAATGCTAAAAGTTCCATGCACATATAATTAGCTAGAAAAAAAAAATATATATACACTGTATAAAACTCGCAATAATATCATTTTACCCTTTTAAAGCAAACATGTCACAAACCTAGAGAATCATACTGCATATGCAGAGATTACCATCCGTAAAAAACATGTCGTAAGGGGGGAGTGGCCGGCCACGGAGAGGGATGGCTGCATATTGAGTGTGCTCCAGGAACCGAGGCAAATACCAGCGACGTGGGATAGCAGAGAGTGACCCCTTCATCTCTGACAGCTGCACAGTAGTCCCCAGACCTGACAGTTACTGATGGGGAAGAGAAAGATCAAAGAGGGGCCCCGCAAACTAATGGAGTTCTTCACTCCGGTGGGTGGCCCCTCCCCTCAAGATGGCGCCAGCCACAGTGCCTCTCCCTCTGTGCAGCCACACACAGAGGAGAGAACTCGCTCCAGTCTTTAGCATAACCAGCCTGCAATTATAGAGGGAACTACACCTACCAGCAGCCCCCAAAAATCCAAGCAGCGCGGCTCCCTAGACAATCAATTGCAAGGTGAGCAATCTAATGATTCTTCTCATAATACAAGAGAGTTTACTGAGAGCCTGGAGGATTAGCCAGCTGAATCTCTGCCCTTAGGAAGGATCTGCCCTTATGAAGGATATGCTTGTTACGCTTAAAAGTTCTTTACATAAAGATATGATGAGTTTTGTGTCACAAGTAAACGCAGAGGTTGAGAGTTTGGGAGAGTGCTTCAACCATGTGGAAACTAAATTGGGCGAGTTTGCGTCTGCTTATAACGAGTTAGTGGATGCTCATAATGATGTGGAAGAGGATTTAAAAGCGCTGAAAATAAAAGTTGCGGATTTGGAAGACCGCTCACGCAGGAACAATATTAAATTTAGGGGGGTGAGCGAGACTGTCCCTGCTGCAGACCTCAGACGCTATATACAACAGATGATACGTGCTTTGCTGCCAAATCTGTCAGAGGGAGATGTGATAGTAAATAGGGCGCAGAGATTGCCAAAGCCTTCTTTTCTTCCTGATAATGTTTCCAGGGACACTAATCGCTAGAATCCACTACTACCACATAAAGGAGGAATTGATGATCTTTGCAAGAACATACAATCCACTACTGACGCCATATGACGGAATTTCTCTCTTTGCAGATCTCTCCCAATATACGATCATTGCTCGCAAAAAATTACTCTCCTTTACAAAATAACTCCACAATAATAATATAAAGTATAAATGGGGATACCCCACTAAATTGCTGATCACCAATGATAACCATCTATTGAATGTCAGCTCGGAAGAAGGATTCCGGCTTGTGGAAAAATGGGGGATTGTACCTACAGGAGAGGAGCTGACGGCCGCTAAATCTCCCCCTAGAAAAGTTACTTTTGAATGGGATAAAGTGGCTGGATAGCCATTGTACTTCTATATTTTGCACCTGAGAGGATGCCTCACTATCCTAGCACCGAAAATTATTGTCTACTGTTGTTGTTCGCGGTTCCCGGAATTTCCCCCAATACATTAAAGTGATTTGGTTCACTTGCAATTATTTGTTATGTGTTCACATTGTTTCTGTTTTATTTCTTCTGTTTTTTCAGCAGAGTATCGGCAACTGCTCCAACACAGCAATTTCTATGGAACACTGAAAGGTTCTTGATATTAGGTCTGTCTATGTACCCATTTAAAGGAGAGGTGAATATTGTGAAGGACTTATGCTTGCCAGCCATAGAGGGCTGCTATTGTTCTTTAGACCACTAGATGACGAACATGCCCTATCTAATTTGTATATTTTATTATGGTACTGAATATTGTGTCCATAAATGCACATGGTCTCAATAGCCCTTACAAACGTAGTATGATGTGGAAAGAAGCACAGAAACTACAGGGGGATATTGTCTGTGTGCAGGAGACTCATTTCTCTACAAAAAACCTCTGCGCTGCTCACACATATTGTACCCACAGGTGTTTACAGCTAACGCCCCTGTGAAAAAACGTGGGGTTTTGATAGTCATAGAAAGTTCTGTATCGTTCTCTCTCCACTCGCTGGAGAGCGACCGGCAGGGCAGATTTATAATAATGGTGTGTGAATTAAATAATGTTCTCTACACGATTGTGAATCTATATGCCCCTAATGTCAATCAAATCGCATTTTTCAATTCCCTGAAGAGGAAAGTCATGAAAATTCAGAAGGGATTCTTACTCTACTGTGGCGATTTTAATGCTGTCATCCATACGTTTTTAGATGTATCGTGCCAGTCACGTGGATTAAGGTACTCTATGGCGCCAACTTTAAAAGAATCAAATCTTTATGATCCTTGGAGATGTCTCCATGATTTTGAGAAAGATTTTACATATTACTCAGCTGCGCACAAGTCTTATTCTAGAATTGATTATTTTTTAACCGATATACAACTTCTGCAACATATTACCAAGGCAACAATTCACCCCATGTCGTGGTCAGACCACGCGCCTATATCTATTAATATTAAAGAGGCATTGCGATTTGCACCAGTATTCTTATGGCGTAATGACACTTCCATGTTTCTTAACCCCCATACTCGCTCTTCTATCTCTAAATCTTTACAGGAGTATTTTGATTTTAATGCTTCCTCAGAGGAGGAAATCGTTAATGTTTGGTGTGCACATAACGCATTCTGCAGAGGCGTACTACTACAGCTGGCCTCAAAGGAGAAAAAGCGTAGACAACAGACCATGTCAGATCTACTTTCTAGAATCGTTAGCTTAGAAACCCAACATAAACGAGGTCTTTCTCCTAGGGCAGGCATGTCCAAAGTCCGGCCCGCGGGCCAATTGCGGCCCGCGTTCCGGACTGAAACGGCCCCACAGGTGAGCTACCCAAATATATAACTTACGGCCCCCGGTAGTGATTCCCTGAAAGCTACTGAGGACTCCAGCGATCTCTTGACATCATCAGCTGGCGCAGGGAGGAGAGCCCAAATCTCGCGACATCCGAGATCTCGTGAGATTTGGGCTTTCCTTCTCTGTGTGCCGGCTGATGACGTCAATTCCCGCTCGACAGATCCCTGGAATCCCCAGTGGCGTTCGCAGAATCACTAGTGGAGGGCCGTAAGTTATATTGGGCAGCTCAATATAGTTATATATTGGGGTCCGGAACGTGGGCCGAGGGATCCCAGGTGGTGCGCAGGGAATTACTACTGGGGCTACCATTTACCATTATTTACTATGTCTGCAGTCTCTGGTCATCTCCTGTACTGTCCGCAGTCTCTGGTCATCTCCTGTACTATGTCCGCAGTCTCTGGTCATCTCCTGTACTATGTCCGCAGTCTCTGGTCATCTCCTGTACTATGTCCGCAGTCTCTGGTCATCTCCTGTACTGTGTCCGCAGTCTCTGGTCATCTCCTGTACTGTGTCCGCAGTCTCTGGTCATCTCCTGTACTGTGTCCGCAGTCTCTGGTCATCTCTACTGTGTCCGCAGTCTCTGGTCATCTCCTGTACTGTGTCCGCAGTCTCTGGTCATCTCCTGTACTGTGTCCGCAGTCTCTGGTCATCTCCTGTACTGTGTCCGCAGTCTCTGGTCATCTCCTGTACTGTGTCCGCAGTCTCTGACCATCTCCTGTACTGTGTCCGCAGTCTCTGACCATCTCCTGTACTGTGTCCGCAGTCTCTGGTCATCTCCTGTACTGTGTCCGCAGACTCTGGTCATCTCCTGTACTGTGTCCGCAGTCTCTGGTCATCTCCTGTACTGTGTCCGCAGTCTCTGGTCATCTCCTGTACTATGTCCGCAGTCTCTGGTCTTCTGTACTATGTCCGCAGTCTCTGGTCATCTCCTGTACTGTGTTTGCAGTCTCTGGTCATCTCCTGTACTGTGTCCGCAGTCTGTGGTCATCCCCTGTACTGTGTCCGCAGTCTCTGGTCATCTCCTGTACTGTGTCCGCAGTCTCTGGTCATCTCCTGTACTGTGTCCGCAGTCTCTGGTCATCTCCTGTACTGTGTCCGCAGTCTCTGGTCATCCCCTGTACTGTGTCCGCAGTCTCTGGTCATCTCCTGTACTATGTCCGCAGTCTCTGGTCATCTCCTGTACTATGTCTGCAGTCCATTGGTTCAGAATTTTTTTTTCCTGTTTTTTGCCTCTAAAACCTAGGTGTGTCTTATGGAGCGAAAAATACGGTATCAATTTGGGCTATAATGGATTGGTGCTCAGGATCGCTTGACGTCATCAGACAGTGCAAGGAGAAACAAAGCCCAAATCTCGCGACCTCCGAGATCTCGCGAGATTTGGGCTTTCCTTCTCCCTGTGCTGGCAGAGTGATTTAACACCTGTTTAGATTTGTCATCCAAGTCACAAAATGAAAAGTATGCCGTTTTCAATAAACTTTTGCATAAAATAGTTCATTTGCATTTAATGTTAATGGTTCATCAGAATGTCGGGCAAAATGGTCGGCCTTCGCACATGTTCACTTCATCAAATCTGGCACTCTTCCAAAAAAGTTTGGACACCCCTGTCCTAGGGTATTACAGGAATTGCAGTCTAATAGACTGACTCTTAAAAAAATCCTACTACTTCAACACGAAAAGTATCTCAGAAGAGTCAAAACTAATTATTATACCCAAGGCAATAAGGCTGGAAAATTACTGGCCTCCCATATAAACGTCAAACAGGCAAAATCTAAAATTCCCTCGATAATAGATCCTCAATCTAAAGAAAAAGTCTTTCATCCTAATAAAATCGCAGAGACCTTTCGGACCTATTACACTCAATTGTACAATCTAAAAGATGACCCACATACTCCTCAACCTACCTCTGACCTTATTAATAGTTTCTTAGCGAATCTATCTCTACATAAATTGGACCAGTCTAGGCTGGATATTCTAAATCAGCCTATAACTGATAATGAGATCATAGCTGCCATTAAAGCGCTACCGAAGGGGAAATCACCTGGAGCAGATGAGTTTGCGGCAGAGTACTACAAAGAATTTCAGGATATATTAATATTAAGAAAGTGTTCTTACAAGCTGTACAAAACGCTACTTTCCCTTCAGAGATGCTCAGGGCAATTATTGTTACCCTACCTAAACCAGGTAAATCCCCGGACTGCCCCCAAAATTTTCGCCCAATATCCTTACTTAATACGGCTCTTAAGATTTATGCTTGAGTACTGTCCGTGATACTTTTTTTATTTGCACGAACATACATAAATAAAAAAAGTATCACGGACAGTACTCAATTGTTTCTGTTGCAAATGCACTAATACGGCTACAATCAACTCAAACAAGATTTATGCTAAAATTCTCTCTAACAGATTACTAACAGTGACTCCCTCTCTTATCCAATCAGATCAAGTAGGATTTGTAAAAGGTAGGCAAGCAGAGGATGGCACTTGTAGGGTACTCAATCTGCTGAGGATTACTGAACTTCGTAAAACGCAAACTGTCTTCTTGGCATTAGATGCCGAGAAGGATTTTGATAGAGCACATTGGCAGTATCTCGACTCAACTCTCTCTAATTTCGGTTTGAATGGCTATATCAAATCGGCTATAACGGCGTTGGATACTGTGCCCTCCGCTCAAGTTTTTACTTCCAGTGCCTTGTCGGATCCCTTTCTCATCACTAACGGGACCAGACAGGGATGTCCCCTTTTCCCTATTATCTTTTCTTTGGTGATGGAGCCCCTAGCAACTTCAATCAGAGTAAACCCTTTGATCTCGGGTATACAAACAGCAGATATTTCCCACAAAATTGGCCTCTTTGCGGATGATGTCATACTTACCGTAACGGACCCACTGACCTCATTGCCAGAAATCTCTTCTACACTTAAAACATTTAGCAGCGTTTCCTATTACAAACTCAACATTACTAAATCTTGTGCACTCCCTATAAATATACCAAAAGATCTTTTACAATATCTTAAACATACATTTAAGTACAGCTGGTCCACTACGCATTTGGAGTATCTGGGAATTCGAGTGTCTTGCCCTTCTTCCCACATGTTCAAAGCTAATTATGAGAAGCTATACCAGGTGATATTAACGGATTTATTAGCAATTGGTAAAAATGACCTCTCGTGGATGGGCAGATTAGCGGCCATTAAGATGTTAGTGTCACAATATAGGTGCTCTGCCAATTATTAATTTCTGCCTTAATCCCCTCACTAATTCCTCGTGTCCAAACGAAGTACATCCTTAATGCATTTCTTACTGTCTTCTGCCAAATGTCCCCAAATTCAATTAACGTATTTCCTCCTCCATGTCACCATGCCAAATGTCCCCAAATTCCATTAACGTAATTACCCCCCACTGTTATCCCGTCTGCAGCTGTACTTTCCTCCTCGTTGCTAAATGACCCCCTCCACCTCTCGTCCTGCCGCGCAGGACAAGAGGTGCGGCTTTCACCACCCCTGCCACTATCTTCTCCTCCTCCAGCGCGGCCGGAGAGAAAGTAGCGAGGTTCACACCTTTCCGAGGTGAGGTGTGAACCTCCTGCTGGGATGTTCCCGACCATGGCGTCAGAATGACGCCACCCGGTCCTGTCATCCACAGCGCGGGCACAGAGAGTTCCCGCACTTGCGGATGTCCCTGGACAAAGGTCGCGCTCACGATAAGCAGGGCACGTGTCCAGGGGGTGTGCCTCGTTGCCGGGAGACGAGGAACTCCGGCCCTGGCCCACCCACAGTTGCCAGGACGACCGGAGAGCGTCCTACATCAGCTTAAGAAGGCTGATGCCGGGCTCCCCAATCATCTTCTCCGCTGCGCAGCAACCGAGGGAGCCCAGCTGCGGTGGGACCCTCATGGCGAACTCTGCCAAGACCCCCAAGGATACGTGGGAGACTGCACGCTAGCCTGCCTGAGCCCCAGCAAAGGGGGGGAGACTGCACATGCCAGCCTGCCTGAGACCCCCAGCCAAAGGGGGGAGATCGCACACGCCAGCCTGCCTGAGACCCCCAGCCAAAGGGGGGAGACCGCACACGCCAGCCTGCCTGAGACCCCCAGTCAAAGGGGGGAGACTGCACACGCACGCTGCCTGAGGACCAGCCGAGGGAGAGACCACACGCCTACTCCGGATTCCCGCAGGTACCTGTGTCACACTACCTTGTTCCCTGGGAGACCGGGCACCCTGTTGGATCCGTGAGTACCTACTCCCCCTGTTTTGCCTGAACTGGTCTTGAACTGCTCCTCTACCTCACTGTGGGATTACAACTGCTGCAGAGACTTTAACTTTGCACCTGGGGCTGGACTACAAGTGCTTTTTGCCCTCTCCTTACTATTCCCCTAGAGCAGTGGTGGGCAACCTGTTTTTTCAACTGAGCCAAATCTCGCCAAAACCACGATTGAAATTTTGAGAGCCACATTTTTAAAACTGAAAATACATCCCCCATATAGTAATTCACCCCCCATAGTAATTCATCCCCCATATAGTAATTCATCCCCCATAGTAATTCATCCCCCATAGTAATTCATCCCCCATATAGTAATTCATCCCCCATAGTAATTCATCCCCCATATAGTAATTCATCCCCCATAGTAATTCATCCCCCATAGTAATTCATCCCCCATAGTAATTCATCCCCCATATAGTAATTCATCCCCCATAGTAATTCATCCCCCATATAGTAATTCATCCCCCATAGTAATTCATCCCCCATATAGTAATTCATCCCCCATAGTAATTCATCCCCCATAGTAATTCATCCCCCATATAGTAATTCATCCCCCATAGTAATTCATCCCCCATAGTAATTCATCCCCCATATAGTAATTCATCCCCCATATAGTAATTCATCCCCCATATAGTAATTCATCCCCCATAGTAATTCATCCCCCCTATAGTAATTCATTCCCCATATTGTGTCAATTCACTTACCTTTGCTCCACGCGTTCCTCTCGCCGTGTTCCCGCGCTGTTCCGGTCTTCAGGGCGGACTGTGAGAGGAGAGGAGTTTGTCACGCTGCCCCGCCTACATACTGACAGCCAATGTTTGCCACGCTCTGCGGGCCGGATTAAAAGGTCCGCCGGGCCGTAGTTTGCCCATAGCTGGGCTAGCTGCAGAGTCCTGACTTTTGGGGCAGCCGTCCGAGAGGAGGGAGGGGAGCGGGCGCCCGGCACACAGAAGAGCCGCATTAAAGTGTGCAAAGAGCCGCATGTGGCTCGCGAGCCGCGGCTTGCCGACCACTGCCCTAGAGGCCCTGGTCACCCTCCTTGCAATCCCCCCCCTCCTTGAGTGACTGTCATTTTGCCTCAATAAAGCTTTGTTTGTTTGCTATCCACCTTGTGTGTTCTGTCCTGCCTACCCTCCATCACAGTTAGTTTTGCCTAAACTCTTATATTACTTTAGAACGATTCCGTTACTTATTCCTCATTCCTATTTTAGAAATGTAGATATATCGTTAAAAAAATATATTTGGAAGGGGAAAAAGCCTAGCATCCTGTTCTCAGCACTCATTAAACATAAATCCAAGGGGAGAGTAAATTTCCCTGTTGTATCTACCTATTACCACACTGCATTGTTCAATCAACTTCAGCACTGGCTGATCCCTTCAGAGAAGCTATGGGTACAAATAGAGAGAAGCACAGTCCCAGCTGGGGATCTTCAGGCTTTACTGCTGGCGAATGTTATCTCTACAAAGTTAATCCATACCTATCTTCCCTCTGTTTCTGCGACAATAGGTTTATCTAAATCCTCCCCATCTACCCCTAAGATTAAACTAGATATACCATTAACAACCTATAAACATCTGATTCCCAATCTTACTGTGAAACCTCTGAGAAGCGGGCTACTCTAAGTTTACGGACATCCATGCTTCACAAGTGAGGGGTAGCATATACCCCTTTTTTCAGATTCGAGCTTACCATAGAGTCAATTGCAACTTAGAGGTGGAGGTGGACTCTAAGATTTGGCATGTTTTATCGAATCCGTTTGGACTAAAACAGGGAATTTCATGGTTTTACAGATTCCTGCAGTATGATCCTGATAGTTCAGTGATAACATGTGTGGAGAGGTGGGAAAGGGACTTGAGGAGATCCTTTACCCAAGAAGAGTGGCAAGCAGCCTGGAATTGTAATTTAAGCCTTTCAAAATGTACTAACCATTGGGAAAGCTCTCTTAAGATTTGACATCGCAGATACCTCACCCCCTACATATTTTCAAAAATATACCCCGACGCTTCACCTGCTTGTTGGAGAGCGTGTGGAGATGTTGGAAGCTTGCTGCATGTACTGTGGGAATGTGCACATATAAGGGAATTCTGGAGAGAAGTTTTTGCATTGATCTCTAGGGTGTCCGGAGTACAAACAAATCCCAATCCTCATTTGGCACTTTTAAACATTACATTGAATTTATTTTCTGTCCAATTTCACACAATTATTGCTCATATCTTAATTGCTGCTAGGTTAACTATTACTAAAGCGTGGAAATCTTCTATGCCTCTGTCTATTTCGGAAGTGCTTAATAGAGTACACTCCCACTACCTATATGAGAGATCCTATACACTCTCGAATCATACTATAAGAGTATTTGAAATTAAATGGCAATGTTGGAACAATTTATTTCAGCTCTCCAACCTATAGGTGTGAGGGATCCTATCACAAAAATGATGGAACCTTGTTGAATTCTGTTGGATTTGTTGATTTCTCCTTTTACTTTTCGTTTTTTTTTTTTTGTGTTTTATTTTTTTCCCTTTCTTTTTATATTACGTTTCTAAGCTTCTATTCTTCTTTTATTATAATTTTTGTTCGACTGTTTCCACAATGGATAAAAATTTTGATCCATATGTTCCGCATGTGGCAGCTTGTCAATTGAAAGGTGCACGGACATATTCTGATGCACATATTGGATATTCTAATGTAACTGCTGAATGCTTTATGCGTAACTTTGACAGAATTGTGATTTTTTTTTTTTTATTATACCTACTGGTACAGTCAAGCACTATTTTGTTACTGTCTTGAAAAATGTAATAAAAAAAAGAATTGAAAGAAAAAACATGCCGAAACTACTGGCAGATCCAGGAGGAAGCTGAAGTTATATGCAAATCCCCACTTTTCCTGTATTTTCTGTATAGTTTGGCCCTACTTATTTCCAGCTTCTAAGCCTTCTTGTATATTTTAGATGCCTTAATTACCAAGAGGAAGGCTTTGGAGGTGAAAGATGTGAAGTCAGGGTTAACTGCTATGGAAAAAGTTGACGTTTGCTTAAAGTGGTTGCAAAGGTTGAAAGTTTTTTACCTTCATGCATTCAGTGCATGAAGGTAAATAAACTTTTGTGTGCATTTTCCCCCTAAGACTTTGTAATATTTACCCAAGCCGGATCCACTGATATGCAGGAGAGCAGTGGCTCTCCCGGGTCTCTCCCTCCTCACTGGCTGAAACAACAGCTCCTGTTGATGTCAATCACAGCCAGTGAGGAAGGAGCAAGGCCAAGCCATGCTCTTTGTGACCTATGGACACAAAGAGGAGGCTTGGGAGAAAGCACACACAAATGTCCTCAGAGCAAGATGCACTAAGCAAGAGAAAGAGGCCAGGAGCCCTGGTGGGAGATCGAGAAGAGGAGGTTTGCAGCTGCTCTGTGCAAAACCTTTGCACAGAGCAAGTAAGTATGACATGTTTGCTATTTTCTTATTTAAAAAAAAAAGCTAAACCTTTAGTATCAGTTTAAAACTACACCAGCCTATATTTCTGGAAATACAAAATAACTATTTTAAAAAGCAGTATACACTGATAGTGTGTTTTGCTCAGGCATTTTTATATGCTTATTTTGAATTGTCGAGGTTTGTGTCTGGTTTAAAGTATTTGTAAGTCCATCCGAAGTTGCTAGCTTAATTTTGGAAGGGCAACTTTAGGAAGATGCCTATGAAATTTTCTAGAAGTACAGAAAAACTATTTTAACAAGCAGTACTCACTGATGAGGTCCTCCGCTCAGGCATTTTTTCCATTATATGCCCATTTTGAATTGTCAGGGATTGCAGCTGGTTTAAAGTATTTTTAGGTCCATCCAAAGTTGCTAGCTCAATTTTGGAAGGATAGCCTCAGGAAAATGCCCAACAGCTCTTCTCTCCCTTCGGCATGAATGTCTAGCATCATATATGGGGAATCCAGAAGCAAACGTTGATATATACTCAAATGGGCTAACGTTATGTTCCTAAAGCTGAGTGCTCTGTCTCTGTATGTTTTGATTTAAAAAACAATAAATAAAAAAATAAAGGAGGAGATGGGAAAGTGATGGAGGGCAGAGAAGGACAGCATAGAGAACTATTCTTTATATAGCAATTTATTTTCCAACCACAGTGAGCCTATCATAAAAGGATATTAGAGAAGCTATAAGAAAAATCACAGCATGCTCCTTTATACACATAGCCAAAGGCTGGAGCTCTGATCTCAGGGGGAGATTTTCTTTCCAACATGTCTGAAAGTTCTAAGTAGCTGGAATGTGAGTTATTGGTATTACAAGGTTTACAGTCCCAGTCTACTAACTTAGCACTCTGAATATTCCAACTACAGACTACTGTATTAAATTAAAAGCCCACAAAATGTCTGTATGCGCAGCATACAAACATCTGTGACCTTCGTGCTTCCATTCTTAAATCAGGATGCAATAAATTATCACACCAAGCACTTAATAGCATATAATTCTTTGCATTTGGGCACAGATATCAGAAATCGCTGTGAGGCATTCAAAGAGGAAGTGCTTGGAAGAGAAAAACTTGGATAGTGCCACATTACCAGTCTTTTAACAGGGGAGTTTGGGTCTAAGAGACAGAGGGTGTACACTACCCTGAGTTCTGACAAATGCTGTTTCGCTTCAGTTGTTCGGTCTCTGATTTTCTGAATAAATATCATGACATAGAATATTCAGATCAAGAACTGATCCTTCCACCTTTGCCAATAAGCTGGAAAAATGATGGATGGAAATTCAGCCACTTCAGCAGAGAATTTCCAAAGTTTGATCAGTTTGTGGCCATCCCAGCTCAACAGAAGTCAATAGTTTTATCAACCTCTGTCAAAAGTTCATGTTATAAAACATGTGCTGACTGCAACTGCAGCCACTGGTCATTTGTTTGTATAGTGGATTTGTTTGTATAGTGTTCAGTACCTCTTAAAGCATGGGCTCTCATTCTTTCCCTTGGGTATTATGGCTTAATATAGTGGGTAAAATGGGGTGCTGAACTATCTACAACTTCCATCTCCCGCATATCTTGCTACATATGTCAAGCATGGATGCAGGAAGGGTCTGTGGTTTAGGGAAGCTGGCACGATCTTTGTTCCATATCACGGCCTTAGTTATCCATAACAAGGCCTGTCTATTTCTGCGGCCTGTCCACTGGAATAGCTAGCTGAATGTATCCCTCCACTGTCAAGCAGCAAATAGGTAGGTGTGTGAGGATCTCTCAGACTAGGATGGTGCAGGATATCAGAAAGGTGGAGCCTTCCCAAGATGCAACTGTTCAATTTGTAAGCTAGATTATGCCTCCATACCAGATGGTCTAAAATACCTATTATATGGGTAATGAACATGCCATAGGTTGCCATGTGCTGCATTAAATAATGGGTAAGGTACAATTTTTGGGCCAATGCTGTCCGTTATCAGTCATTCAATGGACTACATAAGGTCTATTGTTCTAAACATACCCTGTCTGGCAGGCTGTTAGTAAAATCAGCGGGGTCATCTGAGTGCGCAGTATGAAGACAAGATAGATTATGAGCGTATATGGTTTCCCTCATATATCACAACAGACTATGTATAAAACACAGACTTTTTAAACATACACATTGGTAAGATTATTTACATTAATCTAACATGGAACATCTCCCCTATACCTACCCCGCCCCCCTAACACACACAGCCAGACTGGTAAAGGTCAACTTTTCTCACATGGATACTGTGGGGAATTCACAAAAAAATGCAGAACACAGACACCTGCTTTATAAATGACTCTCCATAGCAATGTGCAAAGACCCTCTTCAAGTGGTTTCAGATATATTGATAAGATGAGCTGTGCACTTTTAAATCCATGATAAAGATGAGGGACCAGGGGACAAGAACAACAATAGAAACCCACTGTCACTCTCTCCATAAAAGTTAGAGTTCTGCTTAAATGGTATCTAAACCCAAGCACAGAAATATATTACTGTTTACCAGTTTTTATATGTTGAGGCTATATTAGTTTTCTATTTCTTTGCTTGCCAGTGATACACTTGCTGTCCTAAAGTGACAACAAAAACTTATTATGCTGCAACTATTAAACAGCAGCATTGTCAGCCTAGGACAGGTATTTTGTTGCATTTATCAACAGATATAACAGAAATCTTTCAGTGCAATATTTAACATACTAAAAGGAAGCAAATAACAGCTCTTTGTTAGGATTTACAAACACTTTAAAACCAGTAAATCAGCAGAATGAGGTGTTTAGCTATTGTTGCAATATAAAAGTACATTTCACATCCTGATGCGTTCTGTTTTGTCTGATGACTACCTTGCAGATCAATTTTCATATTCATACCCATGAAATCACTAAGAACAAGTATCATCATAGAGACTTAAATATAAGCTACATATGTATGAGCATAGCATGCCTTAATTCCACCTTTTATGAACTGAACAAGACACATATTAACTCACAAAAAAGGAAGAGATGGAAAATAGCACTTTCAACGTTTACCAATCTTCAAGCTGTCTAGAATAATGTTATCCAGATATGTCATTTTGTGGTACTATTGATAAGAGTAAAAGCACATTACATGAAAGGTCAAAGAGGATGTGTTCCATGTGCAATCTGCATCAACTTGACAATTGTATAATTATAACAACATCTGATAAACATGACTAAAGAAGAAGGTTTTCAAAGCTGTGCTCTGGTGACCCCATACAATACACAGCATTTTTACTGTGCTTTGCAAAAGGATTCACCCCATTACCCATTTCAACTGCTGTCTCTTTGTAGCCACTTCCTGTCCACTACATACAATCACTCCATTGATGACTGCATTGCTTTATAGGGTAATATTTGTTAAAACGATCACATGTAGTCTGTGTTGGAAGCAAGAACAAGGTGACAATGGCACACAATTGGGAGACATTGAGCAGTGAAGTGCCTGAACAAGCAACTTTATGATAGGTTAGTCATGTGTTTGAGTTTTTTTTAAGGAAATCTGCAGATTTAAAAATATTTTTTAAAAATATACTACCCAAGCTAAAATTTAGCCATACAAAAATAAAAAAATAAATTCTTTATAGCTGTAGCTGAGAATACTGTAATGCAATATGGGCAGCTGATCCTGTAGAAATGTTCTGTGTAGGGAATCTTCTGTGCAGAGATGTCCTGTCTTCTTTCTGTCTCTGAAATTCCAATACTGTGGGGGTTATGAGTTTCAGGTCTTCTGTGATGCTGCTGTGAAAAACTTCCCAACAAGTACCAACCCCTCCTTCTTCCTCCTCCATTTGGCAGTTGTCTTTCCTTGTCTGCACTGCGTGTAATACAATCTGTGTTACAGGACATGAAAGCAATGAAAGAACGTTTCTCAATGAAAAAGAAATGAGAAGGGGTGGTGCCCCACCTGGACCTTTTCTTACCCCTGGTTCACATATCCGCGTTCCTGCGGGCCGCGTTTTGCGTGGGCACGAGAGCCCATTCATTTGAATGGACTCCCGTGCCCCGGGACACGCAGGGAAGAAGTCCCTGCACTTCTGAAAATGCAGCCTGCATGGGAACCTCAGTTCCCAGTACAATTGAAATTACAAGTGCGGGCGGCGTGCCTCATTCTTCTGTGTGGGTGGTGTGGCTGCATGGATTTTTGTGTGGATCCACAGCGGCACTACCGACACATATGAGAACCTAACCTTACAGTAGCTTCACAGAAGACTTGAATCTATAAACCCCTGAAATTCATAGACAGGAAGAGGACAGGGTGTCCCCGCAGTGAAGATTTCTCCAGGATCTAGATGCCTGTATAACATGGACATAGTTCATTACACGTAAGTTAGTTTACTAAAGCTAGAGAAGTTTTTCATGGATAAACTTCAGCTTATATGATGTTTCACATAATAAAGGTTTACATCTACTTTCAGTGTGTGCATTTACATGACGACAAAATAAATACCTCTGTTACATAAGAGACGTCCTGTACAAAGGTCTAAATCAATGAGATAACAACTAATGGTGTTTGAAAAAGAACTGATAGAGCAGCCACCAGGCCAGGGGAGGGGGTGGTTACCGCTAGGGATGGGCTTGATGTTCGAGTCAAACATAAGTTCGACACAAACATCGGCCGTTTGTGAAATCGCCAAACACACGAACAGTAATGGCATTTGCTGGGCTGTTCGCCCGATGAGCTCCCCACACTGCACTGCGCTCTCACAATGCATTGTGAAAGCCATGATTTTTAAGTCATCCATGGCTGCGGTACAAGAAGTAGTCTTCCTTGCTGTTAGCATTGTAAGAAACACAAATTCATAAATGACCCTGATACAAGAAAGGACTTCAACAATCAAGGCATTAAGGCAAGTAACAGTCAAGTATGATGGAAAAACAATCCTTGGAACAGAAAATCCTGATGATTTGACACAGCCCACAGAGCATCTGATAGGAGTCTTACCAGGTTGTTGTACCACTTTTGTCTTGGCAAGTCTGGAGCAGTGAGGAGCACCGGAATACACTATCTGAACTCTGCAAAGAAGTTTAAGGAAGGAATAGCATAGTTCAGAGTGTACTGTTCCCACAGAGTCACCAGAGCATTTTTTGCTTCTGCTAAAGGATCCTTGTACCTGGGGCAGGGGCGGACTGACCATTCGGAAACTCGGGCACTGCCCGAGGTCAGTAGGGGGCCCCATGAGATGCCCCTGATACCTTTTTCATAGGCTTTTTTGAGTTTGGGCAAGGACACAGGGGCTCCATGATCCCCTATTGCTCGGGGGCCCCATGAGTTGTCAGTCCACCCCTGACCTGGGGAAAAACCTCAATTGAGATCCTCTAATCTGTAGGGTAAAACAGGAAGGTTGGATGTGAGAATCTGTGGATGGGACAGGAAGTGAAACTCCGGCTTATAGTCCTGGAATACCATCTCTTGAAGTGTTGGAAATCCAAGTTGTCCAAGCATCCTCTCACTGTGGAAAGCAGTAAAGTGTATAATCCCACGCTTATCCTAAATGTAAGCAGGAACGTCTCTATACACCTAGTAGACTATATACACCAGTGTTCTTATTACATCAGCTTGTGAATAAAAACTAAACAAAGTTAGGCCCATAAGCATTTAGACACAGGCACAATTTTCACAATTTGGCTCTGTATGCCACCAGAATAAATTAAAATGAAACAATCCAAATTACTTTGAGTGCAGATTTTCAGCTTTAATTCACAGGGTTGAAAATAAATATCAAGTACAAATTTTAGGAACTGCAACCATTTTATACACAGTCCTTCCATTTTCAGGGGCTCAAATGTAATTGAACAAATTAATATAATCAAGTTAATTTTTAATTTTTTGCTGATAAAATCCTTTACTAGCAATGACTGCCTGAAGTCTGGAACTAATGGACATTATCAAAGACTGGGTTTCCTCCTTTCTGATGCTTTGCCAGGCTCTAAATGCAGCCGTTTTCAGTTGTTCTTTGTTTGTGGGGCTTTCTGCCTTTAGTTTTGCCTTTAGCAAGTAAAATGCATGCTCAGTTTGGTTGAGATCAGGTGATTGTCTCTGCCATTGCAGAATATTCCACTTCTTTTACTTTTAAAAGCTCCTGGGTTGCTTTTGCAGTGTGTTTTGGGTCATTGTCCATCTGTACTGTGAAGCGCCATCCAATCAACTTTGCTGCATTTGGCTGAATCTTGGCTGACAGTAAATCTCTAAACACTGCAGAATTCATGCGGCTGCTTCGGTCTTCTGTCACATCATCAATAAACACCAATGACCCAGTGGCACTGGAAGCCATTCATGCCCATGCCATTACACTGCCTCCACCATGGTTTACAGATGATGTTTTGTGCTTTGGATCATGAGCTGTTCCAAGCCTTTTCCACACTTTTTTTTCCCCGTCATTCTGGTACAGATTAATCTTAGTTTCATCTGTCCAAAGAATGCTTTTCCAGAGCTGGACTGGCTTTTTTAGATGTTTTTTGGCAAAGTCTAGTCTGGATTTTCTATTCTTCAGGCTTATGAATGTTTTGCACCTTGTGGTAAACCCTCTGTATTTGCTCTTGTGAAGTCGTCTCTTGATTGTAGACTTTGACAAAGATACGCCCACCTCCTGGAGAGTGTCCTTCACTTGTCTGGACGTTGTGAATGGGTTTTCTTTACCATAGAGAGGATCCTGTGATCATCCACCACTGTTGTCCTCCATGGACGTTCATGCCTTTTTATGTTTCTGAGCTCACCAGTGCATTCCTCTTTCCTCAGAAGGTACCAAACATTTGATTTGGCCACTCATGTTGCAGCTATCTCTCTGATGGATTTGTTTTGTTTTTGAAGCCTTACAATGGCCTGATTCACTTGCATGGACAGGTTTTTTGAACGCATGATGTAGGTTCACAGCAATAGATTCCAAATGCAAATAACACACTTAGAATCAACTCCAGGCCTTTTTACCTGCTAAATTGATGAAGAAATAACAAAGGAGTAGCCCTCACCTGGCCATGAAACAGCTTTTGATTCAATTGTCTAATTACTTTTGGTCCCTTGAAAAAGGGGGGATGGCTACTCTCAAGAGCTTCAATTCCTAAACCCTTCCTCCAATTTGGATGTACAGTTGTGTTCAAAATAATAGCAGTGTGTTGAAAAAAGTGAATAAAGCTAAAAATCCTTCTAATAGCTTTTATTTCCATACACACAAATGCATTGGGAACACTACACATTCTATTCCAAATCACAACATGAAGAAAAATATATCAAATTTGTGCTGTTCCTCTAAAACAAATTGAAGAAAAGTGAATATTAGACTGTTCAAAAAAATAGCAGTGTTTGTATTCTTCTTTACAAACTCAAACATTCACTATATAAACTGAAAAATGTTTGAAGATTTTGCTTTCCTTTGAATCACTTAATATTTAGTTGTATAAGCACTGTTTCTGAGAACTGCTCTACATCTTGCATGGAGTCAACCAACTTTTGGCACCTGTGAACAGGTATTCCAGCCCAGGATGATTGGACTACATTCCACAGTTCTTCTCTATTTCTTGGTTTTGCATCAGAAACTGCATTTTTGATTTCACCCCACAAGTTTTCTATTGGATTAAGATCCGGGGATTGGGCTGGCCACTCCATAACGTCAATCTTGTTGGTCTGGAACCAAGATGTTGCACGTTTACTGGTGTGTTTGGGGTTGTTGTCTTGTTGGAACACCCATTTCAAGGGCATTTCCTCTTCAGCATAAGGCAGCATGACCTCTTCAAGTATTCTGATGTATTCAAACTGATCCATGATCCCTGGTATGCGATAAATAGGCCCAACACCGTAGTATGAGAAACATCCCCATATCATGATGCTTGCGCAACCATGCTTCACTGTCTTCACAGTGTACTGTGGCTTGAATTCAGTGTATGGGGGTCGTCTGACAAACTGTCTCCGGCCACTAGACCCAAAAAGAACAATCTTACTTTCATCAGTCCACAAAATGTTGCGCCATTTCTCTTTAGGCCAGTCAATGTGCTCTTTGGCAAATTGTAACCTCTTCAGCACGTTTTTTTTTCAACAGTCGGACTTTGCGGGGGCTTCTTGCAGATAGCTTGGCTTCACATAGGCGTCTTCTAATTGTAACAGTACTCACAGGTAACTTTACACCTTCTTTGATCTTCCTGGAGCTGATTGTTGGCTGAGTCCTTGCCATTTTGGCTATTCTTCTATCCGTTCGAATGGTAGTTTTTCGCTTTCTTCCACCTCTTTCAGGTTTTGGTTGCCATTTTAAAGCATTTGCAATCATTTTAGCTGAGCAGCTTATCATTTTCTGCACTTCTTTATAAGTTTTCCCCTCTCCAATCAACTTTTTAATCAAGGTACGCTGTTCTTCTGAACAATGTCTGGAACGACCCATTTTCCTCAGAATGTCAGAGAGAAATGCACTGTAACCAGCATGTACAACATTTGCTGCCTTCCTTCCTTAAATAAGGGCAATAATTGCCACCTGTTTTTCAAAGAATGAATGACCTCACTAATAGAACTCCACACTGCTATTATTTTGAACATGCCCCTTTCAATTAGTGATTCAATTACACAGAATCAGCAGCATGCATGTCATGACTGTTGGGTCTGTTGGATTTGTATTACTCTACTACACCTGCTAGTAAATTATTTGCTATGTAGAAATATCATTTCTACCAAAAACAATGATTGATCAGGTTAGTGATGTCTGACTGCTATTATTTTGAACACAACTGTACATACCCTCAAATTAAACCTGAGATTGTGCACTTTCAGCTCAAATCCAGTATATAATTATAGCTTGAATATGTTTTGGTAAATACTTGAAAAGAACTAAAAATTGTGCCCGTGTCCAAATATATATATATATATATATATATAGATATATATACATATATATCTATATATATATATATATATATATATATATAGAGAGAGAGAGAGAGAGAGAGACCTGTCTATATAAATAAAAATACAAAGAATTTAAGTGAGTAATAGGTGATGCAAGACTGCAAACACACAAGTTCCCATAATATACTTAAACAGATATACTGTATATTCAAATGCTATATATCTATGTTGCACCAACCATTAAGTTCACTGAGTGTACATTAATCACAATTAATCAATAACTAAACATACATTAAATATAAATTAAAAACCTCATGCTTCGATATTCAGTGTTTAAAATCGAACCATATAGTGTTATGTTCACCACATGTATAACTCCTTTCTTCAACTTTTTCAATCACAATTCGGTGAGTCCCGCGACCACTGTGCCAATGTGCTCACCGCCAGCTTTGGACCTGTACAAGCCAGGTAATAATCGCCTTTCCCAACTGGGGGTCACTCCAGGTATTGCTGTACTCTGAAAAGTGAGGAAAAACCTGAATGGAGAAGAATGCTTCTCTGAAGATTTGTCAAACTTTGAGAGCCAGACCCTGCGGGCATTCTTGGAACCTGACTTTGGAAATCATGACAAAGAAGTAGAAAAACAAAAGAACTTTTCTTAACAGTCAGAGAGGGTGAAGACTTAGCAGTGTATTTTTTTGACTTCTTCTGCTGAGGAAGATGGGGGTTCTTGTTGTTCATAGCATTCTAATTAAACAGTAACTAGAAATGATCCAAAGAGATGT
Organism: Staurois parvus; assembly: GCF_062004578.1. Lineage (NCBI taxonomy): Eukaryota > Metazoa > Chordata > Amphibia > Anura > Ranidae > Staurois > Staurois parvus. The sequence goes on from NW_028318233.1 coordinate 3,381,163, forward strand.
TATCCCTTGAAGATAATGAAGAAAAAGCTCTTCTGATGCAAGAATTACAAGAATCATGCAGTCCAACACCTGAAGCTGGGTGCCCATATATACAGTAAGTTCTGATAGGTGAACCAAGCAATAACAAAGCTAAGAAATGATTTGCAAAACAGTACAGCTGAATTAAAAATTAGAGCCATTTGCTCATGCTTACTCCTTGGTTTAACTTGGTGGCATGACGGTACATTCTTGTGATTGTACCTTGTCAAAGGGTACAATATACAGTATCAGACTGCTGCAATATATACAGTCAGGTCCATAAATATTGGGACATCGACACAATTCTAACATTTTTGGTTCTATACACCACCACAATGGATTTGAAATGAAACGAACAAGATGTGCTTTAACTGCAGACTGTCAGCTTTAATTTGAGGGTATTTACATCCAAATCAGGTGAACGGTGTAGGAATTACAACAGTTTGCATATGTGCCTCCCACTTATTAAGGGACCAAAAGTAATGGGACAATTGGCTTCTCAGCTGTTCCATGGCCAGGTGTGTGTTATTTCCTCATTATCCCAATTACAATGAGCAGATAAAAGGTCCAGAGTTCATTTCAAGTGTGCTATTTGCATTTGGTATCTGTTGCTGTCAACTCTCAAGATGAGATCCAAAGAGCTGTCACTATCAGTGAAGCAAGCCATCATTAGGCTGAAAAAACAAAACAAACCCATCAGAGAGATAGCAAAAACATTAGGCATGGCCAAAACAACTGTTTGGAACATTCTTCAAAAGAAGGAACGCACCGGTGAGCTCAGCAACACCAAAAGACCCGGAAGACCACGGAAAACAACTGTGGTGGATGAGTGAAGAATTCTTTCCCTGGTGAAGAAAACACCCTTCACAACAGTTGGCCAGATCAAGAACACTCTCCAGGAGGTAGGTGTATGTGTGTCAAAGTCAACAATCAAGAGAAGACTTCACCAGAGTGAATACAGAAGGTTCACCACAAGATGTAAACCATTGGTGAGCCTCAAAAACAGGAAGCCCAGATTAGAGTTTGCCAAACGACATCTAAAAAAGCCTTCACAGTTCTGGAACAACATCCTATGGACAGATGAGACCGAGATCAACTTGTACCAGAGTGATGGGAAGAGAAGAGTATGGAGAAGGAAAGGAACTGCTCATGATCCTAAGCATACCACCTCATCAGTGAAGCATGGTGGTGGTAGTGTCATGGCGTGGGCATGTATGGCTGCCAATGGAACTGGTTCTCTTGTATTTATTGATGATGTGACTGCTGACAAAAGCAGCAGGATGAATTCTGAAGTGTTTCAGGCAATATTATCTGCTCATATTCAGCCAAATGCTTCAGAACTCATTGGACGCCGCTTCACAGTGCAGATGGAGAATGACCCAAAGCATACTGCAAAAGCAACCAAAGAGTTTTTTAAGGGAAAGAAGTGGAATGTTATGCAATGGCCAAGTCAATCACCTGACCTGAATCCGATTGAGCATGCATTTCACTTGCTGAAGACAAAACTGAAGGGAAAATGCCCCAAGAACAAGCAGGAACTGAAGACAGTTGCAGTAGAGGCCTGGCAGAGCATCACCAGGGATGAAACCCAGCGTCTGGTGATGTCTATGCGTTCCAGACTTCAGGCTCTAATTGACTGCAAAGGATTTGCAACCAAGTATTAAAAAGTGAAAGTTTGATTTATGATTATTATTCTGTCCCATTACTTTTGGTTCCTTAATAAGTGGGAGGCACATATGCAAACTGTTGTAATTCCTACACCGTTCACCTGATTTGGATGTAAATACCCTCAAATTAAAGCCGACACTCTGCAGTTAAAGCACATCTTGTTTGTTTCATTTCAAATCCATCGTGGTGGTGTATAGAGCCAAAAATGTTAGAATTGTGTAGATGTCCCAATATTTATGGACCTGACTGTAGAAAAGCCAATTCTCCAATGTGGGAGTAAAAGCTGCAGACAAATTGCTTTGAACAATATCTCCTTCAGAGAAGGCTTAAGTCTACTTCACATAACGGATTTGCAGAGGTATTTTAACCCAAATTAGAAAGGTTAGCATGTCAGTGACAGATAGTGCAGACGAAAGGGGGGAGGGGAGGACAGGAAATACCCATGGAAAAGAGAAAGTCCGCAGCAGACAGCTGATCCAAACCAGAAGCAGCCCACGTCACAAAATCTCAAATAGGGCCAAGTCTTCAGGTGTGCTTGCATAGGGCAACCCCACTTCTGTTAAACAGCGGTAAAATTAAAAGCTAACCAAACAAGCTAGTAGTTAAGAAGTGCAGCAGTCTTGTTTTAAGATCAAGTGCACTATAATTTAATTCTTCATGGTAATACAACTGTATGGCACTTTAAAACTCCATGTTGACTGACACATGGATTGCTGGGGGACAGTCAGGGAACTGTCATTGTTCTGTCATGTGGTAGTGTTTAAACACACCTGATCCCAAGTTGCTTTTGCATACTACTAGCAAATCAGATTTTACGTCTGTTTTAAGTGCTGTGTGATGCAGCGTTATGTCCGTGTGACCACATTACTTCAGACAGGCAATAAAAACCCCATAAATAAGGAGCTGTAGTGCTGGAAATAAGATACTAAAAGATGCTTAAAGTTACATCTTGCATCTGTAAATGCAAAAGTTAAGCTGGGTATACACTAATAGAATTTCATTCAACACTTTTCGTTGTAAGAATGTTTGTTTTCAACCTCAGTGACACAAAATTTTAAAGAGTAGTGTGGAAATTTTTTCTCAAAAGTACAAACTTAAAACACTGTATTTGGTTTTCATTCTGTAAAGTCAATTCATTCCAAAATCAACGTGAAAAGTAAAGGAAATCTTGAGCTACTTTAGAGTGAGATTTGAAGGTATTGAGAAATTTCATACAAGTTTTCCTATGAATTTTTGTACAAATTTTTATTTGAAATTCTACTTGTGTATACCTAGCATTAGACTGAATGTTAGATCTTTGGCATTGGTGTACTGTCAAAACAGAACAGTAGCAACATTAATTTTCTATTTTGATATTCTATCTGCTGTGCTCTGCAGCCAACTGTCCCTGCAGAGTTTATGCAACTATGTAACAGCAGGTAAAAGAAGATGACCATGTGTGTCAGCTCCTCCCCCTCGAAATGAGTGGCTTGATTGAAAAAAGCCAGTGTCAAGGCTCAAAGGAAATACAGATATGAGGAAGTATTCACAACCTAGTGAAAGGAGCAACAATACAACCAATTGATAAGAAAAGGAGGTTCTCCTGATCACAAAGAACAGCCAGTCTAGTTACCTGACTTTTCTCTATTGCAGATAAGCAACACAACTAGGTCAACCCCCTGCCACTCATCTATTATTGAACAGTGAAGCAGTTGCAACAGGCTGATAAAGTCATATCTCTGCTCTCTACTCCTGTCAGCATATGTCTTGCCAGCACATATGAATGCAGTACTGCTGACTGTTCCTCTCTCTACAATCCCAAATGCTGCTGGCTAAAATCAAGTGAAACACAGATATTTATACTGGTGGTATTTACAGTTTCATTTTCACTCTTAGCAAAGGAATCTCCTCTCTTATAAACATGTTAACCTCCCTGGCGGTATGATTATGTCAGGAATTTTGTACCAAAAGCGGTACCATTTTTTTGCATGGAAATTTGGTGTTATGTATTGTAAGCCTGCAATTCTTAGTAATTACTTACTTAATAAATACTCATAAAAAATAATAATATAATAATAATAAATTTAATTCAATAATATAATCAAACCAAAAACACTGAAATTTGAAATATAGCGCCAAGTTCGTACATCACTGAGCAAAGTCGCAAAATCGTTTTCAGTGTCTGATGACGAATTTCCCCCATGAATCATTATCACTCAATTCTGCAAGTAGTTCTGATTTACTATCACTGTTCTCTAGCCGGTCTAAAACCGATTTTGACCTAAAGGGACGCTTTTTGGACGCCGTGGACTTTTCTAAGTTTCCAGGCAGAAATAACAGTCAAAATGCAGGCAGGGCACAGGACAAAGCAGTAGGGACAAAATGTATGTGAAATGCTTTGATACAGGAATGTTTTGCTATGAAATAATCGTTTTTAAAAAAATTTCATTTTTTTTAAATTTTCAAATTTGCCGCCGATTCCGGCGCCCGTACGTTCCGACGTCACAGGGACCGGAGCACGGAAGCCAGATGCCGGCATCGGCTGGAGGAGATGGCCGGGGACGCTGCAGGGGACGCATCACGGGAGCGAAGGACAAGGTAAGCGCTGTAGGGAATCCCTGTGCAACACCGCATGGTAAGCCCGAGTGTAGCTCTAGGGAGCCCTGTGCTCACTGCCCTGCACCATAGAGCTCGATTGGCATTTGCCATTCAAAACCAGAATTGGCAGGTCCACCACTGGTGCCCTGTGCTTTTCACAGATGAGAGCAGGTTCACCCTGAGCACATGTGACAGACATGAAAGGGTGGTGGGTCAGTGATGGCCTGGGAAGGCATATCCATGGAGGGACTCACAGACCTCTACAGGCTAGACAATGGCACCCTGACTGCCATTAGGTATCGGGATGAAATCCTTGGACTCATTATCAGACCTTACGATGTTGCAGTGGGTCCTGGGTTCCTCCTGGAGCATGAGAAAGCCTGGCCTCATGTGGCAAGTGTATGCAGGCAGTTCCTGGAGGATGAAGGCATTAAAACCATTGAACGGCCCCCACGCTAGCCGGACCTAAATCCAATAGAACACCTCTGGTCCAGATCTGGGAGGAAATATCCCAGGACACCATCTGTTGTCTCAGGAGCACGCCCGAACATTGTCAGGCATGCACACAAGCACATGGGGGCCATACAAACTACTCATTTTGAGCTGCTGCAATGAAATCTCAGCAAAATGGATTAGCCTGCTGCATAATTTTTTTACTATGATTACGTCCTTACGTTCCTAACACATCACCCAGTCCATATCAGTATAGATATTCAGCATGATATTTTTCCCCACTGAGACCTGATGTGTTTTCAAAGTGTTCCTTTAATTTTTTTTTAAGCAGTGTGTGTGTATATACAGTCAGGTCCATAAATATTGGGACATCGACACAATTCTAACATTTTTGGCTCTATACACCACCAGAATGGATTTGAAATGAAACAAACAAGATGTGCTTTAACTGCAGACTGTCAGCTTTAATTTGAGGGTATTTACATCCAAATCAGGTGAACGGTGTAGGAATTACAACAGTTTGCATATGTGCCTCCCACTTGTTAAGGGACCAAAGGTAATGGGACAGAATAATAATCATAAATCAAACTTTCACTTTTTAATACTTGGTTGCAAATCCTTTGCAGTCAATTACAACCTGAAGTCTGGAACGCATAGACATCACCGGACGCTGGGTTTCATCCCTGGTGATGCTCTGCCAGGCCTCTACTGCAACTGTCTTCAGTTCCTGCTTGTTCGTGGGGCATTTTCCCTTCAGTTTTGTCTTCAGCAAGTGAAATGCATGCTCAATCGGATTCAGGTCAGGTGATTGACTTGGCCATTGCATAACATTCCACTTCTTTCCCTTAAAAAAACTCTTTGGTTGCTTTTGCAGTATGCTTTGGGTCATTCTCCATCTGCCCAAGCTTCACTGATGAGGTGGTATGCTTAGGATCATGAGCAGTTCCTTTCCTTCTCCATACTCTTCTCTTCCCATCACTCTGGTACAAGTTGATCTTGGTCTCATCTGTCCATAGGATGTTGTTCCAGAACTGCGAAGGCTTTTTTAGATGTCGTTTGGCAAACTCTAATCTGGCCTTCCTATTTTTGAGGCTCACCAATGGTTTACATCTTGTGGTGAACCCTGTATTCACTCTGGTGAAGTCTTCTCTTGATTGTTGACTTTGACACACATACACCTACCTCCTGGAGAGTGTTCTTGATCTAGACAACTGTTGTGAAGGGTGTTTTCTTCACCAAGGAAAGAATTCTTTGGTCATCCACCACAGTTGTTTTCCGTGGTCTTCTGAGTCTTTTGGTGTTGCTGAGCTCACCAGTGCGTCCCTTCTTTTTAAGAATGTTCCAAACAGTTGTTTTGGCCATGCCTAATGTTTTTGCTATCTCTCTGATGGGTTTGTTTTGTTTTTTCAGCCTAATGATGGCTTGCTTCACTGATAGTGACAGCTCTTTGGATCTCATCTTGAGAGTTGACAGCAACAGATTCCAAATGCAAAACGCACGCTTGAAATGAACTCTGGACCTTTTATCTGCTCATTGTAATTGGGATAATGAGGGAATAACACACACCTGGCCATGGAACAGCTGAGAAGCCAATTGCCCCATTACTTTTGGTCCCTTAACAAGTGGGAGGCACATAAGCAAACTGTTGTAATTCCTACACTGTTCACCTGATTTGGATGTAAATACCCTCAAATTAAAGCCGACAGTCTGCAGTTAAAGCACATCTTGTTCATTTCATTTCAAATCCATTGTGGTGGTGTATGGAGCCAAAAATGTTAGAATTGTGTCGATGTCCCAATATTTATGGACCTGACTATATATATATATATATATATATATACACACACACACACACACACACATACACACACACAGAAATTAGTTGATGCAAAGATGAATACACCCTACAACAAAATTTTGGATGACCCCCATGATTTGTAAGAACAGCACCAAGTATTCTAGGCATGAAATGAACACGTTGGCGACATATTGCAACATGTATCTTTTTCCATTCTTTACGAATTACCTCTTTTAGAGTCTGGATGCTGGATGGCGAGTGATGCTCAACTTGTCTCTACAGAATTCCCAATAGGTTTTCAATTGGGTTCAGATCAGGGGACATACAGTACTTGGCCACTGATTCACTTTCACCCTGTTCTCCTTCAAAAATGCAACAGTGTTCTTAGATGTGTGTTTTGAATCATTGTCATGTTGGAAAAGTGCACGACGACCAAGGGCACGGAGTGATGGTAGCATCTTTTCTTTCAATATATAACAGTACATCTGTGAATTCATGATACCATCAATGAAATGCAGCTCCCTGACACCAGCAGCACTCATGCAGCCCCACAGAAGGACACTGCCACCATGTTTAATTGTAGACACCAAGCATTTTTCTTTGTACTCCTCACCTTTGTGACACCACACAAATCTCAAGTCATCAGTTTCAAAAACATGTATCTTGGTCTCATCATTCCAGAGTACAGAGACTCCGTAGTCTTCTTATTTTTCTGCATGGACCCTGACAAATTCTAGGCGGGCTTTTTTGTACATGGCCTTTAGGAGAGGCTTCCTTTGTGGACGACGCGCATGAAAGTATGGGACGCCTGCCTTTACAGGCACATGAACTTTAATGGCATCCCAGTCTTTTCGTAGAGTTCAATATTGAGTTGTCCAGTCGAAGCTATAACAGCTTCAACTTTTCTGGGAAGGCTGTCCACAAGGTTTAGGAGTGTGTCTATAGGAATGTTTCACCATTCTTCCAGAAGCACAGTTGTGAGCACTGATGTCAGATGGGAAGGCCTGGCACACAATCTCTGCTCTAATTCATCCCAAAGGTGTTCGATCAGGTTGAGGTCAGGACTCTGTGCAGACCAGTCAAGATCCTCCACCCCAAACTCGCTCATCCATGTCTTTATAGACCGTTCTTTGTGCACTGGTGCGCAGTCACGTTGGAACAGGAAGGGGCCATTCCCAAAATTCCACATTCTTTCACAAATGTTTGTACAAGCAGTCTGTATGCCTAGGTGCTTGATTTTATACACTTGTGGCCATGGAGATGATTGGAACACCTGAATCCAATGATTTAAAAGGGGTGTCTCAATACTTTTGGCAATATAGTATCACTGGATATTTTCTCTTTTTCAGACCATTCACTGTAAACCCTAGAGATTATTGTGCGTGAAAATCCCAGTAGATCAGCAGTTTTTGAACTATTGAGAAAAGCCCATCTGGCACCAACAACCATGCCACATGCAAAGCCACTTAAATCCCCTTGCTTCCCCATTCTGAGGCTTGGTTTGAACTTCAGCAAGTCGTCTTCACCACGGCTAGATGCCTAAATGCATTGGAGTTGCTACCATGTGATTGACTGATTAGCAATTTGTGTTACCAAGCAATTGAACAGGTGTATCTAATAAATTGACCAGTGAGTGTACATACTGTATATACAGTATTTACAGTGAAAACTAGGTTTAAGTGGTAATGCATTAAGGACATAGCCACTTGCTGAATTCTTTTTTTAAGGGCTTTTCTTGGCCATTGTTATTCAAAGAAAGTTCAACACAATTCCAGATCAAACAAATTTCCCCCACAGGGGTTCTCAGCATTTATCTTCCATCTAAAGAAATACACATTCAGCCTCCAGGCTGATACATGTAACGCTACTTTTGGTTCTTTGTCTGACTTCTACAGACACTCTTCATACATAATCCTGTGCACATAACTTGCAGCCCTCTTGCTGCTCTTGGTCCCAAATATACTGAATGGGGAAAGAACAAAGAGAGGGTGCACAGGCCTAGTGCATTACCATAAAAAATGTTTAATAAAAAATAAAGTAGGTGTTGTACTCACAAACGACAATATAGTCAAGGCACATCATAAAAGAACAGCTGGGTCAACACCGCGCTGAGTAACAGTCCGCAATAGGGAGTTTAGACATCCAAACGTCTGACGCGTTTCGAGGACTTGCCTCTTCCTCAGAGCTCTGAGGCTCGTTTGGATGTCTAAACTCCCTATTGCGGACTGTTACTCAGCACGGTGTTGACCCAGCTGTTCTTTTATGATGTGCCTTGACTATATTGTTGTTTGTGAGTACAACACCTACTTTATTTTTTATTAAACATTTTTTATGGTAATGCACTAGGCCTGTGCGCCCTCTCTTTGTTCTTTCCCCATTCAGTATATTTGGATTCCCCCGGTCCATTTGAGGGCAGCAAGGTGTGCATGTTCCAGGACATTCTTAATGTGGTTGTAGCCTGCATCGAGTCCATCCCCAAGCGCAGGAGCATTTGTGTTTGCTGGTTCTTTGCTCTTGGTCCCACCTGTCTCTCCAGGGAAGGGTCTCCTGGCACCTGACAGCGAACTCCTCTGTCTGCTGGAGCCCAGATCCATGGTCAGGTCTCTACAAAAAGCCCTGCACGATCAGTGTGCTGGTTGTTCGCAAGACATGGACCCAGGCCTGGAGATTTTATCCCTCCCAAATCTCAACAAAGTCTCTGGGCTCTAGGTCCAAAACTAGGTTTTACCAGCTGATGACGAAACTGAAAAACCAGTTTGCTCTGAATCACTTACCATCCCACCACAGTAAAAATACTGTGGTGGTACAGCACATATAGGCACAATGACGTACATTTATGCCATTGTGCCTGGGTCCAGTTAGGAACATGCAGCATGCCGCTCCTATGACCACTGTGTCCAACGGACACAGTGGATTACATTTACTGGTAATCGGTAACCAGGTATCATGTGATTTAAATGATTGGTCATAGCAATCACATGGTAACAATGTAAACAACCTGGTTAACCCATTCATGACAGCTAAAACTACTGCTTATCTTGATCAGTGATCTTCACTGTATAAGCAATAACAGTGTAAAATAAAAATCCCTGATCACTCCTCCAGAGTAGTCCAGTGTCATTATTTGACACTGAGCTACCTTTAATGGCATAATGTTACAAAAAAAAAAAGAAAAAGAAAAAAATGGATAAAAATTCTATAAACATTTTTTTTTAACATACTGTCACCAGTCAGTGTTCCTGATCACCACCACACCAGGCATATGAGGACGCTGCACTGCACTGGTGACAGTATGTAAAAAAAATTGTGAAAAACGTTTTTATAACTTCTTTATTTTCAAAAAAATTGTGACAAAAAATATCTCAGACTGTCTACTTTCCAAAAAGGGGACATTTGTGGGATAATATATATATATATATATATATATATACACACACACAGTTCATTTGTTGCCCATTCCAGCCTTGTGCAGGTCTACAGTTTTGTCCCTGTTGACCTTTGACAGCTCTTTGGTCTTGCCCATGGTGGTGAGGCTTGAATGGAAGAAAGATTCTGTGGACAGGTTTCTTTATACACTTAACGAGTTGTTGTTAGGAGCACCTTCTTAAATTGACAGGGCTAATCTGTGTACCACATGAGCACATAGCTAGTCTGCAGGAGTCAGAATTATTACTGGTTGGTAGAAGATCAAATACTTATTTTACTCAGTGAACCGAAACTAAATTTATAAAATTTGTATCATGTGTTTTTCTGGTTTCAGTCTTTTTTTGTTTTTATAATAAAGCATTTAAAAAACAGTGATGATCAAATATCACCAAAAGAAAGCTCTGTTTGAGTGAAAAAAGGATTATATAAATTTAATTTTGGTTCAGTGTTACATGACCATGTAATTGTCATTTAAAGTAGTGTAGTGCTAGAAATCAAAAAATGTCCTGGTCATGGAAGGGGTAAAACCTTCCAAAGTTAAAGTGGTTAAGTAAACCCCCTGGAGCCCCTCAACCTGCCTGCAAGAGAATGATGGCCCATAACCTCTTTTTACCCTGTGGCAGGGTTTTGATTCTTTTACGCAGCTGAACAAAGCTACAGATTAAGAAGCTGTGTGCAGGTGTTGGCATGAGTGCTTACAACAAAGATTAGTACTCATGTTTTTCCTACCATGCTTTGCTTACATTCATTGGGTTTTTTAATGTAATGAAGGAGGAAGGTGGAGGGAGCCCATAGATGTCAGCTTCTCAGTTGGCACTGAACCTCCAAAGTTTGCGGAAGTGATATAAAGCTGGCTGCATATAGGCAGATTTTTCATATAATATTACAAAATATCTCACATTTGTTTTATTCACACATTTCAGCACTAATGAAGTGAAGCAAGCTGTCCTAGGATGGTTCAGGCATACTGACAAATCTTTCTATGTCAAAGTTTTCCAGGCATTAGTTAAACTCTGGGATAAGCGTATAAATGTAGCAGAGGAGTATGTCAAAAAATAAATGCAGTTTCCACTCCTTGAAATTTGTTATTTTATCATATAAACTCAAAAGTCCTGGTTTGATCTGAACACTCCTCGTAGTAAGCCTCCTTCATCCTGCCCCCCCACTAAGTCCATCCTTTCCAACTAGCTGTTCCAGTCATCAAACATGATCTATGAATGGAGTCCTCCATTCTTAGATTTACCAATGTCAGGTGGGGGAGTAGCAGAGGAGGAGACCAAAGCTGTCCATACACACATAGATTTCTGTTATACACTCTGTAGGATAAACTGAAAAATAAACAGGATAGACGAAGCTCCTGTTAACGGTTATGGTATTCTGACAGCCAGCACCCGTGGCTGCAAGAATACACAAACAGTGATGACTGCTGATTGGCTGATGTCACTGGTTAGCTCTTATATTTGGATCAAAATTGTCGAGATGTGTGGTGCCAGCAGGGCCACCCATGGACTGAACTCCAACCATTTCAGCAGGAAACCTCAGCAATTCAATCCCTGAATGGCCAGCTTTTGCTAGGACAAAGAAGACAGGTTAGAAATAAAATGAAAGTATATTTACATTTCCATCAACAAATATGGAACTAATGTATACTTGGCTACTTTGATATGCATACACTTTAAACTGTACTTGTCCTATACTTGCTAACTTTTTACTCAGGAAAAGCTGAGAAAATTAATTGCCAATTAAAACAAATGTAGAATTTCTGAAAGCAGTAAAGGTCATAGAGGCTGTAATCATGTCTGCCGATCCTTTCTATTCCCTGCCATTAAACAAGTTGTTCAACCTTTCATAAGAGGATATCCAAACACTAAAGGGTGATTTGTCTATCTAGAAATATCTATGATAGCAGACAGCCTGAGTGGAATGCTTGATTAAGAGGAACACGCTTCCAAATTAACGTTTATAAGGCTTCCTAATTGCTGCAACATAAATTAGGAAGACATAAGGATTTTCTCCAAGCAGCATGTTGTGTTGGAGCAATGAATTTTAAAGTTGCTGACTCTCCACTGCCTGGCATGCTTTAAGTTTCTTGTAACAGAGAGCTCTCATTCCAATGTAAATTGTGATTCACGTCAATAACAATTTATGCTATATCTAAAGAGTTACAAAGAACAGACGACTGGCACAGTGTCTGGATCCAATACAACATTACGTACATTATGGTACGGCACAAAGAGAAATATCTTACTTCATTATTTATTTGCTTTTGCAACATGTTTTATGTTGTGCTTTATAGGCACTGCATAATGAGACAGGAATTAAACCAATGGCAGATTGAGCTGCAGGATTGCTGTCTAATGGTTCAAGGCAATACAAACACAAGCAGAGAGAGTTGCCGTGCTAAGTAATATATAGCAATACTGTTAGGGCATAGAAGAATAAAACCTAAATATGCTAGAACATAAATGCATCTTAGCAATTTATTATGTGCTATCTTCAGTTTACCTATTTTAGTTTTGTTCTGGAAAACATGATTCAAGCAAAATGTATGCAAATCTACTACAGCTACAATAACTTTTGTATTACAATAAATAAGACATAATTACAGGTTTTCAGATTGAAAAAGACGTTTTATATTTAGTAAATGTATTTCTAATATTGAGAACAAATACATCTATGTTAATTGGTCTTCATATCTTTTAGCAAACCTGTTCATAAGGCATAGAAAGAAATACAGAGCTAAAAAGCTGTGTACATAACAGAAGTAATAGCTAGCAGGCACATAATAAAGCCTTACAGTCAGCTTAACTCTTCAATGATGATAGCCACATGCCTTGGCTAACTTGCCAGGACTAAGAAAAAGTAAGGGGCTTTGGATTCTCTATGTGACATTGCTGATTGGTTGAGCGCTGTAACACTGGTATGTTACATGCTCCTACATTGTACCAAGAAGTACCATGTATATCTTTCAGCTCCTGGAGCTGAGCAGAGCTACACATATACTTCAAAGAGTAAGATAAATAGACAACAAGCGCAACTTTTGCAATAAATTACTCTAATAAAGAGGAACTACACTGCATCTGAACACCCCAAATCAAATAAGTTATTTGGTTAATTTTTAATATTCAAAGCAAACTCCCCTATCTATCCATGTCTGCATGCTTTATTTTGCTGGGAAATCACTTTGAAAAACACCTTCTAGCATTTCTGGCCGTAGCCATCGTAAAGGTAGATGATTCATGTAGCATTTACTTCCTGGAACCCATCTGCCCTTAGCGCAGGCATGCAGGCAGGAGAGTGTAGTTAGCTGAGAAAGGCCCGGCGCCTCTCCTGAAGACTCCTGGGATGTATGTATTTTGCCTAGGCATGGAAACCAGGAAGTAACTGAAGAAATGTTAAAAAAAAAAAAAAAAAGAAGGTTAAAACAACTAAATATGGCATTCTTTCATATTTAAAAGTAAGTGTTGTTAACAAAATCTCATAGTACAATAATAGTGAAGTCCAATCCCTAATTAGTCCATCAACTAATAACCATAACTTCCCTTTCTCCACAGTGAAAAATTATAGTCCCAACTTAAGATATGATAAGATCAATCCTTCAAACGATCTCCACGATGTATGTACCTCAAAAAAAAGAAATATCATATAGTGCATTACCTTTTGTAAACAAATAATATTACTCTGGTGAATACCCCATACAATTTATACAGTGAGTATTAGTGAAAATTAGTGAAACAATCTGTGAAATCACTGTGTGTGAATCACTCTTCAGTGCCACAAAAAAAATTTTTTTGGGACTATAAAAAAATTTGGGACTATAATTTTTCACTGTGGAGAAAGGGAAGTTATAGTTATTAGTTGATGGACTAATTAGGGATTGGACTTCACTATTATTGTACTATGAGATTTTGTTAACACTTTTATATATATTATTTTTACATCTTCAGGGGAGGGTGTTTATTGTGTTGTGGGGGAGCACTAGTTTGTATTAGTATATTTGGAGGTGTTTTTTTGTATTATTCTTTCATATTTACCAATGTTAGCAGCATAAGGATTAAAAATAGTCAAAGTTGATTTAGAGAGTAAAGTTCTGCTTTAAGTAATCTTTTAAAAAATAAATCAGACATGTTTGTAATAATTTACAATTGATATAATTTCATTAGCAAACAAATCATAGAACTTAGAAGGGAAAAACAACAGTCAGCCAGCTATACACATCATAGTGCAAGGTTCTTTATGAACAAAGCACAGCCAATTTATAATGCCACTTATGTATTTTTTAACTGAATTTAAAGACTTTTGCCCTGTGCACAACACTTTGCTACTAGCAAAAGAAACTTGCCGTAAGTACACAGCACTAAGTTATTCTTGTGTAAATCTGAGGCCACGGTTGAACTCCAGAAGCCAATGACTTCTGCCCTTTGTAAATTCTGCACAAAATCGATCAAGACTCAGTTGTCCGTAAGGTTTGTTAAGTGCAGCTTAATGAGAAACCATTACAAAGTAGATTTCCAAACTCCCAATACATTAGAGGATACTGTCTGTATATCTTGTTGTTTTTACTACCATATTGGTGCAGTGAAGGATATTACAGTAATCCAGTAATATCTTTAATGCAGACCTAACAAACGTCAAATAAATATACAGTGCCTTGAAAAAGTATTCACACCCCTTGAAATTTTCCTAATTTTGTCATGTTACAACCAAAAACATTAATTTATTTTATTGAGATTTTATGTAATAGACCAACACAAAGTGGCACATAAATGTGAATTAAAAGGAAAATAATAAATGGTTTTCAAAATATCTGAAGTGTGGTGTGCATTTGTATTCAGCCCCCCCGAGTTAATACTTTGTAAAACCATCTTTCGCTGCAATTACAGCTGCAAGTCTTTTTGAGTATTTCTCTACCAGCTTTGCACATCTAGAGTGATATTTTTGCCCATTCTTCTTTACAAAATAGCTCAACCTCTGTCAGATTGGATGGAGAGGGTCTGTGAACAGCAAGTCTTGCCACAGATTCTCATTTGGATTCAGGTCTGGACTTTGACTGGGCCATTCTAACACATGAATATGCTTTGATCTAAACCGTTCCATTGTAGCTCTGGCTGTATGTTTAGGGTCGTTGCCCTGCAAGAAGTTGAACCTCCGCCCCAGTCTAAAGTCTTTTGCAGACGCTAACAGGTTTTCTTCCAAGATTGCCCTGTATTTGGCTCTATCCATCTTTCCATCAACACTGACAAGCTTCCCTGTCCCTACCCCCACAACATGATGCCGTCACCACCATGTTTCACGGTGGGGATGGTGTGTTCAGGGTGATGTGCAGTATTAGTTTTCCACCACACATAGCATTGATTTAAGGCCAAAATGTTCAATTTTGGTCTCATCTGACCAGAGCACGTGCATACTGTGTCCCCCACATGGCTTCTCTCAAACTGAAAACAGGACTTCTTATGGCCTTCTTTCAACAAAGGCTTTCTTCTTGCCACTGTTCCATAAAGATCAGATTTGTGCAGTGCAAGACCAATAGTTGTCCCGTGGACAGATTCTCCCACCTGAGCTGTAGATCTTTGCAGCTTCTCCAGAGTTACCATGAGCCTCTTGGCTGCTTCTCTGATTAATGTTCTCCTTGCCCGGCCTGTCAGTTTATGTGGACGGTCATGTCTTAGTAGGTTTGCAGTTATGCCATACTCTTTCCATTTTCAGATGATGGATTGAACAGTGCTCTATGGGATGTTCAAAGCTTGGAATATTTTTTTTTAACTTAACCCTGCTTTAAACTTTTCCACAGTTTTATCCCTGATCTGTCTGGTGTGTTCCGTGGCCTTCATGATGCTGTTTGTTCACTAATGTTCTTTAACAAATCTATGAGTGCTTTGCAGAACAGCTGTATTTAATACTGAGATCAAATTATACACAGGTGGACTCTATTAACTAATTAGGTGACTTCTGAAGGCAATTGGTTCCACTAGATTTTAGTTAGGGGTATCAGAGTAAAAGCGGCAGAATATAAATGCACGCCACACTTTTCAGATATATATTTGTAAAAAATTTTGAAAACCATTTATCATTTTCCTTCCACTTTACAATTATGTAACGTTTTGGGGCTGATTTACCAAAGGCAAATAGGGTGTGCACTGCAAGTAAACTCCAAGTGCACTTGGAAGTACTCAGCAAGGGCACTGAAAGTGCAGTTGCTCTAGATCTGAGGGGAACATGCAGGGAAAAGAAAAAAAACTGCATTTTTGCATGTACTAGATTGAATGATAGAAATCAGCAGAAATTCAATTCATTTCAGAGCTTCCCCTCAGATATAAAGCAACTGCACTTGCATTGCACAGACTATTTACCTTTAGTAAATCAACCCATTTGTGTTGGTTTATCACATAAAGTTCCAATAAAACACATTTATGTTTTCGGTAACATCACAAAATGTGGAAAATTTCAAGGGGTATGAATACTTTTTCAAGGCACTGTATATGTCACCAGTCTGCGTTACTTCCTTTTGCCATTATAAAAAAACAATGCTACTGAATTGTCTCATATGACCCAGACTCAAGATCATTTGTTCTCTGATGCTAAACACTGTGAGTGTGTCATCTCATTAGAGACTGCAGAAACTGCATTCTATTCAATTAGGCAGACCCTGTCTGGGAGAGTTGCAGTAAAACAAAAACGTTTAGTAAGGCCCAACCATAAACCACATCTTGATCTGTAAAAGTATTGCAAATATATTTTCTAACCATACATAAGAGTAGAGAATGTCCAGAAATTTTGAAGCCATGAGAAAAAATGTTTTGTTCCCTTTTTTCCCCGAAAAAAAACTAATTTGTGGAAAAATTGTAAAACAAATTCAGTGTGGAGTAGTTTTACAAATTGAAAGTCATTTTGTTACACTGGGAAGGTGGAATGCAGTGTATATAAAAGTATGCTTGAAATAATGTACAGCTAAACAACGAAACGTGCTTTCTGCTCTCAGCAGAAACTGCACAGTGGAAATGTTTCCAAACTCTAGATGTTGGTCTCGCCATTTTACTGAGAGGAGGAAAAGAAAAACCAATTTACTGAGCAGAAGGTAAACATTATGCTGTGATGGTGAAGAACATTCTTAGTAATCATTAAAAGATAATAAAGATAAACTAATTTGTCAGACAAATGTACCCTCTTACCTGTCAATTAAGGCCTAAAGAGAGGACAGAACCTATTATCTACTGTATTCCAATAATCACCCAAAATGGAGCAGACAAGCAAACTAAACAGAAGTCTTTCCCCTGCAGTGCCCCCCCCCCCCCCCCCCCCAGTGGCAGAAATGCATATTTTTCTTGTGTTAGAACTGCATTGAGAAATAGTGTTACTTGAATTGTATTCCAGGATTTGCTTGTCTTCAGTTGAGAGAACATGCAATAATTTAAGACTTTACATAGTCTCAGAAATCTTTCATTAAGGTCTTCATGTTATATTGTTTGAATACCATATATATATATATATATATATATATATATATATATATATATTTATTATTTATCATTGCAAAAGAACGTATTTTTCTGGAAATAAACAAAAAATGGTTTTAGAAAAAAAAACTGAAAAACCTTGCTTTTTTTCTCGGCCTTCCCATCTCTACATCAAGGTTTATAAAACATTATTGGACAAGATTATTCACGATGAATGCATCACTTCTAAAATGAGATCTACCCTTAGCATGCAAAGGTGGTCAGGCTATAAACATTAAAACATTTTTATATTCTTAACAAGCAGCAAACAAGCCCTCACTGACCTTTGTAGGTGTTTGTATTGTTGAGAAATTACTCTTAATGTTTACAGCAAAAGAACTGAAGTCAATCAAGTCAGCTCCCAGCAGCACAGCTCACCTTGCCTTGCCTCTCAGAGCAGTTCAGTGTTTATATTAAAGCGTAGTCAAGGATAGAAGGCTGCCAAACCTCTGCTGGAAGGTGTGACCACAGCTAGCTTAGACTTAGAGAACCACTTCATTGTTTCAGCAAATTTGTGGTGGAATATCCTAAAGTTCTGACTTTATTGAAAAAAAACAAACAAAAAAACAGTGGAAAGACAGGAATTTTAATGCAGAAGAGACACCATGTCTCTTCTGCATTACAATTGCTTGCCTGTCGGTACTGTACACTGAGCTGTGCACATGCAACTCAATGTAAAATTTTGGCATTGGCAGAATGAATGAACTTCATGCATGAGCGGCCCGGCCAATTAAAACAGCAAGGGGACTGATACCTGGAACCTGCTGGGCTGAAGATTTCAGCAGCCGGCAGGGAGCTCTGGAACACTGCAGTGCTGGAGAGAAGGTGAGTATATCTCTGCTCGTTAGAGCAGTGTCTGCAGCCACAGAGGCCAGTGAAGGCTTGTTGCAAAGCTCATATACTGCTGGTACTGCTGTAAAATATGTAAATATCTGAATATTTATAGCCTAGGTACAGTTACATTTAATGGTGGTTATATGGCAATCAAAATTTTAAATATAACCCAATATTCAAGCTGCACATAAATGTCCACATTAGCCCAACTGTGCCCCAGTTCATACTCAACAAAGCAGAATTACCTTACTACTGTAGGATAGAGTTCAGAAGTGTAGATGTAAACAACATTAAAGGCAGCACTGACAGAAAGCTTCCCAAGTAAGGCAAGGATGGCTGGACTAAGACACGAACCTAAAAGGAAAAACAAAAGAATTTATAACTGAAATCTGTCAGTACAGCAAGGTATGTGTGGTATATGCCACAAGTCTATTTACTGTATGCATCATGATGTAAAATGTACCATTTAGTAATGGAATGTCATAGTCTGCACCCCCATCCCCTTCCCCCAACTGATCAAGCTCAGATCTATGGATCAAATTTTTGTTTGAGTTTTGTTTGTGAAAAGCCGATCACTATTGAAATCAGCCCTGCACACTAGACTTATGGGATAGTATTTAATAGCATCAGCATTGTTCGGAATCAGCAGCAGAGATGACCCTTCATGGCTACACTCAGGAAACTGGCACCGGTTTGTGTAGGTTTTAAGTGACATTTATTTACAGCGAAACAAAAACTATCCAAACACCAGCACACTGCAAACATAAATATATAAGTTAACCAAAAACCAAGTGACAGAATACACTTTACAACCAAGTGCCCAGCAGGTGGTCCAGGATCTGACAAACATTGTAAGTGTGAGGTGGAGAACTTTACCTATTTCAATCAGACTGTCTATAAAAGACTAGACCTTTTTTGCTTTCGCTCTCTTGAAGCACTAACTTATTTCTGAGAGGTATAGCCATGGCCACATTTGTTGATACCCTTTCACGAAAAAATAAGAATTAAAAATGCATCTGAAAAAGCTAAACTGATGAAAGTAATTGGTATCCATTGTTGTTTATTGCATATGTAATACAAATTACACTTTGCTTTTAATTCAACAGAATATTTTAAACAATAAAACACATTAAAATGGCAAGGACAAAAATGATGTGACTGTAACCTAATATTTTGTAGTTCCCAGTGAGACTTGTGTACCTGCCAACAGCTAGTATGAACCACACTTTGTTTTGTTCTTAGCCATTCTTGGGTGCATTTTTTTTATCTAAGGACATAGATCTGATGTACATTTTAAAAACAATGCTTGTTTTACCTCCTCTGTCAAAAAGGCATTCTCCTAGAAGCATTGTGGTTTGTCAGCATGCATTTTAGCAAATTTACATCTGTCTTTTTTTATGCTTTTCTGTTTTTACTTCAATGAAGTTTTATTGAAAATGTAAACATTGTGTGTATATTGTATCCTTTTGGATATACAGAAAGATCTGGGCAGCACAGTGGCTAAATGGTTAGCACTTCCGCCTGGCAGTACTAGGGTCGTTGGTTCAAATCCCAGCCACGGCACCTCCTGCCTGGAGTTTGCATGTTCTCCCTGTGCCTGCGTGGGTTTCCTCCGGGTACTCCGGTTTCCTCCCACACTCCAAAGACATGCTGGTAGGTTAATTGGATCCCGTCTAAATTGGCCCTTGTATATGAATGTGAGTTAGGGACCTTAGATTGTACTCCCCTTGAGGGTTAGGGACTGATGTGAATGTACAATATATATGTAAAGCGCTGCATAAATTGACGGCGCTATATAAGTACCTGAAATAAATAATAAACATAAGTCAATGGTCTTACAATGCAATATACTTATGCATTTTAAAATCAGTGCATACTCATTTAAATCTGCAACCTAGAGAATGCGATACTCACATGCAACTCTTATAATTAGGGTACAATAATGAAATATCAGAACACTATTCTCCTAATATCTCAAAACAGAGAACGGCAGTAGGTCTATGTTTTTTTTTTTTTTTTAACAGTAGAGACCCCCTGGGTCTTCTTCCTTTGAGCCCACTGTTGCTTAGTGACGGCTGGTGCAATCAAACACTCATGTACCTTGACCTTGGAGTTCAGCCTTTATTTTTTTGAATGCTTTCCTTGGCTCTTTGTCTGCCATTCACACTATGTTTCTATGAATGCATAACTAATACATGACTTTTGTAAACGTTAACCTGTCACTGATCTGGAGAAAGCACACATTCCCAAGTTACTTGAGATACACATGCGTGTTCCAAACAATGACTAGGTAGCATAGGATCACAATGACAGCTCCAAAGTATGCAACTTCAAAACCAGGTCTGCAATGGCACTGCTCACAGGTCCCTTTTAAATAAGATTGGTATTTTTAAACAATACATACTAATATGGTTATT
Source organism: Staurois parvus (assembly GCF_062004578.1). NCBI lineage: Eukaryota > Metazoa > Chordata > Amphibia > Anura > Ranidae > Staurois > Staurois parvus. The sequence continues at coordinate 3,401,847 of NW_028318233.1, forward strand.
CAGACTGAGGTGTAAAAAACATGAGATCGATAATTAAATTTTTTAAGAGATCTTCTATTCCCCGATTTTTTTCTTTTTTCGTTTACTACATTACTTATATTTGCCTGCCAAATATAAAGAAATATAACTTGTCTTATTCCGCTAGCTTTTTCTGAATTGCTCCAATGTATTGTTCTTTTTGGAGATAGTGGCTCCACATTACTTTTTCCCCATTGAAGGAAACCTGCAGTGAAAGATTTATGGAGGCAGTCTTTATTGGTCTCTTTGTGAAAAGCTAGTTGCTTTGCTGTCTCTGGCTTCAATATTTTAGGCCCCTGGCCCGGAACAAGCATGCAGATCAAGAAAGTCAGACTGAAGTCAAAACACTTGATCTGCATGCTTTTCCTGTGGGTCAGAGTCTCAAAGTACTAAACACACTGGATTAGCATGACAGCTAGGCAATGAGCATCAGGTGCTAATGACTACAGTGGATGGTACTGAGCTGGTCACAATCCAAAGCAGCCTCCCATTGCATAACAACTGAAATCTCTTATTTGTAATTGGGCATTTGTTTCTGTAAATGGGGAAATTATGTGTGGTAGGAGAGTTTGAGGATTAGGAGTATTTTACTGTTAAAATTATGTGTTAACAAATGAGTTTATACTACAATAATGAAGAAAGTGGATTAGAGTCTTCATAAAGTCCTGTGTAGGGAGATCTGGGTCTTCCACATTTATGTACTTAAAAGTAACCTTTTTCTTTTAAGTAAGTAAAAGCTACCCTTATAGATTTTCAACTCTTGGATCCAAGAAAATAAAATAGGTTTGAAGCCAGGCATGGACAAATCTTCTCAAAATCTAGATGTCAGCTACAAAAAGTTAAGAGCTAAAAATAATGCTAGTTTGATCTGATGTGTTCATCTGTCATATAAGCAGTTCTTGCCATCCACAACAGTCATATAGCAACTTGCCACCCAAGCTGGCCATCCACAGCATACACACAATTCTCTTTCCTCTACTGCAGTCATACATAAACGTCTTTCGCCAAGGCATTAAACTAATTAGTATCTATTTATGGTAGTGTTTTTCCACCTATCCCTTATTGATGGTCAAGTCAGGTGCTCCAGTATCCTGGATACAGTATATACTAATTGCCCAGTTTTTTTTTTTTTAAAGTAATCATGTATCTAGTAGGATTTTAATCCGCATCTGCTTTATCCCCATACATTTTTATACATAAATTGATTACAGCACATTTCATAGATCACAGTTATCCAGTCAAAGTTATAATTTACAATTTATAATGTATTACAATGTACTGTGTAACTGAGAGCAGTCGGTCCTCTAATGTACATGGAAGTTTTGGTTCTATGCGCTTATTCTTTACAGTGCAGCAGTTGTTCATGTGCTTATGTATTTTCTGATGACTTGGTCATCAGAATTGAGTGTCTATATTTAGGACATTCATAGACAACTCAAGTGTCCAAGATCCTGTGTGCATACTTGAAAATCAGACACTTTATAAAAATTACAGTATCTAGACAAAAATAGATAAGGTAAAACAAGCCTAAATAAAGATTTTTTTTTAATAAAAATAAGAGAAAGTGACACAGGGATGTAAAACTCAGTGCTGTTTAAACATGAAATTATATAATCTGTGCCTATAAAAGTTACAGCATCACTTTAAAACTTTGTGAAAAAGCATGCACAGCCATTAAAAAAAACAGAAAATGTCAAAAATATTATTTGTCCTCCAAGATCATCCTGACCATTGTATGATGCTGGGACAGAGTAATCCACTTATCCACCATTATAAACATATTCACCATGCTAAGATAAAAAGGTCACAAAACCAAGACTGCTACAATAAAAAAGAGGCAATTAGGAGAGACAAATTAATTGTTAAGATGATAATTTAACATTTATTTAATTTGTTTCTTTTATTTTACCATAGCTACAGTAACTAGTAGAAACCAAACAGGCTAGTAATTATTTGTGTGCAGGTAATTGTAAAACAGCTTGAAGCAAGTTTTACTGAACCTTGTACAGAATTATAAATATTAAGTCAGACATGCTCTAAAAAAAGATGGGAATGCAAGACAGCAGCTTGGAACATGTCTCCAGCACAGCTGTCATAATTCACTATACAACGGCTCACTATGACTTAGGTTCAATGGTCTTTAACAAGCTAGAAAGTTCCCTTTTCTTTCAACTTTGTTTCCCTGAATAATGCATTGCCTTTGATATGGTTTTCATTACCTTTCCGGAAGTACATGACTCCTGCCTGATTTAATGATTTATGATTCATATCAGGTAAATCTTAAGGGGGCTTATTTGATCCAAGTGTTTAATTTATGATTACACCATGAAACAGGACAATAAGGAGTACATAAAAACTTCAACACAAAGTCTTCAGAGCTGCATACATATGCAATGAAAATGCTGCAATATATATCAAAACAGCAGATTTGCAAAGTCAAAACTATCAAAATGGCTAAGGGAGGACAATACATTCTGATTCAAATATTACTTATCGTGACCAAGTAAAAGTTAGGACATGTAAAGATTTCTTTACAGATGGCAAATTATGCAATTATTAATGCTATTATTAATCACAGTCATTCTCCAACTGGCCAGATGGCCCCTCCCTCCTAGATTGTAAGCTCCAAGGAGCAGGGCCCTCCTTTCCCTCTTGTATTGAACTGTATTGTTACTGTATTGTCCCCCGCTATATTGTAAAGCACTGAGCAAACTGTTGGCGCTATATAAATCCTGTATAATAATAATAATAACATCAGTAATAATAACATCAGCAATGACAAGCAGGTCTCCTGCAGACCTGTCAGTGTATCTGCTTGCCCATACAGGATGTACGAGCAAGCAGATATACTGACAGGAAGAATCAATGAACTACCACGGTGCTCTACAGAGGAGTGGTAGTTTATTGAGAACTACAACACGACAGTCGCAAAGGCTGTTGGGACTTGTAGTTCATTCATTCACACAACACTGTGAATGACTGATGTGGCCGGACAGGCGAAGCCCCACACGGTTGCATTTCTTAAAATTTGTGACAGTTTGCAGGGAGGAAAAGATCCCCTGCTAGCTGTCAAAATGGGGTGCAGGGAAGAATGGGGGCCGGTCCATATGTAATCTGTAACATGTCACAAAAGGTGAACTTATCCTTTAAGGTAAGAACATACACAGGTACATTCTGGCAAATATGAGGGTGAAAGTAAAAGATGTGTTTATTCTGCATACACAAAGGTGTCTGGTTATTTAGCAGTGTCCTTACCAAACATTTTCTGGTGGAGAATAAACTGTCATTTAAAACATTTGGAGTTTACCTGCAGAGAAAGTTTGCAGAATGTCAGTCTCTGCTTTAGAACTATGTGTGGAATAATAGGCTTTAAAAGAATCTTAAACAGAGCAACTACTGTATTATTTCCAAGGCCAAAACAGCAACACAGTAATGTAAAGAAATATAGAGATATTTACAGTGCCTTGAAAAAGTATGTGATGGACCAACATAAAGTGGCACGATTGTGAAGTGGAAGGAAAATGATAAATGGTTTTCACAATGTTTTACAAATAAATATCTGAAAAGTATGGCGTGCATTTGTATTCAGCCCCCCGAGTTAATACTTTGTAGAACCACCTTTCACTGCAATTACAGCTGCAAGTCTTCTTGGGTATTTCTCTACTAGTTTTGCACATCTAGAGAGTTACATTTTTGCCCATTCTTCTTTGCATAATAGCTCAAGCTCTGTCAGACTGGATGGAGAGCGTCTGTGAATACAATTTTCAAGTCTTGCCACATATTCTCAATTGGCTTTAGGTCTGGACTTTGACTGGGCCATTCTAACACATGAATATGCTTTGAACTAAACCATTCCATTGTAGTTTTGGCTGTATGTTTAGGGTCATTGTTCTGCAGGAAGGAAAACCTCTGCCCCAGTCTAAAGTCTTTTGCAAACTCTAACAGATTTCCTTCTAAGATTGCCCTGCCCTGTATCTTTCCATCAACTCTGACCAGCTTCCCTGTCCCTGCTGAAGAAAAACATCCCCACAACATGATGCTGCCACCATGTTTCATGGTGGGGATGGTGTGTTCAGGATGATGTACAGTATTCATTTTCACACATAGCGTTTTGCTTTTAGGCCAAAAAGTTCAATTTTGGTCTCATCTGACCAGAGCACCTTCTTCCACATTTGTTGTGTTTCCCACATAGCATCTCGCAAACTGCCAACGGAACTTTTTTATGGCTTTCTTTCAATAATCGATTTCTTCTTGCCACTCTTCCATAAAGTCCAGATTTGTGGAGTGCAAGACTAATAGTTTTCCTATAGACAGATTCTCCCACCTGAGCTGTGGATCTCTGCAGCTCCTTCAGAGTTACCATGGGCCTCTTGGCTGCTTCTCTGATCAATGCTCTCCTTGCCTGGCTTGTCAGTTTAGGTGGACGGCCATGTCTTGGAAGGTTTGCAGTTGTGTCATAGTCTTTCTATATTCAGATGATGGATTGAACAGTGCTCCATGAGATGTTCAATGTTTGGGATTTTTTTTTTATAACCTAACCCTGCTTTAAACTTCTCCAAAACTTTATCCCTGACCTGTCTGGTGTGTTTCTTGGCCTACATGATGCTGTTTGTTCACTATTGTTCTCTAACAAACCTCTGAAGGCTTCACAGAACAGCTGTATTTATCCTGAGATTAAATTACATACAAGTGAACTTTATTTCCTAATTAGGTGACTTCTGAAGGCAATTGGTTCCACTAGATTTTAGTTAGGGTTATCAGAGTAAAGGGGGCTGAATACGAAAGCACGCCACACTTTTCAGGTATTTATTTGTTAAAATAACTGTGAAAACCATTTATCATTTTCCACTTCACAATTATGTGCCTCTTTATGTTGGTCTATCACATACAATCCCAATAAAATACATTTACATTTTTGGTTGTAACATGACAAAATATGGAAAATTTCAAGGCACTATATAATAAAGTTGCAACAAAAAGTTTAAAAATCCTTTTGAACCCATTTTCAGGATTTCTGCATAAATCGTTCCTAATGTGAAGTGATCTTTTTTGAGACACAATAATAAAAAGGGAACATATTACGTAAAAAATAACAGAGAAAACATTTTAAACGGTCTTCTCTTTTTTAAAACAAAGATTTAAACAGGTGAGGTAACAGATGGAAAAAAATGTGAACTTCCAGGATAATGGCATCTTGAAACGTGTTCCATTTAGTTCAGGTGTAGGTCCGACCTTTACTGACATACAATATATAAAATCTTGCAATTATAGTTACCTGCTCTTCAATACAGTCGTCTGTTAAAGAGCAATATGCCAAGATCAAGAGACATTTCAGGGGACCTCAAAAAAAAAAAAGAGCAGCTGAAGCTCATAAAACTGGAAAAGGTTACACACAGATTAACCTCTATCAGTCCACAGTCAAATAGTTAATTGAAGAAATTTAGTACCATTACCACCATTCTGTTGTAGTAGGTGTCCTACAAAAGACCAGTACAAGGCTACGGCATACACTGTACAATCAAAATATAACATACTTTTTAAAAATTATGATACAACAGTAGGCACCCCACTTATTCCAAAGCTGTCCTTCTTTCAGGCCTTGGGTTCTTCAACTCAAATTGGAGTCCACAGAGGGAACAAAGCATAATGGGATGCCAACATCATTGGAGATGGATGTGAACACAAGTATACAGTGCAGGTGCAAAAACCAAATGTTTAGGTTACTGTTTAGTTATGCTTTAGATAAGTGTCAAGGATTTGACGACATTCTTTGCATTTCATTATGGCTACCACAAGGAAAAAAAATGAAAAAAAAGGCAAGAGACAACTACTCTCCATGAAAACATGGTTGCCTGTCTCAAGTCTACTAAAGACCACCTGAGTACTGTATACAGAGTTACTGTGTAAGACTGTTGGGTTGATTTACTAAAACTAGAGAGTGCAAAATCTGGTGCAGCTGTGTATGGTAACCAATCAGCTTCTAACTTCAGCTTGTTCAATTAATCTTTGACAAGAGAAACCTGGAAGCGGATTGGTTTCTATGCAGAGCTGCACCAGATTTTGCACTCTCCAGTTTTTGTAAAACAACCCAACCCATGTGTAATATATTTCTGAAAATCCACAATCAAGCTGGCTATTGACAGATAAGATGAAGTGCTGTCTTGAGCATGATCAGCACTGGAAAGCTGGATCTATCCTGTATCAGCATCCTGAATCAGAGTGGCCAATCAGAAATAACCAAGCAAGGCTAAAGAAATTTTTAGAAAACACAGCAGGTACATAACCAAATTCTGTGGAAGACAGGATGTCCAGAATCAAAAGCTGCAAAAACCACATGCAAGCAACCTGTGTCTCGTTAGTGAAAAAGCCATATCCAGACTCAAAATAAGAGAATTATTGACTCTTTAAGGCAACAGATATGATGACAACATACATATACCAACAGTGTTGCACTAACTCATATAAATAATGACATATGAAAATGATAACCAAAAGTCCTTATTAATAGTCTGGCAATTCAATCACATAATTGTGCTTGAAAGGGTGCTTAACATATGCAATGTGCTCCAGAAGCTGAAACTTTAAAAAAGACTCCACCGTGACTTTATGCACCTCCACCTATGGGTAAGGATGGCAGATCACCTCATACAGTGGACCCAGTTAATATAGGTTGACCAAGCATAGTATGATGAATTGGCAGAGAGGGGTGGCAGACATTGAGCATTTGGTAAGGTTGGTGAGTCTGGCCGCAGCATTCTTTATAGACTGAAAGGGGGATAGTTAAAAAAAAAAAAAAGTGAATTTTAGAGATGTTACGCAGTTGAACATTCGAACGTACAGAATGTTCGACCGCGAACAATTTACTGAGCGGTATCTTACCGCATCTGAGCATGTGGTAAGATACCACTCAGTTACCAAAATACCGCATGAGTTTTATTATTGAGTCATGTGGTATTTTTGTAGTGAAACATTCATTATTGTTCCAGCTGTCAATGGGGTTCTTTGGGGCAGGGGGTTCCCCCCCCCCCCTCCAAGCGCCTTGTCCCAATGATGATGGGAACAAGGACATCTTCCCCACAACTCTGGGCTGTGGTTGTGGAAGTCTGCGCGCGGGGGGCTTATCGGAATCTGGAAGCCCCCTTTAACAAGGGGACCCCCACATTCCGGGCCCCCCCATGTGAATAAGTATGTGGTACAGGAGACAGTCTGACAAGTTCTTTATTACAAAATAAAAGTTAAAAAAAGTCCCCCGAAGTAGATCCAACGTCAATCATGATGCCTGCCACAGCTACCCGAAAAAAGGAAAAAAAAAAAAAAGAAGAAAACCAGGTCCACTTGCGACGCTGGCTCCCGGCCATCTGACAGCTGCGCCCGACGACAGTTTTTAAATAGTCATGATGTCACAAGGGGGCAGGCTTCACCCTGCTCCGTTGTGACATCATCCTGTGCTGTGATTGGCCAAAGCATTGCACCTTACCTGTGGTCAGGTGCATTGCTTTGACTAAAACACAATGCACTGTCAGGTTAGTCAAACTTAGGTTTGACTCGAACATAGAGCCCAACACTAGTGAAGTCTACAAGATTTGGACTGTGATTGGATTTGGAGCTGAAAGAATATGAATATGACAGACCCCTTCAAACTGAACACAATTATAATTTCAGAATGACTGTATCAACTAGACATCTTGAGAAATATGACAACTTTTAATGACTAAAATATATTTAATGGCACACAGACCTCCCATCTCTGTCGGAGGATGATTGGGAGGTTTGTTTTTTACAGACCCTCCCTACCATGATCTCAGCCAGGGACCACTTCATACAGCTAAAATGTATCCATAGAATATATTACACCCTGCAGCAATTGACTGCAATATATATCCTGATAGATCGGCAACATGTTCTCGTTGTGATATGGCGGTGGGCACGTTTCACCAAATGTTTTGGGAATGTTCGAAGCTACATCCCATTTGGGCCGGGGTGCTAGATACTATTAACGCTGTTGGTAAACTGTATATTCCCATGGATCTGCTGATTATGTTGTTGGGTCTCCTGGACCTCGTGGAGATGTCTAAGCTTAACAGATTGTTTGTCTTCTATTCTCTCTATTATGCTAGAAGAGAAATTCTGTTGAAATGGAAGCAGTCTACTCCACCAACAATCTCGGACTAGAAATCGGCAATCAACTGTGCGCTTCCTCTGTATAAACGTACTTATATGAGTTGTAACTGTCCAGCTAAGTTTGATAGAACATGGGCTGGGTGAGTGGAGGCACAGAGCCTTACGGTATAACACTTGGGTTTTTACTTTACCCCTCCCCCCTTTTCTTCTTCTCTTTTTACGCTCCAGTTCACGCCCTGAGATCTTTTCCCTAACTCTTATTTGTTGGGCATGGGCTATCTATATTGTATTATGTATGTTTTTCCAGAACTGACTCAGGATGACTGGTTGAATCTGTATGGTTTTTTGTTTTCTTTTTAGCATTGGAATCTCATGTGTATTGTATTTCTACTGAATGACATAAGCTTGATTGTTCTTATGTACCTTGGATTGTTTATACTTTTGTAAGGTTTCAATAAACGCAACTGTTAAGAAGTATGTTCCACCTCCACCCAGTAACTCACTCACTGCTTACGAGATTGCAAATAATTTCAAAAACAAGATTGATGCAATTCGTAGAGGCATCTCTGCTACACAGACATCTATCCCACTTAGCATACCTTGTACTAAACCTCCCTCAACACTTGCCTCTTTTGACCTTGCTACTACTGAAGAAGCCTGCCTCACCACCTGCCCCCTGGATCCTGTCCCTTCTAAACTACTACGGTCACCTTCTTCTTCTGTCCTATGCTCCCTCACTCGCATTTTCAATCTTTCCCTCTCCAATGGTGCGTTCCCTACCCCCTCTAAAGCATGCACAGATCACTCCCATACTTAAAAAAAACTTGCTGGACCACACCAACCTGAACAACTTAAGACCCATCTCCCTTATCCCGTTTACCTCTAAACTCTTAGAACGCTTAGTCTACAATCGCCTGAGCTTCTACCTCACTGACAACAGCCTTCTTGACCCTTTACAGTCTGCTTTCGCTCACTACACTCCACTGAAACTGCCCTACTAAAACTCACTAATGATTTACTAACTGCTAAAACTAATGGCCACTACTCCATACTCTTACTACTTTACCTCTCTGCGGCTTTTGATACTGCTGACCATCCCCTCCTCCTCAAAAAACTCCACTGTCTTGGCCTCCGAGACTCTGCTCTCTCCTGGTTCTCCTCCTACCTATCGCAGCACTCCTTCAGCATTACCTATAACTCTGGCTCCTCCTCTCCACTTCCTCTTTCTGTAGGGGTCCCTCAAAGTTCTGTCCTTGGACCCCTTCTCCATCTACACCTCCTCCCTTGGTCACTTGATAAACTCCCATGGCTTTAAGTGCCATTTAAGTACCATCTCTATGTTGATGACACATCTATCTTTCTACTCCTCACCTTGCCCCTTCAGTCTCCTCTTGCATTGCTAACCTACTACATGACACATCAGCATGGATGTCACTCCACTTCCTCAAACTAAATCTTTCCAAAACGGAGCTCATACTATTCCCTCCAGCTCCAACTTCTCCATCTAGATCAATATTACAACCATCAGTCCCTCCCCTCATGCTAGTGTACTAGGTGTAATCTTAGACTCCCATCTGTCCTTTCAGCCCCAAATCCAATCACTGTCCAAATCTTGTAGACTTTACCTCCGCAACATCTCCAAGATACACCCGTTCTTAACCCCTGAAACCACTAAGCAACTTATTCACTCCCTGGTTATCTCTCGCCTTGTAACTCCCTCCTTATTGGCCTACCTAGTCGTAGGTTATCCACTCTTCAGTCTATCATGAAGGCTGCTGCCAGACTCATCCACCTTATAAACCATTCCATATCTGCCTTCCCTCTCTGCCAATCCCTCCACTGGCTTCCCATTGCCCAATGAATAAAATTCAAAACATTAACAATAACATATAAAGCCATTTGTAACTCTGCCCCAAATTACATCACCGACCTGGTCTCCAAATATCATCCAAACCATCCTCTCCACATCTCGCATGACCTCCTTCTCTCTAGCTCCCTTGTCTCCTCCTCCCATGCTCGTCTCCAGGACTTCTCCAGTGCCTCCCCCATCCTCTGGAAATCTCTACCTTAATCTATTCAACTATCGCCTACTCTGCTCACTTTTAGAAGATCTTTGAAAACCTATCCCTTCAGGGAAGCCTATTCTGCCTTTAGCTAATAATGGAATCTTCTATTCCTCCTATCAGTTCATCGCCTACAGTTGTTACCTTATGTACCACCAGTCCCTCCCTCGTAGATTGTAAGCTCCAAGGAGCAGGGCCCTCCTAACCCTCTTTTATTGAACTGTATCATTGCTGTATTGTCTCCCTTTATATTGTTAAGTGCTGAGCAAACTGTTAGCACTATATAAATCCTGTATAATAATAATGTTAACCAGCTGAATGTAGTTTGGTGCTTTGCAGTTGTCAAGAAAATTCTCAGCAACATTCTTGAATGATTTCCAGGTGATTTTTCCCTGGCCACACTAACAGACCTTAAAACTGCATGTCATTGATGACATATCTGATCTGTGGATCAACAACAATGCTATTCGTAAAGTACAACTAAAAGCAACAATATTTTTAGTTTTGGAGATGGATTAGAACATCTATTAGTTTCTTATTGCTGTCTGTGCCCTCATTAGGAAGATTCACCCTCTCTATTTGCCCTGTTTACCATTATCATCAGCTTTGAAAGTAAGGAAAACTCCAAATTTTGGATTGTCCCCAGAGAAGTAATAGAGGGGAAATTTTCCAATAGGCACACTACTTCTGGTGGCCTGGGGGTTCCCAAGGAATTCCCTTGATTTGTGGGGATTATCTCTCACTTCCTGCTTTTGCTGTGAGATAGGAAGTGCATGTAAATAGCCCCAAAGGGACATGGACGGAAAAAAAAAATTAACTGAGAGGGGTTATAACCCTCCCTTGCTCTATCCAAAATGAAAAAAAAAAACCTTTGCCTATAGTCCTCCTTTAATTTTGCCATCAGTTATTCCTGGAAACATCTGTCTCAGTTAATAAAAACCCTCACCTTCTTTGTTCATCACTTTCAAAATTTTTATAAAGCAAAGTTTTATGGGAAGCGGAGGAAAAATTTCTTTGTCAGGTTTTTCTGTCCTGGAACCCAGACTTTCGAAATGACCATTTCTTTAAAATGTAAAGCAACGTTCTTGCACAGCTGTCTCAATTTGCATGTGTATAAGTTGGTATATTCACGCAGCATTCCAAACAACAGAATTTAGATCTTTGCAGAAATTCCAGATGTACTTGGTGTACTGCATGTGCTTCAACAACAGTTTCATTGTGACCCTGGATATGGCTTAGGGGACCCTACTCAGGGTGCCTGAGTCCTGTGAAGTGGATACTGCTGTTGTAGAGGGTGCAGACTAAGGATGAATCTATACCGACCCAGAATACATAGTGGAGTTGAATAGAAGTATCCTGGCTGTGTAATTTGCTGGTAAAAGCAGCCTCAGCTCGCTCCATCGAGACCACATCTCATGGAATGGGCTGTGGCTGCTCTTACCAGCTAATTACACAGCTAGGTGAGGTGTGAGGTGGCCAGGATACTTCTCTTCAACTCTACTAACAACTGTTTCATGTTTTCATATGTTTCTTTGATGTGCGCAGCATAACCAACAGCAAGGGAGCCTTGAGGCTTAACACTCATGAGAAAATAAAGGGACACCATTCTAATGGCTCCTGTTAACAACTCAAAACTGAGAAAAAACTACCAATGGCGGTACAGAAAATGAGGTTGTCAAGCTATGCAAAGAAATTTTTCAAATCATTTTGGAGGCTTTGAAAGACAGAAGTTTTTGTACCTGGTGAAACCACATAGTATCCTTACAGTCTTGAACCCAGTAGTTCTACTTTTAAAAACCTAAGTCCCTGACCAGGTCATTTCATTCTGTGTTATGAGATGAGGCTAACCAGAGCCACGCAGTTCAAAATCCTGATCATTGTCACTGTCCATGCTTGGCTGGTGCATTGCAGCATCTTCGTCTTTTTCATCTATGTTCCATTTCTCTGGTGGCTTTGGAATTGGCAGATTGTCATCAAATGGCACTGGTCTCATGGCTGAAGGTAGATTGGGGTATTATATTGATTTATTTTTAACAGGGACACCAACAAAATTAGTCAGACAGAAGTAACAATCTGTCACATGATCAGTCTTTTCTCTGGCACTGACTTCCGAGTTCCTCTGAGCCAAACTCTAAGATCGACAGCAAATCTTGTATAACAATATGTGATTAGTCCAGGACCTATCTTGATCACCAAACTTACAAAGTACAGTTCATACGCTTTCTTAACAATGCCAGTCATGGTGGGTTTTTAAGGCTTAAGCGTGTGCTCCCCACAAATTTAGCAGAATGTATCCCAGCTGTTGCAACACTGGTAAGATATTTCTGCAGTCACCAATAATCCTATAGCTAGTCTATAACTGGTTTATTATTAATAATATAATTATTATACAGGATTTATATAGCGCCAATAGTTTGTGCAGCGCTTTACAACATGAGGGCAGACAGTACAATTACAGTACAACTTCATATAGTAGTAATCAGAGGGCCCTGTTCATTACAGCTTACAATCTAAAAGGGAGGGTCAAACGATAAAAAAGGTAATAACTGTGGGGGATGAGCCAATGGTGAAAATAAGAGTACAGTTGTTAGTTGGAGGCAGAATAGGCTTCTTTGAAGAGAAAAGTTTTCAGGGATCGCCTAAAAGTGGACAGAGTAGGATAGATTGGGGTAGGGAATTCCATAGCATGGGAGATGCTCTGGAAAATGCCTGGAGGTGAGCATGGGAGGAGGTGAAAAGGGAGCAAGAGAGCAGAAGGTCTTGGGAGGAATGAAGTGAACAATTTGTTTGGTATTTTGAGAACAAGTTACTGATGTATCTGGAGGCAGAGTTGTGGATAGCTTTGTAAGTTGTTAGTATTTTGAATTTAGTTTGTTGGGTGAGGGGAAGCAAATGGAGGGAATGGCAGAGAGGGGTAGCAGACACTAAACAGTTGGTAAAATGGATGAGTCTGGCAGCAGCATTAATGATGGAATGATGGGGGGATAGCCTATGTAACGGTAAGCCAATGAGGAAGGAGTTGCAGTAGTCAAGATGAGAGAAAACCAGGGAGTGGATTAGGAGCTTTGTGGTGTCATTGGTTAGGAAGTGGCTGCAGCCACCGGGATTGTGTCTAAAACTTTTCGACCCTGCGTGTCTCATTAAAGAGAACCTGTCACCTAAAAATCATCAAATAGGGGACTTTGTGTCCCCTATGTGATGAAAAAAAAAAAAAAAAGATAAGTTAAAAAAAAAAGTTAAACTCAAGCACATAACATCCCACCCAAAAATTCTAAACTCCCCACCCCGATATATACACGCATACGAATGTAACACACGCGTTGGAGGCGCCTACTCGTGAAAACCTTGATTGCGATACATATACTATATAGCCAGATAGGCGTGCAGACTGCTTCTACAAACATTTGTGAAAGAACAGGTCACACTCAGGACCTTAGTAAATTCAAGCGCGGTACCATGATAGGTTTCCACCTGTGCAATAAGTCCATATGTGAAACTTGCTACTAAATATTCCACATTTAAATGTTAGTGGTATTATAACAAAATGGAAGCGACTGAGAACAACAGCAACTCAGCCACAAAGTGGTAGGCCACGTAAAATGTCAGAGTGGGGTCAGCGCATGCTGTGCAAAAGTCGCCAACTGTCTGCAGAGTCAATCGCTAAAGACCTCCAAACTTCATGTGGCCTTCAGATTAGCACAACAACAGTGCGTAGAGAACTTCATGGAATGGGTTTCCATGGCCGAGCAGCTGCATCCAAGCCTTACATCACCAAGCGCAATGCAAAGCACTGCAAAGCATCGGATGCAGTGGTGTAAAGCATTTCACCACTGGATTCTAGAGCAGTGGAGATGTGTTCTCTGGAGTGACGAATCACATTTCTCTGTTTGCCAATCCGATGGACGTGTCTGGGTTTGGCGGCTGCAAGGAGAACGGTACTTGCTTGACTGCATTGTCAAGTGTAAAGTTTGGTTGAGGGGGGATTATTGTGTGGGGTTGTTTTTCAGGAGTTGGGCTTGGCCCCTTAGTTCCAGTGAAGGGAACTCTTAAGGCGTAGCATACCAAGACATTTTGGACAGCTTCATGCTCCCAACTTTGTGGGAAGAGTTTGGGGATGGCCCCTTCCTGTTCCATCATGACTGCACACCAGTGCACACAGCAAGGTCCATAAAGACATGGATGAGCGAGTTTGGCGTGGAGGAAGTTGACTGGCCTGCACAGAGTCCTGATCACAACCCGACAGAACACCTTTGGAATGAATTAGAGCAGAGACTGCGAGCCAGGCCCTCTCATCCGAAAGCAGTGACTGACCTCACAAATGCGCTTCTGGAAGAATGGTCAAACATTCCCATAGACACACTCCTAAACCGTGTGGACAGCCTTCCGAGAAAGGTTGAAGCTGTTATAGCTGCAAACGGTGGGCCAACTCAATATTGCACCCAACGGACTAAGACTGGAATGCCATTAAAGTTCATGTGCATGTAAAGGCAGGCATCCCAATATTTCTAGAAATATAGTATATGTTACATATCGCTGCGCACACCAGAGTGAGAGCAAAAATTCTAGCACAAGACCACCTCTGTAACACTAAACTGATGACCTATAGAGGCTTTAGAAAGTCGCCTATAGAAAATATAGGGTAATATAGGTGACGTTTGTCACCATTTCACAGGGGCATGCAAATTTAGGGTTTGACATGTTGAGGATCTATTTACTAGGTGCAACCTCTTTTATATTTTACCAAAAATTTGGGTAGTAAATTGCGTTTTTTTTGCCCTAAAACTCACTTTAGTGTTTTTTACTGAAATTTTACCCTTGCAGTAATACAGTATCTCACAAAAGTGAGTACACCCCTCACATTTTTGTAAATATTTTATTATATCTTTTCATGTGACAACACTGAAGAAATGACACTTTGCTACTATGTAAAGTAGTGAATGTACAGCTTGTATAACTGTAAATTTGCTGTCCCCTCAAAATAACTCAACACGCAGCCATTAACCACTTGACCTCCAGAGGATTTACACCCCCCAAATCACCAGGCCTCTTTTTGCTACTCGGCGCTGCACTAATTCAACTGATAATTGTGCGGTCATGCAATGCTGCACCCAAACAAAATTTACGTCCTTTTTTTCACACAAATAGAGCTTTCTTTCGGTGGTATTTGATCACCTGTGCGCTTTTTATTTTTCACGCTATAAAAGAAAGACCAAAAATTTTGAAGAAAAACAATATTTTTTACTTTCAGCTATAAAAATATATAGTAAACTCAAAGTTGGTTATAAATTTAGGCCAAAATGTATTCTGCTACATGTTTTTGGTAAAAAAAATCACAATAAGTGTATATTGATTGCTTTGTGTGAAAGCTATAGCGTCTACAAACTATGGTATAGATACTGCAATTTACGCCATTTTTGTGCTATACAGCACTGCGCTAGTTTAACGGACAATTGCGCGGTCATGTAATACGGTACATAAATGAAATTTACATCCTTTATTTTTCCCACAAATTGAGCTTTCTTTCGGTGGTATTTGATCGCCTGTGCGGTTTTTATTTTTTGCGCTATAATAAAAAAAATGGCTGACAATTTTGAGGACAAAAAACAATATTTTGGACTTTTTGCTATAAAACATGTCCAGTAAAAAAAAATTTAAAAATCAAATTTAGTCATAAATTTCTACCAAAATGCATTCTGCGACATGTCTTTGCTAAAAAAAAAAAAAAAAATGTGTAAATTAATTGGTTTACATGAAAGTTATAGTGTTTACAAATGGCGGGAAAGATACTGGGATTTTTAGTTTTTCTTTATACTAATAATGGCGGCAATCAGCGACTTATGGCGGCGATCAGCGACTTATGGCGGGACTGCGGCAGACATTCTGACATTGGGGGGTACTGACTTGAGGTCACTGACATCCCCAGTGACACCAATACAGTAATCAGTGCAAAAAAAAAAACCACTGACACTGTACTAATGGCACTGGGGAGGAAGGGGTTAAGTTTATTATTCAGGGAAAGGGTTAACTGTGTGGGGGGAGTGTTTTACTAGGGGGCGGGGGTGTGTACTGTAGGGAACACCGCTGATCGGGAGAGAGAAACTCTTCTGTCCCGATCAGCGTGTCCTGGAGCTGTCAGGGAACTGACAGAAAGCACAGCTACTGCAGCAGTGCTCTCTGTCAGCGATTGCCGCCGATCGCCAGGACATAGCTAGCCGGTAACGACCGGCTGTGATCGGCGGGACAGGTAGGGCGGCGGCGCGCCTCGCGCGCGCCCCCTACCTGTTTTCAAAACACACGTTTTAAAACTTGCTTTTGCCCAGCCGTGCCGCCCTGCCGCCGTATTTATACAGTGGCTGGGCGACATGTGGTTAATGTCTAAACCACTGGCAACAAAAGTGAGTACACCCCTAAGTGAAATGTCCAAATTGGGCCCAATTAGCCATTTTTCCTCCCCACTGTCATGTTACTTGTTAGTGTTACAAGGTCTCAGGTGTGAATGGGGAGCAGGTGTGTTAAATTTGGTGTTATCGCTCTCACTCTCTCATACTGTAGAACACAGAAGCCACTGTAGGCGTAGAATACAGAAGCCAGCTATAGTGCCTGACCACCTACACTAGGGGTAGGTGTGACAATTTTCTAGCAAATGGTTGCAGTACTGAAAGCTTGGAGATTGAGCAGTACTGGAGCATTGAATATGTGTGGCTAAGAATGCCAGGTTCAAGACCACTCATAAGCAGAGGATAGAAAGAATTACAAAATTGTGACTACAAGGGTCACCATTTGAACAGATACTGTATATACTACATTTATGATATCCCAATTAAAAAAGCCTATATTGAATAGTTTTGTTATCAAACAGTTCTGAGAACATATCAGCAAATTAGTAAATCTAAACAACTGGTGTCATTTACATAACTGAACCTTCAGCATTTAGGCTTCCTATAACAAAAACCATAGGATTTTAGGGATGGGGACAGCCAGACAGCTTTTAATACTCTTACAAATTTTCATTTATAAGCCTGGTGAAAACCAAATAAATATTTAATGATAAAGAAATTACACTTACTTCATACAAGACACACAGAGTATATCAGTGGCCATAAATATTTGAGGTCATGAGACAGGAATATAAAAGTGTTGTATAGGAATATACTGTATCATTCAGCCATGCTTGCATAAAATTGCAAACTAAACCAAACCAATCAATTAAAAATACCTTGTTGTTCAGTTATATCAGTTACAGTCAGAATATGCTCAGTTTCTCAGTTGTACATTTAAATGCAGAGCCATGTGACACTGGGGGCAGACTTGCCATCACAGGCCATTAGGTTAATGAAGATATGGCCTAGAAATACACCTTCAACAATGAAGGTTTCACTAATGACTTTTGGGAGAAGCTGCTAAGCCATTAACAATGTAAATCCATTTATAGTTAAAAATAAATAGATGTAATCACTACACAAGAGGGGTGAGAGCATCCCATTAAAGCATGTTCAATTAAGTAATTAAATAAGTTAAACATAGTCCAGTACACTATTCATTTATTTTTCCAATTTACACATAGTTTTACCATTTTGTATTTATACTCTTCTGTATGCTTTTGAGCTCTTGTGACTCATATAAAATAGCAGCACACAGGGAAACAATTATCCTTCAGTGTGTGATGTCTGTCACTCTATGTGTATATCGGAAATGTGTCCCTTATCAGCGTTCAACAAAATACATAAAGTACATGAGCTCTGGCTGTGTATTATTCCAGATAGCAAAATTACAAAAGGGCAATAGACTTCCCTATTACATCTAACACTATATTATCAAGGTGAAAGGAGTGTTTCTGCTAGTACTGACAGCCAGAAGAAAATGACTAATTTTTATTAAAACTGAATTGCCAGCCAGAAGCACAAAGGTTTCAGAAGATCCATAACACCTTTGTTAAAGGTACAGCCATCTGAGCAGTCTCGGTTGGGCTGCAATTGTCAATTACTCTGTTAGAAGTACATTTGTATTTATTATTGATTGGTAAGAGGTTGGAATGCTTGCAGTAAGAACAGCTATCTGCCATTATATTTTCTTCATTCTGGAGCATGTTGACCTTTCTGCATAAAAAAACACAGGCTATAATATAATCAGTGTACTGTTTTGTTTTTTTTACAAAGGCTAAGGCATTTGTGACTAAATTTTGGCACTATACCAGTCCTGGAAATGGAACATGCTCATTTTCTCAAGGACTATTATAGTTAATCTAACCAAGAGCAACGCTTATTGCACATCTTCCATTCTAATTATCCATGAAAACCATAATAAAAAAACAGACATTACCTAAAACCAGCAGCTTCCTCTTGAAAACTTAGCTTGGAAAGTCTTTATTGCAGCGACCACAAAGAACAGGGATTATTGAGGGGGCAGGTTACACTAAAATACATGCCAATTAAAGAAGAACTCCGGAATAGGAAAAAAAGTCACCCATTAGTTCATCACCCTGCACAAAACAATACTAAACTGTTAATATATTTGTGAAATTCCTTATCATTGAAGAGAAAAGTCCAATTACATTTTCAGGAAGTCATCTCTGTAATTTAAAAAATAGCAGCATCTGCTCTGCCAAGGAGGAAGTGTAACAGCCGGGATTACATCATATCCTCTCCTCTCAGGAAATTATACTTCCCATCAACTTATGGGAATTGTAGTGAGTGTGGGTGGGTACACCAGGCCTGTACATGTGTACTCGCCCACTTCAACAGAAAACACACCTACACCTTCTCCAGCTGCCACAGTTATCCTCACATGTGATCACTCCAGTGACAACAGAATAGGATCGAATGGCCATGACAATCTATTTTTCATCCCAGAATAAATATGGCCACATGCCATAAGATTGTTTATCCACTGTTGTCTGCTGAAATTAAATATTAGAATTCTTCTTTCTATTTTCCTAACAGTCACTGCTGCTTGTATGCTTCCATGTGATCACATCCCTGGCCACAACAAATCAGAAACAAAGCACTGGGTCATAAGGCTTCATTCACACTAGGGCGTTTCAAATCACGGGTGGAATTACCGTAATTCTGCTCACGATGTGAAAACACGCTGTGAAAATGTGTATACGTGATCGCGTGTTTATGTGCCACTCATTTCAATGGCATCTGAAATGCGGGGATTTTTTTCCATGTGACAAATGCATTTTGCTGCGATTTTGCCGGGATTTTACCTGCGATTGTGCTGCAATTTTACCCACGATTTTGCAGCAAATTTATTGGAATTTTTCTGCAATCAGACCCCTCCAGTAAAGGTTTGATCTTGGATATTTATGAAATATTGAATGCACTTTCACCACAACCCTCACTTATGCACCCATACATGGTCAAATGGGAGCAGATTCTGGGGGAGGGGTTACCTCTTCAGAGTTGGAAAATTATATGGTCAGAAGCTTCTAAGAGCTCAATTTGTATGCTTCTCTCCAACATACACTCAACAGCTAAATCATACTTGGAAACTGTTCATTTCTTGATCCACCGAGTGTTCGACGCCTGGATCCCTTTACCCCCTAAAACCTACCTTTTGAGTCTACCACCAACAGTCTTCTCTAAACCAACTAACCAAAGTAACTGTTGCATATTCTAACGGCACGCGAGATACCCTTAAATAGCAAAGCATTGCTCCCCATCCCTTGTAGAATTACACAAGTGGATCTGAGAAAACAAAACATTGGAACATTGCACAGCTTTGCTACATCCTTAGATACACTAAATATACCATTGTCTGAGAGCTGTGGCAGCATCACGTTCTGTTTTTGGCACAAATTCATACTTTCTTGGATAACAGAACCAGTTTGCTAATGTGTTGACTGGAGTTGTACTTTAAGTCTGCATTTTTCAATTTATTATACATATTTGTAGATGATTTTCCCTCTCCAAATTCCCCTTCTACTAATACTGATACATAGAAGATGTTTGTAAAAGATAAAGCAAATTTCAAAAGACGTTACCAAAAACAAAACTTTGATATTAGCCATTTCCTAATCAAATTGCTTGCTTAACTAATGTGATCAGAAATTATGACCTCTGCTTTAAATAACAAAAATAAAAAAGGCCAAAATCCAACAATAAAGCACATACAGATCTGTTACAGCTTAAAATATTAAGTGGAGAAAGTAATAATCTACAAATAAATGAGCTACTCAGAAGAAATGGATCATGGGAATAGGTTATAAAATAATCACCACAGAATTATATGCTACTGAAAACAGTGTCACAGAGGGAAGCTGAATAATACTGTATAATAATGACCAATGCCCCAGTTATATCCAAATCCAAACTGATTTTAGAAGCCAAGCTCCTTAAAACATATCAATGCTTTTAAAAATGGCTAAATGCAGTGGCAAACAAATCATTTGAGTAAGAAGTGTGTTGTAGGGGTTTCAAACATCATCTCACAATACAAGATCTTTTGGAAGCCGCAAAAAGTATAAACAAAGATAATTTCCTGGGGCTGATCTTCCAAAAATATTGACTACACCAAAAAATAGTTTTTAGGTCTAATTATCTTTTTTGCTTTTTGAGTGTTTTTTTTTCCTCTTTGGATGTTAGGCATATTGTTTCTTGCTGCAGTCCACTTGGGATCTCTGCATATGCTGAATGGCTTCACCTGTTGGTTCACTGGCCATCCCGCCCAATTGGGCACTCTTACAATCTGCTACAAGTTGATTTTAACATAAAGGGGTCAATTCATGAAGAGTTAAATAACGACTGAAAAAATGTGGTAAAATAATGCATGCGTAAATTTTTTGCAAATGTGCAATTCACTAAGAATTTTGCAGTAAATAATTCCTGCAGTAAAATATCGTTATTGCGGTAATTACCGCATATTTTCATGCAGTAATAATGCAGTTTATGGAATGGAAGCTGGTTGTTAAGGAAGCCAGCCACGGCGTCCTTAATAACAGATGACTCATCAGCTGTCAGCGGGTGTCCCACTGACAGCTGAATTTAAACAAAACATGCCAGCAATTACAAATAATGAAAAAAATATATATATGGCCCTTTGGTCTGGTATGGATTTTGGGTCTTGTATGGATCTTGGGGGACTCCACACTGTTTTTCTTTCAATTTTGGCATGGGGTTACCCTTAATATCCATAGCAAACCCCTAGAGGTTGGAGGGGGACCCCCTCGCTGCACCTGAAAAAATACCGCATGCGATACTGCCATCAAAACCCTGGTGAAAAATATCACGTTTTTTTTTTACTTTCTGTTCTGTTTGTGAATTGGACTTAACAGCTTACCGCATGTTTTTTTTGCGGTATTTACAGACACATTTTTAATTTTACATTAAATACCGCAGAATTTTTTTTGTTTTTTGTGAATTGGACATTTTGTTACCTCATGCAATAATTTATGCAAATGAGTCACGTGAGAGTGTTATCACATGCGGTAACTTTTAATGAATTGACCCCATAATCACAGGCCACCTCTCCACATGGTACTCTTTGTACACCCTCGAGTACTGTAAGAAACCAACTTCATGTTTCCTGTTTTCATCTGAACTCAAATAGAAGAGAAATATTACAGCAGTTTTGTTCTACAGAGCACCCAGTACAAAAAAAGAAAACTTCCATGCAGTCTACTATATAGTCAAAGAATTGAAGCATTGGCATTACATCACATACAGTGCATCCAGAAAGTATTCAGAGTGCTTAACTTTTGCCACATTTTGTTATGTTACAGCTTTTTCCAAAATAGATTAAATTCATTTTTTTCCTCAACATTCTACAAACAATGCCCCATAATGACAGCGTGAAAGAAGTACGTTTTGAAATCTTTGCAATTTATTAAAAATGCAAAACTGAAAAAAAACCCATGTACATAAGTATTCCCAGCCTTTACTCAATACTTCGTTGCAGCACCTTTAGCACCAATTACAGCCTCAAGTAATTTTGAGTATGATGCTACAAGCTTGGCATGCCTATTTTTGGGCAATTTCCCCCATTATTCTTTGAAGTACTTCTCAAGCTCCATCAGGTTGGATGGTGCAAAGCCATTTTCAGATCTCTCCAGAGATGTTCAGTCGGGTTCAAGTCTAGGCCACTCCAGGACATTCACAGAGTTGGCCCGTAGCCACTCTTTTGTTATGTGGGCTGTGTGCTTAGGGTCGTTGTCTTGTTGAAAGATGAACCGTTGCCCCAGTCTACTGTAAGGTCCAGAGTGCTCTGGAACAGGTTTTCATCATGGATGTCTCTGTACATTGTTGCGTTCATCTTTCTTTCAGTCCTGACTAGTCTCCCGTTCCTGACGCTGAAAAACATCCTCACAGCATGATGCTGCCACCACCATGCTTCACTGTAGGGATGGTATTGACCAGGTGGTGAGCGGTGCCTGGTTTCCTCCAAACATGACGCTTGGCATTCAGGCCAAAGAGTTCAATCTGTTTCATCAGACCAGAGAGTTTTGTTTCTTCTGGTCTGAGAGTCCCTCAGGTGCCTTTTGGCAAACTCCAGGAGGGTTGCCATTTGCCTTTTACTGAGGAGTGGCTTCTGTCTGGCCACTCTACTATACAAGCCTGATTGGTGGAGTGCTGCAGAGATGGCTGTTCGTCTGGAAGGTTCTCCTCTCTCCACAGAGAAACACTGGAACTCTTTCAGAGTGACCATCGGGTGCTTGGTTACCTCCCTGGCTAAGGCCCTTTTCCCTCAATAACTCATTTTGGCCAGTCGGCCCGCTCTAGAAAGATTCCTAATGGTTCCAAACTTCTTCCATTTACGGTTGATGGAAGTCTCTGTGCTCACTGGGACCTTCAATGCTGCAGATATTTTTCTGTACCCTTCCCCAGATCTGTGGCTTGATACAATCCTGTCTTGGAGGTCTATGGACAATTCATTGGACTTCATGGCTTGGTTTGTGCACTGACACTGACATGCACTGTTAACTGTGGGACCTTATATAGACAGGTTTATGCCTTTCCTAATCATGTCCAATCAACTGAATTTCCCACAGGTGCACTCCAATCAAGCTGTGGAACATTTCAAGGATGATCAGTGGGAACAGGATGCACCAGAGCTGAATTTTGAGTGTCATGGCAAAGGCTGTGAATACTTATGTACATGTGTTTTTTTTCTTTTTAAATTTTTAATAAATTGCAAAGATTTCAAAATTAACTTATTTTAAGTTGTCATTATGGGGTATTGTTTGTAGAATGTTAAGTGAAAAAGATGAATTTAATCCATTTTGGAATAAGGCTGTAACATAACAAAATGTGGCAAAAGTTAAGAGATGTGAATAATTTCTGCATGCACTGTACATGTTACATGTTATAAAGTCATTACTATACCAAGTACATACAAAAATGGCAAACTGAAACAAACAGCCTGAAGGGCCCCGCATCAGTCACATTTGAACCAGTTTCAGAGGACTCAACCCAGGGGGTATCCAGCAAAAGCGCCCAAAGATTCTCAAATTTGCCAGGGCAACCCTTATGTTGGTATATATATTTTGCTAATCTCAAGGAGTCACCCAGAGAGCAAATCCATTCCCACTGAGAGGGAAAAGTTAGATTTCCAACGAATCAAAAATAATTTATGTGCCACAAATAAGGCTCTGGAGATAGCTACACAGATAAATTCTCTAGGCTCAGCATCCCCCAATATATTCAACAGACTGCATTTAGGTTCTAGTGGAATTGTAGCTTGGAGCCCAATTTTAATGGTGTCCACCACCCCCTTCCAATATAGATGGCGTTTAGGGCAACGCCAATGTAGATGCATGAGATCTCCAAGGTTGCGTTGGCATTTGGGGCAAAGGGGTTCTGGTTGAATATCCATACTATGCAGACCCAATGGGGTATAATGCACTTTGAATAGAATATATAGTAGTGACAGTTTTTGAGACACATTAAGAGAACAAGTGGTAACCGCCTCAAAAGCCTCTTCCCATTAATCATGCCCAGTGTTAGTGAAAATAAATGGCTTAGTCTTTTTTTAGATCTAGTCCATAAAGATCTACAGAAAATCAACTGGGTAAAAAAGAACCCAGACAATTTAACTAAAGATGAGAGAATAGCCTTAGATGAATTACGTAATGCTAAAGAGATAATAATTAAAAGAAGTGATAAGGGAGGGAATGTAGTACTTATGGATAGTGATGACTATGAAAAGGAAATTAAAAGGCAACTGAATGATTTAAGTACCTATTATAAACTATCTAAAAATCCATTTCCTAAAATAGTAAATATCCTTAATCGTAAAATTATTTGGGCATATGAAGCAAATCTGTTGACTAAACCAGAACATGATATGATTAAAATTGACACCTACAATATCCCTACATTTTAGGTGATTCCGATGATCCATAAGAACCCACTTAAGCCACCTGGTAATCCTATCGTTTCAGCTGTAAAAGGACCTTTAAAGACGGTAGGTAAATATATAGATGTTTTAATTAAGGATCTAGTTGTTGCTCTACAATCTTATGTTAAAGATACAAGAGATGTTCTATCTGAGCCATGTTGCTCAATGGCTCAGATACGTTGATGATATACTTAGGATTCGGGAAGGAGATGTTGTTCAATTACAGGAATTTCTAACTACTCTAAATCAAAATGATAGGAATATCAAACTAACATATAAGTATGATTAAAAGGAAATTTCTTTTTTAGATCTATCCATTTCAATTCAAGATAACACATTGATTACTAAAACATATACGAAAGAGACTGCAGCAAATACACTTTTACATGTGAGTAGTCATCACCCAGAATCACTGAAATAAGGTATACAGGTTGGTCAATTCCTTAGAATAAGAAGAAATTGTACAAATGATATTCAATTCAAAACAGAGGAGGCACAACTATATCAGAGATTTAGAGAAAGAGGCTACTCGCAAAGAACTCTGAGGAGAGCAACATTTAAGGCGTCATGTAATGCTGAGGGGAATTACTTGGAAAAAGAAATAATAAAATAAATAACAAAATAAACCTATTAGATTCATAACAAAATATGGACAACAATAGAAGGACGTTAGAAAAGTATTGTACTCTCACTGGCATTTACTAACTACTAATCCAGGAATAGCGGAGATAGTAGGAGATAAACCACATATGGTAGCTAAAAGAACATCTAATCTAAATGATATCTTGGTACAATCGGAATTTAGAAAAATCCCTAAAGAAAACTGGTTGACACAAATTGGTAAAACTATAGGTATGTATCTATGTGGTCACTGTCAGATCTGCTCTATGTACAAAAAAACTCAAAATTTCCATAATGTAGATAAGTAAAAAATTTATAAAATAAAGAACTTTATAAACTGCTCTAGTAGTAGAGTAATCTACATGTTAGAATGTCCATGTAAAAACCTCTATATAGGAAAGACAAAAAGATCCCTAAGAATACGTATTAATGAACATATACGCAATATTAAAAATGATCACAAAAGTAAAAATGATAAAGAAAGGGAAAATCCCCTAGCCCAACATTTTAGGGAAATACATCACGGCAAAATAGATGGCCTGAAAGTAAAGGTATCTTCCTTCTCAATATCTCCTCCAGAAGAGGGGATTTTGACAAGATTCTTTTGCAAAAAGAGAAATTTTGGATTTATACGCTAGGTACTTTGATACCACAGGGATTATATTTGGAATTAAACTTCAAAATATTCCTTATTTGAACAACATGTTTTTTCAAAAATATTTTGTAGATGGTGCTTGTTATTTGAAAAGGAAAAAACGTTTGAAGATATGCCACTTTTATTGTCATCTGCTGACTGACATTTGTTAGATAAATTACTTGCTACAATACCTGTCTCATGGCCACCCTTCATTATCCATATATGTCAGTCATACTTTTATAATTTAATTTAGATTTGGAAACAATGTAGTGGTGACATTTCAACACAAGAGAGCGACAAATGGGCGAGATCATGCAAATACTGCACTATATAAGGATTGGAATGATGTCCCCTCCCAGTTCTGACGAAGTCCGTGATGATTGGCAGACGAAACACATCAACATAACAACATCATCACGCTCTGCATAACACCAGGCTGCAATGTCCATGAGGTGAAAGAGGTACGCCATACAGCTCCATCTTGGATATACACTGAGCAAGACGGAAACTGCCAGCACTTGAGCTGACTCCTGCGAGTGCATTCAGTTCTGCATGGCGATACACCACTTCCAGCGGTGGCAAGTAATTTTTTGAACAGTGCTAAGTAATGACTTGCACTTCGCTATATAACAGGACATTACTGTTCTTAGCCTCCTTCATAATGCTATTTTTTGGCTCATAGGAGGTTTAGTACCTCCCATCATCTGTCAAAGGATCATAAGATCCACATTTTTTTACGTGGAAACAACGGTGACCTCCATCAGGGTAATCATTACTTTTAATTTGATACTGCCAACAGTAATATATGATTTTATTTATACCAATATTGATGTTATTCATTATAGATTTAGCCATAGTGCTATCCACTGAGATCATCCTATTTAAGGAATATCGGCCGATTGAGGTTGTCTATACACAAATCAATTTTCTTTAATCAGCCAATATGATGATGATGAGATACAAGGAAGGTAAATTATGATTATGACATTTTTCCTCTTCGCAGTTGGACATAGTAATAATACATAGATCCAGGTAGCTAAAATAAATGTTGTAGTTCAGATAAGGATAATAAGACCCAATCTTTGAAAACGTGATGCAGGTGGATAATCCCAAAACATTTCCAGTGAATGCCTTGCTGTAGTTTAGCAAGTTCAGCATACAGGGCATTCTGCCAGATTGGGCTGTATGTAGTGAATCTCGTTACTCCCTGTAGATACATTGGGGAAAATAATTATTTGATTCCCTGCAGATTTTGTAAGTTTGCTCATTTATAAAGAAATTGTGTATCATTTTTATAAATTTGTGTATTTTAAATGATAGAGACAGAATATAAACCAAAAATCCAGAAAAAACATGATACAAATTTTATAATTTGAGTTGCAGTTCAGTGAGCAAAATACGGTAAGTGTTTGATCCCCTACCAACCAACAATAATTCTGGCTCCCACAAACTGGTTATGTGCTCATGTGGTACACAGATTAGTCCTGTCAATTTAAGAAGGTGCTCCAAAAGACAACTCGTTTTGAATGTAAAAGACACCAGTCCGGGGGGTGCTCGTGAGCTCCTTCACCACAGGGCACATTAAGCTTCTCTCTGCCTCCTGTGGAGCCCATTCTATCCCCCACCCTTGCCTTTACCCTCCGCTGATCCCACCGCCACCTATGGGGAAAAAGTCTGCGGCCTCCCACGCCTCCAGCACTGATGAGGCCTACTCGTTGGCAGAAGCCCCGGCCTCGATTTTGGCCCCATCCCCGCCGCTACCCTCAGGCGGCCCGGACACCATTTTGGACATAGAGAGCCTGCCTGACATCTCAGCAGACCTCCCACAGCCCCTCTTGCGGGCCACAGACCTCCCACGGCCCACCTTGCAGGCCGCAGACCTCCCACAGTCCTCCTTGCAGGCCGCAGACCTCCCACAGCCCCCCTTGTGGGATGCAGACCTCCTGGTCAGGTTCAAGACCATGGTGCAGCAGGAGCTTCACAGTGCCACCTCTAGACTAGCGACTTATCTCACCAAGGAAATTCGGGAAGCTGCACTGATGTTCTTGAAGATAAGATGGACGCCGCGGCTACGGTGATCGAAAATCATGAACAGGACCTTTCAGATCTGAGAAGAGAGCTTGATGTGACACTCTTGCGACTGGAAGATTTTGAGAATAGGTCCCGTTGGGGTAATCTTCGCCTGAAGCCATCGTTGGCCTCACGTCCAGTGCTACCGAGCTTTTTCAAGAGTTGGATCCAGCGATACCGATAGACCATCTGGGTCTGAGGGTCCTCCCAGGGACATCATAATTAAATTCACCTATTACCGTACGAAATAATCGCTCCTTCGTTCTGCGCGAGACAAGCAGGATCTTCGCTTTCAAAGTCATCCGTACCAGCTGTTTGCGGATCTGGCACCATCCACCATACAGAAACGCTGACAGATTAAACCCTTCATGTCAGTCCTCTTGAACCGTTACATCAAATACCAATGGGGCTTTCCATTTAGGATTACGTTGCGTACCAAGGTCGGAGCCATGTTGTCTACAATCCAGAAGAGGCCAAGTCGACCCTGGAGGCGCTACACCTTCTGCCCTCGCGGGATACCACCCGACAGCCCGGTGTGGCCCTCCAATTCCCATTTTCCATCTCAGCTGGGGTGTATATGGGAGAAAGTTGACAGCCGTAAACGCTCCCTCCCTAGTACCCCTCCGTTGCCCGGATCCTCCCGCTCCAATCCAGATTGAGTACGGTTGGATGGGTAAGCTTTTTTACTTTTCAGATGACTTGATTCACTATTGTGACTCTCCGCGTTTCTCATGGGGTGGAGACCTTGACTGGCCCTTGTTGGGCGAACTTTTCGTATGTTTTTGTATGTTGCTTGTTTTTAGTTTTACAGTTTGAAATATTCTTCTGTGCAATACTGATCTGTACTGGTAGTGATCTTCGTTCTCCGCCAGGCTCCTCGCGGTCCAATTTGGAGCTAAATTTTTAATTTTTTTTTTTTTTTAGGGTAGGGGATATGTTTGAAAACTTTGTGTCCTATCCTATCCCCTTGTCTCTTTTTTTTTTTTTCTTCCCGAGTTTTATTGTTATACCAGGATTTTGGTTATGCGGATCCCTTGGTGGTTTTTTTGGGGGAGGGGGAGGGGTTATTGTACCTTTTTATATATACCGGGGGCCTTCTTGGCTCATGGTCCTATGCCTTATATGATTGGTGTCGGCTTCCGATCTAACGGGGCCGTGACCCGGGAATGCCTCATTTTCATTATGCTGATAGGTCTGTGTACCTGTTTACATTTTCTTTATATATTATGGTGTCACACTATGCATTTCTTAAGGTAATGTACTTGATGTTGTCTTTTGCTTGATATGTCCCCCCTCCCCCCCCCTTTTTTTTTCTTCTTTTTCTTTTCCTCCTCCCTTCCCTTCCCCTTTCTTCCCCTCCCCATGAAGGTTCTTTTTTGTATTATGTTGTTTATGACGCACCCATGTGCCCGGTGGTAGAGCCATTCCCTATGTGTGTCCTTGAGGTTAGGACACAATTTCCACTGATTGTAATCTCATTACACTACCTTAGAGTGTACATTTTCTTCTTCTGTCTCTTGTTTCTTGTCTGTTTTTTTTTTCTCTCTTCTCACGGATCCGGGGCAGCCCAGGGTAAGGCTGCATTTGAGGACTGGACCGTTATTCCTAGCGTACTTTGGCAGCTGAATTCCCTTGACTCAGTATAGCCTTAAAACCATTGAAGATTTTTTCTCAAAATATCCATGATTTTAATGGTTATGGTTTAATTCTGTTGTCGGAAGGGGTTTGCATGCTCATATATAGCCATCGTAAATTTACAGCAGTAGATTTGTGTGGCATAAATCCCGCCTGATCTAGGTGAACAATGGAAGAAATAACTGTGTATACCTGAAGGGCTAGTACTTTGGCAAGGATCTTAATATCACACTGTAATAAAGAAATGGGCCTAGAGGAGCCAGGTTCTAGGGGATCTTTTCCAGGTTTCAACAATAAAATAATCTGTGTCCTGGACATCGAAGGAGGAAGTCGCTGCGAATTGCAGACATCATTATACACCGATATACACATATCAAGTAGAAATGGCAAAATTTGTTCCTCATAATGAGCAAACACCTCCATTGGTAGGCCATTATTCCCTGGAGCCTTACAATTAGGGAATGAGTGGATTGTCTGTTGTATTGCCTCCAGCAAAATTGGAGTATCTAACCGTCTCCTCTGTGTAGCTCCTCACACGACCTCCTGCTCTCCATCTCCCTTGTCGCCTCCCATGCTCATCTCCAAGACTTCTCCAGAGCTTCCCCCCCCCATCCTCTGGAACTCTCTATCCCAATTTATCAGACTATCGCCTACTCTGCCCACTTTTAGGTGATCTCTGAAAACCTCTCTCTTCAGGGAAGCCTATCCTGCCCTCAGCTAATAATGGAATCTTCTACTCCTCCTACCAGTCCATCCCCCACAGTTACTACCTTTTGTACCACTAGCCCCTCCCTCCTAGATTGTAAGCTCCAAGGAGCAGGGCCCCCTAACCCTCTTGTATTGAACTTTATTGTTGCTGTATTATCTCCCGTTATATTGTAAAGCGCTGAGCAAACTGTTGGCGCTATATAAATCCTGTATGATAATAATAATAATATCAGTTGAGGATCACCCACAATGAGAGTTTTAGAGATTCTCATAAAAATGTCAATTCGGCAAGCACTTGGTCCGCAGTATTTACTATACCGCTAGTTCTGGATTTGATAGCACCTATAGTGGGAGAAGCCTGATGGGAGCAAACCAGCCGTGTGTCAAGGTCCTACCGTTCCTCTGACCTTGTGCTGCTCCATGTGCTGGCATCCATCTTAGGTGTCTGCAAAGCATTGTGGGATCCTTTATGCTTTCAGCCCTCTGCGGCTCCTCCCCCAGGAGGTGGCGGCTTATCACATATAAGTCTGCTGTTTGTGGCTGTCCATTGCATTCGTGTCCTGTCTGTTGCACAACAGCAAGCTCCTGTTTAGCTACTCATTGCTTTCCTGGATACCGACTCGGCTTTGGCTAAGACTCCTCCTGGCTTCTGACCCCGACTCTGGCGACCATTCTTCCTTGCTCCTGATCCCGGCTCTGGCAATGATTCTTCCTGGCTCCTGATCCCGGCTCTGGCGACGATTCTTCCTTACTCTTGACCCCGGCTTTGGCTACGATTTCCACTGTTGGACTTGCATAGACTCGTCTTATTTTTATATTAATAAACCTACCTTTAATTGCACCTCCTTGTGTGTCTGGCTCCTCGCTTCCTGACACCGTGCCAATAGGCGACCAGTCTGCTCTCCCTCCCTCTTGGATTATGACCTAGGTTTATTTGCCTCTATGTTTTGATATCAAGGTCTTCTTGATGTCCCTAAGGAAGTGTAAGAATCTTGAAAAGCATTGAACAGTTGTACCCAACTCATTATGTATTGTCATTGTACATAACCCTCTTGTTTGTTTATAATATGAGGGTTCATAAAATGTAGATGTATATATAGACAATTTATGTGGCTTGATGAGATGGACTGTTTAAGCTTTTTTTTTAATCTCTTATTTAATAAAGTTTGCTTAGGCTTTTTATATAGTTGTTGATTTTTGAGCCCTGAAAAATGCCACCCAGCATACACTTGAGAGGATCTATGAACTTCAGGATTTTCCACAGACTAAATGATGTTTTAATCTGCCTGACCTGTGAACGTTTGCTCATCTGACACTGGAAATTAGCTATAAGGTTAAGATAGTTGCTGCAGAACAGTTCTGCCTTGGTTTTTTGGCTGTCTATGTCATCAATGCAGAGATACTACTCACTACTTGTCCCAGTGACATCTTAGGAAGTAGAGGAAAATCTCTCCTCTCCAAAAGGAAAACAGATTGCAATAAAACACTAAGAGAATGTTCTAACCTGTCCTTGTGCTATCCAAACCTAAAACGTAAAATGTATGAAAATATGAATTTCTACTTTAAAACAACATCAATAGAAAACTGACATTTCTATACTAATTGGTGATTACAGGTTGAAGTTTATATTCCTCCCAGAACCCATGACATTTAGATTTCAGCCATGGAACAACACCATTGAATCTCAAGAGCAGTAAATAGAATGTTCAATCAGACCGTCTGCCTACCTTAATACTGAACATAACAGTAGTGGTTGTGAGGAGTACCTGTACATTCTAGGGAATCTTAGCAAAAAGGACATCTATTCAATTCCATATTATCACTTTGGAATGGAGCAAGCAAAAGCCCCTTCCCTCAGAATTGTTTTTTAAATACCCTACACAAACTTTGGTCTCAAGCAGGCTTAACCAGACACTTCAAATTAGTTACCTCGGCTGGTTTTAAATCTTCTGCCTTGTTACAGGAAACACGCCAACTTTTGAATTCTGAGATGTTCAGATATCTGCAAATACGACACTCTTACCAAATGCACATTAATGTTGACTCCGACCCATCACAAAGGACATCATTCGAAAACCTATGTATCATTGACTCACATGGAAAAGGGTTATCTCACAGTTATTTAAATCTTTACTAGATAATTTTGCACCCACTCCTTCGACCTATGTCACTAGGTGGATAGCTGATCTCAGCCTCACCTTGGGAACAGAGGACTGGTCTGCAATTTGGCTGGCCACATGCAGAGAATCACAGAGTGTGCTAGCCATAGAAATGGCCTTTAAGTTGTTATCCAGATAGTGCCTGCTACATGGGAGAATAGCCAAATATGTCCCGAACTACAAATCCATGTGTTTTTGTGGCTGCAGAGAGCCGAGCACACACATACACATCTGTAAATATAGTAGGAGCCTTTTGTTCTGAAATATTTTATATGCTCATTTGCTTATTCGACACTATACTTGAATCAGATCCTCAAGCAGAGCTTTTAAATCATGATGCACTACACATGACTAGCAACTAATTCCAACTGTTGCTATATGTATCCTTGGCTGCCAAGCAAACTATAGCCAGGTCTTGGAAAACTTCTAACCTCTGTATCTTAGCAACCAAACACTGGATTTCACAGGCTACGATCCATACAAAAATTGAAGCAACCCTATGAGATAGAATCTGTAAATACCATAAAGTCTGGCACACATGGATCGACAATTTCCTGACCCATGACTTTAACATTATTAGAACCTTGAGCCTCAGAGGCCATTTAATTTCACACTCTGATCTATTGAGAATGCTTCTACATTCCAGGGAACCCACCCCACATTTAACCCCCCTACCCCCCCTTTTCCTTTTACAAAACTCTGACACTCTAGAGAATTTCTTGCCCCACCTGAATTCCCCAGCTATGGCTCGGTAGGGGCACTTGCTTCTCTATCTGAGTCCTTTCTGTTAAATTGTTTTGTTTCTCTTTTTTTCTTAAGCCATCTTTTACATATGCTACCTTATCTACCGTGTCTAATGTATCTGATCGCTCCCTGTAAGGAGCCGGATTTTTATTTTAGCACAACTTTTATATGCCATTTAATTGTCGCTGATAAATACCCAAATAAAACTTTTTACCTTATACAGTCATGGCCAAAAAATATTGGCACCCCTGCATTTCTGTCAGATGATGAACCACTTTACCCAGAAAAAAAGTTGCAATTACAAATGTTTAGGCATTCTTGTGTTTATTTCTTTTGTTTGTATTGGTATGACACAAAAAAGTGGAGAAACAAAGAGCCAAAGCTGACACAATCCACCCAAAACTCCAGAAGTAGGCAGGATAAAAATATTGGCAACCTCAATCTAATATTTGGTAGCACACCCCTTTGAAAAATAACTGAAATCAATCACTTCCTGCAAGCATCAATTTTTTTTTACACCTCTCTACTGGAATTCTGGATCACTCTTCTTTTGCCAACTGCTCCAAGTCTCTCAGACTGGATGGGTTCCTTTTCCCAACTGCTGTTTTGAGATCTCTCCACACATGGGATAGAGATTTGGACTCATTGCTGGCCAGTTCAGTACTTTCCAGCGCTTTGCCTTAAAGCATTTCTAGGTGCTTTTTGACATGTCTTGTCCTGCTGTAAAACCCATCACCTCTGATGGAGACACAACTTCCTGACACCGGGCCCTACATAGCACCCTAGAATTCTTTGGTAGTCTTCACATTTCATAATGCCATGCACACTGTCAAGACATCCAGTGCCTGAAGCAGCAAAGCAACTCCAAAACATCAGTGAACCTCCACCATGTTTAAATGTAGGGACTATATTCTTTTCTTTGAAGGCCTCATTTCTTTTTCTGAAAACAGTAGAATGATGGACTTTACCAAAAAGCTGTAATTTTGTTTCGACTGTCCTCAGAACATTCTCCAAAAAGGATTTTGGTTTCCTCAGGTATGTTTTGGCAAACTCCAATCTGGCATTTTTATGTTTCTGTGTCAGCAGTGGGGTCCTTCTGGGTCTCCTACCATGCAACCTTTTTTATTCAGATGGTGACGTATAGTGCACACTGACACAGTTGTTCCCTGTGCCTGAAGGTCAGCTTGAATTTGTCTGGCAGTTGATCAAGGTTCTTCAGCCACCATTCGAGACAATGTTATGAACAGTGGGCACTGTGGACACATTAAAGTGTTACTAAACCCAGGGCCCTGCATTCACTATATCTGGTCTCCCACAGTACATGGATATGCAATTATTTTAGTAAATATAAACTGATAAATACCTTTTATCATCAGCAGTTAGAGCGGTCTTGTGACTTTTATCAGTGTCCAGCAGAGCACACGTTAAAGCTTGTAGGAAGAGTTTTCATTCTGCTCTAGGAGGATGCAGAACCCCTGACCTCTGTCTGGAAAGTGCTGATTGGCCCTGTGCTGATCACATGCACTATCCCAAGAAAAAAAAAAAACTCACAAGCAATACACACCAAACTGAGCATGTGCAGAGTTATTCCACACCATATGTCTTATCAGGAGATAAGAGGGGGACACTGGAAGGGAGGATCAGAGAAGTCAGGATCAAACATCCTTTTTACACAATACAGAGGATTAACCCCTTAGGTCCCACAGTGAGTAGAACAAGCATGGTTTCCTACATATAAAGACTGATTTTACTGTTGTAGGTTTAGTAACATTTTAAGATCTCATATGACGTCCTTCCATTCTCACCACGCATGCACGGCTCAGGGATCACGCAGCGCGGCAATCGGCGGTGCGCTGTGTCTCTCGGACACAGTGGATCACCGATCACAGAAAGAGTCAAAGATGTCGGCTCCGTCATGTGATCAGCTGTGTCCAATCAC
Organism: Staurois parvus; assembly: GCF_062004578.1. NCBI lineage: Eukaryota > Metazoa > Chordata > Amphibia > Anura > Ranidae > Staurois > Staurois parvus. Next base: position 3,436,899 of record NW_028318233.1, read on the forward strand.
AGCTGATCACATGTAAATAGGGAAATGCCGGTTATCGGCATTTCTCTCCTCTCAAGCTGTCACGCTGACAAATGATAAAAATGTCGTATGGGTCCAGTGTTGTATGACCGCGCAATTTTCATTCAAAGTGAAATGCGACAACGCTGAAAGCTGGAAATTGTCCTGGGCAGGAAGGGGGTATAAGTGCTCGGTAGGCTAGTGGTTAAGGTATGCAAAACAGCATACAGCATGACATGACAGACCATGTACAACAAGATCTGATAAAATAAATATGTGAATCCCGAACAAACAAATGAATGGGGAGTCTAATCCAGAGTAGACAAGGCTCCAGGACAAAGACAGGCAATGTCATTAGCATTAAACGTTAAGGATCTTTGCATTACGGATAAACATAACCCATACTGTGGTGGGAAGAATATTAGGAAACATAGTTGACATGTACATACCAATAAGGTGGAACAGGCAGGCACAAGGCCACTAGGAGGTGGAAAATAAAATATATATGTCAAAAGAAGAAAAATCGTTTTGTCCTGCCCTCCAGGCAGTAGCACTTATCAGTTGGTGCATACCGGATAAAGTTTTCTGGATAATGGAGGGGGATGATAGCCTCCCTGGAGAAGGGGAAAAGAGGGAAGAAGGAGAAAAAAGAGAGAAAAAAAAAGGAAGGGGAGGGGAGGGGAGAGAGAGGAAAGAAGGGAAGCTTCGATGGTGTAAGAAGTCAATCTCTCCCAGAGGAATAACCTCGATTTAGGAGTAGGTCAAGTACTCATCTGAGAAATAGAAAATGTCCCAATATCGCCAGAAAGTATGTGGTCCTCTTTTTTTTTTTTTGTCTCGGAGAGCAACAGTAAGTTGTTCCATCTGCTGGATATCAGTCACCCTGGCAAACCATTGCGTTATAGTGGGTGGGGTTTGTTGTTTCCACATGCAGGGTATGCATGCCCTAGCTGCATTCAGGAAATGTTCCAACAGAGACTTACGGTATTTCTTACTGGACATAGAAGTCAAGTTAAGGAACACTGCAGCTAGGTTTTCCACAAGAGAGATATTCGTAAGTTTATGAACAATCTGCAGGACCGTTGCCAAAAAGGGTTTAGCTTTTGACATTCCCAGATGATATGAAGTAGAGTGCCATTCTAAGAACCACATTGCCAGCATAACAGACTGTGTCCAGGGAATATGGATGACAGACCTGTCAGAGTCTGGTACCAAAGCATCAAGATTTTGTAGATGTTTTCCTGGTATTTACTGCAGAAGGAGGATTTGTGAGCAAATAGAAGTATCCGTGACTTTTGGTTTTCCGAGAACGGAGTGTTAAGATCTCTCTCCGAATTGTTTAAATAAGGGGGATCATGTTGAGATATAGTTGCAAGCAGAATACCATAGGATATGGAGAGAGATCTGCTTAAGGGTTCATGTCCTAGCCATAGATCCTCAAAAGAAGAGGGTTGTCTGCAAAAACTGCCATCATCTGGGAGAGGCTGCAGAAAGTGGGACAGTTGCAGAATTTTCCATCTACCCAAGACAGATGAGCTGAGGGTACTAAATAGGACTGAGTGGTGAACCCATCCTGAAGAACCAAGATAGGTAGAAGCTCTGATCTGGTTTAGGTCTGGCTGTAGATGGAAGGCCCTGTCAGAGAAACCAGGGACGAAATTGGGGTGGCCAATAACAGGTGTCAGTGGAGATGGGAAGCTAGATATCTTGGCCATCCTGTAATATCTCCGGAGTTCCAGTAGAATGCATTTGATTAATGGATGTGGAGAAGAATATCTGGAGAAATGAACTCCAGCAAGGCCAGCAATTGGGACCGGTACGGATTCCTGTTCCAGAGATACCCAGAGCTTGTGAGACGAGTGTCTCACCAGTCAATGTATCTAGCCATGTGAACTGCAGTACAATACATGGCAGAATCCCCCCCCCCCCCCTCGAACTTTGGTCATAGAAGGAGGGAATGTTTCAAATGAGGTTTACCTTACCAGACATATTGAAAGAATAGTGATCAAAGCTTACAAAAGTATCCGTGTGGAATCCTAATGGGCGATGCTTGCAACAGATAAAAGACACGGCATGATGTTCATCTTTAGGACACTGCATCTACCAAACCAGGAAATGGCCAGAGCCCTCCACCTCTCCAAGTCTGCAGAAAAAGAACCCAACAACAGTTGAAAGTTGTATTGCAAGAGCTGAAGGTTGGAAGGGATTCTGGTTCCCAAGTATTGGATGGAATGGGGGGCCCAATGGAAAGGAAAGTTGCCTCTAAGGTATGCAAAGGAGCGAGGGGTGAGGGAGACATTGAGAGCTTTTTTTTTTTGTAAGTTAACCTTGAATTCGGAGATCACTATAAGCTCGTATTTCAGACATTAATTTTGGTAAGGAAACCAGTGGATTTGCTATGTAGAATAGTAAGTCGTCCGCATAGGCAATGATTTTGTGGTGATATGTGCTAGTTTCTAAACCTTTGATGTTGGGGTTATTCCTAATATGTTGCAATAAGGGTCCCAAAGAAAGTATGAAAAGGAGCGGAGAAAGGGGGCAACCTTGCCACGTGCCATTGCTAATAGCAAAGGATTTACTCTGACAGTAGCCGTGAGAGTCAAGTAGAAAGCCGAGATCCAAGATAGGATCGAGGCAGGCTTCCCTATATGTCTTAAGATAGCCTGGAGAAAAGCCCAGCTCACCCTATCAAATGCTTTTCAGCATCAATAGATAGTAGGAAGAATGGGGTGTTGAGGTATTTTGCTTGTGCTATAACATCATTAGCCCGTATCATGTCGTCTCAGGCTTCTCTATTATGGATAAAACCAACCTGGTCAAGGACCAGGAGGACTAAGCTCATCCTTTCAGCCAGAATTTTTGTGAATAATTTAAGATCGCAATTAACCAGTGAAATGGGTCCATAAATGGCACAGTAGGTCTTTTCCTGTTGGGAATAACCAAAATACTAGCATGGAGAAGGTCTGAGGGTATGGCGTGATTGTCTAATATCGCATTAAAGGCCAAAGTAAAATAAGTTGCATGATGGTCTTCAAAGTGTTTGTAGTATGAGACCGTGAAGCCATCAGGACCTGGTGCTTTTCCAGCTGGAGAGCAGGCTAATGCATTTGCGAGTTCTTCTGTAGAAATAGGTTGGGAGAGTGATGCGATTTCTTCCTCATTGAGTGAGGGCAAACTAGCAGCCCCGAGATATGCATCAGTTGCCAAATTGCATAGGGCAAGAGGGCTGGGTGCTGAATTTTTGTTTTTGTCAAAGAAAAACATCAATTCCCTAAGAACGTCGGTCTTAATTGCAGGATCTTGTAAAAGGGATTAATTAAGCCTCCAGGTAGCGGAATAAGGCATTGGGTGTTGCATTGCCATGTCTAGCAAGATCAGGGCATGGTCTGAAAGTGCAAAATGGTCAATGTGAGCACTAGAAATTAAGCTGGCAAATAATTTCAATTATTTTTGATGTGATGGGGCATCACTTTAGGATATGGTTTCCACCAATAAATAACTGTGCAATGTATCCCAAGGAGTAAACTGGTAAGAAATATTTTTTTCTTATCACAATAACATGCAGCATTACCAATTGAATCATATGTCATGGGGGGAAGAGAGGAACCACCGAACTTCCACTTTGCAAACCTAATATCTTCCAGACTGCCTGCCCAAATTCTCCATATTTCTACAGTGTATCCTTTCTGAAGTGTTATGAATAAAAGAGTTTGTCTAAAATAACTACACGATGTACAGCTTTGTAAAAAATCATCACTGGCTTCTGATCTCTTTCCTGTACTTGTACTCTATACTATACATTATAGTCTTTGCTAAGGAGCTATGACTTTGACTGCACATGAATTCAGATGAAATTATGGTTTTCCCATACACTGCTTTGGGTGACTGGCATGCCTTTTTCCTTCATCACGCAGAAAGACATTCAATTTATGTACAACGAGTCATTTTATCATCTGCAGAGGTGCTCATCCAGGCGTTTCATGGACGACATGTTAAGTATGGACCACTGTGCTTGTTGAGGACAGAAGTGGCTTTTAAATGGCTGGCCAAGGTTATCTATTCATAAGTCTGGGGAAGTCAATGTCAACACAGCTGTTACAAGGTTTATTGTTAAAAGGAAATGTTTCTCATTTAAATGTGCCACATATTGCATTTTCTTCCTGAAAATATTTAGAAAAACAGATTGTTCTCTAAAACGAACCTTGCTGCTAAAAGACAGATATATTTAACATAATTGGAAATTAAAAATTAAAACCAATTTCTTGCATGCTATAGCAAAATTGCAAGGCAAGACAACAGTGCACTACAGTGGCAAAACATGTATGAACAACTGCAAAAAATGTATTTAAGGTGCAAATATGAAATTAGGATATACTTCTAGAGCAACAAATGTGATGTCACCAAACATCCAGGTCTATCTTCCTGGTACAATATTGGTGTTTGGAAATATTAAAAAGGGTGATACAAATGGTTAAGTAAGTATACACTACACTTAAAGCTATTGTAGAGCATAGAAAAGGATATGTGAACTAAAAAGTGAATTTACCCTTTAAGGGTCCATACTTACAGTGGCTATAACAAGTCTACACACCCTGTTAAAATGTCAGGTTTCTGTGATGTAAGGAATGATTTCCATGCTCTGTCCCTTTTTCCAAAATTAAGTAATGCCTGCAGACACCTACAGTGGATATCAAAAGTCTACAAACCCCTGTTAAAATGCCAGGTTTCTGTGATGTAAAAAAAATTAGACAAATAATTTCAGAACTTTCTCCACCTTTAATGTGACCTTTAAACTGCACAACTCAATTAAAAAACAAACTGAAATATTTTAGGGGGGAAGTAAACATAAAAAACTAAAATAATGTGGTTGCATAAGTGTGCACAACCTCTAATAACTAGGCATGTGGCTGTGTTCAGAATTAAGCAATCACATTCAAAATCATGTCAAGTCAGTTCATTTAAAGTGCCTCTGATTATCCCCAAATAAAGTTAAGCTGTTCTAGTAGGTCTTTCCTGTCATTTTCTTAGTCTCATCCTACAAAAAAAGCCATGGTCCACAGAGAGCTTCCAAAACATCAGTGGGATGTCATTGTTAAAAGGTATCAGTCAGGAGAAGGGTACAAAGAATTTCCAAGGCATTAGATATACCATGGAGCACAGTGAAGAAAGTCATCATTAAGTGGAGAAAATATGGTGCAACAGTGACATTACCAAGAACTGTACGTCCCTCCAAAATTGATGAAAAGAAGAGTAGAACATTTATAGGTAAAGTTGATCCAAGGAATATCCGATTGCCTCTCGGGGGATCAGGAAGGAATTTTTTTCCCTTGCAGGAGCAAACTGAATAATGCTTTGCTGGGATTTTTGCCTTCCTCTGGATCAACTGTGGGTGTAGGATTATAACTTTTTTTTATCAGGGGTGTGTAGACTTTTTATATCCACTGTATGTTATTTCCCAATGAGCCCTTAACTAGTTTCAACAGAAAAAAAACATTTGGCCACTGCACCACGTGTTCACATATGCATTGTCGTGCGTTGCAGGAGCAAACTAATCTTAGAAAGTATTATTTTATAGAAAGAGTAGTTGGTGCTTAGAACAGACTTCCAGCAGAGGCAGTGAGCCAGTCAACAGCAAGTGGATTCAAACATGCTTGGTACAAACATAGATCTATACTCAGACAAAAATGAGAAAAAAAACAAAAACACCACTTAGGATAGTCACTGGATCTTTACATATGGAAGGTTGCATTGTGTACACAGTTGCCATGAAAGCCCCCCCCCCGCCTTCTTAAAGGAGAAATACAGCCAAAGCTCAGAGCAGACAGTGGTGACTGACAGTCACCGCTCTCTGCTCAGAGAGGCTGTGAGAACTCAGCGATCATGTGATCGCTGCGTTCTCACACTTACAGCCAGTGTGGGACAGATGCAGCATAGGACCGATGCTGCATCCAGGTAGGTACGTATATTTGGGGGTAAAAAGCCCATATTTCTCTTTTAAAAGTGGATAGACCCACAAGCTGTTCATCTTCTATTAAATGCTGCTTGATTTTGCTTTTGTGTCCTCCCTGATTTTTGTTGTCCCCCCCCAATTCCTCCTCCATACTCCACCCTCCATCTTTCTATACAGTTTTGTAATATGGTGTCTACAATACATCTTTTGTTTCAGAGTGGTCACAAATGTTGCTCCTACAATTTGGTTCATGCACTCAGGTATGGCTGCTGGTTACTAATGTTGTCTTACTGGAAATTGCACTCAGGTATGTGTCACGTACCTGATGGGAGACTGAATTGACGAGGTCGGCCTCACTTGTGTCACTAGCCCTGACCACACTGAGGTTGGAACAGAGCGAGTCTAGGGACCAGAAGGAAAAGAGCGCCAGTGGTTGTTTGCGACTCTTGCAGGTGGTGACCTTGGTAGGCAGAGTATCTTCTGATTTGAGCACTGGAATAGTAGACAGAGCAGGTTCTGTGTAGTGCCCGATGTGCAGCAGAACTATGTAGGTAGCCAGGACACAGGACAGTAGCAGGGTCATAAGATAGCTGGGGTCATCAACAGTCAGCCAGCGCAGTACAGAATCAGAGAGAAAAGCCAGAGTCAGGAGCAGAGCCGAAGTCAGGAACCAGGAGCAGGAGAGTAATCGGAGTCGGGTCAGGAACAAGCCGGGTCAGCAACAAAGGAATCGTACAAAAGCAAGCAGGACACAGGGGGAGCTGAAGACCAGTCAGCACTGAACCTGAGCAGAGGCCTTCCTTAAATAGCCCATCTGGCACCAATCTTCGCCGTGCGTGTGCACGTGTGTGTGCATGTGTGCGATCGCGCATTCCTGTGCGCCTGCGCACAACCGGCAATTCTTGTGCGGGATCTCTTTCATGCATGCGCGTTCCCCATCGCGATTCTTCTTGCCAGAAATCCCTTACAGTATGGCTGCTGGTTACCAATGTTAACTTACTGGAAATTGTATGGATAAACCTATGTTTCTATATACATGTTTGTACCTTGACTAACACCTAATAAAAATAATGAAACAGAAAAAAAAAAAAACATGTATACGTTAAAAAAAAGGGAGCAGACTCAAAAAATCACTTGGTCTTTTTTCTGCCATCACTCTATGCTTCTATGTGGAACGTTTACAATTAGGCAAACTAATACAGCAGCCTCTCATGAGTTCTCTCACAGGTGGTGATGGTGACCAGGTCCTTCACTCTCCTGGAATTAGCAAGCACTTGAGGTGTACATACAGTGTGGTTAGGTGAGAATAAGGAGTCCCAAGGAAACTGAGGCATGGCTCTAAAGGTGGTGGAGGTGAAATTTATTTATTTTATTTATTTCAGGTACTTATATAGCGCCATCAATTTACGCAGCGCTTCACACACACACACATATATATACACACATACAGAAATGAATCATAAAGGGTGCTGTGCTCTGGGCTGTGTATACTGCTGACCCTTGCACTGTGCTCATTACATACTGCCAACCCCTGCACTTTGTGCGTTACACACTCTTGACCCCTGTATTCTGTATAATACATATACCTGACCCCTGCCCTATATACATTACATTACACCTAACCTACTTTACGCACTCCTGACCCCTGCATTCTGCACAATACATACTTGTAACCCCTGCACTTACTTGTTTTAAGCCTCTCCCGCTACTATCACAATTTTGCCCCACCCACAATTTGCTGTAGATCACTATGTGTGCCGCCTCATTGCTCACTTCTGGGTGTCACCAACTTTTCTCAAGTCTTGGGATGTCCGCTAGACAAACTATCTTTTAACTTAAGAGAGCTGAATGCCCCTAACCCCCCCAAGGAAAAAAGTTATTTGCACCTCTGGCATGTACCCGCTGAGTCAGAAAACAGTCGCCATCAGAAAATGTGAATATTGAGTTGCCTGCAAATTCCATATCTTCAAGTAAAGAACACAGGCTTCAGGAGATTGGACACTGGCAGAAACCTTGCTGGACACATTCTCCATGTGTACTTCTATAGCCCCACCCCACTCCATGAGTACTGTTTTTTTTTAGCAAACAATGCAGAGTAACAGAGCAATAGAGGGGAGGGTGTCCTGTACTGAACAAGATACAGAATTTACAAGCAAATCAAAATTCCTATTAACTTAATCTCACAAGCAATGAAACAGAGGTATGAGCAACAGCAGAGCAAAAAGAACAGTGCCAACAATCCCAACAAAATAAATAAGGGTCAAAGACCCAACTCAGAGAACAGCTGAAAGAACCTTGCGTCCAAAAGCTGCATCTGCACTGACCTGGACACCCACCTGGTAAAACTGGGAGAAAGTATTAAACCAAGACCAGGTGGCAGCCTTAGAAATCTGAGCAAATGAGCTTGATGTGTGAAAGCCCAGAAAATTCCAACCAATCTGGTAGAGTGAGCATGTATAGGTACTGGATGTACTTTAACCACTTAAGGACTGCCCTATAGCAGATATACTGCTACAGGGCGGCACCCATGCGCAGAATCATGTATATATACGTCATTTTGCATTCCCGGGTAGGGGAAGCATGAGAACCATGTGCGCACCCTACCTGCGCCGCCATTTGCAGCCGCGGATGTCAATTACCGGGTCCCAGCGGTAATTACCCGCCGGTGCCCGGTGATTACGGATGGGGAAGAAGATTGTTTTGTTTACAAATCTTCCTCCCTGTCAGCTCGAGCACACTGCTAGGGATGGCTGTGCATAATATAGCCATCCTGATCAGTGTGCTTACAGTGAAGAACACACACCCCACCCCCTAGTAAAACACTCCCAGCACACAGTTAACCCTTTGATCACCCCTCACATTAACCCCTTCTTGCCCAATGCCATTAGTACAGTGTCGGTGCTTTTTTTTTTTAGCACTGATCACTGTATTGGTGTCACTGGGGTGTCCGTGACACCAAGTTAGTTCCCCCCAGTGTCAGAATGTCCACTGCAGTCCCGCTAAAAGTCGCTGATCACCGCCATTACTAGTAGGAAAAAAAATCCCATTATCTATACCGCCATTTGTAAACACTATAGCTTTCATGTAAACCAATTAATTTACACGTATTGGGATTTTTTTTTTTTTTTTTAGCAAAGACATGTCGCAGAATACATTTTGGCCTAAATTTATGACGAAATTAGATTTTTTTACTGGACATGTTTAATAGCAAAAAGTCCAAAATAGTTTTTTTCTCAAAATTGTTGGTCTTTTTTTGCTTATAGCGCAAAAAAAAAAAAAAAAACATACAGGCGATCAAATACCACCAAAAGAAAGCTCAATTCGTGGGGAAAAAAAAGGACATAAATTTAATTTGGGTGCAGCATTGCATGACTACGCAATTGTCAGTTAAAATAATGCAGCGCTGTAATGTAAAAAATTGCCTGGTCATGAAGGGGGGTAAATCCTTAGGAAGACAAATTGTTAAAGAGAAAAAAAAAAATTACAAATACTGCAGCTGCTGACTTTTATTATAATGACACTTACCTGCTCAGGGATCCAGTGATGTCCTCACCCAAGTTGATTCTTCTTTGGGTACAGGCGCCGACATCTTAGGTAAGGGAAAGCGGCAGTGAACACAGACCGTTTCCTGAGGCACCGAGCTATGTGAAAGTTCTCACAGTCTTTTGGGACCTGTGATGTGTCCCAGAAAGCTGCAGGGGGAAGGAGGAGGGGCCGAACGTTGCCACAGTAATCTGACTGGAGGTGGGAGTGGGTGCCTGCCAAAACCAAGTACCTGCTCCCTGCCCCCCCCCCCAAAAAAAAGTGCCAAATGTGCAGTGGAAAAGATGGGGGGGAGGATGCAAAGAAGCTTTACCTTTGAGGGTGCAAGCCCTCTCAACAAGTAGTCTTATACACCTAGCAATAATGTACTCATAAGCAGGGTGACTTTTACAAGACAGAAAGAGGCTGCGGTTGTCAGAAAAATCCTGACAACTCTGATCACACCCAGACAATAGAGAGAACTTTGTTTAGAGTGTTCATGGTTAGATTCCTTGACATCTTGAATAAAAGTTCTAACACAGAAAACCCTGATTGTAGGAAAGCCACAACGTGAGGCACAAAGTAATCTCGGGGGTTGAAAAGCTTGTGTTCATACCAGGCAGACAAATGATTTCCAGTTATGGTAGTAAATATTTCACAATGTGACTTTTCTGGCTTTGAAAAATTGGGAATGACCAGGGCTTTTATTCAGCGGGAAGACAGGGGCACCTCCAGTAGTGAATGTATGTAATGGCACGGGGTGCTAGGGTGTGCTGAAGGGTCTATTGGTGCTGCTTTCTGGGGGAGCTATTGTTGCTGGACAGGAGCTATTTTTGCATGGCAGTCTATGTTTGCTGGTGGGTAATGGGCAAAGCCTGGACCCATACTGTATAAGGACCAGTGACATGAAAAGGTAAGACAAGTTCATCCTGGTATAAGTTCTTCCCATATAAGGACCAGTGACATATCATGTGTGCAGGGTGCACTGTTCCCAGTCACACACTGCACACAGACATTGTCAGCAGTGCAGCAGTATCATTGTCGGAACTTCAGGCTGAAACCTGGCTGCAGGTGCAGTGTGCTGTGCAGATCCTGTTGCTCAACCTCTCACTCTCATGAATCAGTGAGACAGTGAGAGGATAGTCAGAGAACAGCACAGTGTACTGAATGAATAGAACGGAGCAGGCAGTCTACCCCGGCCACACTCCACCCCCCTGATGTGCACACACAGCAGTGAGAGGGCGCGCTGTATATGTGCTGCTAAAAATTGGATTTCATACAGAGTGCAGGAAGTAGCTGTAGAGAGGCTGAGGGAATAATTGGGGAGTCCAGACATATTGACAACACCCCCCCCTCCTTCCTTGGATGTCCCTCACTCTGCCGTTCTACTGAAAATGAATTCTGCTCCTCTGAAAAGCAATTCACTCACAGGTTACTTTTTTGAGGCATTTCACAGGTGGTGAGGAGGCAATAAATTGCCTCCTCTCCACCTATTTTAATACCCTAAATGTTGCAACCACAACAACCACATGCATTGCACACAGTTACAAGGAGTTGCAGCACGCACCTTTTTTTGTTTTTAAAGGATCATGTTCAGTGATCAGTAGTGCCTGCCAGATGCAACAAGAAGTATAATCATTGCTGCAGCTGCAAAGCAAAGCAGCTACAGCATGAGTACACCACCAGCTGCTGCCTTGTCAGCTAAGAGTCTGTTCACACCAGATGCTGAATTATAATGCAGCGGCTGGTGTGCTGTGTTGTATCAGCGCAGTGTAGATGCGCCAATTGTGGTGCATCATACTGATCCTTTTTTTTTTTAACAAACTTTATGGAAATGTCACACAAACATTTCATAATCTTCAGTTGGCTACCACACAATACGAGCAGGTAGACATCTTTGCACTGCACCGCATTGAAATAAAGGACTGCATGCATTACTTCTCTTAAGAGCGCATCACTGAAACGGACATACCAGAGACGAGTTATTTTGCCTGGTCATGGGATGGAATGAAGCAGGAATAGACATCCAACACAGACACACTGCATCTGGTGTGAATCTACTCTAAAGGGGAGCAGTAAAACCACAGCTCAACCGCATGGTTTTACCTTTTTTTGTACCTAAAGCCACCAAAAAACACAGCCTAAATTTTTGCTGCTGCATGCCCCACTGCTTTCATAAAACATCCCTGCCGAAGTGGCATGGCTACACAGTGTCCACCTGTTGCTATTTGTGATGAGGGGACTATGTTGTGATGGGGAAATGGGGGGACTCTGTTACAATGACAGGACTCTGTTGTCATGGGTGGGATACTTGTAATGGGAAGGATTCTGTTGTGATGGCAGGGGCTTCAGTGGAAAGGAAGGGATTCTGATAGGATGGGGGCAACTCTGATCTGAAGGAGACGGTGTAATGGGAGGACTGTAATGTAAAGGTGACTGACTCTGAAGTGATGGGTGGGATCAGATGTAAAGAGGGGACTTCCCTATGTGGCACCAAGGAGTCCATGACATAATCATCCAGTACAGATGTCAGTGTCCTTCAGTTCATGAATGGGGTGTCTCAGGATATTCCATACTTTAAAACTGTGCCATGAATAATGAAACACTGGCCTAAAACGTGTTTTTAATTGCAGCCACATGGAGAGGTAGAGAACTGCCCCCAGATTAGACAAGCTAGATCTGGCCCTGATTGAAAACCTCCCCATGGAGAGAAGAGGTCCAACATCTATGGACACTAGCAAAAACTGAGGACACACAGAATGGGTTGAGGTTATAGCAGTATCCCTGGGAAGTGTGCCCAGCAAAGCTTTTGCCAGTGTTCAGTCACCTAATGGTAGCAGCCTACAACCACTGTACATGCATAGTCAGTCTGTGTCCTTCACTGTACAATTAAGATAGGTAACTTAGCTTGAAGAGAAGGTCCCGTTAAAAATCCAACTCTAAACTGATCGCTTTGTTTTAAGTTCCTTAACCTCTTTCCGAAAATGTAATGCAAATGTGCAATGGCAGGGAGGGTGTGCCTCAACTCCACATGACGCAAATATGTGTTCATGGCAGCCAAGATTCCTGTGCTGAAAGCCGTTCACTGTGCCCCCGCTTATGTGACCACTGTGACAGACAGTCACAGAGAGCAGATAAGTGGGAACTTTGCCCCAACTCCTGATGGCAAAACCCAGTTACAGGGCAACCCGGAGTGGGTGGAAAAGGGTTAACTTATTCATCCACAAACGTCTTAAATCTCCCAAGGCAGCAAAATTACTGCACTTATTATCTGACACTCATGCTACATCATCACTGATATAAACCGGGTTCCTGCTGCTGCTGCTGCAGGAGTACTGAGACTCCATGGAAAAGGTTTAAAACCAGATATCTTGTCAGGGCCTGTTTATCACCTTGCTTCATTCTGAAAGAGGACGGTGCCAGCAGGAAGTATTCTACAAGCAATCAACCATAACTGAAATATCAGGAATCACCACTTAAAACATAATGTATCTAGTGCAAACATCCAAGCTACCATAAAAATAATATTAATAAAAAACATCTCATAACATTAAAGCTAAACTCCAGAAAACTAAAAGTCCTCCTTTTCAGTGGGGCTGCGCTCACACTGGAAGGGTTAACTGCTCGTTAATGTCTAGGAGACCATGAAAAAGCACTTTTACTTACCTGATCCTCTGCACTGCCAGACCGGTCCCCGCTGCATTTTCTCCCCTGCACTCCAAAAGCCTAAGGTCCTCTGAGATCACCAAGACTGATGCAAGATCCATAGCCATGCATTGAATGTAAGGACCAGTTCACTTCCAGACAAGTGAGAAACGTCCTTTGCCAGGGGAGAAGATGATCCATTCAGTTTTATTTTTTTACATCACATTTTGAATTAGTTTTAGTCATAGTCTTTTGACTAAAATGCCATTTTAGTTTTAGTCCAATTTGAGTCATTTGAATTATTTTAGTTTTAGTCGTATTTAAGTTGATAATAGTGTTAATTTGGTCACCGAAAACATTTTAGTGGAAGAAAATACCATTGGATCCATTAGGTAAAACTGCTTCTACTGTCCCCTAGCCAAGTTGCTTAGTTCACCCTGTTATATTTCAACATGTTCCTTAAATAGTGTTAAGCTAAGTTCATTTCAATTATTTTCCTCCAACTACAGTCATGTATTATGTTTTGCTACACCCTTGCTGTTAGGAAATTAAAAATCTAGCCGATTCTCTGCTTTACAAAAAAAAAAATCATTTGTAAGGAAGGCAGCCTTTTATTTCAGTAATGGAAGAATGAAGTAAATAATATCCACACTGTGTTCCAGCCTGTGGTTATGCATATGAAGGAAGTCTGCTCCTCTTATAAGAACACACTTAATCTTTACCGAAAATTCCTCTATAATTTACTCTAAATTAAATTAAGAATGATTTGAATTAACTGCTCAAGGTTATCCATCTCAATATCACATCTTTACCATCAGCCATCACATGAATATTAAGATATTTTTTACATTGCTGTTTAAAGAAACAAAAAAAAACACTTTTCCTTTTTCGATTTTGAGGGTATGGCAATGGTTAGAACCTATTTACAAGTAAAGTTTGTTAACTCATGTGGTTCAACACATGTTATGCTGTACACTAATGCACACTTCATTAAAGCGGAGTTCCACCCAAAAGAAGAAGCTCTGCTTTTCTGCCTCCTCCTCCTTTCGCTGCCACATTTGGCACCTTTTGGGGGGGGGGGGAGCAGGTACCTGGTTTTGACAGGAACCCACTCCCACTTCCGACTGCATTCGCCACGGCGAACTGAGCTAGACATTCGGCACCCCAACAGCCCTCTGGGACACTTCCAAGGTCCCAGAGGACTGCAGTCTATTCACAAAACACAGCACACTTCACGCATGCAGAGTAAGAAACCAGTTCCCCTTAGTCAAGATGGCGGCGCCAGCACCCGACAGCCGATTGAAGAATAGGCTCGGGGTGAGGATACCGCTGGATGCATGGACAGGTAAGTGCTCTACTTTTAAAAGTCAGCAGCCACAGTATTTGTAGCTACTGAATTTGAGTTTTTTTTTTTTGGAGGTGGCGAACTCCGCTTTAAGGCAGCCCAACAAAATAAACGGGCTTCTAAGGCACCAAAATTTTGCAAAAACTGAACGTCACAACATTTTTGCCAGAACGCACTATGGTGCATTGCCATACATAGCAGCCCGCTGCAAATCATATGCATTGTCTTAGTGCATTGGGGTGCTATTCAAAATGAATGGCATCACAAAGCTTCAGCACATATACAGTTGTGACCAAAATTATTCAACCCCCAATGCTGTAAAGGGGTTTAGGGACTATAGTGTACATTTGGAATTGTATTCAGAATCAAATCCTACAAGGACGTTGTAACTACCCAAATGCAACTAAAATGACATCAATTGTTTATGTAATACAGTAGTAAATGGTTCTTATGTGGTTTCTTCATTGCCACAATTATTCAACCCCTTAAAGACTACCACTCTGAAGAACAGAGGTTCATACAGGTGCTTTCCATCAGGTATTGAAAACACCTGTGGATGTCACCGAGCAGCAATCAAGCATAATAAGCACCAATTAGGCAGCTTTAAAATGACTGTGATACTCAGCTCCTTCTAGACATTTACTGGTGTGGTTACAAACATGGTGAAGGCAAGAGAATGGTCCAGGAAGACAAGAGAAGAGGTGATTTCTCTTCACAGGAAGGGCAATGGCTATAAGAAGATTGCAAAGATGTTAAACATACCAAGAGACACCTTAGGAAGCATCATTCGCAAATTCAAGGCAAAGGGCACTGTTGAAACGCTACCTGGTCGTGGCAGAAAGAAGATGCTGACTTCGACTGCTGTGCGCTACCTGAAGCGTAGAGTGGAGAGAAGTCCCCGTGTGACTGCTGAGGAACTGAGAAAAGATTTGTCAGATGTGGGTACAGAAGTTTCAGCCCAGACAATAAGACGCACACTGCGTAATGAAGGCCTCCGTGCCAGAACTCCCAGGCGTACCCCCTTGCTGTCTCCAAAGAATAAGAAGAGTCGACTGCAGTATGCCAAAAGCCATGTGGACAAACCACAAAAGTTGTGGGATAGTGTTCTGTGGACTGATGAAACAAAATTAGAACTGTTTGGGCCCATGGATCAACGCTATGTTTGGAGGAGGAAGAACAAGGCCTATGATGAAAAGAACACCTTGCCTACTGTGAAGCATGGTGGAGGGTCAATCATGCTTTGGGGCTGTTTTGCTTCTGCAGGTACAGGGAAGCTTCAGCGTGTGCAAGGTACCATGAATTCTCTTCAGTACCAGGAGATATTGGATGGAAACGTGATGCAGTCCGTCACACACCTGAGGCTTGGGAGACGTTGGACCTTTCAACAGGACAATGATCCCAAGCATACCTCCAAGTCCACTAGAGCATGGTTGCAGAGGAAAGGCTGGAACATTTTGGAGTGGCCATCGCAGTCACCAGACTTAAATCCGATTGAGAACCTCTGGTGGGACTTAAAGAAAGCAGTTGCAGTGCGCAAGCCTAAGAATGTGACTGAACTGGAGGCCTTTGCCCATGAAGAATGGGCGAAGATACCCGTAGATCGCTGCAAGACACTTGTGTCAAGCTATGCTTCACGTTTAAAAGCTGTTATAACTGTAAAAGGATGCTGTACTAAGTACTAAGATTGAATGTCACTTGGGGGTTGAATAAAACTGATAATGCTGTGAGCACAGAAAAGACATTTGTGGTTATTTCATTATAACTGTTATGTTATATTTGTCTGACCTACAAGTGCCTCTTTAATGTAAATGTAAGCAAGATGACTGAATGATCAAAAGCAATGTCAAACTGGCCAAAACACTCAATTTCAGTGGGGGTTGAATAATTTTGGTCACAACTGTAACATGGGTTGCAGTAATGTACATGCTAATGCATGTTTTCTGCATTACACAGATGTCAATCAGCCTTTAAACAGAAGTTACTAACATTTATTACAAAGCTACTACAGGTTACATATAAGTTGTCTTTGTTATAGACCAGCTCCTACAAAAATGTTTTATTGTGTTTTAGACAAAACTATAAAGGAATACAATCTCTGCCAGATTTTTATTGTTGTCTCAGTCTCTTCTGGGGAGATTGTATCTCAATTCCTGTCAGGACAGGAAGTGATGGAAAATCTCTGCAACTGAAACACGGACAAAAAATAGACCTTTATTGACTGAAGGGGGTTTAAAGGAAAGGTTAAATCTTCAGACAATTATACACATCTGATATACCTACGTGGCACAACAATGCTATAGTACAAGGTGATTTACCTGATAAACAGCCATCAAGCAAATATTCCCAGCTTTCCAAATCGCTCTCCTCTCTACTACCAGGTCCAAACTCCAAAAACTATTTTCTCCCAATCCTACCAGGTCTAATCTCCTCTGCCAATAAGTCAGGACAGAGATATTTTCTCCAGGAAATCTGCCAAGTATCCAAGACACTGGAAATCCATATTTACTGATTCCATAGTTAAATGAGTAGAAGCAGTAACAATTTACTAAAGGATAAAAAAGATGGCACTTGACAATGAAAAGGACAGATGCCGTCCAGGCGATATATAGGCTCCATTTATGGTTTTCAAAGACTGCCCTAAGTTTTTGTCTTTTTTTTTTTAACTAGTTGACCTGTATTAGTCTGAGCTGGCCCATGAATTGCCTCTTTGCCAATCCATAACACAATGTTTAGCACTCAGAAAGGTAAAGTCTAGAACCCTTTCCACAAGCGTTACCAGAACAGAATTTTCAAAAAAGCTTTGTGCAGAATATCAATAGTAACCTTATACAGAAATAAGTTCTCATCCTGCCAAGCTATTTTGACACAACAGGTTTTCTTTTTTGACACCATGAGAGTTAGTTTCCAGTAGGATGTATAGGAAATAGATATCTATTTTGTGTGGAACCTGACAGTGCATATTTCTTTTTTTTTTTTTTTTAAATAATAACATTTATTGAGGTACAACCAATAAAGTGTGTCCTAATACTGATAGGCGGCGCACATGTTGCGAGCCAGTCCAGAGGCCGTTAATCAAGATAGTAGACAACAGTGTTCATGCATGCATGGAACAGCGTGTGGTGATGAAGTTTCTTGTGAACGAATGCGTAAAACCCACGGGTATCTACAGAAGATTTTAAGCACAGTACAGTGATGAAACACTCAGCCGCAGTAAGATATATGAATAGTATAAACATTTCAAAGATGGCTGTACGTCCATCAGTGACGATCCCGGCCATGGTGGTTCCCAGCCACAGCAGTCATTCCTGTGAAAATTAAGCGTATAGAATGCTGATCCTTAATAATCAGCGCATAACCTGCTGTGAAATTGTATAAGAGAAATCTTTCTATGGAAACAGTGAACACAGTCATTCACGGACATTTGCATTTATGAAAAGGTAGTGCACGCTGGGTACCAAGACAGGTACCACTATCAACAGTGAATATTACTGTCCTGTTCTGAGTGATGTGCATACGCGTCTGTGGAAAAAAACTACCTGGTTTGATCACTAAGAGAGTCCTGTTTCTCCAGGACAACACAAGAGCTCATACTGCTCACTGCACTACTTGCACATTACAGCAACTCAGCTGGGAGGTATTTCCACATCCCCCTTACAGACCAGACCTCACTCCGAGTGATTTCCACCTGTTTGTACCCTTAAAAGAGTTACTCAGAAGTCAGCATTTCAGCACTAATGACTAGAGATGAGCGAATCGAACCAGGCGAAGTGGAATTCGTTTCGAATTTCAGGAAAAATTTGATTCGCGTCGAATCCGAATATTTGCATACTTCGGGTGCGCGAATCAGATTTTTCCCGATCAGCCGGCAAAAGTGTCCCTGCAGAGAGCTCCGCTATTTCTGCCAGTTCTCTGACAGTTCCTTCACATGTACAGCGGTTGAAACATTGTATCTATTTGTTTCCATTTAGGATACAGATGTTTTTATTTGGAAATAAATAGATACAATGTTTCAACCGCTGTAAATGTGAAGGAACTGTCAGAGAACTGTCAGAAATAGCGGAGCTCTCTGCAGATACACTTTTTGCTGTACTGGAATACTTCTTCTTTTCATTCTTCTTTTCATTCTTCTCATTCTTCTTCTCATTCTTCTTCTTTTCATTCTTCTTTTCATTCTTCTTCTTCATGAAAAGAAGAATGAGAAGAAGAATGAAAAGAAGAATGAAAAGAAGAATGAAAAGAAGAATGAAAAGAAGAATGAGAAGAAGAATGAGAAGAATGAAAAGAAGAATGAGAAGAATGAAAAGAAGAATGAAAAGAAGAATGAAAAGAAGAATGAAAAGAAGAATGAGAAGAAGAATGAGAAGAATGAAAAGAAGAATGAGAAGAATGAAAAGAAGAATGAAAAGAAGAATGAAAAGAAGAATGAAAAGAAGAAGAAGAAGAATGAAAAGAAGAAGAAGAATGAAAAGAAGAATGAAAAGAAGAAGAATCTTTTCATTCTTCTCATTCTTCTTCTTCTTCTTTTCATTCTTCTTCTTTTCATTCTTCTTCTTCTTCCCATTCTTCTTTTCATTCTTCTTTTCATTCTTCTTCTTCTTCTTTTCATTCTTCTTTTCATTCTTCTACTTCTTCTCATTCTTCTCATTCTTCTTTTCATTCTTCTTTTCTTCTTCATGAAAAGAAAAATGAGAAGAAGAATGAAAAGAAGAATGAAAAGAAGAAGAAGAATGAAAAGAAGAATGAGAAGAAGAATGAAAAGAAGAATGAAAAGAAGAATGAAAAGAAGAATGAAAAGAAGAATGAGAAGAAGAATGAAAAGAAGAATGAGAAGAATGAGAAGAATGAAAAGAAGAATGAGAAGAAGAATGAGAAGAAGAAGATGAATGAAAAGAAGAAGAATGAAAAGAAGAAGAATCTTTTCATTCTTCTCATTCTTCTTTTCATTCTTCTTCTTTTCATTCTTCTTTTCATTCTTCTTCTTCTTCTTTTCATTCTTCTTCTTCTTCTTTTCATTCTTCTTTTCATTCTTCTTCTTCTTTTCATTCTTTTCATTCTTCTTTTCATTCTTCTTCTTTTCATTCTTCTTTTCTTCTTCATGAAAAGAAGAATGAGAAGAAGAATGAAAAAAAAAATGAAAAGAAGAAGAAGAATGAAAAGAAGAATAAGAAGAATGAAAAGAAGAATGAAAAGAAGAAGAAGAATGAAAAGAAGAATGAGAAGAAGAATGAAAAGAAGAATGAAAAGAAGAAGAATGAGAAGAATGAAAAGAAGAATGAGAAGAATGAAAAGAAGAATGAAAAGAAGAAGAATGAAAAGAATGAAAAGAAGAAGAATGAGAAGAATGAGAAGAAGAATGAAAAGAATGAAAAGAAGAATGAGAAGAAGAATGAAAAGAAGAATGAGAAGAAGAATGAAAAGAAGAATGAGAAGAAGAATGAAAAGAAGAATGAAAAGAATGAAAAGAAGAATGAAAAGAAGAAGAATGAAAAGAAGAATGAGAAGAATAATGAAAAGAAGAATGAGAAGAAGAATGAGAAGAATGAAAAGAAGAATGAGAAGAATGAAAAGAAGAATGAAAAGAAGAAGAAGAAGAATGAAAAGAAGAATGAAAAGAAGAATGAAAAGAAGAATCTTTTCATTCTTCTCATTCTTCTTTTCATTCTTCTTCTTTTCATTCTTCTTCTTCTTCTTTTCATTCTTCTTCTTCTTCTGAGGATGAGGATGAAGAAGAAGAAGAAGAAGAAGAAGTAGGATGAAAATAAGAAGAATTCCAAGCCGGCAAAAAGTGTATCTGCAGAGCTCCGCTAAGTGTATCTGCAGAGCTCCGCTAAGTGTATCTGCAGAGCTCAGCGGTTGAAACATTGTATCTATTTGTTTCCATTTATGGAAACAAATAGATACAATGTTTCAACCGCTGTAAATGTGAATGTCAGAGAACTGTCAGAAATAGAGGAGCTCTGCAGATACACTTAGCGGAGCTCTGCAGATACACTTTTTGCCGGTTTGGAATTCTTCTTATTTTCATCCTACTTCTTCTTCTTCTTCTTCATCCTCATCCTCAGAAGAAGAAGAGGATGAGGATGAGGATGAAGAAGAAGAAGAAGAAGTAGGATGAAAATAAGAAGAATTCCAAGCCGGCAAAAAGTGTATCTGCAGAGCTCCTCTATTTCTGACAGTTCTCTGACATAGAACTGTCAGAAATAGAGGAGCTCTGCAGATACACTTTTTGCCGGCTTGGAATTCTTCTTATTTTCATCCTACTTCTTCTTCTTCTTCATCCTCATCCTCTTCTTCTGAGGATGAGGATGAAGAAGAAGAAGAAGTAGGATGAAAATAAGAAGAATTCCAAGCCGGCAAAAAGTGTATCTGCAGAGCTCCGCTAAGTGTATCTGCAGAGCTCCGCTATTTCTGACAGTTCTCGGACATTCACTCCATACAGCGGTTGAAACATTGTATCTATTTGTTTCCATAAATGGAAACAAATAGATACAATGTTTCAACCGCTGTATGGAGTGAATGTCAGAGAACTGTCAGAAATAGCCTATTTCTGACAGTTCTCTGACATTCACTCCATACAGCGGTTCAAACATTGTATCTATTTGTTTCCATTTATGGAAACAAATAGATACAATGTTTCAACCGCTGTATGGAGTGAATGTCAGAGAACTGTCAGAAATAGCGGAGCTCTGCAGATACACTTAGCGGAGCTCTGCAGATACACTTTTTGCCGGCTTGGAATTCTTCTTATTTTCATCCTACTTCTTCTTCTTCTTCTTCATCCTCTTCTTCTTCTGAGGATGAGGATGAAGAAGAAGAAGAAGAAGAAGGATGAAAATAAGAAGAATTCCAAGCCGGCAAAAAGTGTATCTGCAGAGCTCCTCTAAGTGTGTCTGCAGAATAGAGGAGCTCTGCAGATACACTTTTTGCCGGCTTGGAATTCTTCTTATTTTCATCCTACTTCTTCTTCTTCTTCATCCTCATCCTCTTCTTCTTCTTCTGAGGATGAGGATGAGGATGAAGAAGAAGAAGAAGAAGAAGTAGGATGAAAATAAGAAGAATTCCAAGCCGGCAAAAAGTGTATCTGCAGAGCTCCTCTAAGTGTATCTGCAGAATAGAGGAGCTCTGCAGATACACTTTTTGCCGGCTTGGAATTCTTCTTATTTTCATCCTACTTCTTCTTCTTCTTCTTCTTCCTCTTCATCCTCATCCTCATCCTCTTCTTCTGAGGATGAGGATGAAGAAGAAGTAGGATGAAAATAAGAAGAATTCCAAGCCGGCAAAAAGTGTATCTGCAGAGCTCCGCTAAGTGTATCTGCAGAGCTCAGCGGTTGAAACATTGCATCTATTTGTTTCCATTTATGGAAACAAATAGATACAATGTTTCAACCGCTGTAAATGTGAATGTCAGAGAACTGGCAGAAATAGAGGAGCTCTGCAGATACACTTAGCGAAGCTGTGCAGATACACTTTTTGCCGGTTTGGAATTCTTCTTATTTTCATCCTACTTCTTCTTCTTCATCCTCATCCTCAGAAGAAGAAGAAGAGGATGAGGATGAGGATGAGGATGAGGAAGAAGAAGAAGAAGAAGTAGGATGAAAATAAGAAGAATTCCAAGCCGGCAAAAAGTGTATCTGCAGAGCTCCACTAAGTGTATCTGCAGAGCTCAACTAAGAAATAGCGGAGCTCTGCAGATACACTTTTTGCCGGCTTGGAATTCTCCTTCTTCTCATCCTTCTCCTTCTTCTCATCCTTCTCCTTCTTCTCATCCTTCTCCTTCTTCTCATCCTTCTCCTTCTTCTCATCCTTCTTCTTCTTCTCATCCTTCTCCTTCTTCTCATCCTTCTCCTTCTTCTCATCCTTCCCCTTCATCTCATCCTTCTTCTTCTCCTTCTTCTCATCCTTCTTCTTCTTCTCATCCTTCCCCTTCATCTCATCCTTCTTCTTCTCCTTCTTCTCATCCTTCTTCTTCTTCTCATCCTTCTCCTTCTTCTCATCCTTCTTCTTCTTCTCATCCTTCTCCTTCTCATCCTTCTCCTTCTTCTCATCCTTCTTCTTCTCATCCTTCTCCTTCTTCTCATCCTTCTCCTCATCCTTCTCCTTCTTCTCATCCTTCTCCTGCTTCTCATCCGTCTCCTTCTTCTCATCCGTCTCCTTCTTCTCATCCTTCTCCTTCTTCTCATCCTTCTCCTTCTTCTCATCCTTCTCCTTCTTCTCATCCTTCTCCTTCTTCTCATCCTTCTCCTTCTTCTCATCCTTCTCCTTCTTCTCATCCTTCTCCTTCTTCTCATCCTTCTCCTTCTTCTCATCCTTCTCCTTCTTCTCATCCTTCTCCTTCTTCTTCTCCTTCTTCTCATCCTTCTCCTTCTTCTCATCCTTCTCCTTCTTCTCATCCTTCTCCTTCTTCTCATCCTTCTCCTTCTTCTCATCCTTCTCCTTCTTCTCATCCTTCTCCTTCTTCTCATCCTTCTCCTTCTTCTCATCCTTCTCCTTCTCCTCATCCTTCTCCTTCTTCATCTCCAAGGGCATTTAAATTAAAGGTACAGTGTTCTGCACTAATTTAAAGGCTCTCTGAAGCCTAGAAACCCTTTTTATAAGTTAAATTCGTAGCGAATAAATTCGCATCGAATCGAATTTCTTCCTCAAATTCGGCGAATCAGCCAAATCGAATTTTTGAATAATTCGCTCATCTCTACTAATGACGAAGTGAAGCAAGCTGTCCTAGGATGGTTCAGGCGTACTGACAAATCTTTCTATCCCGGTTTTTACATTTTGTACTATAAGCAAAAAAAAAAAAAAAAAGACAGAACATTTTGAAAAAAAATATATATATATTTCACTTTTGGTTATACAAAATGTCCAATAAACTCAAAGTTAGTTATAAATTTAGGCCAAAATGTATTCTGCTACATGTCTTTGGTCTAAAAAATTTCAATACATGCATATTAATTGGTTTGTGTAAAAGTTATAAGGTTTACAAACTATAGTATATATATTGGAATTTAGGTAGCTTTTATTTTCTGATTGCCTATCACATTTCTTTAGGTGCTAAAATGCCAGGGCAGTACAACCCCCTCCAAAATGACCCCTTTTTGGAAAGTAGACACCCCTAGGATTTTGCAGAGAGGCATTCATTATTTACACACATTTTTCACTTTAATGATATACTGCTCATGCATGCCATGGGTATATGTGGAATAACACCCCAAAACCTAGTCTTCTACCTCTCCTGAATATGGGGATACCACATGTGAGAGACTTTTTGGCAGCCTAGCTACATACAGGCCCCCAAAGTCCAATTACCACCTCCAGGCTTTCAAAGGCCATATTACCTCATATCACTTCCCACTACCTATCACAGTTTCAGAGGCTCTAAAATGCCAGGATAGCACAAACACACACCTCCAAATGACCCCTTTTTGGAACGTAGACACCCCAAGGAATTTGATAAGAGGCATAGTGAGTATTTTACAGATATCATTTTTGTCACAGGGTTTTGAAAAAGAAAAAAATAATTTTTGTTTTCTTTCTTTGTTTTAAAAAAAACACGTGGCAACAAATGAGGTCTGCAAAATACTCACCATGCCTCTTAGCAAATACCTTGGAGTGTCTACTTTCCAAAAAGGCGTCATTTGGAGGTGTTACTTCTACTTAGAAGCTTATACCACACATCACCCTCTCTTAAAGACCAAGCCCTGACACTTTTTGTTCACATGAAAAAAGTTTTTTTGCTAGAAAATTACTTTGAACCCCCAAACATTATACATATTTTAAAAGCAGAGGCCCTAGAGAATAAAAAAGTGGGTGTTGAAATTTTTTATATCACACATTATTTGCGCAGCAATTTTTCAAACGCAATGTTTTTGGGAAAAATGCACTTTTTAGAATTTTAATGCACAAAAACATAACAATATATTGCCCAATTGTTTGATAGATTATAAAAGATGATATTATTCTGAGTAAATAGACACCAGATATGACATGCTTTAAAATTGAGCATGCCAGTGCAATGGCAACAAAGTACATACATTCTTATTATCGATAGGCGACACTTTAAAAGGTCACCAATTTATATTTACACAGGAGGTCTAGTGCTAGAATTACTGCCCTCGATCTGATGTTCATGGTGATAACTCACATGCATGATGCAACCGCTGTTTACATACCGTCAAGGGGTCAACGCCTGCGCACACAGGTGCGTGCGCGCAGGGGGGCAAGGGTACTTTTTTTTTCGTTATTTTGATTTTTATTATTCTTACACTGTCCCCCTTTTTTTTTTTAAATCACTTTTATTGCTAATCACATGGAATGTAAATATCCCCTCTGACTGTAATAGGCATTGACAGGTATTCTTTTTTGTGAAATCTGGGGTCTTTCCCAATTTACAAATGGCGTGGTTTTTATCCTGCGAAACTGAAGTGATGAAATGCTTGTAGCTAGCTATTTCTTAGACTATAGAGATGATTGAAGTCATTCTGGTTCCTGATAAGCTCTATTGTCAGCCATCGGATATGACTGCTCCATTCTCAGATTCCTCCTTAAATGAAAGCTGATCGCCAGCCAAAAAAAAAAACAATATCAGGATGATGCCTGTAGCTACAGCCCGGTATGACCACTCAAAGTCCAGCAATGTAACAGTACATTGCTGGTCCACGTTAGGCATATATGTAACAGCAGAGAACATGGACATATGATGAATCGGCTTTGTGGACCAATATGACAGCAATTCATTTTTTTTTGTAATGTCCATGTTGAGGGTTAGGCCCCAAAAAAGTTTTAAATTCAGAAACCGTGATAGGTTTCAATGCGAATTGTCTGGCAAGAGCTGCATTTGGGTGGGCGGAGATGTATTGTTGTGCGTATAAATTGCCTTGGCCCGCAATCAATTGGTACAAATCTTCCATGAAGAACAGTGGAGGGGCTAAATGCTAGTGCTGGCAATGAATGGGGCTGATCCTGCTAACACTGTGTTTTTGGGGACACTATACAAAGGGAGCACTAGTCTAGTTCTGTTCATGATCAATATACTGATCTGTACAAACAGTATTCTAGTAATGGGGCTGATCAGCGACTTATAGCGTGATAGTGTGCGGGCAATACTAGCTGACCCTGGCTGGGAGGGGCGCTTACTGACCCTGACGCTATCTGCTAGTGGCAGTAAAACAGCGATCAGTGAAAAATTCTATATACTGACACTGTACTAACGGCACTGGCTGGGTGATCAAAGGGTTAATAGGGGGCGATCAAAGGGTTAAATGTGCTATTCAAGTGTGTGTGTAAAATGTAGTGCTTTTACTCAGTGCCGTGTGCTCTCTTCTCTCCCTGGACCGACCGGGGGGGAAGGGGGGCGGCAGTGGGGGGCGCAGACAAGTTCACACCCCAAGCTAGGAAGCGTTACAAGATTACGTCGCTTTGCCAAGAGCTGCTGCTCGCCCGCAAAATGCAGTTAAAAAAAATCCCTTAACCCCCGTTTTTTTTTAAATTTATTCTCAATATGATATTTTGTATTTTATTTTTTTTAATACTCTTATCAGAAAAGTATAATGTTACCATAGTAATATTATACTACTTTTTTTTACACTTTGCTATGCAGGAGAAATAAAGATCATTTCATGAACCTAACTCATTCATGAGCTGTCATCAATGAGTTAAATTTTTGACAGCTCAAGATAGTGATCTATGATTGGCTGGAGCTGGTCACATGGTACAGGGTGCTGTGATTGGCCCCATGTATCATGTGACAGCTTTTGGCCAATCACAGCTCACTAGGAAGAGAAGCAGAGCGGTTATGAATGAGATTGATTCATAACAGCTTTACTTACATTGTGATCATGTGATCGCATAGTGATCACATGATCAACGGGTCCCGTTCACTGGGATCTCCTTTCCACTATGTCCACTGGATACAGCAGTCATGGTGGGGGAGCGCATTGGCTATAACTTCCGCCTGGCCGCGGTACACTGCGATCGGGAAGCGGTTAAAGTTTGCTGAACAATATTCAGACAAGCCTGTGATATACTGGGAGAATATAATCTGGTCAGATGAGCCAAAAATGGAACTCTTTGGATGCCATAATACACACCATGTATGGAGGTCAAATGGCACTGCACATCACCCCAAAAACACCATACCAACAGAGAAGCATGGAGTTGGGAACATCATAGTGTGGAGCTGTTTTTCAGCATACAGAACTGGCAAACTTCATATGGTTAAAGGAAGGATGAATGGAAAAATGTACCAACACATTCTTGATAAAAATCTGCTGCCAATTACCAGGATGATGAAGATGAAATGTGGGTGGATATTTCAGCAAGACAATGATCCCAAACACAGAGCCAAGGAACCTCTCAACTGGTTTCAAAGAAGGAAAATAAAGCTGTTAGAATGGCCCAGCCAATCAACTGACTTGAATCCAATAGATAAAATCTATGGACAGAACTAAAGATCAGAGTTCATAGAAGAGGCCCACGGAACCTTCAAGATTTGAAGACTGTGTTGAAGAATGGGATAAAATCACACCTGACCAATGCATGCGACTAGTTTCTCCACACAGGAGGAGTCTTGAAGCAGTCATTACCAACAAAGAATTTTGTGCAAAGTATTAAATAAATTTCAGCTAGCGTGTTCAATACTTTTTCCCTTTGTCATTGCATTTTATTGCACATAGCTTAATTTCTGAGCTTATTTGTTTTGGTTTCTTTGTATGTATGGATTGCATGGGTTGTTACCACATGTGGTGAAATTTTCATGTCACCAGCACCTTTAGAAATATATTTACCTAGAAAAATGGTGACGTGTTCAATACTTATTTTGCCCACTGTATATAAATTCAAAAATTCTACAGCAAGCCCTGTACATTGAATATTTATACAAGATAATGATTTGCTTTCTCGCTTTATTTCTACTTACTGTTATTGTCTGGTAACAACATAGTAAATATACAGGCAAGTCCAGCAAATATAAGAAATCCAGCTGTAGATTTTCCTCGTCCAGACCTGAAAATTAAAAGGAAGGAATAAACTCAGGTATATTTAGTAATCAAATGCTTAAAACAAAGATGATGTACAAAGTAGAATGACTGCTAGCAAACAAAATGTCAACCTATTAAAATAAAATATTAAATTATTTTTGGATGCTGTGAGTTACGCTTTACAAACTGCTCCTTACCTTATTTAATAGACCTGCTTATACTGTAAAGATGACCATAGGACCAGTTCAGATTTGCATTCAAAATTCAGCAAAATAAATCATCAGAGCCTTCAATCCTGCCTTGACTGGGTTGACTCATTTAGTTCAAAAGCTCTTAAAATTTCAACCAGACCTGCTACATGAATGGAGTCCCAAGCCTATTAAGATATTCTCCTGAATAAAAATTACATTCATGGTTAGACTTTTGTTCGTTCAGAACCTCACCACTATGATCAAAGACCATCGTCGATTTGACCCAGTGACCATTAGAAAATGGAATGAATGTTTTGAAAATTAAAATGTGTGAATGTAATTCTACTGGTGTATGGCCTGCTTTACTCTATGATTTGAAGATCCATTTGAGCAAATTTCCTACATCAGCCTCCTTTCATATATGCCCATTCTGCAGATTCTGTGATATACTGTATTCACCAACGTTTGCAGAGGAAACAGGAAATCAACAAGAGGACTCTAAAGCTCTAAATCTGGATATATCCATAAAAATACTAAACAAGGCTGATCAACTTCCTTTCAGAGGGAAGAAACCCAGATACCAGGGTGTGTAAAAACATTGTGTACAAAAAGCATAGACCAATTATTTACACAGTTTCTAGATTCTATCTTGCAGTCTTTAAAACAATCCTTACATCCGGTTTGTAAATGATCAACACATATTATGAAAGTGCAGGCTGACTGTGTCAACAAGCTGCTAGTTGGCCTCATTAGGCCTCATGCATGCAGACAAAAAAAATGCCACTGCTAAGGGCATCTGGCATTTTTCTTTAATGCCCATAAAGGCAGATGCATGTTATTTACATTGGCCATGTACATGGGGGCATTTTTGCACATATTTTGTACAGCTGCGTTTGGAGTGCAAGTTATCAGCATTTTTTACACACACACATGCATAAATGTGTCTAAATGCTATTATTTCAATGGCCAGAATAAATAAATTTTCTGGCCAATAATATCCACCATATTTGAAGCGTTACCGTGTGCATGGGGCCTTGCGGTTTTAAAAAGTTTCAAGCAGTGTTGAAGTTTACTGAAAAAAATGCTGACTCATTCAGGCAGTTTGTTTAAGCATATGATACAAAATAAACCCATGCCTAAACCTAATAAATAAATTAATAAGTGCTGCTGCTCAGAGATGAAAGAAACATCAATTATAAATATAACTAAACCACAGTGCAAAAATTAATAAAATGATACCTAATAAATTTCATCAGTGAAATACATATATATGAATATATTAAAAAAATGTATAAATAAAAGTCCAATGTCCCAAATCAATAGTGAAAAAATGTGCTCCAATCAAAAAAACAGTGCTGAAAAAAATTCCAATGTGCCCACACCATCTGTGACTTCCAATGTGGCCCGCACTCACCAAATGGAATGGACTCTTAGCTGATAGGGCTTAAGAGTCAAACAAGCTTAAAGGTGGGATATATCCTCCAAAAGTGAATCCCACTCAGGAAATTCTTGCTTGACAACCTCCAAACGATCACCCACAGATAGATGAAAATGCAAAGAGATAACAGAAACACTAATAGTGTAATACTGCATAAACTCTTTAATTGGTTAAAACCGATGCACATAATGCACTCACATTTTGCAAATAGGTAATAAGCAAGAATTTCCTGAGTGGGATTCACTTTTGGAGGATATATCCCACCTTTAAGATTGTTTAACCAGTTCAACTCTTTGGATGTACTATGCATGATATGTGTGATATGGCGGGAGCACGCAATTTTAAGACATGGAATGTTTGGCATCTACTCGATGCAACCTCGCTTTTTATATTTTCACCAAAAGGGTTATTATATTTCATACTTTTGCACTAAAATTAATTTTAATATATTTTCTCCTGAAAATTTGCATTTAATAAACAGTTGCGCAAATAATATGGGACATAAAAATTTGCAACTATCATCTTTTTATTCTATAGGGCCTCTGCTTTCAGAGAATATATAATGTTCTGGGAGTTTAAGTAATTTTACTGCTAAAAATTAAGACTTCTTCATATATGCGAAAAATAAAACAAATTGCTCTGGAGCTGGACTGGGTAAATAAGGATCAATGCTAGTATGCCTCCAAAAAGAAGCTTAAAAGTGCTATAGAAGCTTTAAAACTGACATATCAGAAAGTGCAACTAAAGCCTGTATGCTCACTGTGCAGCCATGCCCATCACAACTGTGCCTTCCTATTGACCAGCAAATGTAATTGGTGGACTCAGTAGTCAGTAGAAAAATGCAAGTGGCAGAGGAGACAGGCACCATGCAACCATCCAAGATCTATTTGCAATTTCTATTTAGGATCACCCCAGAGTTTGTGGCTTCTACAGTCATCTTGAAAGAATAGGAGTACAAGGTAAAACACCAAGAAGTGTTCGCTCTCTAGAAGACAGTTAAGCACCACCTAAATGCTCACAGGATTTCTTTATCCTAAAACCTAACCATATCTATTGACATGTAACCTGAACCTTAGCACTTAACCCATAAAACTTTAAAATACCTCCTAAAATAGCCTTAACATAATAAAATAACAATGCAGGGTTAATAACTCTAACAGAATAAATACCTATACCTTCTGATGGAGCCCCACATTGGAAGCAACATGTTAGGGAGCCACGCAAATGAGGTTATCATGCACGTGGGTACTCAGACCGCCACTGTTTTTGAGCAGAGTGACACAAGTTGAAAAGTTTGCTGTACAGCAAGTTCTTTGTAGGATATACAATGATTTTTCTGACTAGCTTGTGAGTGCTTTTAAAGTGTGGATTTAAACCAATAAAGTCTAAAAGTATACAATATGGGCAATATTCTCCTTTCTCTTTGAATATGGTTGCTTGCAGGGAAGGAGTGGAGTGATTACCCATTATCTGCCTATTGTGGGAAGGATTGGGCCCATTGTAAGTTGTACTTTTTTTTTTTTACACTTCAGAAGCTCTGCTGGACCTTCTGTAATTTGCTAAAGGTGAGCAGATATCTTGCACTTGGGTGTGCAGTAAACACACTGGATTACTGCACAGTATGAAGAGCATTCTGATGAACACTATATGACAACGGTGAGCACTAGGATTTATCTTTCTTTTTCAGCTATTGTTGTTTTGGGAATAAAAAGGTGGATGAGAATCCTTTCAAGACTGAATGTTGCAGTTGAACAGGAGTGGTATAACCCCCTTTTCCTTCCTTGATGACAAATGAACTTATAGATCTTTTCTATTGTAAGAGGTATATTTATAAAGGTGAGCGATACAGGCACACAGATTTAGGAGTGCACCTTTACCTCATATGCATTGAGAATCTTACCGAAGATAGAATTTGAAGACATTTTTTTGAATGGCGTAGACTTTTGTGTATTGGCAAGCTTAAGTAACAGATGTTTATTCCGTTAGCATTACTATCATTGTAATGTAATTTTGTTTGGACTTTTGAACTTTGGCACAAAAGGCTCTCCAGTGCTGGCTAGCTTTAATTATTAATGTTATTGGGGTTAGGCTTGGTTGCAGCTGCAGTTTTTCTTGTATTGTAAGCCTTAATATAATCCCTGATGTAAAATTTAGCCCTGAGGTCTAGTTCACACTGGCACTTAAAGCATTTGAAAGGCGTCTGAGGGGCGTTTTTAATGCTCCTCAAATGCCTATGTAAATGATACTATGGCCACAGTGCTGTTCACATGATCAAAACATGAAGCGTTAGCATCGCGTCGCTTCAAAATTGAAGCCTCATGTCGAATCAGGAGGAGTTTGAAGGCCTCCCATTTAAATCCATGGTGATGCTCCACAAACACTCTTGCAGGCATTTGAGGTTACGGGTGTGGCATTTTAATAGCATTAGTATATTATAGGCATTTGTGGTGTGGTTTTAAGGCTTGTAAAATGCTTCAGAACTGAACATAGGGTGTTTGGGGAGCATTTTTAACCCTTGTAAAGCCAGTCTAATGCCCATCTTAAAGCTCATTAACGCCTGTCTAATGCCTATACTAAAACTGCAGGAGCGGTTGGGAAGAGTTAGAAATCTAGTCAAGTGTGAACAAGCCCTAAAAGTCTAATGATTACCTGATAAAGTGCCAAAAGCAAACATTCCTGAACCAAGATCTAACAGTTTAAAAAGTGTTCATTTATCTTTTCAGAATAAATAAAAAGGTGAACACCATACACCGTCCCCATCGCCCCGTTTCCTGCTCCTTTGGATTCTGAGTTGTCAGTACCCATGCAGCCAGTGTAGCGGTCTGGGGATTTTAAATCCCTGCTCTTCTCCCTCTTCTCTGTGCAGTGCTTCTAGACAGATCAGAGTGATGCTCTGTGCCAGAGCAGACAAGTCAGTGTAGCTCTAATCCATCCTAGAAGCACTGCACAGAGAAGAGGGAGAAGAGCGGGGATTTCAAGTACAGCAAAAAAATGGGGGGGAGGGGTCGGGAAGGTGTAGAGCAGGGCTTGAAAAAGCCGCTCGCCCGTTCGCCAAATGCGAGGAGAAATTCCTGTGTGGCGAGCACAGATGATGGATGAAGCGGCTGCACCTGCGCTCCAAGCCTCATTGTGAAGCCGAATTCCGGTTTCCAACTTCCGGCTTCTTCGGCACCGCCATTACACTGACAGCACCGCTGAGGAGACAGGTGCAGGAAATGTCCGCTCTCCTCCGCTGAGAGGAGACACCCTCTCCACCGCCGTGGTGGACTCGAGGAGAGGTCCGCTCGGCACCGCCGCGGGGGACACAAGGAGAGGCCCGCTCTCCACCGCCGCGGGGGACCTTGAAGTATTTTTGGGTATGGTCTGTGGAAATTTTGTTCAGTTTATGTATGGTTATTTGTACATTCTTTGTGTACGGTTAGAGGTCCATCCTCCACTCCTACAGTTTTTATAAAGTTTAATCTTTTATTAAACACCCTATTGTACATGTTGTATAGCTTTTAGTAGTACCTGAAAACTTGCATAGTGTTTTCTCTTGGTGTCTGTACTAAATACGGTAATAATAATATGCCACGTTAGCCATAGATAGTAGAAAGGATATGAAAATGTAAGCAACACCTTTTTGCTAGATAACCTAATATACTTTAGTGCAAGCTTTTTAGAATACAGAGTTGTCTTCACCAGACATGGTGTCATACCTTTACACATCAGTGACATGAACATACACATAGTATATGCAACAAATGGTCACCAGGGGATGCCTCTGGCAGTCTGCCAGGATTCAGTGACAATTGTCCTGTGTCTATGGATAGACCTTACATCCAGTTATTAACATGCTGTGTCCTTTTTTAATACTTTAATGGCAGAAAATGTGTTATGTGACTTTCTAATATAATAACAGAGATGCTGTGAATACACATTACACGTTTACATAGGTTTCATAAATTAGGTTCTAGGCTCAGTGTGGCCTCTAATCCACTATGAGACTTGATTATGTAAACCAGCTTTCTATTAGACTCTATTCTACAGAAAAATGTAATTTCATAAGCTTTAAGGGGGCGTGGTTGGAGGGCAGGGCTGGGGGCGGGGTTGGGGCGGGCCAGGGGTGAGGTTGGAGGCAGACCTGGGCAAGGTTGGGTGGGGCAACTGGTAGAGAGTAAGGTTTGTGCCAGACTAGTAGGTCTAGACTCGAAATTTTAAGCCCTGGTGTAGGGTGTTAGTTTGGTCCTACTGGAAATCACATGGTAATTCCATTAGAAAAGTGGGAAGTGATATGGGGAATACGCAATGCAAACACAGCAAAAACACAAAATGAGTTTGCATTAAATTTAACGCAACACAGCAAAAACATGGCAAAAATTAATTTGCGTTTTTAATACAGAGTAGTGTGAAAGTAGCCTAACTGCTACCAATAGAAATACTATCAAAACCCATCAACAAAATTTTAATAGTACAGTCCCCTTCAACAACGAACCGTCAACGAGAAGGTTTGAAAGGAAATCTTGACGTTGAAGTGACACATGCATTGAGATAGAGCAGACGTTAGAACACATACATTGTGAGTGGACAGCTTTCTATAATATTGGCAATGTTGAAATAAAGCATTGTGTGGCTGCTCTGCTCCTTCTTCAAGATCTAACAGTGGGGATAGACAATGATTAAATTGATCATGTTTAAAAATGACCTGCCTAAAGATCTAAATGCATTGAAGAACATTCTCTATGTACAAAATTAGCAAAGGCTCTTTGTTCTACAAATGCAGAAAAAAGTAACTTTCTTTTAAATGTTGTCTTATATGTGACTACACATGCGTACACTATAGTACATCGGATTTATGCTCAGATTAGCAAAGGCTAATAGCAGTTCTAAACAAAATGACTCAAAGTCCCGTTCTTTCATACTCACCAAGACTTCTCAATAAAAAATAGGCAGAGAGGGAATGCCGGAACTTCCACAAGGCCAGACAACGCCACATTCAAATAGAGATTGCCTTTTAGATCCCCAGCATTTAAGGTCAAGCCGTAATACACCAGACTGCAGACATACCTTGAAGAAACACATCATCATTGCTGTTGAAAGGTTTACAGATTTCAAGGGCTGCTTTTATGAAAGCCAATTTATCAGGAAGGCACTCAGACAATAAAGACTGGCTGGGGTGAGAAGAACACTGTTTCCTCCTCTGTTACCTGTGAAGTCCCTGATCTATTAGCAGTATGCTCTCCCAACATCACACAGGGAAAATAAATATTATTTCACAACACATTACATAGCAAGTGATTCCTAAAATACACACAAGGGTGTATACTAGATAATCAAATCATGCAATTAGCAAATATCTACAGACATATGATCAGGGACAAAAATATACAACGTAACACTAGGAACTGTCAGCCTAGGTTAAAGAGGAACTCTAGGCACAAACATATTATATTAAATTCTTAGATGTAAAAAAGTTACCTCTGGGTAGTTCTGCTGGACTGTAAACAGAATTACACACAACCTGCATATGCCAGAAAGTACAGTTTTCTCCACATTTACTTGCATGCAAAGTGACAGTTGCAGGGGTTAAGACATATGCTATAACAATGCCAGGAGGTTCTCAAAATGGTCAGCTTAAATTTATGTGATGTATCTATTTTAGAAAAATAAACTGTTGAATCTGTTTAAAGTGGCTGTAAAGCCTTACTTATATCCACTGAAGTGACTAGCGACAGGTGATACACAGACAAAACAAATCCTCCTACATAAGTTGTGCCTATTTGTAGACCTCTCTCCTCTACAGCCTCCTATAACACACAGATCAAAGGCTTCTTCTCAGCTCCAGAAGGCAGGGGGTGGGGATTTGACATCATGTACTGCACAGAACAATGAGGAGAGTTCATTGTAATCTGAGACCTGAGTGGAGGGAATGGACATACCCTGCTCTACACAGTCCCATAGGAAAACATGGACAGCTGAGGCTGTCAATCACTTGCTGTGTGCTGGGGGAAGGGGGGGCGTCTCCCAAGACTGTCTTGTGTCAATATTACCTATTAGAAGTGACTCATGCGCTAGCAGAGGGAGGAGATAGCAGAGTGAAATGACACTCACTGCTTTGGATTGAGGCAAGTCAACACTATGAAAGGATATGCATTATTCATTTATTTATTTCACTTCAGCGGTTTACAACCACTTTAAAAAGTGTTAGCTAGAGCTAGGCTTTACATTTTGTTTTATTTTTGCTTACTTAAAGAATAAGTTCACCTTTTGAAAAAAATAAATGCACATTTTTATGATTTTTTGTCTAAAGAACCAGCAGATCAGGACTGAAATCTCAGGCTCTTGCAGACTCTCATAATAGCTGTCTGCCTGTACCTTGTACAGGTAGGCAGTTACCTGAGAGCAGGAAAATCAACAGACTATGAGAGCACTCACCAGAACCCTCATAACTCATTGACAACTACAAGCTGTCTGTCACAATGGCCAACGGTATTTGTAGGCCTTCATTCACCGGAAACTGCGAATGAGTGATGTTGCCATGTGGGCGAAGCCCCATGCGGCTGCATTATTTTCAAGTTGTGCCAGCATGTGCGTGGAGAATATCCTCCACTAGCTGTCACAGGGAGGGGGATCAGGGGGGAAACTGCAGATGCTGAAACATGCTAGATGTTCCACCCTCCAAACGGGTGGAACATATAACATGTTCCGAAGGATAAGTTCATCTTCGGAACATATAACATGTTCCGAAGGTGAACTTATCCTTTAAAGGTGTATTCATAAATGTTTTCACACAAGATTTACACATTTTTCTAATAGGACAGATTGGAAAAATGCATGAATTCTGAGTGAATGTTGTATGAATCTTGTGTGAAAACATTTATAAATAGATGCCTCAAAGTTCTCCTAAACCAGCCTCTCTCAACCTTTTCAACACAGAGAAAACCTTAAAATAACTTTTTGGTCTCAGGGAACCCCTGCTAAAAATGACCATATCTACTCTTGATATACTTAGTGTGATGGTCAGTGGGAAGAATGCTCCTTGAACTTGTGGTTATTGAGAAGATATATGCCCATACAGATTGCTAAAAAGATCTATGGTGTCAGTGGGAACTTATCTAAAAATGGGGCAAAAAGAATTTGCTGCACCTGTGCATGGTAGCTAATCAGCGTCTAACTTCAGCTTGTTCAATTAAGCTTTGCCAATAAAACATTTTTTGGTTTCTATGCAGAGCTGAACCAGATAATGTATTCCAGTTTTGGTAAATAACTCCCACTGTTAAAGTAAGTAAAAAATAATGGATCTATGGGTGGGGATAGAAGTTGTCAAACTAGGTTACAGGGGACTCAAAAAGAAAATAAAATGTATTGTTAATACTAATATGACTGCATCATATATGTAATTTTTTATTTTCCCCTAAAATTTAACATATTAATTTCTGGAACTATTGAGTACATCACAGTAATCTTAATCCAAGTGTTCCAACTAGAGTTGACCTTTCATTAACATAACAAATGCATGGATAAATATAAATAACCTCTGTAAGAGAATTAATGTCACTGCACTTGTATAATGCCACCGGAAATTAAAATTAATCCTATTTCTTCAAGGCATACTGGAAATTATACGAGAGTCAGCAGCTTTCCTGTAAAAAGAGTTGGGCTGCTTAGCTCACACTCCAACAGTAGTTATGATGTGGGGTGGTCATTAGATGCTTAAGGACAACACCTTTAATATTACAACAGTTGAAGTAAGTTTCCCACTCTCCAGTTTTAAGCTCAGCAGTTACATCTTTGATCTGAGTTTTTAATTGTTCTGTCTACTTCGAACATGAACCCTTACAAAGGTTCACGTTTTTGAAGAGTTCTGTGGTTTGGCTTTTCAGGGCACGTTACTTCTTTACCACATTCTATTTACAAATACATGGAACATTTTCTTCTGATATGGTCCCTAGCGCTGCACAGTTTTGTCTTCCTTCTCTTGAAATCTAAAGCCTCTATGGCAATTTTCTGCTCTGACAAAATTATTAAAAATGCATCCAAATTGCTTTTGTTACTTGAACGCCTTCCTTCAGAGCTCACATTATATCTGGAATAAGAATTGTTCACAAGTTATTATGATTAAAGGATTACCAGCTCCAGGCTAAAAGCAAAGATGTAAAACGCATCTTAAATATAAAGACAACTCTTCAGAGATAAATCTTGTCGTTCTAAATTATGCGACTTGACGATTCACAAGACGCAGCACATACTCGGTGTACTTTTCTTCTGCAGAGTAATTGCCATCATAATGAGTACTTTGATGAAGAGCCATTTGAAAGAAAATGTTGGTGACAGCTCAGATGGAGGCTTCCATTCGGCAGCACTCTGTGTCATTGTCCCCGCTGCCCTAATATGCCAACATGCTGATCTGCCACATTTGATCTTCGAATGGCCACTCAAACCAGGTTTACTCAGAATTCTCAACACTACATGGCACACACTTAAAAACAATGCATATTATGAAAAAAAGTAAAATTTCTCTGGAAATAACTTCTTTAAAAGAGAAGTTTTAAGTCACCAGAGGCTTGTTAGTCTGTTCAAATTGTCAGTGTTGTTCAAAGCTTCTGAATTCATCATCATGCCACCTTATGCTATTTGTTGTCTGCCCTTGCAGTGTCTGCTCTTATTGTAAACTCTTATGATTACACAGCGACAACTTTGGTAGACAGATTAAAGCGTATCTAAATCTTAAAAATAAAATCGAATATATTGCAGCTTACCAGTCCTCAAATGTGGTGGAAACATTTTCTTTCCACCTATTGATCTGCCCTGTAAGTCTGTTATTTTTTTTTTTACTTCCTTTAACAGACCAGGCTGTCCAGCAAATGTAGCAGTAACAGGGTGGAGACAAACGATTTAACTCTGACAGGGATGCTTATAAAGCTTTTATTTATGTAAAACCTTTATGCCAAAAGGGAAAAAAAAAACTGTACAACTGCTTAAAAAGTGTTAGTTGGACTGCAGCTTAAATTTGTTAGCCAAGTCAATCTAAATTTACTGATGTATCTAACAATACCCTATGAAAATGTTGAAGAAACCGTAAGACAAGAAGTGTGTTACTAGCCAGATGGCGAGGTGAAAATAAAGGAAAAAAGTCTAAAGAAAAAAAAACTAATGCAACCATCACATTTAAAGCAGTGGCGTATCATCCATAGATGCAATGTGTGTGGTGCACACGGGTCCCAAGGAAGGGGGTCCAACTGTGCCATCACATATTGCACAGCTTGGGGAGATGCTGGTTCTCTGACTTTTTTGTCTCCAGAAGCAGTGTGAGTGGGCAGCACATAATAGTTAATGTTATGGCCACTGGAGAAGGAGACATAAAAAATATATCACATCTATGTACTGCTTCCTAATTTGTATGTATTTATAGAAGATTATGATTTTTGCATATCTTAAGGATATAGTTAGGGGCATTTAATTTCACCCTGGTGTGTTTTTAAGGATTTGTGTATTAATAAAGTGTACATGCTATTTTTCAATGGTCACAGCAGCCTCATTCTCTCTTTCTTCAGTCTTAATATTTAATGTATTAGGAGTAGAATGTTGGAGGGTTTGTTGAGCTCTAATTAGCTTTTTTGTAGTCAGGTTAAATATTGGCCTTTTCTGGGAACTCCTACCTCACTGACTACTGACCTGCGAACTCTGTATTACTTACTACTAAAGTCTGAGTTTTGCCTCACTCGCTAGCGATCTCGGAACTCTGCCTCGCTTGCTAGCGATCTCGGAACTCTGCCTCCCTTGCTAGCGATCTCGGAACTCTGCCTCCCTTGCTAGCGATCTCGGAACTCTGCCTCCCTTGCTAGCGATCTCGGAACTCTGCCTCCCTTGCTAGCGATCTCGGAACTCTCCCTCCCTTGCTAGCGATCTCGGAACTCTCCCTCCCTTGCTAGGGATCTCGGAACTCTCCCTCCCTTGCTAGGGATCTCGGAACTCTGCCTCCCTTGCTAGGGATCTCGGAACTCTGCCTCCCTTGCTAGGGATCTCGGAACTCTGCCTCCCTTGCTAGGGATCTCGGAACTCTGCCTCCCTTGCTAGGGATCTCGGAACTCTGCCTCCCTTGCTAGGGATCTCGGAACTCTGCCTCCCTTGCTAGGGATCTCGGAACTCTGCCTCCCTTGCTAGGGATCTCGGAACTCTGCCTCCCTTGCTAGGGATCTCGGAACTCTGCCTCCCTTGCTAGGGATCTCGGAACTCTGCCTCCCTTGCTAGGGATCTCGGAACTCTGCCTCCCTTGCTAGGGATCTCGGAACTCTGCCTCCCTTGCTAGGGATCTCGGAACTCTGCCTCCCTTGCTAGGGATCTCGGAACTCTGCCTCCCTTGCTAGGGATCTCGGAACTCTGCCTCCCTTGCTAGGGATCTCGGAACTCTGCCTCCCTTGCTAGGGATCTCTGAACTCTGCCTCCCTTGCTAGGGATCTCTGAACTCTGCCTCCCTTGCTAGGGATCTCTGAACTCTGCCTCCCTTGCTAGGGATCTCTGAACTCTGCCTCCCTTGCTAGGGATCTCTGAACTCTGCCTCCCTTGCTAGGGATCTCTGAACTCTGCCTCCCTTGCTAGGGATCTCTGAACTCTGCCTCCCTTGCTAGGGATCTCTGAACTCTGCCTCCCTTGCTAGGGATCTCTGAACTCTGCCTCCCTTGCTAGGGATCTCTGAACTCTGCCTCCCTTGCTAGGGATCTCTGAACTCTGCCTCCCTTGCTAGGGATCTCTGAACTCTGCCTCCCTTGCTAGGGATCTCTGAACTCTGCCTCCCTTGCTAGGGATCTCTGAACTCTGCCTCCCTTGCTAGGGATCTCTGAACTCTGCCTCCCTTGCTAGGGATCTCTGAACTCTGCCTCCCTTGCTAGGGATCTCTGAACTCTGCCTCCCTTGCTAGGGATCTCTGAACTCTGCCTCCCTTGCTAGGGATCTCTGAACTCTGCCTCCCTTGCTAGGGATCTCTGAACTCTGCCTCCCTTGCTAGGGATCTCTGAACTCTGCCTCCCTTGCTAGGGATCTCTGAACTCTGCCTCCCTTGCTAGGGATCTCTGAACTCTGCCTCCCTTGCTAGGGATCTCTGAACTCTGCCTCCCTTGCTAGGGATCTCTGAACTCTGCCTCCCTTGCTAGGGATCTCTGAACTCTGCCTCCCTTGCTAGGGATCTCTGAACTCTGCCTCCCTTGCTAGGGATCTCTGAACTCTGCCTCCCTTGCTAGGGATCTCTGAACTCTGCCTCCCTTGCTAGGGATCTCTGAACTCTGCCTCCCTTGCTAGGGATCTCTGAACTCTGCCTCCCTTGCTAGGGATCTCTGAACTCTGCCTCCCTTGCTAGGGATCTCTGAACTCTGCCTCCCTTGCTAGGGATCTCTGAACTCTGCCTCCCTTGCTAGGGATCTCTGAACTCTGCCTCCCTTGCTAGGGATCTCTGAACTCTGCCTCCCTTGCTAGGGATCTCTGAACTCTGCCTCCCTTGCTAGGGATCTCTGAACTCTGCCTCCCTTGCTAGGGATCTCTGAACTCTGCCTCCCTTGCTAGGGATCTCTGAACTCTGCCTCCCTTGCTAGGGATCTCTGAACTCTGCCTCCCTTGCTAGGGATCTCTGAACTCTGCCTCCCTTGCTAGGGATCTCTGAACTCTGCCTCCCTTGCTAGGGATCTCTGAACTCTGCCTCCCTTGCTAGGGATCTCTGAACTCTGCCTCCCTTGCTAGGGATCTCTGAACTCTGCCTCCCTTGCTAGGGATCTCTGAACTCTGCCTCCCTTGCTAGGGATCTCTGAACTCTGCCTCCCTTGCTAGGGATCTCTGAACTCTGCCTCCCTTGCTAGGGATCTCTGAACTCTGCCTCCCTTGCTAGGGATCTCTGAACTCTGCCTCCCTTACTAGTGATCTCTGAACTCTGCCTCACTTACTAGTGATCTCTGCCTCATTTACTACTGACCTGTGAACTCTGCATCACTTACTACTAACCTATGAACTCTGCATCACTTACTACTTATCTCTGAACTCTGCATCACTTACTATTGACCTGTGATCTTTGAGTCACTTACTACTGGCCTCTGAACTCTGCAACAATTTTAACCGAATTTCTTGCACTGCTATAGCTATACATCCCTAAAACTGCAAAGATCCATCTCCATGCTTCAGGTTAGGGATGACGTACTTCTCTTTATAGGCCTTGCTGATTCTACATACATAGCATTCATAATTAGGACCAGAAAGTTCAATTTTGGTCTCACCACTCTAAATGACTGTTTCAGAAGTCTGGGACTTCTCTAGCCGTTTGCTGTTCTGTAAGTGGGCTGTTTTGTGGTGCAGCAAATATGGCTAACATTTTAAACGTTTTTTCAGGGTTATGCAAACTTACACATACAACTGTATGCATGATAAATCTTTATCTTTCAACCAGCTTCAAACAAGTTTTTTTAAAACCTTTTAGGGCTCAGGTTGTGGTGTGACAGCAGGCATTTTTTGTGATTTCTCTACAAGATGGAGTTGTATACTTTAATCTCCATCTTGAGCTGGAGCAAGCCAAGTGTCAATCATGGAAATATCATCAGTCACTTCCTGGCACGGTCACTTGCTGGCAATTACCTTTGCCACTGGCAATAATACTCAATGCCTCTGCTCCTGCCTGGCACTGTCAGTATTGCTGGCTGTCTTAATGCTTTTGCTGCATAAAGTAGTAAATGGTGTTACCACACAACTGCTCTGTACAAACAGGAAGTGCCCGGAGCTGCTCTGTCCTTATTCCCCATTATTTCGCAGTGCATTGTGGGATAAAGGATCCTCCACTGCCTCTCCTCCTGCACTCAGCTAACACTTTATAAATGCTTCACTAATGTGTCGTAAATGCCATAGTTAACGAGCACTACCATTAAAATAATTTTTTAGTTTTGGCTAGAATGGAATAGGATTAGAACATCTGTCAGGTTTTATTGCTGTCTGTGCCCCATTAGTGAGATTCACCCTCTCTATTTGTCCTGTTTACCATTATCATCAACGTGAAAGTAAAAGAAAATCCCAAATTTTGTGTTGACACCAGAACAGTAATAGAGGGGAAATTTCCCAATCGAGGACACAGATGGCAAAAAAAAAAAAAAAACATGATACGTGTTATAACCCTGTCTTACTCTATCCAAAATGAAAAAAAGCTTTACCCTTAGTTCTACGTTAAGGGTTTGTTTAGACATGCTATGAAATTTTAAATACCATGGATGTCCATTAACAGACCCAACATGTGCGTGTGTGGTTTTTATGCATTTGCATCACGTTAAATAGCGCTTTCCAGGTGCCTCCTCTGTGTTGGTTTTCTATTGTATGAATTCTTGTATTATTACATCAGCTAGTAACATTCGTAACACTTTCTAATTGCATCTCAAAACATGCTGTAAGCGCCACAGGGGCGTTTGTGGCATGTTTGCAGCACATTTAAATTAACATGAACATTAAATTTACATGTTGGATACATTTTGGCACAATGCAGTGACACAAACATGACTAATGCAATGTGAACAATACTGTCCACTGCAATGCACATTATTGACACAGAGAGATTTATTTACTAAAGCTGGAAAGTGCAAAATCAGGCTCAATTCTGCAAAGAAACCAATCAGCTTCCAGGATTAATTGCCAAAGCTTAATTGAACAAACTGAGGTTAGAAGCTGATCGGTTTCTATGAAGAAGTGAGTCTGATTTTTCACTCCAGCTTTAGTAAATAAACCCCAGAGCATTAATAGGTGTTCTTGAGGCTTCAAAAATGCAGATGAAACACCTGCTTTTGAGGGTACTGTAAACTTAGCCTAAAGCTACTATCATGCTTCAGAAGCTCCACAACTACTTGAAATGTGTTGAAATCTTTCTGAAGCCTAACAACTTTTCCCCCATTTACAATAAAAACTAAAATTCTTACAAATAACTCCTGGCTGGAGTTCAGCTTTAATGTGACAACCATCACATCATGTGTTTAAAGCAGAGCTCCGGGCTCCCCCCAAACAAATAAAAGCCAGCAGCTACAAATACTGTAGCTGCTGACTTTTAATATACAGACACTTACCTGTCCAGGGGTTCAGTGATGTCCTCCCCTGAGCCTTCGGGTGCTAGTGCTGGCATCTTAAGTAAGGGAAACCAGCAGTGAAGCCTTCCTGAAGTCTGCAACCCATGGATATTACCAAAGAATGGGTTTCCTCCTTTCTGATGCTTTGCCAGGTTCTAACTGCAGCTGTCTTCAATTGTGCTTTGTTTGTGGGTCTTTCTGCCTTTAGTTTTGCCTTCAGCAAGTGAACTGTATGCT
This sequence comes from Staurois parvus, assembly GCF_062004578.1. Taxonomy (NCBI): domain Eukaryota; kingdom Metazoa; phylum Chordata; class Amphibia; order Anura; family Ranidae; genus Staurois; species Staurois parvus. The sequence goes on from NW_028318233.1 coordinate 3,480,246, forward strand.
CAATTGGGTTGAGATCAAGTGATTGCCTTGACCATTGCAGAATATTCAACTTCTTTTCCTTCAAAAGCTTCTGGGTTGCTTTTGCAGTGTTTTTTGGATCATTGTCCATCTGTACTGTGAAGAGCCGTCCAATCAACTTTGCTGCATTTGGCTGAATCTGGGCTGACAGTATATCTCTAAACACTGAAGAATTAATCCAGCTGCTTCTGTTTTCTGTCACATCATCAATAAACACCAATGACCCAGTACCACTGGAAGCCATGCATGGTAAAATATGAAAGTGCAGCGCTAACTTAAACAATGATTACACATAAGATAGATCCCATATGAATGTGGATCGGCAAAAAAGACGGCGTCAGTTCATCAGATGTGCTAAATACGTATACAGTCTCCAACACTTGAAGAGCCAGGGATAGTAGATATCAGAAATGATAAAGAAAAGCCAAGTAATGCACTGACCAGATAGCGCAAGTTAAAGCGCATGGGACATTTAAGACCTGTCCCTGGTACTCAGCCACTGTATCACTGGAGCAAGGCGGTGTCATCTATAGGGTGACCACTAGATGTCATCTGTCCGGATGGAAGCTGTGTCCAGCCACTGTGTTGATGGATCAGGTGGGTGTTGTCTGTAGGGTGACCACTAGATGTCATCGGTTCCAGGAGAAGCTGTATCACGGATCCAGGGATGTCACTGCAGATGTGTTCTTGTTAGGCACAATCCCAGGACCTACTGGATTTACAGGCTCCCCAGAAATAAAGAGCCCGTGGAAAAAGGCCTCAAATAGTGTGATAACGTTTATTTAAAATTGAACAATCAGAAAAGAACTTACTTAGCAAAGGTACAGCTGCTTATAAACGGCCAGACCGGAGGTACATGTACATAAGATAAACATAGCTTGGCACTTCCCATGCCATCGCACTGCCTCCACCGTGGTTTAGAGATGACGTTGTGTGCTTTGGATCATGAGCTGTTACAAGCTTTCTCCACACTTTTTTCTTCCCGTCATTCCCGTCATTCTGATACAGATTAATCTTAGTTTCATCCATCCAAAGAATGCTTTTCCAGAACTGGTCTATCCTTTTTTTTTTAGCTGTTTTTTGGCAAAGTCTAATCTGGCTTTTCTATTCTTCAGGCTTATGCATGGTTTGCACCTTGTGGTGAACCCTCTGTATTTGCTCTTGTGAAGTCTTCTCTTGATTGTAGACTTTGACAATTATATGCCCGCCTCCTGGAGAGTGTCCTTCATTTGTCTGGATATTGTGAATGGGTTTTTCTTTGCCATATAGAGGATCCTGCGATCATCCACCACTGTTGTCTTCAGTGAACATCCATGCCTTTTTATATTGCTGAGCACACCAGTGCGTTCTTCTTTCTTTAGAATGTACCAAACTGTTGATTTGGCCACTCCTAATGTTGCTGCTATCTCTCTGATGGATTTGTTTTTGAAGCCTTACAATGGCCTGTTTCACTTGCATGGACAGCTCCTTTGAACGCATGATGTAGGCTCACAGCAATAGATTCCAAATGCAATTACCACACCTTAGACTCAACTCCAGACCTTTTACCGGCTTAATTGATGAAGAAATAATGGAGTAGCCCACACCTGGCCATGAAACAGCTTTTGATTCAATTGTCCAATTACTTTTGATCCCTTGAAAAAAGGGGGGGGGGTGTGGCTGTAACAAACTAGCTCATCCGAGTTGGAGCGGAGTTCTCCTTCAACCTTCTTTTTGTGTAACAAACTAGCTCATCCGAGCTGGAAGAGGAGTTCTTCTTTTTCTTGTTCTTTTCTGTTATTTGAGGTATTCCTCGATCACTCCTCACATCCCCCCTTTCCAGTCCTGAGAGGCAGACGTTATCTCCTGACAGATGGTGTAGGTCAACCGGGGTAAGACATCCCTGGTGTTACCAGTTGTCTGGGAGAACTGTCACCTTTCTCACCTACGTCTGATAAGGCAGCATTTCTCAGGAAGCTGGGAAGCATTGACCCAAAACGGCGTAAGCCCACACATTATCAAACTGACCAGAGTAATTGCACATTCCTCAGGTCAACCATATGTTTCATGTCATGTATTATGAAGCTGTAGTTAATTCAGAGTTTCCCACTGACCACTCCCAAAACGTGTAGTCAGAGCCCCCCCTTTGAGAGGGACTTTTAAGAAGAGACAAGTGAGTTAGAACTTGCCACACATAGACACACACAGAGATCTCCTCAGCTGAACACCGTAACAAAAGGAGATCAAGAAATCACCCTGCTCTACAACTTGGATCTGCAAACCCAGGCATATGGGCAAGTAACTTAACCCTGTAATCTTCTTCCTAATTATCTCTTTGCTGTGTCTTTATATACATATATTTTTGTGACATTTCTTTGTAAATATTGTATTGCACCTGTTTGACCCTTTTAGTAATAAATCTTTCTTTCTGAAAGTGTTAAACTGTTTCTAAGCGCTTATTTGCAATTCACGAATCCCTGCCTTTGAAGAGACGCTACTGTTTGGTATATCTCTATATAACAGGTCCGCGGGCCGTGCTATATAGATCAATATTTGAATCATTATAGTGTATATTTGATAACGGGAGTTTCCCAGTCTCCGACGAAAGTGGTGGTGGCAGTAGAGGGTTAGTTGCGTAATTATCCCGACCCAGTAACAAGCGCATTTAGGCTGCAGGCACCGATTGTAGTCCTTTAGCTGGGCAATCGCTGTGCTGGGTGCAGCTGAGTGTGGCCTTGTTATGCGCGTCACACCGCAGTTTTAGATCGGCCGGTCCTTCGGTCACGAGTTTGGTGAGAAGGTCTGGGGTCTGACGCCATGGGCGTGACGTATTACTGTTAGTCGCGGTCATGCGATTGTCGCATGTTGGTGGCGGCGATCGAGGATCCGTGACAGTGGCTACTCTTAAGAGTTGTAATTCCTAAACCCTTCCTCCAATTTGGATGTACATACCCTGAAATTAAACCTGAAAGTGTGCACTTTCAGCCCATATCCATAATATAACTATAGCTTGAATATGTTTTGGTAAATGCCTGAATAAATCTAAAATTGTGCCTGTGTCCATATATATATATATATATATATATATATATATATATATATATATATATATATATATATATATATATATATTTATATTGTGACACGTAAAATCACCTGTTGCGTCCTGGATGGACGATATATTTGTCCAAGGTATAGACTATGTGGATTTGTTCCACTAGGGGGAAGTGCTGAGTCCTGCACTGAGCACTGAGGTAATGAGCCCAGCTGAAGGTAGTGGGCTCATTAAGGCCGTTGCTCCATCCTGGAACCAGATCTGTGCCTGAACTGACTGGGGAGTAGCATACTGAGTGCAGTGAGACAAAAACCTGTGTGGCTAGCCTCCAACTAACAGGGACTAGATATAGCATCAGGCTGTACCTAGTGGATAGCTAGGGAAGCTATTTGTACAGTAAGTAGCCAAGTCGGCCAGGATTTGATGTTTCTTTTTGGTTTGATGTTTTCCTGTAAATATTGTAAATAAACTGCACCCTTTTGTTTTTCACCTCCACTGTTGTGCTGTGCCTGTGTTTTTGTGTTGTGCACCCATCCAGGGGGTCACACACACCCGCTGCTGAGCGAACCCCGTTACATATGGTGGAGGACCGCGGGCAGTTCGTGGTAACTAAAGGCCAGCATGGAGGAGATAATAAGACAGTTGGCTCTGGCAAATGCCAATCAACAACAGGCACATGCAAGTCTCCAGCAGAACATTTCAGCCCAGCAGAAAGCCTTGGAACAAGCAGAGGCCTGCCATAGGGAGTTGCTGGTGCAGCAGGACCAGAGACACCAGCAATAAATTGAGGCTGTCATGAAGCAGCTCCAGCAGAGGCAGCAGACTAAGGCTGGTAATGATTCTGGTAAAACACCATAATTTTTTGTGGGCCGTTTATTGCCAAAAATGACTGGAAATGATGATCCTGAGGTGTTTCAAACCACATTTGAACGGACTGCTAAAAGGGAAAAGTGGCCTAAGGAACAGTGGGCTGGATTGATGGCCCCATTATTAACTGGGGAGTCGCAAAAAGCTTAATATGACCTGGAGCCGGACCAAGCCAAAGATTATGATGTGCTGAAAGTGGAAATTGTGGCACGATTGGGTGTCACCCTCGCTGTCCGTGCTCAGCGTGTGCATAATTGGACTTTTCAGCTTGGGAAACCTCCCAGATCACAGATGTATGATCTCATTCACCTGAGCAGGAAGTGGCTGCAGTCAGAGACTTTGACCGCCCCAAAAATTGTGGAACGTGTCATTATGGATCGGTTCCTAAGGTCTCTGCCTAATGCCATTCAAAAGTGGGTCAGCCATGGAGACCCAGAGACCGCGGACAAGCTTGTGGATCTAGTGGAGAGATACTTGGCTATGGAGAACCTGACCTCCTCTTCCAGAGATCCACAGACTTTCCACCCTAAGACCAGAACATCCCCAGCGGCGGGTAAGATGATACCAAGGGGTGAGGGTGGAGAGAGTAAGAGGGTGGGAGTATTACCCAATGTCTGGCAAGAGCGGCCAGGAAGTTCAAGGCCGCAAGAGGCAGCGAAAAAGGTTATTTGTTACCGCTACCGGCAAGAGGGACATATTGCAGCCAATTGCCCAGTGGTGAATGAGCCAATGCAATGTGACTTTCTGAGGGACAGACGTCAGTCGCTGTTTGCGACAGTGGTATGCACTGCCAGCCGGGGCACCGAGAAACATTTGTGTAAAATGGCTATTAATGGAAGTAATGTTGTTGTGTTGCTGGATTCAGGTAGCCTGGTAACCTTGATAAAAGAAGAAATAGTCACTGGGCATAAAAAGGTGGCTGTTATTTGTGTGCATGGGGACACCAGGGATTATCCAGTGGCAACCGTGTTTTTTGAGACCCCCAAAGGTAACCTGTCTCATCAGGTAGGATTAGTGCCTCACTTACCACATGATGCCATTGTGGGGAGGGATTTTCCAAAATTCTGGGAACTCTGGGATTGTCCTGACCCCCCCCCCCCCGCCCCCCACTGTCTCCCCTTCAGACCAGGAAGGTGAAACCCAGAAATCCTCTGAGTGTGGTGAGGTCTCTCCCAAGTTCCCCTTGTCGGTACTAGCCGGGGAGACCCAAGGAACTGGGGTGGAGCTCGCCTCTTCAGACAAAAACCTGCCGGCTGTTGAGTTTTCGGACTTAGAGGTTCATAGGGAAAAGTTTTCCACCGAACAGTTGTAAGACCCCACACTGATAAAAGCAAAGGAAAATGTAGTAAAACTAGATGGCGAAGTAGTGAGCCCAGAGAAAACTTGTGCTTATCCGTACTTCCTTGTGGAAAGGGACCTACTCTATCGAGTCACTCAAGGGGCGGAAGAAACCATTGAGCAACTGGTGGTACCCAGACCTTACAGGAAGTTGGTGTTGGAGTTGGCTCATGGACACATCCTTGGGGGTCATTTGGGTGTGGAGAAAACACGGGAAAGAGTATTGCAGCGGTTCTATTGGCCTGGGGTCATTAAGGAGATAGAAAATTACTGTTCCTCTTGCCCTGTGTGTCAGATATCGGCCCCTATGCCACATTTCCGTAGTCCACTCGTACCTCTTCCCATCATTGAGGTCCCTTTTAAAAGGATTGCAATGGATTTGGTAGGTCCGCTGGTGAAGTCCGCTAGGGGGCATCAGTACATGTTGGTCATACTCGACTATGCCACCCGCTACCAGAGGCGATTCTGCTCCGAAATACCTCTGCCAAGACGATAGCTAAGGAGCTATTTCTCGTTTTCAGCCGAGTGGGTATTTCGAAGGAACTGCTTACGGACCAGGGAACCCCCTTCATGTCCCGGGTGATGAAAGAGCTGTGCAAACTGTTAAAGGTAAAACAATTGCGCACCTCTGTGTATTATCCCCAAACAGACGGGTTGGTTGAAAGGTTCAACAAAACCCTGAAACAAATGTTAAGGAAGGTGGTAGATTATTTAATACCCTATTTGATGTTTGCCATCCGGGAGGTACCCCAGTCCTCTACAGGGTTTTCACCTTTTGAGTTACTCTATGGGAGACACCCAAGAGGGCTGTTAGATATTGCCAAAGAAACTTGGGAAAGTGAGAGTTCTCCCCACCGGAGTGTGATTGAGTACATCGCCCAAATGCAAGATAGAATTGCCCAGGTAATGCCGATCGTAAAGGAACATTCGGCCCAAGAGCAGTTAGCGCAGCAGAGGGTATACAATCAGGGGGCCCAGCCCAGGTCGTTTGCCGAAGGAGATAGAGTGGTAGTGATAATCCCTCTGGTTGACAGCAAATGGCATGGCCCATACGAGGTAATTGAGAGAGTGAGCGAGGTGAATTACAGGGTCAGACAACCAGGAAGGCGAAAACCTGAACAGATCTACCACATTAATCTCTTGAAGGTCTGGAGGGACAGGGAATCCCTAGTTGCAGAGGCTTTGTCACGAGTGCAATCTGACTGCTTGGTTCCGGAGGTTGGAATAGCAGTCACGTTATCTAGCACAACAACAGGAAGTTAAAGAGTTTGTGCTTCGCAACACAGATGTTTTTTCTGAGCTGCTAGGACAAACCTCTGGGGCGGAGCATGACATTATCACCCCACCAGGTGAAAGGGTAAAACTAAAACCCTATAGAATCCCAGAGGCCCGTGGGGAGGCAATACTTGGGGAAGTGCAGAGAATGCTGGATTTGGGGGTGATAGAGGAGTCCCAGAGTGACTGGTCCAGCCCCATAGTGTTGGTGCCCAAACTGGATGGGAGCTGGCGATTTTGCAACGAATTCCGACAGTTAAATAAAGTTACAAAGTTTGACACCTACCCCATGCCACGGATAGATGAACTAATCGACCGATTAAGTCAGCAAAGGAGAAGACTGCATTTGTAACCCCAGAAGGGTCATTCCAGTATAGAAGAATGCCGTTCGGGTTACAGAATGCACCAGCCACCTTTCAGTGCAAAATGGATCAAATTCTTCGCCCCCATCAGAAGTATGCTGCAGCTTACCTGGACAATGTGATTGTCCATAGCGCAGATTGGGCCTCACATTTACCAAAAGTTCAGGCTGTACTAGACTCAATACGGAAAGCTGGGTTTACGGACAACCCAAAGAAGTGTACTATTGGACAGGAAGAGGCCAGGTACCTTGGGTACACTATTGGGAGAGGGGTAATAAAACCTCAGATCAACAAAGTTGAAGCGATACAGAGTTGGCCACACCCAAATAACAAGAAGCAGGTACGGGCTTTTCTAGGAATTGCTGGCTGCTATCGGCGATTTATCCCCCATTTTGCTTCTCTGGCAGTGCCCCTAACCAACCTGACAAAAGGGAAGGAGTCGGTCATGGTTAAGTGGTCCCCAGAGGCTGAAGCAGCCTTCCAGTCTTTCGAAACGGCCTTATGTAGTCAGCCAGTGCTATACTCACCAGCCCTCTCAAAAGACTTTGTGGTCCAGACGGATGCATCCGATGTTGGCTTAGGAGCAGTGTTGTCCCAGGTTTGGAAGGGGGAGGAGCACCCGGTAATCTACCTCAGCAGAAAGCTAAAATCTCACAAGGAAAATTACGCCACGATTGAGAAAGAGTGTTTAGCGGTAAAGTGGGCCCTAGATTCCCTTCGGTACTATCTGCTAGGCAGACATTTTGACCTGATCACGGATCAAGCTCCCTTAAAGTGGATGGCTCAAAATAAAGAGACCAATAGAAGGGTAAATAGGTGGTTTCTGGCCCTGCAAGAATTTCACTTCACTGTGAAACATCACCCTGGAGTTCAGATGGGGAATGTGGATGCTTTATCCTGGGTTCATGCCTGCCTGATTACTAGTGTTACAACCCCAAGGTTGAAACAAGAGGGGGGAATATGTGACAGTAGGCAGGTAAAATCACCTGGTTGCATCCTGGATGGACGATATATTTGTCAAAGGTATAGACTCTATGTGGATTTGTTCCACTAGGGGGAAGTGCTGAGTCCTGCAGCACTGAAGTAATGAGCCCAGCTGAAGGTAGTGGGCTCATTAAGACCGTTATAAAACTTCCCAGCCTGCTTAGGGAGTGCCTGAACTGACTGGGGAGCAACATACTGAGTGCAGTGAGGCAAAAGCCTGTGTGGCTAGTCTCCAACTAACAGGGACTAGGTATAGCATCAGGCTGTACCTAGTGGATAGCTAGGGAAGCTATTTGTATAGTAAGTAGCCAAGTTGGCCAGGATTTGATGTTTCTTTTTGGTTTGACGTTTTCCTGTAAATATTGTAAATAAACTGCACCTTTTTCACCTCCACTGTTGTTGTGCTGTGCCTGTGTTTTTGTGCCGTGCACCCATCCAGGGAGTCACACACACCCGCTGCCAAGCAAACCCCGTTACAATATATATATACATAATATATTCTAACAGTAGTCATCTGTAAGTCTGTATTTTTAGGCTCTCTGCACCACTCCTGCATTGTTGGTTTTAAAACACACCAGTGCTCTGGCTTTTTTCCCACTGAAAGACAGCAGTTTAAATAAATATAACTTCAAAATCAGGCATCTTGTCATGAGTCCTGGTTAATTTTGAAGCAGTGCAACTTTTGAAGCAGTGTAACTATGGTGCTTACTGAGCTATCAGGACCACAAAGAAAGCATATAGAGTGCCTTGTTTCCATACTTTGCACATGCCAAATAAGATCTATTTTATCTTGAAACATTATCATTCCAAAATTTGATTCATAAAAATTTGTACGGCATGTGCTTAATTTTCATTGTAAATTGAGGCTTGGAAAATCCATGCTGAGCTGCTAACCCTATTTTTCTCAAAAGCTATCCCAAAGAGACCTTGTAATGTAAATTTAATTAACAGCATCAAAAAACGTCTGTCTGTCCTCTTCAGGCATGGAAACTGCTTTGACTTGAACATTCTGTCATTGTCATTCTGCCAATATTAGAAATCAGCATATATGATCAGCCTACAATAGTCATTTCTAATAATTGAAACAATTGGTCCATTTTTACCAGTTAACCTTTAAGAAAGGTTGGTGTGGTAACAAGCATATTGGCTGAATTGATTTCTTTTGAATTATAGTCACTAGTTGGTAGACATAGCAACCATTTGAAGCAAATCTATTACCTACAATATCAATTAAGGCACAGCATTACCTTGTATCTAATAGAGTTATATTTTATATGGCAGCTCAATTTCCTCTGTGTCGGGCAGGTTGATAATCAGCATCCTAGTCACATATAGGTCCAAGTTAAAGCTACGATATGCTTTAAAAAGCTGTCCGAACATTGCGACCTCACGAACAGAGTTGCTGAGATACACTTTGCTTACTTGGTTATGTACTGTATTATATCTTCCTTGACTTGTAATCATTTAAAGTTTATGGGTTCCTCTCTTAGCATGATCTCATAGCCAGTCTCTTAAAAGGCTGACTTCAATGTAACATAATTCACAGCTTTAATCTAGCTCAGGATAAAAAGGAGTGAAAAGGGAGTATCTAGCGGTCTCATTACATATTGTCAACAACTAAAGATAAGAGCTATTAATAAAATGCCCTACTTAATGCTGGCTGAGAAAAACCAAGAACAAAGATAATAGCCATCACAAAATTAAATACATGCTTTTTATTTTATTGACCCTTAAACACCGCCAAACACTTCTTGTATCCATCTACCACTTCTAAGGGGTTAACAATTCAATTAACCTGCCTCTATTAGGTAGAATTACCCAGTAATGTTACAGTCATAATTAAACAGAATTAACAGGTGATGTAAAATGGCTTAAATATATCAATAATTGGATGGCTGTAACTCATATATAGACAAACTTATGCCAATAGCTTAATGCATTCCAACGATTGGTTGCAAGTGAAAAATAGGTGCTTTGGATTTCATTCTTAATACATGAATGGAAGAAATGTAAAAATAAAATTAAGAATTGTGCTTTTTCTGATACAAATTAAAATAAAAAAAACACAACAACAACAATTACAGTGATAGTGTGTTGCAGTAAATGGTTTTTCGGAAGCAAGATGATCTGCAATTGGAAACCTACGCCTAAGTCTCCTGTAATAGTAAATCAGTACATTTTACTTGCCAGAAGAATTAAATGCTTTTAGAAGAAAAAAAAAGTAATTTGTGAAAGAAGACAGAAGGCAGACTATTTCACAGTTAGAAAGGTGCAGGAGACCTGATACAGACAAGTACAGATAGTTTTGTTTGATGTAAAGCTTTTATGTCCATTAGAAAAGCCAGCTTAGAACCTGAGTAACTGTAAATCCTGAACAAGAAACAAAGTTATTGGAATGTCGTAACTCAGAGTGCATAATACAAGAATAAGTGCTGTTTTGCTCGTCCCTGCTGGCTAGTTCTGTGCTAGCCTAGGGAGTATGCTGGGGAGGGTTTCTGCTCTCATAACTGAAAAAGCAAAGAGCCCTGTAAGTGTATGCAACTTGATCCAAAACAGAAGAAAATTTCAACTAGCACGGCTGGTCCCAGTACAGCTTTCAAAAACAGTAAGTGAAATGATAAATGTGAACCATTATACCTATAAACTAGATTTACCTGATCATATTGTAGTGTATGTCCAGCCAAAAACTTTTTTTTTGTTTTAGAGAGAGCAAGGAAAGATTAGAACCCATGTCCTACTATCTGGGGTTCTGTTAGAGATTTTCCTTCACTTCCTCTCATGCTGACTTTATCAGACAAGAAATATGGAGAAATCTGCAACAGCAAGACAGACAGAAATTTAAAGCGTAACTTCACTTAAAAGGGGAAGTTCTGCTCATTTTGGCCTACATTTATGACAAAATTAGTTTTTTGGGGGGTTTTTTATTACTGGATATGTTTTTATAGCAAAAAGTTAGAAATATTGTTTTTTTGTTTTTCAAAATTGTCGGTCTTTTTTTGAACTATAGTGCAAAAATATAAAAAAAACACAGAGGCAATCAAATACCATTGAAAGAAAGTTTTATTTTTGGGGGAAGAAAAGGACATAAATTTCATTTGGGTGCATTGCTGCATGACGGCGCAATTATCAGTTAAAGTAACGCAGCTCCGTATTGCAAAACAAATGGCCTAGTCAGGAAGGGGGGCAAATCTTCTGGAGGGCATGTGATTAAACAAGCTTACAGGCAATGCAAAAATTGTTTTTTATAACACAATGCACTTAATAACCCAGAGAGGTTAAATATAATGTTAATATAATCTTAATGTACGTGCAGGGTACTTAAATTTCTTCCCAGGCATCATTTATAAACACCTCTGCTTTCTTAATGTTCACTAAACATATGTTTCACACTTTGCCTAAACCTATCAGCTAATTAATTTTAAGACGTAAAGTATATCTGAAGGCAAAACTTATTTTCAGTTTTTAGAGGGTGTGGAGAGGGATTAGAACACCTGTCAAGTTTTAATGCTGTTTGCCCATTAGGGAGATCCACCTACTCTAACTGTTCTTGTGACTTTATCACCTAAAGTGAAAGATCCCACAATTTGCAAAATGACAGGTGAGGGATTACCAAGCTTTTCCTCTCACTTTCTGTTGTAACTATGGGAAGTGAAAGTTGTTATAAAGGAAAAAGATTTTTTGCCCTAATGCATTCTCTGCAATAAGGTAAAAAAAAAAAAAACCTTACAATATCCCCTCCAGCCCCCCTTAAACACTCGAGTCCTGTATTGATCCTGCACTGTGCACAGCTTCAATTCTTCTTTCCCTTCTCCCTGCTCTCACAGACTTGGCTGAGAGCAGTGCTGCTGTCAGTCAAATCATGTGAGGAGGGAGTGGGGAGCGGGGCCAAGTTGTGCTATATGTGTGACCCCTGGAAAGCGGCTAGTTAGACGCATAGACACAGAAGAGGACGAGTGGACAGAGCCGGAGGGGGACCCAAGAAGAGGAGGTTCTGGGCCTCTTTGTGCAAACCTGTTGCACAGAGAAGGTACTGTATGTATAATATAGTTGTTATGTTAATACTAAAAAAAAAAAAAAAAACCTTAAAAGCCCCTTAAGGAAAAAGCTCCTTTTCCAATTGCTGGACTTATGTTCCCAACAAGATGATACTAACACACATATGTTTCTATCACTCAAGTTCAATGGAGACCACCGCCAATACAGAGGTTTCCTTAATCAGTGTTGCATATATTTTCAAATACAACCCACTGCATTTACTTCTGAGAAAAAGAGTGTATTGTTTGTTATCAACCTCCTGATTGAGGATGTCCTATTTTGGGCCTCCCCTTATGTAAAACGAGACAGTGCAACTTTGAAAAATCAGTAATAATAAGTATGCTTTACATACTAGCACATTATGACATTAACTTGCAGGGGATTTTATTTTTTTTTACCTGCGGTTTACTACTGCTTTAAGAGATCCATTTCGACTCAGTAGAAATAGAGAAGATGTTTGGAGAATTTACAGTTAGGTCCATATATATTTGGACACTGGCACGATTTTAGATTTTTTCAGGTATTACCAAAACATATTCAAGCTATAGTTATATAATGGATATGGACTGACAGTGCCCACTCTCAGGTTTAATTTGAGGGTATGTACATCCAAACTGGAGGAAGGGTTTAGGAATTACAGCTCTTAAAGTGTAGCCATCCCCCCTTTTTCAAGGGACCAAAAGTAATTGGACAATTGAATCAAAAGCTGTTTTGTGGCCAGGTGTGGGCTACTCCTTGGTTATTTATTAATCAATTAAGCAGGTAAAAGGTCTAGAGTTTATTCTAAGTGTGGTATTTGCATTTGGAATCTATTGCTGTGAACCTACAATATGCGTTCAAAGAATCTGTCAATGCAAGTGAAACAGGCCACTGTAAGGCTTCAAAAATGAAACAAACCCATCAGAGAGATAGCAGCTACATTAGAAGTGGCCAAATCAACAGTTTGATACATTCTAAGGAAAGAAGAATGCACTAATGAGCTCGGCAACATAAAAAGGCATGGATGTCCATGGAAGACAACAGTGGTGGATGATAGCAGGATGCTCTCTATCATAAAGAAAAACCCATTCACAACATGCAGACAAGTGAAGGACACACTCCAAGAGGTGGGCGTATCATTGTCAAAGTCTACAATCAAGAAAAGACTTCATGAGAGCAAACACAGAAAAGCCAGGGGAAGATGGGAAGAAAAAAAGCATGGAGAAGGCTTGGAACGGCTCATGATCCAAAGCACACAATGTCATCTGTAAACCATGGTGGAGGCAGTGTGATGGCATGGGCATGCATGGCTTTCAGTGGCACTGGGTTATTGGTGTTTATTGATGATGTGACAGCAGCAGCTGAATGAATTCTGCAGTGTTTAGAGATATACTTTCAGCCCAGATTCAGCCAAATGCAGCAAAGTTGATTGGACGCGCTTCATAGTACAGATGGACAACCATCCAAAACACACTGCAAAAGCAACCCAGGAGCTTTTCAAGGAAAAGAAGTTAAGTATTCTGCAATGGCTGAGTCAATTACCTGAACTCAACCTAACAAAGAAACAACTGAAGACAGCTGCAGTTTGAGCCTGGCAAAGCATCAGAAAGGAGGAAACCCAGTCTTTGGTAATGTCCATGGATTCCAGACTCCAGGCATTCATTGACAATAAAGGATTCTCAACAAAATATTAAAAATGAACATTTTATTTATGATTATATTTATTTGTCCAATTACATTTGAGCCCCTGAAAATGGAGGGACTGTGTATAAAAATGGTTGTAGTTCCTAAAATTTGTACTTGATATTTATGTTAAACCCCTTGAATTAAAGCTGAAAGTCTGCACTTCCAATTAATTTGGATTGTTTCATTTTAATTTATTCTGGTGGCATACAGAGCCAAAAGTATGAAAATTGTGCCTGTGTTCAAATATATATAGACCTAACTGTATGTCTACATTGTGGGGACTCTGGTCATTATGCATTTAATTTTCCCAATAAAGTTAGAACAATTGCTGCAAATGATGTTATAGTGCCTGAACAAATAAACTCTATTACCCATTTTATCTCCCAACTGAATTATGAAGAAAATAAAGCAAATTCTCTACTATACTAATTTGCCATTCCTATTAAACTATCACAGAAAGCCCTGAAATTCCTTGCTTTGCAATGCTGGACTCCAAGCTGGGGGAAACTTTATGAACATAGAATTTGCCCAAAGCAATAATATTCAAAAAAGAAGTAAATCTGCCCCTACTGATATGGAGAAAGTTGATGATTCACCTTTATCGTCAGGATCTGCTACCTATTAAACGGTACCTCTGGTATTCAGATTTGAGTCTAATTATTGTGAGACCGTCAGCTTTCAGCTGATTGTCACCAAACTTTCCAGTCACCCTGGGCATTCCTTGGTTTTCTGCCCATAATACCTCCATCAACTGGGAAGCACAGACTATAAATTTATACATCCCTCGATTATGAGGAACATTGTAGAGAACCTTGTCGAACAAGTTCTCCACCAATCAAGGAATCATAAGTTGATGTGGTAACTGCCTAGTCACATGACAACATGCCTCCACAATACCTTTACAATCTCTCAGAACCTGAATTAACCACCTACTGTCAGAGGCCCCGCATATATGCAGCCTCATGGCAGGTGAGCTTTAATGGCAAGAAGCTGCATATATGCGGCCCTAAGTGTAAAAACAGAGCATGCGTCCTGTGTGCTCCCAACTCCCTACTGTCACACTCCCCACACATTTACCCCTAAACATTATATAGTTTTTTTTAAAGCCGAGGCCCTAGAGTATAAAATGGTGGGTGTTGCAATTTTGTGTCACACTGTATTTGCACAGCCGTTTTTCAAACGCAATCATTTTTGAAAAAATACACTTTAATGAATTTTAATGCACGCAATCACAATATAATAGCCAATTGTTTGGTAAATTATAAAAGATGATATTACACCAAGTAAATAAATACCAAACATGTCAAGCTTTAACTACTTGCCCTCCAGAGGATTTACCCCCCCCCCCCCCTTCTTGACCGGGCCATTTTTTGTGTTACGGCGCTGAGTTACTTTAACTGACAATTGCGTGGTCATGCGACGCTGCACCCAAAAGAAATTTGCATCCTTTTTTTCCCCACAAATTGAGCTTTCTTTCGTTGGTATTTGATCACCTGTGCGTTTTTATTTTTTGTGCTATTAAAAAAAAACCCTGACAATTTTGAGAAAAAAACACACCAATATATTTTTTACTTTTTGCAATTAAACATGTCCAGTAAAAAAAAAATTACAAAAATCAAATTTCATCATAACTATATGACAAAATGTATTCTGCTACCTCTTTGCTAAAAAAAAATTCCCAATACCTGTAAATTAATTGGTTTACGTGAAAGTTACAGCGTTTACAAATGGCGGTGTATATATAGTGGAACTTTTTTTTTTAAAGAGTAATGACGGTGATCAGCGAATTATAGCAGGACTGCAGTGGATATTCTGACACTGGGGGGAACTGGCTTGGTGTCATTGACATCCCCAGTGACACCAATACAGTGATCAGTGTTAAAAAAAGGACTGACACTGTACTAATGGCACTGGGCAGGAAGGGGTTAACATGAGGGGAGATCAAACTATGTGCTGGGAGTGTTTTACTAGGGCACGGTGTTAGTGTGCTTCACTGTAATCACATTGCTTTGGATGGCTGTGCTGTGCACAGCCATCCAAAGCAGTGTGCCCAAGTCATGACAGGGAGGAGAACTGATAGTAAACAAAACAGTTCTCCTCCCCGTCGCAGATCCTCAAAAATAATCAGCTGCCAGCGAGTAATCACCGGCCGGGACCCGGTGATTGACAGCTGTGTCCACGAATGGCGGTGCGGGTAAGGCTCTCGCGCACACGCCCCCCTACCCGGAGATGCAACATCACGTATATATATACATGTGATTTTGCGCACACATGCCGCCCTGTAGCAGTATTTCTGCTATAGGGTGGTCGGGAAGCGGTTAACATTGCACACGCTTGTGCAATGGCAACAAAACTATGTACATTTTATTATCCATAGGCAATGCTTTAAAAGCCTTTACAGGTTACTACTATAGATTTAGACAGAAGGTCTGGTGCTAGAATTTTAGCTCTCAATCCGTGGAAATACCTCACGTGTGGTGCAATCGGTGTTTTGGTATGCGTGCAGGACCAGCACGTGTGTTCGCCTTTGCGTGAGAACATGGGGGATGGGGGCGCTTTAAAAACTGTTCCTTTAATTTTCTTTTTTTAAAATCATTTTTACTGTTACCACAGGGAATGTTCAGTAACAATGAGGCAGTGAAAGGTCCTCTTTACTGAGAGATCTGGGGTCTAGATTTAGACCCCAGATCTCTCCTCTGCCCATAAAAGCTTTGGATCATACTGTTGGAGTTATGCTTTAACTAACATACTGAAAGTCTTTTTTGGAAATGTCTTTTTTTTTGTGGTATAGACATATTCACTGTTGAGGATCTAGGAAGTTTCCTCCTATTGCTATCTGAACTATGAAAATGTTTTTATGTGCACAGAACTTTGCTATTCCGAGAGGCTATTTCCTGAGATTGTTTTCCTGTTCATACACATTTGTTTCTTCTTGTCATTATCATGGAGGACTATTTCCTATTATGTATATGTCTATTGTTTATTGAATATCATATGTATATTTTCTATTGGTCCAAGGGACCAATGTCTCATCCCTTTTCTTAACTGTATATAAGCTGTCCTGACCTGAATTCAGTTGAATATAGACTGAGTAACCACATATGTCTGATGTCTTATTCCCGAGCGCTCGCACTCATTACAGGTTGAACGGAGGCTGGCCAGCAGAAGAGTACCTACCAAAGGGTACTAACCTATTAGACTGGTGTCAGAAGTGAGGATATGACCTCACCACCAGAGGTAAGTGAGACTTTCTGTCTTATGAACGCACGGTTTCGGGCACATTTCAAAGAACCCTAGTGCTGTGGGAGCACAGGAGATAGGTCTGTTCACAAAGAAGTAGCTCACAGAAAGATTAGTCTAGGAAAATGTAAATAGCGGTTGGAATTCTCTCTTCAACCTGTCGAGAGTGATATGCATGTTTTATGTATTGTGCTGTTGTTAGATTGCTTATAGTACTGTTAGAATGAAATGTTCAAATTTTTGTGCTCTTGATCTTTGCAAGATGCCCCACCCCTCTGCTGAGGTTAACTCCGTTGACTCAGACCTGGTGAAAGCAAGTGGCAGAGAGAAGAAGCTGTTAGGGGTTTTCTGATTTTTGCTCACTTTAAGCTATAAAGCTCCTGTGTTGTTGAGAGGAATTGTTGGAGGCTCTACGTGAGTGTTGTACAGCCACTCAAACAGAGAATATAGAGTACCTATCACCATACTAGGAACTGCTTGCATAATCGTTCTTTTTGGGAAATTCCCAAGGTAAGGGGAAGCTCCCAGACCCACTTAACTCTCCTAGAAAGGTTCTTAGAGAAAGAAAATTGTTGCGTAAACTTGGTAAGATGCTAGAATCAGCTCCAAAACCAGATCCTGAAAATTTAACATGTAAAGAGTAGGTTGCACAGATTACTATTATGTAAATCCTTGGGTAAATAACCTAGCAGGATTGTAGCAGGATTGAAAAGTCAAGAGAGTAGCAATCCTTTTCTTAGAGATGGAGCAAATGATGAGTTTCATATGAATATGTGGAAGGGTCTGTGTCTGGGAGACAGGGAAGAGGGAAGCTTTCCCATAGTTTGAACCTGATCCAGAATGGGATAAAAAGTATATGGTGGCAGGAGGAATAAACTGGTTAAAATATGCACCGGGATATGTGCCTTTAGGATCATCACAGGTAGATAAAAAATATAATAATAATTTTCTTTTAGATACAATGGAGCCTATCGCTCTACCCCCCGGGCCCCCTAATTATGCACAGATATACCCGCAATTAACTCTAACCTCACAGTTAATAGTAGAGGATGAGGATGCAGCACTTTTTAGACTGCGTGCAAATTGTCCCAGCCTCTGCATCCAATGACCCCGCCCTTACAGCGGGATGGCAGGGATGGGGTTCCCCAGCAATCAGTTCAGACAGACAGTTTTGGAGGAGCTGCTGCCCCTAGGGTGAGGGATGAACAAAGTGAGGGAGCCCAAGGAGGTACAGTAACGTCATCTACTGAAAAAGCTTTTTGCTGAGCATTAAGTGTTACAACGAATCTGTCTTCTGCTTTTCATTCCCAGTATAATGGTCAGACGAAGAAGACAATCAAACTCTGTAGAACCTTCGATGTTTTGTCAGTTATCTTTAAGATGACTGGGTGAACTATCTTCCTACGGCAGAATTTGCTTATAACAACTCCAGTTTCTGCTGTTACCAACAAATTAAAGTGATTCTAAAGTCTGAAGGTTTTTTACCTGAATGCATTCTCTGCATTCAGGTAAAAAACCTTCAGTGTCCTGCTTCCCCCACGCAGACCCCCCTTATACTTACTTGAGCCTGATCTTGATCAAGCGATGTGCATAAAACAAGTGGCTCTCGGCTCTCTTTCTCTTCATGGGACAGAGAGGCAGCACTAGGAGTCCATTGGCTCCTGTTGCGGTCAATCATAGCCAGTAAGATGGAAGCGGGGGGAGGGGCCAAGCCACACTCTGTGTCAATGGACAAACCGTGTTGGCTCAAGGAGCTTGCTAAGGGGGCACTCAGGAGGGGGGAGAAGAGGACATCACCAGCAGGGAACCCCAGAAGATGAGGATGGGAGCTGATCTGTGCACAGGTAAGTCTAACATGTTTGATTTTGATCGTTTTATTTTTTTTTTATGATTTACAAATAGCAAAAAAAAGATATTCAGAGACAGTCATGTCACTTAACAAAGCAACTATAAAAGACTACACAAGTCAGTATACAATATATCTCCTCAAGATATGCCATAGATCGTATCTGGAATAGTGAAAAGAGAAGAAAAGTACAACCTGAGCATTTCTTGGGTCTATCCTGACTGAAAGGACCTAATAACAGTACAAAGTGACGAAGATGGAGATGACTCAAGTCACACAGACCTGGTTACAGCAACTGCTGCACAACACGTAATACAGATGCTAAGGATGAGTGGAGTTATCTGAAGTAGCTAGCCCTAAAAATAGGATCCAGCCACATACAGTGGGAAAAATAATTATTTGATCCCCTGCAGACTTTGTAAGTTTGCCCACTTACAATGAAATGAAGGGTCTATCATAGGTGTATTTTATTTTAAATGATAGAGACAGAATATCAACCAAAAATCTATAATAAAAAAAACACGATACAAATGTTATTAGAGGAGTTGCAGTTCAATGAGTAAAATAATTCTGGTTCCCACTGACTAGCTATGTGCCCATGTGGTACACAGATTATCCTATAAATTTAAGAAGGTGCTCCTAACGACAACTCGTTACGTGTATACAAGACACCTGTCCACAGAGTCTCTTTCTTGGGCACCACCATAGGCAAAACCAAAAAGCTGTCAAAGGGGACAAGATTGTAGACCTGCACAAGGCTGGAATGGGCTACAAGAACATTAGCAAGAAGCTTGGTGAGAAGGAGACAACTGTCTGGAGCTCCATGCAAAATTTTGCTACATGGGGTAAGGATAATCATGGGAAAAGTGAGGGATCACCCCAGAACTACACGGGAGGAGATTGTGAATGATCTCAAGGCTGTTGGGACCACAGTCACCAAACAAACCATTGGTAACAGAATACGCCGCCATGGACTGAAATTCTGCAGTGCCCGCAAGGGAGAAAGTGCTGTGATCACATGAATGAATTGGTTTAACTCAACTCACTGTGTTTGGAGAAATAAAAATGCTGACTATGACCCTAAGAACACCATCCATACAGTCAAGCACGGAGGTGGAAACATGATGCTTTGGGGCTGTTTCTCTGCTAAAGGTACAGGCAGACTTTGCCACATTGAGGGGCCAATAGACGGGGACATGTATTGTAAAATTTTGGATGAGAACCTTCTTCCCTCAGCAAGGACACTGAAGATGGGTCATGGATGGGTTTTCCAGCATGACAACGACCCAAAACATACTGTCAAGGCAACAAAGATGTGGCTCAAGAAGAAGCATGGAATGGCCTAGCTAGTCTCCAGACCTTAATCCTATAGAACATTTATGGAGGGAGCTGAAAATTCGAGTTGCCAAGCAACAGCCAAAAATCCTTAAGGATTTAGAGAAGATCTGTGAGGAAGAGTGGACCAAAATCCCTCCTGAGAAGTGTGCAAACCTGGTAACCAACCACCAAGTACTAAGTCATGTTTTGCTTGGGGATCAAATACTTATTTTACTCACTGAACTGCAAATCAATTTATAACATCTGTATCACGTGTTTTTCCTGGAGTTTTGGTTTATTTTCTGTCTCCATCATTTAAAATACACCTATAATAAAAATTATAGATCCTTAATTTTTTTGTTAGCAAGCAAACTTACAAAATCTGCAGGGGATCAGATAATTATGGTTCCCACTGTATCATGTTTGAGTCGGCAAAAAATGCCGTAAAACATCTATAATAATGTAAAATAGCAAAAGTGAATGAAAATCCAGTCAGAAACAAAAAAGAAAAAACGTGAAGCTTTAATATCACATTGCAGGAGATAAGAAGAAATTGATCGAGACACTGAAGGAGGCCAAGGAATGTTAGAAAAAGGCTGCTGACAGACAACACAGATCAATTCCTACCTTTCATGTGGGTGACAAAGTTTGATTATCAACCAAAAAATTTGAAGGTACACGTTCCATCTGCAAAGCTGGGCCAAAAGTTTGTGGGACCTTTCCAGATTTTAGCTCAAATTAACCCAGTCACTTTTCACTTACAACTTCTTGACAGTATGAAGATTCACTCTGTGTTTCATGTATATCTTTGCTCAAACCATTTTATGAAAACCCCTTCTCTGGGATAATTCTCCCACCCCCTTCACCTGTTGAGGTGTGCAAGATGAAGAAGAATATGCTGTTGAGAAAATTCTTCATTCCAGAATTTTTAAGAACAAATTATAGTGATATATGTATGATCAGCGCACAAAAAAGACTTGTGATCCTTCTAATAAACCATGACATCTAGCAACAGTCCATATGCAGTCTATCATAGTCCATAAAGTCTTATACTGCACAAACGGCAGCCATCCCAGAGTGAGCCAACTCTCTAGAAATAAAAGAAAGAAAGGGGGAGGAAAAAGCGCCTCTAAGTGCAGTATTCAAAAGAAATTTATTAAGCTACAGATAAGAACACTTACAAGATAAAAAAGGTTTAAATGCTCAGACACAATCTGAAGAGAAGCCAGGGTGCACCGCCATGTTCCACAGCCTGCAGAATCTGCCAATCCGAAGATGAAACCCCTGAAGGTGGAAGAGGAGCTTCAGGATGCTGCAGCCAGAACTTCCTGAAACCAGCGTGGAATGTACTCGCTTGGCGGACGTGACATCATGGGCAGGGAGAGCCAAAGCACCAAGGGAAAGGCTACGCACTTGGACCTTACTGCTCCTTCTAATGGCCTGAAACTGTATTGCTATTAACACTATTTATGAGGAGCCACGGGCTGGAGCACCAACAAGTCCAGCAAGCCTAATTATTTACATTAATAGGTGGACTTTGAGAACAAATAAAGGCAGAAATAGATCTAATATTTACAAGAAGGGTAGCAATAAAATAAAACATAATATAGAGATGCAGCATATTATAAGAAAAAAAAAAATATGAAAAATATAAAAATTAGGTAATGTATAATAATGTAAAAAAATTAAAAATTGTATATTAGGAAAAAACATAACAAACACACATATTGTGTAAATACGTGTACACTGCTCAAAAAACTTAAAGGAATACTTTGAAAACACATCAGATCTCAAATGGGGAAAAAATCTCATGCTGGATATCTATACTGATATGGACTGGGTAATGTGTTAGGAACGTAAGGATGCCCCATTGTTTGATGGAAATGAAAATTATCAACCTACAGAGGACTGAATTCAAAGACACCCTGAAAATCAAAGTGAAAAATGATGCAGCAGGATAGTCCGTTTTGCTGAAATTTCATTGCAGCAACTCAAAATGGTACAGAATGGATGGCCTGAAACGTGATATCCCAGATGTGTTTTATTGGATGTAGGTCAGGTGAGCATGGAGGCCATTCAATGGTATCAATTCCTTCATCCTCCAGGAATTGCCTGCATACTCTTGCCACATGAGGCCGGGCATTCTCGTGCACCAGCAGGAACCCAGAACCCACTGCACCAGCGTAGGGTCTGACATTAGGTCCAAGGATTTCATCTCGATACCTAATGGCAGTCAGAGTGCCATTGTCTAGCCTGTAGAGGTCTGTGCTTCCCTCTAAGAATATGCCTCCCCAGACCATCACTGACCCACCACCTGAGGTGCAACCTGGTGGCGTCAGATGGACCGAAACATGATATCCCAGAGGTGTTCTATTAAATTTAGATCAGGTGAGCATGGGTGCCATTCAATGGTATCAATTCCTTTATCCTCCAGGTCTCGCCACACGAGACCGGGCATTCCTGTATACCTGGAATAACCCTAGGACCCACTGCACCAGCGTAGGGTCTGGCAATGGGTCCAAGGATTTAATCCCAAAACCTAATAGCAATCAGCGTGTCATTGTCTAGCCCAGGGTTCCTCAAACTTTTTAAACAGGGGGCCAGTTCACGGACTGTAGTGCAAAAAAAAACAGGAAAAAACAATACAATATTTAAAATGCACTGCAACGCTCTGGACACTGCAATGCACTGTACTCTGTAACGCACTGGACACCGCATTGCGCTGTACACTGTAATGCACTGGACACCACAATGCACTGTACACTAATACACTGGACACCACAATGCACTGTACCTAGTGCCTGGCATGCTCTCCTGTTGCTCCTCTGGCTGCAGCAGGTGAAATCAGGGGATTCCAGGCTGTCATTCTCTGGGCCCTCGCGGCCAAGGAGCCAGCAAGCAGCCTAGCTATTTGCCGGCCAGCGCCGTTTTTTTTCGGCTGGTCCAGTGGGCCAGATAAATGGCTTTGGCAGGCCGTAGTTTGAAGACCCCTGGTCTAGCCTGTAATGGTCCCTCCATGGATATGCCTCCCCAGACCATCACTGACCCACCACCAAAACGGTCATGCTGAATGATGTTAAAAGGCAGCATAACATTCTCCATGGTTTCTCCAGACCCTTTCACGTCTGTCACATGTGCTCAGGGTGAACCTGCTCTCATCTGTGAAAAGCACAGGGTGCCAGTGGCGGACCTGCCACTTCAGGTGTTCAATGGCAAATGCCAATCGAGCTGTATGGTGCAGGGCAGTGAGCACGGGGCCCACTAGAGGACGTTGTGCCCTTAGGTCACCTTCATGAAGTCTGTTTTTGATTGTTCGGCCAGAGACATTCACACCAGTGGCCTGCTGGAGGTCATTTTGTAGGGCTCTGTTAGTGCTCATTCTGCTCCTCCTTGCACAAAGGAGCAGATACCGGTCCTGCTGATGGGTTAAGGACCTTCTATGGCCCTGTCCAGCTCTCCTAGAGTACCTGCCTGTCTCTTGGAATCTCCTCCATGCTTTTGATACTGTGCTGGGAGATACAGCAAACCTTCTGGCAATAGCACGTATTGATGTGCCATCCTGGAGGAGTTGGACTGCCTATGCAACCTTTGTAGGGTCCAGGTATTGCCTCATGCTACCAGTAGTGACACTGATCCTAGCCAAATGCAAAACTAGAGAAAAACAGTCAGAAAAGATTAGCCGGGAAAAAATGTCAGCGGCCTCCACCTGTAAAACCGTTCCTGTTTTGGGGGTCGTCTCATTGTTTCCCATCTAATGCACCTGTTGTTAATTTAATTAACAACAAAGTAGCAGAAACTGATTAACAACCCCCTCTGCTACTTAACTGACCAGATCAATATCCCAGGAGTTTAATTGCCTTGATACTATACTCTGATTAAAAAGTGTTTAATTTTTTTTGAGTAGTGTATAAAGGTGATACATTCTCCAATTTGACCTCAAGATGGCACTTTTGTATCATACATGCCATAGGTCATATATGTCAGAATGTCAAGCTATTGGTAACCATGTTTACAGAACATTCAGAACAATAGGCAACTGTCAACTGTCACTTGATGTCTGTCTCCAAGACAAACAGTCTGAGGAAAATAGTACACGTATACTGTATATATGTGATAGATATATATCAAATGCAATAGAAGTTTTCTTTCTCCTCTTGGAGGATGCAGGATCCCTGACCTCTGTTTGGACAGTGCTGATTGGCCCTGTGTTGATCACATCAAACTGAGCATGTGCAGAGTGACTCCAAACCTATGTTCTATCAAGAGATATTTAGGGGACAATGGAAGAAGGGAGGGGGGGACCAGAGATGAAAGGATCAAAACAGCCTTTTTACACAATGCAGAGAATTAGCCCCTTAGATTCCACACAGTGAGTATAACAAGCATGCTTTACTACATATACAGACTGATTTTACTGTTGTGGGTATAGTAAAATGGTTACTAGGCTTTATAATATTCAGGCAGCAAAAAGTAGGCAGCCTGAAAAGCCAGGGTCTGTCAGCCACATTCCTAAGTCTTAAAGGCATGTATAAGAGTAAGAATAAACTATGAATATATGCCCATACATCAGACAAGGCCAAAAGGATTTCACAGGGAAAACTTATACCATTCAAGAATTTCAAAACTGTTCATCAGAATACGTGGTATATTGCCTCACCTGCCCTTTTGGCTTATTTTATGAAGGCAGGACCATTAGAACCCTATGTAAATGCTTTGGGGAACATAAACGCCTGACTGAGGATGGTGATGACCAGCACAGTGTCCCCAAATATTTTCTAGAACAGCATCAAAAATCAACCTTGGGTCTGTTCGTTTGGGTTATATCCATCTCCAAAGCTCTGCGGCAGAACAATTTAAACATTTGTGCCAACGGGAGACTTTTTGAATCTATACTTTGGGGTCCCTTACCCTGGGGGGGGGCCTTAACAAAGAAATAGAGTTACACACTTTATAATAATCACAAACACCCTTATATGGTGCTTTCAAAACCTAATTCATCCCCCATAATAGAACTGTATATCTGTTAAAAGGAGGATAAAATCTATCATTCTAATAGCCACTTTATTTATCTTTACCCTTCACTAATCGTCATGTTTTACAGTATATACATCCACAGGGGACACTTAAGGTCTTCTTGCATTGGTTATAAAGTACCATAGTGGTCCATGGGGGATTCTTTGAAATATAACAGTAAGTACTGTTTTTTTATAATATCAGATTACCATTCATGTATGTTTTTTAAATTGGCTTAGATTTTGGTAAAAATTCTCAATGTGGCACCCATACGCAGATATAGTCATAGATTTTTAGGTCCGCATGTGTGAAGTATGTACATGTATGCGTTTCTTAGGTTTTTTCTTAATATACTTTTTATATTTTTCTATACATTTTTTGATATTATACAGTACAAAGTTTTGAGCCCATTATGATTATAAATAATTAGGCTTGCTGGGCTTGTTAGTCCTCCAGTCCACAGCTCCTCATAAATAGTGCTAACAGCAATAATTTCAGGCCATTAGAAATAGCAGCAAGCTCCAAGCATGTAGCCTTTATCTTGGTGCCGTGCCTCTCCCTGCCTGTGACGTCATGTGCGCCCAGCGAGTGTGTTCCACACTGGTTCCAGGAACTTCTGGTTTCGGCTGCAGTGTTCCGTAGCTCCTCTTCCACCAACAGCGGTCGCATCTGCGGATTGGCAGATTCTGCAGGCTGTGGAACATGGCGGTGCACCCTGGCTTCTCTTCAAATTGTGACTGATGGGCATTTAAACCTTTTTTACTTAACTCTTGTAAGTGTTTTTAACTGTAGCTTAATAAGTTTCACTTGGATACTGCACTTAGAGGTGCTTTTTCTCTCTTCCTCTGTATTTTTTTTGGGACCCTAGATTAACAAGAGAATTCCAACAGAGGTTTCCCCACAAACCTGGCCCTAAGATGTACAGGGGATGTCCTGGATGGAGGGGAGTAAGGTCTGTCAATAATCTGAACCCACAACCTCTGCTGCGTCCAGCAGTAGCTCTCCTTGCTTAATCACCTGAAATTCTGCACAGCATTCTGTGTGAACCCTTGGATAATCTTGTCTTGTACCTTGTTTCTGGTGAACCTTGAACTCCTAGCTCCCCCCATGAACTTCCTATTGAAACCATGCCTTTGCACTTCCTGTTCACCAGATTATTGTGCGCACTCTAGCCAATATCTTGCTGCTCATCTCCACTACCACTCATGACCAACCTACGACTTGTTTCTTGACTACACTTCCACTTGATCCCAATCTGCAACCACTTGTTACCAACCTTTAGTTTGTTTACTGACTACACTTTTGCTTGATTCCTATCTGCTACAGGATCCCAGCATGTTCACTTCGTAGTGGGGCAATCCTGAAGACTGCGACCCCGTACTAAGATGCAGCAAGACCCATCTCAACGATCAGGAGCTCTGGTGAATTCCAGCTCGTGCTTAGACCCTGCACCTTGTGTGAGCCTTGGGGTGGAAGCTTGATACAACCTTAGAAAGAAAAGGATGGCCTTGGACACAAGACTACCCTGTCAACGTAAAGGATGAAAAATGGCTTTCTACAATAGAGAGCTTCCAGCTCAGAGACACAAATGTTATGGCAACCAAAAAGACCACTTTGCAAGAGAGGTAATCGAAGGGAATATTGTCGACATTTTCAAAGGATGGTTTCTTCAAGGCAGAGAGAACCAAGTTAAGATCCCAAAGAAGCACAGGTTGCTGCAAGGATGGCTTGATACAAGGTACTCTTTTAATATCCGTTTTCACAAGAGGGTGCAAATTGCCTGTGTTCACTCCAGGCAAAGAAAGATTTACAGGTTGAATAGCAGATCTTTCTGGAAGTGGCTTTTCTTGCTTTCAGCAAAGTAGAAATAAAAGACTCAGAGGTCCCTCTATCGCTTAAGATCTGGGCTTCAACAGCAATGGCATTAATGCTAGAGACTGAGAAGCACGATGGAATAGAGTGCTATGAGAAAGGAGATCTGGCCTGTTGGGATGAGGCCAGGGGCTGTTTGTTAGACATCTGAGTATATCTGTGTACCAAGTTCTTCTGGGCCAGTGTGGTGCAACAAGAATCACAGTCTAACTCTCTTCCTCACACTGAGGGAAGAGCAGAATTAGCCTGAACTGAGACCAGGGAGTGGACAGGGCATCAGACGGCAGTGCTAAAGAATCCTTGGTCCTGGCCACAAACGAGATAGTTTGTCATTGAATCTGCAGGCTAGGATGTCTACATCCAAAGTCCCTCATTTTGACATGACTGGCTGAAAGGACAATTCCCCTTAATCCAGTCAGTGGCAACAGAGGTAGTTCTCTTTACAGCGGTCCACTCCTGGGATATAAACTGTAGTGATCACAGGACAGTGAATTTCCATCTTGCTTCCCTTAAAGACTGCATAACTCCTGGTGCCCTCTTGATTATTGATGTTACACAGTTGGTAAGGTTGAATAAAGATACCAGTCCATCCAGTTCAACCTTTTTGGTTTCTGTGTGTATGTAATTATGTCTCTACCACATCCCCTATCCCTGTATGTGTACGCCAAGATTAATATCTAAAAGTTTTTTTTCAAATTGTCTACACTTTCTGATGTCACCACTAATTGTGGAAAGTAGTTCCACATACTTACTGTTCTATCAGGATATAGAATATGCATATCATATGACACACAATAAAAACCAGCTCCAACAAATTTTAGTTTTGATAACTGGCCAGTCAGGATAACTATATTTTGATTTTCAACTGCCATTTGATTTCTATTCATGTGCGGTTTGTAGATTAACCACAAAATGGTGCCATTAATGACCTCCGAAAGTTGGTTTCCTCTTCCTGTGTACTGGTATATACTGCATGATAACACGCCCCTGACAACGCCATCCCATGATGAAATGCATAGGGCAGAGTCTGACGTGACATGTGATGTCATTGTACAAGCGGCCGCGGCTGGATTATGGGAGCGGTTTCTATTGTGTGTCATTTGATATGCATATTCTTCTTATACATCACCTGAGTGCACAATTTTAAATGTTTAAAAACAGATGATTTTTACTGCTACACTATGAGGCTGATTCTTTATTTATTCCCACTGAGTTTTATACTTACCTAGGAATGAAGAAGCTATATTTGACTGGGCTACCTGGGGATTGTTCCCATAAAGCCATATTTGACCACTCAATTTTTGTAAGGTTTGTGTTAATTGTCCTGTAGTTGGTGGAGATGTGGAAGTCTTGGTGATTCTTCTCTTGAACAGAGGATTTTTGGTTATTAGTACTGCAGTTTAAAGTGTCCATAATTTCAGCACTAAAGCTCTTACCCTGCAACACACTGGAACTGTATATGAACATATATGTCTTTGGATACTTTACATTTAGAGTGGGATTGCTATGGTCACTATTGCATACACTTTATTTTGGAAGTTTTCTATATAAACATATACTGTATGAAGTTTCACTCACTATTGTGCTAGCAGCTTTCTTTAAAGTAAAACTAAAGACCAAACATTTTTTAAAAATTTGGCTAGAGTGAAAGGGGATTAGAACACTTTGCAGTTTTTATTGCGGTTGTGCCCACATCAGGGAGATTCACACTATTTGTCTTGTTTACTGTTATCATTGAAAGAGAAAGTAAAATACAATCCCAAATTTTGGGTTGTCCCCAGAAAAATAATAGAGGGGAAATCTTCAAATGGGGATACTAGTTCTGGTGACCTGGGGGTCCCAAAGGATTTCCCCCACATTTCCTGTTTGGCTATGGAACAGGAAGGGAAATCTCCTCAATGGGACACAGATGCCGAAAAAAAATATGACAGGGGTTATAACCCCCCTTACTCTATCCAAAATGAAAAAAAGTTTTGCCTATAGTTCTACTTTAATATTTACATTTTAATGTAATTGTTGAGGACATTGGGGAACTTATGGTGGGCCAAGTTTTGTGCTGATAGTTAGGGCTGAATTTAGGTTTAGAAGTTGAAGCTTGAGTACAGGGGTTAGTTGCTCTGCATGTTGAGGTGGTAGAGGATCTGGAGAAGGAGGGTACAAATGTAAAACCTTCCCTTGTGTGACATCTTTACTGCATTGATCAAGTACCACCCCAAGAAAGATTTGTGCCTTGAAATGGCATACGTGTGAGGTGCTTTTTGCAAGCAGCTTTAGCTGTCCCGGATTTAAAATGGTTATAGATTCAAGCAGTGTAAAAAAAACAATTTACAGTTGCTAAATCTAACCTCATCCTAAAACCACATTTTTGTTTTTTAAAAAAAACAAAAACTTGCCTCTAATGAGTTTTCTGATTTCCAAAGGGCAGGTCATATGATCGCTGTATGTTCCTGGCGGATTCACGGACCTGTAGGTCAGCATGTCACAATGCAGCATTTAAGTAATTGGAGGAAATTACGTTTGCCACCAGGCATCCAGGTTTCCAAGGCAACAATACCTGGAGGCATTACGTGCTCTCTGATGGGGGGCACAGTCCCTGATGGGGGTGCTGCTTATGATGGAGTGCGGCTTTGAATAAGTGCAGAGCAGTTAAACACAGCACTTTAATTATGCCTTCTCTACTTTCACAGGTAACTGCATTTATCTGCTACCTCCACTCTTAACCAGACAAACGCATTGACTCCTGCTGTTCTTCTCTGGGTAACTGCATTTATCTGCTACCTCCACTCTTAACCAGACAAACGCATTGACTCCTGCTGTTCTTCTCTGGGTAACTGCATTTATCTGCTACCTCCACTCTTAACCAGACAAACGCATTGACTCCTGTTAAATTCTCAACAAATGTTGTAATTATATCTGTGTATCTGTTGACTTGTCCTCACCTCTAGGCGCACTCAGGTTTATGACTGTGGCCTGGTTCCTAAGAAACATCCCCCCCTATTCATGTGAGCCTTATCAGCTTCTAATTGGGGCGGAGTTGAATGCTCATTTGAGCATCTCCCTATAAATTTAGTTCAGCTCATGGGTGAGATCTCTGATGGGGGGCACAGTCTCTGATGGGGGTGCTGCTTATGATGGAGTGCGGCTTTGAATGAGTGCAGAGCAGTTAAACACAGCAGTCGAACTAAAGCAGGAGAACTTAAGCAGCAGGAAGACACAACAACAGCAAGAAACTCTACTGCATGCTGGACAGACTGCAAGGAAACACCCTGGGAAACATCTCTTACATACCTGAGTCACACTCCGTGTACCTTTTTTATATAATACACCCCTCTTCTGCTCTTCATATTACTATCCTCTGTTCCCAAATCTCATTTCTTTACCCCTCTGCTCCACCCCAAAACTTGTACATCTACCCCTCATTGCTATCATCTCCCTACTATTGCTTTCATCACCTCCCCAAAATGCCTCTTCCACTCCTCCTTCTCATTTTCCTCTCCTCTGTTCCCAAAATCCATTCACTATATCCCTCTGCTCCTCCCAAACATTTGTATATTGTGCCCTCACTGCTTCCCTCACCCCTCTATGGCACCCACCACCTCCTCCTATTACTCCACTCTCCCACTGACCCGAACACCTCCACTAGTAGTTTCTCACGCTCCCATGCCACCTTTCTCACCCTTCTCCTCCTCATAACCGCGGGGGACATCTCCCCGAATCCTGGCCCTCCACCACCTCCCTCACCCGCACAAAACCCTCCCGCCTCCACGTCCTGCCGCAACCCCCGCAACTTAGTATGTGTCCCCCTGCTCCCTAAAATCTCCCCCCCGTTTTCATGTGCACTCCTGAACGCCCGATCGGTGTGCAACAAGCTTACCGCCATCCACGACCTCTTTGTTTCCCGCTCCCTCAACCTCCTGGCGATTACGGAAACCTGGATCCAGCCCACTGACTCTACCTCCCCTGCTGCACTCTCCTATGGCGGTCTCACCTGGACCCACTCACCCAGGCCCAACGGTCGTAAAGGTGGTGGGGTTGGCCTGCTCCTGTCACCACTGAGCACCTTCCGAGTCCTCCCAAACCCCCCCTCCCTATCCTTCTCCTCCTTCGAGGCCCACTGCGTCCGACTATTCTCCCCAACCCCCCTGAAGATTGCTGTGATATACCGGCCTCCTGGATCCATACCCCGCTTCCTGGAAGACTTCTCCTCCTGGCTACCCTTCTTCCTCTCCTCTGAGCTACCCACCATCATCCTTGGGGATTTCAACATCCCTGTCAACCTCGACAACCCGGACACAGCCCGTCTCCTCCACTTAACCTCCTCCTTTGCACTTGCACAGTGCATACAATCCACCACCCACTCCGACGGTAATATCCTTGATCTTGTCTTCTCCAACAGCTGCGCTCCCCACAACCTCACTAACACCCCCTTCCCTCTCTCTGACCACAACCTGATTACCTTCTCTATCTCCTCGTCCTCCAACGCCTACCCCTCCAAATGTCACACTACTACCAGCCGTAACCTCCGCAACCTTAACCCTGCCTCCCTCCACTCTGCAGTTGATCAACTCCATGACCGCATCCTCCCCCTGTCCTGCCCCGACTTGGCTATGACCGCCTACAACAATGCGCTGTCAACAGCCCTTGACTCACTAGCGCCTTTAACCACACGCAACATCAGACCCCGACCGCTCCAGCCCTGGCAGACTGATCACACCAAAACCCTCAAACGACACAGTCGTGCCCTGGAGCGACTATGGCGCAAAACCAAATACCAACAAGCCTTCACCCGATACAAATCTGCCTTCCACACCTACACCTCCTCCCTCCATACTGCCAAACAAGCCTACTTCCTGACCCTCATCAAGGCCCTCTCCTCCAATCCTTGCCGACTCTTCTCCACCTTCAACTCTCTACTCTCGCCACCTCCACCCAGCACCTCACTCACTGCCCTTGAGATTGCCAATCACTTCAAAAACAAGATTGACACAATTCGCAAGGACATTGCCGCAACTCACACGCCTTCTCAACCGTCCCCTCTCACACAGCTACCCCCTCATTCCCCCTTCCCCTCGACATAACCCACAGGGACTTCGTCACTGCTCAAACTCCCTCCAACCCCCTTCCCCCTCACTCAGCTACCCCCTCTACACCCCTCTCCCACGGCCCCACCACTGCTCTGACCTCCTCTCCCACCCCACCCTACATTCCTCATACTGAAGCTCCCCCAACACTCCACACCTTTGACCTTACTACCATCGAAGAAGTCTCCAAGATCCTCTCTGATGCCCGCCTCACCACCTGCCCCCTTGACCCTATCCCCACACAACTCCTACAACCTCCCTCCCCCTCCATCCTACGCTCCCTCACCCACATCTTCAATCTCTCCCTCTCCTCCGGCACTTTCCCTTCCCCTATGAAACATGCACACATCACCCCCATACTTAAAAAGCCCTCCCTGAACCCCAATGACCCGAACAACCTCAGACCCATCTCCCTGCTCCCATTTACATCTAAACTCCTCGAGCGCCTAGTCTACGCCCGCCTATGCTCTCACCTCAACGACAACAACCTCCTCGATCCCCTACAGTCCGGCTTCCGTCCCCTACACTCCACCGAAACTGCCTTACTCAAACTCTCCAACGACCTGCTAACCGCCAAAGCTAATGGCCACTATTCAGTGCTCCTACTCCTTGACCTCTCTGCGGCCTTTGACACAGTCGACCACCCCCTCCTCCTCAAAAAACTACACTCCCTCGGCCTCAGAGATTCTGCTCTCTCCTGGCTCTCATCCTACCTGTCACAACGCTCTTTCAGCGTTACCTATAATGCCACCACCTCCCTCTCACTCCCCCTCTCTGTTGGGGTCCCTCAAGGCTCTGTCCTCGGGCTCCTTCTTCTCCATCTACACCTCCTCCCTTGGCCAACTCATACACTCTCACGGCTTCAACTACCACCTCTATGCTGACGACACACAAATCTATCTCTCAACCCCCCACCTCACCCCCTCGGTCTCCGCCCGAATCACACACCTGTTGAGCGACATATCAGACGGGATGTCGCTCCACTTCCTTAAACTGAACCTCTCCAAAACCGAGTTTCTTGTCTTGCCTCCAGCCCGGACACCACCCCCATTGACTTCTCCATCATGTCCAACAACGCCACCATCAAACCCGCCCCGCAGGCCAGAGTACTTGGTGTCATTTTGGACTCCAACCTATCCTTCCAGCCCCAAGTCCAATCTTTAACAAACTCGTGCAGACTCCACCTCCGCAACATTGCCAAAATCCGCACGTTCCTAACTCCAGAAACCACTAAACAGCTCATCCACTCCCTCATCATATCATGACTCGACTACTGCAACTCCCTCCTCACTGGCCTGCCTCGCCGCTGGCTATCCCCGCTTCAGTCCATCCTGAATACGGCTGCCAGACTCATTCACCTTTCCAACCGCTCCGTTTCCGCCACCCCCTCTGCCAATCCCTCCACTGGCTTCCGATTGCGCAACGGATCAAATTCAAAATCCTAACGCTGACGTACAAAGCTGTCCACCATACTGCCCCGCACTACATCACTGACCTAATATCCAAGTACCGCCCAGCACGCACACTCCGCTCCTCACAAGACCTCCTTCTCTCTAGTTCCCTGGTCTCCTCCTCCCATGCCCGCCTCCAGGACTTCTCCAGGGTGTCACCCATCCTCTGGAACTCCCTGCCCCAACCCATCTGATTATCACCTACTCTCCTCTCCTTTAGGCGCACCCTGAAAACCCATCTCTTCAGGGAAGCCTACCCTGCCCCCTGCTAACTTGCCGACCTCCTCCACTCTTCCTACCACTCCATCCCCCACAGCTATCTCCTCCTGTGCCACCATCCCCTCCCTCCTAGATTGTAAGCTTGAAAGAGCAGGGCCCTCGATCCCCTCATGTTTTGCATTGTATTGGTATTGTTCTGTCACATGTTCTGTCCCCCTTTGTAATGTACAGCGCTGAGCGAACTATTGGCGCTTTATAAATACTGTATAATAATAATAATAATTACGTCACTTGCCCCTTTCACCAGCCTCTTCACAAAAGAGGTGAGAGGAGGGGCTGAATGGGGAAGCTTCTGCTGTCAGTCAAGGCAGAAAGCATGGGCGGGGGACATGATCTTACCCTGACCAGGGAAGATAGAGGCACGCTGTGCTTTTGCAGAGTGCCTGTATCTAACAGCATGATGACAGGAGACAAACTGTCCACGGAGCACAGGTTGGCTGCCATGCTTGGTGTTGATCAATCTACTATCAGGAGGAAGGGAACCAGAAGAATCAAGCAGGTAACTAAGAACAGCAGGCATGATTAAAATAATATGAAAAAAAACACACAAAAATACAATAAAAAGAGGCAGTGCAATGGATTTTTTTAGGTTTACAAACACTAAGTCATAAGCTTCTTTGCAAGTGAATAGAGATTAGCTAGAAATTGGTCTTATGACATGTTCTAGGATATCCACACAAAAGAGCAGAACAGAATGTAATTGCTGTGACTTCTCCATTAAAAGCTGGTCCTAATATATAGAATCCTCCTGTCCAGTTAGATGCAGCTTAGCATACTGAGTTTGCATAGTAAGCTAGCTGCAGGGCTGGACCAGCCAGAGTAAAGAGAAACATCTCAAGCTTTCTACATACAGAATCTGTGAATGAAGGAACATCTTCAATTGTTACAGCAATATCTTTGTTTGAGACTGAAGGATCAACTATAGGAACAGACCACTTTTTAATGAACTATTTTTCCACTGGAAAGAATTCAGCAAAGATCTTT
The DNA here is from genome assembly GCF_062004578.1 of Staurois parvus. Taxonomy (NCBI): domain Eukaryota; kingdom Metazoa; phylum Chordata; class Amphibia; order Anura; family Ranidae; genus Staurois; species Staurois parvus. The sequence continues at coordinate 3,514,907 of NW_028318233.1, forward strand.
CTTTCTCATATATTTTTTTCTCTGTATATTTTTCATATTTGTTTAGTAGCCCTGAAGAAGGGAGAGTATTTTCTCCCGAAACACATTGGCTTGATGTATTTGTCGTTACTCTCAATAAATGCCTCCTAATCTACCATCAAAGTGCATTCTTTTGGACATCTGGCGCTCCTTCTTTTCTACTATTCCAAGACAACAATATATCTTATCCTTGAATCTCATGTATGGGGATTTAGGATAGAATCAGAGGACTTGAGAGAGCAGAGCGCCATGCCAGAGAGGTAAATGTTACACAACCAAAAGGTGAGGCACTGTGCTGATCAAGGCAAAGCCTATGTGCCTTGAATTAGAGAAAAGGTGCATGCACGAGAAATGTAAGCTGCACACAATTACAGCAATATCTATGGAAGGGGAATGCGGAGTAGGATTTGAGCCCTGCCTACATGATGTAAACAGAAGCTTGCTGATGGGAGAAAGTGAAAAATATTGAGTTTAATTCTACTTTAAGATGCTTAGACAATCCATAAAAGGTAGACGTGTGTCCCCCGACCCACCCCGCTTCATCCAAAAAGGGAAGTTCTGCTTGTTTGCCCCCCCCCCCCACTTCCACATCTGGTACTTTTTGGGGGGGAGTGGGTACCTGCTCCCACAGTCGGTCAGATGCGTTGTGGCAATCTTAGTCAGAAGTTTGCCCCCCCCCCTGCCTCCTTCCCCTGCAGCCTTCTGACACACTTCACAGGTCCCAGAAGACTGCAGGACCATTCAAAAAGCACAGTGTGCTTCGCACATGTGCACTGGGAGACCAAATATGAAGCTGCAAGGCTCCACTTCCAGTTTCCCTCCTGATGATGCCGACACCTGCACCCAAAGCCGACTGAAGAAGTGAGGATATCGCTGGATCCCTGGACAGGTAAGTGTCATATTAAAAGTTCGCAGCTACAGTATTTGTAGCTGCTAACTTAATTTTTTCAAGGGAGCCTAGAGCTCCACTTTAAGGAATAACTGTAGCCTAAGGGCACCTTCCTCTTTATATAGGACATTCAATGCATCAGGAGCTTAAAGAATAGGCAATATTTTAATTGCATTTAGTCTGTTAAAACACAGTGTATCAAATAACTGTCTTTAAAATAAAAACTTATTTTCTTTTCATCCTTTATTTCATTCAGCTATGAACTCTCAATAAATGCCTCCTAATCTACCATCAAAAGTGGATCATTATGACATTTTATGGATTGGGTCTATATTATTATTATACAGGATTTATATAGCGCCAACAGTTTGCTCAGCGCTTTACAATATACAGTAAAGGGAGACAATACAGCAACAATACAGTTCAATACAAGAGGGATAGGAGGGCCCTGCTCCCTGGAGCTTACAATCTAGGAGTATATACTGTATACTTTAATAAACGGCAGAGATTCTTTGACTTGGTAACTTACTTTAAAGAATGCCTGACTTGGCACACTTCTTTTGTGGCTTAATACAAGGGAAAGTCACTAAAGTTTCAACACATCAGGAACACTCTGGAGACTTTAACACAGCTGCTAGATGGGAGATTCCAGTCATTACTAAAAATATGTCCATTGCCTTTTTGGGTAATGAAATCAGAAAGCATCCCCTGCTTTTGTTTAATTTTATTTTTTATTTCAGGTACTTATATAGCGCCATCAATTTACTCAGCACTTTTACATATATACTGTATTTTACATTCACATCAGCATTTACATTAATATTAAGATGTGAGCCAGTGAATCTCCTTGCCATAAGCTGGAGATGAGTCATTGGTTGCTAGAAACCTAGAGGCTGCTAGCATCCTAGTACCCAGAAGCTTTGTGTAGGAAGCTGTCAAATTCATGACAGCTTCCCAGCACATAGGTGTCCCACCCTGAGGACTGGAATCTCTCTGTATGCCAGCTCAGAGTTGGTCTTAATACTAACATGAAGACTTAAGATCATTGTTTTTGAATCTGCGACAGCCGTAGCAATGAGTTTTTAAAGTGGTACAAATAGGAGTAGCCCCTTTTAAAAGGGGCCATATTGCCAGAATAGTGATCTAAATGGTTTAATTAATTCCCCTAACAGGTCTCAATGCTCCAGTTCTCAGTGAGATTGGTGTTTTTGGTCACACTGTAAATAGACAGGGTCCACTTTATTTAAACACAATCTGGGGAATTAACAAAGCTTCCTCCGACAGAAAACTTGTGCACAAAACTGGCACCACATTAAAAACCAGATAGATCTGTTTCAGGTCCATCTGCACCAACCACACCAGTTTCTGTTTCAGAGTGTAATAGAAACTGGTGCAGATTCTGTGCCTAATTAACAAAGGAATCATGGCATTTTCAATACAGAAAATTTCTTCAGATTGGACCTGGCATTTGGGATATGAACTAATTGCAGATAGCTCATGTGCCTTTCTGCCTCATCCTTTCCCTAACCCCTACAAACACAGGGCTCACGGCTCTCTTCCCCCCTCTTGATCTCAACAGGTACAGTAGGTAAGGGGGTGGACAGAAAAAGGCAGAAGTAGCTGCGGCTGTCCTGCTCTTATATAAGAAGGAACATGGTGATGTTACAAAGTGAGTGATGGTATATTGATTTTAACAGCTATTAGTGAAGTTACCAGCTAAATATTGGCTGTATTCAAACATCTCTAACACCAAACATTAATTTCCAATGGTTTTGGTAAATTTTTCTCTTAATTGTTGGTTGTACAACACAGTTACTGCTATCATTCGCATAGTGTACCTGTCCCATGTTATAGTATAAGTTATTTCAGCAAGGGATCTAGTTTTTAAAGACGCTTGTCAGTACATGTATTAATGTCATGCCACTTTGGGTCTTCACTGTGTACTGGTCTGCTGAAAACAGACAGTTACACTTTAATGTACCACATAAAGTATATTAAAACAGAAAAAGCATATATATACAACTTTTTTTGTTGTTTTGTACATACCAGATATACATCAGAAGGACTGTTCTCCAGCAAAGCACTCCATATTTTACCAAATCAAAGACACTGTTTGCGGAGTCACCGCTTTTTAGGGTTCCACTACATTCCTTTAATTTCACTGCAGGAACTTCTTTCCCATTGCCACGAGCTATCTGGCGCAGTACTTCTTCTGCTTTGTCTGTATAACCATGGGAGTATAACCATCTTGGAGATTCAGGGAGTAAACTAAGAACACAAAATAACATGTGTCACATGTGTGTGGTAATATGATGTGTGTAGCACAAGGATAGAGAAGGACATCTAGAAGCACAGAATTTATCACTGTATAACTGTGATTTATTGCAGATCAATTCTACCCATAGGTTTCTCTTATTTTATGCTCTACAAACTCAGACTGAATGTACGCAATTCAGACAGTGATTATAGGTTACCACGATTATACGAACCAAAAGGAGGGAACCCACATTGTTGTGATCTCATTAAGACCTTTCATGAAACTGAGTACGATGCTTGGTGGTTGCAAGCGATGTAGCCAATCAGCAAAGCATGGAGGGCTTAAATAGGCATTCTAAATAAGCCTGCAGTTCTTACTACACATGTATATTATCAATGTGTTGGCTTATTCAAGAAGAAATTTTTCAGAATCTTGATTTCCAGTGGCAAGAACAAGAATGGTATGAGTCTCATCACCTTGTTAGCATTACACTCCTATACTCTCTTTCTGCACATTTTGTACAATGAGCAAGAACATGCTCGGGTCTGTTTCACAGTCCACATGTATGCCTTCTGTCCACTTCACACTGGTTCTTGTGAGTGGGAAGGTTTCTAGTACCTCTCTAAAGTATGTGTTTATCTGTGACCGCTGGTCGCTCCTAACTACCCGCTTTTTGCTGAGGCGGCACTGCTCTGTGTTTCCCTGGATCTCTCCCCAGACCGGTCATTATGCTGCTGCACTTTCCTTGAGATGTGATGATCCTGTGCTTTCATTGCTGAGGCTGGATACTTCTATCTTATGTGTTTAACTGTTAAGAACATGCTCTCGACTTACAATTGTACTATCTACTTTAAATGAAATGAATGACAGCAGAGGTTACTGGCTTTAGGCATTCACAAAAGCCTATCCAATACTAGTGTCACTGAGCTTAATTAAAGAGGAAATCTGATCGTAAACTTGTTCCCAACCCCATTCTAATTCCTATACTAACTAGCCTGCAGAGGAAAGATGTGTATTCTTACCTATTCACTGGGCGCTCAAGTTTGGTCATATGGTCAACTCACAGCGCTGGCTTCAGGGGAAAGGAGAGATCACTAACAACAGTCTCAATGCCTGGACAGTTAATATCAAAAAAGTAGTGTGGCACTTACTCCAACAAAAATACTAAGATAATGTGACTTTATAATAATAGTAATAATAATATTAAGTTAGCTTCACCATTTAACAATAGAGTATTTATATAGCGTCAAAGGGTTTGCTCAGCGCTGTACATTAGAATGGGGGACAAGACATGAGACAATACAGTAGCAAAACAATACACGAGGGTTAGAGGGCCCTGCCCTTTCAAGCTTACAGTCTAGGAATACTGTATAGAAACTATAAACAACTATACATAAATACACCAAATCCCAATGCTCTATTACAATGACAAAGTGAGGGATGGTCCATCCTGAGGAAGTCAAGTGATCGGCGATGCAACACATTGGGTGGATCTGAGTTAAATCACTTCTGGTCACAGCTGAAGTTGGAAGTTGTGGTGAGAGGACGCGAGATGTGATTATATGCGCAATACAATCTATGTGGGTGTACTTTTAAATATAAGTGTAGATTTCTAAATTGAATAAAAGAGTGTGAGATTGTACTACACTATGGGGCAGTTTCTTTTCATTTCTATAAGTACCACCATTGAGAGAAGATGGATGAGAGCTATTTAAAAGGGACCATTACCCAGCACCAAGCACAAAGCCCAGCCTGTGGGCAATATATCTGAGTGCTTTTTGATCTGTATGAGAGCATATATTAAATTCAGAGGTGAGCAGTCACTTTGCACAGAGGTGAAGCACGTTTACACAGAAGTGGAACGTGGATATACTGTATGTTGATTTCTGATAAGGATATGGCGAATTGATTAACTCAAGAGTTAAAATATTATTTGACTGGTGGACACTGACATGTTTTCACAATTGAGGATTCACTTAATATTGCATGATCATTTTGGAGTGCACTTACAGCACCGTAACAGTGGTACGAATTTCCCAGCAGTCACTACTGAGTTTTGTGTGCAATTTTAAGGTTAATGTGGATTTTACACATCTTTATGCACTTTAGAATAGTGTTACAGTATTAGGAATTTATGTATATGTATTTAGTTGGATGCTGCCTAGAGCACCACAAAAAAATATTATGGAAAGAAAAAAAAAAATTAAGATACTATTGAAACTTATGTGCAACTTTATATTTAATTTGGAGTGCACACAAATTTATGCCTTTTGTAATTGTAATAGAGCATTGGGATTTGGTGTATTTATGTATAGTTGTTCATAGCTTCTATACAGTATTCAGTAAGCTTCAGCACCATTTAATGATAAAGTCATGTTATCTTACTATTTTTATTGGAGTATGCGACACACTACTATTTTGACAATAGCTTTTCTACATATGTAGGGACACATATATTAGATGTTGGCGGCTGCTCACTCTATGAGTTTGATTCTATGGAAGTGGTAGCGCATAAGTTATTTTGTATTTAAATGCCTGGGCAGTGACGTCACCCATAGGCATACTATGCGGTAATCCACGTCGGCTGTCCCTCCTCTCCCCTGAAGCTGGTGCTGGGTGGCAACCATGGGACCAGACTGTACCAGAGCACCCAGAGAATAGGTAAGTAACCACATCTTTCCTCTACAGGCTAGTTAGCATAGGATTTAGAATGGGGGTGGGAGCAAGTTCAAGATTAGACCAGACTTCCACTTGGAACTGTGGTCTAGTCACACAGGGTCCTTTATGTCATTCCCACCATGGGCCAAAACTTGTGTGGGTTTCTGCCAGGTAATCTAATTTCTTACCACTGTATATATATTGGCATGAATGGGTATCCTCGGCACATCCCAAAACAAAATGAAAAAAGAAAAGACAAGAAATATGGGAATTTGAAGGTGTCACAATCATGCCCACAGGGAGAGGCACATTTCTCGATTTTGCTCCAGGTTTCTGCATTGTGGTATTTCTCTTAAACTAATATGCAGTCACTTGGGAGGGGGAGGTGTAGGATCGTGCATATAAGAGCCAGGCACAGGATTTCCCTGTATTAAGAAGGCTTCATGTATCTCCTCATTCCCCCTCCCTCAGGAATGCAACCAGCATATGGTGCTGAGCCCTGCCTAACAATTCCTCTGCCAAATAAGGTAGGGAAAATACTAGTTGATGTTGTGTAGAAAAAGAAGCTGTTAGTTCTTGTGAGGAGTCAGACAAGTGAGGACCATCTCGATACAACACCTTTCGGACAGAAAGCAAAGGAGAATCTCGCGGCAACAACAAAACCCAATGCGAGACCAGAAATCCCTTTTTTAGCTCATCAGACTCGACCCTGCTTAACTCAAGGCATTTATTTGGCAAGTACTTATTTACCTAAACTTCTTTGTGTTATCTGTGCTGTTGTGCTCTGTATATATATATATATATATATATATATATATATATGTTACATCTTCTTTCTGTAAATATTCGTACTGCACCCTTTTAACCTTTTGGGTAATAAATCTTACTTTCTGAAAGTGTTGAATTGTTTCTATAGCTCTTAATTGCAATTTACGAATTTATGGTTCTCAAAAAAGCGCTACTGTGAGTATTTAACCCTCTGTATAACCGGTCTGTAGAAATAGCGGTATACTGTCGATTAACCAATCATCCTAGTGAATTGCTGAGTTTCCTCTTTCTCTGTATAAAAAGGAGGTGGTGGCAGTGTGAAAGGTTAATTTTGTAATTTAACCTGACCCAGTAACAAGCGCATGCAGGCTGCCGGTACATCGATTGTGGTCCAAGTAGCTGCAAAATCGTTAAGCAGGGTGCAGTTGGGTGTGGCATTGTTACGCACGTGACAGTGCGGTTTCAGATTGGCTAGTTCTTCGGTCGCGAGTTTGGTGAGAAGGGCTGGGGTATGACGCGGCGCTCGTCACAGAAGGTGCTTGTCTTTTTTCCCTCCACTCCTACAATGCTTCATTTAGCCACCATGCGCTAGGAAAAGAAGGCCTTATTTATTTATTTTTGTTTTAAAGCTCCAAGTTGCTCACGCAAGGTTAACACACTCTCCCTTCTCCACATGACAACCGTGGGCCAAACCGAAAGCACCAGCGTTGCCACACCAAAAAAAGGGGATTGAGCCATATGCTTCTCCATACCTTGAATTACAGGGTATTTTTTTTCCTTCCCAGAAGCTGAAGACAGCATCAGGGAGGTAAAGGAAAGCTGAGTATGTGGTGCTGGGGAGAGATACATTAAAGTGTATATGTCTATATAACTACTGCAGGTACAGAGATACTAAGGTCATAAAAGGACAAAAACAAATTGGATGTATTGTAAAGCTGCATGGAAAATATAGCTACTATGTTTAAAGCTAAATAAAAAATTAAAATGCCATAAACTATAATCTTTTAGCAATTTTTAAGGGAAGGAATCGCATACAAAGCTGTGTGGTATAAGCTTGCCGTGCAACCAATGTTTCACAGAACTACATGTCTATTTTACAGAAATATAATGAGACTTTTTCAAGAAGGCAAAAAACAAAAAGGGGCCAATAGCAACCGATCACAATTCACCTTTCACTGGTTTGATGAGAGCAGAAGGAAGTCTAGTGCTTACTTTCTGCTTACTGCACCGTGGCTTTGCTTTCGCGCACTGTTGAATGAATAAGCCAGGATATGTTCTGTAGAGAGAAGGTGAACTGAGGTGTTGACAGTCAAGTGTGAAGGTAGCGGAAAAGCTTGCATTCTCTAGTCAAAAATGCCAGCTTAACATTACCAGCCAGATAAGAGAAGACAACAAAGTTTCTTGCCTTAGGGATCAATGAAAACACTTGATTTAAATTAACTCAGATCAGAAGATACTTTCTACCACATCAGGAAAAAAAAAAAGAAAAAACAACATGAATACATCCTCAAACATAAACAAAATATCAGAGAATACATCAAATATGTTGTCCCATCTTTACGGTTTCTATACACATACACCTCCAACTTCCATTAAACGAAATAAATAAATAAAAGGTTAAACAATGGCAGCAATAACAAAAAATGCATGAAACAGCTGTCAGCTAACTTGGCAGTTATTGCAGTTTCCTGTGTACAATTATTTATACAAATGTTTCATTTTCTGCAACAGTGCCTCTAAATTTTTTGTTTGGATGTTAAAATATTTAAATGAGCACTGGAATAGAAGGTTCAATATGAGCAATGCTTAAAGCATACCTAAATCCAAAAGCAAAAATTAAAAATAAAAAAGTAAATTAGGTATTTTTCAACTTCCTTCCATTCAGCAAAAGTGGCAGTTATGAGGGTTGACAAATCATTAACATTGACAGGGGTACAATGGTTAGCTTACAGTCAATTTTGAAAAACTTTTATTTCAAAAAAGAAAAAATCTTTCTGGAAAGGCTTCAAAAGTGTTAGCTGGAGTTAACCTTTAATTTGTTAGTCACTTATGTGACGTCCAACTAAATCTAATACTTGATTTAACTCTACCCTCTCAAGATAATTCTGCTATCCAAGAATGTATCCGCTGAACTTTCATAGATAGAAGTGCAAACCCAAGATATAGTGTGCGTCTCTTGGCGGATCACAAGGTGAAAATAAAGGTGGGAATAAAAAGTTAAAAACAGAACGCTAAAGCAGCCATCACACAAAAGGATTGGTTTGCTGCAATATATTACATTCTTCTTTATGGGTTTGGCTATGATTTAAATCACTTGTCTACAAGGTGCGTTTTGAAATGGCAAGTAGACAAATGGTTAGAGCAAGCTTAAAGCCACTTTATTTTCAGGCTTCCCCACCCACTGGGAAGCCCAGGACCACAGGAAACCGCATCCCTGGTTATAGCAGGAGCTGCTCCGGGAACATCCGTTTCCCAATCCCTCCTACAACTAATGACCCCAGAAGCAATGTATATTGTGTCACTTCTGGGATTACAGCTGTCATTTCTTGGCTATTGTCGCCAAATGTTGCAGCTATTCCAGCATGATCTGTGCTGGAATAGTTGCATTGGAGGATAGGAGAGATATTGAGGGTCTAATAAACCCCCAGTGTCTCCATGTAGAGAACCTGTCACCTACCCATGTTATTACATGGTTATAAAGTAAAAAATAAATAAATGTTAAAAGAAGAACAGTATAAAATACATTTTAAAAATAATTAAAGTAATGTAAAGCACCCTGTCAAACCCGCACATATCCCATAATAAAAAAAAGTGCAGCATAGGGTTAGCATGTGTATGTAACATCAATTGTGCCACACATGAGAAGTATCATTGCGAACACTAGAGTGAGAGCAATAATCCTATGGCCATAGTGCACAGTTAACTCTAAACTGATGACCTGTAAATGCTTTTAAAAGAGCCTCCTATGGAGAATTGTAGGTACCATAGTTTTTGCAATGACACGGGTATGCACAATTTTAACACTTGACACATTAGGTATGTAATTACTCAACACAACCCATCTGTTTTCTACCCAGAAAAATGGGTATAATACTGTACTGTACTAAATTTTATTTTAGTGTGTTTTTTTTCCTGAAAATTTACATATTGATAAATAATTGACAAATATTGTCCAACATAAAAAATTGCAACTACCACCATTTTATTCTCCAAGGTCTCTGCTTTCAGAATATGTATAAGTTTGGGGGAGGTTTACAGTAATTTCTAGCAAAAGAAATATAGATTTTAACGTGTGCAAAAATTAAAAATTGCCCCGTTAGACAAGTGGTTAAAATAGCTAATTTATGAACAGGATGAAAGGCGATATGGAGATGCATTGCATAGCATTAGAGAACAGACTTAGGACTCACTCAATAATTATGCACTTTTTTTATATAGTGCCAATATTATAAATGCTGCTACATATTAAAAGGGTGAACCTTACAGACCCTAGACTAGAACAAAAAAAATGACAGGAATTGATCCACAAACAGACCCTGTCCAAATTAATTTCCAATCTAAGAGGTGACAAAACAGACACAGAAGGGTAAGGGAGATGCTGGTAAAACTAGATTTTCCCTCATTGAAGCAACTTCCTCTCACCTCCTGTTACGTCTCCAGTACATGAAGAGAATTCTCCCAGATGGGAAAAAAACAGTTTTGGCGGTTTGACTAATATGTCAGAGTACAGTATAGAATGCCAGAGAGCATGTAACCATTATTGGATAAACTGATTAGCACAGAATGCACTTAAAAGCCAGTGGTGGAGGGCAGATAATGGTATGCAGCAATGGGCAAACTACGGCCCGCGGGCCGTATACGGCCCGGCGGACCTTTTAATCCAGCCCGCAGAGCGTGATACTGTCAGGATGTGTGTAGGCGGGGCAGCGTGACGAACGTGAGGGGAGCTAGGCTCCTCTCACAGTCCTCCCTGAAGACCGGTGTAGCATGAAAATCTGTCTCCTATGAGGATCTGTCCCCCTCGACGTATCTGCGCATGTGCCGGAGATCGCCGATCGGCTGCTAATGCCTGAAACTGGCACATGCGCAGATACGTCGAGGGGGACAGATCCTCATAGGAGACAGATTTTCATGCTACACCAGAACGGCGTGGGAACACGGCGAGAGGAACGCGCGGAGCAAAGGTAAGTGAATTGACACAGGGGGGACTTGGGGACTTAATATGGGGGATGAATTAATATGGGGAATGAATTACTATAGGGGGGTGAATTACTATATGGGGGATGAATTACTATGGGGGATGAATTACTATATGGGGGATGAATTACTATATGGGGGATGAATTACTATATGGGGGATGAATTACTATATGGGGGATGAATTACTATATGGGGGAATATTACTATACTTACTATGGATGACACATACACATCATTCATCTACTCTTGGTCCGACCCCCGGGTCCAATATATGAACCCATTGCGGCCCTCAAGTCAAAAAGTTTGCCCACCCCTGGTATAGAGAATATCTATGTAAGAAGTCAGAAATACTATACAGCTGGAAGATGAGTAGTGGCTGGATGACTGGAAGCTGACATACTGTAGGTATGCAGCAGATAGGAGCTGTGGAAGGGAATCCTGTTAGTGGAATACTGGATAGGAGAGTAGCAGCAGAACCTAACCTGAGATTATTATAGCAGGAATAGGGAGTTTGATGGTCTTGAGTTAGGAAGGGACATTTATGGATAGTCATGTAAGTAGAAATGGCAGAACTTAACCGGTTGTGGACACTAAGCATGGTACAACCACCCCCACCCCCAAAAAAAAAATAATAATGGAAGTATACAGGGCAAATGTAACATGCACTTTCCTTCTGCCTAGCTGCCACTACCCTTCCTTTGCTTGCTGGCAATTCACAAATTTGCAGTTGTCAAAATCACACTTTGGAGGTGCTATGTAAACACAGCAACTGTAGAAGCTGCTGCTGCTGCTTCCAAGAGCAAAACAGCCCTACTAACACTATATAAACACTGTTTAGACAAGATAGAGATATGAAGTTACATTGTTTCAATCTTCATATGATGCTAGTTAAAGCAACAATGGCAGTGTTCAAAGTGACGGATGCATGCTGGATTTACTTTGGGGGACATAGTTTTTTTTTTTAATAAAAAGGACTTGTCAAAACTGTCTGTTTTGGGTGAATGAGCAGGGGTACAATATACCCAATACTAACACGGGGGGGTACCGGGATTTGGGGGCCCCCTTGTTAAAGGGAAGGGGGGTTTCAAGATTGCAATAAGTCCCCCCCCACTTGCAGACCTCCCACCAGGCCACGACTGGCCATAGGGCACACCAGGAATTTGCCAGGGCCACTGGGCTTTAGAAGAGCGGCCTGTTGATTACTGGCCGCACAGCAGGAAGTAAGCGGCGACCGCGGCCTGGACAGAGCTAATACAGACTGCGGCTGCCGCTCACCTCCCGCTGTGTGGCTATGCCTAAAGCAGGGCTGACAGGAGGAAGCAGTGAAGGCTCCAGTGAAGAGCAAGAAGCAGCCGTCGAAAACACCTCCTCGGCCGGCCACTGCACACAGCCACACTAAAGGGACAATGGCGGCCTCTCTCATTCACTGGCAGGCACACTGTGACATATCTGTAGCGGCAGTGGATTTGGCTGTCTCTTTGCTGGACAGGGCTGTCTCTTTACCCAGTTGGGTCCAGCAAAGAGACATCCCAATCCAAAAAAGAGATATCCCGTCTCTTTGTGGATTGGGATGTCTCTTTGCTGGATGGGGATGTCTCTTTGCTAGATTGGGCCATCTCTTTGAATATATAGGGAGCACTGTGATTAGATTTCTAGGGGCACTGTGATATAAAGGGAACTGTGCTGTAAAGAGGCACTATAATCAATACAGTGCCCCTGTACAGTGCAATCCCCTTTGTATTACAATGCGGAGCACCGACTCCGTGAATATTCCATCACCAACTGCCCCCGCGAATGCCCTTGCAAACACACCCCCCGCCAAAATTAGCTGTTCAGTCTAAAATGCCCGGGCCTATTTTTTGTCCCAGTCCAGGCCTGCCTCCCGCAACCACCACCCAGGGTTGTGGGGAAGAGGCCCTTGTTTTTTTCTGCCAGCAAATCACTCCCAAAACGCTGAAGCTTAAAATATGCCTCTAGACTAAAATAGTGTGCATGGACACATAGGATAACATTATTTGCATCTAAAGGCACAAAAACATCCTCAAAAGCTGCTGCTAGGAGCCTTTTTTAAGCTAGTGTGCATGGATCCTTTAAGTGATACCAAACATACAATGTTTAACTGCCATTATCCCTTCTATTTATGCATAATGATCATGCTACTGTATTTAGTTTAAGATAAAAAACAAATCTGAATACCTTATTTAATCATCACTGTTCAGCAGTCACATGATGTCTTTCCTGTCCTCAGGGAAAGTTCTGAGGGAGGAGTTTCTAGTACTCTGCTGATGTATGAATCTGTGTCTGCACAGCGCTGATTGGTGCTGTGCCAGTCACAACATATCTTTCAAGATAGAATTAAAATAATTAATAGCAACAACATGTTTTTCAAGCCTCATACAAATATAGGATTCCAAGCAAATATTTTTTTTTTTTTTTTGTTTAAATTGACTGGCAATAGTTCCACTTTGTTCAGACTGTAAAGAGATTTGGAGGAGGTTCTTCAATCACAAGCTGTCACCCAGAATACACAGAAGGGCGCAAATGCCTAGCGTGCACTGGTGAAAAGAGTATCTGGCTCAGCTTTCCTTTTTTACTCTATTCTGGGTATTGCATTCCTGTATGTATTTCTGAACATCAGTGCTTATACATTTTAAGCTCATTGCACCTATATGCAATTATTGTTATTATTCAACAATTAAGTATACATCTTTTTGTATTATGCTTGATGTTAGATGACATACTTGGTTTTCTGTACCTGCTAGGTGATTGTATGTATTGCATATGCCTAAAGCATATTGGCTATGTGGTGTGCTTACGCTATACATTATAAACAGTAGAAGACAAACTGTGTCGAACAGGTAATAAACAGTTTGATCGGATACATTTTCCCATCAGCCCCTGCGGACTCTTCATTTCTATGCCACATGAAGCTGCATGACCCACAGTTATGGACTCCATATCTGTAGCTCTCTATCTGATCAAAGATGGAACTCCAGTGTGGGCATAATCTTTCACCCTACTGGGGGTAATGAAGCTTCTAAAATCCACGGATTTGTAAAAGATAACATTTAGGCAGTTGGGAATAATACCAGACAACAAAGGATCCTGTTCAAGACCACCCCAATACTCGTGGATGACTTTCTTGATATCAAATGCCTTCTGACTGTATCTGGTACAGAAAACTACCTGGTAGGTTTCATTGTCTGTTCTGCTGAGCTTACTCACACCACTGTTCATTTCCTCTTTGGAACTTTCTATCTTGTTTTTCTCTGCGTATTCCCTTCTATATAATTCACAGGCTTCATCAATGTCAGGGAATGCACATATCTATGCGCAGGTGCAAAACCCTCCTAAGCCCTGCTCACGGCCAATTAGCAAATGCATGTGCGTATTGGAGCCAGGCGGGTTATTTAAGCTGATCTAGTGCCTTGCATTAGTGCCGTTTGGTCTATTATGTTTAAGCACCCGTGCATCCTATTCCCTAATACTCTGTTGCCGATCTGATCTGTTATTGATCCAGCCTGAATGCTGCCTGTACTGACCTCTGGCCTGCCGTTTGACTATTCTTCTGCCTACTGTTTATGCTTGCCCTGCCTGTTAGTTGCCAACCCGGACTGTTTGACCTTGCCTTACTCTTGACTCCTGCACCCGAACCAGCTGATCCTTACTGGTATCCAGCTCCTGCACTTCTGCCAGCTGCTCCTGCACCCTTGCTAGCGTGTCATCTGCCAGTCTGCTCCTACACCTCTGCCAGCGTGTCACCTGCCAGTCTACTCCTACACCTCTGCCAGCGTGTCATCTGCCACTCTACTCCTACACCTCTGCCAGCGTGTCATCTGCCAGTCTACTCCTGCACTTCTGCCAACTTTTTTTTTTTTTTTCTTAAGTATATCATTTTAGATGTAATGGCGCCTGCACATGATGAGCCACATGAAGGCATGCATTTCATCTTGTGCTTGCGCTATAGGACCACTGTATGAGTGGACCCCAGAGGAAGGGGGGGGAGTTCAATTTAAATACTTAAATCTAAGGTTAGCTTCACAGAGACATTTATTTTATATAAATAACTACCTAAAACCGTTCATTTCTATAACGCAGCTTCACACCTAAATGGGGCGTGTTTAAAATGTATCTGTACCCAAACTTATTTTTTTTAGTTTGGGATAGAATGGGGACTGGTTAGAAACCTTTAGGAAACCCCTAGAGATATTTACTTTCACTTGCTGTTCTGGGGAAAACCTTTTACCATACAGGAAGTTGGGGGAAATCTGAAAGAAAGAATCAGATATCAATAAAATGTGAACAGGAGTTCTATGTAACATAAAATAGCATTTTTACTTCTGTTTGTTTAGATGTAAAGAAACAGCAGTAAAACCTGTCAGGAGTTCTAATCCTCATACTCTCTTCTGTAGATATACTTTATTGCAGGGGTATTGAATTAAAGTTTACAGAGGTCTGATCGGTAGTAATTACTTCCATCAGAGGTCCAAATCGAATGTTTGTGTAACGACTCAGATCCTTCACATCTGGGCCTCCCCCGTCTTCCAAAACAAACCCCCTTCTTACATCGATGTTCCTAGTCCCCCCCTTTACATCACAATCTCCCACTTCACATCACACCTAGCCCCCCCTTCACAGTAGTGTCTTCGACCCAGCTTCACATACCCTCCCCCCCCCCCCATCCACCACTCAATAGCGTTCTCACCCTCCTTCACATAACCGTTGCCCTCATCCCCCTCCTTCACAACAGTGTCCTCAGCACCACTTTACATGATCCCCTATCCTTCACACTAGTGTCCTCAGCCCCCCTTCACATCACCCACCCCTCCACCCCCACCCCCTTCACAGTAGTGTTCTCAACCCATCCTTCATATCCCCCCTCCCCCACCCCTTCACAGTAGTGTCCTCAGCCCCCCTTCACATCACATTCTAACCACACCCTCTCCCTTCCTTTCCTTCATAGCAGTGGCATAACCACTTTCACTCTCCTACCTTGCAAAGGTGCATAGGTAAGAGGGTGGGAGGTACAACACGTATGAATGAAGTGCGGGAGATGACCAAGTTAATTTTTCATATTAGCAACCTGATGATTGGTTGCTAGGACCACCCTGCATCCTAGCAACCAATCAACCGCTAGTTAATTTTATTCGGGCAGCTTCTGCCTTCTGTCCAGAACTATCCTGCCTCCCTCTGTTGGCTCTGCTGTGAGAATGAAAGCGATGATGACTCGGAGGAAAAACCAGATAGGACAGTGACTCAGTCTGGATCTGGGCTGTGGTCCACTATTTAGCAATGTCTGCTTTAAAGCATTTCAGTTAAAAATGAAAGCATACAGAGAGCGATACAGGACTATAAACAGATAAAAAAAAAAGTGTATGACTCCAACTGGGCTTTAAATACTGTATAAAGAAATAAAAAGATTTTACCATCAGTTAAAAGTGAACCAAACCCTCATATAATTTTCAGCCAAGGAAGCTGCCATCTTAGCCTCTGCTTGAACTTCAACTGCTATGATGCTGCACATGTGATCAGTTATGACACCAGCCATTTTATGGATTGACAGTTTGGTTAACAGAACAAGCAAATATGACAGTTACATGCCCGGCATGTGTCAAGAACGTAACTGTTTTTTGAAACTGTTAAATTGATGGGTTTAGTTCTGAACAGCTTCTACCCAGCTACTGCACAGAAATGGCTGGGTGGGAACTTCCCCGTTCTGAGTAGACGTACCCCTTTGACTCGTCAGAACGTGGGGCCACGGATCCTGTGATGGCTGTGTCCCTCGGACGGGGAAGAAAGGGATGCTGCAGCTTGTCTCATCCTCTGCTATCAGCATGAGTCACTTCTAACAAGTTTCCCTGACACCAAGAGAAAAAAAGGTGAGAGGAGAGGGACCTCCAGCACACAGCCTGTGATTTACAGCCTTAGCTCTGTTCCTATTTGCTGTGTGAAGGGAGTTGTGACCCTTCACACCAGTCAGCACTCAGAGCTCTGCTCATTGAGCACAGCGGTGTTTTATTTTAGCTTCTCATCCCGTTTTCTGAAAGATCAGGCAAGCTTTATAAATTATGGAATTGAAATGGATGTAGAGAATACTACAGATAAACAGGTACAACTTATGTAGAAGGATTTGTTTTCATCTATGTGTATCACCTGAGGCCAGTCACTTCACTGGTTTTATAAATGTTTACAACCACTTTAAGCTCTGCAAAACCAAAAATGGCATTTTTTTACAACAAATATCTAAAAGGTGTAGCCACTAAAAGCTAGCAAAAGAATATTTTCATCCCAAGTAACTGATTAGACTACCTGAAAATGTTTTTCTCCTGTTTAGCAATATTGGCAACAGTTGGTTTTGGAATTTTGTACGCTCTCCTTTAAAACAAAACTGCCAGGGCCATCAGAGATCAAACTTGATGGACATAAGACTTATCAACTCCATTAACATTGTAAAATGAAAGCATTTAATAATATAACTTACAAAGAAAGGAGGAAAAAGAAAACACCCGGCGTGTTGGCCACAAATGCAAGCGTTCTCCAGTCGCGAATGTAATAGCCCAACAAGGCATATATCGCTATGCCAACAGCAAAAGTGAGATTAGTTAAGGAACCTAGAAGAGAGAAACACAACTGTGAAACATACTATAAATACCTGTACATTGCATTATATGCCAATAATTCACATATCACTAACTTGAATCTTTTCAAACAAAAAATGTATTCCACCCAAAATTGAAAATGATGTGAGTAGATCTACAATCTATTTTTCTAGTTATGAACAGAACATGGAAGGTTTAGAATGTGTCACATTTACCCTTGCTACAAGAAGAGATAAGTTTCCACACAGATAGAAAGTAAACAGAAATCTAAATTATGACATTTGTCACAGAACAAGATGTTAGGAGAAATCTCCAAATTAGTACATCTATATCGGTAGGACATTCCCTTATTTCCTCTTATGCCTCTGGGTCAGGATACAAGAGGAAATCACAAAAAAATGACTCCAAGCCTTTCCCACTCTATCCAAATACAACAGGGTTATGACTTACCGTTAAAACCTTCTCTTGGAGCTCATTAAGGAACACAGGTTAGAAATAATTCTGAAATGTATGGGTTATAATGCTGCCTATAGGTGCTGTTATGAAGCCTACGAAGCCATTGGCCCGAATAGCGTCCATCATGCTTCTATGTTATGCAAACCCAGTACTGGGAATGATCAAAAGAAAGATAGAGTGGGACTTGTGTCCCTTAATGAACTCCAGGAAAAAGGTTATACACACCAAGTCAAAAATACTGTTTTCTTAATTGTTCTTTAAGGACACAGGGAAGAAGTAATGATGATACAAATAGGACACCTAAAAGCAATCAAACTGAGAGGTAGGCAACACAACAGAATGACAACATGCCCACAACAAGGTAAATTGGGGCCACATACAGCTCAAAGAGCAGTCTTAAGGACATTATGTCCAAATCCTGCATCAGCTGAGGCCTGAATGTCCACCTGGTAAGACATGTGAACGTAAGACCAGGTGGGCAGCCTGTCAACTCTGGGAAATAGATGCTTGCTGCTCGAAATCCCAAGAGAGGACTTATTGATCTAGTGAAGTGTGCCTTGACAGGAAAAGGCAGAACCTTTTTGTTAAACCCATAAACATGAATAATGAGCTGGCTAAACCACTTGGTAATGGTGGAACAAGAGGGAGGCTGATGAATGATTAGGAACAATGGAAACAGTCAGCCAAAAAAAAGAAAAAACACTTGTTAAGGTTAAAGTAATAGAACACCTTAGGAAGAGGCCCTAGGCCTCAAGACAATTTTATTTGTGTAGGACAAGAAAGGGTGCTCTACAAGAGAGTCACTGACTCAGAAGCTTACCTTCCAGAGCTAATAGCAACAAGGAAGGTGGGTGGTTGAAAATATCTCTGATAGGTTCAAGGGCAATTTTGAAGATACTCAGAACCAGGTCAAGATTCAATGAAGTTACCAGTAGACATACAGGGGGGACTATGAGCAACACCTTGTACAATAGGTATAAACATTTTTTGAAAGGGAGTTACTAGAGCCAAGATCTGACCCTTGAGATTACTCAGGGCCAAATGTTACTCCAAACTGTATTCGAGATGGTCAAGATGCGTCCCGCTGAGTATCTTCTGGTAGGTACATATAGGAGCAGAAATGAGCATATGAGACTGACTCGAAGAAGGCTACCTCCAAGCCCAGAACCCCCACGCAGATATGGAAGGGTTGGACAGATCCTGAGCTGCAAAGTCTGAACTTAGGAAGGTAATGTAAGTGTTTTGACTTGTGGAAAGAAAACTGTGGACTTAGCTGTATCTAGGAGAAGACCAAGAAGCTCTAAGCAATATGTCAGCTGTTACACTAACTTTTGGATGTTCTCTAGAGTCTCTTTCAGTCATTGGCCAACAGAGGCTGAGCTGACTGTTCTCACAGCAATAGGTCATTCAGATATTGCACAATGGGGGTGCCCTGTGAAAACAGAAGTCTACACAGTGGCTAGCATCTTGGTAAATATTCAAGATGCAGAGGACAGACCAAAGGGAAGGGAAGGTGTTGCATGCCCACAGCAAAATACAGGTAGTATTGATGCACTGGAAATATGGGGACATACAAGTAGGCATTCTTGATGTCCACAGAGAACAGAAAATCCCCACAGCTACAGGAAACCTATAAATAACCTGGTAGATTCCATGCAGAATTTGTGCATGTGAATAAAGTCAATGAATGCTTAGATCCAGAATGATGTTACATTGAGAACTGTGAAGGGGTTTGTAAAAACCTTGATACTTGGCAATAACTTCCTAAGAATAGAGTTGAGCCAAGGTGGTGCAAATGTGTTGGCAAATTCAACAACATGAATCCTGCCAGGGCATAGAGTGAAACTCCAGCTTGAAGCCCCTGGATACTACATCTATGACCCATGCAGCTGGAATGCTTTTGGTACAGGTGATCACAAATGTTAACAGATGTCCCCTCACTTTGAGAAGTGGGCACCCCCTCATACTGTGGATGGCTGCCTCACAGGTTTGGAAGGTTTTAGGAGTCCAAAATTTTGGACTTGGACTTAAAAGGACTGTGAGAAAAAAAAATAACTTTACTTAGCCTCAGAAGTAGGAGATTTTCCAGTCTGATGCTTGGGTTTCTTTAGGAATGAAGATCTCACCGGACACAGCAGCCACCAGAACAAGGGACATGCTTTAACTTTTATTCCACAGGGGTCAACATCACAGTAATCATGATGTTTGTTGTGTTTAATTATTTACAAACAGGCTATCCAAAACAAACATATTACCTTAATCTGCTAGTTTACTCTATCCTTTCCATCCACAAACCAAAACACAACATAAAGTGGCAACATAAAGAGAAAATAGGCAGAAAGAGACAAACACCATGAGCAGGTGCAAGGTATAAAAACTACCTTTTGCATTAAAATAAGTGCATAATTCTTGCCAAGGGCACACATCACAAAATGCCCGCTATAAGCATTTTTAAAGTGAAAAGCCTCTCTGATTTAGTTTCGTTTTTGCTCTCTGACCTCATGCTAAAGCCATGTTACCTTTCACTTAATAATTTAGTGAGACTGAAGTGCCCTAGTGGCTAGTAAATCCATTGTTACTATTGTTACTGGACAGAGATATGGCAGTTAGTGGAGCTTAATATTGAAGTCAATGGAAGTCAAGGAAAGTAAGAAATCTGTAACAAAGCGAAGCAAAGATGCGTCAATCTGCTCTATAATACACCAATCTTGACTCACACAAAAGATTCATTTTAGGCTGTTACCAATCAAATAAAAAACAAAGCAAAGCTAATCAAGAACCAATTTAAAATATTCACTTAGTAATATGAAGAGTATCAAACGCATTAAGCTACCATTACAGAGACAATATTCAAAGCATATAAGGTTTTCAAAAGTCAGTGCAAAGCAGAAAAATAGTTGATTCCAATAAATAGTATGATTAAAAATTAAATGTAGGTTTTCATGCCTGATTATAACACATCTATAACTAATTAGAGTAAAAGTGTTTCAGAGACAAATTACAGAAAAAAAACATATCTTGTAACTGTTAATAATTAAATATAAAAAACAACAATAGCACATGCAAAAAATAATATAAAAAAACCATGAATTTAATTGTAAGGACTAATGGTGTGAACCTCCTGCGCTTTAACTAATGATATAGTGCAAACACTCACAGAGAAGCTACTAACATCTAATCATATACCAATGATCAAATAAATGCAATAAGAACAAAATGATGTTGCGCTACTCACAATCCATAAGTTACATATTAAACTGGTATAATCAAAAAAGTGGAGACAATATATACAGTGACATAATGTGCAAACAAAAAACCATGTGATAAGATCCTCATGGGGTCTTTACCAAATATCTTGATCGTGATATGATCCTAATCGGATCCACAAGTGAGTAAAGAAGTGAAAAACACACAACCACACAAATGACAATAAACAATATGTGAAACCATATATACAATAAGTAGAAAAAGTGAATAAATCCTAAGCAGGATAGAATAGTGATGGTGAATAATAGTCCAACTAGGGACTTAAAGGTGTTAAGTCCACAGAAAATTGGACTCAGCTGCAAAATAAACGCATAAACATGAAAATTAAAAACAAATGTGCATATAAAAAATGCAAAAAATATAATATAATGGTCACGTATCAGGTGATATATCTATACAGATATCAAATGCAAATCAAAGAAAAAAACATATACAATAGTGAATATAAGTCCCTGAGGAAGTCACGTGGTTAACGTGACATAACGCGTAGACCAGCACGCAGCGACGCACTTCCGACATGGACGCCATCTTTCTACACCTTATGTATGCATGTATTAGAGGTTATTATTATTAGTGTAAAACTGTAGTTGGGTAGTAAATTTGGTAACCTCCTAGCACCCATCCCTTAAACTGGATTATCTGTCAGTTGGTCTCTGTCCACACTCCCTTTATATCATAGAAAGTGACTGACAGGACTTGTGAAGAGGGAGCTCTCATTCAAGATCAACCAAGAAACATCTTAACGGACTTGAGAACCAAGGCAACATTTTTGCTCAGACACTTGGACTCTGCTAAATCCAAGGACTTTGCAAGTATTCTGCCTTCTTAACCAATTTCTTTTATTTCTCTGTTGCTTTATTGTTCTTTTTATTTCTTTGTAACATCCTTTTCTGTAAATATTTTAATTGCACCATTTTTTTCTTTTTTAATAAACCCTATTTTGAAAACTATTTCTAAAGCTGGTGAATGACAGAAACCAAAATGGCCGCCCTTTGAGAACGTGCACAGGCACAAAACGCGCAAGAGAGGTGCCCTACCTTGTGACGTCACTCCACACGGCCCACGTGGATGGCCGGTGGCCATTTTGGTTTCTGTCATTCACCAGTCTGTGAGTGTGTTTTTTGCTTTGCTATAACCCCTGCATTCTAATAAAGGTACTACACTATTGGAATTTTTTCTCTTTGGCTTCCCCCAGGGCGAATCCTGGTGACCCTGCATTACCTGCATGTTTGGTTCCCTCTGCTGTTGGGAGAGTATCTCTGGTGCCTGGATATCCTGATGGTGTGCTACCTGCCTAGCTGACACTTGCCAGATGACCCCCATTGTTCCAGTTTCCAGATGCTGATGACCAGGAGTTGGTCTTGATTTACTCAAATGCGCATTAATTTGAGCTTTCTGGTTAGTGCAATCTACACTCATCCTTTTAGACACCATGGTCACGGATTTTCACCATTGTACTACTTTTGAACTTTTGATTTTCTTCTCATCACTATATGCACCTTATGACGTCAAGTCTGGACGTTTTCACGTCATTATTTTCAACGCTATAGAGCGCAAATTTATATGTTTGATTGCTGATGCTGCTTTTATGTTATAATTTTACCATTATCCATTTTATCGCCACAGAGCACAATTTATATGACGTATTGCGAATACTATATTTGACTTGTTCTGTATATTATCCGTTTACTATCAGCGCTGCACGTCTATGTTTTATGACATGTATGGGTGAGTTTATTACCCATACCCCCCCCCCACAGTTCCACTCCTCCAAACCCACTCTCACGTTTTAAAAACTGCGCAACTGTGTGGGGCTCAGCCTGCACAGCCATGTCATTCAATCACAGAGATCATTAAATTAACGGACTAAAAGTCCTGTCTACCACTGCGGCAAGCAGCTGGTAGTTCTCAATTAACTGATCAATGCCCTCACAGTTCACTGACACTTCCTACAGCTCAGTAACGGTCTGTCAGTATGGAGGTATGGGCAGATAGCTGCCAGTAGTGTCTACAAGAGCCTGGCATTGCACCCGTGATCCATTGAGGCTCCAAAATATAATAAATGCACGTTTTTACCTGCAAAATGATGTGCATTATTTTTCTTTTTTTTTTTTTACTAAAAAGGTCAACTTGGCTTTTAATTAGTGGGAGGCAATTTTTTTGTACAGCACAGTTTTGATTTACATAGAATTTTAATAATGTGACTCTACATGAACTTACCAGTTAATGCCCAGTATGATTTCCCGACATACTCTTGTGTTAATACAAAAGAGACCAAGGCCATTCCACCATTCATTATCCCAACAAATAATCGTGATGCAGCAAAAAGGCCATAGCTTGGAGCCAAAGCTGTTAGGTAGCCAAAGATGACATCAAATAAGAGACCTAAAATCATAGAAAATGATGGCTATATAAATTACAGAACTGATAGAATACAATACAGAAAATAGCTTTTAAATACCTAAAAAAGTATGGTATTATAGATGCCAAATATATGCTGAAACAATTTTGTGTTACTAAACCCATGACCCATCATTCACTTTATCTGGTCTTTAACAGTACACAGAACATGGAAATGCAAATATTTTAGTAAATATAAACTGCTAAATACCTTTTCTCATCAGCAGCATATAGCAGTCTTGTGTCCAGCCGAGCACTGGTTAAAGCTTGTAGGAGGA
Organism: Staurois parvus; assembly: GCF_062004578.1. NCBI lineage: Eukaryota > Metazoa > Chordata > Amphibia > Anura > Ranidae > Staurois > Staurois parvus. The sequence continues at coordinate 3,538,696 of NW_028318233.1, forward strand.
GCTTTCATTCTCCTCTGACTGTCCTATGAAGCTGCATAACCCTTGACCCTCTGTCTGGACAGTGCTGATTGGCCGTGTGTGACATGCACCCCCCCAAAGAAAAAACAAACAACTCTCTAGCAATGCACACCACATTGAGCATGTGCAGAGTGCCTCTTAGGGCTCTGTACTATCAGCAGCTGGATCGGGAACAGTGCAAGAAGGGAAGGATCAGAGAAGGCAGGATCAAATAGCCTTTTTACACAATTTATAGGATTAGCCCCTTAGGTTCCACACTGAGTATAACAAGCATGCTTTACTGCATATACAGACTAATTTTACTGTTGTGGGTTTAGGAACACTTTAACAAAGCTAACAATTTCCAATATATTTATAACAAAGAAATAAATGCTTTACCCACCAGTAGTAGTAGTGAATCAAAACCAAGCTGCAGTGCTCAAAGTTATGATAAACTTTCACAAAATAAAAGAACAAATAGCACTGAGCTAACAAATAACTGTTAAAATCAATGAATAACTATGCTGCTTAATCAACAGTTACAACACAAACAATCATTAAACTAGTGCAAGAATTAATATTAGTCACTAGTGCCACAAAGTGCTCACATAAGTGCAAAAACCACAAAGAAAAGCTCATAAATGATCTTCAAAACCACAAAAGCCTGGATCCATCTTGCATAGACTCATTACAATGAAGAGTGTGCAATCCTCCACCGTGAACCAACTGGACAAACTCTCACCTCCTTAGTAGGACCTTTGAATTATAAAAGGTTAAAAAGAGCAGCTTGCCTTTCAATCAGTCAGAAAATCTGCTTTTATGTCAGAGCCAGCTCCAGGAAAAGGGTACAATGTTGTCATTCAGAGGAAAAAAAAAAAAAAACAGACCATATTCCTTTCCATATAAATTTTAAAAACCACAATTTATTAAAAATGCACTGGCATATATATATATATATATATATATATAAATAAATAAAAAGACTGCAGTTTACAAAGACTCCAAGGAGCAGGGGTTCTTCCCACAGCTCACATCTCCACTGAGATCAGGCTGACAGTTCAGACTTTACTTCAGTAGGGCCAGGCTGCTGTGGGAATGATCCTACTGCTGTGTCACTGTGTGAGCTCCTATACACTCTGCCTGATGTGTAAAGTCATTTGACTTCAACAGAGGAAGCGGGGTGCCAGGCTTGCATCTCATTTATAGCCTGTCAGTCCTTCCAGCTAATCAGGTCCCCAGCTCTCTGCCGGATCCCTCACAATCACACATACAATTCAACTGGTGGGCAGATCAATCTAAAGGCTGTGTGCTGTTCAAGTGTTACTAAACCCAGGACCCTGCATTCATTATATCTGGTCTCCCACAGTACAAAGAACATGGAAATGCAATACTTTTAGTAAATATAAACTGCTAAATACCTTTTCTCATCAGCAGTTAGAGCAGTCTTGTGACTTCTATCAGTGTCCAGCAAAGTGCTGCTCAAATCTTGTAGGACAAGTTAACATTCTCCCCTGATTGTCCTATGAGGCTGCATAGCCCCTGACCCTCTGTCTGGACAATGCTATTTGGCCCTGTGCTGATCACATACACTCTCCAGAAAAAAAAAAAAACAATTCTCTAGCAATACACACCAAACTGAGAATGTGCAGCTTGCCCCCAAGGCTCTGTTTTATCGGCAGATGGACTGGGGACTGTGGAAGAAGGGGAGGATCAGCTAAGACAGGATCAAATATCCTTTTTATACAATGCAGAGGATTAGCCCCTTAGGTTCCACAGTGAGTATAACAAGCATGCTTTACTGCATATACAGACTGATTCTACTGTTATAGGTTTAGTAATACTTTAACAGATTATTACTGTTATATACTAAATTAAAAAAAATATTGGTATATTGTTTTATATTTTTATTTAGTTTATACTGGTATTTCACTGCAATGAGTTTATGCAAGATGGATCCAGGCTTTTGGGGCTATTGAAGATCATTAATGAACTTTTGTGTGCTTTTTGTTCACCTTTTAGAAAAAAATAATAAATGCACATTTTTTGCAGCTAAAAAAAAATGTGCATTTATTATTTTTGTCTGCAGGAGCCTGTAAACCATTGCGCCAGGTCTCCTGCAGATCTGTCAGTATATCGATTTGCTTTACGGAATGTACGAGCAAGCAGATATACTGAAGAATGAGCGAACTACCATGGCACTTTGCAGCGCCATGGTTGTTCATTGAGGACTAAAGCTGGCAGCCGCTAAGGCTGTTGGGACTTGTAGTCTCTCATTCACAAATGACTGTAAATGAATGACGTGGCGAGTGGGCAAAGCCTCAGACAGCCACATTTTTTTTAAATTTGACAACTAGCGAGAGGGGAGAAGATCCCCCACTAGCGGTCAATGGGAGGGAGAGGGGGCCGGTCTGAACATAACATGTTTAGCTGAATATGGATGAACTTATCGTTTAATATGAGCTTGTTGTAGCACTACTATTATTAATTCAAGCACTAGTGTTGTGAGTGTTGTAACTGCTGATTATTCGGCATAGCTATTCATTGATTATAACAGTTGTTTGTCTTATAACAGCATTGATTATAACAGCAGTGTGATTTTTTTTTCTATTAGTATCTACATACATTTATTTATCCCTGCCTCTAAATCTTCCTGCTGCCATAGATCTCTCTATACATCTCATTATATACTGTACATTGTTTTTCTATTTCAATCATGGCAAATAATTAGTAAAGTTCTTTGCTTGTAACACTGATCATTTAATTAGTTTCATTAAAATCCCAAGAAGAAGGACGAAACAGCCTGAGTTTCACATACGTGTTTCCATAGAAATGGAAAGCACCCTCAGAGAGATACCTTTTATAGTACTATTGTGAACTATCATAACTGAAAAATAAAACAAAATTGAAAATAAAAACAATTTAGGCTAAAATCATTAAGGTGACGCCATTCTATTTTATTCTGTAATATTATACTTGTTCTTTTGACATAGAGAGGTATTGCATAGGTGTGGAATTGTTATTGTGTTACATGCAAGCTTTTATTTTCAGGAATAATTTCATCTCCTTATCACCACCACAAATGGCTATTTATTCTGCACACCTCCATAGACACTTCCACAAAATTCACAGTTAATCCCAACCTGAAGGTAATGTTATTCTATAGACTGCATGATACACTTTGTGAATTGACGTTTGCAGTCAAGAGCATGTATCCACCATCACAAAAACTGCTAAGGAATAGAACTATCCTACTGTTCTACTGAAGACACATTGCTTATGTAACAAGAAGAACCTACGTTGACAACCTACCTATTAAATATACCGGCCTTCTTCCCAGTTTATCAGATAATGGTCCAAACAAAATGTTCCCAACGAGGAGACCGGCAAATAACAATGATGATGCCAAGTTAACCTTGTAGGCTTGATGTTTAATTAGGTTCCACTGTGAAATAAAACCATTAGCATTAAAAACATGAGATTTATTGCATCAAAAGTTACAAACAACTATTTTTGTGCTATTAAACATATACTACAAGCATTCTAGGCATTCTGAACTGTCAGTGGTGACTTCAGCGTAGAGCAGAGGCAGCAGACAACAGATGCCCCATAGTAAGTCTATGGGTGATGTCAACTCCTATTCATTTCCCAGCCATTGCCAGCTTTCTCTCTCTAAACAGAGCTGAAGCCTGGACCAAAGCAGCTTCAGAATAGGTAAGTATAGTGATCTTTTATTTACAGGGTTAGATAGCTGATAATCTATTAGCATGATAATCTATTAGCATTAGACAGGTTTCCCCTTTAATCCTTGCAATTTGGGGGTCCAACTTTCTTTAGTGCCCAGAGTTGGGCTTTAATTTGATCCAGTATCAGCTTTTTGCACAGCAGGACTCTGAAAAGCAGAACAAGGAGCAATTCAGGTGTGCTGCTTCTCTTTATACTGTCCAAAGAGTAGAGAAACCTCTCAGTAAAAGTAAAACTACAGCAGAGAAAGATCACGGATTTACACGGATTGCTTTTACGCCCATAAAGGCTGTAAAAGCAATACTTTCTCCTTCTCTCTGTATGCATTCTTGCAGCCACTGAGAAATACTGTGCGAGCTGTGATTGGTCACAGCTTGTCACATGTAGCAGGCATCAGATCGCAGTGCCGCACACTGCTAGGGAGCACGCACAGGCAGGGGGATGTTTGTAAACGGCCACCCGCACTGCTCCCGTCCGGCCGTTTATATACATGGCCCGGAAGGGAAGTGGTTAAAAAAAAGTTTTTTCTTGTTTTCTGTTGCCACATTAGGTTTACAATTTGTAAGTGCCTTCACTTTTGAGACATTTCTCTTACATCCTGTCCCATATATTATGGCATTACTTACCAAAAACTACACTTTATTTCCATAGGATGGTGGATACCGGACATCACACTCACATGAGCGTGTTGAGCATCCGATTACAAAACCATGGGTATGCCATAAGAAAATTTGTGAGGTCAGGTACTGATGTTGAATGAAAAGACCTGGTTTACAATCTGTGTTCCCATTCATCCCAAAGGTGTTCAGTAGGGCTGAGGTCAAGGCTATCTTCAGGCCATTCAAATTCCACACCAAATTCGTCATACTATAGATGGCCAAACATGGACTGAACTTTGGCCAGTTCAGCAGGAACCAGATGAATTTCAATTAAGTCCGGCTTCTGTCAAATGCTCCTGCTGGAAAACCAGCATTTGATCAGCATATGCAGCCAATGGGTTGCAGTACTGGTCAGTGTATTCTGATGGTAGGGGAGTCCCGCCGTCAGAATACAAAGACAGCAGGGAGGTTTTCCCCATCTACCTCAAATATGTGGATGGCCAAATTGGTGTTTGTTTTTCATTCAGCTGGCTGACTGAAAGAAAAAAAAATGAGCCATGTGTGGGCATCTTAAGTCTTTATGGGCCTGATTTTATGCACATTAGTTCAGTTATGTTGGGAAAGAAAAGGGTCAGTAGCTTTTTATGCTGAGTTGACCTGCATTGCATTGTGTTAAAATGCAACACAACGCAAGTCAACCCAGTGTTGTAGTGTGAACAGGACACAGGACAATTGTTTTTTATGTGTCTATGTGCTAACCTGCATTTTATAAGTGCACTAAAATGCAGAATAACACAAGTCAATGCATGTTAAAACTTGCATAAAATGTATGGAAATGTACATTTATTTTCCTTGCATTTTACTGCAAATCAGTGTGAATTCAACCTAAATAAAACATTGACTAAACACTTGCTTTGAAACGTAGTACACAAACAGTTCCCAACTCCTTCCAATTCAGCAATAACAATTATAACTTATTGGAGTTCCATTGTAACTGCTTTTTTAAAACAGGATTAAAAAACACACGGGCTTTCACCAACACCTAGGAAATTGGAAAATAATGCATCTAACACCTGCATGTGTAGGAGTCCCAACAAAATAGATCTAAATGGAACAGAAACAGACTACACAAAAGTGGCTCAGGACTTACTGCGAGGGGATTATGTAGATTATCTGAAGATTTAGAAACTCCTCTTGAACATTGCAATAATTAAAAGATAATTAAATAAGATAATAATAATATAATTATAATGAAGCAGAATGCACACTCTCATGTTATCACTCCCCGTAGCCAAGTTCCCCCACAGTGTTTACATATAATGGGCAGACGGCTCAGTCACCAAAGTTTCTATTCTGCTTTCATTCCAAGTATTTCACCAGCTGAAATACCTCAATGGACATTATTATATCTTAATCACCAACTGTAAGTCAAAAAGAAAATGGCTTAAGCAAGTTTTATAGCTGCAGAATAGGATGCAAGAAAGGTAATGTATAGATGGAAGGCTACTGATAGCAAAAAAAGTGGATCAGTGGCTGGCACACTTTTATTGTACTGAATCATTCTACTAACCTGGAATCCCACTGTAATAACAGTGCAAGACGCCTTGGTATGCATTTAACCACACCCACCAATTAGATTTCAAATTCAGTTCCACATATGAGGAAGTGTTCAGTTATAAATTTTGTGGAAATGCACTTCGATGTGATTATTTTTCCTATTCTCTAACTTTTTTTGGCCCCTGATAGATTTTCATATGTCTCCCTGGAAAACTAGCAGATTATGTGAAACTTACCTTACAACAAAGACCTCCTGTGGCGTGCTGTGTGGCTTCCATCTTTACCCAGTCCTTCTTCTGTGTTTGTAGGCTCCGGCAGCATGCATGGCCGAGTAGCGACGATATCACTCCTGCGCATGCGAGTGGGAGTCACTTTTCATTGCACTCAGCTCTGAAGGAACGGCATGGGCATGCCTTTCCTTCAGAGCGCATGCGCCGGTGTCCTTTGCCAGTAAATAACTCGTAAATGGTGCACATTTAGGAGATATTTACAGTACCTACAGGTAAGCCTTATTATAGGCTTACCTGTAAGTACAAGTGGAAGAGACAACTTTACTACCACTTTAGGCATCAATATACACTCACTGACCACTTTATTAGGTACAACTGTTCATTTGCTTGGTAACACAAATTGCTATTCAGTCAATCACATGGCAGCAACTCAATGCATTTAGGTATCTAGATGTCATATGTAAAAAAGATCAGCGAGCGCTTAAAAATCGTACAGCAGCCAATTGCACAAACAAGGAACCTGTAACCTTTAACCACATGCCGCCCAGCCACTGTAGAAATACGGAGGCAGGGCGGCACGGCTGAGCAAAACCACGTTCTAAAACGTGTGTTTTTAAAACAGGTAGGGGGCTTGCGTGAGGCGTGCCGCCGCCCTACCAGTCCCGCCGATAACAGCCGCAGATGTCATTCGCTGGGTCACAGCCGGTCGTTATCGGCTATGTCCCGGCGATTAGCGGCAATCAGTGACAGAAAGCACAGCTGCAGTAGCTGTGCTTTCTGTCAGTTCCCTAACAGCTCCTGACACGCTAATCGGGACAGAAGAGTTTATCTGTCCCGATCAGCGGTATTCCCTGCAGTACACACCCCCGCCCCCTAGTAAAACACTCCCCTCACACAGTTAACCCTTTCACTGCATAATAAAGTTAACCCCTTCCTCCCCAGTGACATTAGTACAGTGTCAATATTTTTTTTTTCTGCACTGATCACTGTATTGGTGTCACTGGGGATGTCAGTGACCCCAAGTCAGTTCCCCCCCAGTGTCAGAATGTCCGCCGCAGTCCCGCCATAAGTCGCTAATCGCTGCCATAAGTCACTGATCGCCGCCAAAAGTCGCTGATCGCCGCCATTATTAGTATTAAAAAAAATTTAAAATCCCAGTATCTTTCCCGCCATTTGTAAACGCTATAACTTTCACGTAAACCAATTAATTTACACGTATTGGGTTTTTTTGTAGCAAAGACATGTCGCAGAATGCATTTTGGCAGAAATTTATGACTAAATTTGATTTTTTAATTTTTTTTTACTGGACATGTTTTATAGCAAAAAGTCCAAAATATTGTTTTTTTTTTCCTCAAAATTGTCAGACTTTTTTTTATAGCGCAAAAAAAAAAAAAAAAGAACGCATAGGCGATCAAATACCACCGAAAGAAAGCTCAATTTGTGGGGAAAAAAAGGATGTAAATTTCATGTACCGTATTGCATGACCGCGCAATTGTCCGTTAAACTAGCGCAGCGCTGTATAGCAAAAAAATGGTGTAAATTGCAGTATCTATACCATAGTTTGTAGACGCTATAACTTTCACACAAAGCAATCAATATACACTTATTGGGATTTTTTTTACCAAAAACGTAGCAGAATACATTTTGCCCTAAATTTATAACCAACTTTGTGTTTACTATATATTTTATATAGCTGAAAGTAAAAAATATCGTTTTTCTTAAAAATTTTTGGTCTTTTTTTGTTTATAGCATGAAAAATAAAAAGCGCACAGGTGATCAAATACCACTGAAAGAAAGCTCTATTTGTGTGAAAAAAAGGACGTAAATTTCGTTTGGAAGCGACATTGCATGACCGCGCAATTATCAGTTGAATTAGTGCAGCGCCGAGTAGCAAAAAGAGGCCTGGTCATTAAGGGGGTAAATCCTCTGGAGGAAAAGTGGTTAAATAGCATATGTGATGAAAGAGTGCAGCACTGTGAATACAACCAATAATGATGCAAATGATGGAGATGTAAAATTACGTAAAGTGTCAAGTGCATATAAACCAAGTTATAAATGATAAAACAATGTGCATAAAATAAACTTATAAGCAATCAAATGAATAAATTAATTTCAATAAATTAATAAAAACTTCCAGTGTAAGTGCAATATTGTCCTTAATTGTGAAGTAAAAATCTTGTGCTCATAACAAGGGAATCCTGTAGTCAGGTGGAGGTATGTGACAAATATTTCATTCAGGTGAAGTGTGGAATGTGGTAAAAATGCTCTTAAGCTGGTCATCATTCAACAAAAGTAGCAGGACCATAAAAAAGCTCTGCATTGAGCAATTAAATCAGCAGAATCCCAGGTGACATCAAGCTGTAAAGCAGCCCCAGTACCCAGAGGAGGGATATCCTTACCAGGCTGTACATCCATTCCACCTTAAAGGGGACCTCTGGCTGATTTCATCATATAAACCATACTGCGTATTTTAAATGCACATCTGGTGAGTGTGCATTTTTACCACATTCCGCACTTCACCTGAATGAAATATTTGTCACGTGGAAAATACCTCCACCTGAATACAGGATTCCCTTGTTATGAGCACAAGATTTGTACTTCACAATTAAGGACAATATTGCACTTACACTGGACGTTTTTATTAATTTATTGAAATTAATTTATTCATTTGATTGCTTATAAGTTTATTTTATGCACATTGTTGTATCATTTATAACTTGGTTTATACGCACTTGACACTTTATGTAATTTTACATCTCCATCATTATTGGTTGTATTCACAGCGCTGCACTCTTTCATCACATAAGCATCTAGATGTGGTGAAGACAACTTGTTGAAACTCAAACCAGTCAGAATGGGAAAGAAAGAGAATTTAAGTGACTTTTAACTTGGTATGGCTGTTGGTGCCAGACGGGCTGGTCTGAGTATTTCAAAAACTGCTGATCAACTGGGATTTTCACACACTAATATCTCTATGGAAATTGACACTCATCAGACTAGGCAACTTTTTTCCAATCTTCTATTATCCAATTTTAGTGAGCCTGTGCGAATTGTAGCCTCCGTTTCCTGTTCTTAGCTAATGGAGTGGCACCTGCTGTGGTCCTCTGCTGCTGTAGCCCATCTGCTTCCAGGTTCAATGTGTTGTTGGTTCACAGATGGTAATCTGCATACCTTGGTTGTTTCTGACATCAACAAGGCATTTTTCGCCAGACAACTGGCGCTCACTGGATATTTCCTCTTTTTCGGACTAGTCTCTGTAAACCCTAGAGATGGTTGTGCATGCAAATCTCAGTAGATCAGCAGTTTTTTAAATACTCAGACCAGCCTGTCTGGCACTATCAACCATGCCACGTTCAAAGTCACTTAAATCCCCTTTCTTTCCCATTCTGATGCTCAGTTTGAACTTCAGCAAGTCATCTTCACCACATCTAGGTGCCTAAATGCGTTGAGTTGCTGCCATGTGATTGACTGATTAGCAATTTGCGTTACAAAGCAATTGAACAATTGTACCTAATAATGTGGCCATTGAGTGCAGTTGAAAACCAAAAAGCAAAACCGTTGCAATAGCCTCCATCATGTGCAGACAGTTTAAACCTCAACTTGTTGTACAGACTTAAAGTGATTGTAATCTCTCACCTTGTAAAACAACCCAATAAGTTTAAAATAGAAATGACAGGCAAACCTTTTGTGTGTAGATATAAAAACATTATAAATACCTTTTTCCCCTTTTATAAATGTGATCACATACCCTTTGTTCTTTCTGCTGCACATAGATCTGGGGAGGAGAAACAGCAAAACACTGATCTTCCTAGTGAAAGACTGTGCAAAGGAAGTAATATCAGAATATGTCTGATAATTGGAGGAGAGCAAGCGAAGTTCCCAGCATAGTTAGAAAACTGACCATGGTGTGTTCTCCTGCTTAGTGTCACTTTTTAATAGGAAAGCAGAGAGACTGGAACGAAAACCAGTAATTTCACACAAAGGAAGCAACATAAAGAGAAAAGGATACATTTTCATAGTACATGGTACGGCAAGAACATAACAGAAATATGAAATGTTCGGTTTACATATTCTTTAAGCCTGTCCCACCATTCAGTCATCCAACACTAGAACCTCAGAGGAAAACAGGCACTCTGCTTTTGGACTGCTGAATGGCAAGAACATTTAGACACACCAAGGACTACATAACAAGAACACAGGGTTCAGGCTAGCTCCTTGTGTTTTGGATGATTTAAGAAATATTTGCAGGTAGCTTTTAGTGCCTGCTTTCCAACACATTCATACTTTAAACATGGACATACAGTTGGCAAGGTTCACTTTCAATGGATAAGTGCATTTTAAAAATGTACTTATCCTTTTATGCTCCCCTCTCCTTGCCCAGCACTTTGCACATAGACTGTACAAGCAGCAGAGCACTTTTCATTGATGTTAATGGAGGCCATGGCTCACATGCATCAGTACAGCTCAGAAGAATTCTGAACATTTCACCTCTGGGCTGTGAAGTGTTCAAAAGAACACACAGGAAGGATCTAGATACAGAGATATTATAAGTAAATATAACATATGTTCAAAATGCCTGGAGAAAGGGCAAAAAAAGATTAAATACACTTAAAGTCCACATAAATAATCACGTCATTTAAAGTGGTTCTAAAGTCTAAACATATTTTACCTTAATGCATTCCCTGCATTAAAGTAAAAAATATTTAGGTAGCAACATTGCCCTCCTCACCCCCCTTACACTTACCTCAGTCCTCACTTGATCCAGCTCTGTGCCTGTCTGTAGCAGCTCTCCTCATTCTCACAGGCTTTGCTGAGGCAGCGGGAGCCATTGGATACCACTGCTGTCAGTCAAATCCTTTGACAAAGGAGGCTGAGCAGCACTGTCTTGTCTATGGACCCAAGCAGAGCGGCTCAAGATTAGGCCCACAGGTGTGCAACAGTAGGAAGCAGATTCCTATGGTGGCACACCAAGAAGAGGGCCCATTCAATGGGAAAAAAAAAAAAAAAAAAAAAAGAGTAGGAGCCCAGAGTGCCAGTGGAAGAGCCCAGAAGAGGAGGATCGGGGCCGCTCTGTGCAATTCTATTGCAGAGAGCAGGTAAATACAACATGTATTTATTAAAAAAAAAATCTTTACAAACACGCAGCTGGGGTATCATGTGATTGCTATGATTAGTCACAGCGATCACATGATTACAATATAAACAAGATAAGTCATGCATGGTTTCCATTTATGACTGCTTGCTTAAGTGTTGTGAAGCTAGGATTTCCCAACACCTATTACATGGTACTGATGTAGCAATTGCTTTTGGTACAAAAATCAATATTTCCAACAAATGAAGGTCGTGAACACTATAATGGCAAAGTAGGAAGAGGAAGTCATGTATAGAAAGCGGACTGAACTGAAATTGTACAAGCGCTATAAACGATAACATTGTCATCGTATGGGGGCGGCAGAAGGTTTGTCTAAGTTTCTGAGGCAATAAACTACAATAAATATGGTTTTACTTTTACTTGAACATGGCATGACAAACAGATTGACTATCTTGAACTTTTTAAGGAAAATGGAAAAATTTGTACAACTTTTTTTTTTTTATTATTATTATTAACCACTTCAATACCGGGCACTTTTACCCCCTTCATGCCCAGGAAAATTTTCAGGTTTCAGCACTCTCACACTTTGAATGACAATTGCGCAGTCATGCAACACTGTACCCAAACTAAAATATTATCATTTTGTTCACACAACTAGAGATTTCTTTTGGTGGTATTTGATAACCACTGGGGTTTTTATTTTTTGCTAAATTAGCAAAAAAAAAAAAGACTGAAAATTTTGAAAAAAAAGACTTAAGAAATAATCCATATAAAATTAACAGGAACCCATTAGCCTCCAGTGCCATCATACTCAAGAACTGAAACCTACCTGGAGTATCCAAAAGTACAGGGTATAAAGTGCACATTGCTATCGTAAAGAAAGCTGAAACACAACTGCCACTGAATAATATTCACAAAGTAAAGCACCATATCTCTGTCTGAGGACTACATATTTTCAAAGATTTTATGGACAGCTGAAATCAGAAAGACTCTTGATGGCCCTGTTGTATGTTCACCAATAGACACGGGTCACCATTTGAAGTCTGACACTAGCTAGGTGGGGGTTGTAATAGTAAGGGCTGCCATTACGAAGGATGAACTAGTTGGACCTTTTCAGGTTAAAGGTGGTTTCAAAATCAACTAAAACATTTGCTGCCGGTTTTTGAATGGTTCTTTCTTAAAGCAGCAGTACACATACAAATAAGCAGCATTCAAGAAGGCCATGATCTTTATGCAGATCAGTGCTCCATTACATGCATACAAGTATGCAACTGCTTGTCTAGCTAGCAAAGGCCTCAAAGATAATGGATTAATGATCTGGTCCCATTTCTCACCTGACAATTCCTATTAAGATCTTGTGGGCCCTTCCCAACAGTAAGTATAGAAAGGGAAGGCAATACACCTCTTTGAACAGCATTTGGGAGGCAGTGTTAGCTGATTAAGCAAAAGTTGAAGAAAAGAAAAAAAAGATACAGACTCTGAGGATGGGAGGCTGAAGGCACTGAAAGGGAAAGGTGGTATATGGCCATGTGTATATATAGTGAATATGACTTTCACCAAACATTCAATGGTGTTGAATTAATAATGAAAAGAAACATTTATATTCACCTGCAGCAAATGTCAGATTAACTGCTTTATAAACACTGTATGCCTCGTAAAACATGAGAATAAACAAGTGAGTGAGCAAAAAAAAAAAAAAAAGAATTGTAATTCAGTTGCTTAATAACTACACACATTGCATACATATTTTCTCCTAAAATGTTAAACATTTGTGTTTGATGTAAAATATAATTTTGAACTGACTAAAAGCATGATAGCATTTTCCCAATATTTGTAAACTAAACATATAGTATTACTTCTTGTCTAATAGTCACATCAAGAAAAAGCCGTTTTAAAAATGCTTTTGCACAGGATTCCTATAACTTTCACACGATTCATACATTTTTCCAAATGGATTTAATTGGATAAATGTGCGAAACTTAAAGTGGAGCTCCACCCAAAAGGGGAAGTTCCACTTTAAGGCTTTGTCCCCCCTCCCCATTAAGGATTGGCACCTTTGGGGAGCTGGTACCTGATTTGACAGGCACCCGCTCCCATTTCAGCTGCCATCGCCTAAGGCAAGTGGAAGCGGAAGTTGTCCTCCCCCCTCCCGCCCCGTAGTCTTCTAGGACACTTGACAGGTCCCAGAAGACTAGGGGTCCATTCACAAAGCACAGCGCTTCTCACACATGCGCAGTGGGCTCCCGGCTGTGAAGCTGCAAGTGATCATAGCCGGGTGCCCACACTGAAGATGCCGGAGCCAGGGAGTGAAGACGGCCGGTAAAACCAGCAGTGGTGAGGACACCGCAGGACCGAGGGACAGGTAAGTGGCTGTATTTAAAAGTCAGTTTTTGTAGCTGCTGACTTTTATTTATTTATTTTTTTTTTCAATTGGAACTCCACTTTAAGAGAAAACTGTACAAATCCTGTGTGAAAACATTTATAAATAGAACCCTTAAAAGTAGAACTATAAGTACATTTTTCATTTTGGATAGAGCAAGGGAGGGTTAAAACCCCTATCTGGTTTTTCTTTTTTTTTTTTTTCGCCATCTGTGTCCCATTGCAGAGATTTCCCTGTGCTTCCTGTTCCATAGCCTAACAGGAAGTGAGAGAAAATCCCTACAAATTAAGGGAATTTCTTGGGGACCCCATTGGAAGATTTTCCCTCTATTACCCTCCTGAGGACAACCCAAAATGTAGAATTTTCTTTTACCTTCAGTTTCAATGATAATGGTAAACAGAACACATAGAAATGGTGAATCTCCCTAATGGGGGCACAGACGATAAAAACTGAAAAGCGTTCTAATCCCTCTACACTCTATAAAAAAAAATTTTTTAAATTGTGCCTTTAGTTACACTTTAAGTGATCTATGTGAAAACTTTTTGTGGAGGAACTGCTTCACTTATTGATCTTTTATCGTCTTAGTGAGACTTCTGCGCTACCTACTGTATTTTCTACAAAGGACTCATAAGCCTCCCTAATGTCTCATAGAAACAAAAATTGTGCCAAATATACAGTGAATCAAACACTATGCTAACGTGTGTCTAGGGTGCTCCTCACATTATAATGCATTCCCGACTGACCAGAGAGATGTTTAGTACAACATATGCAGCGCTTCCTATGTATCACTTACATAGGGAGTGCTGCATATGTTGGATATATGGAGGAAGATATATGTGTATACTGTTATGATGGATTGGGAAATCTTAATAGACTGGTGCATTTTGAATGTTATATATACACAGTGTGTGTGTAAGCATTTAAAGTGATACATAGGATGCACAGCATATGTTGTACTAAAATCAGCAGTTCTCAACCTGTGGGTCGCGACCACTTTGGGGGTCGAACGGCCCTTTCACAGGGGTCGCCTAAGACCATTGGAAAACACATATTTCCGATGGTCTTAGGAACCGAGACACCGCTCCTCTATCCGTCTCCAGGCAGGTCCGCCCACATGCAGATACGCCCACATTTCCATGAACCGCGATGTGTGGGCGGGATGACATGCCGCCCCTGTCATCTGGCCACACACCTGGTATCGCTCAACAGCTCTGCCTCCTCGCTGGTGATTGGCCGCCGGAACTGTAGCTCAGGTGAGGCACACAGGCAGCCAATCACCGGCGAGGAGGTGGAGCTTGGAGAGGAGGAGCTGAGCAGCAGCGCGAATATCAAAGAAGATCGAATGAGGGAGCAGCTAGAGCGAGTGAAGAGGAGAGCGGCAGGAGAAGGAAGACAGCTGACCGGTAAGTGTCTGTACCGTGCAGATGGTGCTGCTGCAGCCAGGAATGCTGGCTGTAGATGGGAGAGGGAGGGAGGGAGCGAGCCCAAGCTGGAGCAGGGGTCAGCAAGGTAAGTATTATTGGTGTCAGTGGGAGGAATGGTGCCCCATCATTGGTGTCACTAATACCAATGATGGGGCACTATTCCTCCCCCCACTGACACCTACAATGGGGCACTATTCCTCCCCTCACTGACACCAACGATGGGGCACAATTCCTCCCCCCACCGACACCAACGATGGGGCACTATTCCTCCCCCCCACTGACACCAACGATGGGGCACTATTCCTCCCCCCCACTGACACCAACGATGGGGCACTATTCCTCCCCCCCACTGACACCAACGATGGAGCACTATTCCTCCCCCCCGACACCAACGATGGGGCACTATCCCCCCCCCCAGACACCAATGATGGGGCACTATCCCCCCCCTCCCATACTGACACCAATGATGGGGCACTATTCCTCCCACACTGACACCAATGATGGGACACTATTCCTCCCACGCTGACACCAATGATGGGGCTCTATTCCTCCCACACGGACACAAATGATGGGGCACTATTCCTCCCACACTGACACCAATGATGGGGAACTATTCCTACCACACTGACACCAATGATGGGGCACTATTTCTACCACACTGACACCAACGATGGGGCACTATTCCTCCCACTGACATCAGTGATATGGCACTACTCCTCCCACTGAAAAATTACAGTTATGAAGTAGCAACGAAAATAATTTTATGGTTGGGGGGTCACCACAACATGAGGAACTGTATTAAAGGGTTGTGGCATTAGGAAGGTTGAGAACCACTGTACTAAACACATTGGTTTTTATTACATTTGGGAAGATACAAATAACTAGACATTAAGATGTGGCTATGGCAAGTGTAGGATAGATTATATAAAACAGGGTTAAATGTGGAGTCTTCCTTTTTAAATGATCTAGGTTGAACAAAGGAACACAGACACAATACAGGCTTATACAGTACTACCGTTTAAAAAACGATAAGGCTAAGAAATTATCAATTTAGAAATTACATTTCTTATCTGCCACGCTCCCTTCAAGTGCTCAGAATTATACTTGCCTCAGATACTATGGAAGTGAAGTTGTTTGCATATCGGATATGCTTGATAAATTCTTCATCGCTGAGGCCTTCTTCCGTATCAATCTGATATTCTGGTACAGCGCCCACAATGACAATCAGCATCGACTGAAAAGCCACATACACCTAACAGCAACAACAAAACCAAATCATCAGTTAAAAATGGACAATATTATTTTATCTACTACTTTATTAAACATATAAATATAACATTTATAAAGTTTAAGTATGGCAGTTTTTACATTTTCCGAATGAATACAAAGTGTTCTCTGATTGGAAAAAGTGGAGATCATGGCATTACCACCTTGTCTCTGTACCTCCGATCTTAAAAATTTTGCACTCATTGAGAAAATGCAAAGAGTTCCCCGAATGATGCCTATGCCAAATGAGTGACCTCTTCAGTAAGCAGCAGAGCAGATGCTCAGCATGGGACCCATAAGCTAGTGGAGAGCACAGATTTCCAGCTTCCACAGGGATCCCACATGTACAGCACATACTACTTACATTAGTCCAAACCAGAACAATGTAAATATGCAAACATTGCCATACCTAAACTTCAGCTTTAACAGATACCTAATCCCAGCTACAAACTATGCTTGTTTACATCTCCCCAAATGTGCTAGGTTTTTAGGAGTGTATTAAGCCTCCCCTGCACACTGATGCATTAAGAAAAACAACCTAAAGCAGCTCATTCCTTCCGAATGGGTTGGCAGTACACGTTATAGTGGTTGTAAACCCTTCCAAAATTCACCAACAAAATTATAAAAAGTTATACTGATAAAGCATAACCTTTATAATCTGGAGAACTAGGACCTTATTCAGTGTAAATTAAGTCAAAACAAACAAAGCACTAAGAGGGCCCAGAAAATAGTGAGAGGGCCACATCTAGTCTAAAAGACATTAGTTTGACATGCCTGGCCTAACCAGGCAAACAGAGGCTCTGTCTAAGAACACTGCCTGGTTTATGACCACTGGTATCTGGACCAATTGTGAGTGTTAGGCATATGTAAACACCTTTTTTGCTGCATCCTACAATTTAGCACAATGTGGTGCATATAAGCAAGACCATGTCAGGGTTTAGGTCTGCTTTAATAGTCAAATATCGAACTGTACAACAGCATTACTGCATCTTTATGAAAGTTACAAAACAGATCTTTTAGTGATTACAATGCCAGGAGACTGGACAGGCTGGACTCTGTTTGCATGATAAGACTACAAACAAGCCAAGAGCAAAGCCCAAATCCCCATTCATATTATCTTTATACATAATAGGGCCATCATATTTTGTAGCATTTCACAGTAGGATATACAATAAACATCAATGAATATTTAACAGTAGAGACTGCTGAATAGTCCTGCATGTTAGAATTAACAATCCAAAATGACCAGTGAGCAAAAAAAAGAAAAACCTTAGCATTTCTAATACAATGTAAGCACTTACTATAAATTATTTTTCCTAAAGTCCAATAAGGGACACAGGAATTGTAGAAATTTTTAAATACCGGTAGTCAGATTGTACTGCCACATTGCAGGAGGTTGAGAAGAAACGCTAAGCCAGCTCATGTAAAACTCCACCTTCAGCAGTCATGGTTACATTTTGTGACCAAGCAGAACAAGAGCCAATAACAATAAGATTTTACATGAAGTACAAAAATCTTATTTTCTTTATTGTCCTTTATGAATTTTTACAGTTCCTGTGCCTCTCAGCGCTCAGCCCAGCAGAGGGGTAAAAAAACCCAACCACTAATCATTCCAACAGATATGGAGATCATACTACAAAAGTACCTGAAGTAATGAACACCTGAACAAAGAATAGATGGAGAAGAGCCAACCAATATAGAAATGACCACAACCAATGGAAAGAAATGTTTTCTGGGCCAAGTCCCATATCATGTCGAATAGTAAAAAAAAAAAAAAAACAGCTCAACCCTTTACTTCAGGGAAAGGAAGCTTGGACAGAAAAACCATGTCCAGGGAAAGGACCGACCAGTCAACAGCCATTGAACATTCCTAACCCTTAACTTCAGGGAGCAGGAGATACATAACAATGGATGTTACCTGATAGAAAAGTTATCCCTTAAAAGCAGTATTTAACCTTCCTATCCTTTACAGCAGGCAAGCTGCAATCTTGGCCTCTGTTTGATCTACATTTGCCATGGTGCTGCACATGTGATCAGTTATGACACCAGAAATTTGATTGACAGTTCAATTTAGCACGCAAGCAGCTGTGGCAGTTAGCAGACAAGAAGGATAAGATGTCGTCCTTCCAACCAACACCCATGAGTGTTTCAGGGCTGTGGTAGCCACACTGCAACCTGCCGAACCAGAATTAAAATTCTATGAATCACCCAACCTACCCCTGTAAAGAGCAGAATCCACCACCAAGATGTAAGAGGTAGAAAACCTTGTACTAGCAGTAGGAAAATTCACCAGAAGGATAGTTCCTCAGAAAACCACAAGTCAATAATCCTACAGTAATCATGTCCTACAAAGGCACAAGGACTTACACTTTCCCATTTAGGGGAAATTGCAGCAGGTTAACAGTGGGTCCCATTTCCTGACTGTCCAATAAACTACAGGACCTTACAACAAAGGATACTTCCTTGCTACAAGGAAAAAAGAAAAAAGAAGGGGTGTTCACATGTACAAAGTGGAGATCTTCAAAAGATAGCTATATATCTAGTTAAGGATTGCAGACAGTAGGACCCTTGGCTTGCACGGACTGAGAATATCTAGAAAACTGACTCTCTTCTGGGAAAGTCTCCTGAGTGATTCAGGGTGAGGATGCCAGGAAAAGGTACAAGAGGGAATACAAGGTTCAGTACAGAGAGCAAGGCACAGATCTGCTGGAACACATGGAAAGCCAGTTCCTTACTATGGAAGGGAGCCATAGGGATTGATCCTTATTGATCGTATAGGTCAAGAGGTCCCTCAAAAGAGGGATAGGGCTGGCGGACATCAAGCACCACAAGGGGCGCAATCATCCATGATGGAAAAGGACTTATCTGCAAATCAATAGGAAATCATTTCCATAGGATAGGCTCCTATCAAAGTAGGTATCAGAGATCTGAGGATATAGGTAACCAAAACACACAGGGGAACTGGAATGCAGATTTACCCAATGAGTGATTAGGGACATCTGAAGGTGTCCATTTCAAAAGGTCTAGAGTACAAGCAGTAGAATGAACAAAACAGGTCCCACTTGCCAAACTGGGGGCACACCTTCATGCAGACTAATTAAATGAGACAGAGGGCTTATAGTGTTTTTTATCTGTGGCGTGAGTGGGAGGTTTACTCGGTTTGTTAACGAGGTACTTCTGTGGTAGATAAAAGTTGGGGTTCTTGCAACCCATTCACAACATCACCTGCATTGAGGCAAGCACACATTACAGCCAACGGTGCCATCAGGAATTACACTGTTAAGGGCAAGACTGAAGATACAGTTTCCCTTAAAGGGCAGGCGAATCAGATGTTCCTTGTGCATATACACTCACCGTCCACTTTATTAGGTACACCTTGCTAGTGCCAAGAATATATCCCCCACACCATTTCACCACCACCAGCACCAACCTGAACCATTGATACAAGGCAGGATGGGTCCATGCTTTCATGTTGTTTTACACCAAATTCTGACCCTACTGTCTGACTGTCACAGATAAAATCGAATGCCCATTCTCCTCTGACATCAACAAGGCATTTTCATCCACACAACTGCCACTCACTGGATATTTTCTCTTTTTTGGACCATTCTCTGTAAACCGTAGA
This sequence comes from Staurois parvus, assembly GCF_062004578.1. NCBI lineage: Eukaryota > Metazoa > Chordata > Amphibia > Anura > Ranidae > Staurois > Staurois parvus. Next base: position 3,558,607 of record NW_028318233.1, read on the forward strand.
GATGACTGCATGAAAATCACAGTAGATTGCAGTTATTTTAAATACTCGGACCAGCCTGTCTGGTATCGACAATCATGCCACATTTAAAGTCACTTAAATCCCCTTTCTTCACCATTCTGATGCTCGGTTTGAGCTTCAAGTTGTCTTCACTACACATGATTGAATGCATTGAGTTGCTGCCATGTGATTAGCTGATTAGCAATTTGTGTTACCAAGCATTTGAATAGGTGTACCTAATAAAGTGGCTGATGAGTGTAGATTTTCCTTGTGCACTGTGATGGAGGAGCCGAAATTAAGGGATTTGATCCACAGTAACAAGGTTTCACAAATCAAAGTCACTGCCAACAGAGATTGGAAAGTCAATCCAGTTAACTCAGACTGAGACCTAATTAGAGAGTCCAACTGTCTATCAGTGAAATCCCTAGATATAAGAACACAAATAACCTGTTTAGTAATATGCTTGTTTAGGTGTATGACTGGAGTGTCTATAGTGGGCAGAGGCCACTTAACAATAAATTCCTTTTCAAAAGGGAAAAATCTCCTTCACATTCACAGAAGGGACCCATAATTCTATAGCTTCCTTCCAGTCCAGGAATACCGAGTGAAAATTTCTGCAGCCATAGGGGTTCCAAAAGACCCTAGGCCTGAAAAGGCAGGTTGATCCTCCAAATGCAGTGTAGAAAATACTGCATCAAACAAGTTAGAAACAATTTCTATGGGATTCGATCAAATTTAGTCTCTTCAGTACACTGCAAGGATTCTGACACTTAGAGATGAATACCCAGTACGGGCAGAACAGGATTTTATTATGGATGATGCTGGAGTGCAAAAACAAGCAGTTTGTTCTATTTGTGCAAAAAACGAACAAAAAGTCTTAAGTAGACATAAGAGACCTTGCAGACACATTAGAGGTCTTTGTCCCAATATGCAATATATACACTGCTCAAAAAAATTAAAAGGAACACTTTTTAATCAGAGTATAGCATCAAGTCAATTAAACTCCTGGGTTATTGATCTGGCAAATTAAGTATCAGAGGGGGTTGTTAATCAGTTTCAGCTGCTTTGGTGTTAATTAAATTAACAGGTGCTCTAGATGGGTAACATCCAAAACAGGAATGGGTTTACAGGTGGAGGTCACTGACATTTTTTCCCTACTCATCTTTTCGGACTGTTTTTCACTAGTTTTGCATTTGGCTGGGGTCAGTGTCACTACTGGTAGCATGAGGCGATACCTGGACCCTACAGAGGTTGCACAGGCCTTTCAACTCCTCCATGATGGCACATTAATACGTGCCATTGCCAGAAGGTTTGCTGTGTATCCCAGTACAGAGGTGATTCCAGGAGATAGGCAGTTACTCTAGGAGAGCTGAACAGGGCCGTAGAAGGTTCTTAACCCATCAGCAGGACTGGTATCTGCTCCTCTGTGCAAGGAGAAATAGGATGAGCACTGCCAGAGCCCTACAAAATTACCTCCAGCAGGCCACTGGTGTGAATGTCTATGACCAAACAATCAGAAACAGACTTCATAAGAGTGGCCCGAGGTTCTCTAGTGGGCCCTGTGCTCACTGCCTGGCACCATAGAGCTTAACTAGCATTTGCCATTGAATACCAGAATTGCCAGCTCCGCCACTGGTGCCCTGTGCTTTTCACAGATCAGAGCAGTTTCACCATGAGCACATGTGGCAAACATGAAAGGGTCTGGAGAAGCCGTGGAGTACGTTATGCTGCCTGTAACATCGTTCAGCATGAGCGTTTGGATGGTGGGTCAGTGATGGTATGGGGAAGTGTATCCATGGAGGGATGCATAGACCTCTACAGGCTAGACAATGGCACCCTGACCGCCATTAGGTATCGGGATGAAATCCTTGGACTCATCAGACCTTACGATGTTGCAGTGGGTCCTGGGTTCCTGCTGGTGCATGAGAATGCCTGGCCTCATGTAGCAAGTGACAACAACAGTACGTAGAGAGCTCCATGGAATGGGTTTCCATGGCCAAGCAGCTGCATCCAAGCCTTACATTACCAAGAGCAATGCAAAGCGTAGGGTGCAGTGGTGTAAAGCACTCCACCCCTGGACACTAAAGCAGTGGAGACGTGTTCTCTGGAGTGATGAATCACGCTTCTCTGTCTAGCAATCCGATGGACATGTCTGGTTTTGGCGGTTGTCAGGAGAACGGTACTTGCCTGATTGCACTGTGCCAAGTGTAAAGTTTGGTGGAGGAGGGACTATGGTGTGGAGTTGTTTTTCATGGGTCGGGCTTGGCCCCTTAATTCCAGTTAAGGAAACTCTTAAGACATCAGCATACCAAGACATCTTGGATAATTTCATGCTCCCAACTTTCTGGGAACAGTTTGGGGATGGCCCCTTCCTGTTCCAACATGACTGTGCACCAGTGCACAAAGCAAGGTCCATAAAGACATGGCTGAGCGAGTTTGTGGTGAAAGAACTTGACTGGCCTGCACAGAATCCTGACCTCAACCCGACAAAACACCTTTAGGATGAATTAGGATGGAGACTGTGAGCCAGGCTCTCATTCAACATCAGTGCCTGACCTCACAAAGGCGCTTCTGGAAGAATGGTCAAAGGTTCCCATAGACACACTTCTAAACCTTGTGGACAACCTTCCCAGAAGAGCTGAAGCTGTTATAGCTGCAAAGGGTGGGCCAACTGAGAATGTAACCCTACAGACTCAGACTGGGATACCACTAAAGTTGATGTGTGTGTGAAGGCAGGCATCCCAATACTTTTGGCAATATAGTGCGTGTGTGTGTGTGTGTGTGTGTGTGTGTGTGTGTGTACACACACGTTTAAATGCTACAGACTGTTGAGTATCCATATGATACCAGCAGGCACGTAAGGGTTAAATAGCCTGCTTTTGTTTGCTATAATGTCAGGTTGCATAACAAGTTAAGACTAGGGCACCATTTTTTTTTCTTACTATATGTGTGTACGTAGTATTGTAAAAATGTTGGCAGCAGAGAGTCAGAGAGTCAGTCAGTTTGGGTCACCAGAGGTCAGGCACCGTGAGGGAGGAGTGTCTGACTGCTGAAGATCAAGACCTTTGTGCACTATGTGAGAGCAGCAGTCCACCTCCCCAGATTACTGCTCACACAGAGCAGCTTGTATGGTTCAAATCATGTACATATGGAAAAAAAATATAAAATGATGCCATATTATTAATTTAAGCTTTAAATTTGAATACAGATATAAAGATAAACGCAATATAATAGACACTATTGCTAATATCAAAACTGGCCATGCAGAAACAGAGTTTATGTTTGTTCTCTACAGGTTTTTTTTTTTTTTTTTAATTAGCAAAACTATTTAACTATTTCATAAACACCATTATTTGGTCTTCAATTTTGCTTAATTACACATTCCTTGCCTGGCCTACCTTGATTGCTTAATTATATCTTATTGTGTGAGAAACACTCATATTGCTCAATGCATTAGTAGTGCCAACATGATAGTATGTCGTTTCTTGTTGTTCTAGAACAATACAACATTATTATTTGCTCTAAAGCAAGGTTAAAAGCAAGTTGAAAACAGAAACCTCCATTACTTTCAACTGAAAAGTTCATCCTCGCTTTGAAATATGGTGCCTTAAATGTTTCTACTGTAACATATATTTATCATACCCCTAAAGTTCTTGATAAAACCAAAAGGAATAAAACTTTTACTCTGTCACTTACTGCAACTAATCCCTATTCATAGCTTAGCAAAGAACATCATATATGATTTGATGTTCCAATCCCTTAGCGAGCATACAAAGTACAATGTATGTAAGGTATTCATTTTTATCTTATTATTGTCTGGAGTTATGCTTTAAAGTAGGTTACATGGTCTTTATAAATTGAAAGGAGGTTGTACATGTGTTAAGCTTAAACTATGTTTTCAAACAATAAATACACATAGCATTTCTTAATTTAACTTTTCCAGAATGTATTTTACATTTTATCTTGTTCTGGCAACTGTGATATTGTAAAACATAAAATATCACTTTGCAACTTCACCTATCTACCCATCTACCATTGCTATGATAGGCTTATAAATGATCCAATGAGTTTAAACTAATCAAAAACTCAGTCACTAAAATCTCACACACTTTAACACAAACATTTTTTTTGTAACACAGCACACTGCAATATCTGCTGTGTTTCAAAGTGTTGCAGTGTGGGTGCACTGGGGTGCCATCAAAAATAAATGGAACGCATATGCACTGTACAGGTGTGATTGTGTGCTAAGGGGTGACAGCACTCTGTAACACATTGGAAGTCTTTAGCTGGATTGCAAAATGCAATGTCTGGGTTTCAGGTGTGTTGCTGTGCCTTTAGGGAGGAGGGGGCTGTCTCTGGATGAGCCTGCTCTCTATATATGCACTGTCATATGTCCATTGGCTGGGAGCTCAGATAGTTTAGAGTTGGGGACCCCACTTATCAGAGGTGCCTTGACATGTCTGCATGGATTCCACATGCTTCTGCAAATGTATGCAACAAAAATCCTCTGTTTTTAACCAGAGTAGTGGAAACATATCTTTTAGTTATTTTGTAGACTAGCTGGTTTGCCAGGGAACCTTTATACTGTAACTCTCTGTTCCTGTCTGCAAATTGTGCTCCTGTGTTATCACCCTACTACGTAGGCTCTGATGACTAATGCAAGTGGTGGTATCACACACAATATGAAGACATGTTCACAGTTGTTACCCTCAGGAAAACACACCCTGAAAAATGCATTGCAGCCATCACCAGCAACATGATTCCCATTTTAAAAGTGCCCTATATACAGAAATGGTACATTCACACAGGCAATGAATATAGGGCATCATCCATCTACTTGTGCTCTCAAGTTAATAGTTATGGTCTGCACATTAGGTCAGCATTGAGTGGAATAGTGCCCACCAAACATGAAAGTGCATACTGAGCAGAACGTTGGGGAAAGGGGTGCTTGGAAAACATATGACAAGTACCCTCTTTTGCTTTGCCTTACAAAGAGGCCTCAGTTACACAATGGTGGCAAAAATAAGTTTCTTTCAGGAGAGAGCTCAGCATTGTAATATATTACACACACGTATACTGTACATACATACATACACACACGTGTTAAATAGGTGACAATGTTGGAGTTCAATCATGATCCTACTATCAGCCTCACATTTGTGACCATTCCACATAAAAAAAAAGCAATGCACCAACTGCTTTGATATAACAAAAAATGACTTGCCACTTTAAAGCAACAATAAAGATAGTTAGTAATATGGAATACACAGGATCCAGAAAATAATTGAACATTTTTTTAACAATGTCCACTGTATCATAAAAGAATTTCAGCTTACAAAGCAAACTTAAATCTTCCCTAGCAATCTGCAATACACACATTAGTACTTACAGTATAATGATCATTCCTCTAGGGAAAAAGGATTAAATAACCTTACAGCTCAGCACAATAGTTTGATTTTTTTTTCTTTTAAACATGAATTTATTCATATCCATATACACTAAAGTGAAAATAACTGATAGAAATATTATGGAAATCCAAACACTACCACAACAACAATGAACATACACAGCAGATAATACTAATCAAACAATATACCAATTTAACATTACAGTATAGCTAAATCGGTGCAGGAACAGACTAACAACAGTTAAACTGATAAATATTCATTCAGCAGTAATAAGAGGCCAAACCAGGGGCGGACTGACCATTTGGGCACTCAGGCACTTCCCGAGGGCCCAAGGTCAGTAGGGAGCCCCATGAGATGCCCTTAGTACATTTAATGGGCTTTTTTGGGTGTGGTTTGAGTGTGGGTGAGGACACAGGGGCCCCATGATCTCCTGTTGCCCGGGGGCCCCATGAGTTGTCAGTCTGCCCCTGGTCAAAACTGCCCAATTGCTGGAGGCATGCCTTGGCACTGAATACATTTCCCCTGCTGGAATGGTCACCTTTAGGTTTAGTGGATCTGCTTTTGCTGCAGTATGTCATATAGAGAAAAAGGGGACTGGTTTTATTCCCATGAAAGATAAATTAGACAGAAATTTAAGTATATGTGAACCTTCACCTTTTAAAACAACACATTCAGTTTAAAATAGAAATGAAAGGCAAACAATTGTGTATAGATATTTAAAAAAATCATAAATACCTGTTATTTGCCTAAGTCACAGGTGTCAAACACAAGGCCCGAGGGTCAAATTCAGCCCTCCAGGCCATTTCATGTGTCCCTCAGACCTCTCCTACAGCTGTGGCACCCCCCCATGTCTTCAACTTGTCTCAGCAGTTGACAGATCTCCTCTGTCGGATCTTGTGCTTCTCCATGCAGCTGCAGGGAGGCTCCTCTCTGCAACCCCCTTCCTCCCCTGTCTCAACAGTTGGCAGCAGAGAGAACAGGTCCTGTGCCTCTCTGAGTAGCCGCAGCACCCCCTCATCTCCAACTCCCCTGGTCTCAGCATTTAGCTGACTCCAGCCCTCCTCTGGTTCTCCTCCAGACCCTGGACTTTGTTTCCCAGTTCTGCCTCCAGCTTCTTCCTGGCAGCAGCAGGTAAAGGGGTGCACTGTGATGCAAAGGAGGGTGGGGTGCTCTGTACATCTAATCTTACAGATACAACCGGCCCTTTGAGGGCAACCATAATGCTGATGTGGCCCACCTTGAAATTGCTGTCAGAGAAAGAGTATCACACGGATCCTCCCAGTGAATGGCTGTGTATGACATGTGTGATCACTGGAGGAGAGCAGGCCGAGTTGCCAGCACAGCCAGAAAACTGATCATGCTGTGCTCTCCTGCCTAGTGTGGATGGTTTTTAATTGGAAAGCAGAGGGAGTGGCAAGAACACCAAGGATTTCACACAAAGGAAGCAATACAAAGAACAGGATACTTTTTCATATATACGTACATGGTACAGCAGGCACATATCAGGAATATGACATGTTCGATTTACATATTTTTTAAAGGGATACATGGATAAATGAACTTGGCATTCAGAGACAAATTAGTTCAATCCAGCCTAGGAGCTGAAAAGGTACTTTATTTTCCAAATGTAAACCTCAGTAAAGAAGAAAAATTAAAAAGCAATTGAGCTTTTAGTTTCAAGTCAGCTAAATACATTCTTGGTGCATCAAAACAATAGATGTACAAAGTCTTACAGCTAATTTTTTTAAAAAGCAGTCACAGCCTGAGAAGACTGTCCCCTGCCAACATGCAGTAGAGAAGGACCCTTGCTCTCGTTTGTGAAAGCAGAAGTCTGACATGTGTTGCCGAGTCAGAGGTAGAGCCCACCAATCATCAAGGTGTATGAGTTCTGACTCAGCATGGGTTGTGTCTGACCTTCAGCACACTGGCCACTGAAAATAAATGGAAAAGAAAATCATTAAACGCAAAATATAGGTGTGACTGAGCCAAAGAGAGTGGTTTGCCTGGCTTTTAATTTTAACTACATGGATATAATGGGTATCATGTGCTTCCAATAATTTTAAAAGAAAAAAGAAAACAAAATTCTAAATTATCCGTAGATCTCTGGTTTCTGGAATATTTCCAACCCTGCAAGCAACCATTATCCACATTTTAACTTCATATTAAGGTTGCGGGAGAGGCGGACAATTTTTACATTATGTATATTAGGTTCCACTTGACAATATTTGTAGAAAAGACTTGAGATCTGTTGAACACTTTTGCATCATTTCATATTCAAAACGGGGGAGTATGTCATAAGTAACAGGAAAACAGGACTGTACATAGTGTGTGGGCCATCAAACTGCCAAAATGAATTATGAAGTTTATGACCATTCAGCCAAGATCGGAAGCATTATAAATATTAATATGTTAATAAGTGGTGTAGTAATACATACCTTAACCTAAACGTTGAACCTTGGCCTACATTGGCAAGGTCATTTATAACCCTTTCAGATAAAATTTACTGACTGACATTCACTAGACGTCAGGAATACACAGAAGAAATTAGTGTGTCACCTCTGATCTTTACATAATCAATTAACAATGTACTTATTTGCATAATGAACACTTTCTTTCATTGGAAGGAACAATACTCTGGCTCTAGATTAACACTATTCCCAACACTAGCTACTTTCCACACCCTATTAATATCAATACAGAATACATCGAGTCAAACAATACTGGCCACGATTATAACCGGTTATGTCCATGAGATACAAACTACCACGCTAGTTAATTAAGAATATCAATTAATGAGTAAATTATATAAAATGTTGCTTTTACCAATTCAGCTAGGTGAGAAATAAACATCAGCCAAAAAATACACACAGTAAAAATACCCATGTCCTAAAGCGGAGCTGCAGGCTCCCCCCAAAAAATTAAAAGTCAACAGCTACAAATACTTTGGTGGCTGAATTTTACTAGAAGGACACTTACCTGTCCAAAGATCCAGCAATGTCCTCACCCGAGCCAACTCTTCAAAGGACTTCGAGTGCAGGTGCCGGCATCTTCAGAAAGGGCCACTGGCTGCCATTTTCCTGGTCAGCATGTGCAAGGTGCACTGGGCTTTGTGAATGGCTCAGCAGTCTTTTGGGACCTCTGTGTGTTCCTGAAGGCTGCAGGGGGGAGGGTGGTGATCTGACCCGGATGTAGGAGTGGGTTCCTATCAAAACAAGGTAACCACAACCCCCTCCCCCAAAAAGTGCCAAATATGGCAGTGGAGTGAGGGAAGATACAAACAAGCGGAACGATCCACTGTAAAAGCTATCTACATTTCATAAATGCTTCAAATGACAATGTTTTATTTACTAGGCACAGTCTAGTCCAAAGTCCCAGTTTTATTGGGAAACATGTAACTTATGTCCCTACCATTTTAGATGCCCATTTCCCCTCACATAAAAACACAAAAAAATCCAATCAGGTGTAGATGAAATAAGTAAATAAGATTCTTCTTTGCACATTTTTAGTTAATCTGTACACACTTTATGTTGTGTGAACATTTTCAAATCATTTAGTATATCAGCCTCTATGTTAGCTTGGTGAAGAAATATTCAAGAATAACTCTATTTCCCAGTATTGGGGGGTGGGGGGTTGGGGGTATAAGACAGATGCACTCAGAATCTGGTGGTCCGATCTTGTAGCTTTGACAAAAAATACAAGAAGCGGATTGGTCACTATGCAGAGCTGCAACAGATTCTGTGTGCACCAGTTTTAGTAAATCACCTATTTATATGTCTCAGGATATGTTCCAGGTAACCAAAGAATACCATCTCTAACCTTCCGGAAAATAAAAAAAAGCAGATGAAGGCAGTTTTACACTAAGCCCTCATGCACACTTAACATTTTGATAACGCTGGTAACGATAGCTGTATAAATTCACGCTAAAAACGTGAGTTTTTCAGCTTTTTTTAAGCATTTTTACATTAGCGTTTAGTGTTGTTTTCCCACGTTTGCATTTTACCATTTATTTTAACCAAGAAATAATTTTTTTTTGGTAGAAAAAAAGTTTGAAAACGCCGGTTTGTGGCATTTTACCACATTTTTCAGCATTAGAGCATTTTTACAGCTAAAAACTCCTCTAGAAACCCACTAGTTCTGGGGGTTTTTTTAAAGCCAAAAACCATTGATTACAGTCTATGTGTGCATGGAAACATAGGATAACATGCTGAGGGGGTTTACTAGCTGTAGAAAAAACGGTCAAAAGCCAAAAACAGCAGTTGTAAAAACGTCAAGTGTGCATGAGGGCTTCCACATTCCTCAGCACGCGTGCACTTACAGCCGAACTACATTTCATCTGAGAACAACAAACCAAAACCGCAGTTTAATATTGATATTTAAAAGGAAACTCATCCATCCATCCATGTCTCCATGCTATAATTTGTTTAGAAACCATCCCCTAGCATTTCTGGCTGCAGCCTTCTTGAGTAAGGGCAGATGATTTATGTAGCATTTACTTAGTGGAATCCATCTTCCCTTGGGCTTGCAGGCAGGAGGGTGTGCTTAGCTGAGAAAATCCCTCCTCCCCTCCTGAAGACTCCTGGAATCTATGATATCATTTGCCTAGGCATGGAAAACAGGAACAGAAGAAATGTAACTAAACAAATATAATATACTTTCCTATCTATTCACTATTGCTAGAAGCATAAGGAATACAAGTACCGTATTTTTCGCTCCATAAGACGCACCTAGGTTTTAGAGGCAGAAAACAGGAAAAAAAATTCTGAACTAATGGACTGCAGACACAGTACAGGAGATGACCAGAGACTGCGGACGCAGTACAGGAGATGACCAGAGACTGCGGACACAGTACAGGAGATGACCAGAGACTGCGGACACAGTACAGGAGATGACCAGAGACTGCGGACACAGTACAGGAGATGACCAGAGACTGCGGACACAGTACAGGAGATGACCAGAGACTGCGGACACAGTACAGGAGATGACCAGAGACTGCGGACACAGTACAGGAGATGACCAGAGACTGCGGACACAGTACAGGAGATGACCAGAGACTGCGGACACAGTACAGGAGATGACCAGAGACTGCGGACACAGTACAGGAGATGACCAGAGACTGCGGACACAGTACAGGAGATGACCAGAGACTGCGGACACAGTACAGGAGATGACCAGAGACTGCGGACACAGTACAGGGGATGACCAGAGACTGCGGACACAGTACAGGGATGACCAGAGACTGCGGACACAGTACAGGGATGACCAGAGACTGCGGACAGCACAGGGATGACCAGAGACTGCGGACAGCACAGGGATGACCAGAGACTGCGGACAGCACAGGGATGACCAGAGACTGCGGACAGCACAGGGATGACCAGAGACTGCGGACAGCACAGGGATGACCAGAGACTGCGGACAGCACAGGGATGACCAGAGACTGTGGATAGTACAGGGGATGACTGCTGACCTTTGGGGAGGGGGGGGAGCGGGTACCTGAATTTGACAGATACCCGCTCCCACTTCCGCGGAGTTGTTCTTTCATCTTACCTGTTCCTCTATCCAGCCGCGCGCTGTCTTCCCGGCTTCTGTAATGGCGCTCGGCATGACACCACCCACTCCGACGGTAATATCCTGGACCTTGTCTTCTCCAACCGCTGCGCTCCCCACAACCTCACTAACACCCCCTTCCCTCTCTCTGACCACAACCTGATCACCTTCTCTATCTCCTCGTCCTCCAACGCCTACCCCTCCAAATGTCACACTACTACCAGCCGTAACCTCCGCAACCTTAACCCTGCCTCCCTCCACTCTGCAGCTGATCAACTCCACGACCGCATCCTCCCCCTGTCCTGCCCCGACTTGGCTTTGACCGCCTACAACAATGCGCTCTCAACAGCCCTTGACTCACTAGCGCCTTTAACCACACGCAACATCAGACCCCGACCGCTCCAGCCCTGGCAGACTGATCACACCAAAACCCTCAAACGACACAGTCGTGCCCTGGAGCGACTATGGCGCAAAACCAAATCCCAACAAGCCTTCACCCGCTACAAATCTGCCTTCCGCACCTACACCTCCTCCCTCCATGCTGCCAAACAGGCCTACTTCTTGACCCTCATCAAGGCCCTCTCCTCCAATCCTCGCCGACTCTTCTCTGCCTTCAACTCTCTACTCTCTCCACCCCCACCTCCACCCAGCACCTCACTCACTGCCCTTGAGATTGCCAATCACTTCAAAAACAAAATTGACACAATTCGCAAGGACATTGCCGCAACTCACACGCCCTCTCAACCCGTCCCCTCTCACACAGCTACCCCCTTATCCCCCCTCCCCCTCGACATAACCCGCAGGGACTTCGTCGCTGCTCAAACTCTCTCCAACCCCCTTCACCCTCACTCAGCTACCCCCTCATCACCCCTCTCCCACAGCCCCACCACTGCTCTGACCTCCTCTTCCACCCCACCCTACATTCCTCATACTGAAGCTCCCCCAACACTCCACACCTTTGACCTTACTACCATCGAGGAAGTCTCCAAGATCCTCTCTGATGCCCGCCTCACCACCTGCCCCCTCGACCCTATCCCCTCACAACTCCGACGACCTTCCTCCTCCTCCATCCTACGCTCCCTCACCCACATCTTCAATCTCTCCCTCTCCTCAGGCACTTTCCCCTCCCCTCTGAAACATGCACACATCACCCCCATACTTAAAAAGCCCTCCCTGGACCCCAATGACCCGAACAACCTCAGACCCATCTCCCTGCTCCCATTTACATCTAAACTCCTCGAGCGCCTAGTCTACACCCGCCTATGCTCTCACCTCAACGACAACAACCTCCTCGATCCCCTACAGTCCGGCTTCCGTCCCCTACACTCCACCGAAACTGCCTTACTCAAACTCTCCAACGACCTGCTAACCGCCAAAGCTAATGGCCACTATTCAGTGCTCCTACTCCTTGACCTCTCTGCGGCCTTCGACACAGTCGACCACCCCCTTCTCCTCAAAAAACTACACTCCCTCGGCCTCAGAGATTCTGCTCTCTCCTGGCTCTCATCCTACCTGTCACAACGCTCCTTCAGCGTTACCTATAATGCTACCACCTCCCCCTCACTCCCCCTCTCTGTTGGGGTCCCTCAAGGCTCTGTCCTCGGGCCCCTTCTCTTCTCCATCTATACCTCCTCCCTTGGCCAACTCATACACTCTCACGGCTTCAACTACCACCTCTATGCCGACGACACACAAATCTATCTCTCGACCCCCCACCTCACCCCCTTGGTCTCAGCCCGAATCACACACCTACTGAGCGACATATCAGACTGGATATCGCTCCACTTCCTTAAATTGAACCTCTCCAAAACCGAGTTTCTTGTCTTCCCCCCAGCCCGGACACCACCCCCCATTGATTTCTCCATCACATCCAACAACGCTACCATCAAACCCGCCCTGCAGGCCAGAGTACTGGGTGTCATTCTGGACTCCAACCTATCCTTCCAGCCCCAAGTCCAATCTTTAACAAACTCGTGCAGACTCCACCTCCGCAACATCGCCAAAATCTGCACGTTCCTAACCCCAGAAACCACTAAACAGCTCATCCACTCCCTCATCATATCACGACTCGACTACTGCAACTCCCTCCTCACTGGCCTGCCTCGCCGCTGGCTATCCCCTCTTCAGTCCATCCTGAACACGGCTGCCAGACTCATTCACCTTTCCAACCGCACTGTCTCCGCCACCCCCCTCTGCCAATCCCTCCACTGGCTTCCGATTGCGCAACGGATCAAATTCAAAATCCTAACGCTGACGTACAAAGCTGTCCACCATACTGCCCCGAACTACATCACTGACCTAATATCCAAGTACCGCCCAGCACGCACACTCCGCTCCTCACAAGACCTCCTTCTCTCTAGTTCCCTGGTCTCCTCCTCCCATGCCCGCCTCCAGGACTTCTCCAGGGTGTCACCCATCCTCTGGAACTCCCTGCCCCAACCCATCAGATTATCACCTACTCTCCTCTCCTTTAGGCGCACCCTGAAAACCCATCTCTTCAGGGAAGCCTACCCCACCCCCTGCTAACTTGCCGACCTCCTCCACTCTTCCTACCACTCCATCCCCCACAGCTATCTCCTCCTGTGCCACCACCCCCTCCCTCCTAGATTGTAAGCTCGAAAGAGCAGGGCCCTTGATCCCCTCATGTTTTGCATTGTATTGGTATTGTTCTGTCACATGTTCTGTCTCCCTTTTGTAATGTACAGCGCTGAGCGAACTATTGGCGCTTTATAAATACTGTATAATAATAATAATAATAATAATGACAGCCGGGTGCCCAGTGCGCATGAGCGAGAAGCACTTGCGCTTTGTGATTGGTCCGGCGGCTTCTGGGATCTGTCATGTGTCCCAGGTGCCGCCTTACCATTCACAAAAAGCACCGCTTCCTGCGCATGCGCACTTGGCACCCAGCTGTCATGCCCACACTACAGAAGCCGGGAAGACCGCGCCGCTGGATAGAGGAACAGGTAAGATGAAAGAACAACTCCACTGAAGTGGGAGCGGGTACCTGTCAAATTCAGGTACCCGCTCCCCCCCCTCCCCAAAGGTCAGCAGTCATCTCTATAAGGTCCCGAGTAGAGCTGAGCGGCCGGCCCGGTATTCTGACACGGCGGCAGTGGAAATACCGGACCGGCCGCTCCATATTCGCTCCATAAGACGCACTGACATTTTCCCCCCTTTTTTGGGGGGAAAAAAGTGCGTCTTATGGTGCGAAAAATACGGTAGTCAATGTTGATTGAGAGATTTTAGTTCCGCTTCAAGATGAAAAATTATCTTATATGAATACATAAGATGGGGTGGTTGAATTTTTTTTTTTTTTTTAAGATACTATTGTTAATGCTTTATTGATGAAGCTATTCAAGCCAACATTGCGCTTTGTAAACTAACATGAATATATCTATGCTTTCATTTTGACTGTTGAATAACTATTTTATTTATGGTACAGCATGTTTAGCTGAGTGGAATCTAAAAAGAAAAAAGTATTGTATATTGTGCATACTTTAAATCTCTGCTTTCACAAAGTTGGCTTTAAAAATAAAAAGGTAGCTTATATGAGTCTAATTTTGAAGCACATTGGGAAACAAAACTCTCAAATCTTGCCAGAATAACATAGCAACTTTTTGTTTTGCTGTCACTGATCATAACACCGTGAATGTATTTGTAGAGCTTCAGGAAAAGGGAGCAGAGGTTCTAAAGAAACTGCAAAGATAATGAGTGAAGGGGAAGGGGTGCCCAAGACTCCTTCCATGAGATATATGAAAAGGAGAAGAACTGCAACCATTAAATGTTCACGCTGGCCTACAACTTGGAAGTAAAACACACAAAAAAAAACAAACAATTGATTGCGTTATCCTTAAAATGCATTTTCTCAAGCAATATTTATGTATAAGTCAAACCTGTGAGATGCTTTTCAGCACTGATGGAAACAAGAAAGCAGGGTGATGGTTTGTTGTAACACCATGGGTCAGTATAAGAAAATGTAAACAATTAGCCTGTGTTTTGCTATATAAAACAGGGGTGTCCAACCTGGGGCCCAAGACAGCTATGAATGTGGCCCAATACACAATAGTAAATTTAATTAAAAATATTGATTTCTTTTGCAAAAATGTGTTTACACTTAGTGAACACGTGAGAAAAGAAAAAAAATTTGATAGTGTCTCTTTACTGGGCTTTTAAAAGTTTTATCTTTTCAAAGAAAAATATATCACTCTTCACATTCATGCCTTATTCATGTCATTAGTTTTTGGCAGCAACTATATTTGTGAGCAACTATTTTCAAGGATGAAGCGTATGAAGGGCAAAATTAGAAACAAAATATCCAATGAGTACTTTGGGAATGCATTGAGAATTGCTAGTACATCCTTCCAACCTTATATTGATAAGTTAGTTTATCAAAATATTGCACTAGTTTTATGTTGCCCTCTTTTACTTTTATAATTAAAAGTATTACAAAAAAGAAAGACATGTCATTTTTAGATTTACACAGAGGGTCTGGTGCTAGAATTGTTGCCCTCAATCTGACGTTCTTGGTGATACCTAACATGTGTGGTGTGATCGCTGTTTACATATGTGTGCGAGACTGACGCATGCATTTGCCTTTGCGCGTGAGCACGAGGGGGGGGGTGCTATAACTTTTTTTAAATTATTTTTACACTGCCTCTTTAATTTTTTTGTTACCTATTTTATTGTTATCACAGGGAATACAAATATCCCCTTTGACAGCAGTAGAAGGTGTGAGGTCCTCCTTACTAAGAGATCTAGGGTCTATTATGCTCATCGCTTCCGGTTTCTTAGACCAGAGAGATGATCAGAGCCGTTTCGGTCTCCGATCAGGTTTATGGTCAGCAGAACCACCAGCTGAACTCCTGGGTTCCCCAGTGGAACAGGTGAGTCCAAGAGAGCAGAGGAGGGCGATAAGAGTCCACTCCCGCTGCTTGTAAAAGCAATCCAGCACCTAATTAGCTGCTGACCACCGGCTGAAAAAAAAAAACCCAACAATACAGGGATGAGGCCTGCAGCTGCATAACCACTCAAAGTCCAG
The DNA here is from genome assembly GCF_062004578.1 of Staurois parvus. NCBI lineage: Eukaryota > Metazoa > Chordata > Amphibia > Anura > Ranidae > Staurois > Staurois parvus. Next base: position 3,574,597 of record NW_028318233.1, read on the forward strand.
CAACATTCCAGTAATGTTCCACAAAAGGATATGTGTCAAAAGGAAATAAATGTATGGTGATCTTCACAAAGCTAGTTTTTAAACTTTAGCATCATTCAGATTAATAGGGGTAGGCTAAAAAAATTATCAAAATACAAGTGGAAATGAGTATATGATTTTAAATTTTGATCGTAGATGCACTAGACCATGCTTTGTCCATATGCAGTGGATATTGGAAGAGTTCAAGGTCATAATCCAAAGACTATTTCCCATATGATTGCTTTTCTGACTAAATATCAAAACTAGGCCTGTTTGAAAGAAAAAATAACCTTAAAATATAAAATGAAAAAAAAGTGTGCCATAAACGGCCTGAAAAAACCAAGCCATCCTGGTGCAATTTTGAAAGATCATGGGTAGCAATAAATGTGGTAGTATGAAAGATACAGGGAGAAATTATAGGATACCTAGTGACCAGGTAAAACAAGCAACTGATTATCCCAAAAGTCCATGTCTCAAGATAATTAGCTGTGTTTCTTCATATCAAAACATGTAAAACTATACAACAATACCAGTCCTGTCTAGCATGGTCCAAGGTAGTGAAGTTTCTTTTAAAAAAAAATACCTGAATTCTTTAGAAATATAGGTCTCACAAGTGTGCACTATGTTTCTCTAGTATAACAAAAATAAGAAGTACAACAGAAATGAGCAGGACATGGAACTGTATCAAATACAACAACACTCACAAAAGCAGGTTTGAACATTTTTGAAAAGCAGTCCAGATAACTTAACCTCCCTAGCGGTCTGATTATTTAAGATTTTAGGTGCTGAAAGCGGTACCATTATTTTGCATGGAAATATGTCGTTTTTTTATTGTAGGCTGTAATTTTTAGGAATACCTCACTGAAATCTGTCCGAACAAGAGTCTATTAAACATCCCGGGTATAACAAAATTTGAAACATGACATCATAAATTATAATTTAATAAATAATCATAAAAAATAATAGAATAATAATACATTTAATTCAATAATATAATCAAACCAAAAACACTGAAATTTGAAATAGAGCGCCAAGTTCGCACATTGCTGGGCAAAGTCGCAAAATCGTTTTCAGTGTCTGATGAGGAATTTCCCCACAAATCATTATCACTCAATTCTGCAAGTGGTTCTGATTTACTATCGCTGTTCTCTAGCTGATCTAAAACCGCTTTGGACCTAAAGGGACACTTTTTGGACGCCATGGACTTTTCTCAGTTTCCAGGCAGAAAGAACAGACAAAATGCAGGCAGGGCACAGGACAAAACACTAGGGACAAAATGTATGTGAAATGGGTTGAAACAGCAATGTTTTGCTATGTAAAATTTTTTTTTTTTTAAAAAAATGACATTTTTAAAAATTTTCAAATTTCCCGCCGCCGGCGGAGCCCGTACGTCCCGACGTCACAGGAACCGGATGCCGGCATCGGCCAGACAAGATGGCCAGGGACGCTGCAGGGGACACATCGCGGGAGCAAAGGACAAGGTAAGCTCTGCAGGGACTCCCTATGCAGCGCCGCATGGTAAGCCCGAGTGTAGCTCGGGTTTACCGCTTTTGGCACTGACATTTTACCCCGAGCTACACTCGGGAATACCGCTAGAGAGGTTAAGTAACTGAGGAGTAAACCCTGGAGCAATCTCTGCCCAGGTGGGATTAGGTAAATGGAAAATCTACCAAAATATACCAGTACATGCATTTTTAGTAAACTGACAGTACCACAGTACAATCCAAAAGAAAGGCAAAACCTCATTTTAAGACGTGTGTTTTGTAAACAAATAGGGGGCGCGCGCGAGGCGCGCCGCCGCCCTATTTGTCCCGCGGTTCTCTGCTGCAGATGTCAGTCGCCGGGTCACAGCCGCTCCTTAGCGGCTATGTCCGGGCGATCGGCGGCAAACAGTGACAGAGAGCACAGCTGCAGTAGCTGTACTGTCTGTCACTTCCCTGACAGCTCGAGGATGAGCTGATCGAGAAAGAACAGTTTTTTTCTTTCTCGATCAGCCTTGTCCCGCCCAGCACACACCCCCGCCCCCTAGTAAAACACTCCCCTCACTCCTATAACCCTTCCCTGCTAAATAAAGTTAACCCCTTCCTCCTCATTGCCATTAGTAGTGTCAGTTTTTTTTTTTTGCACTGATTATTATTATTATTATTACTACGAGTTTATATAGCGCCAAAGGGTTTGCTCAGCGCTGTACAATATGGGGGACAATACATGGCACAGTACAACAACAAACAACGTACGAGGGGTAAGAGGGCCCTACTCTTACGAGCTTACAATCTAGGAGGGAGGGGGTAAAGGTACAGTAGGAAGTGGCTGAGGGGGATGAAGTGGTGGAAGGAATGAGGGAGGATGGCCGTTAGGTGAGGGTGGGGTAGGCTTCCCTGAAGAGATGGGTTTTGAGGGAGCGCCTGAATGTGAATAGGGAAGGCGACAGTCTGATGGATTGGGGCAGTGAGTTCCAGAGGATGGGGGAGGACCTGGAGAAGTCCTGCAGTCGTGCATGGGAGGAGGAGACCAGGGAGCAGGATAGAAGGAGGTCCTGTGAGGAGCGAAGGGTACGGGTAGGGTGGTACTTGGTGATCAGGTTGGTGAGGTAGTCAGGGGAAGTGTTGTGAATGGCTGTGTAGGTCAGGGTTAGGAGTTTAAATTTGATGCGTTGGGCAATCGGGAGCCAGTGGAGGGAGAGGCAGAGGGGGGTGGCAGAGGTGGAGCGGGTGGTGAGGTGGATGAGTCTGGCAGCTGAGTTCAGGATGGTCTGGAGCGGGGAGAGCCTGCACTTGGGTAGGCCAGTGAGGAGGGAGTTGCAGTAGTCAAGGCGTGAGATGATGAGGGAGTGTACTAGAAGTTTGGTGGTGTCTGGGGTGAGGAAGGAGCGTATCTTGGCAATGTTGCGAAGATGGAGCCTGCATGTGTTTGTGAGTGATTTGACATGCGGTTGGAGGGAGAGGTTCGCGTCAAGAATGACGCCAAGGACTTTGGCTTGCGGGGCGGGAGTGATAGTGGAGTTGTTGACGATGATGGATAGGATGGGGGGGGGGGGGTGTTGGCAGGGGGAAAGATGAGGAGCTCGGTTTTGGAGAGGTTGAGCTTGAGGAAATGTAGCGACATCCAGTCTGAGATGTCATTTAGGAGGTGAGTGATGCGGGCGGAGATAGTGGGGGTGAGGTGAGGGGTGGAGAGGTAGATTTGGGTGTCGTCAGCATAGAGGTGATAGTTGAAGCCGTGAGATTGTATGAGTTTGCACAGGGAGGAGGTGTAGATGGAGAAGAGAAGGGGTCCAAGGACAGAGCCTTGGGGGACCCCAACAGAGAGGGGGAGGGAGGGGGAGGTGGCACCATTGTAGGTGACACTGAAGGAGCGTCGGGATAGGTAGGATGAGAACCAAGAGAGAGCAGTATCTCCGATGCCAAAGGAGAGTAGTTTATTAAGGAGGAGGGGGTGGTCAACTGTGTCGAAGGCCGCAGAGAGGTCCAGGAGAAGGAGGACAGAGTAGTCGCCCTTGGCTTTGGCTTTGAGTAGGTCGTTAGTGATTTTGAGGAGGGCAGTTTCAGTGGAGTGTAGGGGACGGAAGCCGGACTGTAGAGGGTCAAGGAGGTTATTGTCTGTAAGGTGGGCGCTTAGGCGATCGTAGACTATGCGTTCAAGGAGCTTGGAGGTGAGTGGCAGCAGGGAGATGGGTCTGAGGTTGTTGGGGTCCGCGGGATCCAGGGAGGGCTTTTTGAGGATGGGGGTGATATGCGCGTGCTTTAGGGGGGAGGGGAATACGCCAGTAGAGAGGGAGAGATTGAAGATGTGGGTGAGGGAGCGGATGAGGGAAGAGGGGGGTGACCGGAGGAGTTGAGAGGGGATAGGGTCCAGGGGGCAGGTAGTGAGGCGGGCTTTTGAGAGGACTTTGGCGACTTCCTCAGTAGTGACAGGGCTGAGGGAGTGCAGTGCGGGGGGGGGTTATGGTGGGCGAGGCATTGGGAGAGGAGGGGGGCAGTGCGGTCGTGAGGGCAGAGGAGATAGGAGATGAAGGGGTGACGGGGGCGAGGAGGCTAGGTGGGGAGGTAGATTGCAAGTTGACGATGTCCTTACGGATAGCGTCAATCTTGTTGTGGAAATGGGTGGCAATCTCGTGGGCGGTGAGAGAGGTACTGAGTGGAGGAGGGGGGGGGAGAGCAGGGAGTTGAAGGTGGAGAAGAGTCGGCGGGGGCAGGAGGAGAGGGTGTTTATTAGGTTAACAAAGTAGGCCTGCTTGGCGGCGTGGAGGGAGGAGGTGTAGATAAGAAATGCAGATTTGTAGAGGGAGAAAGTATGAGGGGACCTGGTTTTGCGCCACAGTCTCTCCAGTGCGCGACTGCGACGTTTGAGGCGTTTAGTGCTGTCGGTCTGCCAGGGTTGAAGCGGTCTGGGTTTGATGATGCGTGTGGTTAGGGGTGCCAGAGAGTCTAGGGCAGCTGACAGTGAGTCATTGTACAAGGTGGTGGCTATGTCAGGACATGACAGTGGGAGGATGCTGTCGTGTAGGCAGTCGGCGGCAGAGTGGAGGGGGGCCGGGTTCAGGTTGCGGAGGTTGCGGCTGGTGATGGTTTGGCGTTTTTGAGGGGGGGAGTTGGGGGAAGGGGAGATGGAGAAGGTGAGGAGGTGGTGGTCGGAGAGAGGGAAGGGGGTGTTCGAGAACTGGTTGAGGGTACAGAGGTGGGAGAAGACAAGGTCCAGGGTGTTCCCTCCGAAGTGGGTGGAGGATTGAGTGTGCTGTGTGAGCGCGAAGGAGGAGGTTAGGTGGAGGAATTGGGAAGTAGCCGGGGTGTTGTCGTTGATGGGGATGTTGAAGTCCCCGAGGATGATGGTCGGTAGCTCAGAGGAGAGGAAGAAGGGGAGCCAGGCGGCGAAGTCATCCAGGAAGCGGGCTATGGATCCGGGAGGCCTGTAGATCACTGCGATCCTTAGGGGGGTGGGTGAGAAGGGTCGGATGCAGTGCGCCTCAAAGGAGGGGAAGGAAAGAGAGGGTGGGTTAGGGAGGACCTGGAAGGTGCTAAGCGGTGATAGGAGCAAGCCGACACCACCACCTCTGCGATCGCTCAGTCTTGGTGAATGGGTCCAGAGGAGACCTCCATGGGTGAGTGCCGCAGGGGAAGTGGAGTCAGTGGCCTGTACCCAGGTTTCGGTGACTGCTAGGAGGTTGAGGGAGCGGGAGCTGAAGAGGTCATGGATGGCGGTAAGCTTATTGCAAACCGAACGGGCATTCAGGAGTGCAACCGAGAGAGGGGGGATAGATATGGGGAGGAGGGGTACATGTATGAGGTTGAGGGGGTCGCGTCGGCTGGCGTGAGCAGGGGGGGCTCTAGGGGGGGTGTGAGGTGGTGAGGGGCCAGGGTTTGGGGAGATGTCCCCAGCTGATATGAGAAGGAGGAGGGTGAGGAAGGTGGCGTGGGAACGGGAGGTGTAGGAGCGCTTGGGTCTGAAAGTGGTGGCAAGTGGGTCAGCGGGGAAGTGGAGTAGCAGGAGGAGGTGGTGGGTGCCATAGTGGGGAGAGGGGAGAAGTGAGGGGGCGATATAGAGCTGCTTAGCGGGGGTGGGTGGGTAGAGGAAGGCGGTTTTAGGGATGGAGGAGAGGAGGACAAGGAGGAGGAGCGCGGGCGGCATGTTGGGGTGAGCGGGGTGCAGGAAGGGTCGGGGTGGGTGAGGGGGTGCTGGTCAGGGATGGCGAAGCAGTGTCCGAAACGCAGTGGGAGGTGGCTGGTAGTCCCAGGTGGGGTGGAAGGCAGGGGATCCCTGGTGGGATGGTGGCCGTGCTATCCCTGGTGGGTTAGTAGCGATCCCTGGAGGGATAGTGGTTAAGGGTCCCTGGTGGTTAGGGTTTCCGGTGGGTGGTGGGATCCCTGGTGGCTGGCGGTGGGATGGTGGTTGGGCTCCCTGATGGGTAGTGGGTGCCCCAGGTGGAGTACCTGATGTCCTGGAGCGTCGGGGTGGAGGTGGATCCCTCCTACGTTAGGAGGACCGTTGGTGGTGGTGGTAGCTTCCCCGGAGGAGCGGAGGCGTCCCGCTGCGATTCCAGCCACGGCTGGCAGGAAACACCGCGGCTTCGGGTGCCGTGGTAGGCCTCAAGCCGCTTCGGACCGCCGGAGCTCCGCTGGAGGGACGGAGTGTCTGTGTCCCCTTCAGGGTGTTGGTGGGGACATCGGCAGCAGGCTCAGGGGCCCGGATGGCAGCGGATCGGGCGCGGGGGCGCTGGAGCTGACGAGCACTGATCACTGTATTAGTGTTTTTGGGGATGTCAGTGACCCCAAGTCAGTACCCCCCAATGTGAAAATGTCCGCCGCAGTCCCGCCATAAGTCGCTGGTCGCTGCCATAAGTCCCTGATCGCCGCCATAATTCGCTGATCGCTGCCATTATCAGTATAAAAAAAACCCTAAAAATCCCAGTATCTTTCCCGCCATTTGTAAACGCTATAACTTTCACGTAAACCAATTAATTTACACGTATCAGTTTTTTTTTTAGCAAAGACATGTCGCAGAATACATTTTGGCAGAAATTTATGACTAAATTTGATTTTTGCATTTTTTTTTACTGGACATGTTTTATAGCAAAAAGTCCAAAATATTGTTTTTTTTTCCTCAAAATTGTCAGCCTTTTTTTTTTATAGCGCAAAAAATAAAAACCGCACAGGCGATCAAATACCACCGAAAGAAATCTCAATTTGTGGGGAAAAAAAAGGATGTAAATTTCATTTATGTACCATATTGCATGACTGCGCAATTGTCCGTTAAACTAGCGCAGCGCTGTATAGCAGAAAAATGGCGTAAATTGCAGTATTTATACCATAGTTTGTAGACGCTATAACTTCCACAAAAAGCAATCAATATACACTTATTGGGATTTTTTTTACCAAAAACATGTAGCAGAATACATTTTGGCCTAACTTTATAACCAACTTTGAGTTTACTATATATTTTTTATAGCTGAAAATAAAAAATATTGTTTTTCTTCAAAATTTTTGGTCTTTTTTTGTTTATAGAGTGAAAAATAAAAAGCGCACAGATGATCAAATACCACCGAAAGAAAGCTCTATTTGTGTGAAAAAAAGGACGTAAATTTCGTTTGGGTGCAGCATTGCATGACCACGCAATTATCAGTTGAATTAGTGCAGAGCCAAGTAGCAAAAAGAGGCCTGATCATTAAGGGGGGTAAATCCTCAGGAGCTCAAGTGGTTAAGTAATCTAAACCTTTGCAATTTCAAGATTCACTGAGATGTTTCGTACGTCCTCCAGGTGTTTCAGGTTATGAGTTTCCCGTTATTTTCTGGCAAAAAGACAAAAGGGAAAGCACTACAGACAAGCAATATTATCGATCCCTAGGACAGCCAGGAACAGTCTTAAGAGCCATTTTGTAGCAAACATTTCCCATCTTAAACCACAAACACCAGGACCACTGCTCCATCAAATTCCAGATCTCTCTCTTTTTTAAAGATTATTTTCTTTGTACTAAAGAATACAGTTTGTAAAATTATGTTAAATTATTCAGACTGAAGTCTGTAAGCCCTTTGAAAAATATAGGTGGTTTCAGAACACTACAAACCAGTTTAAATAAATTGGATGATTTTTACTAGATCCTTGACTTGGATGTCATCAGGGATACACCACACCTTCAAGAGATTTCTGCATTGGATTTCTAATGTTTCTCCTAGTAGAATGTTATAGTCCTCTCACTCATGCAGGATACATACAATTACAGTGGATTTTTTCAATGTTCAATGCAATTCAGAGATAATTTAAGAAAGGGCTGTTTGATACAGCCACTAAACTGTGGCTTATTTGTGCAATACAGGAGTGTAGCCATTCCATTTTAGTTACCATCCATTACTTAAAAGAATAGATCTTCTATGGAAGGGCACATACAGTATCCT